>NC_136073.1:699048838-700248838 GCF_964261635.1 Lissotriton helveticus | reverse complement strand
TGCTGAGCGGGTCTATACGACCGAAAGGAAGAGCGACCAAACCCTCTAAACTTTCTGGTCGTAGAACCCCTGACCTGAAGGCCAAGAGATCTAGCAGTTGCCCTGCTGTCCTTGAATCTCTCCAAGGCCGTGTCTGCCTTCTTCCCAAAAAGCCCCTCGCCATCGAAAGGCAAATCCAATAATGCAGACTGCACATCAGCTGAAAAGTCAGATGACTTCAACCAGGCTGAACGCCTCGTGGCAACCGCCGTGCCCATGATCCTTGCCATAGAATCTGTTGCATCAAGTCCACTTTGGATGACCTGACGAGCCGCTGCCTGAGTGTCAGATAAAGCCTCTTCAAAGTCCTTTCTACTAGCCTCAGGAACCTTAGGGACCAAAGAACTTATAGAGTCCATAAGAGCATGGATGTATCTTCCCATGAGGCAAGTGGCGTTAGAAGACTTCAAAGCCATGCTGGACGAAGAAAAAATCTTCGCGACCTGATCTTGTTTCTTGGCCTCTTTGTCGCCAGGCACCTGCGGAAAAGACCCAACAGACTTCTTAGAGCAAGCGGCCTGAATTACCAAACTTTCAGGGGAAGGATGCGAAGATAAGAAAGCAGGATCCTCAGGAGCCACTCTATACCTCCTAGCCACACTTTTTGCAACCGCAGGAGCAGAAAAAGGCTTTATCCAAACTTCCATTATAGGATCCTTTAAGGCATCGTTAAATGGGAGCAAAGGTTCTACTGACGAACTAGGAGAATGGAGAACCTCTGTCAACAAATTCGATTTAAACTCGACAGAGGGCAAAGTCAGACCTAAAAGTCCTGCTGCCTTCTTCATGACAACATGATAAGGTTGAACATCTCTGGAGGGAGCATCAGGTCCAGAAGGCAAAGACCACTCCGGAGAAAACTCAAGACCACTAGCATCCGCCAGGTCTTCGAAACAATCCCCTTCCAGTTCACCTTCCTCCACCTCAGAAGATGAATCATTAACTCTCTGCTCCTCCAGAAGTCGTTGAGCCTCTCTACGAGATCTCATTTTGACTCAAAGTGCAGTCGAATCCAACGCCGAATTCGACGGCGCCGGAGCCGACTTCGGAATCGAATCCGAGGGCTTGGAAGGGTGCCCCATAGAATCCAAGGGAGTCGGTGACGCCGGGACCGGAGTCGTCGACTTCGGCCGAGCCAGCGTCTACACCGGCGTCGACCTCGGTGGAGCTTGGTACTGCCACAACGGAGTCGGAGCCGGCATATACGGCATGAAGGGTGCCGGAGCATATGAGTGTGGAACACCCAAATTGAAAGCCATTGGACCCATGGGACCCGAAGGTGCTCCAGAGGGGTACCACGACCTCGAGAAAACACCATACATCGCGTTTAAAAACGCAGAAGGGTCCTGACCTGGAGTCGGGAATGGTGGATGCTCAGGCTGACCTCGAGGTACATTAGAATCTGTTTCCTCAACAGGATTCGAAGCCCCTTCCTCAACAGGAACTCCATCGGTGTCTTCCGGAGCCGGAGATGGAGCCGGAGATGGAGCCGGAGACGGAGCCGGAGTCGGATCTGGAACTGGAGTCGGAGAATGGACCACCGACTCCGAAGGTGAAGCCTCACCTACCGACTCATGAGGAGGAATCACTTTCGACTTCATCCTTTTGGGAGACTTTGATCTGGAATGATGACGTGATCCGTGTCTCCTCTTCTTATGCTTCTTGTGGGAACCGGAAGCATGACCGGATGATGACTTCGAGGCCGACGCCTCTCGAGACCTTGACCTGGATCTCGACCTCGACTTCTTCGGATGCTTTGAGGATCTTTTAACCTTACTTGCTTTAAGTTTGGCAACAAGAAGTTTAGATTCCCTCTCACGAAGAGCCTTCGGATTCATCTTTTGACAAGATGAACAATCATCGACGTCATGATCCGAGCTTAAACACCAGATACAGTCTTGGTGAGGGTCCGTAACGGACATCATCTTCCCGCATTCTCTGCAAGGCTTAAAACCGGTCTTTGTCGACATGACAATATCTGAGAATTGGAGAATCGAAGAAACGAAGTAACAATGTACTAAGGCTACAGAGTATCCCGAAACCGTTAGCGTCGACGACGCGGAAAAAAGGGAACTGATGTCATCACGCCGGCGTGGGCCTATTATAGGCGTCGGTGACGTCAGCGGAGTCGCGAGCGAGGTCGTGTCTCTATGACGTCAGGAGTCCACGTCGGCGCGAGGCTACGAAAAAAGAATTTCCGAATGTTGCTGACGCAAGGGGTATTCACAAGGTGAGAAATCAACACGGCAGATGTATCTATCAGAAATACATGGTCTCAATTTAGAGAGAGAGCAGCTAGGCTGTGGGCCTGATTAGCAGGGCCACAGCCATACTAAGAAATGTGTTACTTACCTGTAACTGCAGTTATCCAGTATTGATCGAGCATTCCTGCCCTGGATCAGGAACTCCCCAGTGCTTGTGAGGACGGACACCACCACCACAATGCACTATCTAAACAAGCAAGGGGGAACTCGATCCATGACGTTGTCTCAAGAATCACAGCGAATTTGGAAGTGGCTACTCCAACACAACATTTCGTGACAGCGGAGTATGTCCCAGGAGCAGACAACACCCTGGCGGACTCACTAAGCAGGCAACGCTCCATTTGTCACGAGTGGGAGCTCGACCAACATGCTCTCGACACAGTATTCTCCCGATGGGGCAGACCTCACCTGGATCTATTTGCGACGGAGATCAACGCAAAATGCCAACATTATGCAATCTGGCCGCGCCAACACTGGTTTACAGAACTCCACATTCTGTCGCTGGAGCCTCCGATTCCATTCAGGCCTTACCCGCATCTCCTCACTATGAACCAGGGGCAAGTCCAACATCCAGATCCGACATCTCTCAGATTATCGGCTTGGCTCCTGAGTTCAGAGAGTTCCAAGACTTAGATATTCCTCAGGACTGCAGAGTCGACTTAGCCCGGGACCGGGCTGACTGTACCAACAAGACGTATTCCCTTAAGTGGAAGAGATTCGGTTTGTGGTGTATGTAGGAGAGTGGGGTCTGCAATCCCATGGCCACCCCAGATTTTTGCTTTTTGCTTCACTGATTTACGACTTTCCCTGGCTGTGGGCCCGCTAATCAGACCCACAGCCTAGCTGTTCTCTCTCTAAATTACAACCATGTACCTTAGGTGCATTTTACCAATTGGTACTGGGCCACCTTATCAGTCCCTGTACAGCATACCTTAGGTATCCAGGGCATAGGTGTACCAAGGGCCTACCAGGGGCTGAAGCATGTATTATGCCACCCCTGGCTGGCCACCCAAACAGACACAACTGGCTGCACGACAGCTGGGGCAAGGTGGTGTAAACACCCTTTGCTTTAGATATAGTATTCCTATATCTAACCCTAAAATGGACACATATATTCCTATCAGTCACTCCTATGGCAGGCCTTATCAATCCTGAAGGCAGAGTGCTTGGAATTATGTGAGATGGTGCTCTGGCATGAGCTGAGCCCGTTTGTAGCTTGCGGAACCAAGTCCAAATAGCTGTTCCATGATAACGCTATACCATATACTCTTAAGTGCATTATAATCCTCGCGGTTAAATGCTAACTTTGGTATAGCTTTATCAAAACATGTCGAGTAAGGTGTCATACGAATTGGAATACTAACCCCTCGCCAATTCTGGCGACGGGGTTAGCATTCCACCCTTCTAGAGGGACACGACATGTATGTAACTGTGAACCCCGGTTAAAGTCAGACATAGCCTCAGCTCCACAAAATGGATGCTGCCACCGAGACACGAGTCTGCCCTCCTGCTGCTGGGAGTCCTTCCAGCAACGGAGGCATGGACAAAGGATTTCCTGTCAGGGGTAGTGCCAGCACCATCCCAGACAGGATTTTGTGTATTCCAGGTAGGCAGGGCTGAAAGGAAGGTGACTGCAAGTGGCACCCCGGTGCTCACTGTGCATATGCCGGCTCAAACCAGTTCCTGGGGCACACCAGCCCCTGAGCTGGGGAGAGACCGGACAAAGGAGAGGGGTGTAACCACCCCCCTCCTAGTCCCACCCATAGGGCAGGACTTAGTCGCGTGCCAGCCCCTTTTCTTAGTATAAAGATAGGAGCAGGCCCCCTTCCCAAATTAGATAATTCTGAATCTTGAAACTACTTTCCACGAAAGGAACTCTTGACTCTTCTAAGACTCTCCCTTGTGGCTAAGGAGTAGCCACCCTGCACCAGCAGGCACCACCGAAGCTCTTGCGGTTTGCTGTAAGTCCATCCTCTGGATCAAGACTGCCCAGCTCGACGAGACCCGGATTCCCTGCCATCTCTGACCTCTACCCACATCATCCAGCACAGCTGAGATTCGTGGGTGCGACGAGACCCGTGGGACCGGCCATCTTCAAGACCTACACGACGCTTCTCTAGCACGACCCCCGAGAGACCCTCGAGTAAGTGCACTGGGGTTTGAGAAGCCCTAACCCTAAGCAGCTTCAGCACCGAAGTCCAGCCTCCCAGCATCCACGAGATCTGCGTGGGGCCCTTCTGCTTCTTTGCTGCTTGCCACGTTGTCCGGTCACTTGCCCGTTGGCTAGTGACCCTCTTGACGACGTACCACGACGATTTCACCGCTGGTCTAGTTGCTCCAGACTGGCCCTTGCTCCCCTCCAACAGAGGAGCACCCTGGACCCTCCTGGTCCACTCCAGACGCCATCTTGAGTCCACCGCGTGGGCTTGCCTTTGCCAAGGCTTGTTGCTCCAATCCTGGTTTCAGCAGCGCCGACAGCAGACACCTTCGTGGGACAGCTCGCCCCTCCATCCTGGTCGCCGACAACGCCTCCTGGTCCGAGAGACTGCAGAGCCCAGCGTCGCCCACTCAGCTGGTCGAGGTGACTTCATCCGGTGCCACCTTGGTGCCCATCTGATCACTGGCTAATGGTCAAGAACTGAGTCCCCTCTGCTTTCAGGTCATCTTCAACTCCGATCCAGGCTTGGATCCCATCGAACTTAATCACTGGTCGCCTGCCAGCAACTCCTTCTTTCAGGCTCCATAGACTGTAACGAGGATTCCCGACGTCTTTTGAACCCTATGCAGCCGCTGGGCTAGGTAACTCGAGCATTTCGGTGCTCCAACGTAGGTTCACTATCTAAGTGTCCAGATCCTTTTTCGTTTTCAGCCTAACTAGTCGGATTCGTCCGATAACACTAACTTTACGAAATCTAGCATCCATAGACTTTGTCCCGCATTCCGCGTGAGTGCACACTCTGCACACGATCTCCCTAGACCTCCTGCTCGTAATCATAAGGTTCAGTAGTGTAGTCCTAGCGATCCTGAAGCCTCTGGATCTTGTTACTTACCTGCTAGTATTTCGCATTCCACTTTTGTAGTATATGGTTTTTCGTGCCCCTCGGGCATTTGTGTAAATTGTGCAACTTAAAGTATTTTCGTAAGAGTTTTGTATTGTGCTTAGCTCCCTGACTCAAAGAGTTCAGGGTAGACTTGTTATAAATAAATATCCTTTATTTTCATAACAACTTGTGTGGTGTCCTTTCACTTGGTGTTCAAGGGGTATATGTGATGGTAAAACAGCTGGCTTAACACGCCCTCTAGAGTTTAGCCTGAAGACTGCTCGTGTCCATGCTACTAGGATAGCTGGTCTGAAAGGTTGACTTACAACCAATCATCAATAAGGGTTGTTTGGTATGATACACAGTGATCACTAGAATAGTGAGCACTATATATCAGGCCAACTTCTCACAGTGTAAAGCTAACAAACTGCACCCGTTCTCGTCATCTCCGGCTCAACTTCTGCCTTACCTGCTTCACCTAGCCAACTCGGGATTGGCCCACGCCTCAATCAAAGTCCACCTGGCAGCCATATCTTGGTTCAGGCGCTCTTCGTCTGGTATTTCCCTATGGTCCAATAGACTGGTCAAGCAGTTTCTGAAAGGCTTATTCAGGACTTATCCTCCAATAAAACCTTTACCACCTACATGGCAACTCAATGTTGTCTTGGCTCAGTTGATGAAACACCCCTTTGAGCCAATGCATAAAGCAGATCTCAAATACTGGTCATGGAAAACAGCTCTTTTGCTGGCTCTCACGTCAGCAAGGAGGGTGAGTGAACTGCAGGCTTTCTCTATTCAAGACCCGTTCATTCAGTTCAAACAGGACAGGGTCATTCTACGTGTAGGAGAGTAGGGTCTGCAATCCTATGGTCACCCCAGATTTTTGCTTTTTGCTTCACTGGTTGACGACTTTCCCTGGCTGTGGGCCTGCTAATCAGACCCACAGCCTAGCTGTTCTCTCTCTAAATTGACATCCATGTACTTTAGGTGCATTTACCAATTGGTATTGGGACACCTTATCAGCCCCTGTACAGTGTACCTTAGGTACCCAGGGCATAGGTGAACCCAAGGCCTACCAGGGGCTGAAGCATGTATTATGCCACCCCTGGCTGGCAATCCAGACTGACACAACTGGCTGCTAAGACAGCTGGGGCAAGGTGGTGTAATCACCCTTTGCTGTCGATATAGTATACCTGTATCTAATCCCAAAATGGACACATATATTCCTATCAGTCACTGCTATGGCAGGCCTTATCAATCCTGAAGGCAGAATGCTTGGAATTATGTGAGATGGTGCTCTGGCATGAGCTGAGCCCGTCTGCAGCTTGCAGAACCAAGTCCTAATAGCTGTTCCATGATAACGCTATACCATATACTCTTAAGTGCATTATAATCCTCGCGGTTGAATGCCAACTTTGGTATAGCATTATCAAAACATGTCGAGTAAGGTGTCATACGAATTGGAATACTACCCCCTCGCCAGTTCTGGCGACGGGGGTAGCATTCCACCCTTCTAGAGGGACACGACATGTATGTAACTGTGAACCCCAGTTAAAGTTAACTCGAGCCTTGGCATCACAAAATGGATGCTGCCACCACAGACACAAGTCTGACCCCCTGGTGCTGGGAGTCCTTCCAGCGAAGGAGGCTTGGACAAAGGGTTTCCTGCCTTGGGAGGTGCTAGCACCACCCCAGACAGGATTTTGTGTATTGGGTAGGACAGGCCTGAAAGGAATGAGACATGCCTGTGGCACACAAGGTGTCCCTGTGCATACACTGGTTCAAACCAGTTGCTGGGGCACTCCAGCCCCAGCTCTGTCGCAAAGCCGGACAAAGGATAGGGGGTGTAACCACCCCCCTTCCTGGTACCACCCATAGGAGGGACCTAGTCGTAGTACAGCCCCCTTTAGCAGGATAAAGGTAGGAGCTGGTCCCATTCCAAATTAGATTATCCTGAACAACTTTACAAGAAGAAACTCTGGACTTCGACAAGACACGTGGGAACGGCCATCTTGGAGAAACTGCACTTCGCTTCCAGCACGACTTCTGAGGTAAACTCGACAAAGTGCTTTGGGGATTGAGAAGCCCCAGCCCCGAGCAGCTCCTGCATCGAAGATCAGCCCTCCAGCATCCACGAGATCTGCGTGGGGCCCTTCTGCCCGTTTGCTGCTCGACGAGTTGTCTGGTCACTTGCCGGCTGGCTAGTGACCTCCTGTGAGAAGTTGGCCTGATATGCAGTGCTCACTATTCTAGTGATCACTATGTATCAGTCCAAACAACCCTTATTGATGATTGGTTGTAAGTCAACCTTATAGACCAGCTATCCTAGTAGCATGGATACGAGCAGTCTAAGGCTAAGACTCTAGAGGGCGTGTTAAGCCAGCTGTTTTACCATCACATTACCCCTTGAACACCAAGTGAAAGGACACCACACAAGTGGTTATGAAAATAAACAGATATTTATTTATAACAAGACTACCCTGAACTCTTTATGAGTCAGGGAGCTAAGCACAATACAAAACTCTTACGAAAATACTTCAAGTTGCACAATTTACACAAATGCCCGAGGGGCACGAAAAACCATATATTACAAAAGTGGAATGCGAATTACTAGCAGGTAAGTAACTATCCTCATAGACTTTAGAAACGCTAGTCCTACAATGCTAAACACTTAGATTAGTTGCAGGAGGCCTGTGGACGTCGTGTGCAGAGTGGGAACTCTCACGCGTAAGGCGGGAAAAAGTCTATGGAGGCTAGTAAAGGCAAAGTTACTGTTCTCGGGCGAACCCGACTAGGTGGATCAAAAACGGGAGTGGATCCGAACACTTAGGGTGTTGGACTATGCTGGAGCACCGGAGTACTCCGGTTACCTAGCCCAGGGGCTGCGGCTGCATAGGGTTGAAGTTGCGTCGGAAACCCTCGTTGAAGATCCAGGAGCCTGAAGAAAGAGTTGCTGGCAGGCGGCCAGTGAGGAAAGTTCGGAGTGATCCAAGCCTGGATCAAGGAAGAAGAAACCTGTAAGCAGAGGGGACCAAGTTCTGAATCACTAGCCAGTGATTTGAGTGGGCACCAGGATGGCACCGGACGAAGTCACCTCAGCCAGGTGAGTGGGCGCTGCTGGGCTCTGCAGTCTCTCGGACCAGGAGGTGTTGTCGGCGACCAGGATGGAGGTGCGAGCTGTCCCACGAAGGTTCTTGCTGTCGACGTCGCTGGACCCAGGATTGGGCAACAAGTCTTGGCAAATGCAAGGCCCACGCGGTGGACCTAAAATGGCGTCTTGAGTGGACCAGGAGGGTCCAAGGTGCTCCTCTTTTGGAGGGGAGCAAGGGCTAGTCTGGAGCAACCAGACCAGCAGTAGTCGTCGTGGAGCGTCGTGAGGGGGCCACTAGCCAACGGGCAAGCGACCTGGACAACGCGGTTGGCAGCAAAGAGCAGAAGGGCCCCACGCAGATCTCGTGGATGCAGGGGGGCTGAACTTCGGTGCTGGAGCTGCTCAGGGTCGGGGCTTCTCTTACCCCAAAGCACTCAGTCGAGGGTCACTCGGGAGTCGTGCTGGACAAGCGTCGTGCAGTTCTGAAGATGGCCGGTCCCTCGAGGTCTCGTCACATCCACGGATCACAGCTGGGCTGATGATGTAGGTTGAGGTCAGAGGTGCCAGGGAAGCCGGTTCTCGTCGTGCTGGAGCAGTCTTGATCCGAAGGAGAGACTGGCAACAAACCGCGATGCTTGGTTGGTGCCTGCTGCTGCAGGGTGACTACTCCTTAGTCACAAGGGAGAAATCTTGAGAAGAGTCTTGAGTTCCTTCTTGCAGAAAGTAGTTTCAGGATTCAAAGATGATCTGATTTGGAAGGGGGCCAGTTCCTACCTTTATCCTGCAAAAAGGGGCTGGCACGCGACTAAGTCCTGCCCTATGGGTGGGACTAGGAGGGGGGTGGTTACACCCCTCTCCTTTGGCGGGCTTTCCCCAGATCAGGGGCTGGAGGGCCCCTGGAACTGGTTCAAGCCGGCCTATGCACAGTGAGCACCGGGGTGCCACTTGCAGTCACCTTCCTCTAAAGCCCTGCCTACCTAGGATACACAAAATCCTGTCTGGGACGGTGCTGGCACCGCCCCTGGCAGGAAACCCTTTGTCCTTGCCTCCTGGGCTGGGAGGACTCCCAGCAGCAGGAGGGCAGACTTGTGTCTCGGTGGCAGCATCCATTTTGTGGAGCTACGGCTCTGTCTAACTTTAACCGGGGTTACAGGTTACATACATGTCGTGTCCCTCTAGAAGGGTGGAATGCTAACCCCGTCGCCAGAATTGGCGAGGGGTTAGTATTCCAATTCGTATGACACCTTACTCGACATGTTTTGATAAAGCGATACCAGAGTTGGCATATAACCGCGAGGATTATAATGCACTTAAGAGTATATGGTATGCGATATCATGGAAACGGCTAAGGGATGGATCCCGAAAGCCGCAGACAGGCTCAGCTCATGCCAGAGCACTATCTCACACGATTCCAAGCACTCTGCCTTCAGGATTGTCAAGGCCTGCCATAGGAGTGACTGATAGGAGATCTGTGTGTCCATTTTAGGGTTAGATATAGGTATACTATATCTAAAGCAAAGGGTGATTACACCACCTTGCCCCAGCTGTCGTGCAGCCAGTTGTGTCAGATTTGGATGGCCAGCCAGGGGTGGCATAATACATGCTGCAGCCCCTGGTAGGCCCTGGGTACACATATGCCCTGGGTACCTAAGGTACACTGTACAGGGACTGATAAGGTGACTCAGTATCCAATTAGATATGTACCTAGGGTACATGGAATCCATTTTACAGAGCGAGCAGTAGGCCTGGGGTCCTGAATAGCAGGGCCCCAGGTCAACTAAGTCAGAAAACCAGCAAAACACCAGGCAAAAAGTTGGGGGCAACCATAGTCAGGGATCTACCTTCCTACACCTCCTAGACGACGATCTTTGAAAACTACACTGCTGGTCTGGTTGCTCCAGACTGGCATTGCTCCCTTCCAAGAGAGGAGCGCCCCGGACTCTCCTAGTCCGCACCAGACGCCTTTTCCACTCACCGCGTGGGTTGCCTTTGCCAAGGCCTGTTGACGCTGAATCCGGAATAGACACCGCCGACAGCGAGAGCCTGCGTGGGACAGCTCGTGCCTCCATCCTGGTCATCGAAGACACCTCCTGGTCCACGTGGCCGCAGAGACAAGCGTCCACTCTTCACCTGATCGCGACGACGACATCTGGTTCCTTCCTGGTTCCACTCCAGTCACTGGCTAGTGACTTTGAACATTGTCCCCTCTGCTTTCATGTCTTCAGCATCCCTGTTCCACCCTTGGATCACACCGGACATCTTCCTCCTGGTCGCCTGCAGCATCTTTTCTTTCAGGCTCCATAGACTTCAACGCAGAAACCCGACACAACTTCGCACCTATGAACCCGCAGCCCGTGGGTGAGGTAACAAGAGCATTTCGGTGCTCAAAGGTAGATTGACTCTCCTAGTGTCCAGATTCACAGTCGTTTTAGTCCTAACTAGACAGGATTGTCCGTACTCACCTTTTTCTTGAACTGTACTGTCCATAGACAGTGTTACGCATCCCGCGTGTGAGTTCACACTCTGCACACGCGTCCCGTGGGCCTCCTATTACTTACCTAAAATTAGGATAGTGTAGTCCCAGCGATCCTACAGCCTCCGGACAGCTCCATTCCTTCTATCGATTTCCTTATACCGTTTACTTAGTATATGGTTTGCCGTGCCCCTAGGGCACCATTGTAATTTTGTGCAACTTATCGTATTTTTCCTAAGAGATTGTCATGTGCTTAGCCCTCTGACCTCAAAGAGTTCAGAGGTGTTTGTTATTAACAAACAAACCTTATGGTGATTGGTTGTAAGTCAACCTTATAGACCAGCTATCCTAATGGTAGCATGGACAAAGCAGTCTTAGGCTAAACTCTTTTGGCATGTGAAGCCGGCTGTTTTACCACATATAACCCCTTGAATACCAGTTGAAAGGACACCATACAGGTTGTTATGAAAATAAACAATATATTTATTAATAACAAACACCTCTGAACTCTTTATGAGATCAGAGGGCTAAGCACACAACAATACTCTTCAGAAAAATACAATAGTCGCACAAATTACAGTGGTGCCCTAGGGTCACGACAAACCATATACTAAGTAAATGGGTTAAGAAGAACGATAGAGGAAATGGAGCTGCCCAGAGGCTGTAGGATCGCTGGGACTACACTACCCCAACCGTAGGTAAGTAGCAGGAGGCACACGGGACGCGTGTGCAGAGTGTGAACTCACACGCGAGATGCGGAACAAAGTCAATGGGCAGAACAAATTACGAAAAGGTAAGTAAAAGACAGTTACTACTAGTTAAGACAAAAAGGACAGGATACCTGGACACTAGGAGAGTCAATCTACCCTTGAGCACCGAAATGCTCTCGTTACCTCACCCACGGGCTGCAGGTGCATAGGTGTCAAAGTGTGTCGGGTTTCCGCGTCGAAGTCTATGGAGCCTTGAAGAAAGATGCTGCAGGCGACCAGGAGGAAGAGGTCCGGTGCGATCCAAGGGTGGATCGAGGAAGAAGAGGACCTGAAAGCAGAGAGGACAGTGTTCAAAGTCACTAGCCAGTGACTGGTGTGGAACCAGGAAGGAACCAGATGCTGTTGTCGCGATCAGGTGAAGAGTGGACGCTTGTCTCTGCAGCCACGTGGACCAGGAGGTGTCTTCGACGACCAGGATGGAGGCACGAGCTGTCCCACGCAGGCTCTCGCTGTCGGCGGTGTCGGATCCGTATTTGGAGTCAACAGGTCTAGGCAAAGGCAACCCACGCGGTGAGTGGAAACGGCGTCTGGTGCGGACCAGGAGGGTCCGAGGTGCTCCTCTTTTGGAGGGGAGTAAGGGCCAGTCTGGAGCAACCAGACCAGCAGTGTAGATTTCGTGGATCGTCGTCTAGGAGGCCACTAGCCAGCCGGCAAGTGACCAGACAACGCGTCGAGCAGCAACCAAGCAAAAGGGCCCCACGCAGATCTCGTGGATGCTGGAGGGCTGGTCTTCAGAGCAGGAGCTGCTTGGGGCTGGGGCTTCTCAATCCTCAAAGCACTTTCTCGAGGATGCCTCTGAAGTCGTGCTGGAAGCGAAGTGCAGTTTCTTCAAGATGGCCGGTCCCACGTGTCTCGTCGCACTCACGGGTCTCAGCTGTGCTGCAGATGTGGGTAGAGGTCTGGGAATCCGGGTCTCGTCGGGCTATGAGGTCGGGTTCCGGCAGGAAGGACGACAAAGTGAACCGCTAGGACGCTTGATGGTGCCTGCAGTTGCAGGGTGGACACTCCTTAACCACAAGGGAGATTCTTCAGTCTTCTGTGGAGCAGAACATCGAAGTCCAGAGTTTCTTCTTGTAAAGTTGTTCAGGATAATCTAATTTGGAATGGGACCAGCTCCTACCTTTATTCTCCTAAAGGGGGCTGCACTAGTGACTAGGTCCCTCCCATGGGTGGGACCAGGAAGGGGGGTGGTTACACCCCCCTATCCTTTGTCCGGTTTCGCGCCAGAGCTGGGGCTGGAGTGCCCCAGCAACTGGTTTGAACCGGGGTATGCACAGGGACACCTTGTGTGCCCCAGGCATGTCTCATTCCTTTCAGGCCTGTCCTAACTAATACACAAAGTCCTGTCTGGGGTGGTGCTAGCACCTCCCAAGGCAGGAAACTCTTTGTCCAGGCCTCCCTCGCTGGAAGGACTCCCAGCAGCAGGTCAGACTTGTGTCTGTGGTGGCAGCATCCATTTTGTGATGCTGAGGCTCTGTTTAACTTTAACCGGGGTTCACAGTTACATCCATGTCGTGTCCCTCTAAAAGGGTGGAATGCTACCCCCGTCGCCAGAACTGGCGAGGGGGTAGTATTCCAATTCGTATGACGCCTTACTCGACATGTTTTGATAATGCTATACCAAAGTTAGCAATAACCGCGAGGATTATAAGGCACTTAAGAGTATATGGTATAGCGTTATCATGGAAACAGCTAAAGGACTTGGTTCCAAAAGCTGCCGACAGGCTCAGCTCATGCTAGAGCACCATCTCACATAATTCCAAGCACTCGGACTTCAGGATTGATAAGGCCTGCCATAGGAGTGACTGATAGGAATATATGTGTCCATTTTAGGGTTAGATATAGGTATACTATATCTAAAGCAAAGGGTGATTACCCCACCTTGCCCCAGCTGTGTTAACAGCCAGTTGTGTCAGTTTTGGATGGCCAGCCAGTGGTGGAATAATACTTGCTGCAGCCCCTGGTAGGCTCTGGGTACACCTATGCCCTGGGTACCTAAGGTACACTGTACAGGGACTGATAAGGTGACCCAGTATCCAATTAGATATGTACCTAAGGTACATGGAGTCCATTTTAACAGAGAGAGCAGGAAGCCTGGGGTCCTGAATAGCAGGATCCCAGGCCAACTAAGTCAAAAACCAGCAAAACACTTGGCAAAAAGTTGGGGGTAACCATAGTCAGATATCCACCTTCCTACAAGTGGGACTCCCGCCTTCATCGACGGGGAATGATTCAGGCATGTGAATCTATGAAAGATACCCCAATACTGGATAATCTATCACTAACGTGTCTCTTTCAGATCCGGACACCTGGAACCACCACTGCACCAGTCACCTAGGGCCAGAGTTAGAGTGGCTCACCTTTCACAGCGACACCCCCCCTCCACAGCGTCCCAGGGTCCTAGTCCAACATGGGTTGACCCCTCCAGAACTCCCAGTTGTCGCCTGCAGCCTCTGTAAGGAGACCCCCCCAAAACCTGAGTGGCCGGGTAAGGTGGAATCAGACCTCAAAAGACACCCCTGCATCCAGCCACAATGCGCACTGGAGAAGAGAACCCGAGGTGCAGCTACGTCCATGAGTCCTCCAACTTACCTGCCCAACTGTAGGTTCCTCCCAGAAGTATTACTGGACCGAGCCTACAGATAAAACCAAAACCGGCAACCCCATTGAAAATAGGGCCCCCAACGCCAAAACAGCACCCTGCACCCAGCCGCCCATGCGCCGCTGCACCATGTGTGTTAACTGTATTTCCCCTTCGCCCTGAGCCTAACTCCAAGAGCTTTGCTCCCATGACTTTGTGGACTGCTCTTGAGCAGCCACCAACCGGAGGCCCCCTATCCCCTGTTGGATAACGTTGGGCCTCAGCACTCTGGACCCAGCCGCGCTGGTGCCACTGAGGTTGCTTTGAGTACATATCCTCGACCCTGGGGGAACACTGGTTCACACTGAGTAGAAAAAGTAACTTAAAAAATAATCTAAAAAGTAATGTACAAAGTGTAAAGTAACTGAAATGTGGTCCAGGGGCAAGGCCCGTCAGGCTATGCGATATATGGTATTACCGAGCCTGTCAGGGGGCTGGTCGGTACCGGATTTCACTTTGTACTACTATGCTTGTATGATCCAAGGCATGACTATTTTGTTAACAGGGGCTGGCCCTCTTGATATCGCGGAGTGCCCCTCCATATACCAGATGTTAATGGGAGTGAACGCTAAAAACCTGCTTGTTCTTACACCTAGATTGGAGCTACTACAAGCGCACTAGATTTAAGGTCTTGGGGGCAGCGTATAAAGTGTGGAAAGTAATAAGGTGCATGTATGGGTTCGAGAAAATCTCTTGGTACACACCATTGGTATCCACAACATTTTTGCCATCTGACTTGTGGGATCGTGTGGTCCACAACTGGAGATTAAAAGGAATAAGGATGGTGGGAGATCTGTATTCAGATAGGGGTCTTAAATCATTTGAACAACTTAGGGAACAGTATCAGCTGCCTAGGGAGAATTTTGTTAAGTATCTACAAATTAGGCACCATTTGGTGAATAATTGTGGCATTATTCAATCTAATCCCTTGATAGAAGGAAATATGAAAGCAGCAAGGATAGGCACTTTATATGGTCTTATGCTAAGTACTAAGGCTAATGATGTGGAAGAACAAAATCGTAAATGGGGGATTAAATTGGGGAGACAGGATATACAAGGAATATGCTACTTACCAGTATGCATCTGTTCTTGGCATGTAGAGCTGCAGAGTTGTACGCTTAGCAATAGATCGCCACCTTGTGTTGGGCTTGGATGATTGCAGGTTGTTGTATTCTTGGAAGAAGTCTTTGTAGTCACGAGATAGGCGACTCCTCCCGTGGACAATACTGCGCATGGTCATCGACTCCATCCTCAGATTTTTTTTCGCCATGATGGGAAATGATGGAGTTAGTACAAGTAAAGAGAAAGGATGTCCATGCGTGTGCATCTAAGTAAGATGAGTACTTGAACGGATACAAGCCCCGGGGAGGCGGGAGGGCGTGTACAACTCTGCAGCTCTACATGCCAAGAACAGATGCATACTGGTAAGTAGCATATTCCGTTCGAGGCATATGAGCTGCAGATTGTACACTTAGCAACGATTGTGCAGCAGTGTCTCCCTTAGCGGTGGTTGCTTGTATCCGTTGCAGCATACTGAAATAGTGTTTTAAGGACAGCTTGGCCTACTGCAGCTTGCTGCTTGGCTTGCACATCAACACAATAGTGTTTAGTGAAGGTGTGTATTGTAGACCATGTTGCTGCCTTGCATATGTCCTCTAGTGGTATGTTTCCTAAGAAAGCCATAGAGGCTCCTAGTTTGCGAGTGGAGTGCGCTCTAGGAGGAACTGTTAGTGTACGTTTAGCTTTTTGTTAGCATTTCTGAATACACTTTACAATCCATCTGGCAATTCCTCCTTTAGAGATGGGATTGCCTTTGTGTGGGGGAGAGAAAGATACAAATAGTTGTTTTGTCTTTCTGAAGGATTTAGTCCTGTCTGTGTAGTATAATAGAGCTCTTCTAACATCTAAGGTGTGTAAAGCCCTTTCTGCAACAGAGTCCGGTTTTTGAAAAAACACTGGTAACTCTACTGATTGGTTAAGGTGAAAAGGAGTAATAACTTTTGGCAGGAATTTTGGATTGGGTCTAAGAACCACTTTGTTTGGGTGTATTTGAAAAAACTGGTTCTTCTATTGTGAATGCGTGTATTTCACTAACTCTTCTGAGAGAGGTGATGGCAACAAGGAAGGCAGTTTTCCATGTTAGGAATTGCAGTTCACACTTATGTAAAGGCTCAAAAGGGGGACCCATAAGTCTTGTAAGGACCACGTTTAGGTTCCATACTGGCGCAGGTGGTAACCTAGGTGGGATTATTAGTTTTAATCCTTCCATAAATGCTTTTATTGCAGGTACTCTATGTAGGAGAGTAGGGTCTGCAATCCTATGATCACCAAGATTTTTGCTTTTTGCTTCAGTGGTTTACGACTTTCCCTGGCTGTGGGCCTGCTAATCAGACCCACAGCCTAGCTGTTCTCTCTACTCCAAATTGTACCCAGGTACTGAATTGGCACTGGGCCCTCTCCAAGTCCCTGTACCCAGGGCTGAGGTGCACCCAGAAGTCTCCCAGGGGCTGCAGCATGTATTATGCCACCCCTGGGCTGACTAACTAAATCAGACACAACTGGCTGCTTGACAGCTGGGGCAGAGTGGTGTACTCACCCTCTGCTGTAGATATAGTATTCCTATATCTAAACCTAAATGGACACACAGATCTCCTATCAGTCACTCCTATGGCAGGCCTTGACAATCCTGAAGGCAGAGTGCTTGGAATCGTGTGAGATAGTGCTCTGGCATGAGCTGAGCCTGTCTGCGGCTTTCGGGATCCATCCCTTAGCCGTTTCCATGATATCGCATACCATATACTCTTAAGTGCATTATAATCCTCGCGGTTATATGCCAACTCTGGTATCGCTTTATCAAAACATGTCGAGTAAGGTGTCATACGAATTGGAATACTAACCCCTCGCTAATTCTGGCGACGGGGTTAGCATTCCACCCTTCTAGAGGGACACGACATGTATGTAACCTGGAACCCCGGTTAAAGTCAGACAGAGCCTTAGCTCCACAAAATGGATGCTGCCACCGAGACACAAGTCTGCCCTCCTGCTGCTGGGAGTCCTCCCAGCCCAGGAGGCAAGGACAAAGGGTTTCCTGCCAGGGGCGGTGCCAGCACCGTCCCAGACAGGATTTTGTGTATTCTAGGTAGGCAGGGCTTTAGAGGAAGGTGACTGCAAGTGGCACCCCGGTGCTCACTGTGCATAGGCCGGCTTGAACCAGTTCCAGGGGCACTCCAGCCCCTGATCTGGGGAAAGCCCGCCAAAGGAGAGGGGTGTAACCACCCCCCTCCTAGTCCCACCCATAGGGCAGGACTTAGTCGCGTGCCAGCCCCTTTTTGCAGGATAAAGGTAGGAACTGGCCCCCTTCCAAATCAGATCATCTTTGAATCCTGAAACTACTTTCCACGAAAGGAACTCAAGACTTCTTCCCAAGATTCTCCCTTGTGACTAAGGAGTAGTCACCCTGCAGCAGCAGGCACCAACCAAGCATCGCGGTTTGTTGCCAGTCTCTCCTCCGGATCAAGACTGCTCCAGCATGACGAGAACCGGCTTCCCTGGCACCTCTGACCTCAACCTACATTATCAGCCCAGCTGTGATCCGTGGGTGCGACGAGACCTCGAGGGACCGGCCATCTTCAGAACTGCACGACGCTTGTCCAGCACGACCACCGAGTGACCCTCGACTGAGTACTTTGGGGTAAGAGAAGCCCCGACCCTGAGCAGCTCCAGCACCGAAGTTCAGCCACCCTGCATCCACGAGATCTGCGTGGGGCCCTTCTGCTCTTTGCTGCTCACCGCGTTGTCCAGGTCGCTTGCCCGTTGGCTAGTGGCCCTCTCACGACGCTCCACGACGACAACCACTGCTGGTCTGGTTGCTCCAGACTAGCCCTTGCTCCCCTCCAAAAGAGGAGCACCCTGGACCCTCCTGGTCCACTCAAGACGCCATTTTAGGTCCACCGCGTGGGCCTTGCATTTGCCAAGACTTGTTGCCCAATCCTGGGTCCAGCGACGTCGACAGCAAGTACCTTCGTGGGACAGCTCGCACCTCCATCCTGGTCGCCGACAACGCCTCCTGGTCCGAGAGACTGCAGAGCCCAGCAGCGCCCACTCACCTGGCTGAGGTGACTTCGTCCGGTGCCATCCTGGTGCCCACTCAAATCACTGGCTAGTGATTCAGAACTTGGTCCCCTCTGCTTACAGGTTTCTTCTTCCCTGATCCAGGCTTGGATCACCACGAACTCCTTCACTGGCCGCCTGCCAGCAACTTCTTTCTTCAGGCTCCTGGATCTTCAACGAGGGTTTCCGACGCAACTTGAACCCTATGCAGCTGCAGCCCCTGGGCTAGGTAAACCAAGTACTCCGGTGCTTCAGCATAGTCCAACACTCTAAGTGTTCGGATCCACTCTTGTTTTCGACCCACCTAGTCGGGTTCGCCCGAGAACAGTAACTTTGTCTTTGCTAGCCTCCATAGACTTTTTCCCGCCTTACGCGTGAGAGTTCCCACTCTGCACACGACGTCCACAAGCCTCCTGCTACTAATCTAAGGGTTTAGTATTGTAGGCCTAGCGTTTCTAAAGTCTATGAGAATAGTTACTTACCTGCTAGTAATTCGCATTCCACTTTTGTAATATATGGTTTTTCGTGCCCCTCGGGCATTTGTGTAAATTGTGCGACTTAAAGTATTTTCGTAAGAGTTTTGTTGTGCGCTTAGCTCCCAGACTCAAAGAGTTCAGGGTAGACTTGTTATAAATAAATATCTGTTTATTTTCATAACAACTTGTGTGGTGTCCTTTCACTTGGTGTTCAAGGGGTAATGTGATGGTAAAACAGCTGGCTTAACACGCCCTCTAGAGTCTTAGCCTTAGACTGCTCGTATCCATGCTACTAGGATAGCTGGTCTATAAGGTTGACTTACAACCAATCATCAATAAGGGTTGTTTGGACTGATACATAGTGACCACTAGAATAGTGAGCACTGCATATCAGGCCAACTTCTCACACTCTAAAGAGAGATAAATGCGGTCTATTTTGTAAATAGGCTGCAATTGCTGCTAGATGCAGGCGTATGGAAGAATAAGCCAAATTGGACCTTTGTAGGTGTAGAAGGTAGCAAATAATATTTTGGATGGAAACATCCAGTGGATCAATGTGATTGTTGTTACAGCATATTGCAAATCTTTTCCACTTAGCAGCATAACATGCTCTGGTAGTGGGTCTTCTAGCTTCTTTAATTATGTTCATACAGTCTGTTGGTAAGTTTAAGTAGCCAAACTAAGACCTCAGGAGCCAGATCGCCATATTCAGTTGGTTTGGTTCTGGGTGCCTTATTTCTCCATGGTTCTGTGTTAACAGGGATGGCGTGAGCCATAATTTCTGATGTGGAAACAGTGAGAGATCTGCTGCCTGATCCTTGTATTGATCTGGTAGGAGTTCCATTCATTTTTCTAGTTGGTCGTAGTGAGCCCTGTCCTAGCGTGAAAGTAAGGCTTGTGTGTTTGCTATGCGCCATATGTTTGTTGCTTGCGCAGCAATCCGTTTCCCTGAAGCATCAATAATTTTAGATTCTTTGTCAGGCGGGGGGGTGTCATCAGAAGTTTGGGAATTGGCTCTTTTGCGTGCATTTGACACTACTAAAGAGTCTAGTGGCAGATGTCCCTTAATGTAGACTGGATCAGCTGGTGCTGGTCTATACATTTTTTCTATTCTGGGATTTAGCACCCTACATCGTACTGGATCTTTAAAAATGTCTGGAGCATGTTTAATGACTCCTTTGATCATGGGTAATATTTGAGTGGACCTTTGTGACTGCTCAAAAGTGTCTAATAAGAAATCCTTCTCAATGGCATCAGAGTGCATTGAAACTCCATGGTAAAGGGCAGCTCTGTTTAATAGATGATTAAGCCCAATACTATCCTCTGGAGGGGAAGGTTTTGTTGGGTAGTACTGAGGATCAGGGATGTCTGGCACATTGTTTGGTGGAAAATTATATGCATCGTCATCCTTGGGATATTCTGGATTGACATTCTCATCTAAAGGGTATGTATGTGGCTCTGGTACGTCATCCCTCCACCTAAATCATACTCCTCGTCAGTGTGGTGTGATGATGCAGGAGATTGAACAGGAGAAGTTATAAGTTCAATGTGAGGAGGGATAGGAGAGGAAGAAGGTGAAGGAGAGGAAGGTTGCATTGGAGAAGTTGCACAATCCTTTTTTTTGGCAGGAACCACAAGTGGGAGTGGTGTGTCTGCTGGTCTTTTCTTATAAGGAATTGCTTCCACATGTCCTGTTTTTGGATTAATATGGACTTTTTTCTGTCTAGGATCTGGTCTAAACAGTTCTTCCTCTTCTATAATAATCTTCGGCGTCGATTTTTTCGGTGCCGATAGGGGTTGCGTAGTGTTCTTTGCCTTAGGCGGAGTGATTGAGTCCTGTGGCAATTTCTTCGGTGCCGAAGGAAGTTTAGGCTTGTTTGTATCAGGCCTTGGAGTCTTTGGTACCGATATTGGAGATTTTGGCGTGGAGACAGGTTTCGTTGGGCCTGTGGCGCCGGAATCTAGCTTCCCTTCCTTATTTTTGGAACCGGAGGGTTTCGGAGTCGAAGCTTTCGGGTCCGGTACGGTTCCTGGCTTCGGCACAGATGTGTCTTTTGGTTCGGGTGCCGAAGGGTTTTTGGGCATCGAAGGGCGTTTTGGCTTCGGTGTCGAAGACTCCTTCGGTGTTGAAGGATGTTTCGGTGCCAATGGAGGAGGTGGAATTGGCACATGTGGTTTGTTTGGCGCCGAGGCACCAGAAGGCGCAGTCTTTTTCTCGGAGCCGAGCCCGAAGGCGGGCGTCAGAGGGTAAATTTCGGTCTCGACTGGGCCAAATGGGCGGAGTGCTGACCACTGCCTTTGGCTTGGGTAGTGTATGTTGTGCAGGGTAGTGGTACTCACGGGCTGCCGAGACGGTATCAAGTCGTCTGAGTCCTCTCCCCCTGATAAAATCTGGAGATCAGGAGAGTCTTCCTCGGCGACGAGTGGAGCCTCGTCCTCGGAGATGTCTTCGAGAGGATGTTCGTCTTCGAAGACGTCTTCTTCGACGATCTCCTCCTCAAAGATGGCCTCCGGTGCTGGCGCTGATCTCCTCATCTCGTGTCGACGGGCCCTCCGATCCCGAATGGTCTTCTTCGATCGGAAGGAGGCACAGGCTCTGCAGGTCGACTCGTTGTGTTCTGGCGAGAGACAGAGGTTGCAAACCTCGTGATGGTCGATATGAGGGAATTTTGCTCGACATACCGGGCATCTCTTGAATGGAGTTCTGTCCATGTAGGCCGTATGGCGCCGATAGGCCCAACAGCCCGCGTCGACGCACCGGAATGTAGCTGGTGATGTCGAAAAGTCTATTCGATGTCGAAAAAAGTTTATCTAAAGTTTCACGCTTCGAAAATGCAGAAAAAGTATTTTCTAGCCGGAGCGGGAAACTTTCATCCAAACCCAGTGGCGGAAAAAAACAATCTGAGGATGGAGTCGATGACCATGCGCAGTATTGTCCAAGGGAGGAGTCACCTATCTCGTGACTACAAAGACTTCTTCCAAGAAGACAACAACCTGCAATCATCCAAGCCCTACACCAGGTGGTGATCTATTGCTAAGTGTACAATCTGCAGCTCATATGCCTCGAACATAGAGGTTTCTATTGATTTGGCCAGTCAATTATTCCTGTCCGCAAAACTGTCTGCCCAACATTTTAAATCACTTTTTAATCTTTACTATTCCCCAGATAAGGTTTCAAAATGGACTGGGGATCAAATAGGGAAATGTTTTCGTTGTGGACACCCAGCGGCAGATGATGTTCATATTTTCTTTGCATGTCCATCTTTAGTTAGTTTATTGACGCAGCTGGAGAAATTTTGAACAGAGATTCTCGGTGTCCCTACGCAATTATCTGCTACTCACATCCTCTTAGGGGTAGAGATGGCATCTGGTGCGGTAGGAATATCAAAGTACCAGGCTTTACTAATATTTTTAGCTACAGCTGTATATAGATTAACTATAGCTTCACATTGGCTTCAACAGGAACCGCCTACATTTGAGGCCTGGAGGGCACGGTTCTTTTCTGTATACAACATGGAGCACAGTTTATATGCCCTCAAAGGCCAACGTAAAAAGAATATTGGTCGGCAAATCTGGGGCACAGTCTCGCAATATTTGGATTGTGAAATGTGAAACCAGGGGCCAACTGGGTCCCTTGATTTTTGTTCATCATGGCTACATTTACATACCTTAATTCATGATTTGTAACATAGGCATTTTTTCTTTTATTTATTGGTTAATGCATATGCTGTGAATATTGTTTGTTTTTTTCTTTGCTTTTCTTTGTCAATTTGAAAGCCCGCAGTGTACAGTGTGTGTATAATATCGATTGGAACCTACTGACTTATGTATTTTCAATAAATTCATATCCGAGTGACAGAACTGAGGTCTGGTTAGCAGGCCTCAGTGCACTCAGTCAAAAAATCAGCAACATCAGTCCCAGAACTTGTGGGTGACCATGCAAAGAGGCATTTACTTACAGTACCACACAGGGAACACTGGTAAATAACATTAGCAACACCTCTGCGGTAGCATAACTGAATCCAAAGTAGATGTTGTGCTCACCTGTAAGTTGCTGCGTAGCTCTGATAGGAAGGTGACTGGTGAGCGGGTTTTCAGGTACGAATCCAAATCCTTTTTGAACTGAGGCTGCATCACTCCAGTAAAGTTTGTGAGGATTCTCGGAGCAATGTTGATCTCACTCAGCATATCCACCTAAGAAAGGTCAAACAAGCGAAGGATTTAGACAATTTTAGTAACTTTAGTAACTTAATAGTTTAGTGTAGTTATGAGGAAAATTCTCTACTTACAACCCCTGCACTAGCAAACCTCTAGCAGTGTTGCTCAAGGCATGTCGACGCAAGAATCCAGAGCAACTCAAGTAATGTCGTTGAGAACAAGTCACTTATATTCAGAAATTCCTTCGCTGATAGGCCGTGTCTCCCGATTGTCCACTTTAAAGTTTTTCCACTCTTTAGACATATTCAGAAAGGAAAATGCTACTTACCAGTATGCATCTGTTCTTGGCATTTAGAGCCGCAGAGATTCATACTACTGCATAGGTCGCCATCTAGTGTTGGGCTCGGATGGTGCACCTTGAGTAGGAAAAAGTATTTCGTAGTCACGAGATAGGTGACTCCTCCCTTGGACGATAGCGCGCATGGTCATCGCCTCTATCAGATTGTTTTTCGCCATGAAGGGAAATAATGGAGTTAGTAAGAAATAGAAGAGATGTCCATGTCCATCTAATTAAAATACTGGAAGAGATACAGGTTCTGGGGAGGCAGCTGGGCATATGAATCTCTGCAGCTCTACATGCCAAGAACAGATGCATACTGGCAAGTAGCATTTTCCGTTCGAGGCATATGAGCTGCTGATTCTACACTTTGCATCGATTGTGCAGAAGTGTCTCCCCTAGCGGGGAACACCTGTTTCTGTTGCAGTAATTTGAAAGAGATAAGGACAGCTTGGCCTACTGCAGCTTGCTGCTTGGCTTGCACATCAACACAATAGTGCTTAGTGAAGGTGTGTGTTGTAGACCATGTTGCTGCCTTGCAGATGTCTTCTAGGGGAATGTTTCCTAAGAAAGCCATGGAGGCTCCTAGTTTGTGTGTGGAGTGTGCTCTAGGAGGAACTGTTAATGTGCGTTTTGCTTTGTGATAGCATCTTTGTATACATTTAACAATCCACCTTGCAACGCCTGATTTAGAAATGGGATTGCCTTTATGTGGGGGAGAGAAAGCTACAAATAGTTGCTTTGTTTTGCGAAAGGACTTGGTCCTATTGATGTAATAGAGAAGAGCTCTTTTGACATCTAGTGTGTCTAAAACTCTCTCTGCTACTGAGTCTGGGTTTTGAAAAAACACTGGTAACTCAACAGATTGGTTTAGATGAAAAGGAGTAATTACTTTAGGAAGGAATTTAGGATTAGTTCTTAGAACCACCTTGTTACGGTGTAATTGTAAGTAAGGTTCTTGCATAGTGAAAGCTTGAATCTCACTAACTCTTCTAAGAGAGGTTATAGCCACGAGGAAAGTTGTTTTCCATGTGAGAAATTGTAGTTCACATTTGTGTAAAGGTTCAACAGGGGGTCCCATGAGCCTGGTAGGAACAATGTTTAGGTTCCTGTGAGAAAGTGGCTCTATATATACTGGACAATGAAGTACAGTGTGTATATAGAGTCCACAAACCCCAAAGGTATAACAGAGGTTAAAGTCAGGACTGACCTTACTCTCAAAAGTGGTAGATTGGTCGAGCAGTAAGTCAGTACCAGAGGGCAGTGCAAAGCATTTGTTATCACACTCAGTCAGCAAAGGATTTCACACACTCAAAGACTGAACTCCAGGCCAATGGTTTTTATATCCAAAGATATGGTTGTTTTAGTTTTAGAACCAACAGGCATAAAAATATACTTTGCTAGATATGAGAACTCTCATGGAATTACTTTGCAAGGAAGCAATAACATTGGTAAACACAATAGGTACAGGAGTTGCTGAAGGCAACTCAAGTCTAGGCACACTTTAGCATTGAACTCAATGGATTGTTACCTTAAAAGTACAGTTGATTACAGTACAGATTACTTTAGTAGTTCCAGGACTAGATCCTAGATTCAGTCCTGGGGTCTAAGCTGAAACCAGATTAGCAAAAACGTTTTAGTTACTGTGGCGAATTTTCATGAATATAAAGCTGTTTTAAAAGTCCACACGTATGAAACTTTTCAATGACAATCTGGCAATGTTATTCAATGGGAGAAAATTCAGGTTGCAGGTAAAGTATGATCGCATTACTTTTGTAATCCAGTACTGGGGTCTGAACTTGAAACAGGTAGGTAATTGCGTTTCAGTATTTCGTACGTTTTTAAAGAATATTTCAAGTTTTCAAAAGTAGATACTTAGAAGAAATTTCATAGAAAAGCAGACAATGGGTTCCTATGGAGAAAATACAGATTACTAGTAAACCCGGTAAGGATTACTTTAGCGGTTCAGTACTGGGCTGCAAGGTACAGTACTGGCTTCTCACATACTTGTAGGTGAGTATTTCGGAATTCAGCTGATTTTATGTGAATATTTGCAGTTTTACACTTAAAAAATACGAGTCAAAATGGGTCAATGTTATCTAGTGGAAGGTAAGTGAGTTACCGGTTTCCAGGTGAGTACTTGGCTGGTGAAGTTAAGGTTCCGGGTATAGACTCAGCAGTCCACCAGGGTCAGGTAAGTACAGTCTGTTCCGCCCCAGCAGCGCAGGGCCGGCCGGGTGCAGAGGTAGGTAGGCCCAATGATATCCAATGGGGGAAAGGAGGCCTTCGGTTGGTGGCTGCTGGCTAGCAGGCCATGCGGCTGTGGGAGCTGGGCTCCTGCTCACTTGCTCAGGGCAAGGAGAGAAGTAGGGTAGGACAAAGGTGGCACAGCCAGCGGCACTTGGGCGGCTGGGTGCAGGGTGCTCTTGAGCCGTCGGGCGCTCAATGTTATCCAATGGGAAAGGTAAAAAAGGAACAAAGGCTGCAGGCTCGGGGACGGAGACTCTCCAGGGGCGACCAGCACTTCGAGAGGTAAGTTGGGATCTTGGAGTACAGGTAGGTACCCCAAAGGGAGGCACAGGGTGCTGTAGGGCCCCGGGTTCAGGGGTGTCTTTGGGTGTCAGAAGGATTAGTTACTTACCTGTAATCCTAGTTCTCTTCCAGGGGTATCCTCATCAAAGTCATAAGCACTGAATATTCTTCTGGTGTGAACATTAGGCATAACAAAGTTGAAATTATAGCGTTTTGGCACAGACTGAACCCCTGTACTAATGTTTAATTGCAGGACTGGCAACCTATACTGATTAACTTTAATAAATATCTCTCAAACATAAATCGGTTTCTATCTCGGAAGTCCCAATGAACAAAAGCAATGCATGTTCTGGCTGTATTGATGCAATAGAGACCATACATTTAATTTACAACACCACCATATTATGCACCCCTGTGTATCTTCTTCTCTGCAGAGAATCTGGATTTCATTAAAGACATGGAGGCTAACATTATCCCTCCCACTCTTTCCCTTGGGTGGTTGATTTTTAAAAAACTGTTTATTTTTCATATCTTACTTTGGCTTCTGTGATATGTTTATTTGAATGTTTAATTTACGCTTATATTGTTTATACTCCTTTCAAGAACTGTTCTTTATTATTTGTATTTCAAGAATTACTTACTCCTTTTTCCTTTTCAGATAATCTCTCATAACTTCATGTTCGTGACTCCTGACCCACAGATCTTATGTTCTTGGACGTTTTATTCATCCTTCATCTTTCTTCAAGTTTGGAATTTTAATGGAAGCTTATTGGACCTTTCATTGAAGATTTCCTTTCTTTTCTTTACACCAAATTTAAAAGAGGCTGATTGCCTAGTGCTCAGGCCTTTTGTTTGGTTTATAACGTTCTAATATGGAACTATTGCTTTGTGATGTATGCGGCTGCTTGGGTCTGCATTAAAAGTTGTATGCATAATGTTAGCCTCCGTGTCTTTAATGAAATGGATTAGTTACTTACCTGTAATCCTAGTCCTCTTCCAGGGGTATCCTCATCAAAGTCATAAGCACTGAATATTCCCGCCCATGTGCGGGACCCCGGAAACAATATAAAAAATATATATGTAAAAAACACATATATCTCGCTCCACATATATGTATGCACATATATTATTTTTCTCACACCAATGCAGCTCCATAACTGAGGCTAAAAACAATGTAAACACATATACATGCACTGCAATTAGCAAGAAAAGCAAAAGAAAAAACACATCAGGTCAAATAACCTTTGAACTTTGTGTTTTAATGAGTAAACCACTCATAAATTCTGAAAAAATTGCTTGTAAATAGACATTGTTAGCCCTCAGGCTGCATTGCAAAACAATAGCATAGAAAATGAAACCATTTTCAACAAAAAAAAAATGGCACCGTGCCTTTAAGGCAGCCATGACCCCGGGCTTCCCATCATGCCTCAGGGGTGACAGGTCAGTTGTTCTTTGCATAACCCTGAAGACAGGGCTCAACCACAAGAGTGACATAGTACCAAGATCTCATTTACCTGGGGAGGCGGGTGGGTTGCTTATGACTTTGATGAGGATACCCCTGGAAGAGAACTAGGATTACAGGTAAGTAACTAATCCTTCTCTTCCAGGGGATCCTCATCAATAGTCATAAGCACTGAATAGAATAGCAAGCCCATCAACCACCTGCAGGTAAATGAGAAGTACATGACCCAACAAAAACCATCACAGCCAATAACTCAGCTGTTAAACAGATTCCTCAGTGAGGCTTGGCCCACCTGGGTATCTGCTCTAGTGTCAGAATCAAGACAGTAATGTCTGGTAAATGTATGGACAGACCTCCAGGTCGCCGCTTTACAAATCTCAGACATGGGCACATCATGTAGATAAGCCGTAGTGGCCGCTCTACCTCTGGTTGAATGTACTTTAGGAGTAAACCCCAGAGGTTTCTGCGCCAATTGGTAAGCAAGCTTGATACACGAAACGATCCACCTGGAAATGGAACGTTTCGATGCTGCATGGCCAGTTCTGATCGATCCGTAGTTAATAAACAATTGATCAGAATGTCGAATAGACTTGGACCTGTCCAGATAGAATTTCAAAACCCTTTTCAGGTCCAACGAGTGTAAAGCCCTCTCAGCTGGAGTAGAGGGATTAGGAAAGAAAGTGGGTAAAGAGATAGACTGATTGACATGAAACTCTGACACCACTTTCGGCAGGAAAGAAGGGTGCGTTCTGAGCACCACTCTGTTCAAATGAAAAACTGTATACGGTTCTTTAGTACATAGGGCCTGAATTTCGCTCACCCTACGGGCTGACGTAATTGCTACCAAAAAAGCCGCTTTCCAGGAAATATGCTGTAAAGTAGCTTTATGAATGGGCTCAAAAGGAGGGCCCATCAACTTTGATAGTACTAGGTTCAGCTCCCAGGGAGGAGAAGGAGGCCGTACAGGAGGATACACCTTTTTCAGACCTTGCAGGAAATCTTTTACTGCTGGCAACTGGAAAAAAGAGGTTTGCGAGGGTGATCGCCTATAAGCAGTTATAGCGGCTAGATGCACCTTAATGGAGTTAAACTTCAAACCTGCTTTGGCCAGATACAACAAGTATGGGAGAACTGCTTCTTCCTGACTCTTCACCGGATTGTGACCATTCTGCACACACCACATATAGAACCTCTTCCACTTGCATGCGTAAGAATGTCTCGTGGAAGGACGTCGTGCTTCTCTCAGAATGGACATGCAGTCTTGTGGCAGTCCTAGATGGCCGGACTGAATGACCTCAGGAGCCATGCTGCCAAGTTCAGTGATGGAAGGTTGGGATGGTGAATCCTCCCGTTCATCTTCGATAATAGGTCCGGCCTGCAAGGAAGCCTCTTGTGAGGAGACACTGACAGGTGAAGTAGGTCCGTGTACCACCATTGCCTCGGCCAGTCGGGGGCAATCAGGATCATCGTTGTGCACGAGTGGTTCAGCTTGCTCACCACCTTCGGGATCAGCGGAAGTGGTGGAAAGGCGTACACAAATTCCTCTGACCAGTCGATCAAAAGAGCATTCCCTCTCGTTCCTGGTCGGTAAAACCTTGAGGCGAAGCTTGGGCATTTGCTGTTTACGTCGTCCGCGAAGAGATCTATGGAAGGACGACCCCAAGACTGGAAAACGTCGTCTAGCACTTCGTCGTTGAGAACCCAGTCTTCTCTGTCCTCGAAGTGCCGACTTAGTGCGTCCGCCCTCACATTCTGCTCTCCTGGGAGGTGGACTGCTTGAACAGACAACTTGCGAGCCAGAAGTCAATGCCAGATGCTCTGAGCTTCTAGTGACAGTGTCCTTGAGCGTGTCCCTCCCTGTTTGTTTAAATAGTACATAGTGGTGGTGTTGTCTGTTTGTACTAGAACCACCTTTTCCTGAAGCGAGGGAAGGAACGCTTTGAGAGCCAGGTGGACTGCTCTCAACTCCAGCAAGTTGATGTGGTAGGTGCTTTCCTTGGGAGACCACAGACCCTGCACCTGAAGAGGGCCCATGTGCGCCCCCCAGCCTTGTAATGACGCATCTGTGATGATCGTCTGTGTAGGAGGAGGCTGATGGAAGAGAATTCCCACTTGCATGTTCTGCTTCTTCATCCACCACTGAATGGAGGACCGTGCCACCTCCGACAAAGTGATCTGATCGTCCCAGCGATCTGATTGCTGATCCCATTTGTCCTCCAGATCCTGCTGAAGAGGACGCATCCGAAGCCTGGCGTTCGGTACCAAGAATATGCAGGAAGCCATCGATCCTAAGAGAGAGGCTATCTTTCGCACTTTCTGAGACCTGTTGCGAAGAACTTGCTGGCACTTGAGTGCTATTGAAGACTGTCTCTCCTCCGAAGGAAACACTTTTCCTACCTCGGAGTCTAGCAGAGCTCCTAGGAAGTGAATCTTCTGAGTGGGATGGGAGACCGACTTCTTGTAGTTGACATGCAGGCCTAGATGTTGACAAAGTACTATGCATGTCCGAAATTGATTCCTCACACTGTCTGGAGTTGGACCTTTCAACAGCCAATCGTCTAAGTATGGGTATACGAAGACTCCCCTGCGGCGTAGAGCTGCCGCTACCACTGCGACACACTTTGTGAACACTCTGGGGGCCGACTTCAACCCAAACGGGAGGACTTTGAACTGGTAGTGAGAGGTCCCCACCCGAAAACGAAGGAATCTTCTGTGGTCTGGACGTATCGGGACATGAAAATATGCGTCTTGAAGGTCCACCGAACACATCCAATCCCCCTTCCTGAGATGTGGATATATCTGGTGAAGCGCCAACATGCGAAATTTTTCTTTTCGTACATGTAGATTGAGCGTTCTCAAGTCCAGAATGGGCCTGTATTCCTCTTTCTGGCCCTTTTTTCTGACCAGAAAATACCTCGAGTATACTCCTTTCCCCCTTTGCACCACCGGCACTCTCTCGATGGCTGATTTCTCGAGGAGTGTCGCTACTTCTTTCTTTAACTTTTGTAGCTGGTGACTTGATGTTGACATCGGAGGAACGGGTGGAGGTAGACGATGGAAACGAAGACAGTACCCATTCTGCAGCGTAGACAACACCCATTGATCTTTTGTAATGTTCTGCCACTCTGTCCTGTGATGCGCAATGCTTCCCCCCACTTGAGTGGACAACGGCGCTGGGGGAAGTGAAGGCTCATTGCTTCTGCTGAGATTTATTGAAGTTGTTGCCTTGTCGCTGATTGCCATTGCCTTTAGAATTGCGCTTGCCTTTGTATTGCGACTTTTGTTGACCTTGCTGGTTCTGGCCCTTCTGCCATTGAGGGGTTTGAACCCTCTGCTTCGAAGAGCCCTTGTTGTCCGAACGGAATTTCTTACGGAATTCCTTCTTCTTTTCAAGCCCCACGGCTTTGAGGGTGTCTAACTCCGTCTTCATCCTCTGCATCTCCTCATCAGCACTCGCTCCAAAGAGAGACTTGCCTGAAAAAGGAAGATTTAGAATCCTGGCTTGAGCCTCGGGTTTCAATGCTGTTAGTCGCAACCATGAGGATCTCCTCGCTGTGATTCCATGCGCATAACCATGCGCAGCCAGCGTTGCGCCATCTGCCGCCGCTCCTATCATCTGATTGGAGACTTGACCGCCCTCCAACAGAATCTCCTCAAAATCCTTCCTATCTTTCGGAGGAAGTTTCTCAGAAAATCTCTGAAGTGAGTCCCACAGAGATCTATCATACCTGCCAAGCAGCGCCTCAGCATTAGAGACCTTAAGGAAAGAAGCCGAGGTGTTACAAACTCTTCTCCCCCATGAGTCTTGCTGCTTGCTGTCCTTATCCGGCGGTACTGTGGATGACGAAGCTACCGCATTGGATTTTCTAGCCGCCGAAATGATTACTGAATCAGGCGGGGGATCAGATTTTAGGAACAAAGGATCCTCCTCAGGAGGACGATACTTCTTGAGAATTCTAGCTGGGACGGACTTCACCGTTGCCGGAGTCAGGAAGACTTCATTCACTGGGTCCATTATACCCGGAACCAACGGCAACAAAGGTTTGGGTGTCGTTCTGTGCTGTAGGGTTTCAAATATGACTGTCGTCTTGATCTGCGGAGCAGTCATAGGCACTCCTAGCTTCAGGGCTCCCCTGCCCAAGATGTCCTGGAACGAGAAGATATCCTCAGTTGGAGATACCCTCGAGCGTGGACTGTTCGTCAAGGTCGGAGAGTAATCCCTGTGAGAACGGTTCCTCGAAGAACCTGAAGAGCTACGGGTCCTCCTGGACCTAGATCTTCTACTTGAACGTGTTCTAGATGGAGATCTATCTCTGTGACGAGATTTTTTCGCACTTGAATGTCTAGAACGAGACTGCTCTTTACGGGGAAGAGCCTGGTCTCGATATGCCTTTAGCCGATCAGCCATCGCCTTGTCCTCGGCCCAGTGGTGAAGGGGTCTATTCCACCTTGGAGAAAGATGAATAGAAGGAGGTTTGTGAGTGGGATCCTTCACAGGTGAACGTGGCCGTGGAGGTTGATCCACTTGATCCTGTTGCGATCCTGCAGGGGACTTGGATCTCTCCCTAAGTGAACCGCTGTTTCGTCCATCTGAAGACCCGCCACTGTGAGATGATGAGGAAGACGAGGATCGGCTCCTTTGAGATCTAGAGGAAGATCCCGACCGAGATCTCCTTTCTGCGATCCTCCTTTTCTTGGCAGGGGGTTCATGCACCGGAGATTGTCCCACCTCCGCAGCCGATGCCGATCCTGGAGAACCGAATTGAGACCGAGACTGGTCCAATGGTTCACCTTCCGTCTCCTGCAGCACCTGCCTCAAAGGCGACCTCTCCTGTGATCTTGTAGGAGTGAGGCTCACTGGCTGGGAAACGCTCTGTTCTCTGGCTCTCCGCTGATCCATAGACAGTGGCTGCATCGACGCCGAGCGCTGAGCTGATATACGCTCTCTCGACGTCGACCGTGGCTTCGTCGACACCGATCCCTTCGGCATAGAGCATCTCGCCGTTGAAGGACGTCCACTCGACGACGACTGAGGCTGCTTCGACGCCGATCGCCTGTGCTCTGTCGGCGATGGGGTGTGCCTCGAGGCCGAATGCCGCTTGCTTGAATGCGACGGAGGCTGCCTCGACGTCGAACGCCATTGATCGGGCGTCGACGTGGGCTGCTTCGACGTCGATCGACTATGTGTCGACGAAGGCTCCCTCGACGCCGAACGACCATGACTAGTCGTCGACGGAGGATGACTCGACGTCGAACGCCGTTGACCTGGCGTCGACGGAGAATGCCTTGACGTCGCAGCATGACGATGCTGCTTCGACGTCATGTGGATCGCCGTCAAACTCTTCCGCTTCGACGGCGACCTATCCCTCGACGCGGTCTGTCGCGGAGGTACCTTGGATGTTGACGCTGAAGACATCTTCTTCGTCACCGTCGACGCCGACTGCGAACCGGTCGGGGCTTCTTTCGATGTCGACCGCGTCTTCCGACTTTTCTGCTTCTTGGGAGATCTTCCTCTCTCAGAAAGCCCATAAACACGAATCCTCTCACGTTCTTTAAGAGTTCTGGATGATAAAACCTGGCAGTGTTCACAGGTTTTCGAAGAATGAGAAGCTGGTAGGCACAGGATACACACTGAATGAGTGTCAGTCTTGGCCATCTTCCTTCCACATGAAGGGCACTTGTCAAAGAGAGAAGGCATCTTTGACAGAAAAATCACCTTTTTTGAGCCCAAAAAAGGTAGCAGTAACACCCTAAGTCCAAAAGACGTCGAGTGAAAGCAAAAAATTGTAGTTAACAAGAATATTTTTTGACAAAAAGCCAAAAAGAAAAGGGAGCTGTTTCACAAGGGTCCTGACTGAAGGAGCCGGAAAGAACAACTGACCTAACTGTCACCCCTGAGGCATGATGGGAAGCCCGGGGTCATGGCTGCCTTAAAGGCACGGTGCCAGTTTTTTTTGTTGAAAATGGTTTCATTTTCTATGCTATTGTTTTGCAATGCAGCCTGAGGGCTAACAATGTCTATTTACAAGCATTTTTTCAGAATTTATGAGTGGTTTACTCATTAAAACACAAAGTTCAAAGGTTATTTGACCTGATGTGTTTTTTCTTTTGCTTTTCTTGCTAATTGCAGTGCATGTATATGTGTTTACATTGTTTTTAGCCTCAGTTATGGAGCTGCATTGGTGTGAGAAAAATAATATATGTGCATACATATATGTGGAGCGAGATATATGTGTTTTTTACATATATATTTTTTATATTGTTTCCGGGGTCCCACACATGGGCGGGAATATTCAGTGCTTATGACTATTGATGAGGATCCCCTGGAAGAGAAAAGCTTACCCTCGGCTGGTCGCGGTTGGGATGGCCCCTGGTTTCGAGTCTGCAGGCATTGGCTGGTTCGTCGAGGAGGGTCTTTGGGCACTGGACTTCGGGTCCCAGTCGCCGGGTGTGAGATGTTGGCCTGATGTGCAGTGCTCACTATTCTAGTGATCACTATATATCAGTCCAAACAACCCTTATTGATGATTGGTTGTAAGTCAACCTTATAGACCAGCTATCCTAGTAGCATGGATACGAGCAGTCTAAGGCTAAGACTCTAGAGGGCGTGTTAAGCCAGCTGTTTTACCATCACATTACCCCTTGAACACCCAGTGAAAGGACACCACACAAGTGTTATGAAAATAAACAATGTATTTATTAGAATCACAACAACCCTGTACTCTTTATGAGGACAGGGTGCTAGGCACACAACAAAAACTCTTACGAAAATACTTAAGTTAGCACGTTATACACAAATGCCCGAGGGGCACGAAAAACCATATATTCTAAAAGTGGAATGCGAAATTACTAGCAGGTAAGTACAGTACTAATAGGCTTTGGAATCGCTAGGACTAGACTAGGGAATCGGTAGATTACTTCTAGGAGACCTAGGGGACTCGGGTGCAGAGTGTGCACTCTCACGCGGGATGCGGGACAAAGTCTATGGGAGCTAGTAAAGGCAAAGTTAGTGTTCACGGGCGAACCCGACCTGGTGGGAAGAAAACGACAGTGGATCCTGACCCTAGGATAGTGAGGCTATGCTGGGACACCGAAGTGCCGAAGTTACCTAGCCCAGGGGCTGCAGCTGCATAGGTCTGAAAAGACGTCGGGGATCTCGTTGCCGGACCAGGAGCCTGGAAGAAGGAAGTTGCTGGCAGGCGACCAGTGAAGGAAAGTTCGTTGGATCCAAGCCTGGATCGAGGAAGAAGAAACCTGAAAGCAGAGGGGACCAAGTTCTTGAATCACTAGCCAGTGATTAAGTGGGCACCAGGATGGCACCGGGCGAAGTCACCTCGACTAGGTGAGTGGGCGACGCTGGCTCTGCAGATCTCACGGACCAGGAGGCGTTGTCGGCGACCAGGATGGAGAGGCGAGCTGTCCCACGATGGATGAAGCTGTCGGCGTCGAAGTTACCCAGGATTGGGCAACAAGCCCTGGCTAATTCAAGCCCACGCGGTGGACTCAAAATGGTGTCTTGAGTGGACCAGGAGGGTCCGGGGTGCTCCTCTTTTGGAAGGGAGCAAGGGCCAGCCTGGAGCAACCAGACTAGCAGCAGAAATGTCGTCGGGCGTCGTTCAGAAGGCCACAAGCCAGCGGGCTAGTAGCCAAACAACGCGGTGAGCAGCAAAAAGCAGAAGGGCCCCACGCAGATCGTGGAGATGCTGGGAGGCTGCACTTCGGTGCGGGAGCTGCTCAGGGTCGGGGCTTCTCGGACCCCAAAGCACTCACCAGAAATTACTCGGCGGGCTTGCTGGAAAGAAGTCGTGCAGTCTTGAAGATGGCCGGTCCCTCGAGGTCTCGTCACACCCACGAATCTCAGCGTGACTGATGATGCAGGTAGAGGTCAGAGGTGCCAGGGAAGCCGGTTCTCGTCGAGCTGGGCAGTCTTGATCCGGAGGAGAGACTTGCAGCAGACCGCAGTGTTCTTAAGATGGTGCCTGCGGATGCAGGGTGACTACTCCTTAGTCACAAGGGAGAAATCTTAGGAAGAAGTCTTGAGTTCCTTTCGTGGAAAGTAGTTTCAGGATTCAAAGATGATCTGATTTGGAAGGGGGCCAGTTCCTACCTTTATCCTGTAAAAAGGGGCTGGCACGCGACTAAGTCCTGCCCTATGGGTGGGACTAGGAGGGGGGTGGTTACACCCACTTCCTTGGCGGGCTTTTCCCCAGCACAGGGTCTGGAGTGACCCTGGAACTGGTTCCAGCCAGCCTATGCACAGTGAGCACCGGGGTGCCACGTGCAGTCACCTTCCTCTAAAGCCCTGCCTACCTTACAATACACAAAACCCTGTCTGGGACGGTGCTGGCACCGCCCCTGGCAGGAAACCCTTTGTCCTTATCTCCTGCTCTGGGAGGACTCCCAGCAGCAGGAGGGCAGACTTGTGTCTCGGTGGCAGCATCCATTTTGTGGAGCTGAGGCTCTGTTTGACTTTAACCGGGGTTAGGGGTTACATACATGTCGTGTCCCTCTAGAAGGGTGGAATGCTAACCCCGTCGCCAGAATTGGCGAGGGGTTAGTATTCCAATTCGTATGACACCTTACTCGACATGTTTTGATAAAGCGATACCAGAGTTGGCATATAACCGCGAGGATTATAATGCACTTAAGAGTATATGGTATGCGATATCATGGAAACGGCTAAGGGATGGATCCCGAAAGCCGCAGACAGGCTCAGCTCATGCCAGAGCACCATCTCACACGATTCCAAGCACTCTGCCTTCAGGATTGTTAAGGCCTGCCATAGGAGTGACTGATAGGAGATCTGTGTGTCCATTTTAGGGTTAGATATAGGTATACTATATCTAAAGCAAAGGGTGATTACACCACCTTGCCCCAGCTGTCGTGCAGCCAGTTGTGTCAGTTTAGTTAGTCAGCCCAGGGGTGGCATAATACATGCTTCAGCCCCTGGGAGACTTCTGGGTACACCTCAGCCCTGGGTACAGGGACTTGGAGAGGGCCCAGTGCCAATTCAGTACCTGAGTACAATTTGGATAGAGAGAACAGCTAGGCTGTGGGTCTGATTAGCAGGCCCACAGCCAGGGAAAGTCGTAAACCAGTGCAGCAAAAAGCAAAAATCTGGGTGATCATAGGATTGCAGACCCTACTCTCCTACACCGGGGGACGTCCTTGTGGTCTTGGTTCGGTTGGGCCCGGCCTCAGCAGGTGCAGAGTGGCTGGTCCTGGGCTTCCTGGTTGGCACCAGGTGGGTTGTTGCAGCAGAGCCTCTGCTGATGGGAGTCCCAGTCTTTAAGAGGGTCAAAGCAGGCAGGTCCTCTGGGTGTCCCAAGGTTGCTGTCCGCAGGAGTCACCGGGATTAGGCAGGAGCAGGTTCCAGGATCGACAGGCCGGTAGGGCTGGAGCCAAGTCAGTTGTTGTCGTCCTGTTAGCAGCTGCACGGCGGGTCTTCTTGATCTTTTTGTATCGGGATCTCAGGAAAGAAGGTTCAGGGAGCCTCTAAATACTGAATTTAGGGGCGTTACAGGTAGGGCAAGGACAGGGACCAATGGGTCCCTGTCCTGGGGTGAGTACACCCCCTGGCCTGCTCCTCTCCTGTGGGAGGGGGGCAGGAGCCTTGCTGGGATTGGGCAGGGCTCCGCATCTACAAGATGGCCAGAGCCCGGGGTCGTGCTTCACCTCGTCTCCCCCACCTGAGGGGTGGAGTTGGCACAGGCTGGCACCCCCCCTTCCTGACGTCGTTTTTCCCGCCAGTCTTCCCGGGGGCTTAGAACTGGTGGGGGCCAGTTGCTGGGTACAGCAAGTGGTCTGGAGAAGCTCACAGAGGCAGCATGCCTTTGAAGCTTCCCCCTGCCCATCCTGGGGGAGGAGACCTAGCATCTCGCCCAGAATGTGCATTGTTGCAGGCCCAGGAGAGCGGGGCTCTCCACTCAGGGGTCCAGCAACATGTCTGCTGTGTGGCAGCCTCTGCAGCCACTCAGCCCAGACGTGGATTGTAGGTTAGGTTTTCAGAGGGTATCTTTAAGATGCCCTCTGGTGCATTGTACATTAAATCTCACACCGGCATCAGTGCGGGTTTAATGTGCTGAGAAGTTAGGTACCAAACTTGTCAGTCTTCAGTGTAGCCATTATGGTGCTGTGGAGTTCGTAATGACAACCTCCCAGCACCATATACTATTAATGGCATCACTGCACTTACAGTGCCCAGGAATGGCCCTGGGTACTGTAGGGGCACAGGGCTCCTGCAGCTGTACCCACACCTCTGGCACAAGGCACCCAGCTAGAGGGGTGACTGAAGTATGCTAGGGCAGTGGGTTCTGTGGGCATGGCACATAGGGATGTGTGCCATGTCGACTCTTGGTTTAGTTCTGTACTTAGGCACTCGGCCTGCAAAGGCAGTGTGTGGGTGCTAGGGTACAGGGCCCCAGGGGGTGGCACAATAAGTGCTGCAGCCCTCAGGGGTCTTCCCTGGTCACCATGCCCTGGGTACCTAGGGTACCATTTACTAGGAGCTGACAGGTGGCCTGAGATGCCAGTTGGGTTTTTAGTTTCAGCACAGTTTTAGGGAAGGGACACAAGCCCTGGGTCCCTGGTTGGCAGGAACCCAGGGCACACTCAGTCAAAGCACATCAGCAGTTCAGAAAAAAGTGGGGGTGTAGGAAGGTGGATACCGGACTATGGTTACCCCAGATTTTTTGCCTTGTGTTTAGCTGGTTTTCGACTTAGTTGGCCTGGGAACCTGCTAATCAGGGCCCCAGGCTAGCTGCTCTCTTTACATGGACTCCATGTACTATAGGTACATAACCAATTTGGTACTGGACACCTTGTCAGCCCCTGTACCATGCACTATAGGTGCCCAGGGCATAGGTGCATCCAAGGCCTACCAGGGGATGCAGCATATCTTTTGCCACCCCTGGCTGGTACTTAAAGCGACACAACGGGCTGTTCACACAGCTGGGGCAAGGTGGTGTACTCACCCCTTGCTTAGATATAGTATACCTATGTCTAAACCTGTATCTTGACACATATACACCTACAAGTCACTCCTATGGCAGGCCTTTACAATCCTGGAGGCAGAGTGCTTGGTTTTATGTGAGATGGTGCTCTAGCATGAGCTGAGCCTGTCTGCAGCTTTCGGAACCATGTCCTTATAGCTGTTCTAGGATATTGCCATACCATATACTCTTAAGTGCATTATAATCCTCGCGGTTATTGCTAACTTTGGTTTGGCTTTATCAAAACATTTCGTGTTTGGTGTCATACACTTTGGAATACTACCCCCTCGCCAGTTCTGGCAACGGGAGTAGCACCCATCCTTCTAGAGGGAGAAGACATGTTACTTTACTGAAAACGCGGTTAATCCTAACCAGAGCCCCAGCATCCCAAAATGGATGCTGCTGTCACAGACACATGTCTGGCCTCCTGCTGCTGACCGAAACTTGGCAGAGGACGCCTGGACAAAGGGTTTCCTGTCACAGGGAGGTGTCACACCACCCCAGACAGGAGATAGTGGATTGTAGCAGGGAGGGTTGAAAGAAACTAGACACTGCCTGGGGCGCACAAGGTGTCCCCGGGCAAATTCCAGTCAAACCGGTTCTGGGGCCATCCTGCCCCAGTCCTGGCGGCAAACTGGACAAAGGGAAAGGGGTGTAACCACCCCCTTCCCAGGTCCCACCCATAGGAGGGACCTAGCAGGTAATCCAGCCCCCAGAATTGGAATATAGGTGGGAGCAGTGCCAATGCACCTCAGATTATCCTGACTGAAACTTATGAAACTAAACTCTGGACCCTTCGACATCCTACTCGACGTAGAAGACTGAAGAATCTCCCTTGTGGTCAAGGAGTGACCACCCTGTGCAAACAGGCACCATCCAGCACCTAGACGTTTGCTTTGTTGCAGTTCCTGCCGGAACACGAGCGACAGAGATCGACAAGACCCAGCGTGCCTGCCTTCTAACAGCCCGATCCACAGTCTATGCAGAGCTGAGACCCGTGGAGGCGACCTGAAGCGTGGGAGCGGCCATCTTGGAGGAACTACGAAGCGCTGACTGTGCAACATCCGAGGTTCCCTCGAAGCTGTGCATTGGAGTTTGAGAAGCTCCAGCCCCGAGCAGCTTTTGCACCGAAGCTCACCCCTCCACACTCGACGAGTGCTGCGTGGGGCCCTTTTGCATTTTCCTGCTCGACGCGTTGGTATGGTCGCTTGCCCGTTGGCTAGTGGCCCCAGAACCGATGAACCTTTGAATTTGCTCTGCTAGTCTGGTTGCTCCAGACTGGCCCTCGCTCCCCTGAAAAGGAGCAACCGATCTGACCTTCCTGGTCCGGTCCAGAAGCGATCTTCGAATCCTGCGTGGGTTGCCTTTGCCAAGGCTTGTTGACTCTGATCCGGAAGCCGACACCGCCGACAGCGAGAGCCTTCGTGGGACAGCTCGTGATCCACTCCAGGACATCCTCGGTGCCCCAGAGTCCACGTGGCAGCGGAGACAAGCTTCACGACATCGACCTGATTGCACCAGACATTGCCTGGTTCCTTCCTGGTCACTGGCTAGTGACCCAGACTCTGTCCCCTCTGCTTTCAGGTACTCTACAACTTCGATCCTCCCTTGGATCGCACCGGACACTTCTCTTCTGGACGCCTGCAGCATCTTCATCTCCAGGCACCCTAGATCTTCGTGACGAAACCCGACACATCTTTGCACCTGTGCACCCGCTTCCTGTGGGTGAGATAACTTTTGAACACCGGTGCTCCTGTAGTGGTTAACACCTCTAGTGTCTAAGTCTAAAGTTTTGTCCTTCTAGTCCAGTCGGAAGACTCTTAAAACTGTAACTCGATAACTTTTACGCACCATTGACTTTGCATTGGTGCATGCGTGTGCTTTCTGCACTGCACCCGAATCCCGCGGGCTACTCCCGTTTTAACTGCTGTTAGTCCAGTGTAGTCCCAGCGATTCCCAAGGCCCTAGGCCTTACCCCTGATCGATTAGTGATTGTTATACCACTTTTTTGATATATGGTTTGAGTGGCCACCGGCCTCATCCATAGTTGTGCAGCTTGTATATGTTATACTGTGCTTTTATTTAAACGCTTGTGCTTCATTGCTCATAAAGAGTAGTGGGGATTATTCTGAGAATAAATACATATATTTTTATAATATATAACTTGTGTGGTGTACTTTCATTTGATATTACAGGATTGCATATGGTAAAACAGCTGGCTTCACATGTCCTCTTGAGTTAAGCCTTTAGGCTGCTTAGTCCATGCTACCTCTAGGATAGCTTGTCTAGAAGGTTGACTTACAACCACCACCATAAGGGATTGTTTGGACTGATATAAGGTGCCCACAGAACTGTGGACATCATACATCAGGGCAACTTCTCACAGGGGGCATACCAAGGCAAGAAAGATGGCACTTTCTCATAGTTCCACGCTGGAGAGGGTGGTAACCTACGAGGAATAATTCTTTTTAATCCTCCATAAAAGCTTTTATTGCTGGTACTCTAAACAACGACATAGGTTGTCTGTTTTGTAGATATGAGGCAATGGCTGCAAGATGTAAACGTATAGATGAATAAGCCAGATTAAATCTTTGTAAATGGAGAAGGTAATAGGTAATATTTTGGATCGAAGCATCTAAAGGATCAATTTGAGTATTATTGCAGTAAATGGCAAATCTATTCCATTTAGCAGCATAGCAAGCTCTAGTAGTAGGTCTTCTGGTTTCTTTAATGATATTCATACAGTCTGGTGGCAGGTTAAGGTAACCAAACTCTAAGACTTCAGGAGCCAGATCGCCAGATTCAGTTGACCTGGATCTGGATGCCTGATGTCTCCATGGTTCTGCGTTAGCATGGATGGTGTCAGACAGTTTTTGGTGTGGAACTAGAGAGTTCAAGCAGTGTGGTGAACCACGGTTGGCGTGCCCATGTGGGAGCTACCAGGATCAGTTTGAGAGACTGTTGTCTGAGCTTGCGTACCACTAGTGGCATTAGTGGGGTTGGCGGAAAAGCGTACGCAAATCTGCCTGACCAGTTCATCCATATCGCATTGCCCTTGGACAACGGGTGTGGAAACGTGGCGACGAAGGTTGGGCATTTTGCGTTTTTGTGCTTGGCAAACAGGTCTATGTCTGGATGACCCCACTTGTGAAAGAATGGTTGAAGAACTTGCAGATGTAGTTCCCATTCGTGAATCTGTTGTGTCTGTCGACTTAACAGATCGACTATCTGATTGTGAACTCCTGGAAGGTGTTCTGCATGCAGATATATCTTTTGTGGAATGGGCCATCTCCAAATGTTTTGTGGGAGCTGGGACAGTTGCAGGGAATGTGTGCCTCCTTGTTTCTGTATGTAGTACATGGCTGTCATGTTGTCCGTCCGGATTAAGACAGCTTTGTTCCACATGTGCACTTGGAAGGACTTTAGTGCCAGGAAACTCGCTAGCAACTCTACGCGATTGATGTGGAGCACCTTTTGTTGAGCGGTCCATCTTCCCTGAGTTGTGTGGTGGAGCAGATGTGCTCCCCATCCTGTGAGGGATGCGTCTGTTGTCAGTACTGTAGGAGAGTAGGGTCTGCTTCCTATGGTCACCCCCACTTTTTGCTTTGCTTTACTGATTTTCGACTTCGATGTGGCTGTGGGCCTGCTAATCAGACCCACAGCACAGATGCACTCTCTCTAAATTCACACCATGTACTCTAGGTACATCCATAATTGGGAATTGGTTCACCTTATCAGCCCCTGTAGAAGTGTACCCTAGGTACTCAGGGCATAGGTGTAACCAAGGCCTACCAGGGGTTGCAGCATGTATTATGCCACCCCTGGCTGGCCACTCAAACTGACACCTGGATGACCACTCAGCTGAGGCAAGGTCGTGTAATCACCCCTTGCTTAGGTATAGTATGTAGGAAGGTGGATATCCGACTATGGTTACCCCCAACTTTTTGCCTAGTGTTTAGCTGGTTTTCGACCTAGTTGGCCTGGGGCCCTGCTATTCAGGACCCCAGACTAATTGCTCTCTCTGTAAAATGGACTCCATGTACCTTAGGTACATACCTAATTGGATGCTGGGTCACCTTATCAGCCCCTGTACAGTGTACCTTAGATACCCAGGGCATAGGTGTACCCAGGGCCTACCAGGGGCTGCAGCATGTATTATGCCACCCCTGGCTGGCCATCCAAACTGACACAACTGGCTGCTAACACAGCTGGGGCAAGGTGGTGTAATCACCCTTTGCTGTAGATATAGTATACCTATAACTAACCCCAAAATGGACAAATATACTCCTATCAGTCACTCCTATGGCAGGCCTTATCAATCCTGAAGGCAGAGTGCTTGGAATTTTGTGAGATGGTGCTCTGGCATGAGCTGAGCCTGTCTGCAGCTTTCGGAACCAAGTCCTTTAGCTGTTTCCATGATAACGCTATACCATATACTCTTAAGTGCATTATAATCCTCGCGGTTATTGCTAACTTTGGTGTAGCATTATCAAAACATGTCGTGTAAGGTGTCATATGCTTTTGAATACTACCCCCTCGCCAGTTTTGGCGACGGGGGTAGCATTCCACCCTTCTAGAGGGATAAGACATGTATGTAACTATAACCCCGGTTAAAGTTAAGCAGAGCCTCAGCATCACAAAATGGATGCTGCCACCACAGACAAAAGTCTGACCACCTGCTGCTGGGAGTCCTTCCAGCGAGGGAGGCCTGGACAAAGGGTTTCCTGCCTTTGGAGGTGCTAGCACCACCCCAGACAGGATTTTGTGTATTGAGGTAGGGAGGGCTGAAAGGAATGAGACATGCCTGGGGCACACAAGGTGTCCCTGTGCATACCCCGGTTCAAACCAGTTGCTGGGGCACTCCAGCCCCAGCTCTGGCGCGAAACCGGACAAAAGATAGGGGGTGTAACCACCCACCTTCCTGGTCCCACCCATGGGAGGGACCTAGTCACTAGTACAGCCCCCTTTAGCAGGATAAAGGTAGGAGCTGGTCCCATTCCAGATGAGATTATCCTGAACAACTTTAGAAGAAGAAACTCTGGACTTCGATGTTCTGCTCCACAGAAGACTGAAGAATCTCCCTTGTGGGCAAGGAGTGTCCACCCTGCAACTGCAGGCACCATCAAGCGTCCTAGCGGTTCACTTTGTCGTCCTTCCTGCCGGAACCAGATTTCAGAGCCTGACGAGATCCGGACTTACAGACCTCTCCGAACTCTACCTACATCTGCAGCACAGCTGAGATCCGTGGGTGCGACGAGACACGTGGGACCGGCCATCTTGAAGAAACTGCACTTCGCTTCCAGCACGACTTCAGAGGCATCCTCGAGAAAGTGCTTTGGGGATTGAGAAGCCCCAGCCCCGAGCCGCTCCTGCCCCTAAGACCAGCCCTCCAGCATCCACGAGATCTGCGTGGGGCCCTTTTGCTTGGTGTATGTGTATGTGTATAGGCATTTATATAGCGCACTACTTACCCGTAGGGTCCCAAGGCGCTTCGACCGCTGCGAAACCCTTCCTGGCTTCCCTGAGAGATGGTCCCTTAATGGGTATCTCCAGGGTGAGACCAGGCATCCCCGGCGGTCTGGTGGGGCCGTTAGTGAAGATGAGGCAAGCTAATGCCCAGAGTTGCCGAGTGTGATCGCTGATCAGAGTGGGCACCGAGGCGAGAGAATTATCGAGTCCGCTGACCCTGGTCCAGAAACCTGCCGCGCCGGGAATCGAACCCTGGTCCCGGGCCGTCCTCTGCTCTCGGGGCTGCGGCCTCTAACCAGTGAGCCACACTACTTCACTTGGTTGCTGCTCGACGCGTTGTCTGGTCACTTGCCGGCTGGCTAGTGGCCTCCTAGACGATGAAATCTACACTGCTGGTCTGGTTGCTCCAGACGGATGTATGACATTACAACGCATGCTTTTACATCGGATGCTTTTACAAAGCGGTTTTTACATCGCATACCATTACAACGCATAGCGCTTTGGGGTGCTGGATAGTGAATAGTTTAATTTACTATTCCAACTCCAGTCCCCGTGGACACTAGGGAAGGTGTTGGATAGTAAATTAAATCTATTCCCTATCCTAAAGCGCCCCCCCAGCGCAATGCGGTGTAATGGTTTGCGTTGTAAAAGTTGCGTCGTAAGGGCACTGCGTGGTAAAAGTTGCGTTGTAAAGGATGTTTCCCCCCCAGACTGGCCCTTTCTCCCTTCCAAGAGGAGCACCCCGGACCCTCCTGGTCCGCACCAGACGCCTTTTCCACTCACTGCGTGGGTTGCCTTTGCCAAGGCCTGTTGACTCCAAATCCGGATCCAACACCGCCAACAGCGAGAGCCTGCGTGGGACAGCTCGTGCCTCCATCCTGGTCGTCGAAGACACCTCCTGGTCCACGTGGCTGTAGAGACAAGCGTCCACTCTTCACCTGATCGTGACAACAGCATCTGGTTCCTTCCTGGTTCCAAACCGGTCACTGGCTAGTGACTTTGAACACTGTCCCCTCTGCTTTCAGGTCCTCTTCTTCCTCGATCCACCCTTGGATCGCACCGGACATCTGCCTCCTGGTCGCCTGCAGCATCTTTCTTCAAGGCTCCATAGACTTCGACGCGGAAACCAGACACACTTTGACACCTATGCACCCGCAGCCCGTGGGTGAGGTAACAAGAGCATTTCGGTGCTCAAGGGTAGATTGACTCTCCTAGTGTCCAGGTATCCAGTCGTTTTAGTCGTAACTTGTTCTGCCCATTGACTTTGTTCTGCCCATTGACTTTGTTCCGCATCTCGCGTGTGAGTTCACACTCTGCACACGCGTCCCGTGGTCCTCCTGCTACTTACCTAAGGTTAGGGTAGTATAGTCCCAGCGATCCTACAGCCTCTGGGCAGCTCCATTTCCTCTATCAATTTCCTTATCCCATTTACTTAGTATATGGTTTGTCGTGCCCCTAGGGCACCATTGTAATTTGTGCGACTATTGTATTTCTCTGAAGAGTATTGTTATGTGCTTAGCCCTCTGATCTCATAAAGAGTTCAGAGGTTTTTGTTATTAATAAATATATTGTTTATTTTTATAACAACCTGTGTGGTGTCCTTTCATCTGGTATTCAAGGGGTCATATGTGGTAAAACAGCTGGCTTCACATGCCAAAAGAGTTTAGCCTAAGACTGCTTTGTCCATGCTACCATTAGGATAGCTGGTCTATAAGGTTGACTTACAACCAATCACCATAAGGGTTGTTTGAACTGATACAAGGTGATCACTAGAACTAGTGAGCATCATAGATCAGGCCAACTTCTAACATAGTATTCCTATATCTACCCTTATACATAGACACACAGTAACCTATAAGTCACTCCTATGGCAGGCCTTAACAATCCTGGAGGCAGAGTGCTTGGTTATGTGTAAGATAGTGCTCTAGCATGAGCTGAGCCTGTCTGCAGATTGCGGAACCATGTCCTTATAACTGTTCTATGATATTGTCATACCATATACTCTTAAGTGCATTATGAACCTCGCAGTTAAATGCTAACTCTGGTTTGGCTTTATCAAAACATGTCCTGTTTGGTGTCATACACTTTGGAATACTACCCCCTCGCCAGTTCTGGCGACGGGGGTAGCATTTCACGCTTCTAGAGGGAGAAGACATGTTAGTACTAACTATCCCGGTTAAAGTTAACCAGAACCCCAGCGTCACAAAATGGACGCTGCTGCCACAGACACAAGTCTGACCTCCTGCTGCTGGGAGTCCTTCCAGTCACGGAGGTTTGGACAATAGGTTTCCTGCCTGGAGAGGTGCGAGCACCACCCCAGACAGTACTTTGTGCACTGGGACAGGGAGGGCTGAATAGATTGAGACACTGCCTGAGGCACACTAGGTGCTTCATGCACACCCCAGTTCAAACCGGTTGCTGGGGCACTCCTGCCCCAGCTCTGGTGCGATACTGGACAAAGGAAAGGGGGTGTAACCACCCCCCTTCCTGGTCCCACCCATAGGAGGGACCTAGGAACTAATCCAGCCCCTTTTAGCTGTATAAAGGTAGGAGCTGTGTCCTTAGACTTTAGATTTGATCCTGACCTGAAACTTGAAACAAAACTCTGGACCTTCAACGTTCTGCTGAAGCTGAAGACCGAAGAATCTCCCTTGTGTGCCAAGGAGTTACCACCCTGGGCAACCAGGCACCATCCAGGAAATCAACGGCTTGCTTTGTCGACGTTCCCGCGGAACCCGAGCACAGAGCCTGACAAGACCCAGACTTCCAGACCTCTCTAACCCTCTCTTCGCGACTGCAGCATAGCTGAGATCCGTGGAGGTGACGAGACACGTGGGACCGGACATCTTGAAAAGTCCACGACTTGCTAACTGTGCAGCTCCTGAGGTATCCTCGCAGCTGCGCACTGGGGATTGAGAAGCCCCGAGTCCGAGCTCCACCTGCACCGAAGATCAGCCCTCCACGAGTTCTGCGTGGGGCCCTTCTGCTTGTGTTCTGCTCGACGCGTTGTCCGGTTGCTGGCCCGTTGGCTAGTGGTCTCTGTGACGACAATCCTTTTGAATCAACTCGCTGGTCTGGTTGCTCCAGACTGGCCCTTGCCTCCCTGCAAAGGTGAGGCACCTCAGACCTTGCTAGTCTGCATCAGAAGCCTCCTTTGAATCCTGCGTGGGTTGCATTTGCCAAGGCTTGTTGACTCCAATCAGTCAGTCAACCCCTCCATCTGCGAGAACCTTCGTGGGACAGCTCCTCTCCAGCATCTGGTCATCCTCGACACCTCCTGGTCCGCGTGGCTGAAGAGACAAGCTGCACGACAGCACCTGATTGCTCCTCGACGTCGTCTGGTTCCTTCCTGGTTCCACCAGGTCACTGGATAGTGACCCAGACTCTGTCCCGTCTGCTTTCAGGTCCTCTTCATCCTCGATCCACCCTTGGATCCACCCAGACATCTTCCTCCTGGTCGCCTGCAGCATCTTTCCTCCAGGTCTCCATAGACTTCAACGGCGAAACCCGACATCTTCACACCTATGCACTCGCTTCCTGTGGGTGAGGTAACGCGAGTACTTCGGTGCTCCCAAGGGTATTGACTATCCAAGTGTCTAGGTTTTTAGTTGTTTCCTTCTAGCTAGACCGGAAATGTCCTGAATCCTTCTTTTCCTAACTTCTAAGTTCCCATTGACTTTGTATTGACTCACATGTGTGTAAAGACACTGCACGCGCCGCCTGTGGGCCTCCTACTCCTAACCTAAGGTTCAGATAGCGTAGCTCCAGCGATTCTCTAGGCCCTAGGCCTTTCCTTTTCTCGTGACGGGGTACTTATACCACTTACTTAGTATATGGTTTGCTTCGCCCCTAGGGCCCAACCGTAAATTGTGCAACTTAACGTATTCTGACTAAGTATCTTGTGATGTGCTTTTGCCTCTGATCTCATAAAGAGTTCAGAGGAGTGTGTTAGTAAATGAATACATATATATTTTATATATATCCTGTGTGGTGTCCTTTCATTTGATATTCAAGGGGTTACATATGGTAAAACAGCTGGCTTTACACGCCCTCGAGTGTCTTTTATCCACGCTACCACTAGGATAGCTGGTCTATAAGGTTGACTTACAACCATCACCATCAGGGTTGTTTGGACTGGTGCAAGTTGTTCACTAGAATAGTGGACATCATATACCAGGCCAACTTCTCACAAGTACTATTTGTGGAACAGGCTCGAGGAACGGCCACCCTCTGGACAAGTTTTTGGTGTCCCACCACTGCAGAGCGATGTGTGCGGCTGTCCACCAACACCAGGTCTGTTAGTTGTCCTTGTGCCTGATTCCACTGATGTGCTAGACATTCCTGCAATGGGCGCATCTGCAGTCTTGCATATTGTTGCAAAGTCATCCTGTGCCCTGAGCACCCCCCAACTTTTTGCTGACTGGAACTGGTGGTAACTGACTGACCCTGGGCTCTGTTTAACCAAGCCCAGGGACAGTACCAAGCTAAAAGGAACACATTAGAATACAGTTGAGACACCCAACATACACTAGGGTACACTATGGTATGGTGAGGTACCCCTGTAATTGGCATGACCTACCCTATAAGCCCCTAGTATGTAATAGGTCAGGGATTGAAACTACCTAGAAGTCTCCAGTATCCTGGGGCAGGGCAGTTTAGAGGCCAGCAGATTTTCTGCACTTGCATGTGTGCAGTGCTGAAGCCTGAGGTCAGTTTAAAAGCATCCCTGGTGGCCAGGACAGCTTTTAAACCTTAAATTGTGCCTAAACTCGACTTTGGGGGTAGGGACCCTTAAAAATGAAAAACCTACCATTGTTTTGCATATTAGGGACCCCAGGGTCACCCCTAGGTATCCCAGGGGTGGGGGGTCAGTTATCTATAAGGAGCGCCCTTATAAAATTAGTTTTTATATGCCTGGGTAAAGTGAAATTTTACATTTCACTCCCCATATTGTATTAAAGAGCTGCTCAAATTCGACTTTGATGCTAGAAGAATTGGGTATGGATGCAATATTTCTGCCGATTCCGAACCCCTGAAGTCTCCCCTAGTTGCACATGGGGTGGGGGTCCTGTAGAAATTAGGGAAATACATATTAAATAGGGTTTTATAAGCCCTGGTTCTTGAAAAGAGGCCCAAGTCATTTTCCCCATTGCAAACCCCATGGCCCATAGGTTAACATGGTAGGAAGTGATTGATTAATAAATATTGATAGGAGAGGACTAACCGGACCATCCAAAGACTTCCCAGAATGGTAGTAGTAAATCCAACAATATTATATTGTTGAATTTCTCCTAAAGTGTACATACAAGAAGTTATGAGACTTTCTTGTTTGTAAGTCCAAATTCAGCCTTTTAGTGGTCTGCACTGATTGGTCAGAGTTCAGTGGATTAGCCAGGCTGCTGGGAGGACAGTGTGCTGGTCTATAGGAATGCCAGGCCAGGAGGTGGCGTCGTAAACTATGCTCTTCAAAGGCAGAGGGGAGGCCTGGGTTTCTGTCCACTCTGACAGTCTTGACCCAGAGTCAAGGCTAGGCTTAAGGAAGGTATGTGCAGATGGTAAGGGGAGTCTCCATGGAAATAAACCATCCCAGGGGGTGGGTTTAGTAAGCTCTTACCTCCTTGCTGGAAAATCAGCCTTTATGGATTTGGAAGAATTATGCACTCTGGGACAAACTAATGCCACACTCTACAGGTTGTGGTCATAACTATGAGGAGTTGCCCTGCTCTCATTCGTCAGCAGTGACCTGGTGCTTGACCCAGAGAATTTTGAATAAGTATCTGAGAGGGGCAGAGCCCTCCAGATCTGCTGCTTGAAACTTACTGAAGCAAAAAAATGCCCTGCTGAAAAAGATTTTTCTGTGCAAGGAACTCTAAGGCTTGACCTCTGAAGACTGCACCAAGTAAAACTGCAGCCCTGTGGATTACCTTGCTGCCAAAGGACTCAGGAGTTGAACTCCCTGCAAGCTACAGGTTAACAGAGCTCACCTGGACGGTCCCACAAAGAATTCAAAGCCTGGAGAACCAGTGGATTTGTAATGGTTTTGTTCAAGTGGATTTCGGAATTGAAGTTTCACACTTTCAAGGAACCTCTTGGAGATTCCAGAACCTTGGATTGTGTGTTGGATACTTTGGGACCCGCAAGCAAAACGCCAGGAAGGTGTTCTAACCGGACCCCACTTGCTGAAGAAGGCGGCCCACTACAGTGGTGAGAATTCTTCAGAACAATTTATAAAGGAGTGTCCCTGACAGAGAAAACTAAATGACTTAAAGGGGCGCGGTTGGTTGCTAAGCACTATAAAGTGACTAATCTTTAAAAATTCATATCTCTGGTTCCCTACAGTGGGTTATTTTCGTTTTGGTGTCAAATTCAAATTCAAAAGAAACTTTATTCGATTGAGTTTACAATCATAAAAGTGCATTAAAAAACAGATAATTACAACAATTTATAAAAGTTTCAATTTAAACGTTTTTAACTGGAGAATGCACGACACTATAAATCAATACATTAGGAAATCATTAAAAAGTCGTCTATGCAGTGTCACTCTGTGAAGGGATGAGATAACAGGTTATTCATACAGGTTATTCATACAAAACTGAATAGAGTCTTATAATGCAGTAAGCAATAATTGGGAATGAATTTTCAAGCATGCTTTAAGAAAGCAAGCTACAGATTTGGCGGCAGACGGGGTATCTAGGTACTGAAGAGCCAAAAGAGCAGGTCTGCATCTTCTCAGACCTAATTGTCGGAGAAGTGGGACCAACCAGCGTTTACGCGGGGTCTCATAAAAGTTGCAAAAGAAGGTTATATGCAAGGTAGACTGGCAGGTACAACCATCACAGGGGCAACTGGCTAATTCGCGTGACCAATCAGAAGGCTCAGGAAGTGAGACAAGACGATAAAATAAATCAAATCGGAACCTAGTTAAAACATATCTATCAAAATTTGACAGGTAAAATGACAGATAAGGTTGGATGCCATAGGAGGATTGTATCGTCGTTAAATGAACATTTGATTGTTTGCCAAGTTCAGAACACATGCGTAAGTCTCTTCAATGGGCAACACACATATTCTTCAAAGTTTTTCTTGGTATAGCCATTAGTGAGACAGGGTCAGTGAAGAATGTTGAACAATTCAGATCACTCAAAAATTTAGAAACATATAATAGCCAGGCAATCTTTTTCCAGTAGGTCAACGTAAGACAATCAGTTATTAAAGACCTAGTAAGAAGACATTGCTCCTGAGTCCATATACGATGCCAAAGGAGAATTGGTTGGTATCTAATGATGTCAGTAAGATACTCCCAACCAAGCTCCATATGGATACCGTAGGTAGAAGCACTTCGGGGAAGGGCTAATATATATTTCAAAAAATCGTTTTCGATTATTTGAAGCTCATTAACGGGCGTGTGGCCCCATACCCCTGCTCCATAGGTGGCCACACTCATACATTTAGCTCGGTAAATTTTCAAAATTACAGCAGGGGCAGGCTTGCCCAACTTCCTTGAAAACGAAGTCAGAGCCGATGTTGTGCGCTGGAACTGCAGCTTCTTACTGGAAGTGGCAGGTTTCCAAGATAAATGATTATCAATAAGAATCCCTAGATATGGATATGTTTTAGCAGTTTCTAACCTAGTCTTATCTATAAACAGAGGCTTGCATTTCTGGGCTTTCTTGCCAGTGTGCATGACAAAAGTCTTGGACTTATTTACTTTAAGTCCAAGAGAAAGCATGTATTGGCAGTACTTGTCCAATTGGACCTGGAGCTGATTCGGTGTCCTTGCCAGAATGACGGAATCATCTGCATATAATAATGCAGGGATCGGCCGGGTGTTTATGCAGGGGAGATCTTTGTTATCTGCCAGCATCGCTTGCTCCAACCCATTTGTATAAATGTTAAATAAGAATGGAGCAAGGACGCACCCCTGTCTAACGCCTTTTGCAATACCAAATGATTCCGAAAGCTCTCCATCGATGCCATATCTCACACATGCTTTTGCATCCGTGTATAGCTCTCGGAGAAATTTCAGGAGTGCAGGATCTACGCCCAGGTTGCTCAAAATCTCCCACAACTTGGAATGAATTACGCAGTCAAATGCGGAACTCAAGTCCACATAGACCAGATAGAGATTACCGCCTTTGGCCCAGGCGTATTTGCCCATAAGCAGGGTCAGATTTAAGGCCTGTTCGACAGTACCCAATCCCTCCTGGAAACCGAACTGTAAGTCGGTTATGATCTTATTCTCCGAGGCCCAGTCCCGAAGACGTTCCAAGATTAGTCTTCCGGCAACCTTGCCCAGAGAGTCCAGGAGGGAAATGGGTCTGTAGCAGGCTGGGTTATCGCGGTCTCCCTTTTAGAATATGGGCAAAAGGACAGAAGAGGACCAAGAATCAATAAGGCCAATCTGAGAGACTGCGGACATAACCTGCGCAACGATTGGGGACCATAGGTCCAAGTTACTCACAAAGATGTCAAGTGGCACACCATCAGGGCCGGGGGCTTTACCAGTCTTAGAAGAAGTCAACGCAGCGGTCACCTCCACAAGATCGAAGTGGAGGTCAATGGGATAGATATTATTATCACTTACGGAGGCTGCCTCCCCAGATCTGGAACTCTCGGTTGTTAGCGTGGTGTCCCCAAAAATCTGTGAGTAATGAGCTACCCACGTTTCGGCGGGTACTGCCACATCTAGATGGCGAGTGGCAGTCGCATCAGCTAGAAAAGGGGCCCTAACTGTTTGCCAAAACAAGGTAGTGTCCTTGTTTAATGTACTCTGGTGCAATTGAGCCCAAAGGTTGTTTTTTATTTCCCGTTTGCGGGTTTTTTGAGCCAACTTATAGTTTCTTCTTAGAGAGGCTATTAGGGGCATGTCCCTAACTTGGTTATGTAGAGCACTTTTTAGTGCGCAAAGAGCTTTTCGGCAATGGGAATCAAACCACCCCCTGGAATTCTTGTCGTGGATCTTATGTTGGCGCGTAAGCTCTTGTCGAATAGTTTCTAAGATCTTGGCAAAACTAGAGAGGATCAGCTGGGGAGATGATGTCTCCTCCAAACAGTGGTAAATTAAAGGAAGGGTTTTTTGGATAATATCGCTAGTGACCTCTGTGGGGTTAATCTTTGACCACTTTACAGTGTAGCCGTTGATTTTACCCATCTCCAGGGAATGCTGCACTAGTAGACTTGTTTTTGAACAAACTGGGGAAGGAGTATTTAATATTATGGTGACGCTATTGGAGTAATGATCACTGGAGGGATCGGTACCAGTAATAAAATTCTTTAAGCGATTATTTAAAGATTGGGAGCACAATATAAAATCAATGATAGTAGAAAAACCTCTACCGTGAAAGGTCGGCTTAAACTCAGCATGAGGACTCGCTAATTCGTTCGCAAATTCAAGTTCAAGAGCAAAAAGACAGTTATTTAAGGCAGCCCCGGTGGTACAATGAGCAAAGTGGGCCAGGGGAACATCATGCTCGTCTTGGAGCCCACAGATACCTTTTTTGTATTTGTTACATAAATACACATTAAAATCTCCACCCCACACGACATAACATTGTAGCTGCGGATTCTTAGCTTTTTGATCATGCAAATATGAAGAGATTTCTAACAGAGATTTTACACAGTCAGCAGGTGGGGAATTATTATACATGTTAATAAAATAAAAACAAGAACTATTGTCAGGAACTAATTTAAGAATTTGAAAAATTGAAGATATTGACGGGACTTCCATAGTCGTAAATGGAATTTGGTTGGAAATGTAGATAGCTAAACCACCCTTGGGTCTTCCATGAGCAGACGGAATAGCAGAAAAATGGAAGGTTTTGAACCCCTGGATATGAATAGGGTCTATTGCCCAGGTTTCCTGAAGGCAAATTAGCTTATGCTTATTAATCAAGTCGAGCCAAGACTGAAGATGAGTCTTGGATCTAAGACCTGCTACATTCCAGTATAGGACTGGAAGATCCCAGGTTGATGGAAGAGTGGAACTTGAAATCTGAGAATCCTCAGAAGGACGTAAGGGTTGGAACTGAACTGACGTTTTGGTGTCATTTAAAAGATAAAAATATTACCTATTTTTATAAATTGGTGTTGGATTTTTATTTTTTTATTACGTCTTAATTATTTACTGAAATTGTGTTTTTGAATGCTTTACATACCTGTCTTTGAAGTTAAGCCTGTCTGCTCGCAGCCACGTTAGCAAGGGTTGAGCAAAGGACTAATTTTCTAAGACTTATGCTGAGTCCTATCATGTGTTAGTGGCCTTATTGCCAGTGGCAGACCTACATTTGCCCCTACCAATAACCCACTTTCCAACACATATGGTACAATAAAAATGCAAGATGCCATCATGCCTATTAATTGCATGAACCTTCTGGCTGGGAGAGTGTGCTGGTTTTGAAACCTTGTGACCTATTTGAATGCTCTGTATTCTGGCTGGACTGGGATAAGCTAGAGCTGTATTGGTGTTTATGGTAGCCCCTATGTATTGATGTACATGAGGGCTATAGATGTGACTTGGTGTGGTTTATTGTGAACTCCAAGTTCTGCAGTGTCTGAATTGTGTGAGATGTGTGTTGAACAAACTGGTTGAATGACTTGGCCTTTATGAGCCAATCGTCTAAGTATGGGAACACATGGATATGTTGTCTTCTGAGATGTGCTGCTAGTACTGCTAGGCACTTTGTGAACACTCTTGGTGCAGTTGTGACCCCGAATGGAAGGACTTTGAATTGATAGCATTGTCCTTCTAGCACAAACCTGAGATACTTCCTGTGAGAAGGATGTATGGGAATGTGAAAGTAGGCGTCTTTGAGGTCTAGTGTAGTTAGGAAATCGCCTTGTTGCAATAATAGGAGCACTTGTTGTAAAGTGACCATGTGAAAATGATGTGAGTGTATGTACAGATTGAGAGGCCTCAAATCTAGAATTGGTCTTAGTGGCCCATCCTTTTTGGGTATTAGGAAGTAGAGTGAGTAGACCCCTGTTCCTTGATGTTGCAATGGAACTAGCTCTATTGCATGTTTTTGCAGCAATGAGAGAACCTCTTGTTGGAGCAGCGTTATATGTTCTGTGGACATTGGACGTTGTCTGGGTGGTATTTGAAGGGGTAGCTGTGAGCTCTCGGCAGAAACCATACTGGATAATATGTCTTACCCACTTGTCTGTTGTGATGGAATACCAGACACGTAGCAACTGTGTTAATCTCCCCCCTACAGGAGTGGTATGCTGTTGGGGGAGCTGAAGGAAGTCACTGTTTAGTGGTGGAAGAGGATCGATTGTTGCTGTTACCTCGACCTCTTAACTTATTGTTATTACTTCTGTAGCTCCCTCTAAAGTATCCTTTATTAGATGATGCTTGTGTATTTGTTTTAAAGGAAGCTGAATGGTCTGCTCCAGCTTGTTTGGAGCCTCCTCTGTAGAAGGAGCGACGAAAGGAGCCTCTCGCTTGGGTGGACTGCAGAGCTCCCATAGAGTTGGCTGTGTCAGTGTCTTTTTTCAAGACCAGTGTCTACTTCTGGACCAAACAATTGTTGTTGGTTAAATGGTTGATTTAAGATTTTAGTCTGTACCTCTTGCTTAAATCCTGAAATGCGTAGCCACGCGTGACGTCTAAGGAGGACACTGGTGTTTATTGCCCTGGATGCAGTGTGTGCTACATCTAGTGCACATTTAATGGAGGCATTTGATATAAACTTACCCTCTTGTATGAGGTTATCTGCTTGTGCCTTATATTGGTCAGGTAGATGATGGAAGAGCTTCTCTAGCTGATCATAGTGAGCCCTGTCGTATCTTGCAAGGAGGGCCTGTCTGTTAGCAATGCGCCATGCATTGCTAGCTTGGGCAGCTATTCTTTTCCCTGAAGCATCTATGATTTTTGATTCTTTATCAGGAGGTGCTGCTTCGCCTGATGTTTGGGAATTTGCTCTTTTCCTAGCGTTTGAAACTACTAGGGAGTCTAAGGATAGCTGTCCTTTGTTGGACTTGGCCCTTCTGGCAGGTTCACCCCTAAACTTTTTGCTTTTAATGGTGACCCAGTAGTAGTGATTTTTGGGTTCTGCGCACTTTCACTGTGTCTCAGTGGAAAGTGTCTGCGCACTCTGAGTGCATGTGGTGAGATAGGCCTGCCCTCCTATAGGAATGCACAGGGAATGTATGTGTCCCTGGTAGTTCCTGATGCGGGGGGGGGTGCAGGCTCGAGTCTGGTATGTGCGGACTCGTGTGATTGAATGCTGCGAGATGATGTATGCGGCGTGTATGTGTCTAGTGTGGAAGTGCCACTTCTAGACATGAGTGTGCATGTGCAGGCGCGTGATTGGCTGAAGCTGGCTGGGGAGACTGGCTCCAAGAGTCTGTGTGGGTCTGCCCCGGTGGTGAATGGAGAGATTAACATGCTGATGTGAGGGAGGGGCTGCACCTGGGTCCTGAATAGGGCTGGGCTTTTCCCACACAATGCTGGCTCCACCCCCTGTGGTGCGACTGATGACCCTAGCCTGCCTGGTAAGGGTGGCTGGGGAAAACAAAGTACTCCAAAACCAGCTGAGACTGGTTTCTCCCCCACCCTGCACCTTTAGACAAAGGAATTTCGTGTATAAAAAGAGGCTGTGACCTCTTCTAAAAGGTTCTTGTTCGCCAACTTGAAACTACCAGGGGCATGCTGCTGCTTGGGCCCTGGGGAAGGCTTGCCTCCCTGTGCCCTGCCCAGCCCCTGGATGCTGGATGAATTGCCTTGCTGGGAGCTGCTATGCTCCATCTTGATGCTACAGGACTTCTTTGGACCCTTCCTGCTGTAGGGGTCATTCCTGAGGGGCCTGATGCGGTCTGTGCCCCTAGCGCCCAGGGCGCTTTATTTCTCATTTCCAGGCAAAGCGCTGTTGTTTTCCCGAGGAGGGAAGCACTCCTGCCCTTTGCGTGCCCCTCGCAGGTGCCCACCCTACTTTATGCCAGTATTGGCTTTATTTTTAGAATTACGGGTATTCTCCCGTTTAATTATTTAGCGAGTGCCCACCTCGCTCCCATGTTTATTTTTAAAACCGAGGGTGCCCACCCCTCGTTATTGCCCCCGTTGGATCACCGCCGCGGACGGGCCACAAACAGGAAGTCAGGCGGCATCGCGCCTGGCTGTAGGCGGGACTTCGGGGTTGCCGAAGGAAGTCCCGCCCTCCGCTGATTGGGGGAAGCCTCGGTGTGGTCTTCCGGTCTCCCGTGTGGAAAGGGAGACCGGGGAATGCTGCCGCCCGCCGCCGGAAGCAGGAGAATCGTAGCGGGGGTCCCAGGACCACGGGGGAGCACCCGGAAGAGAACGCCAACCGGAGGCTCGAGGGCTCCACTTCCGTGTCTTCCCCCGGTGGAAGGAAGCCGCGCAGAGCCCCGACGGCTCTGGTTCCAGTCCCGAGAAGGGGGACCGGGTGAAGATGCCCCCGTGCCTGCGTAGCGGGGCTCCCAGGAGTGAGGGGAGCCCCGGAGACAGAGCGGAGAGGTGCCCCCAGGGAGACCCGGTGAGCCAAGAGGCTATTGGGGGTCCGTGCCTGATCGAGGCACAGTGTGGTGATATGTAGAGCGGCCCCAGATGGCAGTGGGTCGCTCCAACTTCATGGGCATGTTTAACTCTTGGGGGAACCAGTGTGCTCCATAGGAACCGTCTTGCTAGAGCCTCCGCGGACCCAACGTGTTGGGACATTGTATTTACTTGCAGAGCCTGAGGGCTCCCACGCTGGGCAGTAGTGTTTCCTGAGCCTAGATGGCTCCAACCAGGGGCATATTTGTTTTAAGAGCCAGAAGGCTCCAACCTATTGCGCAGTTTTGATTCCTGAGGGGCTAGCGAGAGCCCCAGCCGCAGTTTTATCCCAGCTGCCCAGCAATTAGTGAGCAGCTGCACCGTTTAGGTCTTTCTTTTCTAGGGACATGTTCTTTTGGACTTAGGAGTGAGTCGCACTCCGTCCTCCCTACCCTGGCCTTCCCCAGCTGCGCAGCATTTAGTGCCAGCTGCAGCGTTTAGGCCCGGTCTTGTCCCTCAGCTGCCCAGCAAGTAGTGGGCAGCTGCTACGTTTAGGTGTTAGCAGTGGCGCAACCTGGACTTTGATGTAAGTTCTGTGCTAATGTAATTTCTGCGAATTGTTCTTTGCTGCACCTCTGAATGTGTTTTGATGCGTCCTGTGCCTTGTTCTTACACCTCTGAATGTGTTGTTTATGCATCATGTGTTCTCCTGTGTTGCACCTCTGAATGTGTTTTGATGCATCATGTGCCTTGTTCCCTACACCTCTGAATGTATGTTATGCATCATGTGTTCTCCTGTGTTGCACCTCTGAATGTGTTTTGATGCATCATGTGCCTTGTTCCCTACACCTCTGAATGTATGTTATGCATTATGTGTTATGTGCTTATACCCCTACAGGTATTGTGATACTTAGGTGGTTGTTCTTGCTAGTACAGGTGGTGCTAGTGAGGTCCTGGTTCCCTGCGTAACATTTTCCTAAGGTGGTTAGGGTTGCGTAGGTGGTACTACTGCTTACCAGTGCTTACTGGTTGTGTGCTACATGGTTATTTGGTGTAAAACTATCTCCAAGGGCTTGATACTGAGCTCGCCCCCTGACCAGAGTCCCAGTACCAGTGGACTCTATTGTGCCTTCACTGACAAATTGCTGGGACTTGTCTGATCTCCTTGGGCCACTGGGGCCTCGCCTGAAGTGTGCCTCGCTCACTCCCCTCGGCAGCTCGTGCCCGGCCGCCTGTCCAAGCCTCGAGCTGCGCCGCTCTCCTCTGAGCCGCCCGCACCCTGCCCCCCTCCTCCTCTGAGCCCCACACGTTGGTCGCCCCAGACAAACGCTTGTAGCCAGCCGGCCGCCCGCTCAAGCCTACTAAGGAGATCACTCACATTATCCCGCGCAACCAGGACGGAAGGTACTGTCCGATAGGCTCTATGTTCTAAGTTCTAGGCCTACAAGTATTGTATTCTAAGTTCCAAAAGTGCTATTTCTTTACCAAGTGCTTATTCCTGACAGTGGCCCGTGTGGCCCTGTCCTGTGTACATATAATCCCTTGTAAATATTGCCCGTGCCAGTTGGCACAATGTACACCCTGTGATTATGATTCTAATGTGTTTTGTAATACAAAGGCTATTTTTACATATACCTATATAACGAAGAAGAGAAATCAAGAAAAACCTCTGGGCCCAACTTCACGATAGCTGCCAAAGTAAGGATAGTGTTCTTTTCTGGCAAGTCATCAGATCCCCCTTTTTGGCCGACACTACAAAGGGGCAGCATCTAGACGTCGCAGTCACGGCGGACGATTGGGTCATGCATTTTTCTAAAATCTTTGGTCATTCTCAACAAGACATAGTAGGAACAGATCACATTGGAGCCAATAAGTGGGAAAAGAACATCTATCCGATAAACATCTATTTCAACCACGTGGAAGTCATCAAAGCACTTAAGGCGTCGAAACCAGGCAAAGCTCCTGGTCCTGATGGAGTCCCATTGGATATTTTTCTCCACAACACCGAACTATGGTCACCAATAATTACTCAGGTTTTGGCAGCAGTAACATCTGCTGGGTTGCTACAGTCATGGTCAACGTCAATCCTGCTTCCCATCTTTAAAAAGGGCGATCGTAACGATCCGGCCTGCTACAGGCCAATTTCTCTTCTGGACTCCATGGGCAAAATTGCAGGTCAAGTGCTCTTGGACCGCTTACAATCTTGGGCCCAAGAAAACAACATCATGACCGACCTGCAATATGGCTTCCAGAAGGGTCTTGGGACCGTGGAGCAGGCCCTGAACCTCGCCCTTTTGACCGGAAAGTATGTAGGTGCAAAAGGAGGTAACATCTACCTCGTGTATGTCGATCTTAGCGCGGCATTTGACTGTGTTCAGCACGCTAAACTTTGGACAATACTTAGTGATCTTGGAGTGGATCCACCCCTTATAGTTTTCCTCCGGGAACTCTATTCTGACGCCAAAGGGCGTGTCAGATTTGGCATCAACGGAGAGCTATCTCGCTCCTTCTCAATAGTAAAGGGAGTAAGACAGGGTTGTGTACTGGCCCCCTTCCTGTTGAACCTTTACACCAATGGACTAGAGCAGGCCATGTTGGAAGGGAGCCAGGATCTACCCCAGATAAATCATCGTCCAATACCGACTCTGCTATATGCAGATGAATCCGTCATCTTAGCCCGAACGTTGAATCAACTTCAAAAACAACTCAACAAATACTGCAGCTTTATGGGTTCGCTTGGCCTGAAAACCAATATAAAAAAGACATTTACTATGCATATTGGCCCTAGGGTCAAGAATCCTAAACCAATATTGGTGGACAATATAAGACTGGAGAAAACCTCTGTTTACCCATACTTGGGCATCCTCGTGGATGACTCCTTGAATTGGCGACAGGCTACGGCCAGTAGAAATCTTCTCTTCCAGCGAGCAACATCGGCCCTGGTCTCATTCTCGAGAAAGTTAGGCAAACCCGCACCACCCGAACTCCTGAAAATTTACTATGCCAAATGCATAGTGTGGCTACCTATGGTGCAGGCGTTTGGGGGTATGGCCATATAGACCCCATACAGATAACAGAGAACGGTTTTGTCAAATACCTGCTGGCCCTTCCGCAAAGCGCCCCGAACTACGCTTCACACAATGAGCTTGGTATGGAAAATATTATAGATACGATTCGTTCCCAACCAATTTTATTGTGGCAACGCATATGGTCCAAACCTGAGTGCCATCTGACACGATCTCTGACTTTATAGCCTTAACCAACTGGCACAAGATCCCCTGGTTGGTTTATGTGCGGAACTTTTTCAATGACCTTGGCCGTAGGGCTTATTTTGACGACCCACCTAGTGTCGAAGATATCGCCAGAAAAGAGTTGAAGAAGATGTGCTTGGTCCATTTGAGAGAATTGCGCAATCAGATGGAGATTACAAAAATTTCGAACAACCAAATCTGTGCAACTCAAACTGTAAAAGGCATGCAACCCTATCTGACTTACTATCTGTCTAATCACGAGAAATACCTTCTGACAAGATTTCGTTTTAATACCTTTTTTCGTTTAGTTTCCTTTCCCGAAGTTCAAAACTGGTCGCGCTTTCTCATGAACTGCCCATGTGATGGAGTCTCTTCACAATCAACAATCCATATTATCTTCTTTTGCAAATATTATAAATCTCCACGAAAATCCTGGATTCTTCCACTTCTTCAATCTTCAGGTCATAGACTATGCCACCCCGCATTTCTTTTCTTGCAGCTTTTGGACTCGCCACATGTTGCGAAGTGCATAGCTACTTTTTTAAAAGCTAGTATTAAAATACGTCAAGCTTATGACTGACATGAAACTTCCACCTTAAAAACTGACATATTTGTTTTTTACAAAATTTGTTTTCTACAAATTTTTTATTTTTTTATTTTTTTGATTTGTTTATGCATATTGTTTTTAATGTGTACTTTTTATGATTGCAAACAAGTGGTAATCGAATAAACGTTTATGAAATGAAAACATATACCTTGTGTGGAGTTCCTTTTGTGGGGGGCCTGGGATGTTGTTGCTGGTGGGTGCTTGCGCAAACGCTTTACACATCGCCTCCGAGAAAGGCCGGACTGCTCGTGCCAAGCTACCAAGGGGGTGAGCAGGGGTTGTCTTGGCGGGTGACTTCCTTCCCTACCTTGGTTACGGTGGTTTCTGCCTGGCTTTGGCGCAAGCCTTAGCCAACCAGAAATCCCATTTCTAACATCCTTCAATATAAGCAGGATCCCCAAGAGCTGCTCTGTACTTTTTCTCTATCATTGGGTTTATGATTCTAGCTCTTACAGGATCTTTAAACACTTCTGGTGCATGTTTAATGATTCCTTTAATCATTGGCAGTATTTGCACAGATTTTTGGGATACTTCAAAAGAGTCTAGTAAAAAATCTTCTGCCTCATCTGAATGCATGGTGACATTGTGATAGATGGCAGCCCTATTAATTAAGTGTCCAAACCCAATATTGTCTTCTGGAGGAGGAGGTTTAGATTGATATGTATGTGGGTCAGGAATATCTGGTATATCCTGTGGGTTCGGATACTCCCAGTCTGGTAAACCTGTTGGGTAGGGAAAAGGGTCATCTGGGTCTTTCCCTCCCCCATGCTATACTAATCCTCATCAGCATCCTGAGGAGGTGTATATTGTGGAGAATGAGGAGAATTTTGAGGTGAAATGTTTAAAGGGAGAGCAGGAGACAGAGATACAGGAGAAGAAGGGTGCATAGGAGATGTGGCAGAGTCCTTCTTGACAGGCACTGGAGGTGTAGGTGCTGTATCGGACTTCCTCTTCCTGTGTGGTGTGGTGGAAACACGTCCTGTTTCTGGATCTATGTATATCCTCTTTTTCAAAGGATCAGGTCTAAAAAGCTCTTCTTCTTGAGAAATTGCATTCTGCGCAGATTTTTTCGGCTCCGGGACTGGTCTCTGCTTGTCTTTAGCCTTAGGAGTTGTTGTATAATTCTGTGGAGTAGTTTTCGACACTATGGTATTGTTTTCGGAGTCAAGGCCTGGTTTGAGGGCTTAGAGGCATCGGGAGCAGGCTTTGTGGGTTTCGGTACCGAAGATTTTGGGGTGGAAGCAGGCGTCATTGGTTTCGGTGGAGTCTTGTCTTTAGGAGTCAACGGTTTCTGAGTCTTTTTCGGAACCAGGACTTCTTTCGGTTTCGGTGCCGAGGGAGCTGGTAGTATCGGCACGTGCAGTTTGCTCGGTATGGAGCTACCGGAAGGCTTTAATATTTTCTTCGGAGCCGGGCTCGATGGTGGGGCTTTCGAAGCAATGTCTCGGTCTCTACTGGGCACCGAAGGCGGAGTTTTGACCTTAGCCTTTGGTTTAGAGGTTGGGGCTAGGGTAGGGGCAGTCGTACTCACGCGTTGACCTGATGGCATGGAGTCATCGGAGTCGTCTGCCTCAGATACGATTTGGAGATCATCGGAATCTTCCTCGGGTACACATGGACCTTCGAACATATCCACCGGTTCCGAAGCTGGTCTCTGCATGTCGCGTCGACTGGCCCTCCGATCTCGAATGGCCTTTTTGGATCAAAAGGACGCAAAAGCTGTGCAGCTCTACTCGTCGTGTTCAGGTGATAAACACAGGTTAAACACCTCATGATGGTCGCTGTGTGGAAATTTTGCTCCACACACGGGCATTTTTTGATTGGTGTTCTTTCCATGAATTGTAGGCCTCAGCACGTGGGTAGGCCCAACAGCCGGCGTCGACGACCGGAATCAAAGTGATGAGGTCGAGTCTACGTATATTGAAGTTAAAGTTTGTTTTTAGAAAGTTTTGCGCATCGAAGTCCTTGAAAAGTAGATTTTCGAACCGGAGTGGAAACGTTGCATTCGAACCCAGTGGTGGAAAAAAACAATCTAAGGATGGAGCTGATACCCATGCGCACTATCGTCCAAAGGAGGAGTCACCCATATCGTGACTACAAAGACTTCTTCCAAGACGACAACATGCAATCATCCAAGCACACCACCACGTGGCGATCTAATGCAAAGTGTAGAATCTGCAGCTCATATGCCTTGAACAAATACTTTTCAGTAGTAAATTACTTGTATGAACACAGTTCAAAATAGCAGTGTAACTTGTACTGGTTTTGATTACAGTTTTAAGAAAGCCGTTTGCAACACATTGCAGGTATAGTACATTCAATTGAATGGGCTTTTTAAGTAAAATGCAGTTGATTACTTTTGCTAACACAGGACTGGATCCTGGATCCAGTCCTAGGACATTACCTGTAAACAGGTGAGCAAATGCGTTTTGGTTAAAGGTATGATTTTTAAGGAATATTATTGCATTTCAAAAGTTGACACTTAGAAACTTTTTCACATAGAATCACCAATATTATCCTATGGGAGGTATTTCATTTAGCAGGTAAGTTAGGTAATCGTTACTTTTTCTTACTCAGTGCTGGATCCTGGATTTAGCACTGGGACATTTCCTGTGTGGGATTTAATGTAAAATGCACGACAGAGGGCATCTTAGAGATGACCCCTGAAACCGAACCAACTCCCAGTGTCCTGACTGTGTGGCTACCGAGGCTGCGACCACCAAACATGTTTCTGGACCCCTGGGTCGAGAACTTGCCGCTCTTGGGGGCCTGAAACAATGCACATCCTTGGATGAGGTGCCAAGCCTCCTCCCGAGGATGGGCAGGGGAAGCTTCAGAGGCATGCCGCCTTTTGTGAGCTTTGAGGCCACTTGCTGTACTCAGCAACTGGCCCCCACCGGTTCTGACCCCCACTCAGGCGGGAAAACAGGCGGGAAACCCTAAGTGAGGAAAGGGGGTGTGCCAACCTCGGCCAACCCCCAAGCCCCAAGTGGAAGAGGCGAGGTGAAGCATAACTCTGGCTCCGCCATCTTGAGGATGAGGAGCCCTACCTAATCAGAGACACGCTCCTGCCCCCCTCCCACAGGAGAGTAGCAGGATAGGGGGTGTACTCCCCCAGGGACGGGACCCGTAGGTCCCTGACCTTCCCATACCTGTAACACCACTAAATTTAGTTTTTAGGGGCACCCTGAACCTTCCTTCCTCAGATCCCGATTTTGAAACATGAAGAAATAAGACCTGCCGTGCAGCTGCTAACAAGAGGATGACACCAACTGCCTTGGCGCCAGCCCCACAGGCCTGTTGATCCTTGAACCTGCTAAACCCCTGCATCTCCAGTGGTCAGCAACCTCGAAAACTCCGGAGGACCAGACTGCCTTCCTCATCTAAAGACTGGGACTCCCACGAGCAGTGGTTCTGCTCAAACAGCAACAACCCCTGGTTCCACCCAGGAACTGCAAATCCAGCACACACTGCACCAGTCGAACCTGGCCTGTGCCTGAGTGTACAAATACCACGAGGACGTCCCCACCAGCGATTGTGACAACGAATCCAGTGCCCAAGGACACTCCTCAACGCTCCTGACGGCTCACAACAAGGGACCCCTACAACCGCGACCAGCTGAGGGTAAGATTTCCTGACACCCACACCCCTGCACCCGGTGCCCCACGGCTCCCTGTGCTCAACTCCTAGGTGGCTACTTAACCTACAGCTTTCCAATTTACCTCTCAAAGTGCTGGTCACACCTGAAGAATCTCTGTCCAGGAGTCTGCAGCATTTGTTGAACATCCAGCTATCCCATTGAAATACAATGGATGCCCAAAGGCCCAAAAGCACCCTGCACCCAGCCGCCCGAGTGCCATTGGGAGTGCAGCATCTATCCTATCCTACTTCCCCACTTGCCCTGTGTAAGTGACCAGGAGATCAGCTCCTACAGCTGCGTGGACTGCCTGCTAGCAGCCACCAACCGAAAGTCCCCTATCCTCTATAGGATAACATTGGGCCTACTCACTCTGAACCCGGCTGCCCCAGTGCCGCTGAGGGTGTAACTACTGTAATTAGCTGACCATGGGAGACCCCCGAGTCTACCCCCAGAACCGTAACTCTGCCAGCCGAGTACTTACCCAAAGACCGATAACTTTATTTTCTCCATAGGGTAACATTGGCTGAGTTCCGCTCAGAATTTCTTCGAAGTGTCGAGTTTTGCAACTTTGAAATATTCCTTAAAAATGGTCCGAACAACAAAAACGAAATTACTCACCTGTTATCAGGAGAGACCCTAGTGCTGGATCTTCGTGCCCAGCACTGACCCTCAAAAGTAATAACCGTGATTTACTGTTTACCCAATTTTCCTATAGGAATACATTGCCTGTTTTTTTGCCAGAATTTCTTTAAAGTGTCGACTTTCAAAACGTACAAATATTCCTTAAAAATCGCCGCGTAACAAAAACTATTTCTTTCAACTGTTTACAGGAAATGCACCAGGGTTGAATCCAGGATCCAGCCCCGAGTAAGAAAAACATTCGTAAAGTGATATTCTTGCATTTACTTAAAACTTCCCATTGAGCTCAATGTTATATTGTGTTTAACTTAGTGTTGCATATTGCAACCACTGTAATTATTGCATCTAAAAGTCTATTGCTATTTGAAAGTATTCAATTGCAACATGTCATACTGATGAAGTATATATGATACCTACTGTGGTTCTAAAATAAAGTAACTATATATTTTTATATACAAAACAATTGACCTAGAGTTCAGTTCTTGAGTGTGTGAGACCATTTGCTGACTGTGTACAACAAATGCTTTACACTGTCCTCTGATGCTGCCTTACTTCTCGACCAAGCTACCACTTTAGAGTAAGGTTATATCTAACTTTAACCTCTGCCATACCTCTGGGGATGCGGAGACTGTGCACACTGAACCTTACTCTGGTGCAGTATATACTAAGCCACTTTCGTACAGAGAGGTGTGCTCACCTCTGCCAAATCCACCCCTAGGGGGGGGGGGGGGGGGGAGTCCCTGCCATCTTGAGGATGGGGGGACCCAGCCAAACAGGGACCGGCTCCTGCCCCCTCCCACTGGAGAGTGGCAGAATAGGGTATGTACCCACCCCAATGGGTCCCTACCCTTTACCTACCTGTGACACCCCTAAAGAACAAGTTACTTACCTTTGGTAACGCTTTTTCTGGTAGATACTATATCTGCCTGTGGATTCCTCACTTTGTGAATATCCCCCTTGCGTCAGCAACATTCGGAAATTCTTTTGTAGCTTCGCGCCGACGTGGATCCGGACGTCACAGAATCGCACGCGACCCCGCTGACGTCACCGGCGCCTATAACAGGCCCACGCCGGCGTGATGACATCAGTTCCGCCCTTTTTTCCGTGCCCTCGAGGCACACGGACGGACCGATGACAGTAGAAATATACACAGTATACATAGTATAGAAAACAAGGTAACACACACAGTGTGAAGCAAATGCAATAAAACATTTGAAATAAACATTTCCATGACAAAAAAATAACACATCATAGAAACTCTGGCATAGAAGAGTGGACAACGGGGAGGCGGGTGGGTCAGTGAGGAATCCACAGGCAGATATAGTATCTACCAGAAAAAGCGTTACCGAAGGTAAGTAACTTGTTCTTCTGATAGATACATCTGCCGTGTGGATTCCTCACCTTGTGAATAGAGTCCCACAGCAGTCCCCACTCCCGGAGGAGGGTGTCCACTCTTCTAAACCAGGAAATCCTGAAGGACAGAGCGCGCAAAGTGGCCGTCCCTCCTCACCTCGGTATCCAAGCAGTAGTGCTTCGCGAAAGTGTGGAGGGAGGCCCAAGTCGCGGCTCTGCAAATGTCCTCAACAGGAACACCTCTAGACAAAGCAGATGTTGCAGACTTTGCTCTAGTCGAATGTGCTCTAATACCCTCTGGAGGGTCCTTACCAGCCAAAGAGTAGCAGATCTTAATGCAGAGCACGATCCACCTCGACAGAGTCCTCTTATGGACCGCTCTTCCTTTCTTGCAGCCAGCAAAGCCAACGAAGAGCTGGTCGTCCATTCGACAGTCTTTAGTCCTGTCCAAGTAGAAAGACACCGCCCTCTTGTGGTCAAGACGGTGTAACCGCTCCTCCTCCTTGGAAGGGTGAGGGGGGAGGATAAAAGGTAGGAAGGGTATTGGACTGACCAAGGTGGAAAGCAGTAACCACCTTTGGCAGAAAAGCAGCCCTGGTCCTAAGAACCATTCGTTCAGCATGAATGGTCAGGAATGGGGGCTTGGAACTAAGAGCTTGAAGCTCACTTACCCTCCTTGCCGAGGTGATTGCAACGAGAAAAAACGTTTTCAAGGTCAGAAGCCTCATGGGACACTTGTGAAGAGGCTCAAAGGGAGCCCCCATCAAAAATGTCAAAACTAGGTTCAAATCCCACTGAGGCACGACAAAGGGTGTAGGAGGGAACCTATTAGTAAGGCCCTTCAAAAACCTTAAAACAATGGAAGACTTAAAAAGAGAAGGCTGGTCAGGCAAACAGATCAACGCCGACAGCGCAGAAAGATAACCCTTCACAGTGGCAACAGCAAGCCCCTGCTGGGCCAGAGAAAGGGCAAACTGGAGCACATCAGATAAATGGGCCCTCAAAGGGTCTATAGATTTCTCCCTGCACCAAACAACAAATTTAGACCACCTATAAGAATAGATGGACTTAGTGGAGTCACGCCTGGCTGACAAAATGACATCCACCACATCGTGAGGAAGAGAAAAAGAAATCAGATTGCCCCGCTCAATCTCCAGGCATGAAGGTGTAAGGTCTGGAGGTGGGGGTGTAGAACCTGCCCCTCCATCTGAGAGAGGAGATCTGCCCTGTGAGGGAGACGGAGCGGCGGGTGAGAGGAGAGGTGGAGAAGGTCTGAATACCACACCCTTCTCGGCCAATCCGGGGCGATCAATATGACTTGGGCCCGGTCTTGGCGAATTTTCCTCAGAACCCGAGGAATCAAAGGTATGGGAGGAAACGCGTAAAGGAGTTGTGAGTCCCAACTCAACTGAAACGCGTCCCCCAAGGTTCCTTGCAACGGATACTGGAGACTGCAGAATGACGGGCAGTGAGCATTCTCGCGAGTGGCGAACAGGTCCACCCGAGGAGTCCCCCACATCTGAAAGATGTCGCGAACCACCTCCGGGTGAAGCCTCCACTCGTGGTCGGCAGAGAACTGCCGACTGAGACTGTCTGCACGAACATTCAGAACCCCGGCCAGATGATTTGCCATCAGACAAATCTGATGGTCCTGAACCCAGGACCAGAGGCGCAGAGCCTCTCTGCAGAGACACTGCGACCCCACTCCTCCCTGCTTGTTGACATACCACATCGCGGTCGTGTTGTCCGTCAGGACTTGAACCGACTGACCGCGAAGGGAAGGGAGGAAGGCCTTGAGCGCCAAACGTATCGACCGCAATTCCAGAAGGTTGATGTGAAGCAACCTTTCCTCTGGAGACCAAAGACCCTTGACCTCCAGATCCCCCAGATGAGCACCCCAACCCAGGGTGGATGCATCCGATATCACTGTGGCCACCGATGGAGGCAGTTGGAAAGGCTTTCCTTGAGACAGATTGCCTTCCACGCCCCACCAAGACAGACCCGCCGCAGCTTCTCTGGAGATCCTCACTGACTCCCCGAGATCCCCGTTGTGCTGATACCACTGCCTGCGGAGGCACCACTGGAGTGCCCTCATGTGCCAGCGTGCATGGTTGACCAACAGAATGCATGAAGCCATCAGACCGAGCAGGCGAAGAACCTTCAAGACTGGAACGACCGCTCCATTGAAAAATAAAGGAATCATCTCCTGTATGTCGCGAATCCTTTGAGGAGGAGGGAATGCCCGACATACAGTAGTGTCCAGTACCGCACCTATGAACAGGTTGCGCTGTGAGGGCACCAGGTGAGACTTGGGTACATTTATCGAAAAACCCAACCTGTGCAACAACTGAGTTGTCTCCTGCAGATGATGGAGCACCTTCTCTGGCGACTCTGCTTTGATCAGCCAGTCGTCTAGATACGGAAACACGTGAATCCCCGATCTTCTGAGATGAGCTGCCACCACTGCGACTTCAAGATGGGAATATGAAAATACGCATCCTGCAAGTCGATCGACACCATCCAGTCATCTTCCAACAGCGCTTGAAGAACCTGTGCAAGAGTGAGCATTTTGAACTTTTCCTGCTTCAGGTAAAGGTTCAAAATCCTGAGGTCCAGGATTGGCCGAAGTCTGCCATCTTTTTTGGGGATCAGGAAATACCGGGAGTAGCACCCCTGACCCCTTTCCTGCTCTGGAACCACCTCTATCGCACCCTTTCGGAACAGTGCCAGGACTTCTTCCTGCAGGAGAAGCAGGTGGTCCTCCGAACAATAACCCTGGCAAGGAGGGTAATTGGGAGGGAATTCCTGGAAAGGAAGAGCATACCCATTCTCTACAAGATTGAGAACCCAAAGATCCGATGTTATAAATTCCCAATCTTGTAGAAAATGAGTAAGCCGACCCCCCACTGGGCCCACATGATCCGGAATGGCGGATCTAGAGCTGCTTTGCTGCGTTGGCCGGGGGTTGGGAAGGAGAGGAGGAGGAGGAGGAGGAGGAAGCTTGACGACCTCTAGGACGGGATCTTTGTCTGCCTCTGTACGACTTGTACAGAGTATTCTGCTGCTGCTGAGGCTGCTGCTGGGATGATCTATAAGATCGAAAGGAAGATCGGCCAAATCCCCTGAAGCGTCTTCCGGTAGTACCTCTGGACTGTAGGCCCAAAGATTTTGCAGTGGCCCTACTGTCCTTAAAACGCTCCAAGGCAGTATCAGCTTTTTTTCCCAAACAGACCTGATCCATCGAAAGGCAAGTCCATTAACGCAGACTGGACATCAGCAGAAAACTCTGAAGATTTGAGCCAAGCAGCTCTCCTAGTAGCCACAGAGGAACCCATGACTCTTGCCACCGAGTCTGCGGTGTCCAGACCACTCTGGATGACCTGTCTCGCAGCTGCTTAGGTGTCCAAGACTACTTCTTGAAAATCCTTCCTGTCCTCCTCAGGAATCTTTGGAATAATCTGTTTGACAGAGTCCATTAAAGCATGGATATATCTCCCCATCAGACACGTAGCATTGGTAGATTTTAATGCCATACTGGCTGACGAGAAAACCTTTTTTGCACTTTGGTCCTGTTTCCTGGATTCCTTGTCTCCAGGAACCTGTGGAAACGCTCCAGCAGATTTCTTAGAGCAGGCAGCCTGCACTACTAAACTCTCAGGAAGAGGATGCGTTGTTAAAAATGCAGGATCCTCCGGTGCAGCTCTATACCTCCTCGCCACCGTTCTAGAAACCGCAGGAGCAGATAAGGGTTTTTTCCAGACTTCATAGATAGGTTCAGACAATGCCTCGTTGAAGGGCAACATAGGTTCGATCACAGATGAGGGAGAATGAAGCACCTCCGTTAAAATATTAGGTTTATAATCAGCCGTAGGTAAAGTAATGTTTAGCAAACTCGCTGCCTTCTTAATGACAGTGTGGTAAGGCACCACATCCTTAGTTGGAACATTTGATACAGAAGCTAACTCCCATTCAGGCGATAGCTCAAGCCCACTGGCCTCGCACAAGTCTTCAAAGGGATCCTCAGAATCCTGCAACTCCCCTGTGAGAAGTTGGCCTGATATATAATGTTCACTATTCTAGTGATCACCTTGTATCAGTCCAAACAACCCTTATTGATGATTGGTTGTAAGTCAACCTTATAGACCAGCTATCCTAGTAGCATGGATACGAGCAGTCTAAGGCTAAGACTCTAGAGGGCGTGTTAAGCCAGCTGTTTTACCATCACATTACCCCTTGAACACCAAGTGAAAGGACACCACACAAGTTGTTATGAAAATAAATGTATATTTATTTCTAACAAGTCTACCCTGAACTCTTTATGAGTCAGGGAGCTAAGCACAATACAAAACTCTTACGAAAATACTTTAAGTTGCACAATTTACACAAATGCCCTAGGGGCACGAAAAACCATATACACAGTAAGTGGAATGCGAACTTGCTAGCAGGTAAGTAATACTTTTCTAGACTCAGGAATCGCTAGGCCTACAATGCTAAACACTGGGATTAGATGCAGGAGGCCTGTGGACGTCGTGTGCAGAGTGGGAACTCTCACGCGTAAGGCGGGAAAAAGTCTATGGAGGCTAGCAGTTGCAAAGTTACTGTTCTCGGGCGAACCCGACTAGGTGGGTCAAAAACAGGAGTGGATCCGAACACTTAGGGTGTTGGACTATGCTGGAGCACCGGAGTACTCCGGTTACCTAGCCCAGGGGCTGCGGCTGCATAGGGTTGAAGTTGCGTCGGAAACCCTTGTTGAAGATCCAGGAGCCTGAAGAAAGAAGTTGCTGGCAGGCGACCAGTGAAGAAGTTCGTGGTGATCCAAGCCTGGATCAGGGAAGAAGAAACCTGTAAGCAGAGGGGACCAAGTTCTGAATCACTAGCCAGTGATTTAGGTGGGCACCAGGATGGCACCGGACGAAGTCACCTCAGCCAGGTGAGTGGGCGCTGCTGGGCTCTGCAGTCTCTCGGACCAGGAGGCGTTGTCGGCGACCAGGATGGAGGTGCGAGCTGTCCCACGAAGGTTCTTGCTGTCGACGTCGCTGGACCCAGGTTTGGGCAACAAGTCTTGGCAAATGCAAGGCCCACGCGGTGGACCTAAAATGGCGTCTTGAGTGGACCAGGAGGGTCCAGGGTGCTCCTCTTTTGGAGGGGAGCAAGGGCTAGTCTGGAGCAACCAGACCAGCAGTAGTTGTCGTCGTGGAGCCTCGTGAAGGGGTCACTAGCCAACGGGCAAGTGACCTGGACAACGCGGTTGGCAGCACAGAGCAGAAGGGCCCCACGCAGATCTCGTGGATGCAGGGGGGCTGAACTTCGGTGCTGGAGCTGCTCAGGGTCGGGGCTTCTCTTACCCCAAAGCACTCGGTCGAGGGTCACTCGGTGGTCGTGCTGGACAAGCGTCGTGCAGTTCTGAAGATGGCCGGTCCCTCGAGGTCTCGTCGCACCCACGGATCACAGCTGGGCTGATGATGTAGGTTGAGGTCAGAGGTGCCAGGGAAGCCGGTTCTCGTCGTGCTGGAGCAGTCTTGATCCGAAGGAGAGACTGGCAACAAACCGCGATGCTTGGTTGGTGCCTGCTGCTGCAGGGTGACTACTCCTTAGTCACAAGGGAGAATCTTGGGAAGAAGTCTTGAGTTCCTTTCGTGGAAAGTAGTTTCAGGATTCAAAGATGATCTAATTTGGAAGGGGGCCAGGTCCTACCTTTATCCTGCAAAAAGGGGCTGGCACGCGACTAAGTCCTGCCCTATGGGTGGGACTAGGAGGGGGGTGGTTACACCCCTCTCCTTTGACGGGCTTTCCCCAGGCCAGGGGCTGGAGTGCCCCTGGAACTGGTTTCAGCCGGCCTATGCACAGTGAGCACCGGGGTGCCACTTGCAGTCACCTTCCTCTAAAGCCCTGCCTACCTAGAATACACAAAATCCTGTCTGGGACGGTGCTGGCACCGCCCCTGGCAGGAAACCCTTTGTCCTTGCCTCCTGGGCTGGGAGGACTCCCAGCAGCAGGAGGGCAGACTTGTGTCTCGGTGGCAGCATCCATTTTGTGGAGCTAAGGCTCTGTCGGACTTTAACCGGGGTTACAGGTTACATACATGTCGTGTCCCTCTAGAAGGGTGGAATGCTAACCCCGTCGCCAGAATTGGCAAGGGGTTAGTATTCCAATTCGTATGACACCTTACTCGACATGTTTTGATAAAGCGATACCAGAGTTGGCACATAACCGCGAGGATTATAATGCACTTAAGAGTATATGGTATGCGATATCATGGAAACGGCTAAGGGATGGATCCCGAAAGCCGCAGACAGGCTCAACTCATGCCAGAGCACCATCTCACACGATTCCAAGCACTCTGCCTTCAGGATTGTTAAGGCCTGCCATAGGAGTGACTGATAGGAGATCTGTGTGCCCATTTTAGGTTTAGATATAGGTATACTATATCTACAGCAGAGGGTGAGTACACCACTCTGCCCCAGCTGTCAAGCAGCCAGTTGTGTCTGATTTAGTTAGTCAGCCCAGGGGTGGCATAATACATGCTGGAGCCCCTGGTAGGCCCTGGGTACACCTATGCCCTGGGTACCTAAGGTACACTGTACAGGGACTGATAAGGTGACTCAGTTTCCAATTAGATATGTACCTAGGGTACATGGAATCCATTTTACAGAGAGAGCAGTAGGCCTGGGGTCCTGAATAGCAGGGCCCCAGGTCAACTAAGTCAGAAAACCAGCAAAACACCAGGCAAAAAGTTGGGGGCAACCATAGTCAGGGATCTACCTTCCTACATCCCCTTCTTCAGTATCAGAATACCCATATTTCTCCTCTTCTAGAAGTCTCTGGGCCTTCCTCCGAGACCTTTCTTTCCCAACCGAAGTCAAAGGATTCGGAACCGACTCCGACGGGGTCGTTGCCGGCGTCGAACCCGAAGTCGGACGAGGTCTCTCGACACGAGGTCGGACAGAATCTTGCCTCGGAGTCGCGGGTATCGGCGTCGATGGGATCGGCGTCGATGGAGCCGGCGTCGTGCGCTTCGGCGACACAGGTGGTGTCGGAAAATGCCAATGCGGTGGTAGAGCCGGCATAAAAGGCATGAAGGGTGCAGGGGCATAAGCCTGTGGAACCCCTAAGTTAAAAGCCATAGGACCCGTGGGACCAACAGGTGCACCAGACGGGAACATCGCTCTTGAATATACACCAAACATGGCGTTCAGGAACTGGGTAGGATCCTGACCTGGAGTCGGAAACTCAGGATATGGACCTCTTGGATGTTCCCGGGGAGGCGGAGTCGATACGACGTCGACCTCTTCTTCGGGCGCCGGAACCGGAGTCGATGAACCATCAGGTGCCGGAACTTCGGCTCCACCAGCCCCCTGCTCCTCACCTTCATCCTCCTGACCAGAAGGATTGGTTGGCATCGGAGAATGGACCTGTTCTTGAGGTTCGGGAGAATCCGGATGCGAAGCCTCTTCGTGTTCAGACTCCGAAACCTCCACTTCTTTACCCATGAGTTTGACCTGGGACTTCGGTCTTGAGCCAGAGTCCTTCCCAGAGCGATGACGTGACTCATGGGTCCTCTTCCTGTGTGTGAGAAGTTGGCCTGATGTGCAGTGTTCACTATTCTAGTGATCACTATATATCAGTCCAAACAACCCTTATTGATGATTGGTTGTAAGTCAATCTTATAGACCAGCTATCCTAGTAGCATGGATACGAGCAGTCTAAGGCTAAGACTCTAGAGGGCGTGTTAAGCCAGCTGTTTTACCATCACATTACCCCTTGAACACCCAGTGAAAGGACACCACACAAGTGTTATGAAAATAAACAGTGTATTTATTAGAATCACAACAGCCCTGTACTCTTTATGAGGACAGGGTGCTAAGCACACAACAAAACTCTTACGAAAATACTTAAGTTAGCACGTTATACACAAATGCCCGAGGGGCACGAAAAACCATATACTTTAAAAGTGGAATGCGAAATTACTAGCAGGTAAGTACAGTACTAATAGGCTTTGGAATCGCTAGGACTTGACTATAGAATCGTTAGATTACTTCTAGGAGACCTAGGGGACTCGGGTGCAGAGTGTGCACTCTCACGCGGGATGCGGGACAAAGTCTATGGAAGCTAGTAAAGGCAAAGTTAGTGTTCACGGGCGAACCCGACCTGGTAGGAAGAAAACGACAGTGGATCCTGACCCTAGGATAGTGAGGCTATGCTGGGGCACCGAAGTGCCGAAGTTACCTAGCCCAGGGGCTGCAGCTGCATAGGTCTGAAAAGACGTCGGGAATCTCGTTGCCGGACCAGGAGCCTGGAAGAAGGAAGTTGCTGGCAGGCGACCAGTGAAGGAAAGTTCGATGGATCCAAGCCTGGATCAAGGAAGAAGAAAACCTGAAAGCAGAGGGGACCAAGTTCTTGAATCACTAGCCAGTGATTAAGTGGGCACCAGGATGGCACCGGGCGAAGTCACCTCGACTAGGTGAGTGGGCGACGCTGGCTCTGCAGATCCCACGGACCAGGAGGCGTTGTCGGCGACCAGGGTGGAGAGGCGAGCTGTCCCACGATGGATGAAGCTGTCGGCGTCGAAGTTACCCAGGATTGGGCAACAAGCCTTGGCTAATTCAAGCCCACGCGGTGGACTCAAAATGGCGTCTTGAGTGGACCAGGAGGGTCCGGAGTGCTCCTCTTCTGGAAGGGAGCAAGGGCCAGTCTGGAGCAACCAGACTAGCAGCAGTGATGTCGTCGGGCGTCGTTCAGGAGGCCACAAGCCAGCGGGCTAGTAGCCAAACAACGCGGTGAGCAGCAAAAAGCAGAAGGGCCCCACGCCGATCGTGGAGATGCTGGAGGGCTACTCTTCGGTGCTGGAGCTGCTCAGGGTCGGGGCTTCTCGGACCCCAAAGCACTCACCAGGAAATTACTCGGCGGGCTTGCTGTGCAGAAGTCGTGCAGTCTTGAAGATGGCCGGTCCCTCGAGGTCTCGTCACACCCACGAATCTCAGCGTGACTGATGATGTAGGTAGAGGTCAGAGGTGCCAGGGAAGCCGGTTCTCGTCGAGCTGGGCAGTCTTGATCCGGAGGAGAGACTTGCAGCAGACCGCAGTGTTCTTAAGATGGTGCCTGCGGATGCAGGGTGACTACTCCTTAGTCACAAGGGAGAAATCTTAGGAAGAAGTCTCGAGTTCCTTTCGTGGAAAGTAGTTTCAGGATTCAAAGATGATCTGCTTTGGAAGGGGGCCAGTTCCTACCTTTATCCTGTAAAAAGGGGCTGGCACGCGACTAAGTCCTGCCCTAGGGGTGGGACTAGGAGGGGGGTGGTTACACCCACTTCCTTGGTGGGCTTTTCCCCAGCACAGGGTCTGGAGTGACCCTGGAACTGGTTCCAGCCAGCCTATGCACAGGGAGCACCGGGGTGCCACGTGCAGTCACCTTCCTCTAAAGCCCTGCCTTCCTACAATACACAAAACCCTGTCTGGGACGGTGCTGGCACCGCCCCTGGCAGGAAACCCTTTGTCCTTATCTCCTGCTCTGGGAGGACTCCCAGCAGCAGGAGGGCAGACTTGTGTCTCGGTGGCAGCATCCATTTTGTGGAGCTGAGGCTCTGTTTGACTTTAACCGGGGTTAGGGGTTACATACATGTCGTGTCCCTCTAGAAGGGTGGAATGCTAACCCCGTCGCCAGAATTGGCGAGGGGTTAGTATTCCAATTCGTATGACACCTTACTCGACATGTTTTGATAAAGCGATACCAGAGTTGGCATATAACCGCGAGGATTATAATGCACTTAAGAGTATATGGTATGCTATATCATGGAAACGGCCAAGGGATGGATCCCGAAAGCCGCAGACAGGCTCAGCTCATGCCAGAGCACCATCTCACACGATTCCAAGCACTCTGCCTTCAGGATTGTTAAGGCCTGCCATAGGAGTGACTGATAGGATATCTGTGTGTCCATTTTAGGGTTAGATATAGGTATACTATATCTACAGCAAAGGGTGAGTACACCACCTTGCCCCAGCTGTCGTGCAGCCAGTTGTGTCAGTTTAGTTAGTCAGCCCAGGGGTGGCATAATACATGCTTCAGCCCCTGGGAGACTTCTGGGTACACCTCAGCCCTGGGTACAGGGACTTGGAGAGGGCCCAGTGCCAATTCAGTACCTGAGTACAATTTGGATAGAGAGAACAGCTAGGCTGTGGGTCTGATTAGCAGGCCCACAGCCAGGGAAAGTCGTAAACCAGTGCAGCAAAAAGCAAAAATCTGGGTGATCATAGGATTGCAGACCCTACTCTCCTACACTGTGCTTCTTCCTCGATGACTCGGCGAGATCGAGATTTCGATGACTTCTTGGCTTTCTTGCTCTTGAGTTTCGCCACAAGGAACTTTGTCTCCCTCTCTCTCAAGGCCTTCGGAGTCATCTTCTTGCAGCAGGAACAGTCCTCGACATCATGGTCGGAGCTCAAACACCAGACACAACACTCATGAGGGTCGGTGATTGACATGGTCTTGCCACATTCACCGCTGGCTTAAAATCCAGTCTTCTTCGACGACATTCCGAAGAGAATGAACAAAGACACAAATATAAGGAAATAGTAACAGTTACTGTAAGCTACTACACGATCCCTGAAAACCGTTAGCGTCGATGACGCGGAAAAAAGGGAACTGATGTCATCACGCCGGCGTGGGCCTGTTATAGGCGCCGGTGACGTCAGCGGGGTCGCGTGCGATGCCGTGCCTCTGTGACGTCCGGATCCACGTCGGCGCGAAGCTACAAAAGAATTTCCGAATGTTGCTGACGCAAGGGGGATATTCACAAGGTGAGGAATCCACACGGCAGATGTATCTATCAGAATTTAGTATTTAGGGGAACCCTGAACCTTCCTTCCTCAGATCCAGCATCAACAAGAAAAGAAGGACGAGAAGCCGTGCAGAGACAACAAGAGGACGACGCCCACTGACTTGGCCCGAGCCCTACAGGCCTGTCTCCCCTCGAACCTGCTCCTGCAAAATCCCGGCGTGGCCAGCGGCCAGAAAGCTCACTAACCCAGAAGACCTGCCTGCATTCACTTCCCAAGCTGTTTCTCCCGTGAACAGGGGGACGTGTTTGAACTGCAGCTTCAGGTGCAATCCAGCACACACTGTACCCGCCGAGCTCGGCCCGTGTTTGAGTGAACAAACACCACGAGGCTGTCTCCCTGGCGATCCTGACCCGAGATACGGCGACCTCATGCCTTCCTCAAGCCTCTGGACAATGCCTGCAGCCTCAATCCAGAGGGCCTACCGCGACCTGAGCGGGTAAGAAAATCCGACGTCCAAAGGCAACCTTGCACCAGACGCCCCACGGCCTTGTGTGCCCAACCCAGCAGTGCCTAACAATCCCTCTACATACCAACTTACCCCTCGAAATGGTGGTCACTCCTGGAAGATGCTCATCACCGAGCCTGCAGTGTTTCTTTGTCCCGGAGAAATCCCATTGAAATCAACAGGGCACCCGACATCAAAACTCCACCCTGTATCTGGCTGCCCTAGCGCCGCTGAGGGTGCCCCTTTGGTGCTAACTTAATCCCCAACATGCCTTGAGCATAACCCTAGGAGCTTGGCTCCCACAACCCTGTGGCCTGCTTGCCAGCAGCCACTAACTGGAGTCCCCCTATCACCCAATGGATAACAGTGGGCCTCAACACTGTGCACCCGGCCGCCCGAGTGCCGCTGAGGATGCAACAGTGCATCACTGACCCTGGGAGACCCCAGAGTCTAACCCCAGAACCACAACTCAAAAGACCGATTACTTACCATGAAACAGATACCACATTTTTCCTCATAGGATAACGTTTGACACTTTCTCCCAAAAAGTTTGTCAACTTTTGAAAACTGCAAATATTCCTTAATAGTCAGCCGAATAACCAAAACACATTTTCTCATCTGTTTTCAGGAAATGTCCCAGTGCTGAATCCAGGATCCAGCACGGAGTAAGAAAAAGTAACGATAACGAATAGTTTCTTACCTGTCGGTGTAGTTTTGCAGCTTGAAGATCTTTCTGGATTCACTATGCTGTGCATTATTCCGCGGTCTAGTGGCTGGGTCCGGAATCGTAGTCTTTTCTTCTCTCTTTTTTCGTAGCCCAGGTGGGCGTCGACGTCCCACCTTTTGGTGTCCTTCCTGTGACGTGGTTTTTCTTTGTTTGCCCTAAGTTGGCAGAGTATGCTCAGACGTGAGTCCCTTGCTCACTTTGCCACTGGAGTCAAGCAAGCCCGGCTGAAGACGGCTGTAATGCCAGAAACCGGTCCTGGGAAGCTTGATTCCGGTCCAGGGAAGACATGGCTTGGCAGTTCGGGCTGGACTGTTCCCATGAGGCACAGGGTCAGACTGATTTGCATATGGCCATGTCTGAACTGGGGTGGCGGAGTGAGCTAAAGAACGGTGATGGATTAAACCCAGATGAGTTGACTGGGGGTGACTGTTTGTATTGTCAACCCTCCGTCCATCACCACCTGTGGTTTTTCTTCCTGTGACGTCAGCATGCTTCCTGCGGAAGGTCCCACCCTTAGGCGCCATCTTCGGATTCTTTTTTTTCCCCCGTTTGTGGTTTGTTTCTGAATAGTATGGCAATGTTTGAATATTTGTTTCACCGCTTTTTTCTTCAAAAGTCTGTTGACGTCTTTTGCCCCGTTTTTACCACCTCTTACTCCAGTCTCATCTTTCTGGCGGAGGTGGGTGGGTTCGCTAGTGAATCCAGAAAGATCTTCAAGCTGCAAAACTACACCAACAGGTAAGAAACTATTCGTTGTGCAGCGTGAATCTTTCTGGATTCACTATGCTGTGCATAGACTTTGTAGCGGTTTGTTATCATTGTAGCGGTTTGTTATCATTGTGGCGGCTGGGTGGAAGATGAGCCTTGATTTTTGAATATGTGTTGAAGCACCTTCTGTCCTAATTGTGCTTCTTTGTTCATTTGTATGTCCACACAGTAGTGTTTAGTGAACCTGTGCACTGAAGCCCATGTTGCCGCCAGGCATATGTCCTGAATGGGAGTGTTAGCCAGTAAGGCTATTGTTGTCCCTTTTTCCTGGTTGAATGGGCCCGCGGCCCCTCTGCCAGTTCTTGCCCAGCTTGTTTGTGGCAGAATTGTATTGCTTGCGCGATCCGTCGTGCAATTGTCCCCTTAGTAACTGCTTTTCCCATGAAACTGTCTGCGAATGACACAAAAAATTGTTTCGTTTTTCTGTGATCCTTAGTTCTCTCTATGTAGTGCATGACTGCTCGTCTGGCGTCCAGAGTGTGCAGTGCCCTTTCTGCGTTTGTCATTGGTTTCTGGAAGAAACTAGGTATTTGAATAGTTTGGTTGATGTGGAACTTAGACACCACCTTTGGCATAAAGTGTGGGTCCGTTCTCATCACCACCCTATCGTTGTGAATTTGTATGTAGGGTTCTTGTAGCGTTAACGCCTGTAGCTCGCTCACACTGCGCAGCTAGGTGATTGCCACCAGGAAAGCTGTTTTCAAAGTTAGCATTTTGCAGTTTTTTTTTTTATATAGCGCGAACTAGACCCGAACCGAATCAGGTATCAGAGCGCTTTACATAGCACCAGTTACGTTACATGAGGACACACTTTCATTTTTTTAGGCACGGGGAGATTAAGTGATTTGCCCAGAATCACAGGAGGTTTTTGGCGTCGTTACCGAGACTCGAACCCAGATCCCCAGGTCTGAGGTCGAGCGCCTTAGCCGGTAGGCCAACCCCTCTCCCCATTTGTAGGGAGGCTTTATGGATCGGTTCAAAGGGAGCTTTCATGAGTTCCGTCAGTACTAGGTTGAGGTTCCTCGCTGGTGCTGGTAACCTCTTTGGCGGTGCGATCCTCTTTGCACCTTCCAAGAATCTTTTTACAATTTGTGAAGTAAAGAAGCTTTTCCCCGTCTCTCCTCTAGTGTAAGCGACTATGGCTGCCAGGTGCACCCTTAGCGAGGATGAGCTCAGATTAGCCTTGAGCAGGTGCGTGAGGTATCTAAGCACTGTTGAGTCTCTTGTCATCTTGTTGTGCAGTTTTTCCTTTCTGCACCATAGTGTGAACCTCTTCCATTTGGCCACGTAGCACTTCCGCATGCTAGGTCTTCTTGCCTCTCGAAGTACCTTTAGGGTGCTCTCAAGTAATTTAAGGTGGGCGAACTCTATGTCCTCAGGAGCCAGGCTGAGGCTTTCCGGCTCTGGATGCAGGACCTCTCCGTTTTGCATGGAGAGTAGGTCTTTCCTTCTCCCAAATCTGTGTGGTGCACTCTCATCTCCATAATCTGCGATTACCAGGTTTGTCTGGCCCACTGTGGTGCCACCAGTATCAGGGTCATGTTGCTCGTTCTGCACTTGCTGAGTACCTTGTGTATCAGGGGGATCGGCGGAAAAGCGCAAGCAAGTGTCTTTGACCAGCTTATCCATAGGGCATTCCCCAGTGACCCTTCCCCTGGTTGCCTGGATGGGAAGTGCTGGCATTTTGCATTCTGGCGTGTTGCAAACAGCTCTATCGATGGTGTTCCCCACCTGTCGAACAGTCTCTTTGTCTCTTGGCCATTGAGCTCCCATTCGTGTGAAGCTGATGTCTGTCTGCTGAGCCAGTCCGCTTCCACGTTGTCCTTCCCTGGCAGATGAATCGCCAGTAGATCTATGTGAGAAGTTGGCCTGATATATGATGCTCACTAGTTCTAGTGATCACCTTGTATCAGTCCAAACAACCCTTATGGTGATCGGTTGTAAGTCAACCTTATAGACCAGCTATGCTAATGGTAGCATGGACAAAGCAGTCTTAGGCTAAACTCTTTTGGCATGTGAAGCCAGCTGTTTTACCACAATATAACCCCTTGAATACCAGATGAAAGCACACCACACAGGTTGTTATGAAAATAAACAGTATATTTATTAATAACAACACCTCTGAACTCTTTATGAGGTCAGAGGGCTAAGCACATAATCTCTTACGGAAAATACGATAAGTTGCACAAAATTACAATGGTGCCCAAGGGGCACGGCAAATCATATACTAAGTACATGGTATAAGGAAATCGATAGAAGGAATGGAGCTGTCCAGAGGCTGTAAGATCGCTGGGACTACGCTATCCTAACTTTAGGGAAGTAATAGGAGGCCCACGGGACGCATTTGCATAGTGTGAACTCACACGCGAGATGCGTAACAACGTCTATGGACAGTACAGTTAAAAAAATAAAGGTGAGTACGGACAATCCTGACTAGTTAGGACTAAAACGACTGTGGAACTGGACACTAGGAGAGTCAATCTACCCTTGAGCACCGAAATGCTCTTGTTACCTCACCCACGGGCTGCGGGTGCATAGGTGCAAAGTCGTGTCGGGTTCCGGCGTTGAAGTCTATGGAGCTTGAAAGAAAAGATGCTGCAGGCGACCAGGAGGAAGATGTCCGGTGTGATCCAAGGGTGAATCAGAGATGCTGAGGACCTGAAAGCAGAGGGGACAATGTTCAAAGTCACTAGCCAGTGACTGGAGTGGAACCAGGAGGGAACCAGATGTCGTCGTCGCGATCAGGTAAAGTGGACGCTTGACTCTGCAGCCACGTGGACCAGGATGTGTCTTCGACGACCAGGATGGAGGCACGAGCTGTCCCACGCAGGCTCTCGCTGTCGGCGGTGTCTGTTCCGGATTTGGAATCAACAGGCCTTGGAAAGGCAACCCACGCGGTGAGTGGAAACGGCATCTGGAGTGGACCAGGAGGGTCCAGGGTGCTCCTCTTTTGGAAGGGAGCAAGGGCCAGTCTGGAGCAACCAGACCAGCAGTGTAGTTTTCAAAGATCGTGGTCTAGGAGGCCACTAGCCAGCCGGCAAGTGACCAGACAACGCGTCTAGCAGCAAACAAGCAGAAGGGCCCAACGCAGATCTTGTGGAAGCTGGAGGGCTGATCTTTGGTGCAGGGGCTGCTCGGGGCTGGGGCTTCTCAATCCCCAAAGCAATTGGTCGAGTTTACCTCAAAAGTCGTGCTGGAAGCTGTAGGAAGGGGGATATCTGACTATGGTTACCCCAACTTTGTTCCTGGTGTTTTGCTGTTTTTTGACTTAGTTGGCCTGGGATCCTGCTATTCAGGACCCCAGGCTTCCTGCTCTCCCTGTTAAAATGGACTCCATGTACCCTAGGTACATATCCAATTGGTACTGGGCCACCTTATCAGTCCCTGTACAGCATACCTTAGGTATCCAGGGCATTGGTGTACCCAGGGCCTACCAGGGGCTGCAGCATGTATTATGCCACCCCTGGCTGGCCACCCAAATCTGACACAACTGGCTGCACGACAGATGGGGCAAGGTGGTGTAATCACCCTTTGCTTTAGATATAGTATTCCTATATCTAACCCTAAAATGGACACATATTTTCCTATCAGTCACTCCTATGGCAGGCCTTATCAATCCTGAAGGCAGAGCGCTTGGAATTATGTGAGATGGTGCTCTGGCATGAGCCGAGCCCGTTTGCAGCTTGCTGAACCAAGTCCTAATAGCCGTTTCATGATAACGCTATACCATATACTCTTAAGTGCATTATGAACCTCGCGGTCAAATGCTAACTTTGGCATAGCATTATCAAAACATGTCGAGTAAGGTGTCATACGAATTGGAATACTAACCCCTCGCCAATTCTGGCGACGGGGTTAGCATTCCACCCTTCTAGAGGGACACGACATGTTGGTAACCTGTAACCCCGGTTGAAGTCAGACATAGCCTCAGCTCCACAAGATGGATGCTGCCACCGAGACACAAGTCTGCCCTCCTGCTGCTGGGAGTCCTCCCAGCGCGAGAGGCAAGGACAAAGGGTTTCCTGCCAGGGGCGGTGCCAGCACCGTCCCAGACAGGATTTTGTGTATCCTAGGTAGGCAGGGCTTTAGAGGAAGGTGACTACAAGTGGCACCCCGGTGCTCACTGTGCATATGCCGGCTTGAACCAGTTCCAGGGGCACACCAGCCCCTGAGCTGGGGAAAGCCCGGCATGGGAGAGGGGTGTAACCACCCCCCTTCCTAGTCCCACCCATAGGGCAGGACTTAGTCGCGTGCCAGCCCCCTTTTGCAGGATAAAGGTAGGAGCAGGCCCCCTTCCAAATTAGATCATCTTTGAATCCTGAACCGACTTTCCACGAAAGGAACTCAAGACTCTTCTCAAGATTTCTCCCTTGTGACTAAGGAGTAGTCACCCTGCAGCAGCAGGCACCATCCAAGCATCGCGGTCTGCTGTAAGTCTCTCCTCCGGATCAAGACTGCCCAGCTCGACGAGAACCGGCTTCCCTGGCACCTCTGACCTCTACCTGCATCTTCAGCCCAGCTGAGACCCGTGGGTGTGACGAGACCTCGAGGGACCGGCCATCTTCAAGACTGCACGACGCTTGCCCAGCACGACCACCGAGTGACCCTCGACTGAGTGCTTTGGGGTAAGAAGCCCCAACCCTGAGCAGCTCCAGCACCGAAGTTCAGCCCCCTTGCATCCACGAGATCTGCGTGGGGCCCTTCTGCTCTTTGCTGCTCACCGCGTTGTCCAGGTCACTTGCCCGTTGGCTAGTGGCCCTCTAACGACAAACACCGCTGGTCTGGTTGCTCCAGACTGGCCCTTGCTCCCCTCCAACAGAGGAGCACCCCGGCCCTCCTGGTCCACTCCAGACGCCATTTTAAGTCCACCGCGTGGGCTTGCATTTGCCAAGACTTGTTGGCCCAATCCTGGGTCCAGCAACGTCGACAGCAGATATCTTCGTGGGACAGCTCGCACCTCCATCCTGGTCGCCGACAACGCCTCCTGGTCCAAGAGACTGCAGAGCCCAGCAGCGCCCACTCACCTGGTCGAGGTGACTTCGTCCGGTGCCACTCTGGTGCCCACCTAAATCACTGGCTAGTGATTCAGAACTTGGTCCCCTCTGCTTACAGGTCTTCTTCCCCGATCCAGGCTTGGATCCCCACGAACTTCTTCACTGGTCGCCTGCCAGCAACTTCTTCCTTCAGGCTCCTGGTTCATCAACGAAGAAACCCGACGACATTTGAACCCTATGCAGCCGCAGCCCCTGGGCTAGGTAAACAGAGTACTCCGGTGCTCCAGCGTAGACCAACTCTCTAAGTGTCTAGACCCACTTTCGTTTTTGACCTACCTAGTAGGGTTCGCCCGAAAACACTAACTTTGCTTTTACTAGCCTCCATAGACTTTTTCCCGCCTTACGCGTGAGAGTTCCCACTCTGCACACGACGTCCCTAGGCCTCCTGCTTGTAATCTAAAGGTTCAGTAGTCCCGTCCTAGCGATCCTAAAGCCTATGAGAATAGTTACTTACCCGCTAGTATTTCGCATTTCACTTTTGTAGTATATGCTTTTTGGTGCCCCTCGGGCATTTGTGTAAATTGTGCGACTTAAAGTATTTTCTTAAGAGTTTTGTTGTGTGCTTAGCTCCCTGTCTCATAAAGAGCCAGGGTAGTCTTGTTATAAATAAATATACTTTATTTTTCATAACAACTTGTGTGGTGTCCTTTCACTTGGTGTTCAAGGGGTAAATGTGATGGTAAAACAGCTGGCTTAACACGCCCTCTAGAGTTTAGCCTAAAGACTGCACATGTCCATGCTACTAGGATAGCTGGTCTATCAGGTTGACTTACAACCAAACATCAATAAGGGTTGTTTGGACTGATACAGAGTGTTCCCTAGAATAGTGAACATTATATATCGGGCCAACTTCTCTCAACGCACGGCTGACGTCAGTGGCCCGGCCCCCTGCGCTTGGAGGCTGCTGGGGTGCGAGACGGGCACGCGGGCAAAAAGTTATTGGCGGAGCAAGGAGTTGAGCGGGGGGCACCGGGCAGCCGAGGGGGAGCCAGAGCCTCAGGAGGACGCGGACGTGCGAGACCTACACAGGTAAGGAGAGCTGCGACCCCTGCGGATGGGACAGATCTGAGTGCTGGGGGGCGGTGAGGTGGGTGAGCCCTTCTCAATCGGAGGGGGGGAGGGAAAGTGAAAGTAACTGCAGAGGCTTGCAAGGGAGACAGGAGATGGGCACAGCGCATGAGTGTACATGGTGCGCGTTCACCGATCCCATCTGAGTTGCAGCCTGCGCGTGCCCATCTCCTGTCTCCTTGAAAGCAGACTCGACGACTATAGGTCTCGCTGGGACATCGCTTCGCTATGCGTCGCAGGTGCGAGACCTAAAAAACAAAGTGCACAGACCCTATCAAACGCAGTTTAAACATCTTACAGCAGATTACTGCTGTCTCAGGGGGAAAGGGGGGCTGGTTTCACTGACTTGTTAACAGAAAATGGTCGCTGGGGGTGCACTGCTTAACATACAGGTCTTAGCACAGAGCAAAGGATACATTTGGAGGGAAAAACAGATAGTCACGGGGAATGAGAGGGAAAAACTACAGTGTTTGGACTGCAAATTCCACAATTCAACAGGTTAAATGGAAGCAGTCACGGGCAGGAAAAACCACAAGTTTAAACACAAAAACATGGCATAAATTATGTAATCACTGGCAGGTTAAAACTACAATTTTAAACTAACAACCACAGGCAAAGACAGGTAAAGAAAAAATAAGAAAAAATAAGATGATGCAAACACAGGTAGGTAAAATCGTTTTTTTAAACTTTTTTAGGGAAGAGCACTAGTCTGCCTCCTTACCACTTCCTGGACTCTGCTCACTGCAATCTGGGCACAGGTAGGCTGGATGGTGCTGTGGAGTTCGTAATGACAAGCTGCCAGCACCATATACTCGTAATGGCAGCACTGCACTTATAATGCCTAAGAATGGACTTGGACACTGTAGGGGTACAGGGCTTCAGCACCTCTACCCTCACCACTGGTATAGTGCAGCCTGCTAGAGGGGAGGCTGACCTATGCCAAGGCAGTGGTTTGTAGGCATGGCACAAAGATGTGTGCCATGTCGACTCTTCACTTTGTTCTGTACCAAAACACGCAGCCTGCAAAGGCAGTGTGTGTGTAAAGATGCTGGGCCTCCAAGGGTGGCACAATAAGTGCTACAGCCCTTAGATGCCTTCCCTGGCCACAGTGCCCTTGGTACCATTAACCAGGGGCTGATCTGTGCCCAGAGATGCCAATTGGGTTTTGTTCTCAATGCAGTTTAGGAAAAGCACATAGGCCCTTTGTTCCTGTTTGGCAGGAACCCAGGGAACACTTAGTCAAAGATGCATCAGAAGCAGGCAAAACGTGAGGGGTATCCATGCCAAAAGGGTACTTTCCTACTAAAGTAGAAATTTACCCTTTTGGCATGGTTACCCCTCACTAACTGTCCAATTAGAATTCCATCCAAGTTCAATTTTACCCAAGAACCAGTCAAAGATCAAGCCTTCAGACTTACATCAATGAGTTCCACATACAGAATGTGTGAATAAAGCAGACAGGTAATCAGTGGTTGGGACTGAAAGGATCCAGTAGTCTGTACAACGTCTGACATAAAATTAAACTACAAATTACCTTTAGGTTAGGTGTGAAAGGATCTGGAAGCCTCATATTGCGTGGGAAGGCACTCAGTATTAAGTTCCTCAGCTGGATGCAGTTTGGAGGGATCACATCGCAGAAGCCATAATGGTAATCGCATAGAAATTCTGGAAAGTCATGCAACAAGACAAGCAACACACGAAGCGTGCCCTATAAAGACAAGAATTGAAACAGTAAATATGAAGTCCAGTTAGTTATCCCTTGTGGAACGCATTTGATAATGTTAATCTCTTGAACTGAGGTACGTGGGGTACCATATTACAAATACAGTGTTTAGTTGCTCTATTGAATCTTCTACATGAGAAAATGATGCCCCTCTGGTTAAAACCTTTATTATGTAATCTCTCTGCCTCACTTCATTAATCATTTGCAAAAAGAGAGCACACTGAATTTTTAGCAATCCCAAGGAGGGCACAGAATGAGTAGTAAGACTTAAAAATGTTGAAAACTAATGTACTACTGGGAGAGTCAATTTTGTTAAGTGATTCAACTTAAGAACTGATCTTTTAGATCAGGTATATTTGCTGCCATATTTGAGAAGACATATGATGTTGTTAGGAATACATACAGAAATAATCTCTTCCACTCCTTTCTATAACTCAAAAAGAAAATAATAAATCTCCGTAATAGCTAGAGAATGCACAAGTTGTTCTTACCCTAAAGCCCTAAACGAAAACAAATTCAAACCACAAAGATAGTGATATTAAAGGTACATTTTTACCATAAGCGCTTCACTACAGGAAACTGGAAACGACCCACAGAAGAGCAATGGTCAAAATCTTCTGTACCAAAGGGGGTGGTGGGGGTGGTGGGGGTGTGTGTGTATGTATGTGGGTAGTGGGGTGTGTGTGTGTGTGTACACACACATATACACACACACACACACACACGTGCACACACAGCTTTAATCTTGAAATCTTCAGACAAACAATGCAGTATTTTTCTCTCCAGAAGTACCCACTTCCAGCTCTGGGGGATGGTAATACAAGCAGGAACTTTGGGTTCTATAATGGCATGTTGACTGAGCTCTTAAATGGAGGTGGAGGAACAATGAAAAGGAAAATGCTACTTACCAGTATGCATCTGTTCTTGGCATGTAGAGCTGCAGAGTTGCACACAAGGCATAGATTGCCACCTAGTGTTGGGCCCGGATGTTTGCAGTTTGCTTTGTTGTAGAAAAGTCTTTGGAAGTCACGGGATAGGTGACTCCTCCTTTGGATGATACTGCGCATGGTCATCGGCTCCATTCCCAGATTGTTTTTCGCCATTAGGGAAGTGATGGAGCTGTATAACAGATAGTGATGTCCATGTGATATGTATCTAATTAAGATAATACTGGAACAGATAAAGGTAGCCGGGGAGGCGGGTGGGCGTGTGCAACTCTGCAGCTCTACATGCCAAGAACAGATGCATACTGGTAAGTAGCATTTTCCGTTCGAGGCATAGGGGCTGCAGATTGCACACTATGCATAGATTACATAGCAGTTCCCACACCTAGCGGCGACCACCAGTATCCGTTGCAGTTGTTTGAAACAGAGTCTTTAGTACAGCCTGGCCCACAGTGGCTTGTTGTTTAGTTTGCACATCTACACAGTAATGCTTTGTGAATGTGTGCGGTGTAGACCATGTGGTTGTTTGCTTTGCATATGTCATCTAGGGGAATGTTCCCTAAGAATGCCATTGAAGCCCCTATCTTCCTCGTAGAATGGGCTTTTGGTGGGATTGTTAATGTGAGTTTGGCTTTTTGATAACATATTTGTATACATTTAGCAATCCACCTAGCGATCCCTGACTTTGAAATGGGATTGCCTTTATGTGGCGGTGAGAAAGACACAAAAAGCTGTTTTGTCTTACGAAAAGTTTGTGTCCTTTCAATGTAGTACAGTAATGCTCTCTTAACATCTAAAGTGTGTAGAGTTCTTTCTGCGACTGTTTGAGGATGCAAGAAAAATACGGGCAGCTCAACAGTTTGATTTAGATGAAAAGGGGAAATTACTTTTGGAAGGAATTTTGGATTAGTACGAAGAACCACTTTATTATGATGCATTTGTAGAAAGGGTTCCTGAATGGTAAATGCTTGTAGTTCACTAACCCTTCTGAGACGTAATGGCTACTAGGAAAGATACTTTCCAGGTTAGAAATTGCAATTCGCATTTATGTAATGGTTCGAAGGGAGGTCCCATTAACCTTGTGAGAACCACATTTAGATTCCACACTGGTGCAGGTGGTGTCTTGGGAGGAATTATTCTTTTAAGTCCTTCCATGAAAGCTTTAATAGCTGGCACTCTAAAAAGAGATAGATGTTGTCTATTTTGCAAGTATGCCGCAATGGCCGCAAGGTGTAACCTGATAGACCTGTAGGCTAAGTTACACTTTTGAAGGTGCAATGAATATCCAATGATGTGTTGAATAGACACGTCTAAAGGAATCATTTGGTTGTTCTGGCAGTATATGACAAACCTTTTCAACGTAGCAACGTAACATGCTCTAGTGGTGGGGCGTCTAGCTTCTTTGATAACGTTCATACCTTCTGGGGGAAGGTTGAGGTAACCAAACTATGACCTCAGGAGCCAGATCGCTAGGTTGAGCTGAGCTGGGTCCGGGTGTCTGATCAATCCATGGTTCTGCGTTAATAGGGGTGGAGATAGGTTTATTTTTTGGTGTGGTACTACAGACATGTGCAACAGGGTGGTGTACCATGGTTGTCTGGCCCAAGTTGGAGCGATTAGGAAGAGTGTTAGGGAATGTTGCTGTAGTTTGCGTACCACTAATGGAAGTAGTGGGAGAGGAGGAAAGCGTACACAAATAGTTTTGACCAGTTCATCCATATCGCATTGCCTTTGGACAATGGGTGTGGGTATCTGGCGGCATGTTTGGGCATTTTGCGTTTTCGTGGGTGGCAAAGAGGTCCATTTGAGGTTGTCCCCACATTTGAAAGAACAGATGAAGAACTTGAGGATGAAGTTCCCATTTGTGGATTTGCTGAGTTTGTCGACTGAACAGATCTGCCATAGTGTTTTGTACTCCTGGGACGTGTTGGGCTAATAGGAAGATTTTTAGTGGTATAGCCCATCTCCATATCTGCTGTGCTAACAGATAGCTGCAGAGAGTGTGTCCCTCCTTCTTTGTTTATGTAGTACATAGCTGTCATTGTCTGTGCGGACTAAGACAGCTTTGCCCGACACGAGTTTGAAAAGCTTTTAGGGCTAGAAACACAGCTAGTTACTCTAGGTGGTTGATGTGTAGCAGCTTTTGTTGCGGTGTCCACCTGCTTTGCATGGTGAGATGCAGGAGGTGGGCTCCCCAGCCGGAGAGCGATGCATCCGCTGTCAAGACTATTTGACTAACTGGCTCTAGAAACGGTTGCCCTTTGGAAAGGTTTTTGGTGTTCCACCATTGCAGAGAACGATGAGTCCGACCGTCTATCAACACTAGGTCTGTTAGTTGACCTTGAGCCTGGTTCCATTGGCGTGCTAGGCACTCTTGAAGTAGACGAATTTGCAATCTTGCGTGAGGTACTACGAATATGCAAGATGCCATCATTCCTATGAGCTGCATGAACACTCGAGCTGGTAGCGAGTGTTGAGGTTTGAATTTTGTTAGGAGAGTTTGTACACTTGTTATCCTTGCTAGAGAGGGATACGCTGTAGGAGAGTGGGGTCTGCAATCCTATGGTCACCCCAGATTTTTGCTTTTTGCTTCACTGGTTTACGACTTTCCCTGGCTGTGGGCCTGCTAATCAGACCCACAGCCTAGCTGTTCTCTCTCTAAATTGACAACCGTGTATTTTAGGTGCATTTACCAATTGGTACTGGGCCACCTTATCAGTCCCTGTACAGTGTACCTTAGGTATCCAGGGCCTACCAGGGGCTGAAGCATGTATTATGCCACCCCTGGCTGGCCATCTAAAACTGACAACTGGCTGCACGACAGCTGGGGCAAGGTGGTGTAAACACCCTTTGCTGTAGATATAGTATACCTATATCTAACCCTAAAATGGACACATATATTCCTATCAGTCACTCCTATAGCAGGCCTTATCAATCCTGAAGGCAGAGTACTTGGAATTATGTGAGATGGTGCTCTGGCATGAGCTGAGCCCGCCTGCAGCTTGCGGAACCAAGTCCTAATAGCTGTTCCATGATAACGCTATACCATATACTCTTAAGTGCATTATCAACCTCGCGGTTAAATGCTAACTCTGGTATAACATTATCAAAACATGTCGAGTAAGGTGTCATACGAATTGGAATACTACCCCCTCGCCAATTCTGGCGACGGGGGTAGCATTCCACCCTTCTAGAGGGACACGACATGTATGTAACTATGAACCCCGGTTAAAGTTAACTCGAGTCTTGGCATCACAAAATGGATGCTGCCACCACAGACACAAGTTTGACCTCCTGCTGCTGGGAGTCCTTCCAGCGAGGGAGGCTTGGACAAAGGGTTTCCTGCTAGCAGCACCCCAGATAGGATTTTGTGTATTGGGTAGGATAGGCCTGAAAGGAATGAGACATGCCTGGGGGCACACAAGGTGCCCTGTGCATACACCTGGACTTCGACTTTCTACACAGAAGACTGAAGAAATCTCCCTTGTGGGCAAGGAGTGTCCACCCTGCAACTGCAGGCACCATCAAGCGTCCAGCGGCTTCACTTTGTCGTCTTCACTCGAGGATCCAGACTTCAGAGCCCGACGAGACCCGGATTCCCAGACCTCTCCAACCTCAACTCACATCTGCAGCACCGCTGAGATCCGTGGGTGCGACGAGACACGTGGGACCGGCCATCTTGAACGAACCTGCACTTCGCTTCCAGCACGACTTTTGAGGTAAACTCGACCAAGTGCTTTGGTGACTGAGAAGCCCCAACCCCGAGCAGCCCCTGCACCGAAGATCAGCCCTCCAGCATCCACGAGATCTGCGTGGGGCCCTTCTGCTTTGTTGCTGCTCGACGCGTTGTCTGGTCACTTGCCGGCTGGCTAGTGGCCTCCCAGACGACGAACCTTTGAATCTTTGCTGCTGGTCTGGTTGCTCCAGACTGGCCCTTCCTCCCTTCCAAAAGAGGGGCACCCCGGACTCTCCTAGTCCGCACCAGACGTCTTTTCCCTTCACCGCGTGGGATGCCTTTGCCAAGGCCTGTTGAGTCCAATCCCGGATCCGACACCGCGAGCCTGCGTGGGATAGCTCGTGCCTCCATCCTGGTAGTCGAAGACACCTCCTGGTCCACGTGGCTGCAGAGTCAAGCGTCCACTCTTCATCTGATCGCGACGACGACATCTGGTTCCTTCCTCGTTCCACTCCAGTCACTGGCTAGTGACTGTGAACATTGTCCCCTCTGCTTTCAGGTCTCCTTCTTCAACAATCCACCCTTGGATTGCACCGGACATCTTCCTCCTGGTCGCCTGCAGCATCTTTTCTTTCAGGCTCCATAGACTTCAACGCGAGAACCCGACACACTTTGGCACCTATGCACCCGCAGCCCGTGGGTGAGGTAACGAGAGTATTTCGGTGCTCAAGGGTAGTCTAACTGTCCTAGTGTCCAATTCGACAGTCGTTGTTGTCCTAACTAGTCAGGATTGTCCGTACTCACCTTTTACTTGAACTGTACTGTCCATAGACGTTGTTATGCATCTCGCGTGTGAGTTCACACTCTGCACACACGTTCCGTGGGCCTCCTATTACTTACCTAGAGTTAGTGTAGCGTGGTCCCATCGATCCTACAGCCTCTGGACAGCTCCATTCCTTTTATCTACTTTCAAATTCCACTTACTGAGTATATGGTTTGTCGTGCCTCTAAGGCACCATTGTAATTTTGTGCAACTTGTCGTATTTTTCGTAAGAGATTGTCATGTGCTTAGCCCTCTGACCTCATAAAGAGTTCAGAGGTGTTGTTATTAATAAATATACTGTTTATTTTCATAACAACCTGTGTGGTGTCCTTTCATCTGGTATTCAAGGGGTTATATTGTGGTAAAACAGCTGTCTTCACATGCCAAAAGAGTTAAGCCTAAGACTGCTTTGTCCATGCTACCATTAAGATAGCTGGTCTATAAGGTTGACTTACAACCAATCACCATAAGGGTTGTTTGGACTGATACAAGGTGATCACTAGAACTAGTGAGCATCATATATCAGGCCAACTTCTCACAGGTGTAACCTATTCTATCTACCTAGAAGGAATATGCTACTTACCAGTATGCATCTGTTCTTGGCATGTAGGGCTGCTGACATTCATATCTGTGCATAGATCGCCGCCTAGTGTTGGGTCCGGATGATTGCACATTGTTGTCCTGGAAGAGTATTCGAAGTATCACGAGATAGGAGGCTTCTTCCCCTGGACTACAGTGCGCATGGGCATCCTCAGATTGTTTTTCGCCATTGTGGCAGAGATGGAGTATGGTACAGTAAGAGATGTCAATGCATGAAAGTAAGAAGGAATGCTACAGCTTCGACAGGCACCGGGGAGGAGGGTGGGCGATATGAATGTCAGCAGCCCTACATGCCAAGAACAGATGCATACTGGTAAGTAGCATATTCCGTTCGAGGCGTGTGGGCTGCTGAATTCATATCTGTGCATAGAATGTATAGCAGTCTCTCCCTTAGCGGTGGCTACCTGTGCCAGCTGTAGCAGTCTGAAAGAGTTTTTAGAACAGCCTGACCTACAGCAGCTTGCTGTTTTGAATGTACATCTACACAATAGTGTTTTGTGAAGGTATGTATTGTAGACCAAGTGGCTGCTCTACATATTTCCTCTAGAGGAATGTTCCCTAGGAAAGCCATGGATGCCCCTAGTTTGCGTGTAGAATGCGCTCTTGGGGGAACTGTTAAAGTGCGTTTTGCTTTTAAATAACATATTTGAATGCACTTAACAATCCATCTGGCTAACCCAGACTTTGAAATGGGGTTGCCTTTGTGTTGTGGTGAAAAGGCAACAAACTGTTTAGTTTTTCTAAAATCCTTCGCTCTATCAATGTAGTATAGAAGTGCTCTTTTGACATCTAGTGTGTGTAGAGCCCTTTCAGGTACTGACTGTGGATTTGGAAAGAACACTGGCAGTTCTATTGTCTGATTGATATGAAAATGGGATACCACTTTAGGAATACATTTAGGGTTTGTTCTAAGAACTACCCTATTTGCATGTACTTGGATGAATGGCTCTTGAATAGTTAGGGCTTGCAGCTCGCTAACTCTTCTAAGTGATGTAATTGCTACAAGGAAAGCCACTTTCCAGGTAAGAAATTGGAATTCACATGAATGCAACGGTTCAAAAGGTGGTCCCATTAGTCTGGTTAAAACGATGTTTAGATTCCAGACAGGTGAAGGTGGGTGTTTTGGAGGAATAAATCTTTTGACTCCCTCCATGAATGCTTTAATTGCAGGTACTCTTAACAGCGAAAGATGCTGCCTGTTTTGAAGATAAGCTGCAATAGCTGCTAAATGTATCCTTATAGATGAGTAGGCTAGATTGCAACGATGTAGGTGCAAAAGATAGCAAATGATATTTTGCGTAGAAGCATCTAGTGAGTTAATGTCATTGTTATTACAGTAAATGACAAAATGCTTCCACTTTGCAGTGTAACAAGCTCTGGTAGTAGGTTTTCTTGCCTCTTTGATAATGTTCATACTGTCAGGAGGCAAGTTTAGGTACCCAAACTCTAAGACTTCAGGAGCCAGATTGCAAGGTTCAGTTGTTGCGGATCTGGGTGCAGTATGTCTCCATGGCTCTGAGTGAGAAGAGTGGGTGTTAGCCGCAGTTTTTGGTGAGGCACCACGGAAAGTTCTAGGAAGGTTGTGTACCATGGTTGCCTGGCCCATTTTGGAGCAACCAGGATTAGAGTTAGTGAATGCTGGCGTAGTTTGCATGCCACTAGCGGTATTAACGGTGCTGGGGGAAAAGCGTATGCAAATTTGCCTGACCAGTTCATCCATATCGCATTGCCCTGCGACTGCGGATGTGGAAACCTGGCGGCAAAGTACTGGCATTTTGTGTTTTCTTTTGTGGCGAACAGGTCTATTTCTGGTTGTCCCCACAGCTGGAAGTATGGTTGGAGCACTGTGGGATGAAGCTCCCACTCGTGCATTTGTTGGCTGTGTCTGCTGAGCTGATCCGCTATTTGGTCGTTCTTGCCTGGGAGGTGCTCCGCCATGAGAAAAATGTTTCTCTGAATGGCCCACTTCCACATGCTTTGGGCTAGATGTGATAGCTGTGGAGAGTGTGTTCCTCCCTGTTTTTGTATGTAGTACATTGCTGTCATGTTGTCCGTCCGGATCAACTCAGTCTTGTTGCATAAATGTACTTTGAACGCTTTCATTGACAGAAAAATTGCCAACATCTCTAGTAGGTTGATGTGCAATTTCTTCTGTTGTGTTGTCCATTGTCCCTGCACTGTGTACTGAAGGACATGGGCTCCCCATCCTGTCTGGGATGCGTCCGTTGTCAACACTATTTGTGGTACAGGCTCTTGGAACAGTCGTCCTTTGCAAAGGTTTTGTGGGTTCCACCAATGCAGAGAGTTGTATGCACGACTGGTAACCAACACTAGGTCCTTTAATTGTCCGTGAGCCTGATTCCACTGTTGGGCTAAGAACTCCTGCAGCGGACGCATGTGTAGTCTCACGTGAGGGACTATGAAGATGCATGAGGCCATCATGCCTATGAGTTGCATAAACACTTGGGCAGAGAGCAAGTGTTGAGGCTTGAACTTTTGGATTAGCAACTGCGTACTGTTTATTCTTGCTGTGTTCGGGTATGCTGTCGCTGCTAGAGTATCTATTGTTGCTCCCAGGTACTGCTGTACATGGGACGGCTGAAGGTGAGATTATGGGTAGTTTAACGTGAAGCCGAGACTGTGTAGGAGGTGAATTGTTTGTGACATGTGGCTGGCACACTGCTGGGCTGACTTTGCTTCAATGAGCCAGTCGTCCAGGTACAGATAGACATGAATATGTTGTCTTCTTAGATGTGAAGCTACTGTCGCTAGGCATTTTGTGAACACCCTCGGAGCTGTTGTTACACCAAATGGAAGGACTTTGAATTGGTAATGTTGATTTTTGAGCGTGAACCTGAGATACTTCCTGTGAGCAGGATGTATCGGGATATGGAAATATGAGTCTTTGAGGTCCAAGTTTGCGAGGAAGTCTCCTTGCTGCAACAGTGGTAACACTTGTTGTAGAGTGAGCATATGAAAATGCTCTGATAAGATGTACTGATTTAGGGGCCTGAGGTCCAATATTGGTCTGAGAGACCTGTCCTTTTTGGGGATGAGGAAGTATAGTGAATATACCCATGTACCTTGATGTTCTAATGGTACTAGTTCTATTGCCCCTTTTTGCAGCATGCTGATGACCTCTTGCTGCAATAAGCTGAGGTGTTCTACAGACATAGGACAGTTTTTTGGTGGTATGTTGGGTGGTGTGGAGGTTAGCTCTAGGCAATAGCCATCCCGGATAATTTGCCTTACCCACTTGTCTGTAGTGATGTTTTGCCAGACTCGTAGGAACTGCTGTAATCGTCCCCTGACTGGTGTTGTATGGTCTGGGGGTAGCGCTAAGAAGTCACTGTTTTGTGTTGGTAGAGGATCTGGTGGTATTATTCCCTCGTCCTCTGCCTTTGTTGTTATTGCCGCGTTATCCACCTCTATTGTTTTTATTGTAGGTGGATTGCGTATTCCCTTTGTAGTTTGTGGTCTGCTGTGATGAGTTACCCCTTGCAGCACCTTTGTAATTGGAGCGACGAAAGGAGCCTCTATGTTGTTGGGACTGTAAGGCTCCCATAGATTTAGCGGTCTCAGTGTCTTTTTTCATCTTGTCCAGGATTGTATCTACCGCTGGACCAAATAAGTAGTCAGGATTGACTGGCTGGTTTAACAAAGTAGACTGGACTTCATTTTTAAAACCAGAAATGCGAAGCCACGCATGTCTCCTGATCATAACACTGGTGTTAACAGACCTGGCCGCTGTGTCTGCCACATCTAAGGCACATTTAAAGTAAGCGTTAGTGATTAGCTTTCCCTCCTGTACTAGTTCTTCAGCCTGTTCTTTGTAAGGTTCAGGTAAATGCTGGAGAAGTGTTTCTAAGGTATCATAGTGTGCCCTGTCATACCTAGCTAACAGGGCTTGCGTGTTAGATATTCTCCATATGTTAGCTGCTTGAGCGGCTACCCTTTTCCCTGATGCCTCAAAGATCTTTGATTCTTTGTCAGGGGGTGGAGCTTCTCCAGTTGTTTGGGAGTTTGCACATTTACGTGCATTGGATACCACTAAAGAATCCAAAGGCAGTTGTCCCTTAATATATGTGGGGTGTAGTGGCGCTGGCCTGTATTTCCTCTCTATTCTTGAGTTAATGACCCGTGTCCTAGTTGTGTCCTTAAATATGTCTCCTGCATGTTTAAGTACCCCTTTTAACATAGGTAGTGTTTTAACAGTCCTTTCTGATGTGGCAAAAGTGTCAAAGAGGAAATCTTCCTCCACAGGGTCTGCATGCATGTCCACATTGTGATAGAGGGCTGCCCTTTCGATTAGTGAATTAAAAGCAGCTGTGTCCTCTGCAGGAGAAGGCCTAGCAGGGTATGCAGATGTATCAGGAATGGGTTGAGAGTCACCAGGATGTACTGGGTCAACCCATGGTTGAGTGTGACTGTCTTGGTCAGTGTCTACTGGGTAACTGTATTCCTGATTATATTCCTCATCCACCTCTTCATCTGAGTGTGTGGGTGTATATGAGTATGGGTTAGGCCTAGTTGGCTGAATAGGCTCAAATAGAATAGGTGAAGTAGAACAGTCCCTTTTCTTTTTGAGTGGTATAGTGCAAGTCTCTTTCTCAGTCTCTGGTCTAATTTACCTTTTGTGGGGAGTGAGTTTCCTAGAATTAGGGTCAATGTAAAGTTTTGACTGTTCCTCTGATGCAGGGTCTGGATGCAAGATCTCCTGTTCAGCAGTTCTGGGAGTTTTGGCCAAAGTCTTTTGTTTGGTTTGGTTCGATGCCGCCTTTTGGGTCGACCGCCTTTGTTTTTGAGGAAGGTAGTAGGCCAAACTTAATCGGTCCGATGTCCCTTTGTGGTACTACAGTCTGTTTAGGTAGTGCCTGTTTTTTCGGAGCCGAAGTTTTTCCTGTCTCGACAGTTTTCGTCGGTTGGATTATGGATTTGTGCTTTTGTGTCCATTTTGGAACCCGTGGTTTCGGATCGATGCTTTTTGGTCTGGGGTCCATGGCCTTTTTCGGGTCGATTTTCTTCGGCTCGATAGCTTTCTTTTGCAGAGCCACTGGTTTGTCGGCTTTCTGTTCAACAACCTTTTTTGGATCGAGTCCCTTTTTTGTGTTTGCGACTGTCGACGCCGATTTTATCGGTTCAACGACCTTTTGTTTTGGAGTAGGTATAGGGGGGCTGGTCTTCGGCTCGACGACCCTTGTGTTTGACTCCGATGGTTCGACATGGTTTTGCCCGAAGACTGTATTGTCAATGAGTTTCTTCGGTCTCGACTCTGAAGGATCGACATAGTGTGGTCCAAAGACCGTGTAGTCAATTAGTTTCGGTTTTGTGTTTGGTTCCACAACTTTTGGTTTCGTTATCACCAATTTCGGAGTACGTTGATCCGATGGCTCTTTTGTAATATTCTTAGCCGAGCTGTATTGCGGGGCTATAGAATGTGTTTCGAGATCTTGGCTAAGGCCTTGTGGTGATTGTGAGAAGTTGGCCTGATATATAATGTTCACTATTCTAGTGATCACCTTGTATCAGTCCAAACAACCCTTATTGATGATTGGTTGTAAGTCAACCTTATAGACCAGCTATCCTAGTAGCATGGATACGAGCAGTCTAAGGCTAAGACTCTAGAGGGCGTGTTAAGCCAGCTGTTTTACCATCACATTACCCCTTGAACACCAAGTGAAAGGACACCACACAAGTTATCAAAAATAAAGTGTATTTATTTATAACAGGACTACCCTGGCTCTTTATGAGACAGGGAGCTAAGCACACAACAAAACTCTTAAAGAAATACTGAAAGTCGCACAATTTACACAAATGCCCGAGGGGCACGAAAAACCATATACACAAGAAGTGGAATGCGAAGTTACTAGCAGGTAAGTAATACTTTTCTAGACTGTAGAAACGCTAGGCCTACAATGCTGAACCCTTAGATTAGAAGCAGGAGGCCTAGGGACGCCGTGTGCAGAGTGGGAACTCTCACGCGTAATGCGGGAACAAGTCTATGGATACTAGCACTTTGCAAAGTTACTGTTCTCGGGCGAACCCGACTAGGTGGGTCGAAAACAAGGGTGGATCCGAACACTTAGGGTGTTGGACTATGCTGGAGCACCGGAGTACTCAGTTTACCTAGCCCAGGGGCTGCGGCTGCATAGGGTTCAAGTTGCGTCGGAAACCCTCGTTGAAGATCCAGGAGCCTGAAGAAAGAAGTTGCTGGCAGGCGGCCAGTGAAGAAGTTCGTGGTGATCCAAGCCTGGATCAGGGAAGAAGAAACCTGTAAGCAGAGGGGACCAAGTTCTGAATCACTAGCCAGTGATTTGAGTGGGCACCAGGACGGCACCGGACGAAGTCACCTCAGCCAGGTGAGTGGGCGCTGCTGGGCTCTGCAGTCTCTCGGACCAGGAGGCGTTGTCGGCGACCAGGATGGAGGTGCGAGCTGTCCCACGAAGGTACTTGCTGTCGACGTCTCTGGACCCAGGATTGGGGCAACAAGTCTTGGCAAATGCAAGGCCCACGCGGTGGACCTAAAATGGCGTCTTGAGTGGACCAGGAGGGTCCAGGGTACTTCTCTGAAGGAGGGAAGCAAGGGCCAGTCTGGAGCAACCAGACCAGCGGTGTTTGTCGTTAGAGTTCGTCGTCAGAGGGTCACTAGCCAACGGGCAAGTGACCTGGACAACGCGGTGAGCAGCAAAAAGCAGAAGGGCCCCACGCAGATCTCGTGGATGCAGGGGGGGCTGAACCTCGGTGCTGGAGCTGCTCAGGGTCGGGGCTTCTCTTACCCCAAAGCACTCAGTCGAGGGTCACTCGGTGGTCGTGCTGGACAAGCGTCGTGCAGTTCTGAAGATGGCCAGTCCCTCGAGGTCTCGTCGCACCCACGGATCACAGCTGGGCTGATGATGTAGGTTGAGGTCAGAGGTGCCAGGGAAGCCGGTTCTCGTCGTGCTGGAGCAGTCTTGATCCGGAGGAGAGACTGGCAACAAACCGCGATGCTTGGTTGGTGCCTGCTGCTGCAGGGTGACTACTCCTTTGTCACAAGGGAGAAATCTTAGGAAGAAGTCTTGAGTTCCTTTCGTGGAAAGTAGTTTCAGGATTCAAAGATGATCTGATTTGGAAGGGGGCCAGTTCCTACCTTTATCCTGCAAAAAGGGGCTGGCACTCGCCACTAAGTCCTGCCCTATGGGTGGGACTAGGAGGGGGGTGGTTACACCCCTCTCCTTTGGCGGGCTTTCCCCAGATCAGGGGCTGGAGTGCCCCTGGAACTGGTTCCAGCCGGCCTATGCACAGTGAGCACCGGGGTGCCACTTGCAGTCACCTTCCTCTAAAGCCCTGCCTACCTAGGATACACAAAATCCTGTCTGGGACGGTGCTGGCACCGCCCCTGACAGGAAACCCTTTGTCCAGGCCTCCTGGGCTGGGAGGACTCCCAGCAGCAGGAGGGCAGACTTGTGTCTCGGTGGCAGCATCCATTTTGTGGAGCTAAGCTCTGTCTGACTTTAACCGGGGTTACAGGTTACATACATGTCGTGTCCCTCTAGAAGGGTGGAATGCTAACCCCGTCGCCAGAATTGGCAAGGGGTTAGTATTCCAATTCGTATGACACCTTACTCGACATGTTTTGATAAAGCGATACCAGAGTTGGCATATAACCGCGAGGATTATAATGCACTTGAGAGTATATGGTATGCGTTATCATGGAACAGCTATTAGGACTTGGTTCCGCAAGCTGCAAACGGGCTCAGCTCATGCCAGAGCACCATTTCACATTATTCCAAGCATTCTGCCTTCAGGATTGTTAAGGCCTGCCATAGGAGTGACTGATAGGAATACATGTGTCCATTTTAGGGTTAGATATAGGTATACTATATCTAAAGCAAAGGGTGATTACACCACCTTGCCCCAGCTGTCGTGCAGCCAGTTGTGTCAGATTTGGATGGCCAGCCAGGGGTGGCATAATACATGCTGCAGCCCCTGGTAGGCCCTGGGTACACCTATGCCCTGGGTACCTAAGGTACACTGTACAGGGACTGATAAGGTGACTCAGTATCCAATTAGATATGTACCTAAGGTACATGGAATCCATTTTAACAGAGAAGCAGTGGGCCTGGGGTCCTGAATAGCAGGGCCGCAGGTCAACTAAGTCAGAAAATCAGCAAAACACCAGGCAAAAAGTTGGGGGCAACCATAGTCAGGGATCTACCTTCCTACAGTGATGCCTTGACCTGAGCCTGTGGAACCATGGAGGTATGGGTATGGGGCGTCGTACTCACGGTTGGCCCCGTTTCATCACCGGAGTCGTCCTCTACGGCTCCGATCCCTAGTTAGTCGTCCCCTACCTCGACGATGTCTTCTTCTTCGTCGATATAGTAGTTGGAGTCATGCTCCGAATATTGATCCGACTGTTGTTCATATTCTTCGACTTCGACAAGATCTTCTTCGTCGAAGATATTTTCCGGCTCTGGCGCTGGTTTCTGCATGATTAGCCTAGCGGCCCGTCGAGTCCGAAGTGTCTTTTTTGAACGAAATTGGGCACAGGCTAGCAGTCGGATTCATTATGTTCTGGAGATAAACACTTGTTACATACAGGGTGTTCATCGATGTGTGGGTATTTTGAGTTACAAAGAGGGCATCTTTTAATGGGGCTCCGTTCCATCGACGTCTGGTCGCGTGGCGTCGAGAAGGCCCGCGGCCCGATTCGACGTCCCAAGTAGAATAAAGTTTGTAAAGAAGCTGTCGGCACCGATTCGAAACAATACTGACGATACCGGAGGCCTTTAGGGCTTTAGAAAATGTCGTTTAGATTCCTAACTTCGAGTAATGGAAAGTACATCCGAACCCAATGGCGGAAAAAAACAATCTGAGGATGGAGAGGATGCCCCTGCGCACTGTAGTCCAGGGGATGAGCCACCTATCTCGTGATACTTCGAAGACTCTTCCAGGACAACAATGTGCAATCATCCGGACCCAACACTAGGCGGCGATCTATGCACAGATATGAATTCAGCAGCCCACATGCCTCGAACCTTATGTTTCATTCAGCGCATTTATATTGCACATTTACAGTTTTTGTATGGTCCTAAATTCATCTGAATCTGGACATACTAACTCCTTGACAAGGGTATTCTCCATTCTAGAACATTAGCACATCAGCCGTTGTGATAACTTACCTTATGGCATTTAATACCAGGCATTGGAAAAAGCCAATAGGTCTCGCCTATGTGAGATTTATTGGTTTTGCCATTTCTTTTTTGCCGTATTATACAGCAGCGCAGCATTAATGAATTTTTTTTAAAAAGCGCAAAATGCTGGCTGTCATACAGCTTTTTTACATTACTTCCAGCCATTTGATACATAGCTAAAGTAATTAGTAAAGCCAATAAATCTCAAATAGATCGGATATTTCCTTACATATAATATAATGCACCCTGCCTTGGGGCTGTAAGGCCTGCTGTAAGGGGGACTTCCATATAGTATATGCAATGGGCATGGCACACAACCAGTGGGCCAAGGCATGTTTTTTGAACGGATTGCACCATTTCACACATCCTGCAATACATTCACCCATGCCCTGGGTATCAGGGGTATCATTTTCCAGGGTCTTTCAAGGGTAATAAAGTCCTTGCCAATTGGGTTACAATTAACATGTGTATCGTTTTAGGGAAAGAGCATTGGCACTAGGGTCTTTTGTCAACATGATCTAATAAAAATCTTTTTTCATCACAAAGACAAAGATGTCACTAAACTAAAAGTGCTTATAGGAGTTCAAAACTCACCTTATAGAGAATCTGCATGGGCTTGGTGAGTTCAACATTCCTTAAAAAAGGTGCCAAGTACTTGAAGAGGTCAATCAACAGTTGGGCATACATTGGCCAACCCTGTTAGAAAAGTGAAGAACATGTTACAGTACAGACTTTCCCGCAACTCTGAATGAACATCTTGATCATTAACGGATTTTAGATATGCAATGCAGAAACCAAGGAAATCTATTTTCCAAATTGTTTTATTTACAAGTAAAGAATTAACAAGTTACTTGCCTTCAGTAATGTCTTACCTGGTAGAGACTATAAGCACAGATTCCAAACCTTTGAATTTACCCACGCTTCAGACTGGATCCAGTAGATTTTTTGTGAGCAGTACCCCTGCACACCGGTAGGTGGCGTCGGCAGGCGTTTTCCGCACCAGAAATGACATAGGCGTCACCTATATAGGAGCTACCTTGTGCATTGACGTCAGTTACTTTTCACCAGTTTCCATGGTAGTAGCGCAGAGCCATGAAGAGCACAGACACTGGTGTGTTCAAACTTGGGCCCCAAAAGGGATCAGCCTGATCCTAGAGATTTGTCAGCGGGGAGGATGGGTGGGCTCGTAAGGAATCAACGGCTAGATGGTCTTACCATAGGTAAGTAACTTGTTCATCTGATAGAGACTGATAGCCACAGATTACTTACCTTTGAATAGATACCCAGGCAATACCATCTGCAGTTGTGGGTCTGCGGACCATTTTAAATCAGTAAGTCCTTGCTCTTAAGGGGTCTGTAAGAAAGTGGCTCTGTATATACTGTTCCAAAGTAAGGTACAGTGTGCACAGAGTCCACAGTCCCCAGAGGTTTGGCAGAGGTTAAAGTTAGATATAACCTTACTCTCTAAAGTGGTAGCTTGGTCGAGCAGTAAGGCAGTGTCTGAGGACAGTGTAAATGATTTGTTGTACACATAGTCAGCAAATGGTCTCACACTCAAGAACTTAACTCTAGGCCAATTGTTTTGTATATAAAAATATATTGTTTATTTTAGAACCACAAGTAGGTATTGTACGAGTTACCTTCGGTAACGATGTATCTGGTAGAGACGATTCTAGCCGCAGATTCCTTCACATAGAATTATCCCCAGGCGTGAGACTGGATCCGGAAAAAACGTTGCCACAGCATCCTTGCGCGCCGGAGGGGCAGCATCACGCGACTCCGCCCAGGCGTCATCCGCGCACGTGAAGTCAGCGAGGTCACATAAGCCCCACCACGGCGCGCCTACGTCATTTTTCCTTGGAGAACTTTTCCGCACCACAAAGCAGAGCCATCAGACAAAACTGTGGAAGCATGGGAACAGTGTGCGAAACAGCAGAAAAATGGCAAAAAAGGAATGGTGACGAACACCATTGTCAATGTCGATGTCAAAGGTGTGAGAAGTTGGCCTGATACATGATGCTCACTAGTTCTAGTGATCACCTTGTATCAGTCCAAACAACCCTTATGGTGATAAGTTGTAAGTCAACCTTATAGACCAGCTATCCTAATGGTAGCATGGACAAAGCAGTCTTAGGCTAAACTCTTTTGGCATGTGAAGCCAGCTGTTTTACCACAATATAACCCCTTGAATACCAAGTGAAAGGACACCACACAGGTTGTTATGAAAATAAACAGTATATCTAGTAATAACAACACCTCTGAACTCTTTATGAGGTCAGAGGGCTAAGCACATGACAATCTCTTACGAAAAATACTACAAGTTGCACAAAATTACTATGCTGCCCTAGGGGCACGACAAACCATATGCTAAGTAAGTGGAATGTGAAAGTCGATAATACGAATGGAGCTGTCCAGAGGCTGTAGGATCGATGGGACCACGCTATACTAACTTCAGGTAAGTAATAGGAGGCCCACGGAACGCGTGTGCAGAGTGTGAACTCACACGCGAGATGCGTAACAATGTCTATGGACAGTACAGTTCAAGTTAAAGGTGAGTACGGACAATCCTGACTAGGTAGGACTAAAACGACTGTGGAACTGGACACTAGGACAGTTAAACTACCCTTGAGCACCGAAGAACAAGTTACTTACCTTCGGTAACGCTTTTTCTGGTAGATACTATATCTGCCTGTGGATTCCTCACCTTGTGATTCCTAACCTTGTGAATACCCCTTGCGTCAGCAACATTCGGAAATTCTTTTTTTCGTAGCCTCGCGCCGACGTGGACTCCTGACGTCATAGAGACACGACCTCGCTCGCGACTCCGCTGACGTCACCGACGCCTATAATAGGCCCACGCCGGCGTGATGACATCAGTTCCGCCCTTTTTTCCGTGCCATCGAGGCACACGGACGGACCAATGACAGTAGAAATATACAAGTATACATAGTACACAATACTCAAGGCAAAACACACAGTGTTAAGCAAAGGCAGGAAAGTAATTTAAACAATTCCTTGACCACAAAGAACAAGTTACTTACCTTCGGTAACGATATATCTGTAAGAAACAGTAGTTAGTATTAGATTCCTTACCTTAGAATATCCCCAGGCGTCAGTCTGGATCCGGAAACTTTTGCGTAGCAGTACCCCTGCGCGTCGGTAGGCGTCGTCTGCAGGCGTCCCCTGCGGCTCCGCGTCGTCGGCGTCGTGCGCCGTGATGACGTCGCTGGAGTATATAGACGCCGCCTCCGCGCGCTGAAGTCAGTTCTTTGCACACAGCTTTTCCGCGCCAGAACACGCAGAGCCATGTGAGAACTAACACTGGTGCCATTTGAAACTAGGTCCCTGAAAGGGATGTCCTTAACCCTAGGTATTAGTTCGCAGAACGGGTAGGATGGGAGGGGCGGTAAGGAATCTAATACTAACTACTGTTTCTTACAGATATATCGTTACCGAAGGTAAGTAACTTGTTCATCTGAAAGAAACAGGTTAGTATTAGATTCCTTACCTTAGAATAGATGCCCCAGCAATACCAACCCCGGTGGTGGGTCTGCGAACCAATACAATCCTACACCAGAAAATCCTGGAGGACCGATCGGCCAAAGAAGCCGTCCCTCCGGACTTGACTGTCCAGGCAGTAATGCCTCGCAAAGGTGTGCAGCGAGGCCCACGTAGCCGCCTGGCAAATGTCCTGCAAAGGGACTCCCCGGCCCAGGGCAGTAGTAGCCGCCGTGGCCCGAGTGGAATGGGCCCTCAGCCCAACAGGAGGCTCCTTCCGAGCCAAAGAGTAGCATGCTTTGATGCACAGGACGACCCACCGAGAGATGGTTCGTTTCTGTACTGCCCTTCCCTTCTTCTCACCCACGTAGCCAACAAACAGTTGGTCATCCACCCGGAACTGGCGTGTGCGATCCATGTAAAATGAAAGCGCACGTTTTGGGTCCAGACGATGGAGCCCCTCTTCATCCTTTGAAGGATGCGGAGGCGGGAAGAAGGAGGGCAAGGTGATGGACTGCCCGATGTGAAAAGCAGAAACTACTTTGGGCAGGAAAGAAGGCCTAGTCCTAAGAACCACCTTGTCAGGGTGGACGGACAAGAAAGGAGGTTTAACAGAAAGAGCCTGGAGCTCACTCACTCTCCTGGCAGAGGTGATGGCAACGAGGAAGGCCGTCTTTAAAGTGAGAAGACGGAGAGGACAGGAATGAAGCGGCTCAAAGGGAGCACACATTAAGAATGTCAGAACCAGGTTCAAGTCCCACTGAGGCATCACGAACGGAACAGGTGGATACATGTGCGTGATGCCTTTCAAGAATCTCAGTACAATAGGGGACTTGAATAAAGATGGCTGATCAGGTAGCCTTAAGAAGGCGGAAAGGGCAGAAAGGTAGCCCTTGATAGTGCCCAGAGCAGAGCCCTGCTGGGCAAGAGAAAGAAGGAAGAGGAGAACCTCGGAAAGGGGGGCAGAAAGGGGATCCACAGCCTTTGCTGTGCACCATGCCACAAATCTGTTCCACCGGCAGGTGTATACCGACTTTGTGGAGGGACGCCTGGCTGCCAGAATCGCATCACAGACTTCAGGAGGCAAGTCGAATGGCCTCAACTGTCGCCGCTCAATCTCCACGCATGGAGGTGGAGGCTGGACAGGTTCGGGTGGAGGACCGTCCCCTGCTGCTGCGACAGAAGGTCCTCCTGAAGGGGCAGATGGATCGAGGGACCGACTGACATGCTGAGTAGCTCGGGATACCAGTATCTTCGAGCCCAGTCCGGAGCCACAAGGATAACTTGGGCCCGGTCGCGCCTGATCTTCTTTAGCACTCTGGGCAGAAGTGGTATAGGCGGAAAGGCGTACAACAGACCGCAACTCCACTCGCGCCGAAAGGCGTCGCCGAGCGAGTGCCGTCTTGGAAACTCCAACGCGCAGAACTGATGACATTGCGCGTTCTCTTCTGTGGCGAATAGATCTAACCAAGGCTCTCCCCATTGCTGAAAGAGGCCGTTCGCCACTGCCGAGTTCAGACGCCATTCGTGATCCACCGAGCACCGACGGCTGAGTTCGTCCGCCCTGGCGTTCAGAGAACCTGCCAGGTGTTGAACCGTCAGAGTCACGCCCTGACGTTCCAGCCATTGCCAGAGGCGCAGAGCCTCCTGGCAAAGGGTCCACAACCCCACACCGCCCTGTTTGTTGAAGTACCACATGGCGGTGGTGTTGTCCGTGAACACCTGCACTACACTCCCGTTGACAAAGGGGAGGAATGCCTTCAGTGCTAGGCGAATCGCCCGCAGCTCCAACATGTTGATATGGAGCCGAGACTCCGCCGGAGACCAGATGCCTCTGATCTCCGCCTCTCCCAAGTGGCCTCCCCAGCCCTGGAGGGACGCGTCCGTCACAACTACGTGCTCCGGTTGGGGAAGGGAGAGGGATCTGCCTCTGACCCAATCGCGGTCCGTAAGCCACCACTGCAACTGTCTCGCAGTGCCCTCCGAGATCAGGACATGGTCGGATAGGTTGCCTTGATGCTGGGCCCACTGAAACTTCAGGTCCCACTGCAGAGCCCGCATCCGCCACCTGGCGTGATGCACCAGAAGGATGCAGGAGGCCATCAGCCCCAGAAGCCGCAGCGTCAACCTGACCGAGACCCGGGATAACGGCTGAAAGATGGGAATCAGAGCCTGAATATCCCGGACCCGCCGTTTCGGAGGATAAACCCGAAACTGCGCCGAATCGAGAACCGCTCCGATGAAAAGGAGCTTTTGAGAGGGACACAGGTGTGATTTCGGCACATTGATGAAAACCCCAGCTCGTGCAGGAGGTCTGCCGTCATCTGAAGGTGGTGGACGACTGTCTGGGGCGAGCCCGCCTTCAACAACCAGTCGTCGAGGTAGGGGAAGACTGAAACCCCTAACCGGCGCAGATGAGCTGCGACCACCACCATCACTTTCGTGAACACCCGTGGGGCGCTGGTAAGGCCGAATGGGAGCATGATAAACTGAAAGTGCTCGTGGCCTACCGTGAACCGCAGGTAACGCCGGTGGGCCGACAGGACGGGGATGTGAAAATACGCATCCTGCAAGTCCAACGTTACCATCCACTCTTGTGGGTCTAGAGCAGCCAAGACCTGAGCCAAAGTCAACATATTGAACTTCTCCTTCCGGAGGAAGCCGTTGACGTTCCGTAGGTCCAAGATAGGACGCAGGCCCCCTTTGTCCTTCTTGGGTACCAGAAAGTAGTGGGAGTAGCAACCACACCCTACTTCTGGCCCAGGAACGCGCTCGATGGCCCCCTTGGCCAAGAGGGCCGTAACTTCCCCCTGCAGAAGTGTCAAGTGGTCCCCCGACACACGGTGGTTCTGCGGTGGCATGGCTGGAGGAGTGGACTCGAAGGGGAGGGAGCCCTTCGGACGAGCTGCAGCACCCACCTGTCCGACGTAATCGTGCGCCAGCGGGAGTGGTGATGGCGAACCCTGCCACCCACTGGCGTCACATGGGCCCGAAAGCTCGGACTAGGAAGATTTGGAGGCTGCTGCGGGGGGAGGTGTGGACTGACCTCGCCGCTGGCCCCTACCGCCACCCCGGCGGAATCCACGGCCGCCACCGCGCTGAGGAGCGTTCTGCGGCGCGTGGCTGGCAGCACGTGTGGGACCGCCCCTTCCGTGGCCACGAAAGGGGCGAAACGAACCCGTCTGCTGGTGCTGGGTCGAAAGACCCAAGGACTTGGCCGTGACCCTGGAGTCCTTGAAGCGCTCAAGCGCGTTGTCCGCTTTGTCACCGAACAGGCGACTGCCATCGAAAGGCATGTCCATGAGGGCATTCTGGACATCCGGCGAGAAGTTGGCGGATCTCAGCCAAGCATGGCGACGAATCGCCACTGTCGTGGACATAGCCCGTCCCAGCGAGTCGGTCGTGTCAAGACCACACCGTATGGAATACCTCGCCGCGTCCCGGCCTTCAACCAAGGCCTGGTTGAGCTTGTCCCGCACCTCCTGCGGGCATTGCGGCAGACACTCCGCGACCGTATCCCACAGAGAGTGGGTGTAGCGGCCCAAGAGGCATGCGGTATTGCAAGACCGCAGTCCTGCACTCAAAGACGAAAAGACCTTCTTGCCAAATTGGTCGTATCGCTTAGATTCCCGATCGGGCGGGGCCGACGGGAACGCGGACTGGGAAGTGGAGGCTTGGATCACCAGACTCTCCGGGGAGGGATGGGTGGAGAGGAAGGCAGGGTCGTCCGAACACGGACGGTGACGCCTGGCAACGTTTCGGTCAACCGGTGAACCAGAAGCGGGCCTGGACCAGGTGCCCAAGAGGACATCCGTCAGGGCCTCATTAAACGGCAGCAGAGGCTCCTGTGGGCATGACTGCGGTTTAAATACTTCGGTGAGGATGTTAGGCTTCACCTTAGCGACGGGGAGCTCAAGGCTCAAGGCCTTGGCAGCCCTCATCAGTACCACCGAATAGGCAGCCCCAGCCTCCGACGCCACAGGGGAAGGCGAGACAAACCCAGGGTTGGGCGACTCGTCCAGACCACTGGCATCACCTAAGTCACCCACCCAGTCCACGTCGTACTGGCATGCACGTGACAAAGGGTCCTCAGACCCCTCCCAACCCTCTCCATAATCGTCCTCATCGCCATAGTTCGAGTCGACGATATAGACCGGCTCCTCGGAGCCAATGGCCCCCAACGGCGCCGGACTCGGCGTCGGACGATGCCGGTCCGACTCACGTCAGGAGTCAGAGAGGGAACGGGGGTGGCGCCGCGCGGCGCCGGAGCCCCGACGCCGGCCGGAACCGACGGCGGAGTTACGGCGCCGCGCGGAGGCGGCACCACGGGTTGCCCCAATGGAATCTGCGCCGGAGAGGCCGGTGGACCAGCCGGCGTCGACCCTGAAGGGCCCAGCGGCGCCGGGGCCGCCGTCGGGGCCGGAGCACCCGGCGGCGTCGGGGCAGGTGCACCCGAACCGCTCGGGCCCCCAGACGGGACCGACGGACCCGCAGGCCCCGCCGGAGGAGACATCGCCCTCATAGCCATGAGGAACTCCTCAATCTCCTCGCGCGACGCGCCTTCCCCAGGGACCGACGGGTATGGGGCAGACGGCGTCGGCGACCCACGCGGGGCCCCGGCCGCATCACGCGGGCGTCGGGGGTACGATGACGACGCCCCGACTTCTTATGTCGCTTACCTGATGAACCGGAGGAATGGTGGCGACTCCTGGAGCGCTCATGGCGGCTCCGCGATCGTTCTCTCGACCGCTCCCTCAACCTCCGACCGGACCGGGACCGCTCTCGACGCGGGGCCGACACTCGGAGCTCGAGCAGCTTGCGGGACCGCTCCCGCCTAGCTTTACTTGTCAAGGCCCGGCAGTCGACGCAGGACTCCACGTCGTGGTCCGCGCCCAGACACCGGAGGCAGAGTCGATGGTGGTCGGTAACCGACATCATGCGGTCGCACCCGTCGCAACTCTTAAAACCGGGCATCCTACCGGCACCTGAAGAAAGAGTTAGGTAACAAAAAACTTGGTCAAAAGACCGGAGTACTGCTCTTCGGATCTGCGCTAACTGGCGCGGAAAAAAGAAGAACTGACGTCAGCGCGCGGAGGCGGCGTCTATATACTCCAGCGACGTCATCACGGCGCACGACGCGGAGCCGCAGGGGACGCCTGCAGACGATGCCTACCGACGCGCAGGGGTACTGCTACGCAAAAGTTTCCGGATCCAGACTGACGCCTGGGGATATTCTAAGGTAAGGAATCTAATACTAACCTGTTTCTTTCAGATATATAAATACATTACATTACAGTAACTCTGGCATAGAAGAGTGGACAACGGGGAGGCGGGTGGGTCAGTGAGGAATCCACAGGCAGATATAGTATCTACCAGAAAAAGCGTTACCGAAGGTAAGTAACTTGTTCTTCTGATAGATACATCTGCCGTGTGGATTCCTCACCTTGTGAATAGAGTCCCACAGCAGTCCCCACTCCCGGAGGAGGGTGTCCACTCTTCTAAACCAGGAAATCCTGAAGGACAGAGCGCGCAAAGTGACCCTCCCTCCTCACTTCGGAATCCAAGCAGTAATGCTTCGCGAAAGTGTGGAGGGAAGACCAAGTTGCCGCTCTACAAATATCCTCAACAGGCACACCTCTAGCCAATGCTGAGGTCGAAGACTTAGCACTAGTTGAATGAGCCCTTATACCCTCTGGTGGTTCCTTACCGGCCAAAGAGTTGCAGATCTTTATGCAGAGGACAATCCATCTCGATAAAGTTCTCCTATGGACCGCCCTTCCTTTCTTGCAGCCAGCAAATCCAACGAAGAGCTGGTCTTCCAAGCGAAAGTCCTTGGATCTGTCCAAGTAAAAGGACACCGCCCTCTTAGGGTCCAGACGGTGCAGTCTCTCTTCCTCCTTAGAAGGGTGAGGGGGAGGATAGAAGGTAGGAAGGGTAATGGACTGTCCTAGATGGAAGGGAGTTACCACCTTAGGCAGAAAAGCAGCCCTGGTCCTAAGAACCATTCGATCAGCATGAATGGTCAGGAAAGGGGGCTTGGAACTAAGAGCTTGAAGCTCACTAACCCTCCTTGCCGAGGTTATTGCAACCAGGAAGACTGTCTTAAAGGTAAGAAGCCTCATGGGACATTTATGGAGAGGCTCAAAGGGAGCACCCATCAAAAAAGTCAATACAAGATTCAAATCCCACTGAGGTACCATAAAAGGTGAAGGAGGGAACTTATTAGTAAGACCCTTCAAAAACCTTAAGACCACAGGAGACTTAAAAAGAGAAGGCTGGTCAGGCAAACAGAAAATGCCGACAACGCCGAAAGGTAACCCTTCACCGTGGCAACCGCAAGCCCCTGCTGCGCCAGAGAAAGGGCAAACTGGAGAACAGACAAATGGGCCTTCACCCCCACACCACGAGACAAATTTCGCCCATCTATAAGAATAGATGGACTTAGTGGAATCACGCCTGGCTGACAGGATGACATCCACAACGTCAGGCGGGAGGGAAAAGGAAATCAGGTTTCCCCGTTCAATCTCCAGGCATGAAGGTGCAATGTCTGGAGGTGTAGAACCTGCCCCTCCATCTGAGAGAGGAGGTCTGCCCTGAGAGGGAGACGGAGCGGAGGGTGAGAGGAGAGGGGGAGTAGATCTGTATACCACACCCTTCTTGGCCAATCCGGGGTGACCAATATGACTTGGGCCCGGTCTTGGCGAATCTTCCTCAGAACCCGAGGAATCAAAGGTATGGGTGGAAACGCGTAAAGGAGTTGACCTCTCCAACTCAACTGAAACGCATCCCCCAAGGCTCCTTGCATCGGATACTGGAGACTGCAGAATGACAGACAGTGCGCATTCTCTTGAGTGGCGAACAGGTCCACCCGAGGAGTCCCCCACATCTGAAAGATGTCGTGAACCACCTCCGGGTGAAGCCTCCACTCGTGGTCGGCAGAGAACTGCCGACTGAGACTGTCTGCACGAACGTTCAACACTCCGGCCAGATGATTCGCCATCAGACAAATCCGATGGTCCTGAACCCAGGACCAGAGACGCAGAGCCTCTCTGCAGAGACAATGCGACCCTACCCCTCCCTGCTTGTTGATGTACCACATCGCGGTCGTGTTGTCCGTCAGGACTTGAACCGACTGACCGCGAAGGGAAGGGAGGAAGGCCTTGAGCGCCAAACGAATCGCCCGCAATTCTAGAAGGTTGATGTGAAGCAACCTTTCCTCTGGAGACCAAAGGCCCTTGACCTCCAGATCCCCCAGATGAGCACCCCACCCGAGAGTGGATGCATCCGTTATCACTGTGGCCACCGATTGAGGCAATTGAAAAGGCTTTCCTTGTGACAGATTGCCTTCCACGCCCCACCAAGACAGATCCGCTGCAGCCTCTCTGGAGATCCTCACTGACTCCCTGAGATCTCCGTTGTGCTGATACCACTGCCTGCGGAGGCACCACTGGAGCGCCCTCATGTGCCAGCGTGCATGGTTGACCAACAGAATGCATGAAGCCATCAGACCGAGCAGGCGAAGGACCTTCAGGACTGGAACAACCGCTCCACTGTAAAATAAAGGAATCATCTCCTGTATGTCGTGAATCCTTTAAGGGGGAGGGAATGCACGTCATACGGTTGTGTCCAGTACGGCACCTATGAACAGGTTGCACTGGGAGGGCACCAGGTGAGACTTGGGCACATTTATCGAAAAACCCAACCTGTACAACAACTGGGTTGTCTCTCGCAGATGATGGAGCACTCTCTCTGACGACTCCGCCTTGATCAGCCAGTCGTCCAAATAAGGGAATACTGGAATCCCTGATCTCCTGAGATGCGCCGCCACCACTACCATCACCTTGGTGAAGACTCGAGGCGCAGTAGTAAGTCCAAACGGAAGGACCGCAAACTGGTAGTGCTGCGATCCCACCGTAAAACGGAGATACCTCCTGTGCGACTTCAGGATTGGAATATGAAAGTAAGCATCCTGCAAGTCGAGCGACACCATCCAGTCTTCTTCTTGCAGCGCCTGAAGAACCTGAGCAAGGGTGAGCATCTTGAATTTCTCCTGCTTCAGATAGAGAATCAAGATCCTGAGATCCAGGATTGGACGAAGTCTGCCATCCTTCTTCGGAATCAGGAAATACCGGGAGTAGCATCCCTGACCCCTTTCCTGCTCTGGGACCACCTCTATCGCACCCTTTCTTATCAGAGTCAACACTTCCTCCTGCAGAAGAGACAGATGTTCCTCGGAGCAATACCCTTGGCAAGGAGGGAAATTGGGAGGGAATTCCCGAAAGGGAAGGGCATACCCATTTTCTACAAGATTGAGAACCCAAAGATCTGATGTAACCGATTCCCAATCCTGTAGAAAATGGGTAAGCCGGCCCCCAACCGGACCCACATGATCCTGAATGTCGGATCTAGGGCTGCTTCTCAGGGGCAGGGGGGTTGGAGGAAGTGGAGGAGGAAGAGGCCTGACGTCCACGGGGACGTGCTCTCTGCTTTCCCCTATATGTCCTATACAAGGAGTTTTGCTGCTGCTGTTCGCCTTGCCGAAAATTCCGAAAGGAAGAGCGACCAAAACCCCTGAATCTTCTGCCAGTTGAAGAGCCTCTCATCTGAAGACCCAAAGATTTAGCAGTCGCTCTGCTATCCTTAAACCTCTCAAGGGCCGCATCAGCCTTCTTCCCAAAGAGGCCTGAACCATCGAAAGGAAGATCTAACAATGTCGCCTGAACATCAGCCGAAAAGTCAGAAGATTTCAACCAGGCGGACCTCCTAGTAGCGACAGCAGTGCCCATAATGCGCGCCACAGAGTCTACAGTATCCAGGCCGCTCTGAATGACCTGGCGAGCCGCCGCTTGAGCGTCAGAGATGACTTCCTCAAAATCCGTCCTGCTGTCATCAGGAACTTTTGGAACGAGAACACGCAAAGAGTCCATAAGTGCGTGCAAATACCTCCCCATCAAGCAAGTGGCATTTGATGATTTTAACGCCATACTGGCAGAGGAGAAGGACTTCTTTGCCACCTGATCCTGCTTCTTCGCTTCCTTCTCGAAAGGAACCTGAGGGAAAGAGCTAACGTTCTTTTTGGAGCATGCCGCCTGAATGACCAAACTCTCCGGTGAAGGGTGAGGTTAAAAAGGCAGGATCCTCAGGGGCAACCCTGTATCTTCTGGCTACACTCTTAGATACAGCCGTAGCCGACAAAGGTTTCTTCCACACTTCTAGAATGGGCTCTGTCAGAGCATCATTAAAAGGAAGAAGAGGTTCCACCACTGAACTCGGAGAATGTAATACTTCAGTCAGGATATTAGACTTGAATTCTGCTGTAGGCAAAGTCAACTTAAGGAGACTGGCAGCCTTCTTCATAATTAAATGATAGGGTTGAACGTCCCTAGAAGGAGTACTAGAGCCTGAGGTTAACTCCCACTCTGGAGAAAAATCCAGGCTTCCTGCATCTGCCAACTCCTCAAAAGCATCTTCATCCAACTCACCCTCTTCAATGTCAGATTGTGAATCCAAAAACCTCCTTTCATCCATAAGGCGTTGAGCCTCTCTTCTGGATCTCATCTTGACACGCTTTGCCACCGGATCCACCACCGGCTCCGACGGATTCGGAATCGACGTCGGAATCGAACTCGATGGCTCAGAGGGATGTGTTCGAGGACGACTCGGAGCAGGCGAAGCCGGAACCGGCGTCGACGGCTTCGGTGGAGCCGGAAAATGCCACATCGGCGTCGGAGCCGGCATGCAAGGCATAAACTGAGCCGGAGGGTAGGAGTGAGGGACTCCTAAATTAAAAGCTAAGGGACCCATGGGACGCGAAGGTGCACCAGAGGGGTACCACGCCCTCGAAAATACTCCGTACATTGCGTTGAGAAACGCAGATGGGTCTTGGCCTGGGGTAGGAAAGGGTGGTTGGAAACCCTCAGGCCTATCTTGAGGAGCATTCGGATTCGGCTCACCTAAGGGCGCGGAACCCTCATTCTCAAGAGGCTCCTCCTCATCTCGGACCGGAGACGGCGCCGGAGATGGATTCGGAGACGGATTCGGAGCCGGAGTCGGAGCCGGCGCCCGCAACTCAGAAGGGGAGGCCTCACCTTCAGGTTCTGGATCCGAAACATCAAGAGTCACCACTTTCGAACGTACCTTCTTCGGTGACCTCGACCTCGATCCCGACTCCTTACCAGAACGACGTCGGGACTCATGTCTCCTCTTCTTATGTTTCCTCTTCTTCGAAACATGTCCAGAAGTCGACTTCGAGGATGACCTCCCCCGAGATCCAGATCTCGACCTCGATCTTTACTTCGACCTCGCCCTTCGAGAACGAGACCTCGACGACTTCTCCTTTCCAGCTTTCATCTTAGCTACCAAGAGTTTCGCCTCTCTCTCTCTCTCAGGGCCTTCGGGTTCATCTTCTTACACGAAGAGCAGTCATCCACATCATGGTCCGAGCTCAAGCACCAGATGCAGTCGCTGTGAGGGTCGGTGATGGACATCATTTTTCCACATTCTCTGCAAGGTTTGAAGCCGGTCTTTTTAGAAGACATCTTCAAAGAATAGGATACAGAGAAACAGGAAAAAGTAACAATATAGGCAACAAAGTATCCGTTGGCTACAGAGATTCCCGATAACCGTTAGCGTCGATGACGCGGAAAAAAGGGAACTGATGTCATCACGCCGCCGTGGGCCTATTATAGGCGTCGGTGACGTCAGCGGAGTCGCGAGCGAGGTCGTGTCTCTATGACGTCAGGAGTCCACGTCGGCGCGAGGCTACGAAAAAAAAGAATTTCCGAATTGTGAGAAGTTGGCCTGATGTGCAGTGCTCACTATTCTAGTGATCACTATATATCAGTCCAAACAACCCTTATTGATGATTGGTTGTAAGTCAACCTTATAGACCAGCTATCCTAGTAGCATGGATACGAGCAGTCTAAGGCTAAGACTCTAGAGGGCGTGTTAAGCCAGCTGTTTTACCATCACATTACCCCTTGAACACCCAGTGAAAGGACACCACACAAGTGTTATGAAAATAAACAGTGTATTTATTAGAATCACAACAACCCTGTACTCTTTATGAGGACAGGGTGCTAGGCACACAACAAAACTCTTACGAAAATACTTAAGTTAGCACGTTATACACAAATGCCCGAGGGGCACGAAAAACCATATACTTTAAAAGTGGAATGCGAATTACTAGCAGGTAAGTATCAGTTCTAATAGGCTTTGGAATCGCTAGGACTGGACTAGGGAATCATTAGATTACTACTAGGAGACCCAGGGGACTCGGGTGCAGAGTGTGCACTCTCACGCGGGATGCGGGACAAAGTCTATGGAGGCTAGTAAAGGCAAAGTTAGTGTTCACGGGCGAACCCGACCTGGTAGGAAGAAAACGACAGTGGATCCTGACCCTAGGATAGTGAGGCTATGCTGGGACACCGAAGTGCCGAAGTTACCTAGCCCAGGGGCTGCAGCTGCATAGGTCTGAAAAGACGTCGGGGATCTCGTTGCCGGACCAGGAGCCTGGAAGGAAGAAGTTGCTGGCAGGCGACCAGTGAAGAAAAGTTCGATGGATCCAAGCCTGGATCAAGGAAGAAGAAAACCTGAAAGCAGAGGGGACCAAGTTCTTGAATCACTAGCCAGTGATTAAGTGGGCACCAGGATGGCACCGGGCGAAGTCACCGCAGTCAGGTGAGTGGGCGCTGCTGGGCTCTGCAGTCTCTCGGACCAGGAGGCGTTGTCGGCGACCAGGATGGAGGTGCGAGCTGTCCCACGAAGGTTCTTGCTGTCGACGTCGCTGGACCCAGGATTGGGCAACAAGTCTTGGCAATTGCAAGGCCCACGCGGTGGACCTAAAATGGCGTCTTGGGCGGACCAGGAGGGTCCAGGGTACTTCTCCGATGGAGGGAAGCAAGGGCCAGTCTGGAGTAACCAGACCAGCAGCAGAAATGTCGTCGGGCGTCGTCAGGAAGGCCACAAGCCAGCGGGCTAGTAGCCAAACAACGCGGTGAGCAGCAAAAAGCAGAAGGGCCCCACGCAGATCGTGGAGATGCTGGGGGGCTGCTCTTCGGTGCTGGAGCTGCTCAGGGTGGGGGCTTCTCGGACCCCAAAGCACTCACCAGGAATTCACTCGGCGGGCTTGCTGGAAAGAAGTCGTGCAGTCTTGAAGATGGCCGGTCCCTCGAGGTCTCGTCACACCCACGAATCTCAGCGTGAGTGATGATGCAGGTAGAGGTCAGAGGTGCCAGGGAAGCCGGTTCTCGTCGAGCTGGGCAGTCGGATTCCGGAGGAAGGACTTGCAGCAGACCGCAGGGTTCTTAGATGGTGCCTGCGGATGCAGGGTGACTACTCCTTCGTCACAAGGGAGAAATCTTAGGAAGAAGTCTTGAGTTCCTTTCGTGGAAAGTAGTTTCAGGATTCAAAGATGATCTGATTTGGAAGGGGGCCAGTCTCTACTTTTATCCTGTAAAAAGGGGCTGGCACGCGACTAAGTCCTGCCCTATGGGTGGGACTAGGAGGGGGGTGGTTACACCCACTTCCTTGGCGGGCTTTTCCCCAGCACAGGGTCTGGAGTGACCCTGGAACTGGTTCCAGCCAGCCTATGCACAGTGAGCACCGGGGTGCCACGTGCAGTCACCTTCCTCTAAAGCCCTGCCTACCTACAATACACAAAACCCTGTCTGGGACGGTGCTGGCACCGCCCCTGGCAGGAAACCCTTTGTCCTTATCTCCTGCTCTGGGAGGACTCCCAGCAGCAGGAGGGCAGACTTGTGTCTCGGTGGCAGCATCCATTTTGTGGATGCTAAGGCTCTGTCTGACTTTAACCGGGGTTAGGGGTTACATACATGTCGTGTCCCTCTAGAAGGGTGGAATGCTAACCCCGTCGCCAGAATTGGCGAGGGGTTAGTATTCCAATTCGTATGACACCTTACTCGACATGTTTTGATAAAGCGATACCAGAGTTGGCACATAACCGCGAGGATTATAATGCACTTAAGAGTATATGGTATGCGATATCATGGAAACGGCTAAGGGATGGATCCCGAAAGCCGCAGACAGGCTCAGCTCATGCCAGAGCACCATCTCACACGATTCCAAGCACTCTGCCTTCAGGATTGTTAAGGCCTGCCATAGGAGTGACTGATAGGAGATCTGTGTGTCCATTTTTAGGGTTAGATATAGGTATACTATATCTAAAGCAAAGGGTGATTACACCACCTTGCCCCAGCTGTCAAGCAGCCAGTTGTGTCAGATTTGGATGGCCAGCCAGGGGTGGCATAATACATGCTGCAGCCCCTGGTAGGCCCTGGGTACACCTATGCCCTGGGTACCTAAGGTACACTGTACAGGGACTGATAAGGTGACTCAGTATCCAATTTAGATATGTACCTAAGGTACATGGAATCCATTTTACAGAGAGAGCAGTGGGCCTGAGGTCCTGAATCGCAGGGCCTCAGGTCAACTAAGTCAGAAAACCAGCAAAACACCAGGCAAAAAGTTGGGGGCAACCATAGTCAGGGATCAACCTTCCTACACGAATGTTGCTGACGCAAGGGGTATTCACAAGGTGAGGAATCACAAGGTGAGGAATCCACACGGCAGATGTATCTATCAGAAATGCTCTTGTTACCTCACCCACGGGCCGCGGGTGCATAGGTGTCAAAGTGCGTCGGGTTCAATGCTCACAGTCACTAGCCAGTGACTGGAGTGGAACCAGGAAGGAACCAGATGTCGTCGTCGCGATCAGGTGAAGAGTGGACGCTTGACTCTGCAGCCACGTGGACCAGGAGGCGTCTTCGACGACCAGGATGGAGGCACGAGCTGTCCCACGTAGGCTCTCGCTGTCGGCGGTGTCGGATCCGGGTTTGGACTCAACAGGCCTTGGCAAAGGCAACCCACGCGGTGAAGGGAAAAGACGTCTGGTGCGGACTAGGAGAGTCCGGGGTGCCCCTCTTTTGAGGGAGCAAGGGCCAGTCTGGAGCAACCAGACCAGCAGCAAAGATTCAAAGGTTCATCGTCTGGGAGGCCACTAGCCAGCCGGCAAGTGACCAGACAACGCGTCGAGCAGCAACAAAGCAGAGGGCCCCACGCAGATCTCGTGGATGCTGGAGGGCTGATCTTCGGTGCAGGGGCTGCTCGGGGTTGGGCTTCTCAGTCCCCAAAGCACTTGGTCGAGTTTACCTCGGGAGTCGTGCTAGAAGCGAAGTGCAGGTTCGTTCAAGATGGCTGGTCCCACGTGTCTCGTCGCACCCACGGGTCTCAGCTTTGCTGCAGATGTAGGTAGAGGTCGGAGCGGTCTGGGAATCCGGGTCTCGTCGGGCTCTGAAGTCTGGATCCTCGAGGGAAGACGACAAAGAGAAGCCGCTGGACGCTTGATGGTGCCTTCAGTTGCAGGGTGGACACTCCTTGCCCACAAGGGAGATTCTTCAGTCTTCTGTGGAGCAGAACGTCAAAGGACAGAGTTTCTTCTTGTTGAATAGTTCAGGATAATCTAATTTGGAATGGGACCAGCTCCTACCTTTATTTTCCTAAAGGGGGCTGCACTACTGACTAGGTCCCTCCCCTGGGTGGGACCAGGAAGGGGGGTGGTTACACCCCCTATCCTTTGTCCGGTTTCCCGCCAGAGCTGGGGCAGGGATGCCCCAGCAACTGGTTTGAACCGGTGTATGCACAGGGCACCTTGTGTGCCCCAGGCATGTCTCATTCCTTTCAGGCCTATCGTCCCCAATACACAAAACCCTGTCTGGGGTGGTGCTAGCACCTCCCAAGGCAGGAAACCCTTTGTCCAAGCCATCCTCGCTGTAAGGACTCCCAGCAGCAGGAGGTCAGACTTGTGTCTGTGGTGGCAGCATCCATTTTGTGATGCCAAGGCTCGAGTTAACTTTAACCGGGGTTCACAGTTACATACATGTCGTGTCCCTCTAGAAAGGTGGAATGCTACCCCCGTCGCCAGAATTGGGGAGGGGGTAGTATTCCAATTCGTATGACACCTTACTCGACATGTTTTGATAATGTTATATCAGAGTTGGCATTTAACCACAAGGTTGATAATGCACTTAAGAGTATATGGTATAGCGTTATCATGGAACAGCTATTAGGACTTGGTTCCGCAAGCTGCAAATGGGCTCAGCTCATGCCAGAGCACCATCTCACATAATTCCAAGCACTCTGCCTTCAGTATTGATAAGGCCTGCCATAGGAGTGACTGATAGGAATATATGTGTCCATTTTAGGGTTAGATATAGGAATACTGTATCTAAAGCAAAGGGTGATTACACCACCTTGCCCCAGCTGTCGTGCAGCCAGTTGTGTCAGATTTGGATGGCCAGCCAGGGGTGGCATAATACATGCTTCAGCCCCTGGTAGGCCCTGGGTACACCTATGCCCTGTGTACAGGGACTGATAAGGTGGCCCAGTACCAATTGGTAAATGCACCTAAGGTACATGGATGTCAATTTAGAGAGAGAACAGCTAGGCTGTGGGTCTGATTAGCAGGCCCACAGCCAGGGAAAGTCGTAAACCAGTGAAGCAAAAAGCAAAAATCTGGGGTGACCATAGGATTGCAGACCCCACTCTCCTACAAAAGGTTCTTATATAGCGCCTTTTCACCACAAGGTCTCAAGGCGCTTGCTTTGGGAACCCGTCCTGGCTTTTCCCTGTGAGATAACTCGTACTGGGCATCCCCAAGGTGAAAGCCAGGCATCCCGCCGCGGGGGGGCCGTAGTGGAGATTAAGCAAGCTATTGCCCAGAGTTGCAGAGTGTGAACCCGTGATTCGAGTAGGCACCGAAGCGAGAATTATCGAGTCCGTGGACATTTGGGCTCAAGACCCTGCCGCGTCGGGAATTGAACCCTGGTCTGACCTCTGCTTCATGGTTTGCCTCCTCTAACCAGTGAGCCACACTTCTCCTCCACTTCTCCATAAGGAGAAGTGTCAACACTGCAGCACCCAAAGGCAGGGAAAAGAAGGAGAGAACACAGCCCTGAAGAGCCACCCTGCCAGTACATAGACTGCCGCCTCCCTTCCTGGAGACGGGGAACACATGCAAAATGTCATGACAACATCGTCTTTACCAGATGCATCATTACCGAAGGTAAGTAACTTATACATCTGATAGAGACTACAAGCCGCAGATTCCTTCACGTAGAATAGATACCCTGGCAATGCCCACGGGGAAGGAGGGTCTGCGAAAAGACCCCACCAGCCTGGACATCACAGAGGGTCCTATAGGGGACCAGAGCCACGGACAAGGCAAAAAGCCCCGTCCCTGCCAGGCAAGAGGAACTCCAACACATAGAACACCAACGGCCCCAAGATATGGGAACCCTCTTTGGAAGAAACTTCCGCTGCAGAGGAAGGAACGAAAGAGCCACGGGGCAAAAACCCCTGCGGAAGGCTTGTCAAGCAGCCCAGAGAAAAGAGGAGGCCTAATCTGACAGCCAAGTCCGTACAGACAATTCCAGCAAAACACAAGGTCAACAAAGGGGCCGTCCAGCAGCCAACAACGCCACAGCCCCAGCAAGGAGGACTCGAGTGGCCATAAAACACACTGCACAGCAAGGGCAACCGGCCCAAAGACTCGACCTCCACCGAGGTAGCCGCACAAGTTACTTACCTTCGGTAATGATATATCTGTAAGGAACAGTAGTTAGTGTTCGATTCCTTACCTTAGAATAAACCCCAGGCGTCAGACTGGATCTGGAAAGTGTTCTCGTCAGTAGTACCCCTGAGCGTCGGTAGGCGTAGTCTGCGGGTCCGCGTCCGTCGTCGGCATCCCAGGAATGACGTCAATGGAGTACTTTGACGCCGCCCTCGCGCGCTGTCACTTCTGTACATAGCTTGCCGCGCCAGGAACGCAGAGCCATGCAAGAAAACGACACTGGTTCCATGAAACTAGGGCAGAGACAGGGAAATTCCTTAACCATAGATATTGGTTCGCAGAACGGGGAGGATGGGTGGGGAGGTAAGGAATCTAATACTAACTACTGTTTCTTACAGATATAACGTTACCCAAGGTAAGTAACTTGTGCATCTGAAAGAAACAGGTTAGAATTAGATTCCTTACCTTAGAATAGATACCCCAGCAATACCAACCCCGGTGGTGGGTCTGCGAACCAATAATCACACCGGAAAGTCCTGGAGGACGTAGCGGCCAAAGAATCCATCCCTCAGGACTTGGCTGTCCAGGCAGTAGTGTCTTGCGAACGTGTGCAGCGAGGCCCACGTAGCTGCCTGACATATGTCCTGCAAGGGGACTCCCCGGCCCAGGGCAGTAGTAACCGCCATGCCCCGAGTGGAATAGGCCCTCAGCCCAACAGGCGGTTCCTTCTTAGCCAAAGAGTAGCACGCCTTGATGCACAACACGACCCACCGAGAGATGGTCCGTTTGTGCACCGCCCGTCCCTTCTTAGCACCCACGTAACCAACAAAGAGCTGGTCATCCACCCGGAACTGGCGTGTGCGATCCAGATAGTATGAGAGCGCACGTTTTGGGTCCAGACTGTGGAGCCTCTCTTCCTCTTTCGAGGGATGCGGAGGCGGAAAAAAGGTGGGCAGGGTGATGGACTACCCGATGTGGAAGGCTGTGACTAGCTTGGGCAGGAAAGAGGGTCTTGTCCGCAACACAACCTTGTCCGGATGGACAGAAAGGAAAGGAGGTTTAGAGGAAAGAGCCTGGAGCTCACTCACTCTCCTGGCAGAGGTGATGGCAACCAGGAAAGTAGTCTTCAAGGTAAGAAGACGGAGAGGAAAGTTATGAAGCGGCTCAAAAGGAGCGCACATCAGGTAAGTTTGAACCAGGTTCAAGTCCCACTGGGGCATCACGAAGGGAACAGGGGGAAACGTATGAGTGATGCCATTCAAGAATCTGTTAACAAATGGGGACTTGAATTAAGAAGGCTGATCAGGTAGCCTCAAAAAGGCGGAAAGGGCAGAAAGGTAGCCCTTGATAGTGTCCAGAGCAGAGCCCTGCTGGGCAAGAGAAAGAGGGAAGAGGAGAACTTCAGAAAAGGGGGCAGAGAGTGGATCCACAGCCTTTGCTGTGCGACATGCCACAAATCTGTTCCACCTGCAGGCGTATACAGACTTTGTGGAGGGACGCCTGGCTGCCAGAATCACATTACAAACTTCAGGAGGCAAGTCAAATGGCCTCAACTGCCGCCACTCAATCTCCAAGCATGGAGGTGGAGACTGGACAGGTTCGGGTGGAGGTCCGTCCCCTGCTGCTGCGACAGTAGGTCCTCCTGAACAGGGCAGACGAATCGGGGGATCGACAGACATGCCGAGTAGCTCTGGATACCAATATCTTCGTGCCCAGTCCGGAGCCACAAGGATAACTTGGGCCCGGTCGCGCCTGATCTTTTTCAGCACTCTGGGCAGTAGTGGTATAGGCGGAAAGGCGTACAACAGACCGCAGCTCCACTCGCGACGAAAAGCGTCTCCGAGCGAGTGCCGCCTTGGAAATTCCAATGCGCAGAACTGAGGACATTGCGCGTTCTCTTCTGTGGCGAATAGATCTAACCAAGGCTCTCCTCACTGCTGAAAGAGGCCTTGCGCCATGTCCGAGTTCAGACTCCATTCGTGATCCATCATGCACCGACGGCTGAGTTCGTCCGCCCTGGCGTTCAGGGAACCTGCCAGGTGTTGAACCACCAGGGTCACGCCCTGATGTTCCAGCCACTGCCAGAGGCGCAGAGCCTCCTGGCATAGGGTCCACGACCCCACCCCGCCCTGTTTGTTGCAGTACCACATGGCGGTGGTGTTGTCCGTGAACACCTGCACTACACTCCCCCGGACAGAGGGGAGGAATGCCTTCAGTGCAAGCCGGATGGCCCGCAGCTCCAGAAGGTTGATGTGGAGCCGGGACTCCGCCGGAGACCAGAGGCCTCTGATCTCCGCCTCTCCCATGTGCCCCCCCCCCCCAGCTCTGGAGGGACGCGTCCGTCACAACTACGTGCTCCGGTTGGGGTAGGGGAAGGGATCGGCCGCTGACCCAATAGCGGTCCGTGAGCCACCACTGCAACTGTCTTGCAGTGCCCTCCGAGATGAAGACATGGTTGGACAAGTTGCCCTGATGCTGAGCCCGCTGAAACTTCAGGTCCCACTGCAGAGCCAACATCCGCCACCGGGCGTGATGCACCAGAAGGATGCAGGAGGCCATCAGCCCCAGGAGCCGCAGCGTCAACCTGACCGAGACTCGGTGTAGGAGAGTAGGGTCTGCAATCCTATGATCACCCAGATTTTTGCTTTTTGCTTCACTGGTTTACGACTTTCCCTGGCTGTGGGCCTGCTAATCAGACCCACAGCCTAGCTGTTCTCTCTACTCCAAATTGTACCCAGGTACTGAATTGGCACTGGGCCCTCTCAAGTCCCTGTACCCAGGGCTGAGGTACACCCAGAAGTCTCCCAGGGGCTGCAGCATGTATTATGCCACCCCTGGGCTGACTAACTAAATCAGACACAACTGGCTGCTTGACAGCTGGGGCAGAGTGGTGTACTCACCCTCTGCTGTAGATATAGTATTCCTATATCTAAACCTATATGGACACACAGATCTCCTATCAGTCACTCCTATGGCAGGCCTTAACAATCCTGAAGGCAGAGTGCTTGGAATCGTGTGAGATGGTGCTCTGGCATGAGCTGAGCCTGTCTGCGGCTTTCGGGATCCATCCCTTAGCCGTTTCCATGATATCGCATACCATATACTCTTAAGTGCATTATAATCCTCGCGGTTATATGCCAACTCTGGTATCGCTTTATCAAAACATGTCGAGTAAGGTGTCATACGAATTGGAATACTAACCCCTCGCCAATTCTGGCGACGGGGTTAGCATTCCACCCTTCTAGAGGGACACGACATGTATGTAACCTGTAACCCCGGTTAAAGTCAGACATAGGCTTAGCTCCACAAAATGGATGCTGCCACCGAGACACAAGCCTGCCCTCCTGCTGCTGGGAGTCCTCCCAGCCCAGGAGGCAAGGACAAAGGGTTTCCTGCCAGGGGCGGTGCCAGCACCGTCCCAGACAGGATTTTGTGTATCCTAGGTAGGCAGGGCTTTAGAGGAAGGTGACTGCAAGTGGCACCCCGGTGCTCACTGTGCATAGGCCGGCTGGAACCAGTTCCAGGGGCACTCCAGCCCCTGATCTGGGGAAAGCCCGCCAAAGGAGAGGGGTGTAACCACCCCCCTCCTAGTCCCACCCATAGGGCAGGACTTAGTCGCGTGCCAGCCCCTTTTTGCAGGATAAAGGTAGGAACTGGCCCCCTTCCAAATCAGATCATCTTTGAATCCTGAAACTACTTTCCACGAAAGGAACTCAAGACTTCTTCCCAAGATTCTCCCTTGTGACCAAGGAGTAGTCACCCTGCAGCAGCAGGCACCAACCAAGCATCGCGGTTTGTTGCCAGTCTCTCCTTCGGATCAAGACTGCTCCAGCACGACGAGAACCGGCTTCCCTGGCACCTCGGACCTCAACCTACATCATCAGCCCAGCTGTGATCCGTGGGTGTGACGAGACCTCGAGGGACCGGCCATCTTCAGAACTGCACGACGCTTGTCCAGCACGACCACCGAGTGACCCTCGACCGAGTGCTTTGGGGTAAGAGAAGCCCCGACCCTGAGCAGCTCCAGCACCGAAGTTCAGCCCCCCTGCATCCACGAGATCTGCGTGGGGCCCTTCTGCTCTTTGCTGCCAACCGCGTTGTCCAGGTCGCTTGCCCGTTGGCTAGTGGCCCCCTCACGACGCTCCACGACGACAACCACTGCTGGTCTGGTTGCTCCAGACTAGCCCTTGCTCCCCTCCAAAAGAGGAGCACCCTGGACCCTCCTGGTCCACTCAAGACGCCATTTTAGGTCCACCGCGTGGGCCTTGCATTTGCCAAGACTTGTTGCCCAATCCTGGGTCCATCGACGTCGACAGCAAGAACCTTCGTGGGACAGCTCGCACCTCCATCCTGGTCGCCGACAACGCCTCCTGGTCCGAGAGACTGCAGAGCCCAGCAGCGCCCACTCACCTGGCTGAGGTGACTTCGTCCGGTGCCATCCTGGTGCCCACTCAAATCACTGGCTAGTGATTCAGAACTTGGTCCCCTCTGCTTACAGGTTTCTTCTTCCCTGATCCAGGCTTGGATCACTCCGAACTTTCTTCACTGGCCGCCTGCCAGCAACTCTTTCTTCAGGCTCCTGGATCTTCAACGAGGGTTTCCGACGCAACTTCAACCCTATGCAGCCGCAGCCCCTGGGCTAGGTAACCTGAGTACTCCGGTGCTCCAGCATAGTCCAACACCCTAAGTGTTCGGATCCACTCTTGTTTTCGACCCACCTAGTCGGGTTCGCCCGAGAACAGTAACTTTGCAACTGCTAGCCTCCATAGACTTTTTCCCGCCTTACGCGTGAGAGTTCCCACTCTGCACACGACGTCCACAGGCCTCCTGCATCTAATCCCAGTGTTTAGAATTGTAGGCCTAGCGATTCCTAAGTCTAGAAAAGTATTACTTACCTGCTAGCAAGTTCGCATTCCACTTACTGAGTATATGGTTTTTCGTGCCCCTAGGGCATTTGTGTAAATTGTGCAACTTAAAATATTTTCGTAAGAGTTTTGTTGTGTGCTTAGCTCCCTGACTCATAAAGAGTTCAGGGTAGACTTGTTATAAATAAATATCTGTTTATTTTCATAACAACTTGTGTGGTGTCCTTTCACTGGGTGTTCAAGGGGTAATGTGATGGTAAAACAGCTGGCTTAACACGCCCTCTAGAGTCTTAGCCTTAGACTGCTCGTATCCATGCTACTAGGATAGCTGGTCTATCAGGTTGACTTACAACCAATCATCAATAAGGGTTGTTTGGACTGATACATAGTGTTCACTAGAATAGTGAGCACTGCATATCAGGCCAACTTCTCACACTCGGGATAAAGGCTGAAAGATCGGAATCAGAGCCTGAATATCCCAAACCCGCTGCTCGGGAGGATAAACCCGTAACTGCGCCGAGTCCAGAACCGCTCCGATGAAGAGGAGCTTCTGAGAGGGACACAGGTGTGACTTTGGCACATTGATGGTGAACCCCAGCAGGTGCAGGAGGTCGGCAGTAGTCTGGAGGTGGCTGACTACTGTCTGGGGCGAGCCCGCCTTCAACAACCAGTCGTCGAGGTAGGGGAAGACTGAAACCCCTAACCTGCGCAGATGAGCTGCGACCACCGTCTTCCCTTTCGTGAACACTTGTGGGGCGCTGGTAAGGCCGAAGGGGAGCACGGTAAACTGAAAGTGCTTGTGGCCTACCGTAAACCGCAGGTAACGCCGGTGGGCCGGCAGGACGGGGATGTGGAAATAGGCGTACATCAAGTCCAACGCTACCATCCAGTCTCCTGGTTCTAGGGCAGCTAAGACCTGAGCCAATGTCAGCATCTTGAACTTCTCCTTCCGGAGGAAGCCGTTGACGTTCCGTAGGTCCAAGATAGGGCGTAGGCCCCCTTTGTCCTTCTTGGGTACAAGAAAGTAGTGGGAGTAACAACCACACCCTACTTCTGGCCCAGGAATCCGCTCGATTGCCCCCTTGGCTAAGAGGGCAGTAACTTCCTCTTGCAGAAGTTGCAAGTGATCCCCCGACCGCGGTGGTACTGCGGTGGCATGGCTGGAGTGGTCGTCTCGAAGGGGAGGGAGTAGCCCCTTCCGACGATTTGCAGCACCCACCTGTCCGATGTGACAGTGCGCCAGTGAAGGTGGTGATGTCGAACCCTGCCCCCACTGGCGTCACATGGGCCTGAAAGCACGGACTAGGAGGGTTTTGAGGCGGATGCTGCAGGGGCAGGTGTGGACTGGCCTCGCCGTTGCCCCCGACCGCCGCCACGGCGGTTTTCACGGCCGCCACCACGCTGTGTATTAGTCTGCGGTGCGTGGCTGGCAGCACATGTGGGGGCGCCCCTTCCTTGGCCACGAAAGGAGCGAAATGCAGCCATTTGCTGGCGCGGGGCCGAGAGGCCCAAGTACTTGGCCGTAGCCCTGGAGTCCTTAAAGCGCTCAAGCACATTGTCTGCCTTGTCGCCAAAGAGGCGACGGCCATCGAACGGCATGTCCATAAGTGTGTTTTGGACATCGGCCGAGAATTTGACGGACCTCAACCAGGTTTGATGACGAATCGCCAGTCGTTGCCATCGCTCTGCCTAGAGCGTCGGTAGTGTCCAGTCCACACCGGATGGAATACCGTGCCACATCTGGGCCTTCCACAAGGGCCTGGCCGAGTTTAGCCTGTACCTCCATCAGGCATTCTGGCAGCACGGACGCGACCGTGTCCCACAGAGAGTGGGTGTAGCGGCCCAAGAGGCACGCGGTATTTACTGACCACAATCCCATACTCAGGGAGGAAAAAACCTTTTTCCCGTAGTTCTCTGGGAAATGGAGGCCTGGATAACCAGGCTCTCAGGGGTGGGGTGGGTAGACAGAAAGCAAGGGTCGCCCGGAGCAGGGCGGTGGCGTCTGGCCACGTTCCTATCCACAGGCTGCCCTGTGGCGGGCCTGGACCAGGTGCCCAAAAGAATATCTGACAAGGCCTCATTAAACGGCAGCAGAGGCTCGGCCGAGCTTGACTGCGGTTTAAGGACCTCAGTGAGGAGGTTAGTCCCCATGGCCGCGACGGGGAGCTCAAGGCCTAGGGCCTTGGCCGCCATCACCAGCACCACGCTATAAGCAGCCCCCTCCGTAGCCACGCTAGGAGGGGAGACAAAACCAGTGACGGGCGAAGTGTCCAGGCCACTGGCCTCCCCAAGCTCTCCTGTTCAGTCCACAGAAGACTGATAATCACATGCCAGAGGGTCCTCAGACCCCTCCCAATCCTCCTCATCACCCACCGCCTGGTACTCGGGCTCAAAAGATGGGGCCGGGTCATAGAAGTAGAAATCTCCAAACGGCGTTGATAGCGGCGCCGGACCCGAATCGAGGGTAGGACTAGGGACGACGTCGTCCTGGGACGGCGCCGGGGGCGACACCCGTGTGGCCGACGCCGGCGAGGTCGTGAGGTCGACCGGCGGCGACCCGGACCCAGCGGGGCCCTGCGGCGTCAGGACTGAAGTCACCGGGGCCGAAGCACCCGACGACGCCGGGGCGCCCTGCCCGCGTGGGGACCCAGTCGGAGCCGCTTGGCCCATAGGCGCCGCGGAACCAGACGGAGGAGCGAGCGACCTCATGGCCATGAGGAAGTCTGCAATCTCCCCCGGCGTCGCGTCCTGCCCAGGGACCGGCAGGTGTGGAGCAGGCCGCGACACCTGCGGCTCCAGCGGAGCCGCGTGGGTGGTGTCGCCCGAACCCCCGGTCACGTCGCGCGAGCGTCGGGGGGAGTCAGAAGAGCGATGATGCCTCTTCGACTTCTTGTGCCTCTTACCTGAGGACTTCGAGCCCGAAGACAGATGACGACTCCCGGAACTGTGGGGGCTCCGGCCCCGCGACCGGCCCCTCGACCTCCTTTCGGACCGGGACCTCGAGCGGGGCAGACTGCCGAAGCTCGAGTCGCTTACGGAAGCGCTCCCGTCTAGCCTTAGACGTCAGGGTCCTGCAGTCAGAGCAGTGCAAGTACCGGCGATGGGGGTCGGTAACCCACATCAGTCGGTTGCAGTCGGCGCAGGGCTTCAACCCGGACATCCCTACCGGCACCGTCAGTCGAATAGACTTCGAAAATGGATCAAAAAGGATCTCAAAAGGTTAGTCAAAAAGTGACTAGGGTACAACTTTTTCCAGATCTGCGCTAGCTGGCGTGGAAAAAAGAAGAACTGACGTCAGCACGCGGAGGCGGCGTCTAAGTACTCCGACGTCATCACGGCGCCCACGATGGACGACGCCTACCGACGCACATGGGTACTGCTACGCAAAAAAATTCCGGATCCAGTCTGACGCCTGGGGATATTCTAAGGTAAGGAATCTATCACTAACTTGTCTCTTTCAGATATGGAAATCGCCCAGCGAGTCGGCTGTGTCAAGCCCACAATGTATGGTGAACTTAGCTGCGTCTCTCCCAGCTGCAATAGCCTGGGAGAGTACTGTCCGGGCCTCCTCTAGAGAGTCAGGCAGCACGTGCGCAACATTGTCCCACATAGTGGAAATAACGGCCCAAGAGGCATGCAGTGTTCACCGACCGCAGCCCTAAGCTGGCAGATGAAAACCACTTCTTGCCAAGCTGCTCCTTCTTGGATTCTCTATCTGGAGGGGCGGAAGGGAACACGCTCTGGGAAGTAGAGGCTTGGACAAACAAGCTCTCAGGGGTGGGGTGTTGAGAGAGGAAGAGGGGGTCGCCCGGAGCCAAGCGATGGAGTCAGGCCACTTTCCTGTCCAAAGGAGACCCTGTGTTGGGCCTGGACCAGGTGACCAAAAGAATGTCAGGCAGCGCTTCATTAAAGGTCAGCAAGGGCTCCGAAGAGGTTGCTGCCGGCTGGAGCACTTCGGTCAGGAGGTTAGTCCTGACGGCCAGTGTAGGGAGTTCGAGGTGGAAGGCCTTGGCTGCCTTACGCAACACTGTGTAACTGGCTCCCTCCTCCGTAGCCACAGTAGAAGGAGACAGCATGCCAAGGTCAAGTGAGGTGTGAAGACCACTGGCATCCCACAAATCCTTTGCCCAGTCTGGATCATAAGCACACACTTGTGCGAATGGTCCTCAGACCCCTCTCAGTCCTCCCATTCCTCCGAAGTCTGTGGAACATCCTGAAAATAAGGAGGACTGACATAGGGAAAAAATGCCCCCATCTGTGAGAAGTTGGCCTGATATATGATGCTCACTAGTTCTAGTGATCACCTTGTATCAGTCCAAACAACCCTTATGGTGATTGGTTGTAAGTCAACCTTATAGACCAGCTATCCTAATGGTAGCATGGACAAAGCAGTCTTAGGCTAAACTCTTGGCATGTGAAGCCAGCTGGTTTACCACAATATAACCCCTTGAATACCAGATGTAAGAACATCACAGGTTGTTATGAAAATAAACAGTATATTTATTAATAACAACGCCTCTGAACTCTTTATGAGGTCAGAGGGCTAAGCACATGACAATCTCTTAGGAAAAATACGATAAGTTGCACAAAATTACAATGGTGCCCTAGGGGCACGGCAAACCATATACTAAGTAAATGGAATGTGGAAGTCGATAGAAGTAATGGAGCTGTCCAGAGGTTGTAGGATCGTTGGGACCACGCTACCCTAACTTTAGGTAAGTAATAGGAGGCCCACGGAACGCGTGTGCAGAGTGTGAACTCGCACGCGAGATGCGTAACAACGTCTATGGACAGTACAGTTCAAGAAAAAGGTAAGTACGAACAATCCTGACTAGTTAGGACTAAAACGACTGTGGAACTGGACACTAGGAGAGCCAATCTACCCTGGAGCACCGAATTGCTCTTGTTACCTCACCCACGGGCTGCGGGTGCATAGGTGCAAAGTCGTGTCGGGTTCCGGCGTTGAAGTCTATGGAGCCTGGAAGAAAAGATGCTGCAGGCGACTAGGAGGAAGATGTCCGGTGTGATCCAAGGGTGGATCAGAGATGCTGAAGAACTGAAAGCAGAGGGGACAATGTTCAAAGTCACTAGCCAGTGACTGGAGTGGAACCAGGAAGGAACCAGATGTCGTCGTCGCGATCAGGTGAAGAGTGGACGCTTGTCTCTGCAGCCACGTGGACCAGGAGGTGTCTTCGACGACCAGGATGGAGGCACGAGCTGTCCCACGCAGGCTCTCGCTGTCGGCGGTGTCGGATCCGGATTTGGAGTCAAGAGGCCTTGGCAAAGGCAACCCACGCGGTGAGTGGAAACGGCGTCTGGAGTGGACCAGGAGGGTCCAGGGTGCTCCTCTTTTGGAAGGGAGCAAGGGCCAGTCTGGAGCAACCAGACCAGCAGTGTAGTTTTCAAAGTTCGTCGTCTAGGAGGTCACTAGCCAGCCAGCACGTGACCAGACAACGCGTCGAGCAGCAAACAAGCAGAATGGCCCCACGCAGACCTCGTGGCAGCTGGAGGGCTGATCTTCGGTGCAGGGGCTGCTCGGGGCTGGGGCTTCTCAATCCCCAAAGCACTTGGTCGAGTTTACCTCGGGAGTCGTGCTGGAAACGAAGTGCAGTTTCTTTCAAGATGGCCGGTCCCACGTGTCTCGTCGCACCCACGGATCTCAGCTGTGCTGCAGATGTGAGTTGAGGTCGGAGAGGACTGGGAATCCGGGTCTCGTCGGGCTCTGAAGTCTGGATCCTCGAGGGAAGACGACAAAGTGAAGCCGCTGGACGCTTGATGGTGCCTGCAGTTGCAAGGTGGACACTCCTTGCCCACAAGGGAGATTTCTTCAGTCTTCTGTGGAGCAGAACGTCGAAGTCCAGAGTTTCTTCTTGTAGAGTAGTTCAGGATTAATCTAATTTGGAATGGGACCAGCTCCTACCTTTATCCTGCTAAAGGGGGCTGTACTGGTGACTAGGTCCCTCCCCTGGGTGGGACCCAGAAGGGGGGTGGTTACACCCCCTATCCTTTGTCCGGGTTTTCGCGCCAGAGCTGGGGCAGGGATGCCCCAGCAACTGGTTTGAACCGGTGTATGCACAGGGCACCTTGTGTGCCCCAGGCATGTCTGATTCCCTTCAGGCCTATCCTACGCAATACATAAAATCGTGTCTGGGGTGGTGCTAGCACCTCCTAAGGCAGGAAACCCTTTGTCCAAGCCTCCCTCGCTGGAAGGACTCCCAGCAGCAGGAGGTCAGACTTGTGTCTGTGGTGGCAGCATCCATTTTGTGATGCCAAGGCTCGAGTTAACTTTAACCGGGGTTCACAGTTACATACATGTCGTGTCCCTCTAGAAGGGGGGAATGCTACCTCCGTCGCCAGAATTGGTGAGGGGGTAGTATTCAAATTTGTATGACACCTTACTCGACATGTTTTGATAATGTTATACCAGTAGCATTTAACCGCGAGGATTATAATGCACTTAAGAGTATATGGTATGCGTTATCATGGAACAGCTATTAGGACTTGGTTCCACAAGCTGCAGACGGGCTCAGCTCATGCCAGAGCACCATCTCACATAATTCCAAGCACTCTGCCTTCAGGATTGATAAGGCCTGCCATAGGAGTTACTGATAGGAATATGTGTGTCCATTTTACGGTTAGATATAGGTATACTAAATCTATAGCAAAGGGTGATTACACCACCTTGCCCCAGCTGTCTTGCAGCCAGTTGTGTCAGTTTTAGATGGCCAGCCAGGGGTGGCATAATACATGCTTCAGCCCCTGGTAGGCCCTGGGTACACCTATGCCCTGGATACCTAAGGTACACTGTACAGGGACTGATAAGGTGGCCCAGTACCAATTGGTAAATGCACCTAAAGTACATGGTTGTCAATTTAGAGAGAGAACAGCTAGGCTGTGGGTCTGATTAGCAGGCCCACAGCTAGGGAAAGTCGTAAACCAGTGAAGCAAAAAGCAAAAATCTGGGGTGACCATAGGATTGCAGACCCCACTCTCCTACAACAACTTCCTGCTGCAATAAGTCTATGTGCTCTGTGGACAAAGGACGGTGTCTTGGGGGTATGTTGGGTGGAGTGGAGGTTAGCTCTAGACAATAGCCGTACTGAATAAGTTGTCTCACCCACCTGTCTGTGGTAATGATTTTCCCAGACTGGCAGGAACGGTTGTAATCTGCCCCCGACCGGTGTTATATGGTCCGGGGGCAGCGACAAGGCGTCACTGTTTAGTATTGGCGGAGGAACTGGTGTTATTTCCTCGTCCTCTGCCTTTACTGCTGTTGCCACGGTATCCACCTCTGCTTGTTTTATTATAGGTGGTTTGCGTGTTCCCTTTATTGTATTGAGTCTGCTGGGACGCCTGGCCTCTTGTAGCTCCTCTGTTATTGGAGCGACGAAAGGAACCTCCTCTGAATTGTTGGGACTGCAAGGCCCCCATAGATTTGGCTGTCTGTGTCTTTTTTAATCTTTTCTAAGATTGTGTCCACATCAGGGCCAAATAAAAAAAATCAGGGTTCACAGGCTTATTTAATAATGTTGTTTGAATCTCCGGTTTGAACCCTGAGATGCGCAACCAAGCATGCCTTCTGAGCATGACACTTGTGTTGATGGCTCTGGCTGCAGTGTCTGCTACGTCCAGCGCACATTTAATGGATGCGTTGGATATCAGTTTCCCTCATTGTATGAGTGTTTCTGCCCCTTCCTTGTAGGCATCAGGCAAATGTTGTAGCAGTTGCTCTAATGTGTCATAATGTGCCCTATCGTATCTGGCTAATAGGGCCTGCGTGTTGGAAATTCTCCAGATGTTAGCTGCTTGAGCAGCCACCCTTTTCCCAGAGGCTTCTAATACTTTAGACTTCTTGTCTGGAGGAGGAGCATCACCAGTAGTTTGCGAGTTGGCACGTTTACGAGCATTGGAGACCACCAAAGAGTCCAACGGCAGCTGTCCCTTAATGTATGTAGGGTCCACAGGTGCCGGTCTGTATTTTCGTTCAATTCTGGGGTTAACAACCCTTGCTCTTGTGGTTTCTTTGAAAATGTCTCCTGCGTGTTTTAGGACACCCTTTAACATTGGCAATGTTTTAACCGATTTCTCTGAAGTGGAGAAAGTGTCAAACAAGAAATCCTCCTCAATTGGGTCAGCATGCATGTCCACATCATGATTATGTGCTGCCCTCTCTATTAATGCATTAAACGCTGCTGTATCCTCTGTTGGCGATGTTTTTACAGGGTAAGAAGGAGTATCAGGAATAGTTTGTGACTCCCCCTGGTCAATAGGGTCTGGCCAGGCTTGAGTCTGGTCATCTTGATCATTGTCCGCAGGGTAACTATATTGTTCATCATAGTCATACCCCATATCCTCATTAGAGCGTGTGGGTGAGTAAGCAGCAGTGTCCTGGCCATGGTACCTTACAGTTTCAAAATGGACAGGCGATGTTGAAGAATCTTTTTTCTGTTTTATTTGAATTTTATATGATTCCAGCGGATTTTCCGACCTGATCTTCCTTTGATAAATAGTAAGTCTGCCGGTTTTGGCGTCGATCTGGAGTTTCGACTGATCATCATAGGAGGGCTCCTGGTACATAACGTCTTCAAGAGGATGACTTCTTTTTCCAAGTGACACAGTTTTGGGTGGTTCGACCACCGTTTTCTGATCGATCGCCTTAGGCCGAGCTGTCGGGGCAGTCCGAATTTTATCGGCAGCTTTGCTGCCGGCGTTGATATCGGACCGACGGACTTCGCCTTGCCGTCGTGAGTCTTCCCTTGCGTTGACTTCGGTGCTTGTTGCGTCGGAGTCGCGCTCCTCTCCCTCGATTAGACGTGCTCCTTCGAGGCGCTTTTGGGTTTCGGCTCGAGGGCTTTGACGAGCTGCGTTTTTTCGACTCGGTTCGAGAGGCTTCCGAGACTCTAGTTCCTTGTTTGTGTCGCTGTCCGTCGACGCCGACCTCGCCGGACTTGGCTTTAGCGATAGACTTTAGCGCACCAATCTTCGGCTCGACACCCTTTGTGGTTGACCCCGCAGGGGCGTCGACACTTTTTTTCGACGTCGAATCCGATGTGTTCAAAGTCTTCGATCCTAGGACTGTCTTCAGCAGTTTCATTTTCGTCTATAGTTTTCGGTTTCGCTTTCTGTAGTGCAACCGATGGCTCGTGTGATATATTCTTAGCCGGGCCGAGACGCGGGGCTATAGAAATTTTGTCATGGTCTTGGCTAAGGCCTTTTGGCGATGCCTCGACCTGAGCCTTTGAAGGTTTTTGAGTGTCTTTTTTGGGCCCAGTAACCACTGCTGGGCCTGGTTCATCACTCTAGTCGTTATCGACAGCTCAGATGGGGGGGACACGTCGTCCCTTACCTCATCGACGTTTTCCTCTTAATTGACATGTTCATCGTCGTCTTCATAGTAGTTGGAGTCGTGCGCCGAACCTGGATCCGACGGCTGTTCTGGATCCTCAGTCTCGACGACCTCATCGTCGTCTTCATCGAAGATATTCACCGGGTCGGGCGCTGGCTTCGTCATTGTTTGTCTTGCTGCACGTCGGAGCCTAAGCGTCTTCTTTGACCGGAATCGAGCACAAGCTAGACAGTTGTCCTCGTTGTGGTCTGGTGATAAGCACTTGTTGCACACCGGGTGTACATCGATGTGCGGGTATTTAGAGTTACAAAGGGGGCATCGTTTGAACGGGCTCCGTTCCATCGACGATCGGGCCTCCGGTGTCGAAAAGGCCACGCGGCTCTCTTCGACGTGCTATTTCGAAATGAACTGGAACAAGAACTCGGCACCGATCGAGAGAACAATACCGACGACCCCGAAGGCCTTTTGGCCTTGTAGAAAAGTTTCCGAACTTGAGTAAAGAAAAAGTACATCCGAACCCAATGCGGAAAAAAACAATCTGAGGATGGAGATGCCCATGCACACTGTAGTCCGGGGGAGGAGCCACCTATCTCGTGATACTTCGAAGACTCTTCCAGGACAACAATGTGCAATCATCTGGACCCAACACTAGGCGGCGATCTATGCACAAGATGTGAATTCAGCAGCCCACATGCCTCGAACACATTGTTTTGTAATCTAATCTAATGGGTCAATTGTGTTGTTTTTGCAGTAAATAACAAATCTTTTCCATTTGGCTGCATAGCAAGCTCTAGTAGTGGGGCCTCTGGCTTCCTTAATAATATTCATACAGTCCGGTGGGAGGTTCAGGTAACTGAACTCTAGGACTTCAGGAGCCAGATCGCTAGATTCAGTTGCGCTGGATCTGGGTGCCTTATTTCTCCATGGTTCTGCATCAGCAGCTTTGGGGAGTGACGTAATTTTTGATGAGGGACTAGTGATAGTACGAGTAGTGTTGTGATCCATGGTTGCCGTGCCCATGTGGGAGCAACTAGGATAATTTTGAGGGACTGTTTGAGCTTGCGTACTACTAGTGGAATGAGTGGAAGTGGTGGAAAAGCGTATGCAAATCTGCCTGACCAGCTCATCCATATTGCATTGCCCTAGAACAACAAGTGTGGGAACATGGCAGCGAAGGTTGGGCATTTTCGGTTTGGGGAAAACAGATCTAGGTCTGGTTGGCCTCACATTTAGACGAAAGGTCGAAGAACATGTGGATGAAGGTTCCATTTGTGTATTTGTTAAGTCTGACGACTTAACAGATCTGCTATCTGATTGCTTACTCCTGGAATACGTTCTGGCAGGAGATATAGGTTTTGTTGAATGGCCCATCTCCAAGTGCTTTGTGCTAGGCGAGAGAGCTGCAGAGAATGTGTTCCTCCTTGCTTTTGTATGTAATACATTGCTGTCATATTGTCCGTCCGGACTAAGACAGTTCTGTTGAGAAGATGTACTTTGAATGACTTCAAGGCTAGAAATATTGCCAGTAGTTCCAAATGATTGATATGAAGTACTTTTTGTTGAGTGGTCCACCTGCCCTGAATTGTATGGTTTAGGAGATGGGCTCCCCAGTCGGTGAGTGATGCGTCTGTTAGCACTATCTGTGGAACAGGCTCTAGGAAATGCCGCCCTTTGGACAGGTTTTGTGTGTTCCACCTCTGCAGAGAACGATGTGTGCGGCTGCCCACCAACACCAGATCCGTAAGTTGTCCTTGACCCTGGTTCCACTGATGTGCTAAACATTCTTGTAAAGGGCGAATCTGAAGTCTTGCATGGGGTATGATGAAAATGCAAGAGGCCATTGTTCCTATGAGCTGCATAAACACTTGTGCTGGAAGAGAGATGGGGCTGAAACCTGTTGATGAGGATTTGCATGCCGGCTATCCTGGCTGGATTGGGGTAGAGGTGTGGCACAGCGGCCAGGGTGCCTGACTCCGGACCACAGGGTTCCTGGTTCGATCCCCAGCGCCAGGTCAGCCCAGCACCAAGTGACTCTGGGCAATGGCTCACTTAATCTTCCAGAGGGCCCCAAGCCCTGGGAAACCACTTAAGAGGTAGCTGTGAGCTTTACAAATTCAAGGTTATTATTATTATTATTATTGGGTATGCTAGAGCTTTGCAAGTGTCTATTGTGGCTCCTAGATACAGATGTATAGGAGGGTTGAAGGTGTGACTTGGTGTAGTTTAATGTGAACCCCAAGTTGTGTAACAGTTGAATTGTTTGATAAGTGTGGTGAACACACTGGTTGTAGGAGTTTGCTTTTATCAGCCAGTCGTACAGGTATGGAAATACGTGAATTTGCTGTCTTCTCAAATGTGCTGCTACTACTGCAAGGCACTTTGTGAACACCCTGGGTGCTGTGGTCACCCCAAATGGAAGGACCTTGAACTGATCGTGCTGTTAGTCTACTCTGAACCTCAGGTATTTTCTGTGAGCAGGGTGTATGGAATGTGGAAGTAGGCGTCCTTGAGATCTAATGTGGCAAGGAAGTCACCTTGTTGAAGCAGTGGAAGAACCTGCTGAAGAGTGATCATGTGAAAATTATCTGATTTTATGTACAAATTGAGAGGTCGAGGTCCAGTATTGGCCTTAGGGTCCCGTCTTTTTAGGGGATTAAGAAATACAGGGATTAAACCCTGTTCCCTGATTTTGTATGGGAACTGGTTCTATTGCATGTTTTTGAAGCAGTAAAAGAACCTCTTGTTTGAGTGTTAGATGTTCCCCGGACATTGAGCGCTGTTTGGGTGGTATGTTGGGTAGAGTAAGTTCCAGGCAGTAACCATATTGGATAATTGGTCTTACCCATTTGTCTGTAGTGATGGAATTCCAGACAGGTAGGCACTGTGATAGTCTCCCTCCGACTGGTGTGGAATGATCTGGAGGAAGTGGAGGGAAGTCGCTGCTTATTACTGGGGGAGGTGCGAGTGTTGTTGTTACCTCGGCCTCTTCCTTTGTTATTTCCCCTGTATCCACCTCTAAAATATCCTCTGTTGGGGGATGTTTGTGTGGTGTTTTTTTGTATGAAGCAGTGTCTGTATTGATATTTATGGATGCTCCCCTATAGAAGGAGATTCAAAAGGAACCACGTGGGGATGGAGACTGCAATGCTCCCATGGATTTAGCAGTCTGTGTCCATTTTCATTTTCTGTAGAACTGTGTCTACAGCCGGTCCAAAAAGTTGTTGCTTATTGAACGGCTGAGCGAGGATAGTTGTTTGTACCTCCGGTTTGAAACCAGAGATGCGCAACCAGGCATGCCATGCCGTCTGAGTAACACGCTAGAGGCGGTGTCTGCTGCATCAAGTGCACATTTGATTGATGCATTAGTTATAAATTTCCCCTCTTGAATTAAATCATTGGCCTTGGTCTTATATTGATCAGGCAGATGTTGCAATAGGGTTTCTAGTTGGTCATAGTGAGCCCTATCATACCTAGCAAGTAATGCTTGTAAGTTGGCTATCCTTTAGTTATTAGCTGCTTGGGCAGCTACTCGTTTGCCAGAAGCATCTAATAATTTAGACTCCTTGTCCCGAGGTCGTGCATCACCGGAGTCTTGAGAGTTGGCACGTTTTCTAGCATTAGTTACCACTAGGAAATCTAAAGGGAGTTGACCTTTGATGTAGGCGGGATCACTGGGAGTGGGTTTATATATTTTGTCAATTCTTGAATTCAGAAATCTAGCCCTAACAGGATCCTTGAATATGTCGGGGGCATGTTTAATGACACCTTTTAACATTGGCAGTGTTTGTACAGTCTTTAGTGACTGTTCAAAGGTATCTAGTAGAAAATTCTCCTCTGCAGGGTCCGAATGCAGTGGTACACCATGGTACTGAGTCACCCTATTTACAAGCTGATTAAAACCCATATTGTCATCTGGGGGAGATGGCTTTGTTGGATATGCACGAGGATTAGGGACGTCTGGAGGATCTACTGGGTCATCATAATCGTCCAAATCATCCTGTGATACGTCTATTATGATCAGGGTCATCAAAAAGGTCAGTGTTGTGTCCCCCATCCCCATAATCATCATCACCGGGTGGTAGTGGGGTGTTTGACATAAGAGAGTGTGGAGGAGAGACTGGCTTAGAGGGAAGAATAGGAGAAGAGGCTGCAGGAATGCCTGGGGTGTCCAGTTTCCTTTTGTTGTGTGGAACAGTAGACATGTCATGTTTTAGGGTCGATGTGGAGTATTTTTTGTTTTGGATCGATAGGATCCGGTCGAAAAAGTTCTTCCTCTTCTGTAGATACTTTCGGCGAGGTTTGGATTTCTGCTCCAGAGCCTTGGAAGGTATTTTTGGGTCCTTTGGCTTCGATGTGGAGGCGGAAATCTTTTTCGGTTCCGATGCCTTTTCCTTCGGCAAGGGTGTGGTCGGTGCCAAGGTCTTTTTGGGAGTAGGTTGCGCTCTGCTCTTCGGTGCCGATGGCGCCTGTGGAACAGTGATATGCGTTTTGCTCAGTCCCGAACTACCGGAAGGCTAGTCCTTTATCTTCTGAGCTGAGCATGAGGGCGGGGTTTTTGAAGCTTGTTTTTGGTCGAGACGGGGGCCAGCAGGCGAAGTTTTGACCAGGGCCTTTTTAGGAGGTGGGATTGGGGTAGGGGCAGTTGTACTCACTCTGTGACCAGGAGTGAAGGGGTGGTATGAGTCGGAGTCGTCTGCTTGGGACACGATTTGCAGATCCTCCGAAACCTCTTCCGGAACATTGGGGCCTTCATCGAAGATGTCCACAGTGTAGGAAGGTAGATCGCTGACTATGGTTGCCCCCAACTTTTTGCCTGGTGTTTTGCTGGTTTTCTGACTTAGTTGACCTGGGGCCCTGCTATTCAGGACCCCAGGCCCACTGCTCTCTCTGTTAAAATGGATTCCATGTACCCTAGGTACATATCTGATTGGATACTGAGTCACCTTATGAGTCCCTGTACAGTATACCTTAGGTATCCAGGGCATAGGTGTACCCAGGGGCTGAAGCATGTATTATGCCACCCCTGGCTGGCCATCCAAAACTGACACAACTAGCTGCTTGCTGAGATAGTGAGACTAGAACAATCTAGAATCATCCCCCGTGGGCACTCGTTAAATCGTCTTCTGAATGAGGAAGACTTCCAGTTTGAGGTTTTTCTCAAATGTTCATTTTATTTCATGATTGACATTTAAAGTCTTTTTTGATTATTTTTGCAAACAATTTGATAATATCAGGCAATGTCCATTTCAAAATCACCAATGCATTTCGGGCATTAGATTCATGCCCTTCATCAGGGAGACGACACTACAAAAGATATATGATGAGTGACTGTTAATATATGATTAAAAACGGGTAAACAAACAGTTAAAGCAACATGGTTAACTCATTAGCATTAGGCTAAAAATGTAATGTACTAGTCAGTTGTTAAATTGGTTGGACTTCGTTGTACCAAAGACAGGTTATTGCAACAGAAAACATTCAAATAAAGAACAGTGTGTCACTAACTATTCAAGGTAGTCTTATCCCAACGTTTTTCTCACTGACCATCCCTCTAATAACGCTTTTAGACCGCGCAGACCGCACTAATAGTAAACCAGTCCCTTTACTTTCCTTCTAGACTTCGAACCTCTGATTTGGAAAGGCATGTAAGTGACACTGACACACTGTTCTTTATTTGAATGTTTTCTGTTGCAATAACCTGTCTTTGGTACAACGAAGTCCAACCAATTTAACAACTGACTAGTACATTACATTTTTAGCCTAATGCTAATGAGTTAACCATGTTGCTTTAACTGTTTGTTTACCCGTTTTTAATCATATATTAACAGTCACTCATCATATATCTTTTGTAGTGTCGTCTCCCTGATGAAGGGCATGAATCTAATGCCCGAAATGCATTGGTGATTTTGAAATGGACATTGCCTGATGAACAAGTTACTTACCTTCGGTAACGATATATCTGTAAGAAACAGTAGTTAGTATTAGATTCCTTACCTTAGAATATCCCCAGGCGTCAGTCTGGATCCGGAAACTTTTGCGTAGCAGTACCCCTGCGCGTCGGTAGGCGTCGTCTGCAGGCGTCCCCTGCGGCTCCGCGTCGTCGGCGTCGTGCGCCGTGATGACGTCGCTGGAGTATATAGACGCCGCCTCCGCGCGCTGACGTCAGTTCTTTGCACACAGCTTTTCCGCGCCAGAACACGCAGAGCCATGTGAGAACCAACATTGGTGCCATTTGAAACTAGGGCCCTGAAAGGGATGTCCCTAACCCTAGGTATCAGTTCGCAGAACGGGGAGGATGGGCGGGGCGGTAAGGAATCTAATACTAACTACTGTTTCTTACAGATATATCGTTACCGAAGGTAAGTAACTTGTTCATCTGAAAGAAACAGGTTAGTATTAGATTCCTTACCTTAGAATAGATACCCCAGCAATACCAACCCCGGTGGTGGGTCTGCGAACCAATACAACCTACACCAGAAAGTCCTGGAGGACCGAACGGCCAAAGAAGCCATCCCTCCGGACTTGACCGTCCAGGCAGTAGTGCCTCGCAAAGGTGTGCAGCGAGGCCCACGTGGCCGCCTGGCAAATGTCCTGCAAAGGGACTCCCCGGCCCAGGGCAGTAGTAGCCGCCGTGGCCCGAGTGGAATGGGCCCTCAGCCCAACAGGAGGCTCCTTCCGAGCCAAAGAGTAGCATGCTTTGATGCACAGGACGACCCACCGAGAGATGGTCCGTTTCTGTACCGCCCTTCCCTTCTTCTCACCCACGTAGCCAACAAACAGTTGGTCATCCACCCGGAACTGGCGTGTGCGATCCATATAGAATGAAAGCGCACGTTTTGGGTCCAGACGATGGAGCCGCTCTTCATCCTTTGAAGGATGCGGAGGCGGGAAGAAGGAGGGCAAGGTGATGGACTGCCCAATGTGAAAAGCAGAGACCACCTTGGGCAGGAAAGAAGGTCTGGTCCGAAGAACCACCTTATCAGGATGAACAGACAAGAAAGGAGGTTGAACAGAAAGAGCCTGGAGCTCACTCACTCTCCTGGCAGAGGTGATGGCTACCAGGAAGGCCGTCTTTAAGGTGAGAAGACGGAGAGGACAGGAATGAAGGGGCTCAAAGGGAGCGCACATCAGGAAAGTCAAAACCAGGTTCAAGTCCCACTGAGGCATCACGAACGGAGCTGGAGGATACATGTGCGTGATGCCCTTTAAGAATCTTAACACAATAGGGGACTTGAACAAAGATGGCTGATCAGGTAGCCTCAAGAAGGCGGAAAGGGCAGAAAGATAGCCCTTGATAGTGCCCAGGGCAGAGCCCTGCTGGGCAAGGGAAAGGAGGAAGAGGAGAACCTCAGATAGAGGGGCAGAAAGGGGATCCACAGCCTTTGCTGTGCACCATGCCACAAATCTGTTCCACCGGCAGGCGTATACCGACTTTGTGGAGGGACGCCTGGCTGCCAGAATGACATCACAGACTTCAGGAGGCAAGTCAAATGGCCTCAACTGTCGCCGCTCAATCTCCACGCATGGAGGTGGAGACTGGACAGGTTCGGGTGGAGGACCGTCCCCTGCTGCTGCGACAGAAGGTCCTCCTGAAGGGGCAGGCGGATCGAGGGACCGACCGTCATGCTGAGTAGCTCGGGATACCAGTACCTTCGAGCCCAGTCCGGAGCCACAAGGATAACTTGGGCCCGGTCGCGCCTGATCTTCTTCAGCACTCTGGGCAGAAGCGGTATAGGCGGAAAGGCGTACAACAGACCGCAACTCCACTCGCGCCGAAAGGCGTCGCCGAGCGAGTGCCGTCTTGGAAACTCCAACGCGCAGAACTGATGACATTGCGCGTTCTCTTCTGTGGCGAATAGATCTAACCAAGGCTCTCCCCATTGCTGAAAGAGGCCTCTCGCCACATCCGAGTTCAGACGCCATTCGTGATCCACCGAGCACCGACGGCTGAGTTCGTCCGCCCTGGCGTTCAGAGAACCTGCCAGGTGTTGAACCGTCAGAGTCACGCCCTGACGTTCCAGCCATTGCCAGAGGCGCAGAGCCTCTTGGCAAAGGGTCCACGACCCCACACCGCCCTGTTTGTTGCAGTACCACATGGCGGTGGTGTTGTCCGTGAACACCTGCACTACACTCCCGTTGACAAAGGGGAGGAATGCCTTCAGTGCCAGGCGAATCGCCCGCAGCTCCAACATGTTGATATGGAGCCGGGACTCCGCCGGAGACCAGAGGCCTCTGATCTCCGCCTCTCCCAAGTGGCCACCCCAGCCTTGGAGGGACGCGTCCGTCACAACCACGTGCTCCGGCTGGGGAAGGGAGAGGGATCTGCCCCTGACCCAATCGCGGTCTGTAAGCCACCACTGCAACTGTCTCGCAGTGCCCTCCGAGATCAGGACATGGTCGGATAGGTTGCCCTGATGCTGGGCCCACTGAAACTTCAGGTCCCACTGCAGAGCCCGCATCCGCCATCTGGCGTGATGCACCAGAAGGATGCAGGAGGCCATCAGCCCCAGAAGCCGCAGCGTCAACCTGACCGAAACCCGGGATAACGGCTGAAAGATGGGAATCAGAGCCTGAATATCCCGGACCCGCCGTTCCGGGGGATAAACCCGAAACTGCGCCGAGTCGAGAACCGCTCCGATGAAAAGGAGCTTTTGAGAGGGACACAGGTGTGATTTCGGCACATTGATGGAAAACCCCAACTCGTGCAGGAGGTCTGCCGTCATCTGAAGGTGGTGGACGACTGTCTGGGGCGAGCCCGCCTTCAACAGCCAGTCGTCGAGGTAGGGGAAGACTGAAACCCCTAACCGGCGCAGATGAGCTGCGACCACCGCCATCACTTTCGTGAACACCCGTGGGGCGCTGGTAAGGCCGAATGGGAGCACGATAAACTGAAAATGCTCGTGGCCTACCGTGAACCGCAGGTAACGCCGGTGGGCCGGCAGGACGGGGATGTGAAAGTACGCATCCTGCAAGTCCAACGCTACCATCCAGTCTTGTGGGTCTAGAGCAGCCAAGACCTGAGCCAAAGTCAACATCTTGAACTTCTCCTTCCGGAGGAAGCCGTTGACGTTCCGTAGATCCAAGATAGGACGCAGGCCTCCCTTGTCCTTCTTGGGTACCAGAAAGTAGTGGGAGTAGCAACCACACCCTACTTCTGGCCCAGGAACGCGCTCGATGGCCCCCTTGGCCAAGAGGGCCGTAACTTCCTCCTGCAGAAGTGTCAAGTGGTCTCCCGACACACGGTGGTTCTGCGGTGGCATGGCTGGAGGAGTGGACTCGAAGGGGAGGGCATAGCCCCTTCGGACAAGCTGCAGCACCCACCTGTCCGATGTTATCGCGCGCCAGCGGGAGTGGTGATGGCGAACCCTGCCACCCACTGGCGTCACGTGAGCCCGAAAGCTCGGACTAGGAAGGCTTGGATGCCGCAGCGGAGGGAGGCGTGGACTGACCACGACGCTGGCCTCTACCGCCACCACGGCGGAAACCACGGGCGCCACCGCGCTGGGGAGCGCTCTGCGCCGCGTGGCTGGCAGCACGTGTGGGACCTCCTCTCCCTTGGCCACGAAAGGGCCGAAACGAACCCGTCTGCTGGCGCTGGGTCTGGGTCGAGAGACCCAAGGACTTGGCCGTGACCCTGGAGTCCTTGAAGCGCTCCAGCGCGTGGTCCGCTTTGTCACCAAATAGGCGACTGCCATCAAATGGCATGTCCATAAGCGTATTTTGGACGTCTGGTGAGAAGTTGGCAGATCTCAGCCAGGCATGGCGACGAATCGCCACCGTAGTGGACATGGCCCGTCCCAGTGAGTCCGTGGTGTCCAGACCACAACGGATCGAGTACCGCGCCGCATCCCGGCCTTCAACAAAGGCCCGGGTGAGCTTGTCCCGCACTTCCTGGGGGCATTGCGGCAAACACTCCTCGACCGTATCCCACAGGGAGTGGGTGTAGCGGCCCAAGAGGCACGCGGTGTTACAAGACCGCAGCCCAGCACTCAAAGAGGAAAACACTTTCTTTCCGAATTGGTCGTACCTCTTTGATTCCCGGTCGGGCGGAGCCGACGGAAATGCGGACTGCGAAGTGGAGGCCTGGATCACCAGACTCTCCGGGGAGGGATGGGTGGACAGGAAGGCAGGGTCGTCCGCGCAGGGACGGTGACGCCTGGCAACGTTCCGGTCAACCGGCGCACCAGAGGCGGGCCTGGACCAGGTGCCCAGAAGGACATCCGTCAGGGCCTCATTAAACGGCAGCAGAGGCTCCTGGGGGCATGACTGCGGTTTAAAAACTTCCGTCAGGATATTCGGTTTGACCTTCGCGACGGGGAGCTCAAGGTGTAAGGCCTTGGCAGCCCTCATCAGGACCACCGAATAGGCAGCACCCGCCTCGGACGCCACAGGGGACGGAGAGACAAACCCAGGGTTGGGCGACTCGTCCAGGCCACTGGCATCACCCAGATCACCTACCCAGTCCACATCGTACTGGCAGGCACGGGATAGAGGGTCCTCAGACCCCTCCCAACCCTCTCCATACTCCTCCTCGTCATACCCATATTCTGGGTCGACGATATAGACATCGGGGTCAACGGGCCCCATCGGCGTCGGGTCCGGCGTCGGCCGACGCCGGTCCGGCTCCGAGTCCGGAGTCGGGGAGGAAAGGGGGGTGGCGCCGCGCGGCGTCGGTGCCGGGGACCCGACGCCGGCCGGAGCCGACGGCGGAGTCGCTGCACCACGCGGGGGCGGTACCATGGGCTGGCCCACAGGAACCGACGCCGGAGAGGCCGGGAGACCAGCCGGCGACGAACCAGAGGGAACCAGCGGCGCCGGGGCCGGAGCCACCGGCGGCGCCGGGGCAGGAGCACCCGAACCGCTCGGGCCCCCAGACGGGACCGACGGGCCCGCAGGCGCCGAAGGCCCCGCCGGAGAAGACCTCGCCCTCATAGCAATGAGGAAGGCCTCGATCTCCTCACGCGACGCGCCTTCCCCAGGGACCGACAGGTGTGGGGTAGACGGCGTCGGCGACCCATGCGGGACCGCGGGGGTGGGGTCACCCGAGCCCCCGGCCGCAGCACGCGGGCGTCGGGGGGAGTCGGGGGTGCGATGGCGACGCCCCGACTTCTTGTGCTTACCTGACGAGCCGGAGGAATGGTGGCGACTCCCGGAGCGCCCATGGCGGCTCCGCGACCGCTCCCTCGACCGCTCCCTCGACCTCCGACCGGACCGGGACCGCTCTCGACGCGGGGCCGACAACCGGAGCTCGAGAAGCTTGCGGGACCGCTCCCGCCTAGCTTTTCCAGTCAAGGCCCGACAGTCGACGCAGGACTCCACGTCGTGGTCCGCGCCCAGACACCGGAGGCAGAGTCGATGGTGGTCGGTGACCGACATCATGCGGTCGCACTCGTCACAACTCTTGAAACCGGGCATCCTACCGGCACCGTAAAGATCAATCAGTTAACAAAAAACTTGGTCAAAAGACCGGAGTACTGCTCTTCGGATCTGCGCTAACTGGCGCGGAAAAAAGAAGAACTGACGTCAGCGCGCGGAGGCGGCGTCTATATACTCCAGCGACGTCATCACGGCGCACGACGCCGACGACGCGGAGCCGCAGGGGACGCCTGCAGACGACGCCTACCGACGCGCAGGGGTACTGCTACGCAAAAGTTTCCGGATCCAGACTGACGCCTGGGGATATTCTAAGGTAAGGAATCTAATACTAACCTGTTTCTTTCAGATATTATCAAATTGTTTGCAAAAATAATCAAAAAAGACTTTAAATGTCAATCATGAAATAAAATGAACATTTGAGAAAAACCTCAAACTGGAAGTCTTCCTCATTCAGAAGACGATTTAACGAGTGCCCACGGGGGATGATTCTAGATTGTTCTAGTCTCACTATCTCAGCATTGTATTGACGTCGTGGGACCCTCGACGCCACCCTTTTGGTGCACCAGAACCCTCCCCAAATTTGGTTCAAATATCAAATAACTTTTGAGCTGTGCATCCATCCAACACCAATAGACAACTAGCTGCTTGACAGCTGGGGCAAGGTGGTGTAATCACCCTTTGCTTTAGATATAGTATACCTATATCTAAAACCTAGAATGGGCACACAGATCTCCTATCAGTCACTCCTATGGCAGGCCTTAACAATCCTGGAGGCAGAGTGCTTGGAATCGTGTGAGATAGTGCTCTGGCATGAGCTGAGCCTGTCTGCGGCCTTCGGGATCAATCCCTTAGCCGTTTCCATGATAGCGTCAGACCATATACTCTTAAGGGCCTTATAATCCTCGTGGTTATGGTAACTTTGGTCTGACATTATCTAAACATGTCGTGTAAGGTGTCATACGCTTTGGAATACTACCCCCTCGCCAGTTCTGGCGACGGGGGTAGCATTCCACCCCTCTAGAGGGAGAAGACATGTTGGTAGCCTGTAACCCCGGTTAAAGTTTAACATAGCCTCAGCTCCACAAAATGGATGCTGCCACCGAGACACAAGTCTGCCCTCCTGCTGCTGGCAGTCCTTCCAGCGCGGGAGGCTTGGACAAAGGGTTTCCTGTCAGGGGCGGTGCTAGCACCATCCCAGACAGGGTTATGTGTATCCCAGGTAGGCAGGGCGTGAGAGGAAGGTGACGGCAAGTGGCACCCCGGTGCTCACTGTGCATAGGCCGGCTCAAACCAGTTCCTGGGGCACACCAGCCCCTGAGCTGGGGAGAGACCGGACAAAGGAGAGGGGTGTAACCACCCCCCTCCTGGTCCCACCCATGGGCAGGACCTAGTCGCGTGCCAGCCCCCTTTTTGAGAATAAAGGTAGGAGCAGGCCCCCTTCCCAAATGAGATAATTCTGAATCTTGACTCCTTTCCACGAAAGAACTCTGGAACTACTTCTGAAGACTCCCTTGTGGCTAAGGAGTAGCCACCCTGCACCCGCAGGCACCATCCAAGCATCGCGGTTTGCTGTAAGTCTCTCCTCCGGATCAAGACTGCCCAGCTCGACGAGAACCGGCTTCCCTGGCACCTCTGACCTCTACCTGCATCATCAGCCCAGCTGAGATTAGTGGGTGTGACGAGACCTCGAGGGACCGGCCATCTTCAAGACTGTACGACGCTTGCCCAGCACGACCGCCGAGGGATCCTCGAGTGAGTGCTTTGGGGTTTGAGAAGCCCCGACCCTGAGCAGCTCCAGCACCGAAGTCCAGCCCCCTTGCATCCACGAGATCTGCGTGGGGCCCTTCTGCTCTTTGCTGCTCACCGCGTTGTCCAGGTCACTTGCCCGTTGGCTAGTGGCCCTTCTGACGACGAACCACGACGACAACACCGCTGGTCTGGTTGCTCCAGACTGGCCCTTGCTCCCCTCCAACAGAGGAGCACCCGGACCCTCCTGGTCCACTCCAGACGCCATCTTGAGTCCACCGCGTGGGCTTGCATTTGCCAAGAGTTGTTGCCCCAATCCTGGGTCCAGCGACGTCGACAGCAGACACCTGCGTGGGACAGCTCGCACCTCCATCCTGGTCGCCGACAACGCCTCCTGGTCCGAGAGACTGCAGCGCCCAGCGTCGCCCACTCACCTGGTCGAGGTGACTTCGCCCGGTGCCATTCTGGTGCCCACCTAATCACTGGCTAGTGATTCAGGGGTCCCCTCTGCTTACAGGTATCCATCTTCATCGATCCAGGCTTGGATCACATCGAACTTCATCACTGGTCGCCTGCCAGCAACTTCTTCTTTCAGGCTCCATAGACTGCAACGAGGATTCCCGACGTCTTTTCAGACCTATGCAGCCGCAGCCCCTGGGCTAGGTAACCTGAGCATTTCGGTGCTCCAGCATAGCTTAACTATATAAGTGTCCAGATCCTTTTTCGTTTCAGCTCTACCTAGTCGGGTTCGCCCGCTAACACTAACTTTGCATTTACTAGCCTCCAAAGACTTTGTTCCGCATCCCGCGTGAGAGTGCCCACTCTGCACCCGATCTCCCTAGGCCTCCTGCTCGTAATCTAAAGGTTCAGTAGTCTAGTCCTAGCGATCCCAAAGCCTCTGAGAATAGTTACTTACCTGCTAGTAATTCGCATTCCACTTTTGTAGTATATGGTTTTTCGTGCCCCTCGGGCATTTGTGTAAATTGTGCGACTTTCAGTATTTTCTTAAGAGTTTTGTATTGTGCTTAGCTCCCTGACTCATAAAGAGTTCAGGGTAGTCTTGTTATATATAACTATACTTTATTTTCATAACTTGTGTGGTGTCCTTTGACTTGGTGTTCAAGGGGTTAATGTGATGGTAAAACAGCTGGCTTAACACGCCCTCTAGAGTTTAGCCTACAGACTGCTCTTGTCCATGCTACTAGGATAGCTGGTCTATCAGGTTGACTTACAACCAATCATCAATAAGGGTCGTTTGGACTGATACATAGTGATCACTAGAATAGTGAGCACTGCATATCAGGCCAACTTCTCACACACAGGTGCCTGAGCTGCCTGTTGCGCCATGATGTGTTGTCAGGCCCGGCGATCAAGGATGGTCTTTTTGGATCTAAAGGAGGCGTAGGCCTGGCAATTATTCTTGTTGTGCTCAGGCGAGACACACAGGTTACAGACCTTGTGGTGGTCACTGTGTGGGAATTTAGCTCCACACTGGGTTTGTTAAATGGAGTACTTTCCATGAGCCGTAAGCCCGAACGGCGTCGATAGGCCCAGCGGCCCACGTCGATGACCGGAATAGAGTATTTGAGGAGCGCGTCGAAGATCACTCAATCAAAAACAATACAGTCGAGTCTACGATGATTTGCACGTCGAAAAGGTTTGGAGAATATGGAGCCGCACCGGAGCTCAGAAGTTACATCCGAACCCAATGGAGGAAAAAAACAATCTGAAGATGGAGTCGATGCCCATGAGCACTATCGTCCAAGGGAGGAGTCCCCTATCTCGTGACCACAAAAGACTTCTCCCAAGACAACAAGGTGAAAGCATCTTAGCCCAACACCAGATGGCGATCTATGCAAAAGAGTACTATCTGCAGCTCATATGCCTCGAACAGGAAGTTCTTGAGCTGGTATGTCCTTTCCTTTATTTGTTTGAGGGTATTTTATAGAGAGTCTATGGAGCCTTAAGAGGAGTGGTTTGTTTTTTCGGTTCAAAATCCTTTGGTGCATGTTTTTTATGCTCCGAAGGTTTGTGTAAAGGCTAGTCTTTTGTAACTTTCGGTTTTGAAGATTTTTCTTTAAGTTTAGGATGCAAAGGCTTATCCTTTGGTTTCGGCTCCGAAGATTTGGGCTTAGTTATTGCTGGATCCGAAATTTTAATTTTGTGGGATTTCGGTTCCGAGTCTTTCGGTGCCTAAGATGACTTCGGTGCCGGTATCTAAGCATCGGGTCATTGCTTGGGATTGGTTTTGTGCCGGAGATGGTGTTTCGGTACCGTGGGATGGCTCGATATCGAGCCGGAGGCTTTGTTTCTCTGTTTTAGCTGGACGGGAGGGCGGGGCATCTGAACCATGTTTTTGGTGTTTCCCTAGGCCGAAGGGCGTAGGTAATACCTGAACCTTCGTGGGTTTTTCAGTGACCTGGGGCTTGTCACTCAGTTTGTTGGCCTGGAGTGGTGTGTGAGTCTTCCTCCATGTCAGAGTCGTCAGCTTTAGACATGGAGAGTTCTTCCTCTTGTACGGCGCTGTGCTGATGGGACTTGCACTTATCCAAAGATGTCCGGTACCAGGCTAGTGCCGCGTCTCATCTCGAGACGGTGAGCCCGATGGTCACGATTCATTTTCTTCTATCAGAATGATCGACAAGCCTTGCAGCTACTTTCTTCGTGCTCCGGGGATAGGCACAGATTACAGACCTCATGTAGATCTGTATGTGTAAATTTAGCACCCACCCTGGGCATTTTTTAACTGGAGTCCGTTCTATCAACTGCTTGCATGGGTAGGCCTTGCGGCCCGCGTCGAAGCTCCTGATACAAGTTGTTGGATTCCGACTATGTGGGTCGAAAGGAGAAACCCGTGATCGAAACAATACCAACAAGGAGTATTGATTGCGCTTCGAAAAGGTTAGAAGACAATACCGAACAGGAGTGCAGCAATACACATCCGAACCTGATAGCGGGAAGAAAAATTCTGGAGCTGGAGTCGATGCCCATGCGCACTATAGTCCTAGAAGGAGCCACCTACCTCGTGACTACAAAGTGCAAACATCCAAGCCCAACACCAGATGACGATCTATGCAAAAGTATACGATCTACAGCTCATATGCCTCGAACAAGCTATTTCTACAGACTATGCAAGTTTGTTAAACTAGTCATTAATATTAAACAAAACATATGTACTCCTGAATGCAGTCCTTTTAAAACCATTACTCCAAGCCACCAACACCAATTTAGCTAGTCGCAGGGGAGGCCAGCAGCTATTCACATGAGATCACCACCTCTGATAACTCAAGTAAACTTAAGTGCATGTCTCTCAGATGCTGAGAGTAGTGTACCATCAGATGCTGATGGTACACTAAAAAAGGGCAGTGAGAATTATACAGAAGCCATATCAAAATCAGAGCAAGAATATGACAATTCAACTCCAAATACAGACAGCAAATAAAAATATGCTCGGACAGATCTTGAAGTACCTGCTATTTAAAATGTTTTTTAAAATTACAAATCTATACACAGAGTATAAGTCAAACACTGGTCCCAGATTTCACTTCCTACTTACCTTCTGTTGAGGCGTATGTGCAAGCATTCTTGCAATGAATATCCGATGGGAGATGAGCTCCAGCCAAGCATACACAAAACCAGGTGCTTTCGTAGGCCTCAAAATATGGAAGGTGTTGCTGGAAAGTAATTTAGGAGTCATTACAACAAAGAAAACAATGGATGCTGTTCGAGTGTTAAGTAAGGTACAGAAACAAGTTTTAGCAGGGAGGAGGGGGCACAAAAGCACAATCTACTTACTTTCAGTAAAGTAAGTCATGGTGAATACTCCAACTACAGATTCCTCACCTTTAGAGTATTACCCAGGACACACAGTTGACTTGGAATCGGTTTAGCATTGCTCCTTAGCACTGCTAAGTGGCGTAACGCGGCTCCACGTTGACTTACTGTTAGAAACTGGCTCTATATATACTACACCAAAATAAGGTACAGTGTGTATAGTCTCTAAGTGTACCCAGAGGTAGGCAGAGGTTAAAGATCGATTGAACCTTACTCTCTAATAGTGGTAGTTTGGTCGAGCAGTAAGGCAGTATCAGAGGACAGTGTTAAGCATTTGATGTACACACTCAGTCAGCAAATGGTCTCACACACAAGAACTGAACTCTAGGCCAATTGTTGGTGTATAAAAATACACTGTTTATTTTTAGAACCAAGCAAGCCCGATACAGGTAAGTATTAAATACTTTTCAGTAGTAAGTTACTGGATATAGAACAGTTTGAAAATGTAATAGAAATTGTACTTTGATTTACAGGAGAGCAGTGGTATGCAACACTTAGCAAAGGCAGTACTTTGAAATGAAAAGGCTTTTTCAGTAAAATACAGGTAAGTTACTTTTTACGTTACTTTTATAACTCAGTGCTGGATACCTAGATTCAGCAATGGGACATTTCCTGGAAACAGGTAAGAAATTAAGTTTTGGTTATTCGTGCAATTTTTAAAGAATATTTTTAGATTTCAAAACTCCACACTTTAGAAACTTTTTTGAGCAGTACATTGAAATGAATAGGCTTTTACAGTAAATTGCAGGTAAGTTACTTCTCAAGTTACTTTTCTAACTCAGTGCTGGATACCTAGATTCAACACTGGGACATTTCCTGCAAACCGGTGGGTAAACCCGTTGAACAAGTTACTTACCTTCGGTAACGATATATCTGTAAGAAACAGTAGTTAGTATTAGATTACTTACCTTAGAATATCCCCAGGCGTCAGACTGGATCCGGAATTTTTTGCGTAGCAGTACCCTTGCGCGTCAGTAGGCGTCGTCTGCGGCTCCGCGTCCGTTTATGTTTGTGCAATTTTTAAAGCGCGCAAATACCCGGGGGTGTCTCGGCGCTGAGAAATATAGAACCATCGCAGCGGTGATAAGTTATGAAGAGAAGAGCCATGTTTTTAGTTTCTTTCTGAAACTGAGGAGGGTAGGGGCAGTTTTAATGTGGGTTCCAGAGTTTGGCCGAAGAGATGGTGAAACACCTGTCTCCCCAATTGACCCTTTTTGTTCGCGGAACTTTGAGCAGGTGAGCAGAGGAGGAGCGGAGTGTTCTTGAGTGCTCAAGCGGACAGAAAGCAGCTCTAAGGAACTGTGGACCTACATTGTTGAATGCTTTGTAGGTAATGAACAGAGCCTTAAATATTGTACGGATCCTAACGGGGAGCCAATGAAGTTGACGGATGTATGGAGAGATGGATGTGAACTTGGGAACGTTCAGCAGGACCCTAGCTGAGGCGTTCTGGACTGATTGCAGTCGGTTGATGGTTTTTTTCTGGGCATTCAGGAGAAGGGCGTTGCAGTAATCAGTTTTGGAGAAGACCAAGGTACTGATTAAAGTTTTGCCAGCTGAGGATGGGAGGTAGGGCAGGAGTTTTTTGATTCTTTTCAAGATATAAAAGGATGAGGAGACTACTGAATTGATGTGGTGATGAAATATCATTTTGTCATCGAATATGATTCCAAGGTTACGTACCTTGGTAACTGGCTGAGGGGGGGCTCCCAACTCCGGTGGCCACCATTGAGGGGACCAGATGGGATTCAGCTTCCCGAATGTCATCACCTCTGTTTTATCAGAGTTTAATTTGAGGCAGTTTGATGACATCCAGGAACTGATAGCCCGCATTCCATTTTGGAAGTTTGCTGCCACTGATGTACCATTACTGTGTACCGAAAGTACCAGTAGTGTATCATCGGCGTAGGTTGTCAGGGCAATACCAAAGGATTTTATTACTCTCGCTAAGTCTGAAACATAAATGTTGAATAGTGTTGGAGTGTGGTAAGTGAAATGGGCCATTTTCACTGTTTGTGGACGATCAGCCAAGAAGGATGCGAGGAGTTCTTTCGCTTTATTTTGAACTCCTATGGCTGAGACACGGTCGATCAAGATGACATGATCGACCGCGTCGAAGGCTGCAGAGAGATCTAATAGTATTAATACCGCTGCTCCTCCTTTGTCCAGGGTCATCCTAATTTCATCTGCAGCTTTAAGTAACGCGGTCTCCGTTCCGTGACCCTTCCTAAACCCAAATTGGGTCTCATCCAGTAGGTTGTTATTGTCTATGAAATTAGATAGTTGTATGTTCATAGCTTTCTCGAAAATCTTTGCTGGAAAAGGGAGACACGCAATGGGTCGGTAGCTGACAGGAAGGAGAGGGTCAAGAGTGTTTGTTTTTTTTTAGAAGAGGCTTTATAATAGCCTCCTTCCAGACTGAAGGATAAATGCCCGTTGTGAACATGGCGTTACAGATGGACGTCAGAGCAGGGGAGATGGCTTCCGGGATCATATTAAGAATGGCAGGAGGGCAAGGGTCTAAAGGAGATCCTGACTTGGTGCCCAAGACAAGTCGATGGACTTGTTCCTCCGTGACAGCTTCAAAGACCGTAATGCTGGGTGTGTTGTTATGGGGCAGGAGATTGGGAGTGGTAGTCGGGGGTGCGCGGGTGAAGGCAGAAAAAATATCTGTGACTTTGTCTTTAAAAAAGTTTGCAAGAGTCGCAGAGGGATTGGGTTCCATTGAAGCAGGGGGCAGGTGGGTTGGAGAGGTGGGTGACCACCTGGTACAGTTCTTTTGCAGAGTTTTTTGCCTGGTTGATTTGGGAAGTGTAGTAGGATGTCTTTTCCATAATAAGAAGATCTTTGTATTTGGAGAGGGCGCTTTTGTTTGTTTTTTCAGTGGCGTTGTAATGGCGGCGCCAGCGTCTTTCCAAATTTCTGCAGTGTTGTCTCTGCAGTCGAAGAGATTCTGTAAACCATGGGGCCGAGGGATGAATTCTGGTTCGATAGGAAGTTTTAGGGGGAGCTAAATTTTGACAAGCTTTATTTAAGCTATAAAGGTAATTGGTGGATGCTATCGAGGGGTCCTGTTCGGACGTGGTGATGCTGTCAAGCAGCAAAGCAGAAAGATGTGAAGGATCGATAGTTTTCCAGTTTCTAAAAGTAATAGGAGACGAGGGAGTGGAAAAGGATGGCGGAGAAATCAGTTTTATGGAAAAACAAACTGCTGAATGGTCTGTCCAAATAAGAGGGATCACCTTTGAAACAGCAATGTGTGGATTATTAGTGAATAATCCGTCTAGAGTGTGTCCGGCTTTATGGGTGGACTGAGTGACAATTTGTTGTAGGACGGCCGCTGCTAGATCGTTAGTTAGTGCCGCCGTATCAGGGTCACACATGGCCTCAAGATGAAAATTGAAGTCGCCCAGTATGGTGAAATGTGGCGCACCTGCAGAGGCCTCAATAAGGTTATTGAGGTTGTTAAGAAATTTAGATCTGGACCCTGGAGGGCGGTAGAGTAATATGCCTGTGAGTGATTGATTGATTGTCAGAGAGGCTGATAGTAATGAAAGAGCCTCACACTCACTATAATTGGAGTCGATAAACTTGACTTTGCGATCGTTTTTATAGAGAATGGCTATTCCCCCCCCCTTTCCTTTTTGTTCTGTCTAGTCTACATACACAGTAATTATCAGGAGTAGCAGCTTTGAAATCTGGGCCTGAGGCGTCGTCGCCCCAGGTTTCGGTAATGAATAAAAGGTCTAAATTGTGTGACTCAATAAAGTCTAAGATCTCAGTTTTGTGCTTAGGTAGTACATTGATGAGTGCTGCTAGGATGGAGGTTGAGGGGGTGGGAGTAGTGCAAGATGGACATTTGTGAGGACCTATATTAGGATTGGTGTATTGCAGATGCGGTAGAAAATGCGGTACATCTGCGGAGTTGTTAAAATTTCGGAGTTGGTCGGAAGTGTATATGAGGTTTCTTGATTCACGAGCCAGATGCGGCTCCCTGGTGTCAGGAGGGGGTGGCCCTTGGCACGGTCTCGGCGCGGACGAGCGCAGACGAGCTTGCCTTAAGCGCGCCTTCGGCACGCAATCGTCGCGTCCGCTGCGCTTCCGGTGGGTGAGCATGATTTATGAGGAGGGGTAGTGACGTGGTGAGGGGGCGTGGCCAGTGTGAGTGGGCGTGTCCGCTGTTCGAGGAATGGCGGAATAGTTACACCAACAATCACCCGCAGCAGCGTGCAATCGGCTGGGCGGGGTGTCGGCAATGAGAGGCAGTGGCCGAGGGGTAAGTGACAGTAAAATACAAGTTATCCCACAATTATTTTAAAAACAAGATCGCTGTGAAAAGCTCGCGGCTTTCCGCCTCAGGAGTGAGTTCTGTCATCGGCACAGTGATGACATCGTCTGAGTACTTAGACGCTGCCTCCGCGTGCTGACGTCAGTTCTTAGACACAGCTTTTCCGCGCCAGAGACGCAGAGCCATGTTAAAAAACCACCACTGGTGCCATTGAAACTAGGGCCCTGAAAGGGGATGACCTTAACCCTAGATATCAGTTCGCAGAACGGAGAGGATGGGTGGGGCGGTAAGGAATCGAATACTAACTACTGTTTCTTACAGATGTATCGTTACCGAAGGTAAGTAACTTGTTCATCTGAAAGAAACAGGTTAGTATTAGATTCCTTACCTTAGAATAGATACCCCAGCAATACCAACCCCGGTGGTGGGTCTCCGAACCAATAATCACACCAGAAAGTCCTGGAGGACAGAACGGCCTAAAAAGCCATCCCTCCGGACTTGGCTGTCCAGGCTGTAATGTCTTGCAAACGTGTGCAGCGAGGCCCACGTATCTGCCTGCAAGGGGACTCCCCGGCTCAGGGCAGTGCTAGCCGCCGTGGCCCGAGTGGAATGGGCCCTTAGCCCAACAGGAGGCTCCTTCCTCGCCAAGGAGTAACATGCCTAGATACACAAGACGACCCACCGAGAGATGGTCCTCTTGTGCACCGCCTGTCCCTTCTTAGCGCCCACGTAACCAACTAAGAGTTGGCCACCCACCCGGAACTGGCGTGTGCGATCCATATAGAACGAAAGCGCACGTTTTGGGTCCAGACGGTGGAGTCGCTCTTCCTCTTTAGAGGGATGCAGTGGCGGAAAGAAGGTGGACAAGGTGATAGACTGCCCGATGTGGAAGGCCGTGACAACCTTGGGCAGAAAAGATGGCCTAGTCCGCAACACAACCTTGTCCGGATGGACAGAAAGAAAAGGGGGTTTGCATGAAAGAGCCTGGAGCTCACTCACTCTCCTGGCAGAGGTGATGGCAACCAGGAAATCAGTCTTCAAAGTAAGAAGGCGGAGAGGACAGTTGTTAAGTGGCTCAAAGGGAGCGCACATCAGAAAGGTAAGAACAAGGTTCAAGTCCCACTGAGGCATCACAAACGGAACAGGAGGGAACATGTGTGTGATGCCCTTCAGAAAACGAGTTACAATAGGGGACTTGAACAAAGAAGGTTGATCAGGCAGCCTCAGAAAGGCTGAAAGGGCAGAAAGGTAGCCCTTGATAGTGCCCAGAGCAGAGCCCTGCTGGGCAAGAGAAAGAAGGAAGAGAAGAACCTCAGAAAGAGGGGCAGAAAGTGGATCCATAGCATTTGCTGTGCACCATGCCACAAACTTATTCCACCTGCAGGCGTATACCGATTTTGTGGAGGGACGCCTGGCGACCAGATTGACATTACAGACTTCAGGAGGCAAGTCAAATGGCCTCAACTGTCGCCGCTCAATCTCCAAGCATGGAGGTGGAGACTGGACAGGTTCGGGTGGAGGACCGTCCCCTGCTGCTGCGACAGAAGGTCCTCCTGAAGAGGCAGACGAACCGGGAGATCGACTGACATACTGAGTAGCTCGGGATACCAGTACCTTTGTGCCCAGTCCGGAGCCACAAGGATGACTTGGGCCCGGTCGCGTTTGATCTTCAGCACTCTGGGCAGAAGTGGTATAGGCGGAAAGGCGTACAACAGACCGCAACTCCACTCGCGACTAAAAGCGTCTCAGAGCGAGAGCCGCCTTGGAAATTCCAACGCGCAGAACTGATGACATTGCACGTTCTCTTTGGTGGCTAATAGATCTAACCAAGGCTCTCCCCACTGCTGAAAGAGGCATTGCGCCACGTCCGAGTTCAGACGCCATTCGTAATCCATCATGCACTGACGGCTGAGTTAGTCCGCCCTGGCGTTCAGAGAACCTGCCAGGTGTTGAACCACCAGGGTCACGCCCTGATGTTCCAGCCACTGCCAGAGGCGTAGAGCCTCCTGGCATAGGGTCTGTAGGAGAGTGGGGTCTGCAATCCCATGGCCACCCCAGATTTTTGCTTTTTGCTTCACTGGTTTACGACTTTCCCTGGCTGTGGGCCTGCTAATCCGACCCACAGCCTAGCTGTTCTCTCTCTCTAAATTACAACCATGTACTTTAGGTGCATTTTACCAATTGGTACTGGGCCACCTTATCAGTCCCTGTACAGCATACCTTAGGTATCCAGGGCATAGGTGTACCCAGGGCCTACCAGTGACTGAAGCATGTATTATGCCACCCCTGGCTGGCCACCCAAACAGACAACTGGCTGCACGACAGCTGGGGAAAGGTGGTGTAAACACCCTTTGCTTTAGATATAGTATTCCTATATCTAACCCTAAAATGGACACATATATTCCTATCAGTCACTCCTATGGCAGGCCTTATGAATCCTGAAGGCAGAGTGCTTGGAATTATGTGAGATGGTGCTCTGGCATGAGCTGAGCCCGTTTGCAGCTTGCGGAACCAAGTCCAAATAGCTGTTCCATGATAACGCTATACCATATACTCTTAAGTGCATTATAATCCTCGCGGTTAAATGCTATCTTTGGTATAGCATTATCAAAACATGTCGAGTAAGGTGTCATACGAATTGGAATACTAACCCCTCGCCAATCCTGGCGACGGGGTTAGCATTCCACCCTTCTAGAGGGACACGACATGTATGTAACTGTGAACCCCGGTTAAAGTCAGAGACAGCCTCAGCTCCACAAAATGGATGCTGCCACCGAGACACAAGTGTGCCCTCCTGCTGCTGGGAGTCCTTCCAGCAACGGAGGCCTGGACAAAGGGTTTCCTGTCAGGGGCGGTGCTAGCACCATCCCAGACAGGATTTTGTGTATCCCAGGTAGGCAGGGATGAAAGGAAGGTGACTGCAAGTGGCACCCCGGTGCTCACTGTGCATATGCCGGCTCAAACCAGTCCCTGGGGCACCCCAGCCCCTGAGCTGGGGAGAGACCGGACAAAGGAGAGGGGTGTAACCACCCCTCTCCTAGTCCCACCAGACTTAGTCGCATGCCAGCCCCTTTTCTTAGGATAAAGGTAGGAGCAGGCCCCCTTCCCAAATTAGATAATCTTGAATCTTGAAACTACTTTCCACGAAAGGAACTCTTGACTCTTCTGAAAACTCTCTCTTGTGGCTAAGGAGTAGCCACCCTGCACCAGCAGGCACCATCGAAGCTCTTGCGGTTTGCTGCAAGTCCTTCCTCCGGATCAAGACTGCCCAGCTCGACGAGACCCGGATTCCCTGCCATCTCTGACCTCTACCTACATCATCCAGCCCAGCTGAAATTCGTGGGTGTGACGAGACCCGTGGGACCTGCCATCTTCAAGACCTGCACAACGCTTCACCAGCACCACCCCCAAGAGACCCTCAAGTAAGTGCATTGGGGTTTGAGAAGCCCTAACCCTGAGCAGCTCCAGCACCGAAGTCCAGTCCCCCAGCATCCACGAGATCTGCGTGGGGCCCTTCTGCTCTTTTCTGCTCACCGCGTCGTCCGGCTACTTGCCTGCTGGCTAGTGGCCCTCCTGACGACGTACCACGACGATTTCACCGCTGGTCTGGTTGCCCCAGACTGGCCCTTGCTCCCTTCCAAGAGAGGAGCACACCGGACCCTCCTGGTCCACTCCAGACGCCATCTTGAGTCCACCGCGTGGGCTTGACTTTGCCAAGGCTTGTTGCTCCAATCCTGGTTTCAGCAGCGCCGACAGCAGACACCTTCGTGGGACAGCTCGCACCTCCATCCTGGACGCCGACAACGCCTCCTGGTCCGAGAGACTGCAGAGCCCAGCGTCGCCCACTCACCCGGTCGAGGTGATTTCATCCGGTGCCATCCTGGTGCCCATCTGATCACTGGCTAGTGATCAAGAACTAAGTCCCCTCTGCTTTCAGGTCATCTTCAACTCCGATACAGGCTTGGGTCCCATCGAACTTCATCACTGGTCGCCTGCCAGCAACTCCTTCTTTCAGGCTCCATAGACTAACGAGGATTCCAGACGTCTTTTGAACCCTATGCAGCCGCAGCCCCTGGGCTAGGTAACTCGAGCATTTCGGTGCTCCAACGTAGGTTCACTATCCAAGTGTCCAGATCCTTTTTCGTTTTCAGCCTAACTAGTCGGATTCGTCCGATAACACTAACTTTACGAAATCTAGCATCCATAGACTTCTTCCCGCATCCCGCGTGAGTGCACACTCTGCACCCGACCTCCCTAGGCCTCCTGCTCGTAATCTTAAGGTTCAGTAGTGTAGTTCTAGCGATCCTGAAGCCTCTGGATCTTGTTACTTACCTGCTAGCATTTCGCATTCCACTTATTGTGTATATGGTTTTTCGTGCCCCTCGGGCATTTGTGTAAATTGTGCAACTTAAAGTATTTTCGTAAGAGTTTTGTATTGTGCTTAGCTCCCTGACTCAAAGAGTTCAGGGTAGAACTGTTATTAATAAATATCCTATATTTTTATAACAACTTGTGTGGTGTCCTTTCACTTGGTGTTCAAGGGGTATATGTGATGGTAAAACAGCTGGCTTAACACGCCCCCTAGAGTTTAGCCTGAAGACTGCTCGTGTCCATGCTACTAGGATAGCTGGTCTGAAAGGTTGACTTACAACCAATCATCAATAAGGGTTGTTTGGTATGATACAAAGTGATCACTAGAATAGTGAGCACTATATATTAGGCCAACTTCTCACAGGGTCCACGACCCCACCCCGCCCTGTTTGTTGCAGTACCACATGGCGGTGGTGTTGTCCGTGAACACCTGTACTACACTCCCACGGACAGAGGGGAGGACCGCCTTCAGTGCTAGTCGGATCGCCCGCAGCTCCAAAAGGTTGATATGGAGCACGTGTGGGGGCGCCCCTTCCGTGGCCGCGAAAGGCACCCGATTGCTGGCATGAGGCCGAGAGGCCTAAGGACTTGGCCGTAGCCCTGGAGTCCTTAAAACGCTCAAGCGCATGGTCTGCCTTGTCGCCAAAGAGGCGACAGCCATCGAACGGCATGTCCAGAAGAGTGGCCTGGACATCGGCCGAAAAGTTGAAGGACCTCAACCAGGCGTGGCGTCGAACCGCCACCGTCGTTGCCATAGCCCTGCCCAGTGAGTCCGTGGTATCCAGCCCACACCGGATGGAATATCGTGCTGCATCTCGGCCCTCCACAAGGGCTTGGGCGAGTTTAGGCCGGACCTCCTCCGGACATTGTGGCAGCACTTCCGCGACCGTGTCCCACAGGGTGTGGGTGTAGCGGCCCAAGAGACATGCGGTATTGACAGACCGCAGTCTCAAACTCAGGGACGAGAACACTTTCTTCCCAAATTGTTCATATCTCTTGGATTCCCGATCGGGTGGAGACGTTGGGAATGCGGTCTGGGAAGTGGAGGCCTGGATGACCAGGCTCTCGGGGGTGGGATGGGTGGACAAAAAGCAAGGGTAGCCCGGGGCCGGGCGGTAGCGTCTGGCCACGTTCCTATCCACAGGCGGACCTGTGGCAGGCTTGGACCAAGTGTCCACAAGAACGTCACACAAGGCCTCGTAAAACGGCAGCAGAGGCTCATTGGAGCTTGCCTGCGGTTGAAGGACCTCAGTGAGGAGGTTAGTCCTCACGGCCGCGACGGGGAGCTCAAGGTTTAAGGCCTTGGCCGCCCTCGTCAACACTACACTGAAAGCAACCCCCTCCTCCGTAGCCACGGTGGGAGGGGGGACAAATCCAGTGTTTGGCGAAGTGTCAATTCCACTGGCCTCCCCAAGCTCATATGTCCAGTCCTGTTGAGACTGGTAGTCTTGTGCCAGAGGGTCCACAGACCCCTCCCAATCACCTTTGTCAGCCGACAGGGCGGTTTCGTGGAAATAGAAATCTCCAAAGGCCGTCGGAAGCGGCGCCGCTCCGGCTCCAGATCAGGACCGAAGGGAGGATTGGGGACGGCGTCCATAGTGGGCGCCGGGGGCGACCCGGATCCGGAAGCGGATCCAGTGAGGGCCTGCGGCGCCGGGACCGAAGTCGCCAGCGGCGCCGGAGCCGAAGCACCCGACCCGCTAGGCCCCCCAGCCGGGGCCGTTAGACCCGGAGGCGCCACGGGACCCGGCTGAGAAGGGAGTGACCTCATGGCCATGAGGTACCGCTCGACCTCCTCTGGCGTCGCGTCTTGCCCAGGGACCCGAAGGTGTGGGGCAGGCGGCGACGCCTGCAACTCCGTCGGAGCCGCGTGGGTGGTGTCACCCGAACCCCTGGCCGCATCGTGCAAGCGTCGGGGTGGGTCGGAGGAACGATGACGTCTCTCCGACCTCTCATGCCTCTTACCTGAGGACTTGGAGCCTGACGACCGATGTCCACTCCCGGAGCTGCGAGGACTCCGACCCCGCGACCTGTCCCTCGACCTCTAGTGGGACCGGGACCTGGAGCGGCACGGGGCCGACTGTCGGAGCTCGAGTCGCTTGCGGGACCGCTCCCGCCTAGCTTTAGACGTCAGGGCCCGGCAGTCGGAGCAGGTGCGGTTGTCGTGGTCGAGGCCTAAACACTGAGGCACCGGCGCTGGGGGTCGGTAACCGACATCAGTCGGTCGCACTTGGAGCAGGGCTTAAACCCGGGCATCCCTACCGGCACCATTGGAGTCGAAGACTCTAGTATAGAAAAGATCAAAAAAGTTTAGTCAAAAAATGACTAAGGGGTAGAGCTTCTCCGGATCTGCGCTAGCTGGCGCGGAAAAAAGAAGAACTGACGTCAGCGAGCATGGGCGGCGTCTAAGTACTCCAACGACGTCATTCCGGCGCCAACGACGGACGCGGACGACGCCTGCCGGCGCGCAGGGGTATTGCTATGCAAAATTTTCCGGATCCAGTCGGACGCCTGGGGATATTCTAAGGTAAGGAATCTATCACTAACGAGTCTCTTTCAGATCATCATATACCAGGCCAACTTCTCACACTGCCTCGGACTGGTGTTGAATGGGCCTGAAAGCTCGGACTAGGAAGGCTTTGAGGCAGATGCTGCGGGAGTGGATGTGGACTGACCGAGCATCTGTCCCCCCAGCACCGCCACGGCAGTTACCACATCCGTAACCGCATTGAGGTTGGTTCTGCGGCCTGTGGCTGGACGAATGTGTGGGGGTCCCCCTTCCTTGGCCACGAATGGGGGGAAAAGAAGTCTGCTGGCCTGGCCCGACATGCCCAAGGACTTGGCTGTAGCCCTAGAGTCCTTGAAACGCTCAAGCACACTGTCTGCTTTGTCGCCAAAAAGGCAACGGCCATCGAAGGGCATGTCCATGAGCGTGTTCTTGACATCCCCCAAGAAATTGGCGGACCTCAGAAAGGCGTGCGACGGATCGCCACAGTCGTGGAAATCGCTCTGCCTAGCGAGTCCGTGGTATCAAGTCGCATCGGATGGAATACCGTGCTGCATCTCGCCCCTCGGCAAGAGCCTGGGCGAGCAGTGTCCTGGCCTCTTCCGGACACTGAGGCAGCACGTCCGCCACCGTATCCCACAGAGTGGGTCTAACGGCCCAAAAGGCATGCGGTATTAAAGGACCGCAACTCCAATCTGACTGAGGAGAACAGTTTCTTCCCAAACTGATCTAGCCTTTTGGATTCCCGATCCGGGGGAGCAGGAGGGAATGCGGTCTGGGACGTAGAGGCATGGATCACCAGGCTCTCGGGAGTGGGGTGCACGGACAGAAAGCAGGGGTCGCCCGGAGCCAGGCGGTGGCGTCGGGCAACGTTCCGATCCACAGGGGGCACTGTGGAGGGCCTGGACCAAGTGCCAATCAGAACGTCAGAGAGGGTCTCATTGAACGGCGGCATAGGCTCCGAGGAGCTTACTGTCGGTTGAAGCACCTCAGTGAGGAGATTAGTACTCACGGCCGCAGCAGGGAGCTCAAGAGCCAAGGCCTTGGCTGCCCTACACAACACCACACCACACCATATGTAGCACCCTCCTCCGTAGCCACAGAGGGAGGAGAGATGAAACCAGTGTCAGCCGATGTGTCAAGACCAATGGCCTCCCCCAGCTCATCTGCCTAGTCCTGAATTAACTGGCACTGTTATGCCAGAGGGTCCCAAGACCCCTCCCAGTCCTCCCCTTCATCCGTGTCCTGATAAACAGGCATAAAGGACGGAGCCTGATAATAGGTGTGTAGTGTAGTTCCTATTATCCCAATAGGATCTGCGCATTGGAATAATACCTTCAATAGTATAGACCTAGGACGGAGGTTAACTAGGTCTTCTACTGACGATATTAGACTTAAAGTTTTTGGTTTTGCCAGCTAGCTCAGAGTTCACTAGAAACTTTCTCGAATAGGCAAGGAGGAGTTTGACCTCCCTGGATAGACAAGAAGGGATTTAGTTTCTGACAACCATAGAACATGACAACTTTGCTCTCCCCTAATCAAGAGTGTATCTCTAGAGTCGTGTGAAAACAAAAGACAACTTATTTTACTCAGTCAGTTCAGTGCATTCTTAGTTTCACCAGATTGTAGAGAAAAGGAAGAGACGGGCGTGTTCAATAAAAGATGTTATTTATTGATCAGTCTCTTTTCTCGTACAAGAGAAATGAATCGATATTATTGCGATACTTATGGTTAAGTAAAGTGCATACAATAAAAGCAGGAGTATAAAATAATACTGTAGAAGCATTGATATGGTTTCTAAGCCATATGATATTTAAAACTGATAAAAATAGATACATACATATATACATTTGACTAATCGTACTCAACTGGTGCTTCTAACCACGCCTACCCCAGTGTACCTGACCTAAGCCTAATACGTGGGCGGGAGTAGATAAGTAGCAGTTTAAGTTAAGTTGGTTTTGCCAAGTGACTGACTCAAGAATTCTCTGCAAGGGGTTATTCAGTTCTGTACCTGGGATCTAGAATGGTTGAGGGCTGGTATCTCTCGTCTCTGGTCTTGATATTCCAGCTGCCTGCGAGGGCCGCTTGGAAAAGCCGGAGCTGGATTTCTCAGCAGGAGAAAAGCAGCGTCTCGTTCTCAGCGCGTCAGGAAGGCGGGGCAGCGCCAGTGGGGTCCGCTCTGTGCTGGCCTCTTCGGCAAGTCTCGCTGCTCCGATCTCGTCACCACCGCGTGTGTTTGCTTAAGGCAATGTCGGTAATATTTATACCTGTAAGGTGCTGAGATTGACGTAAGGATGGACATGGATACATCAATAAGGATGTCATATGAACGGGCTCGTTCGCACATTCTTTTGCTGAAGTTCTCGGTGAAATCAAAACAATGGCCGCAGGGATTTTCCCAGGTTGTCATAGGTTTGATTTGTTTTGAGAACTCCGTATGCCTTATCAGGGGCTGGAGGAATAGTGCTTGCCTAATTAGATGGCAAGCGTTATGACCTAATCAGATAACGCGTTCCTGTGCCGTGGTGTGGCTTAATCAGATAACGTTTTTTTGTACCGTGGGATGGCTGCTAGTTAATTATTAACCAGAACAGGGTCAGGAATAGGGGGATCGATACAGAACCTATAGGAATACATCACAGGTGAATTGCTCACCAACCGACGCCGGACCCAGATTGAAACCAGGGGCTGTAGGTGAAGGCCTCACCCATCGATGCCAGAGACATCGGACCCGGACCGGGGCTTAAACCGGGGACGGTGCCGGGAGTGGCAGCGTAGGGTCAGCGCCAGCGGAGGAGTCGTGAGGTCGACTGGTGTAGGAAGGTTGATCCCTGACTATGGTTGCCCCCAACTTTTTGCCTGGTGTTTTGCTGGTTTTCTGACTTAGTTGACCTAGGGCCCTGCTATTCAGGACCCCAGGCCTACTGCTCTCTCTGTAAAATGGATTCCATGTACCTTAGGTACATATCTAAATTGGATACTGAGTCACCTTATCAGTCCCTGTACAGTGTACCTTAGGTACCCAGGGCATAGGTGTACCCAGGGCCTACCAGGGGCTGCAGCATGTATTATGCCACCCCTGGCTGGCCATCCAAATCTGACACAACTGGCTGCTTGACAGCTGGGGCAAGGTGGTGTAATCACCCTTTGCTTTAGATATAGTATACCTATATCTAACCCTCAAATGGACACACAGATCTCCTATCAGTCACTCCTATGGCAGGCCTTAACAATCCTGAAGGCAGAGTGCTTGGAATCGTGTGAGATGGTGCCCTGGCATGAGCTGAGCCTGTCTGCGGCTTTCGGGATCCATCCCTTAGCCGTTTCCATGATATCGCATACCATATACTCTTAAGTGCATTATAATCCTCGCGGTTATATGCCAACTCTGGTATCGCTTTATCAAAACATGTCGAGTAAGGTGTCATACGAATTGGAATACTAACCCCTCGCCAATTCTGGCGACGGGGTTAGCATTCCACCCTTCTAGAGGGACACGACATGGATGTAACCCCTAACCCCGGTTAAAGTCAAACAGAGCCTCAGCTCCACAAAATGGATGCTGCCACCGAGACACAAGTCTGCCCTCCTGCTGCTGGGAGTCCTCCCAGAGCAGGAGATAAGGACAAAGGGTTTCCTGCCAGGGGCGGTGCCAGCACCGTCCCAGACAGGGTTTTGTGTATTGTAGGTAGGCAGGGCTTTAGAGGAAGGTGACTGCACGTGGCACCCCGGTGCTCACTGTGCATAGGCTGGCTGGAACCAGTTCCAGGGTCACTCCAGACCCTGTGCTGGGGAAAAGCCCGCCAAGGAAGTGGGTGTAACCGCCCCCCTCCTAGTCCCACCCATAGGGCAGGACTTAGTCGCGTGCCAGCCCCTTTTTACAGGATAAAGGTAGAGACTGGCCCCCTTCCAAATCAGATCATCTTTGAATCCTGAAACTACTTTCTGCGAAAGGAACTCAAGACTTCTTCCTAAGATTTCTCCCTTGTGACTAAGGAGTAGTCACCCTGCATCCGCAGGCACCATCTAAGAACACTGCGGTCTGCTGTAAGTCCTTCCTCCGGAATCCGACTGCCCAGCTCGACGAGAACCGGCTTCCCTGGCACCTCTGACCTCTACCCACCTCTACAGCCCAGCTGAGAACCGTGGGTGCGACGAGACCTCAAGGGACCGGCCATCTGCAAGACTGCACGACTTCTTTCCAGCAAGCCCGCCGAGTGAATTCCTGGTGAGTGCTTTGGGGTCCGAGAAGCCCCCACCCTGAGCAGCTCCAGCACCGAAGAGCAGCCCCCCAGCATCTCCACGATCTGCGTGGGGCCCTTCTGCTTTCCGCTGCTCACCGCGTTGTTTGGCTACTAGCCCGTTGGCTTGTGGCCTCCCTGACGACGCCCGACGACATTTCTGCTGCTGGTCTGGTTGCTCCAGACTGGCCCTTGCTCCCTCCCAGAAGAGGAGCACCCCGGACCCTCCTGGTCCACTCAAGACGCCATTTTGAGTCCACCGCGTGGGCTTGAATTAGCCAAGGCTTGTTGCCCAATCCTGGGTAACTTCGACGCCAACGACTTCATCCTTCGTGGGACAGCTCGCACCTCCATCCTGGTCGCCGACAACGCCTCCTGGTCCGAGAGACTGCAGAGCCCAGCAGCGCCCACTCACCTGACTGCGGTGACTTCGCCCGGTGCCATCCTGGTGCCCACTTAATCACTGGCTAGTGATTCAAGAACTTGGTCCCCTCTGCTTTCAGGTTTCTTCTTCCTTGATCCAGGCTTGGATCCATCGAACTTTCCTTCACTGGTCGCCTGCCAGCAACTTCTTCCTTCCAGGCTCCTGGTCCGGCAACGAGATCCCCGACGTCTTTTCAGACCTATGCAGCTGCAGCCCCTGGGCTAGGTAACTTCGGCACTTCGGTGTCCCAGCATAGCCTCACTATCCTAGGGTCAGGATCCCCTGTCGTTTTCTTCCTACCAGGTCGGGTTCGCCCGTGAACACTAACTTTGCCTTTTCTAGCTTCCATAGACTTTGTCCCGCATCCCGCGTGAGAGTGCACACTCTGCACCCGAGTTCCCTAGGCCTCCTGCTAGTAATCTAAAGGTTCAGTAGTCCAGTCCTAGCGATCCCAAAGCCTCTGAGAATCGTTACTTACCTGCTAGTAATTCGCATTCCACTTTGAAAGTATATGGTTTTTCGTGCCCCTCGGGCATTTGTGTAACGTGCTAACTTAAAAGTATTTTCGTAAGAGTTTTGTTGTGTGCTTAGCACCCTGTCCTCATAAAGAGTACAGGGTTGTTGTGATTCTAATAAATACATTGTTTATTTTCATAACACTTGTGTGGTGTCCTTTCACTGGGTGTTCAAGGGGTAATGTGATGGTAAAACAGCTGGCTTAACACGCCCTCTAGAGTCTTAGCCTTAGACTGCTCGTATCCATGCTACTAGGATAGCTGGTCTATAAGGTTGACTTACAACCAATCATCAATAAGGGTTGTTTGGACTGATATATAGTGATCACTAGAATAGTGAGCACTGCACATCAGGCCAACTTCTCACATTGGTGAGCAGCGGTTGGGATTTGAGCTTGCTGTTGTTTTACCACACATGCCCTAAGAATATCTTGTGAAAGATCACATAAGTACTAAAGGTACATATAACTTAGCTTAGAATACTCTGAGTTCTACTGAACCAGCTGTTGTAGCTCCTAGGGCCTAGCACACCCTAAACTACAACTCTAGCAAGGGATCAGTAGGCAAACATATAGTGTAGGTAAGTGCACCACTTACACCTCACTAGAAAAGCATGTCGACTCAGGGGGACTCTACTGAGACTCCCCTGGTCAGTGTTGACCCTCCACAGGTCACTTCAAGATATGCAGCTCTCAATTTTCAGGAGATGAGGCAACTCTGCGTCTCCAGGAAACTGAAGCAGGGGTCTAACCCCACCCTTCCCTTTCTGATAGGTCTCTTAGAGACATATGATGCCAGAAAGCTCTCTCAGTTACATGAGAGCATGCCAGCCTTAGAGGGAACCTCTGGGGATCCAGACCTCCCCAACACTGATTCAGCAGTTGAGGAGGAGGATCAGGAGGTACTCTCTGGGGATGAGGTAGACAAAGGTCTTGAGGTAGTCAGAAGGCTAACTAGGACCAACTTAGACTTACTTGGGCTAGGATCTGGGGGCCCCCCAGTACTAACCCGAAGTGGGCCTAACCTTGGAGTTAGGAGAGATAGATCTCTTTCTAGGGACTCCAATAGATCTCTGCACTCTAATGCCTCTTCTCAGGGGAGAAGGAATCCTCCACAGAGGAGATTTACTTCCCCCCAGAGAAAGGAGCATGAAGCTAGGATGAGACAAGCTGAACTGAGGATTGAAAGGGAAGAAATTGCCCTGGCCAAAGAGAAGCTTGCCCTGGCAAGAGAGCAGCAGATGAGTGGGCTAGCTCCCACTGGTGGCAGCAATCTCCCAAGAGATAGAGAGAAGGGTTTAGATACTAAACACCTGACTAAAATAGTGCCCCCCTTTAAGCAAGGGGATGATATCCAGAAATGGATGGCTGCTCTGGAGAGGGCCTGCACTGTGCAGAACATTCCCCAGAGTCAGTGGGCAGCTATACTGTGGCTCTCCTTTGATGGTAAAGGTAGAGATAAGCTCCTCACTACAAGAGTGGAGGATGCTAACAATTACCAGGTCCTGAAAAATGCACTGGTTGATGGGTTTGGTTTAACCACTGAGCAGTACAGGTTGCTGTTCAGAGACACCCAGAAAACTCAGTCTCAGGACTGGTCTGACTTTGTTGATTGTGCCACTAAGGCTTTGGAAGGCTGGCTACTGGGTAGTAAGGTTACTGATTTCAAGGGATTGTATAATCTAATTATGAGAGAGCAAGTCTTAAATAATTGTCAGAACCAGTTATTACACCAGCACCTGGTAGACTCTGATCTGACCTCTCCAGAAGAATTGGGTAAGAGGGCAGACAAATGGGTCAGAACCAGGATTAGGCCCAAGAACCAAGGTGGTGACCAGAAAAAGGAATCAACCAAGCCTCAAGAGAAGGGTGGGAATAAATCTACAGATCAAACCACATCAGGGCCCCAAAAATCCTCTGAGGGGGGTGGGTCCCAGAATCCTTCCAACAACCAGAAGAAACCTTATTGTTATCCCTGTAAACAGGTGGGTCATTTAAAAACTGACAGCAGTTGCCCAAAGAATAACAATAAGGAAAACATACCCCCAAGTAACATTCCCAAACCTCCTGTTACTACTAGTAGTAATCCCCCAGGTGGTGGGAGTGCCCCCAAGAATTTGGGTGCATTTACTTTGGGAGTTCCTGGGGACTCTGGCCTAACCAGGTCCCCTGACTTAGATACTCTTGTCTGTGAGACTGGCATGGGGTTTGCCAACTTCACAACTTGTCCCAACACTTTGGGCAAGTACAGACAGGAGCCCCTCATCAATGGTATAAAAGTTGAGGCCTATAGAGATACAGGGGCTAGCATCACTATGGTGACTGAGAGTCTAGTCCCCTCAAGGCAACTTTTACCTGGTGCCACATACCAGGTGACCAATATTGATGGAGTACAGAGAGATCATCCCATGGCAGTGGTCAATCTCAGCTGGGGAGGTGTCACTGGCCACAAGAGAGTGGCAGTGTCACCAAACTTGCCTGTAGATTGCCTACTGGGGAATGATTTAGAGCTCTCAGCCTGGGCTGAAGTAGAGCAAGAGACCCATTCTAGAATGGTGAACATCCATGGTAAGGTTAGTGGGGCAGTGGTAGCCACAGCCCCAGTCCAAGATATCCTCCCTGAACAGGTCAGGAGGGTTGTGCCAGTCACAACCCAATCTCAGACAACTTCCTTCCCAGAACAGGTTGTCAAGGCTGTCATGGTAACAGCCCACACCCAAACTGAGCCCCCTCCTGAAAAGGTTGGGAGAGTTGTGATGGCCACAGCTCAAACTCAGACAGATGACAGTGTTGTGAAGCCTGAAACTATGGATCACTCCACTCAGACAGAGAGTATTGAGGAGGAAGAGAAATCTCCCTCCCACCAGACTTTAGGAAAGGATCAGCCTCCTCAGGGAACTGATCTGACCCCTTGTGAAGAAACTGCCACAGAGGTAGTCAGGCCTAGCCTGGCAGAACCCCTGATGTCAGTGGACCCTTCCAAGGTAGGACCCAGTCTGGAGCAGGTAACCTGCCCCTCTCTACCCTGCCTCAGTCAGCCCAGGGCTGTAGAGGTCAGGGAGGCCAGTGTTGGACCCCAAGGGGCCCCCTGTCCAAAAGAATTTCCCAATCAGCAGATTAAGGGCACTGAAGCTAGTAGTCCTAGCCAAGTGAAAATAAAACATACTCCTGAGGGATCCCCCTTAAAATTAGTTAGGGACCTCCCACAGATGGGCACTGTTGGGCACAGCCAAACCTGGGACCTGAGGGCCCCAAACCTGACCTGTCCCTCCAGTAAGCCAAACAGAGGGACCCAACCTCCAGCTGTAGGTAGCCAGAGGTTGACCCTGAGAGCCCAAAACAACTCAGTCTTGGAAAGAAAGGCCTCTATGGTGGATGATGACTGGAGGAAGCTGAGCCCAAAGTTAGTGGAGCCTCACTTCAGTACTCCATTTCAGCACCAGCCTTTTTCTTTGACAAAACACACCACAGGTAGAGATTCCCTATGGTGGAGACCCTCAGACACCCTTAGGGTGAGGGATTGCTTAGTGGACCATGACATAGGGGGTAACCATGCCAGTGCTGGTACTTCCTTAAATGGCCACTTAGGCAATATAGGCTTACCTGGACAAGGATAGCCTTATCTCCTTTCGTTTGGGGGGGGGTTATGTAGGAAGGTTGATCCCTGACTATGGTTGCCCCCAACTTTTTGCCTGGTGTTTTGCTGGTTTTCTGACTTAGTTGACCTAGGGCCCTGCTATTCAGGACCCCAGGCCTACTGCTCTCTCTGTAAAATGGATTCCATGTACCTTAGGTACATATCTAAATTGGATACTGAGTCACCTTATCAGTCCCTGTACAGTGTACCTTAGGTACCCAGGGCATAGGTGTACCCAGGGCCTACCAGGGGCTGCAGCATGTATTATGCCACCCCTGGCTGGCCATCCAAATCTGACACAACTGGCTGCTTGACAGCTGGGGCAAGGTGGTGTAATCACCCTTTGCTTTAGATATAGTATACCTATATCTAACCCTCAAATGGACACACAGATCTCCTATCAGTCACTCCTATGGCAGGCCTTAACAATCCTGAAGGCAGAGTGCTTGGAATCGTGTGAGATGGTGCCCTGGCATGAGCTGAGCCTGTCTGCGGCTTTCGGGATCCATCCCTTAGCCGTTTCCATGATATCGCATACCATATACTCTTAAGTGCATTATAATCCTCGCGGTTATATGCCAACTCTGGTATCGCTTTATCAAAACATGTCGAGTAAGGTGTCATACGAATTGGAATACTAACCCCTCGCCAATTCTGGCGACGGGGTTAGCATTCCACCCTTCTAGAGGGACACGACATGGATGTAACCCCTAACCCCGGTTAAAGTCAAACAGAGCCTCAGCTCCACAAAATGGATGCTGCCACCGAGACACAAGTCTGCCCTCCTGCTGCTGGGAGTCCTCCCAGAGCAGGAGATAAGGACAAAGGGTTTCCTGCCAGGGGCGGTGCCAGCACCGTCCCAGACAGGGTTTTGTGTATTGTAGGTAGGCAGGGCTTTAGAGGAAGGTGACTGCACGTGGCACCCCGGTGCTCACTGTGCATAGGCTGGCTGGAACCAGTTCCAGGGTCACTCCAGACCCTGTGCTGGGGAAAAGCCCGCCAAGGAAGTGGGTGTAACCGCCCCCCTCCTAGTCCCACCCATAGGGCAGGACTTAGTCGCGTGCCAGCCCCTTTTTACAGGATAAAGGTAGAGACTGGCCCCCTTCCAAATCAGATCATCTTTGAATCCTGAAACTACTTTCTGCGAAAGGAACTCAAGACTTCTTCCTAAGATTTCTCCCTTGTGACTAAGGAGTAGTCACCCTGCATCCGCAGGCACCATCTAAGAACACTGCGGTCTGCTGTAAGTCCTTCCTCCGGAATCCGACTGCCCAGCTCGACGAGAACCGGCTTCCCTGGCACCTCTGACCTCTACCCACCTCTACAGCCCAGCTGAGAACCGTGGGTGCGACGAGACCTCAAGGGACCGGCCATCTGCAAGACTGCACGACTTCTTTCCAGCAAGCCCGCCGAGTGAATTCCTGGTGAGTGCTTTGGGGTCCGAGAAGCCCCCACCCTGAGCAGCTCCAGCACCGAAGAGCAGCCCCCCAGCATCTCCACGATCTGCGTGGGGCCCTTCTGCTTTCCGCTGCTCACCGCGTTGTTTGGCTACTAGCCCGTTGGCTTGTGGCCTCCCTGACGACGCCCGACGACATTTCTGCTGCTGGTCTGGTTGCTCCAGACTGGCCCTTGCTCCCTCCCAGAAGAGGAGCACCCCGGACCCTCCTGGTCCACTCAAGACGCCATTTTGAGTCCACCGCGTGGGCTTGAATTAGCCAAGGCTTGTTGCCCAATCCTGGGTAACTTCGACGCCAACGACTTCATCCTTCGTGGGACAGCTCGCACCTCCATCCTGGTCGCCGACAACGCCTCCTGGTCCGAGAGACTGCAGAGCCCAGCAGCGCCCACTCACCTGACTGCGGTGACTTCGCCCGGTGCCATCCTGGTGCCCACTTAATCACTGGCTAGTGATTCAAGAACTTGGTCCCCTCTGCTTTCAGGTTTCTTCTTCCTTGATCCAGGCTTGGATCCATCGAACTTTCCTTCACTGGTCGCCTGCCAGCAACTTCTTCCTTCCAGGCTCCTGGTCCGGCAACGAGATCCCCGACGTCTTTTCAGACCTATGCAGCTGCAGCCCCTGGGCTAGGTAACTTCGGCACTTCGGTGTCCCAGCATAGCCTCACTATCCTAGGGTCAGGATCCCCTGTCGTTTTCTTCCTACCAGGTCGGGTTCGCCCGTGAACACTAACTTTGCCTTTTCTAGCTTCCATAGACTTTGTCCCGCATCCCGCGTGAGAGTGCACACTCTGCACCCGAGTTCCCTAGGCCTCCTGCTAGTAATCTAAAGGTTCAGTAGTCCAGTCCTAGCGATCCCAAAGCCTCTGAGAATCGTTACTTACCTGCTAGTAATTCGCATTCCACTTTGAAAGTATATGGTTTTTCGTGCCCCTCGGGCATTTGTGTAACGTGCTAACTTAAAAGTATTTTCGTAAGAGTTTTGTTGTGTGCTTAGCACCCTGTCCTCATAAAGAGTACAGGGTTGTTGTGATTCTAATAAATACATTGTTTATTTTCATAACACTTGTGTGGTGTCCTTTCACTGGGTGTTCAAGGGGTAATGTGATGGTAAAACAGCTGGCTTAACACGCCCTCTAGAGTCTTAGCCTTAGACTGCTCGTATCCATGCTACTAGGATAGCTGGTCTATAAGGTTGACTTACAACCAATCATCAATAAGGGTTGTTTGGACTGATATATAGTGATCACTAGAATAGTGAGCACTGCACATCAGGCCAACTTCTCACAACTGGCGTCGACTGGGATCCAGGCCTGGATCCCTAGGGGTCCTGCGGTGTTGCCGAAGTCGCCGAAGCCTAAGGCACGCTAGGACCCCCAATGCTATCCAATGGCAGGTAAGTGAATTACCGGTTTCCAGGTGAGTACTTGGTTGGTGAAGTTAGGGTTCAGGGCGTAGACTCAGGGGCCCCCCTGGGTCAGGTGAGTACACTTAGTTCAGTCCCAGCGGCACAGGGGCCCGGGTGCAGAGGTAGGTAGGCCCAATGTTATCCCATGAGGGAAAGGGGGCCTTCGGTTGGTGGCTGCTGGCTAGCAGGCCACGCGGCTCTGGGAGCTGGGTTCCAGGTCACTTGCTCAGGGCAAGGGGGGGGGGGGTGTAGGAGAGTTGGGTCTGCAATCCTATGGTCACCCCAGATTTTTGCTTTTTGCTTCACTGGTTTACGACTTTCCCTGGCTGTGGGCCTGCTAATCAGACCCACAGCCTAGCTGTTCTCTCTCTAAATTGACAACCATGTACTTTAGGTGCATTTACCAATTGGTACTGGGCCACCTTATCAGTCCCTGTACACAGGGCATAGGTGTACCCAGGGCCTACCAGGGGCTGAAGCATGTATTATGCCACCCCTGGCTGGCCATCTAAATCTGACACAACTGGCTGCATGACAGCTGGGGCAAGCTGGTGTAAACACCCTTTGCTGTAGATATAGTATACCTATATCTAACCCTAAAATGGACACATATATTCCTATCAGTCACTCCTATGGAAGGCCTTATCAATCCTGAAGGCAGAGTGCTTGGAATTATGTGAGATGGTGCTCTGGCATGAGCTGAGCCCGTTTGCAGCTGCGGAACCAAGTCCTAATAGCTGTTCCATGATAACGCTATACCATATACTCTTAAGTGCATTATAATCCTCGCGGTTGAATGCTAACTCTGGTATAACATTATCAAAACATGTCGAGTAAGGTGTCATACGATTTGGAATACTACCCCCTCGCCAATTCTGGCGACGGGGGTAGCATTCCACCCTTCTAGAGGGACACGACATGTATGTAACTGTGAACCCCGGTTAAAGTCAGAGACAGCCTCAGCTCCACAAAATGGATGCTGCCACCGAGACAAGTCTGCCCTCCTGCTGCTGGGAGTCCTTCCAGCAACGGAGGCCTGGACAAAGGGTTTCCTGTCAGGGGCGGTGCCACCACAGACACAAGTCTGACCTCCTGCTGCTGGGAGTCCTTCCAGCGAGGATGGCTTGGACAAAGGGTTTCCTGCCTTGGGAGGTGCTAGCACCACCCCAGACAGGACTTTGTGTATTGAGGTAGGGAGGCCTGAAAGGAATGAGACATGCCTGGGCATACAAGGTGCCCTGTGCATACACCGGTTCAAACCAGTTGCTGGGGCATCCCTGCCCCAGCTCTGGCGGGAAACCGGACAAAGGATAGGGGGTGTAGCCACCCCCCCTTCCTGGTCCCACCCAGGGGAGGGACCTAGTCAGTAGTGCAGCCCCCTTTAGGAGAATAAAGGTAGGAGCTGGTCCCATTCCAAATTAGATTATCCTGAACTATTCAACACGAAGAAACTCTGGCCTTCGACGTTCTGCTCCACAGAAGACTGAAGAATCTCCCTTGTGGGCAAGGAGTGTCCACCCTGCAACTGCAGGCACCATCAAGCGTCCAGCGGCTTCACTTTGTCGTCTTCCCTCGAGGGTCCAGACTTCAGAGCCCGACGAGACCCGGATTCCCAGACCTCTCCGACCTCTACCTACATCTGCAGCAAAGCCGAGACCCGTGGGTGCGACGAGACACGTGGGACCGGCCATCTTGAACGAACCTGCACTTCGCTTCCAGCACGACTCCCGAGGTAAACTCGATCAAGTGCTTTGGGGACTGAGAAGCCCCAGCCCCGAGCAGCCCCTGCACCGAAGATCAGCCCTCCAGCATCCACGAGATCTGCGTGGGGCCCTTCTGCTTTGTTGCTGCTCGACGCGTTGTCTGGTCACTTGCCGGCTGGCTAGTGGCCTTCCAGACGACGAACCTTTGAATCTTTGCTGCTGGTCTGGTTGCTCCAGGCTGGCCCTTGCTCCCTTCCAAAAGAGGGGCACCCCGGACTCTCCTAGTCCGCACCAGACGCCTTTTCCTTTCACCGCGTGGGTTGCCTTTACCAAGGCCTGTTGAGTCCAATCCCGGATCCGACACCGCCGACAGCGAGAGCCTGCGTGGGACAGCTAGTGCCTCCATCCTGGTCGTCGAAGACGCCTCCTGGTCCACGTGGCTGCAGAGTCAAACGTCCACTCTTCACCTGATCGCGACGACGACATCTGGTTCCTTCCTGGTTCCACTCCAGTCACTGGCTAGTGACTGTGAACATTGTCCCCTGTGCTTTCAGGTCTCCTTCAACAATCCACCCTTGGATTGCACCGGACATCTTCCTCCTGGTCGCCTGCAGCATCTTTTCTTTCAGGCTCCATTGACTTCAACGCGAGAACCCGACGCACTTCGACACCTATGCACCCGCGGCCCGTGGGTGAGGTTACAAGAGCATTTCGGTGCTCAAGGGTAGTTTAACTGTCCTAGTGTCCAATTCCACAGTCGTTTTAGTCCTACCTAGTCAGGATTGTCCGTACTCACCTTTAACTTGAACTGTACTGTCCATAGACGTTGTTACGCATCTCGCGTGTGAGTTCACGCTCTGCACACGCGTTCCGTGGGCCTCCTATTACTTACCTGAAGTTAGTATAGCGTGGTCCCATCGATCCTACAGCCTCTGGACAGCTCCATTCCTTTTACTGACTTTCACATTCCACTTACTTAGTATATGGTTTGTCGTGCCCCTAGGGCACCATTGTAATTTTGTGCGACTTGTATATTTTTCGTAAGAGATTGCCATGTGCTTAGCCCTCTGACCTCATAAAGAGTTCAGAGGTATTATTAATAACTATACTGTTTATTTTCATAACAACCTGTGTGGTGTCCTTTCATCTGGTATTCAAGGGGTTATATTGTGGTAAAACAGCTGGCTTCACATGCCAAAAGAGTTTAGCCTAAGACTGCTTTGTCCATGCTACCATTAGGATAGCTGGTCTATAAGGTTGACTTACAACCAATCACCATAAGGTTTGTTTGGACTGATACAAGGTGATCACTCGGACTAGTGAGCATCATATATCAGGCCAACCTCTCACAGGGGGGGGGGGGGGGGGGGTAGGATAGGGCAATGAGGTCACAGCCAGCGGCACTCTGGCAGCTGGTTGCAGGGTGCTTTTGAGCCGTCGGGCGCTCAATGTTATCCAATGAGGATCTTGAAAAAGGAACAAAGGCTGCCGGCTGGGGGATGGTGACTCTCCAGGGGCTACCAGCACTTCGAGAGGTAAGTTGGGATGATGGAGCACAGGTAGGTGACCCAAAGGGAGGCACAGGGGGCCGCCAGGTGCAGGGGGGTCTTGGTTCTGAGTCTGCAGGCATCGGCTGGTTCGTCGAGGAGGGTCTTTGGGCACTGGATTTCGGGTCCCAGTCGCCGGGGGGACGTCCTCCTGGCCTTGTTCGGGTTGGCCTGGCCCGGGCTTGGCTGATGCAGAGTGGGTTGGTCCGGAGCTTACTGGTGAGCACCAGGTGGGGTGTTGCAGCAGAGCCTCTGCTGATGGGAGTCCCAATCTTCGAGAGGGTCAAGGCAGGCAGGTCCTCTGGGTGTCCCAAGGTTGCTGTCCGCGGAGGTCGCCGGGATTAGGCAGGGGCAGGTTCCAGGATCAACAGGCCGGTAGGGCTGGGGCCAAGTAAGTTGTTGTTGTCCTGTTAGCAGCGTGTCTTCTTCTTGATCTTCTTTCTTCTTTTGATATCGGGATCAGAGGAAGGAAAGTTCAGATACTACATTTAGGGGCGTTACAGGTAGGGCAAGGGCAGGGACCAATGGGTCCCTGTCCTGGGGTGAGGACGCCCCCTAGCCTGCTCTTCTCCTGTGGTTGGGGGGCAGGAGCCTGGCTGGGATTGGGCAGGGCTCCCCATCTACAAGATGATGGGAGCCCGGGGTCGTGCTTCACCTCGCCTCCTCTACCTGAGGGGTGGAGTTGGCAAAGGTTGGCACACCCTCCTTCCTGACTTAGTTTTTTCCCGCCAGTCTTCCCGCCAGAGTGGGGGTAGAACGGGTGGGGGGGGGGGGGGGGGGGCAGTTGCTGGGTACAGCAAATGGCCTGGAGAAACTCTCAGAGGCGGTATGCCTTTGACGTTTCCCCCTGTCCATCCTGGGGGAGGAGACATAGCACTTCGCCCAGGATGTGCATTGTTGCAGGCCCAGGAGAGCGGGGGGCTCTCCACATGGGGGTCCAGCAACATGTCTGCTGTGTGGCAGCCTCTGCAGCCACTCAGCCCAGACGTGGATTGTAGGTTCGGGTTTTGGAGGGCATTTCTAAGATGCCCTCTCGTGCATTTTACATTAAATCCCACACTAGCATCAGTGCGGGTTTAACGTGCTGAGAAGTTTGGTACCAAACTTGTCAGTCTTCAGTGAAGCCATTATGGTGCTGTGAAGTTCGTAAATGACAACCTCCCAGCACCATGTACTCTTAACTGGCAACACTGCACTTACAGTGCCCAGGAATGGCCCTGGGCACTGTAGGGGCACAGGGCTCATGTCCCTGTGCCCTCACCTCTGGCATAGGGCCCCCAGCTAGAGGGATAACTGAAGTATGCCAGGGCAGTGGGTTCTGTGGGCATGGCACACAGGGATGTGTGCCATGTCGACTCTTGTTTTAGTTCTGTACTTAGGCACTCAGCCGGCAAATCGAGTGTGAGGGTGCCAGGGTACAGGGCCCCTGAGGGTGGCACAATAAGTGCTGCAGCCCTCAGGGGTCTTCTCTGGTCACCTTGCCCTGGGTACCTAGGGTACCCAGAGATGCCAATTGGGTATTTTGTTTCAGCATAGCTTTTCTTTTTTGGGAAGGAACACAGGCCCTGGGTACCCGATTGGCAGGGACCCAGGGAACACTCAAAGCACATCAGCAGTTCAGAAAAGGTGGGGGCATACCAAGGCAAGAAAGATGGCACTTTCTCACAGCGACCATCCCAAGAAGGACCAGAACCAGCTCAACTCAGTCACTGACGAGGGGAAGAAGGAGGAGGAGGAGGAGGACGGAGCCCTGCCAGGAACCTTTGGATGGCGGAGTCATCCGGGGAATGGAACAACAGGCTACCATCAAACGGAAGAGGAATGAGCCGCTCCCGAAAATTTTATGGGAACACGCCGTCCCTAAGGCAAGCGACTGAGGGCGACTGAGGACGCCATGGCCCAGCCCAGCACCTCCGAGATGTCCAGAGCGGAGTAGAGAATAAACGTCGCTAGCTCCCGGCCATCCAACGCATGATTCCGTAAGTCTACATGAACAGTCTCTTGAGAAGCTGCAGATCCCAGAGACTCAGCAGAGTCCCAGAAACAAGAGGAGGCCCTAGCCAATACACACAAGGTGTTTAGGGCCCGCAGAGCAGGGCTGGTTGAGGCGAACATCTTGCGCCACCAAGAGTCCAGCTAGCGGGCCTCCCGGGACGGCGGAGTCAACAGTGGCGGCAGGGAGGGAAAAGCAGCCTGCAAAAGTAGACTGGCGGTAGAGGGCTGGAGGGAAAGACACGCCGAATCACGCAGCGCCGGAAGGTGCCGGTGCAGAAGGTGCTGAAGCACCGGATCCCCTGAGGCAGGACGCCTCCAAGCCCCTGTGAGGGAAGAAAGGAGGGAACCCTCAAAGGGAAGCTAGATTCCCCCCTCCCACCAGAGCCCTGGTGGAGAACCTCCACGAGATGGTCCGCCAGGAAACGAGCAATTGGGTCACCCATGTGCAGAATGCCCACAGCCGTGGACATGGCGTGAGCAAAGGCCGCACCCACCTCTGTAGGGCGCCGAGGTGGAGAAAGCAGCTCCACCGTGGGCGACGGCTGCAGACTAAGGTGGCCGTTACCAACGCCAATCGAGACGGGCAAGGGCCAGACCTGGAAATCATAAGGAACCGAGGAATGGGGAACCTGCCTCTCCTCCGACGAACACCTCGGCCTCAGAAATGGCGGGGAGCCAACCTTCGAAGGAGCCGGTGAAAAAGACATCACACGGAGGCCAGTCTCCGGGGAGGACGACAGAAATATGCAGCCAGCATCCGGAGAAGAGGCAGCGTCCAAAGACTAATCCGCTACTCGACGCCTGTCAGGAGCAGTAGAGTCCGCCGCCTGAGGCAGGACGGCAACTACATCCGGCCCCGAAGGAGACGCCGGATAGGGCTCCTCTAAGCCACACCGCACCGGGAACCGGAGCAGGACGGATCCAAAGTGGTCAAGGGGTGGCATGGTAACGGCGCAGACTCGATTTCCGCTGAGGCAGCCGCCAGCGTGGAGGAACGAGATGGACCAGGGGAGTGACATGAAGCCCTCCGCCAGCCTCGGCCCAGCATGTGATGGAGGTGGCCCGGCGAGCCATTCGCCGCCGCCAGGGCTGACTCAACCTACGACTCGCCCTCTGACGAGGCAGCTGCCTGTGCGGAGGGACGTGAAAGTCCCGGAGGAGGGCGAGGGGTCCCATCCAGCCTGGACCCAGAGAGTTTCGAGGGTCCACCGACCCCTGTGGCGCCGCCCGGTCCACCAGCTGCTGGCGCCACTGCGGCGTCACCTCGGCCTTAGACAGGACCACCTTGTCAAATAACCGAGAGGGGCTCGAGGATGTGACCCGAGCCCCAGTGACCTCCCGCGACACCACAGGGACTCCGCGGATCTGAAACAGTTGGCACCGGAGCCGTCGGCGGTGCCGCGGAGGGCCCCGCGCAAGGCAAGGGATCCGCTGACGCCCCAGGAGGGGAAAGAGGAGGAGATGCCAGGGAGGCATGCAAAGCCGCCACATATGCCTCCATCTGGACTCTCAACGCCCCACCACCGGGAAACGGTGGATAGGAGGACGACACGTGGGGCCGCATCACCCGCGGGGAGTCCACGCCCTGGCAGGCTGAACAATAGCCCCCAAGGACAAACTGCGACACTTACCCACCGGGGAGTGACGTGCGCGCGACATCGGAGAAGGCCGAGGACAACTACCATGCCGTTTCTGAAGCAGTCTGCCACGGCTGACCGAGGGGAGGAGGTCAACCTGGAGAGACGCTGTAGGAGGGTGGATACCAGACTATGGTTACCCCAGATTTTTAGCCTTGTGTTTAGCTGGTTTTCGACTTAGTTGGCCTGGGACCCTGCTAATCAGGGCCCCAGGCTATCTGCTCTCTCTGTAAAATGGACTCCATCTACCCTAGGTACATAACTAATTGGATATTGGGTCACCTTAATAGCCCCTGTACAGTGTACTATAGGTACCCAGGGCATAGGTGCATCCAAGGCCTACCAGGGGCTGCAGCATATCTTTTGCCACCCCTGGCTGGCCATCCAAACGGACACAACTGGCTGATCACTCAGCTGGGGCAAGGTCGTGTAATCACCCCTTGCTTAGATATAGTATACCTATATCTAAACCTATATCTGGACACATATACACCTATAAGTCACTCCTATGGCAGGCCTTAACAATCCTGGAGGCAGAGTGCTTGATTTTAGGTGAGATGGTGCTCTAGCATGAGCTGAGCCTGTCTGCAGCTTTCGGAACCATGTCCTTATAGCTGTTCTATGATATCGCCATACCATATACTCTTAAGTGCATTATAATCCTTGCGGTTAAAGCTAACTTTGGTTTGGCTTTATCAAAACATGTCGTGTAAGGTGTCATACAATTTGGAATACTACCCCCTCACCAGTTCTGGCGACAGGGGTAGCATTCCACCCTTCTAGAGGGATAAGACATGTGGGTAACAGTAAACGCGGTTAAAACTAACCAGAGCCTCAGCATCATAAAATGGATGCTGCTGCCACAGACACAAGTTTGGCCTCCTGCTGCTGACCGAAACTTGGCAGGGGAGGCCTGGACAATAGGTTTCCTGTCACAGGGAGGTGTTACACCACCCCAGACAGGAGATAGTGGATTGAGGCAGGCAGGGCGAGTGAAACTAGACACTGCCTGGGGCACACAAGGTGTCCCATGCATAGCCCAGTTCAAACCGGTCCTGGGGCACTCCAGCCCCAGCTCTGGCGAGAAACTGGACAAAGGGAAAGGGGTGTAACCACCCCCTTCCTGGGTCCCACCCATAGTAGGGACCTAGCAGGTAATCCAGCCCCTTGATTTGAAATAAAGGTAGGAGCTGTGTCCATAGACTTTAGATAATCCTGACTGAAACTTTGATACAGAACTCTGGACCCTTCGACATCCAACTCAACGTAGAAGACTGAAGAATCTCCCTTGTGGTCAAGGAGTGATCACCGTGTGCAAACAGGCACCATCAAGCGCCCAACAGTTTGCTTTGTTGCAGCTCCCGCCGGAGCTCGAGCGACAGATCGACAAGAACCGGATTCCCAGACATCGAACAGCCCGATCCAAAGCCACAGCAAAGCTGAGAGCCGTGGAGGCGACGTGAGACCGGCCATCTTTAAAAGACTGAGAAGTGCTTTCCGTGCAGCTTCCGAGGCACCCTCGAAGCTGTGCATTGGGGACTGAGAAGCCCCAGCCCCGAGCAGCTTGTGCACCGAAGATCACCCCTCCACACTCACAGAGTGCTGCGTGGGGCGCTTTTACATTTTCCTGCTCGACGCATCTGTCCGGTCACTTGCCCGTTGGCTAGTGGCCTCTACGACGACGAAACTTCGAATTTACTCTGCTGGACTGGTTGGTCCAGACTGTTCCTCGCTCCCCTGAAAAGGAGCAGCATCTCTGACCTTGCTGGTCCGAGTAAGAAGCGATCTTCAAATCCTGCGTGGGTTGCATTTGCCAAGGCCTGTTGACTCCAATCCGGAAGCCGACACCGCCGACAGCGAGAGCCTTCGTGGGACAGCTCATGTCCCACTCCTGGTCATCGTCGATGCCCCCGAGTCCACGTGGCAGCGGAGACAAGCTTCTCGACAACCACCTGATTGCGCCCGACATCGCCTGGTTCCTTCCTGGTTCCATCCTGGTCACTGGCTAGTGACCCAGACTCTGTCCCCTCTGCTTTCAGGTACTCTACATCTTCGATCCACCCTTGGATCCAACCGGACTCTTCTCTCCTGGCCGCCTGCAGCATCTTCATCTCCAGGCTCCATAGAACTCCACGACGAAACCTGACACTTTGGCACCTATGCACCCGCTTCCTGTGGGTGAGGTAACGATCAAACAACGGTGCTCCTGTAGTGGTTTACACCTCTAGTGTCCTAGTTTAAAGTGGCTAAGTTCTAGTCCAGTCTGAAGACTTCCAAAACAGTAACATTGTAACTTTTATGCACCATTGACTTTGCATTGGTGCATGCGTGTGCTTTTAGCGCTGCTCCCGAGTCCCGCGGGCCTCTCCCGTCCTAACTGCTTGTTAGTCCAGAGTAGCCCCAGCGATTCCCAAGGCCCTACCATTGTTCGTGACGTGGTTCTATAACCACTTATTTAGTATATGGTTTAAGTGGCCACCGGGCCTATCCATAACTGTCCAACTTTTGTATCTTTAACTGTGCTTTTGTTTAAACGCTTGTGCCTCTGTCCTCAAAGAGTACAGAGGATTATTCTAGTAATAAATACATATATTTTTATAATATATAACTTGTGTGGTGTCCTTTCATTTGGTATTAAAAGGATTGCATATGGTAAAACAGCTGGCTTCACATGCCCTCTTGAGTTAAGCCTAAGACTGCTTAGTCCATGCTACCACAAGGATAGCCTGTCTATAAGGTTGACTTACAACCACCCACCATAAGGGTTGTTTGGACTGATACAAGGTGATCACTAGAATAGCGAACATCATACATCAGGCCAACTTCTCACAGACGTGCCAAGAGTAGTTTCATCCAGCACTCCCGCTGCGACTTCGGCTTCAACAGTTGGCAAACCTCCGGTTTGTAAAAGCACTGCAGGCAGGGAGACGAAGGACTTCTGGGTGTGATCCCCACTTGGAGAGGTAAGTTGGGAAGTTACGGGTTGGCTAGGCACCGTCGGTTTGGGCACACAAAGCCGTGGGGCGTCGGGTGTAGGGATGCCTTTTGGGGTCGGATCATCTTACCAGCTCCTGGTTGCAGTTACGGGGGGCCTTCTGGATTTAGGCTGCAGGCGTCGGCAGGTCAGGGGTCGCCAGATCTCAGGTGAGGATCGCCGGGGTGACCACCTTGTGGTGTTTTTCCACTCGAGCTCGGGCCGGGTTCGGCAGGTGCAGAGTGGGCTGGATTCGAGGTTTCTGGCTGGCACCAGAAGGTGTAGTTTAAACATCCAGTGTTCACGGGAGAAATAGCCTGGAAAGTGGAGCCAGGCAGGTCCTCCGGGGCTTGGGAGGTTGCTGGCTGCTGGACACCATGATTTCGCAGGAGCAGGTTCGAGGGGAGACCGGCATGTAGGGCTGGGGACCAAGTCAGTGGGTTTCGTCCTCTTGTTACCTCTGCACGGCTCTTCGTCCTTTTCTTCTTGTAGGTAGTCTGGATCTGCCTTCTTGGTTCGTGGCTGCCTGCTAAAGGGGGCGTTTTAAAGGGTCTTTAGGTCAGTAGCCAATGGGCTACTGACCTTAGGGTGACTACAACCTTGGTGTGCTCACCCCACGTGGGGGAGTGAGCACAGTCCCTAGTACTGATTGGGGAGTGCCTGCCATGGCGAGCAATGGAGAGTGGGCTTCACCTAGTGTCCCCCACCTCAGGGGTGGAGTTGGCAGAGGTGGGCACACCTCCTGGGCTGGCTTGTTTTTCCCGCTGAAAGGGAGGGGAGACAGGAATGGGGCCTGTTCTTGATAGCAGGAGAGGCTGCGGGACGCATTACAAATGCTGCCACGCCTTTGAAGCTCCCCTGCTGCAGATGGCTCCTCCTGGCCTGGGGGAGGTGTTAACACCTCTGCCCAGGAAAGGCTTTGTTTCTTGGCTGAGGGAGCGTAGTCTCCCTTCCTAGGGGTCCAGAAGAACAAGTTACTTGCCTTCGGTAACGCTTTTTCTGGTGGATACAGTATCTGCCTGTGGATTCCACACCTTGTGAATATCCGCCTGCGTCAGCAACATTTGGAAATTCTTTTAGTAGCTACGCGCCAATGTGGACGACGTCACAGAAGCACAGCATTGCGCGCAGCTCCGCTGACGTCACCGACTCCATAATAGGCCCACGTCGGCGTGATGACATCAGTTCCGCCATTTTTTCCGAGCCTTCGAGGCACACGGACGGATCAACAACCGTAGATATTCACACGATGTACACAGTACCAAATAATCAAAATAACACACGGTGTGTAGTCAATGCAGGAAAGCAATTATAACACATTTCCTTTGACAATAAAATATTTACATTACACTAAATCAGGTATAGAAGAGTGGACAACGGAGAGGCGGGTGGACCAGTGAGGAATCCACAGGCAGATACTGTATCCACCAGAAAAAGCGTTACAGAAGGCAAGTAACTTGTTCTTCTGATGGATACATCTGCCAGTGGATTCCTCACCTTGTAAATAGACTCCCACGGCAGTCCCCACTCCCGGAGGAGGGTGTCCACTCTCCTAAACCAGAAAATCCTGAAGGACAGCACGCGAAAAGTGGCCGTCCCTCCTCACTTCAGAATCAAAGCAGTAATGCTTTGCGAAAATGTGGAGGGAAGCCCAAGTCGCTGCTCTACCAATGTCCTCTACAGGTACACCCCTAGACAAAGCAGATGTAGCAGACCTTGCTCTAGTGGAATGAGCTCTTAAACCTACAGGAGGTTCCTTACCCGCCAGAGTAGCATATCTTGCTACACAAGACAATCCATATCGCCTTGCCTCTTCTGGCTTCAACAAAACCCACAAAGAGCTGGTCATCCACTCTGAATTCTCGGGTTCTGTCCAGGTAGAAGCTCACCGCCCTCTTCGGGTCCAAGCGGTGAAGTCTCTCCTCCTCCTTGGAAGGATGAGGGGAAGGATAGAAGGTAGGAAGGGTAATGAACTGCCCTAGATGGAAGGGAGTTACCACCTTAGGCAGAAAAGCAGCCCTGGTCCTGAGTACCATTCGTTCTGCATGAATGGTCAAGAAAGGGGGCTTTGAACCAAGGGGGCTTTGAACTAAGAGCTTGAAGCTCACTTACCCTCCTTGCCGAGGTAATTGCAACCAGGAAGAACGTCTTAAAAGATAACAGTCTCAAGGGACACTTGTGCAAAGGTTCAAAAGGTGAACCCATTAAGAAAGTGAGCACAAGATTCAAGTCCCATCGAGGCACAATAAAAGGAGTAGGAGGAAATTTATTTGCAAGGCCCTTTAGAAACCTTAAAACAATAGGAGATTTAAATAAGGGCGGCTGATCCGGAAGACAGAGAAATGCCGACAAGGCCGAAAGGTAACCTTTGACCGTAGCCACAGCAAACCCTTGCTGAGCCAAAGAAAGAGCAAACTGAATTATGTCAGATAATCGAGCCTTCAAAGGGTCAATGGACTTATCCCCACACCAAGAGACAAATTTAGACCATCTATAAGAGTAGATAGACTTGGTGGAATCACGCCTGGCCGATAAAGTGACATCCACCACATCATGTGGGAGAGAAAAGTAATTCAGGTTGCCCCGTTCAATCTCCAGGCATGAAGGTGTAAGGTCTGGAGGTGGGGGTGTAGAACCTGTCCCTCCATCTGAGAGAGAAGATCTGCAATGAGAGAGAGACGGAGCGGCAGGCACGAGGAGAGGTGGAGAAGATCTGTGTACCACACCATTCTTGGCCAATCCGAGGTGATCAATATGACTTGGGCCCGGTCTTGGCGAATCTTCCTCAGAACCCGAGGAATCAAGGGTATGGGAGGAAACGCGTTAAGGATCCTTGAGTCCCAACTCCACTGAAACGCGTCCCCCAAAGCTCCCTGCATCGGATACTGGGGACTGCAGAATAACGGGCAGTGAGCATTCTCGTGAGTGGCAAACAGGTCCACCCAAGTAGTTCCCCACAACCGAAAGACGTGACGAACCACCTCCGGATGAAGCCTCCACTCGTGGTCGGCTGAAAACTGCCGACAGACTGTCTGCACGCACGTTCAGAACTCCGGCCAGAAGATTTGCCATCAGACAAATCTGATGGACCTGAACCCAGGACGAGAGACGCAGAGCCTCTCTGCAGAGACATTGCGACCCCACTCCTCCCTGCTTGTTGACATACCAGATCGTGGTAGTGTTGTCCGTCAGGACTTGAACCGACTGACCGCGAAGGGAAGGGAGGAAAGCCTTGAGCGCCAGACGTATCGCCCGCAACTCTAAAAGATTGATGTTAAGCAACCTTTCCTCTGGAGACCAAAGACCCTTGATCTCCAGATCCCCCAGGTGAGCCCCCCACCCTAGAGTGGATGCATCCGTTATTACTGTGGCAACCGACTGAGGAAGATGAAAGGGCTTTCCTTGAGCCCTCCACGCTCCACCAAGTCAGATCCACTGCAGCTTCTCTGGAGATCCTCACTGACTCCCCGAGATCTCCGTTGTGCTGATACCACTGTCTGCGGATAATTACAAAAAGGGGGTGGTGATGGACAGAGTCTCTGAGTTAATCAGAACACTCCTACCCAGTCAACAGATCAGGGCTTGATCCATCACCGTTTTTTAGCTCACTGCACCATCCCAGTTCAGAACCTGGCTATATGCAAATTAGTCTGTCCCTGGCCCAGTGCATCATGGGAACAGGGCAGACCAAACTACCAAGCCAATTCTTCACTGGAAAGGAAACAAGCTTCCGGGGACCGGTTTCTGGCATTACAGCCGTCTTCGGCCCGGCTTGCTTGAATCCTGATGGTGCAATGAGCAAGGGACTCATGTCTGAGCATACCCTTCCACACTCATGGTGGCCAAAATAATTACAAAAAGGGGGTGGTGAAGGTTGATGTGAAGTAACCTTTCCTCTGGAGACCAAAGACCCTTGACCTCCAGGTCTCCCAGATGAGCACCCCACCCGAGAGTGGATGCATCCGTTATCACTGTGGCCACCGATGGAGGAAGTTGAAAAGGCTTTCCTTGTGACAGATTGCCTTCCACGCTCCACCAAGACAGATCCGCTGCAGCTTCTCTGGAGGTCTTCACTGACTCCCTGAGATCTCCTTTGTGCTGATACCACTGTCTGCGGAGGCACCACTGGAGTGCCCTCATGTGCCAGCGTGCATGATTGACCAACAGAATGCAAGAAGCCATCAGACCGAGCAGACGGAGGACCTTCAGGACTGGAACGATCGCTCAATTGTAAAATAAAGGAATCATTTCCTGTACGTCGCAAATCCTTTGAGGAGTAGGGAATGCCCGACACACAATTGTATCCAGTACAGCACCTATGAACAGGTTGCGCTGGGAGGGCACCAGGTGAGATTTGGGTACATTTATCGAAAAACTCAATCTGAACAACAACTGAGTTGTGACTTGCAGATGATGGAGCACCTTCTCTGGGGATTCTGCCTTGATTAGCCAATCGTCCAGATAAGGGAAAACTGGTATCCCTGATCTTCTGAGATGTGTTGACCTCTCCTTTGTCCGGTCTCTCCCCAGCTCAGGGGCTGGTGTGCCCCAGCAACTGGTTTGAGCCGGCATATGCACAGTGAGCACCGGGGTGCCACTTGCAGTCACCTTCCTTTCAGCCCTGCCTACCTAGGATACACAAAATCCTGTCTGGGATGGTGCTAGCACCGCCCCTGACAGGAAACCCTTTGTCCATGCCTCCGTTGCTGGAAGGACTCCCAGCAGCAGGAGGGCAGACTGGTGTCTCGGTGGCAGCATCCATTTTGTGGAGCTGAGGCTGTGTCTGACTTTAACCGGGGTTCACAGTTACACACATGTCGTGTCCCTCTAGAAGGGTGGAATGCTAACCCCGTCGCCAGAATTGGCGAGGGGTTAGTATTCCAATTCGTATGACACCTTACTCGACATGTTTTGATAATGCTATACCAAAGTTAGCATTTAACCGCGAGGATTATAATGCACTTAAGAGTATATGGTATAGCGTTATCATGGAACAGCTATTTGGACTTGGTTCCGCAAGCTGCAAACGGGCTCAGCTCATGCCAGAGCACCATCTCACCTAATTCCAAGCACTCTGCCTTCAGGATTGATAAGGCCTGCCATAGGAGTGACTGATAGGAATATATGTGTCCATTTTAGGGTTAGATATAGGAATACTATATCTAAAGCAAAGTGTGTTTACACCACCTTGCCCCAGCTGTCGTGCAGCCAGTTTTGTCAGTTTTGGATGGCCAGCCAGGGGTGGCATAATACATGCTTCAGCCCCTGGTAGGCCCTGGGTACACCTATGCCCTGGATACCTAAGGTATACTGTACAGGGACTGATAAGGTGACTCAGTATCCAATTAGATATGTAGCTAGGGTACATGGAGTCCATTTTAACAGAGAGAGCAGGAAGCCTGGGGTCCTGGATAGCAAGATCCCAGGCCAACTAAGTCAGAAACCAGCAAAACACTAGGCAAAAAGTTGGGGGCAACCATAGTCAGGTATCCACCTTCCTACAGCGGATCTAGGGTCGCTTTGCCGATGTTTGAGGGGAGGCTGGGGAGAAGAAGAGGAGGAGGAGGATGCTTGACGTCCTTGAGGGCGAGCCCTTTGTTTGCCTCTGTATGACTTATACAGCGGATTTTGCTGCTGTTGTTGCTGTTGCGACTGCTTGTAGGGACGAAAGCAGGACCTTCCAAACCCCCTAAACCCTTTGCCCACAGTTCCTCTGGATTGTAAACCCAAAGACCTGGCTGTAGCTCTGCGGTCTTTGAATCTCGCCAACGCAGCATCAGCCTTTTTTCCGAAAAGGCCAGAGCCATCAAAAGGTAGATCCATTAAGGCAGCCTGGACATCAGCAGAGAATTCGTAAGTCTTTAACCAGGCCGCTCTTCTGGTGGCAATTGAAGATCCCAGGACTCTCGCCACCGAGTCAGCTGTATCCAACCCACTTTGGATGACTTGCCGAGCAGCAGCTTGAGTGTCAACAAGCACCTCATTTTTTTTATTTTTTATTTTTTTATTTATTTTGAAAGTTTTATATAGCGCGAACAAGATCTTTGCAGATATCAGAGCGCTTTACAAGGGCATGGGGATAAAAAATACAAAGTAATTAAGTAATAAAGCGTATATACAGAGTAATATATGAGGTAGTTAGGTACAAGGTGCTAGTTACATAGGTGGGACAAAGGGCATGAGGTAGGTCACAGGTGAGGTAGTGTCGGTACACAGTGTATAGACAAACAATTGCGTCAATAGTAAAAAGTGCAATAATAAGGAGCATATACTTGCTTAAGCGTGTTTGGAATATTTAGAGTTTAAAGGTGGGCACAGTTGAGGTGGGTGTGAGCAGTCCCACAGGTGCGAGAGTAGTAGGGGAGTAAGGAACGTTGAGGTGGAGAGGGTAAAGTGTGCAAAGTCAACCAGGTGCGTCAATAATATAGCAATATACATAATCAACCAGGTGCATCCAAACATTATAACAAAATACAAAGAGTGAGCGTATACAGTTAAGTGATTCGATAATACGGGTGGTACAATAGACCAGGGTCGGGCAGGACTTACAGGGCAGATTCATGAGTGATACGGAATAATAGTTCATGTGTATTTTGCCATGAGGATCGCTTTAACTTCCCTCTTAAAGGTTGTTTCGGAGGAGATGAGCCTTGTTTCCGGAGGGAGTGAGTTCCAGATCCTGGGTGCCATTCCTGAAAAGGAGCGTTTATAAGTTTTTTCCTTGCGGAATCTTCGAGGTTTCAGCAAAAGATTGTTTGCGCTTCTGGTAGTTCGGGAGCCACCCGAAATTGTCAGCTTTTGAGTGAGGTAGGTGGGTGAATTCAGGTGCACAGCCTTGTGTGTCATGCATGCGATTTTCAGTTGTATTCTGGCTTCAAAAGGTAGCCAGTTCAGTGATTTAAAGTCCGGGGAGATATGCGAGTGTTTTTTTGAGCCAGTGACGAGTCTCGCTGCGGCGTTGAGGGACGCTCTTAGGGGTGCCGTTGTAGTTAAAAAATAAAAAAATATGCTGTCCTCCTCTGGAATTTTAGGAGCCAACTGCTTCACAGAATCTATCAAAGCATGGATGTAACGCCCCAAGAGGCAAGTGGCATTCGTTGACTTGAGAGCCATACTCGCGGACAAAAAAAAACTTTCATCGCAGATTGGTCCTGTTTTTTTTAATCTTTGTCTCCAGGCACCTGAGGGAAAGCACCTGCAGATTTCTTGGAGCAGGCTGCCTGCACCACCAAGCACTCTGGCAAAGGATGTTGAAGATAAAAAGTCTGGGTCTCCAGGAGCCAGCCTTTATCTTCTTGCGACAGCTTTAGCAACTGCAGGAGCCGTAAGAGGTCTACTCCACACCTCCATAATTGGCTCAGTCAAAGCTTCATTGAAAGGAAGCATAGGCTCTACCACTGAAGACAGAGAGTGGAGGACTTCTGTCAATATATTAGACTTGTACTCCGCAGTAGGCAGATTCAAATTCAACAGTTCTGCTGCCTTCTTGATGACCACATGATATGGTGCCACATCCTTCGAAGGGGCATCTGGGACAGAGGATCACTCCCAATCCGGAGACCGCTCCAATTCACTAGCCTCCCTTAGGTCATCAAAGAAATCTTCCGATTCCTGCAGCTCACCTTCTATCTCCGCCTCTCTGTACCTCTGTTCCTCTAGAAGTCGCTGAGCCTCACGTCTCGACCTCTCCTTCAGAAAAGGTGTGGGCGGATCCACAATCTACTCCAATGGAGCCGGCATCGAACTGAGCCGGAGGACCACGCCGCTGTTCTCGAGGTCGAACAGGAGCTGGTCACGAAAGAATCGGCGTCGAAGACCTCGGCAGTGCCGAGAAATGCCAAGGCGGTGTCGGAGCCAGCATAAATGGCATGAACAGCGCCAGAGAATAAGTCTGGGGGACTCCCAGATTATAGGCCATCGGACCCATGGGACCAATCGGTGCTCCAGAGGGGTACATGGCTCTCGTGAAGACACCATACATGGCATTTAAATACTGTGTAGGGTCTTGACCCAGGCCTGGAAAGGGAGGGTATAGACCTACAGGCTGCTCTCGAGGAGGCACCGGAGTCTTGTTGACCTCTTCCTCGGGTTGGTGTGCCGGAGTAGTCAAACCCTCAGGCAAGGGAGCCTCTTCCTCCTCTCGAGTTGGTGTTCGAGACGGTGCCGGAGAAGGATTCGACACCGGAGCCGGTGAATGCTCCGGCGACTCCATGGGCGTAGCCTTACCTTCCGGATCCAGAGCCTCTGGTGAAGGAGATATATCATCTTTACGATGCCTTCTACTCTGTAACTTCGGCTTCGAATACGAATCTTTCCCAGAATGATGTCGAGATCCATGCTTCCTCTTCTTGTGCTTCTTTTTAGCCGATCTGGAAGCATGCCCCGATGACTACTTCGAAGGCGACCTCGAACGAGACCTCGACCTCCTCGATCGAGACCTCGAGCTCTTCCTGTCCTTTTTAACTTTCATTTTAGCAACCAGGAGCTTCGCCTCTCTTTCACGAAGGGCCTTGGGATTCACCTTTTTACAGGACGGACACCCTTGGACATCATGGTCCGAGCTCAGGTACCATACACAATCTTCATGCGGCTCCGTGATTGACATAATTTTCCGTCATTCACCGCACGGCTTGAATCCGGTCTTCTTCGAGGACATCGACAGGAGACCACGAAAGAAGAAGACACTGAAACCAACAAACAGTAACAAACTTACTGTAAAAGCTACAGAGGATCTCTCGAAAAACCATTAGCGTCAACGATGCGGGAAAAAGGGAACTGATGTCATCACGCCGACGTGGGCCTATTATGGAGTTCGTGACGTCAACGGAGCCGCGCGCGATGCCGTGCTTCTGTGATGTCGTCCACGTCGGCGCGAAGCTACAAAAAGAATTTCCGAATGTTGCTGACGCAGGGGGATATTCACAAGGTGAGGAATCCACTGGCAGATGTATCCATCAGAAACATGTCTCGTGGTGGCAGGCTGGTGTGTACCAGTCAGGGAGCCCACCAGAGGCTGGTAGTTCAGGGGGCATCTCTGAGATGCCCTCTGTGTGCCTTTTTCAATAAATCCCACACTGGCATCAGTGTGGGTTTAATGGGCTGAGAAGTTTGATACCAAACTTGTCAGTTTTCAGTGTAGCCATTATGGTGCTGTGGAGTTCGTAATGACAAGCTCCCAGCACCGTATACTCTTAATGGCAGCACTGCACTTCCAATGCCTAAGAATGGACTTGGACACTGTAGGGGTACAGGGCTCATGCACCTGTACCCTCACCACTGGCATAGGGCACCGAGCTAGAGGGGTGACTGATCTATGCCATGGCAGTGGGTTGTAGGCATGGTACACAGGGATGTTTTCCATGTCGACTTTACTTTGTTCTGCACCAAAACACGCAGCCTGCAAAGGCAGCGTGTGTGTGTAAAGGTACAGGGCCTCTAAGGGTGGCACAATAAGTGCAGCAGCCCTTAGAGGTCTTCCCTGGTCACAGTGCCCTGTGGTACTATTTACCAGGGGCTGACTTGTGGCCAGAGATGCCAATTGGGTTTGTTTTGGGGAAAGAACACAGGCCCTGGGAACCTGACTGGCAGGGACAGAGGGCACACCAAGAAAAAGTGCATTAGTAGTCTGGCCAAAAGTGTGTGTTTGGGGGGAGGGGAGGGGGGTTACTGCAACAGAAACCCACTTTCCTACAGCAACTAAGTTGCGGGTCATTTGAATGAAGGCATGTTAATATGGCACATCTGCAGGAGCGGATGCCTCTTAATTGAACTGTATCTTCAGCAATTTACGGTGTTGCAGACATAAGGCTGGGCAGATGCATATTAAGTGACTAAAGTCCTTAAAGGAGTGATGAACAAGTTACTTACCTTCGGTAACGCTTTTTCTGGTAGATACAATATCTGCCTGTGGAGTCCTCACCTTGTGAATATCCCCTTGCGTCAACATTCGGAAATTCTTTTTGTAGCTTCGCGCGGACGTCACAGAGGCACGGCATCGCTCGCGACTCCGCTGACGTCACCGACGCCTAGAATAGGCCCACGCCGGCGTGATGACATCAGTTCCGCCTTTTTTTTCCGTGCTTTCGAGGCGGACGGACCAATGACAGTAGATATATACACAGTATACGCAGTACAAATATCAAGGTAACACACACAGTGTGAAGCAAATGCAACAAAACATTTGAAATAAACAAATACATAATAGAAACTCTGGCATAGAGGAGTGGACAACGGGGAGGCGGGTGAGTCAGTGAGGAATCCACAGGCAGATATTGTATCTACCAGAAAAAGCGTTACCGAAGGTAAGTAACTTGTTCTTCTGATAGATACATCTGCCGTGTGGATTCCTCACCTTGTGAATAGAGTCCCACAGCAGTCCCCACTCCCGGAGGAGGGTGTCCACTCTTCTAGACCAGGAAATCCTGGAGGACAGAGCGTGCAAAGTGATCGTCCCTCCTCACTTCGGAATCCAAGCAGTAATGCTTAGCGAATGTGTGGAGGGAAGACCAAGTTGCCGCTCTACAAATATCCTCTACAAGCACACCTCTAGCTAATGCTGAGGTCGAAGACTTGGCTCTAGTAGAATGAGCCCTTATACCCTCTGGTGGTTCCTTACCGGCCAAAGAGCAGCAGATCTTAATACAGAGGACGATCCATCTTGACAAAGTCCTCTTATGGACCGCTCTTCCTCTCTTGCAGCCAGCAAAGCCAATGAAAAGCTGGTCATCCACTCGACATTCTTTAGTTCTGTCCAGGTAAAAAGACACCGCCCTCTTGGGGTCCAGACGGTGCAATCTCTCCTCCTCCTTGGAAGGGTGTGGGGGAGGATAAAAGGTAGGAAGGGTAATGGATTGACCAAGGTGGAAAGGAGTCACCACCTTTGGCAGAAAAGCAGCCCTGGTCCTAAGAACCATTCGATCAGCATGAATGGTCAAGAAAGGGGGCTTGTGACTAAGAGCTTGAAGCTCACTTACCCTCCTTGCCGAGGTTATAGCAACGAGGAAGACCGTTTTGAGAGTAAGAAGCCTCATAGGACATTTGTGAAGAGGCTCAAAGGGAGCACCCATCAAAAAGGTCAATACAAGATTTAAGTCCCACTGAGGCACAATAAAAGGAGTAGGAGGGAACTTATTTGTGAGGCCCTTCAAAAACCTTAAAACCACAGGAGATTTAAAAAATAAAGGCTGGTCAGGCAAACAGATGAAAGCTGACAGCGCTGAAAGATAGGCCTTCACTGTGGCAACAGCAAGCCCCTGTTGCGCCAGAGAAAGGGCAAACTGGAGAACATCAGATTAATGGGCTCTCAAAGGGTCTATAGACTTCTCCCTGCACCAAGTAACACATTTTGACCACCTATAAGAATAGATGGACTTAGTGGAGTCACGCCTGGCTGACAAAATGACATCCACTACATCAGGCGGGAGAGAAAAAGAACTCAGGTTGCCCCGTTCAATCTCCAGGCATGAAGGTGTAAGGTCTGGAGGTGGGGGTGTAGAACCTGCCCCTCCATCTGGGAGAGGAGATCTGCCCTGTGAGGGAGACGGAGCGGCGGGTGAGAGGAGAGGTGGAGAAGGTCTGAGTACCACACCCTTCTTGGCCAATCCGGGGCGATCAATATAACTTGGGCCCGGTCTTGGCGAATTTTCCTCAGAACCCGAGGAATCAAAGGTATGGGAGGAAACGCGTAAAGGAGTTGCGAGTTCCAACTCAACTGAAACGCGTCCCCCAAGGCTCCTTGCATCGGATACTGGAGACTGCAGAATGACAGGCAGTGAGCATTCTCGCGAGTGGCGAACAGGTCCACCCGAGGAGTCCCCCACATCAGAAAGATGTCGCGAACCACCTCCGGATGAAGCCTCCACTCGTGATCGGCAGAGAACTGCCGACTGAGACTGTCTGCATGAACGTTCTGAACCCCGGCCAGATTTGCCATCAGACAAATCTGATGGTCCGGAACCCAGGACCAGAGGCGCAGAGCCTCTCTGCAGAGAAACTGCGACCCCACTCCTCCCTGCTTGTTGATGTACCACATCGCGGTCGTGTTGTCCGTCAGGACCTGCACTGACACACCGCGAAGGGAAAGGAGGAAGGCCTTGAGTGCCAGACGTATCGCCCGCAACTCTAGAAGGTTGATGTGAAGCAACCTTTCCTCTGGAGACCAAAGACCCTTGACCTCCAGGTCTCCCAGATGAGCACCCCACCCGAGAGTGGATGCATCCGTTATCACTGTGGCCACCGATGGAGGAAGTTGAAAAGGCTTTCCTTGTGACAGATTGCCTTCCACGCTCCACCAAGACAGATCCGCTGCAGCTTCTCTGGAGGTCCTCACTGACTCCCTGAGATCTCCTTTGTGCTGATACCACTGCTTGCGGAGGCACCACTGGAGTGCCCTCATGTGCCAGCGTGCATGATTGACCAACAGAATGCAAGAAGCCATCAGACCGAGCAGGCGAAGAACCTTCAACGACCGCTCCATTGAAGAACAAAGGAATAATTTCCTGTATGTCGCGAATCCTTTGAGGTGGAGGGAATGCACGACATACAGTTGTGTCCAGTACAGCACCTATGAACAGTTTGCGCTAGGAGGGCACCACGTGAGACTTGGGTACATTTATCGAAAAACCCACCCTGTGTAACAACTGAGTTGTCTCCTGCAGATGATGGAGCACCTTCTCCAGCGACACCGCTTTGATCAGCCAGTCGTCCAGATACGGGAATACAGGTATCCCCGACCTCCTGAGATGAGCTGCCACCACTGCCATCACCTTGGTGAAGACTCGAGGCGCAGTAGTAAGGCCAAACGGAAGGACCGTAAACTGGTAGTGTTGCGACCCAACCATAAAACGGAGATACTTTCTGTGCGACTTCAAGATGGGAATATGAAAATACGCATCCTGCAAGTCGATTGACACCATCCAGTCTTCTTCCAGCAGTGCTTGAAGAACCTGTGCAAGAGTGAGCATCTTGAACTTTTCCTGTTTCAGGTAAAGGTTCAAGATCCTGAGATCCAGAATTGGCCGAAGTCTGCCATCCTTTTTGGGGATCAGGAAATACTGGGAGTAGCACCCCTGACCCCTCTCCTGCTCCGTAACCACCTCTATCGCACCTTTTCGAAACAGTGCCAGGACTTCTTCCTGCAAGAGAAGCAGATGGTCCTCCGAACAATAACCATGGCAAGGAGGGTAATTTGGGGGAAATTCCCAAAAAGGAAGAGCATACCCATTCTCTACAAGATTGAGAACCCAAAGATCCGATGTAATTAATTCCCAATCTTGTAGAAAATGGGTAAGCCGACCCCCCACTGGGACCACATGATCCGGAATGGCGGATCTAGGGCTGCTTTGCTGCGTTGGCAGGGGGCTGGGAAGGGGAAGAAGAAGAGGAGGAGGAGGAAGCTTGACGACCTCTAGGACGGGCTCTTTGCCTGCCCCTGTACGATTTGTACAGCGTATTTTGCTGTTGCTGTGGCTGCTGCTGAGATGGTCTGTAGGAACGAAAGGAAGATCTGCCAAATCCTCTGAAACGCCTTCCAGTAGTACCCCTGGACTGAAGGCCCAAAGATTTTGCAGTGGCCCTACTGTCTTTAAAACGTTCTAATTTCAAAAAGGGGGGTGGTGATGGACAGAGTATCTGAGTTAATCAGAACACTCCTACCCAGTCAACAGATCAGGGCTTGATCCATCACCGTTTTTTAGCTCACTGCACCATCCCAGTTCAGAACCTGGCTATATGCAAATTAGTCTGTCCCTGGCCCAGTGCATCATGGGAACAGGGCAGACCAAACTACCAAGCCAATTCTTCACTGGAAAGGAAACAAGCTTCCGGGGACCGGTTTCTGGCATTACAGCCGTCTTCGGCCCGGCTTGCTTGAATCCTGATGGTGCAGTGAGCAAGGGACTCATGTCTGAGCATACCCTTCCACACTTATGGTGGCCAAAATAATTTCAAAAAGGGGGTGGTGATGGACAGAGTATCTGAGTTAATCAGAACACTCCTACCCAGTCAACAGATCAGGGCTTGATCCATCACCGTTTTTTTAGCTCACTGCACCATCCCAGTTCAGAACCTGGCTATATGCAAATTAGTCTGTCCCTGGCCCAGTGCACCATGGGAACAGGGCAGACCAAACTACCAAGCCAATTCTTCACTGGAAAGGAAACAAGCTTCCGGGGACCGGTTTCTGGCATTACAGCAGTCTTCGGCCCGGCTTGCTTGATTGAATCCTGATGGTGCAGTGAGCAAGGGACTCATGTCTGAGCATACCCTTCCACACTTATGGTGGCCAAAATAATTTCAAAAAGGGGGTGGTGATGGACAGAGTATCTGAGTTAATCAGAACACTCCTACCCAGTCAACAGATCAGGGCTTGATCCATCACCGTTTTTTAGCTCTCTGCACCATCCCAGTTCAGAACCTGGTTATATGCAAATTAGTCTGTCCCTGGCCCAGTGCATCATGGGAACAGGGCAGACCAAACTATCAAGCCAATTCTTCACTGGAAAGGAAACAAGCTTCCGGGGACCGGTTTCTGGCATTACAGCCGTCTTCGGCCCGGCTTGCTTGAATCCTGATGGTGCAGTGAGCAAGGGACTCATGTCTGAGCATACCCTTCCACACTTATGGTGGCCAAAAGCCCTGATCTCTTGACTGGGTGAGAGTACTCTGCTTAATTCAGAGACTCTGTCCATCACCACCCCTTGTTGTAAATAATTTTGTCCACCCTAAGCGTGGAAGGGTATACTCAGATGAGAGTCCCTTGCTCATTGCACCATCAGGATTCAAGCAAGCCGGGCCGAAGACGCCTGAAATGGCAGAAACCGGTCCCCGGAAGCTTGTTTCCTTCCCAGTGTAAGAATTGGCTTTTGTAGTCTGGTCTGCCCTGTTCCCATGATGCACTGGGCCAGGGACAGACTAATTTGCATACAGCCAGGTTCTGAAACTGGGATGGTGCAATGAGCTAAAAAACGGTGTTGGATCTAGCCCTGATCTCTTGACTGGGTGAGAGTACTCTGCTTAATTCAGAGACTCTGTCCATCACCACCCCTTGTTGTAAATAATTTAAAACGTTCTAAGGCAGCATCAGCCTTCTTGCCAAACAATCCTGAACCATCAAAAGGCAAGTCCATCAAAACAGACTGAACATCTGTAGAGAATTCCAATGTTTTAAGCCATGCGGCCCTCCTAGTGGCCACGGAAGAGCCTATGACCCTCGCTACTGAATCAGCAGTGTCCAGTCCACTCTGAATCACCTGCCTCGCAGCCGCCTGAGTGTGCGATATCACCTCCTGAAAATCCTTTCTATCTTCCTCAGGGATTTTCGGAACCAACTGTTTGACAGAATCCATTAAGGCATGTACAATACCGTCCCATCAGACAAGATGCGTTGGTTGACTTTAACGCCATACTGGCTGAGGAGAAGACCTTGGCAGCTTGATCCTGCTTTCTGGACTCTTTATCCCCATGAACCTGCGGAAAAGCACCAGCAGACCTCTTCGAGCAGGCAGCCTGCACAACTAAACTCTCAGGCAAGGGGTGTGTTGACAAAAATTCAGGGTCACCAGGTGCAACCCTGTACCTCCTCGCCACTGTTCTAGAAACTGCAGGAGCAGACAAAGGCTTCTTCCAAACCTCATAGATGGGTTCAGCTAACGCATCATTAAAGGGTAACATTGGCTCAATGATTGAGGAGGGTGAATGAAGAACTTCAGTCAGAAGATTTGGCTTATAATCAGCAGTGGGCAGAGTTATGTTCAACAAATTTGCTGCTTTTTTGATAACAGTGTGATAAGGTACCACATCCTTTGAAGGCACATTCGACACTGAAGCCAAATCCCACTCAGGGGACAGTTCAAGCACACTGGCCTCATTCAGGTCCTCAAAAGGATCTTCAGAATCCTGTAACTCTCCTTCCTCCATATCTGCATATCGATATTGTTCTTCCTCCAGAAGTCTCTGGGCTTCTCTCCGTGACCTTTCCTTCACGATAGAAGTCGAAGGATCCGGAATCGACTCCGACGGGGCCGGCGTCGATCCCAAAGTCGGATGAGGTTGTTTCACACGAGGTCGAACAGAATCCTGCTTCGGAGTCGTAGGCACCGGCGTCGACGGAACCGGGGTCGACGTCGTACGCTTCGGCGTCGACGACACAGGCGGTGTCGGAAAATGCCAATGCGGTGGTAGAGCCGGCATAAAAGGCATGAAGGGCGCAGGAGCATAAGCCTGGGGAACACCCAAGTTAAAAGACATAGGACCCGTGGGACCAACAGGTGCACCAGACGGGTACATCGCCCTAGAATAAACACCAAACATGGCGTTCAGGAAATGGGATGGATCCTGACCTGGAGCCGGAAAATCAGGATAGGGTCCTCCGGGCTGCTCCCGAGGAGGCGGAGTCGACACGACGTCGACCTCTTCCTCGAGTCCTGGAACCGGGGTCGACGAACCCGCAGGTACCGGAACCTCGGCCTCACCAGCCCCCTGCACCTCACCTTCATCCTCCTGACCAGAAGGATTGGATGGATCCGGAGAATGGACCTGCTTCGGTGACTCGGGCGAATTCGGATGTGAAGCTTCACCAACAGAGTCATGATCCTCCGACGCCGAAATCTCCACTTCCTTATTAAGAAGTTTGACCTGCGACTTCGGTCTCGAACCAGAGTCCTTCCCTGAGTGATGACGTGACTCATGGCTCCTCCTATGTTTTTTCCTCGAAGATCTTGAAACATGAGCAGAAGACGACTCCGAGCGCGACTTCGATCGAGACCTCGACCACGAACGTCGAGATCGAGACTTCGAAGTCTTTTTAACTTTCTTACTTTTCAGCTTTGCCACGAGGAGTTTCGTCTCCCTTTCTCGTAGGGCCTTTGGGGTCATCTTCTTACAACAAGGGCAATCCTCGAAGTCATGGTCGGAACTCAGGCACCAGACGCAGCATTCATGCGGGTCGGTAATAGACATTGTCTTGCCACATTCTCCGCAAGCCTTAAAGCCAGTCTTCTTCAACGACATCTCTAAGAAAATAGAAACAGTAATAATAGAAGAAGAGTAACTAAGTTACTAGAAAGCTACAGTACGATCCCAGAAAACCGTTAGCGTCGACGACGCGGAAAAAAGGGAACTGATGTAATCACGTCGGTGTGGGCCTATTATAGGCGTCGGTGATGTCAGCGGAGTCGCGAGCGATGCCGTGCCTCTGTGACATCCGGATCCACGTCGGCGCGAAGCTACAAAAAGAATTTCCGAATGTTGCTGACGCAAGGGGATATTCACAAGGTGAGGAATCCACACGGCAGATGTATCTATCAGAAATTTTCTTTTACTCTGCTCTAAATGATGATAAATCAGTTTTGACCCAACAGCAGTGCTGCAAATCTAAACAGTCAGTGAATGTCAGAGATACAACACCTAAACTGGAGGGAAAATTCTAGGGGTATATATACACCAAAAAGAAAGAAAATAAACCATTTACAAATACTCACCAAAAAGCAGTCAAGGTCTGGAAGTTGATAGTCTCTAGTACATGCTCTGGGGCATTCAGTTCCAACAGCAACATGATGAATATTCGATGGTAAGGGAGTTGTTGGAACTCGGTTTGTCTCGCATCATGATCTTGGAGGAGAACCCCAACCACAATACCAAGAACCTAAAAATAGAAGGTAATTGTGCTATTTTAAAGAGACCAATTTTAAACATCCAGTAAGTCACACCAAGTCCAATCATAACCTATAGGAAAATATCAATATGTGAAGAACACAACCCAAATCAAAAAAGCATTGTTTGGAATGCACAAAAAAAGCGTAAGTGCTGGTACCCTCAGCACAGAGTTGGTTTCACATACTTTATTTAGACCATATCTTTTAACTATAGTAAACTTTGATGACTAGAGCACAGAATTAAGTCTTTGTCAATTAATACAAATCATTACAATCACGGAATATATCAAATGCACTAGAACAAAAATATTACTAATATTGAGGTAGTTTAGGAATAACAAGTCATACTGGATCATTGCCATCACAAAAGCCCATCACTAAAATAACATTTCATTCTGCTGTTTACATTTAAAGCCATTTTTACATTTCATTACTAAGACATTGCTTCTCAATATAATAGTAAATCCTTCTATACAGTCTTAACCTATTTTTTTTGCTATTTTCTGTATTACAGTGCCATCGTGCTTTTCATTTAAACTGTAGTACTTTAACTAGTCATATTTCATGAGAAAATGATTTTCGGATTTGATCTGTAAAACGCCTCCGTGCTTCTTCTCAAAGCTGGGCTAAATCGATTAGAATCTTATGTTTTATTGTAGTTTCTATATTCTTAATAGGCTCTGCGCATTGGAATAATATATCCTATAAATTAGACCTAGGACTGAGGTCGACTAGGTTTCTATTGAATTTACTAAACTTATAAGTGAGTGCCAGCTAGCTCAGCGGTCACTAGAAACTTTTTCGAATTTACAAGAAGGGATTAGTTTCTGACAACCGCATAAACATGGCAGCTTTGTTTCCCAAGAATAAGAATATATCTCTCAGAGTCGTGGAAACAATAGATTACTATTTTACTCAGTCAATCGTGCATGCTTCGTTTCTACAGAGTTGCAGAGAAATAGTGAGATAGGCGTTTTCAATAAAAGGTTTATTGAACAGTCTTCTTTCTCATGCAAGAAAGGTGAACTGCTACAATCGTTGGACAGAATGCAAAGTATAATGCGTACAGCGTAAATAGTAATATGAAATAATACTGTAAGAGCATTGTATGGTTTCTAAGCCATATAAAAATACATACATAAATTACTGTCTAAAATACTCAACTGGTGCTTCTAAAATACGCCTACCCCAATGTACCTAAACTAAGTCTAGTACAAGGGAAGAAGTAAGTATTGTTTAGCATAGGTTTTGTGTTTGCCAAGAACCTACCAAAGGTTTTTCTAGGTTCTATTCAGCTCCATACTTTTTTAGAATGAAGGAGGTCTGGTATCTCTGTCTCGGGACTCGATTTCCCAACACCCCGCAAGGGGAGCCGGAAACACTGGAGCTGGATTCTCAGCAGGGAAGGGCAGCTTCCTGATCAGTGCATCAGCTGGAGAGTCGGCTTCCTTCGGCATTTGCTGTAGCGAGCTGCATCGGGCAAGTAGGTCTTCGAACTGCTCCGAACCACCATATCTTGCTATAGCAAGTGAAGGTATATTTATACCTTGAAGGTGTTTAGGAATGCTGAGTTAATAGTTAAACAAAGGACAAAAGATGACATATCTAGCCATGTTTTTATGTACCAATGTGCGAAAACAAGCTTCCGCAGAGATCTCAAGTTAAAATTAATTATCTTGAAATATGTACAGGATACAATAGGATGTATATATATGTAGATCATAAGTCACATGTATAATGGAGGCATGCACATAATAACCATTTGTAATTAAACAATAATGTTTTTTATTATAACAAAGATTGAATAAAATAAAATCCATAATTTTGTACCATGCATCTTGTTCACTCATAGTTCTTGCTGTCACTAGTCCGTTTTTGTCCTTTGTTTAACTATTAGTTCCTAATTATCTTTCTTCCAAATACCATACCTATCCCGAATTAGGAACTCTAGTCGGGGATACCCCTTTCTTTTTACATATATAGGAATGCTGAGTTGACGTAAAGTCGGGCATATGAACTTCATGAATGAACCTCTGGGGAATAGTTGTTCATTGTAAAAACTAACTGAGTTCTTGGAGAAATCAATATTCAAGCAAGGGGAAGTCCCCAACTGCTTAAGCTGGTTTTCCAAGAAATCGTGGACGTTTGGTGAACGGATGGAAGTAGCCATTCCTGTATTTGGGTAGCATGGGCTATGCATAAATAAGGGCTTGATTTCTATGCCTATATAAGGGCAACGTGAATTGTACCTATATAAGGGCATGAATCGGGAAAATTCAATCGAAGCCTAAAACGCCACACAACACCCACTCTACTTTCTTATGTACGACATTACTAAGTTCTAAACACGTTAAACATATCCAAACATGAAGTGTTAAAACCCACCCAAAATACATAAAATGCATTGGTACTGGTTGTACACGAATAGCGCATTGGTGCTGTACGCATTTAAAGCAATGTTTCATTTCAAGCATATAGGTGACATTTTCAAAAAATGCTATCTGAATGAATCATGAAAATACATTTATGAAATGGCTCTTAAATACAGAAAAGAAAAGCCGAAACCATTTCATGCCATATTACATATACCTGTTGGTAGGAGGACACGGTCAAATATTGTCTCTGGAAGTTTTTCAAAGATTTCTAGTTTTCTAAGAATAGTTCTACTTTAAGCAGATTACTTTGTGCCCAAAAATAAAAAATACAAATTTGGAAAAAGAAAAAGTTAATCAGAGGGAAAAACCCCCCCCAGAAAAGTCCCAAAGTTAGAACTTTGTTTTGTAAAATTGAAGGTCGAAGTCAGAGTCTATCAGAACACTGTGTGCCAAATCAAAAGTCAGTGTTATTTGTTTGGAGAAAACATCAAATCTTCGAAGTCTGTAAAAAAAGTGTCTACCATTGTAGGTGAGAGTTGGATTACCTCGTTAAGAAGATTAACCGCACATAGATGTGAAGCATCGCCGTCAGCATTGGTCACATTAGCAATGTTCGTAGTGTATTGATACCAGTGTGCCAGTTTTCTCTCGTACCTCACCAGCAGCATTTTGAGTCTGAGATCTCAATGAATGCAGTCATCAGAATTGGTAGCCGCTGGGGGCAACACAGTGCATGGGCTGTTACTGGTTCAAGCAAAGTATCAATATCCGTTGGAATGACTGATGGGAGCATGAGACATAAGTCTAACACGCATTCTTCTCCGCATAGCAGGCAGCGCAGAACAGGTAAGATGCAATCTTGCCAAATTGGTCTGAATGACAGAAACCATGTGGTATTTAATTCTCTTAAACAAGTTAATCCCAAAATTTGGACGATGCGCTCAAGACACTTCATCGCCAGTAGAGTTGTCTCCACGGTGATCTGGGTGTCGCTCATGGATTGGCTTGCAATATCGAAGCAGTAGGAGCAAAAATAGTATCCCTGCAACGAGTCACAAAATGAGAGGCAACCCGCCAAACACAGAGTGCACAAAGTTTGGAAGTATTCCTAGGACTGCTTCAAAGGGTGCCAACATTCCCGAAAAAACAGTCTTAAATACATGTACAATACCACTCGTATCAGACAAGTTTAAGATAAGACTTAACATTTCTGAGAAATGTATAGGGCAGTTTGTAGTTAAGAGGGCAAGTATCTCTGCAGAAGTCCTTGCGACTTGCAGATCATAGGTCTCTTTGGCCGACGTCAGTGGCACAGTTTTCTGTAAAAGAATGGCTTTCATTCTGCTTAAAGTATCGATTTGTGTAGAAGAGATGTTCAGTGAAGGCCAGAACGGCGACTGCCGGTCTGTCTTAGTTTTTGGAAACAATACTTGCATACAGCAAGTGACCCTGGCTGACACATTAGCGAGATAGGGTAAACCTGGCAACATGCCACAGCAGCTGTGATCGTTCAAAATGAGGCAACTTCCATTAGAAAGTTGACCAAAAATTGGATCCATCACCGCAGCTGGTGAACCTTGCAGGTGGCAGGATAAATTGTTAGAGGAACCATTGCAGGCCCCGTGTAAATTAATACCCCGATAAAGGAGAACCGCTTAGTGCGTTTTCACAATTTTTACCACTAAGAATCACTTCTTTCCTCCCACTCCAACATCTATGTGTGTATGGTAAGTCCCAGGATGTCTTGATGTATTCTTTACCCAACCTTTCATATGTGTCTGTTGGTATATGTTTTAGGCAATATGGAAAATGGAAAATTGTAACGGGCAGAGTGATTGGTCCGTGAATCATCCATTCAGTGGCTGGCTTTTCAGCGACTTTAAATGGCAATCTTTACAGTTTTTCAATGCTCAGCACCATATAGTCTGCTCCCCTCTGTGCCAGTTTGATCTGTTTATCAGTGAGATTGAATTCTGAAAACAGTGACTTAGTATTGATTAAACGTCAAGGCACATAGCCTGAACAAAGGTTTTGAAAGGTCCAGCCTAATAGCATGATAGAAAGTAATTGCGATTGATCATGTTGTAACATGACCAAGTCCTGTACCATTAGGTCTATGGCAGAGGATACTATGCTGTCCAAAGAATATATCCTGGACGACAGGGTTGTTAACCCATTGTCAACTACAGAGAGAGTTTTCTCTAAATTATTACGATCAATTTCTCGTATACGTTCTGCAGTCTCTGCTTGCGTAATCTTCCATGCTTCATTATACTTAGCATAGATACCGGTATATATAAAACATTTATGACGCAGTTTAGTAGGTCCTTGCAAGAAGTCCCTTAGATCAGCTCCATCTTGAAGTAAAGATAAGTGTTGTTTTACTTCCTTGTGTGTAAATCTATGTAACCATTCAAGGCACAGTTTCCCTAACTGTATGTTGTTACTATTCCTGCATGCTGTTTCTGAACATATCTTGGTTCTAGCCTAGTGAATGTGAAGCCTTGTGTTTTATTCAGTAATCTATCTTGACAGGTGTTTGCGCCTGTGGGCAAGATTAACTATTTTTCCAATCTGGATCTGTTGTGATGCAAAATAGTATGTACGTCGACCTCCCCCTCTGAAGTGTTACTATCAGGTGTAGGTGTAGGTATTGACTGATTGTTCAGGTCTTTGATCTTGGCTAACCCAAGACAAGATGTCTGTTGGACAGTGTCATTCAAAAACAATTTGCTCTGGGATAATGCAGGCTCTAAATAAAGCTTCTAATCCCTGCATTGCCAGTCTTTTGTGCCCCAGACAGTTTTTGTCTCAATGTTGTCTTTCCAAAAGTCAAAACCTAGTGAAGACAGCGGAGCATAAAAGGCTGCAGTATAAATTTGCTTGGTATTTGTCAACATACTTTTCATTCCTGTCAACATTTTTAAAGTAAAATGATTCTGGATTGGACACATTATACCCTGAAAAGTATGGAAATGTGCCCAAAAATGTTTTTGAGCTACCCTTTGGTGGCGTAGGACAATGTTCCCATTGGTTATACATCAGTGCATCTCTAGGGTTTGCAGATTTGTGCAAGAAATGATGACCATAGTGATTATAACAATACATTTGTTCATAATCTGATAAACCTTATAAGTATTCATGATTTGTAAATACAACAGATATTTCTAAGTCTGACATCATATTATTAACAGTTTTGAAGTACCGATTGTAGGAGAGTAGGGTCTGCAATCCTATGATCACCCAGATTTTTGCTTTTTGCTTCACTGGTTTACGACTTTCCCTGGCTGTGGGCCTGCTAATCAGACCCACAGCCTAGCTGTTCTCTCTACTCCAAATTGTACCCAGGTACTGAATTGTCACTGGGCCCTCTCCAAGTCCCTGTACCCAGGGCTGAGGTGCACCCAGAAGTCTCCCAGGGGCTGCAGCATGTATTATGCCACCCCTGGGCTGACTAACTAAACAGACACAACTGGCTGCTTGACAGCTGGGGCAAGGTGGTGTAATCACCCTTTGCTATAGATATAGTATACCTATATCTAAACCTAAATGGGCACACAGATCTCCTATCAGTCACTCCTATGGCAGGCCTTGACAATCCTGAAGGCAGAGTGCTTGGAATCATGTGAGATGGTGCTCTGGCATGAGCTGAGCCCGCCTGCGGCTTTCGGGATCTATCCCTTAGCCGTTTCCATGATATCGCATACCATATACTCTTAAGTGCATTATAATCCTCGCGGTTATATGCCAACTCTGGTATCGCTTTATCAAAACATGTCGAGTAAGGTGTCATACGAATTGGAATACTAACCCCTCGCCAATTCTGGCGACGGGGTTAGCATTCCACCCTTCTAGAGGGACACGACATGTATGTAACCTGTAACCCCGGTTAAAGTCAGACAGAGCCTTAGCTCCAAAAAATGGATGCTGCCACCGAGACACAAGTCTGCTCTCCTGCTGCTGGGAGTCCTCCCAGCCCAGGAGGCAAGGACAAAGGGTTTCCTGCCAGGGGCGGTGCCAGCACCGTCCCAGACAGGATTTTGTGTATCCTAGGTAGGCAGGGCTTTAGAGGAAGGTGACTGCATGTGGCACCCCGGTGCTCACTGTGCATAGGCCGGCTTGAACCAGTTCCAGGGGCACTCCAGCCCCTGATCTGGGGAAAGCCCGCCAAAGGAGAGGGGTGTAACCACCCCCCTCCTAGTCCCACCCATAGGGCAGGACTTAGTCGCGTGCCAGCCCCTTTTTGCAGGATAAAGGTAGGAACTGGCCCCCCTCCAAATCAGATCAATCTTTGAATACTGAACCGACCTTCTACACGAAGAACTCAAGACTCTTCTCAAGATTTCTCCCTTGTGACTAAGGAGTAGTCAACCTGCAGCAGCAGGCACCAACCAAGCATCGCGGTTTGTTGCCAGTCTCTCCTCCGGATCAAGACTGCTCCAGCACGACGAGAACCGGCTTCCCTGGCACCTCTGACCTCAACCTACATCATCAGCCCAGCTGTGATCCGTGGGTGCGACGATACCTCGAGGGACCGGCCATCTTCAGAACTGCACGACGCTTGTCCAGCACGACCACCGAGTGACCCTCGACCGAGTGCTTTGGGGTAAGAGAAGCCCCGACCCTGAGCAGCTCCAGCAACGAAGTTCAGCCCCCCTGCATCCACGAGATCTGCGTGGGGCCCTTCTGCTTTTTGCTGCTCACCGCGTTGTCCAGGTCACTTGCCCGTTGGCTAGTGACCCTCTGACGACGAACTCTAACGACAAACACCGCTGGTCTGGTTGCTCCAGACTGGCCCTTGCTTCCCTCCATCAGAGAAGCACCCTGGACCCTCCTGGTCCACTCCAGACGCCATTTTAGGTCCACCGCGTGGGCCTTGCATTTGCCAAGACTTGTTGCCCCAATCCTGGGTCCAGCGACGTCGACAGCAGAGACCTTCGTGGGACAGCTCGCACCTCCATCCTGGTCGCCGACAACGCCTCCTGGTCCGAGAGACTGCAGACCCCAGCAGCGCCCACTCCCTGGCTGAGGTGACTTCGTCCGGTGCCATCCTGGTGCCCACCTAAATCACTGGCTAGTGATTCAGAACTTGGTCCCCTCTGCTTACAGGTTTCTTCTTCCCTGATCCAGGCTTGGATCACCACGAACTCCTTCACTGGCCGCCTGCCAGCAACTTCTTTCTTCAGGCTCCTGGATCTTCAACGAGGGTTTCCGACGCAACTTGAACCCTATGCAGCCGCAGCCCCTGGGCTAGGTAAACTGAGTACTCCGGTGCTCCAGCATAGTCCAACACCCTAAGTGTTCGGATCCACCCTTGTTTTCGACCCACCTAGTCGGGTTCGCCCGAGAACAGTAACTTTGCAAAGTGCTAGTATCCATAGACTTGTTCCCGCATTACGCGTGAGAGTTCCCACTCTGCACACGGCGTCCCTAGGCCTCCTGCTTCTAATCTAAGGGTTCAGCATTGTAGGCCTAGCGTTTCTACAGTCTAGAAAAGTATTACTTACCTGCTAGTAACTTCGCATTCCACTTCTTGTGTATATGGTTTTTCGTGCCCCTCGGGCATTTGTGTAAATTGTGCGACTTTTAGTATTTTCATAAGAGTTTTGTTGTGTGCTTAGCTCCCAGTCTCATAAAGAGCCAGGGTAGTCTTATTATAAATAAATATACTTTATTTTTGATAACAACTTGTGTGGTGTCCTTTCACTTGGTGTTCAAGGGGTAATGTGATGGTAAAACAGCTGGCTTAACACGCCCTCTAGAGTCTTAGCCTTAGACTGCTCGTATCCATGCTACTAGGATAGCTGGTTTATCAGGTTGACTTACAACCAATCATCAATAAGGGTTCTCTGGACTGATACATAGTGATCACTAGAATAGTGAGCACTGCATATCAGGCCAACTTCTCACACCGATCATCAGAAAAGGTACTAAATGAAAAAGTCATTCAAGGAAATCTTGAACTGGTGTAGAATCTTCAACAGCTCCGATGTGCCAAAAATGTCATAATCAGTTCTGTCCCAAGCTATACCCCCTGGTATAGGAACGGCTGTGATGTTCACTGATGACAAGTCCCTTTGTTCACGATAAGATTTGTGTGGCTTGAATAGTAAGTTGATGTTCTTACATGCTGTGTTCTTTTTAATATATCTTCCATTTATCAGCATTCCCAAAGTTATTACCAGAGTCAACCAAAGTAGAAGAAAAAGCACACCCAACACAATCAAAGTTCAATCCCTGGTGAAACCAGATAAGTCTTTTCCAGGTGAAGAAAAAAGTCATTTGCTTGTTCTTTGAAAGGTCTTTTTGCTCGCGTAGTTTCAGGTTCGCTGGGATCCTCAGAAAATTTATCAAAGTTAATGAAATAGCCAGAGGCAGTTCTGTCAATGGTCATTCGGCTTCGTTGAAATCGCTGGAACTAATTGATCACTTGTTACATTTGTGTAGTCAGATGCTACTTCATTGTAGACATGCGTTTCTTGACGAACTGTTATTTGGGGCTCAAGTGGTACGAGTTTCATTGCTTTGCTGCATAGTCCTCCATTTCGCACTGCAGACTCTTCAAAGATGATGAGTCTCTCAGTTTGCACCTCTTTGATAGTAGCCAGATTAGGGCATCTGCTACATTGGCGGAGTCCATTTGGCCTACTGCTTATGATCTGCCACATGTGGTTTAACTAGGTCGATGGACACAAACCTGTTCTTTTTACCAGCAAGGGGCGGCAGTAATACTGTTCTTGATCTGTGGATTGCTAGGACAGGTACTGGTTGTCTGTAAGAAGGCCCAAATTCCTTCTTCTCCGCGATCTTTTCTCCGACTAGATCCCCAAGCTTAGGAATCCAGACATGCCTTGCTGGGACAGTCAGTTTCTCTTCAGTGGTGGTTGGCTTCAGGGACACGTTACTTTGTTTCGTTCTTATTTCATTTAAGTCCTGTAAAACAGCCAAACGGTCTTTGATATCAAAGGGTTTTTGGTCTACCACTGAAGTCTGACAATCGAGATCTGAAATTAACATTCTGGTCCCAAAAAGGTCTTCATATGGAGTGATACCCCCTAGAGAACTTCTTGGGAGATTGTTAAGACTACGTTGGACACTTATTAGATGTTTGACCCACCCGTCACCCGAGCGTAATACCCTAGCTGTTATAGATTGCTTTATGTCCCGTTTTTTTCTCTCCACTACCAAATTTCCCTCAGGAAGGAATGGACTAGAGGAACAAGTTACTTACCTTCGGTAACGCTTTTTCTGGTAGATACAATATCTGCCTGTGGATTACTCACCTTGTGAATATCCCCTGCGTCAGCAACATTCGGAAATTCTTTTTGTAGCTTCGCGCCGACGTGGACCCGGACGTCACAGAGGCACGGCATCGCTCGCGACTCCGCTGACGCCTATAATAGGCCCACGCCGGCGTGATGACATCAGTTCCGCCCTTTTTTCCGTGCCTTCGAGGCACACGGACGGACCAATGACAGACATATACACAGTATACGCAGTACCAATATCAAGGTAGCACACACAGTGTGAAGCAAATGCAATAAAACATTTGACAATAAGATAAATACATAATAGAAACACTGGCATAGAAGAGTGGACAACGGGGAGGCGGGTGGGTCAGTGAGGAATCCACAGGCAGATATTTTATCTACCAGAAAAAGCGTTACCGAAGGTAAGTAACTTGTTCTTCTGATAGATACATCTGCCGTGTGGATTCCTCACCTTGTGAATAGAGTCCCATAGCAGTCCCCACTCCCCGAGGAGGGTGTCCACTCCTCTATACCAGAAATTCCTGGAGGACAGAGCGCGCAAAATGGCCGTCCCTCCTCACCTCGGTATCCAAGCAGTAATGCTTCGCGAAAGTGTGGAGGGAAGACCAAGTTGCCGCTCTACAAATATCCTCTACAGGAACACCTCTAGCCAATGCTGAGGATGAAGACTTAGCTCTTGTAGAATGAGCCCTTATACCCTCTGGTGGTGCCTTACCGGCCAAAGAGTAGCAGATCTTTATACAGAGGACGATCCATCTTGATAAAGTTATTTTATGGACCGCTCTTCCTCTCTTGCAGCCAGCAAAGCCAATGAAGAGCTGGTCATCCAACCGACAGTCTTTAGTTCTGTCCAGATAAAAAGAAACCGCCCTCTTGGGGTCCAGACGGTGCAACCTCTCTTCCTTGGAAGGGTGTGGGGGAGGATAAAAGGTAGGAAGGGTAATGGATTGACCAAGGTGGAAAGGAGTCACCACCTTAGGCAGAAAAGCAGCCCTGGTCCTAAGAACCATTCGATCAGCATGAATGGACAAGAAAGGGGGCTTGTAACTAAGAGCTTGAAGCTCACTCACCCTCCTTGCCGAGGTTATTGCAACGAGGAAAACTGTCTTAAGAGTCAAAAACCTCATAGGACATTTGTGAAGAGGCTCAAAAGGAGTACCCATCAGAAAAGTCAAAACAAGATTTAAATCCCACTGAGGCACAATAAAAGGAGTAGGAGGGAACTTATTCGTGAGGCCCTTCGAAAACCTTAAAACCACAGGAGATTTAAAAAGAGATGGCTGGCCAGGCAAACAGAGAAATGCCGACAGCGCTGAAAGATAGCCCTTCACTGTGGCAACGACAAGCCCCTGTTGCGCCAGAGAAAGGGCAAACTGGAGAACATCAGACAAATGGGCTCTCAGAGGGTCTATAGATTTCTCCCCACACCAAGTGACAAATTTTGACCACCTATAAGAATAGATGGACTTAGTGGAGTCACGCCTGGCTGACAAGATGACATCCACCACGTCAGGCGAAGAGAAAAAGAACTCAGGTTGCCCCGTTCAATCTCCAGGCATGAAGGTGTAAGGTCTGGAGGTGGGGGTGTAGAACCTGCCCCTCCATCTGGGAGAGGAGATCTGCCCTGTGAGGGAGACGGAGCAGCGGGTGAGAGGAGAGGTGGAGAAGGTCTGAGTACCACACCCTTCTTGGCCAATCCGGGGCGATCAATATAACTTCGGCCCGGTCTTGGCAAATTTTCCTCAGAACCCGAGGAATCAAAGGTATGGGAGGAAACGCGTAAAGGAGTTGCGAGTTCCAACTCAACTGAAACGCGTCCCCCAAGGCTCCTTGCATCGGATACTGGAGACTGCAGAATGACAGGCAGTGAGCATTCTCGCGAGTGGCGAACTGGTCCACCCGAGGAGTCCCCCACAACTGAAAGATGTCGTGAACAACCTCCGGGTGAAGCCTCCACTCGTGGTCGGCAGAGAAATGCCGACTGAGACTGTCTGCACGAACGTTCTGAACTCCGGCCAGATAATTTGCCATCAGACAAATCTGATGGTCCTGAACCCAGGACCAGAGACGCAGAGCCTCTCTGCAGAGACACTGCGGCCCCACTCCTCCCTGCTTGTTGATGTACCACATCGCAGTCGTGCTGTCCGTCAGGACCTGAACCGATTCACCGCGAAGGGAAGGGAGGAAGGCCTCGAGCCCCAGACGTATTGCCCGCAATTCTAGAAGGTTGATGTGAAGCAACCTTTCCTCTGGAGACCAAAGACCCTTGATCTCCAGGTCCCCCAGATGAGCACCCCACCCGAGAGTGGATGCATCCGTTACTACCGTGGCCACTGATGGAGTAAGTTGAAAAGGCTTTCCTTGCGACAGATTGCCTTCCACGCTCCACCAAGACAGATCCGCTGCAACTTCTCTGGAGATCTTCACTGACTCCCTGAGATCTCCGTTGTGCTGATACCACTGCCTGCGGAGGCACCACTGGAGTGCCCTCATGTGCCAGCGTGCATGGTTGACCAATAGAATGCAAGAAGCCATCAGACCGAGCAGGCGAAGAACCTTCAGGAGTGGAACGACCGCTCCATTGTAGAACAAAGGAATTATTTCCTGAATGTCGCGAATCCTTTGAGGTGGAGGGAATGCACGACAAAAAGTAGTGTCCAGTACCGCACCCATGAACAGTTGCGCTGGGAGGGCACCAGGTGAGATTTGGGTACATTTATCGAAAAACCCAACTTGTGTAACAACGGAGTTGTCTCCTGCAGATGATGGAGCACCTTCTCCGGCGACTCCGCTTTGATCAACCAGTCGTCCAGATACGGGAATACATGTATCCCCGACCTCCTGAGATGTGCTGCCACCACTGCCATCACCTTGGTGAAGACTCGAGGTGCAGTAGTAAGACCAAACGGAAGGACCGTAAACTGGTAGTGTTGCGACCCAACCGTAAAACGGAGATACTTTCTGTGCGACTTCAAGATGGGAATATGAAAATACGCATCCTGCAAGTCGATCGACACCATCCAGTCTTCTTCCAGCAGCGCTTGAAGAACCTGTGCAAGAGTGAGCATCTTGAACTTTTCCTGTTTCAGGTAAAGGTTCAAGATCCTGAGATCCAGAATTGGCCGAAGCCTGCCATCCTTTTTGGGGATCAGGAAATACCGGGAGTAGCATCCCTGACCCCTCTCCTGCTCTGGAACCACCTCTATCGCACCTTTTCGAAACAATGCCAGGACTTCTTCCTGCAGGAGAAGCAGGTGGTCCTCCGAACAATAACCCTGGCAAGGAGGATAATTTGGGGGAAACTCCAGAGAGGGAAGAGCATACCCATTCTCTACAAGATTGAGAACCCAAAGATCCGATGTTATCAATTCCCAATCTTGCAGAAAATGGGTAAGCCGGCCCCCCACTGGGCCCACATGATCCGGAATGGTGGATCTAGGGCTGCTTTGCTGCGTTGGGAGGGGGCTGGGATGGGGAAGAGGAGGAAGCGTTACGGCCCCGAGCTCGGGCCCTTTGTCTGCCTCTATAAGCTCTATATAATGTGTTTTGCTGCTGTTGTGGCTGCTGCTGGGTTGACTTATAGGTTCGAAAAGAAGATCTGCCAAATCCTCTTGAACGTCTTCCAAAGGTGTCCCTGGTCTGAAGGCCCAATGACTTTGCTGTTGCTCTGCTATCTTTAAAGCGTTCCAAAGCAGTGTCTGCTTTTTTTCCAAACAATCCAGACCCGTCAAATGGAAGATCCATCAATGCAGCCTGGACATCTGTGGAAAACTCACTAGATTTCAGCCATGCAGCTCTTCTTGTCGCTACTGAAGAACCCATGACCCTCGCCACAGAGTCAGCCGTGTCCAACCCACTTTGAATAACCTGCCTTGCTGCAGCTTGAGTATCAGAGATTACCTCCTGGAAATCTTTTCTATCCTCCTCAGATATTTTGGGCACCAACTGTTTCACAGTGTCCATAAGAGCGTGGATATAACGCCCCATCAAGCAGGTTGCGTTTGTGGACTTCAAAGCCATACTGGCAGAGGAAAATACCTTTTTAGCAGCCTGATCCTGCTTTCTCGACTCCTTTTCTGCTGGGACCTGCGGAAATGCGCCCGTAGATCTTTTGGAACAGGCAGCCTGCACCACCAAACTCTCCGGCAGAGGATGAGAGGTTAAAAATTCCGGGTCTTCAGGAGCTGCTCTATACCTCCTAGCTACAGCCCTAGATACAGCAGGAGCTGATACAGGATTTTTCCAAATCTCTAAAATCGGATCCTTTAAGGCATCATTAAAAGGTAGCAAAGGTTCAGTCACTGAAGGAGAGTGAAGGACCTCTGTGAGCAGATTAGATTTAAATTCTGCAGTTGGTAGAGCAATGTTCAATAAACTTGCAGCCTTCTTTATCACCACAAGGTAAGGTGTCACATCCTTTGAGGGTTCATTAGAACCTGAAACAAGGTGCCATTCAGGTGACAGTTCTAGGCCACTAGCCACAGACAGGTCCTCAAAAGTGTCCTCGGAATCCTGTAGCTCGCCCTCCTCCAGATTTTCCCCTCTATATCTTTCTTCCTCCATCAATCTTTGGGCGTGACGGCTAGATCTTAGCTTCACATTCGAAGCCGTCGGATCCGCAATCGACTCCGACGGAGCCGGCGTCGAACTCTACGTCGGACGAGGGAGAGATTCACGACGTCGCTCAGGGTTTGGCATCAAAGTTGATGGAACTGGTGTCAATGGAATCGGAGTCATCGATCTCGGCGTCGATGGCTTCGGAGTCGAAGGCCTCGCCGGAGTCGGATAATGCCAATGCGGCGTCGGAGCCGGCATAAAGGGCGCAGGTGCATAGGATTGAGGAACACCCAGACCATATGCCATCTGACCCATGGGACCAGTAGGAGCCCCAGAGGGATACATAGCCCTTGAATAGATTCCGAACATCGCATTCAGGAAATGCGTAGGGTCCTGACCTGGAGCCGGGAAGGCTGGGAACGAACCCCCAGGTTGCTCTTGAGGGCGTGGACTCGAAACAACATCGATCTCTTCTTCGGGCTGGTGCACCGGAGTCGTACGACCTTCGGGCAGCTGAGCCCCTCCCTCACCAACCTCCTCCTCACCTTCATCCTCCCGACCTGAAGGATGGGATGGGTCCGGAGATGGAACAGTCTTCTGCTTCGGCGAACTCTGAGTTCGCATGCGACAACTCAACCTCGGCATCCTGTTCCTCCGAAGCAACTACCTTCTCGACCAGTTTCACCTGCGACTTCGGCTTGGAACCAGACTCGTTGACGGGATTCATGGGTTCTCTTTTTATGCTTCTTTCTAGAAGATCTTGAAGCATGGGCTGAGGACGAATCCGATCGCGACCTCGAGCGAGACCTTGACTTCGAGCGTCGAGTTCGCGATCTTGATTTCTTCTTCTCTTTTCCTTCTTTAAACTTGGCAACAAGAAGATCTGCTTCTCTCTCCCGGAGGGCCTTTGGTGTCATCTTCCTGCAGGATTGGCAGTCCTCGACGTCGTGGTCGGAGCTCAGACACCACAAACAGCATTCATGTGGATCTGTAATGGACATTATTTTGTTACATTCTCCGCAGGCTTTAAACCCGGTCTTATTCGAGGTCATGTTGAGAGAAGACAAAGAGACTAGAAAATATAGCAAGTAACAAAGTTACAGTAAAGGCTACAGACGATCCCAGAAAACCGTTAGCGTCGACGACGTGGAAAAAAGGGAACTGATGTCATGACGCCGGCGTGGGCCTATTATAGGCGTCGGTGACGTCAGCGGAGTCGCGAGCGATGCCGTGCCTCTGACGTCCGGGTCCGCGCGAAGCTACAAAAAGAATTTCCGAATGTTGCTGACGCAGGGGATATTCACAAGGTGAGGAATCCACACGGCAGATGTATCTATCAGAATACCGCAATGCAACGCCCAAACTGGCCATGGTCTTCTTGTAAGCTTGAGAGCTACACGCAGGACCCTGGTCAGAATGTAGCGCGTCGACTGTGTATGTGCCGATAAAGACTTGCAAATCTTTTATAACAGTTAGAGAGTCAGCCGAGCACTGAGACCACATCCGAATGAATCTAACACGAATCCACTGGACCATGATATATTTATAGTTACCATCCCTTTGTAAGGGACCGCAGTGGTCCAGGTAGATGCAAGTTAATGGTTTATCTGAAATAAACAGGGGCGTCTGCGCAGGACGTTTCACTGTAGAGACTTTCATCTTTTGGCAGATTTCACATTCCAAAACATAGTTTCTGGTCTTGTAGTGTAGTTCCTATATTCCCAATAGGCTCTGCGCATTGGAATAATATATTCAGCAGTGTAGACGTAGGACTGAGGTTATCTAGGTCTCTACTGACTATATTAGACTTAAGGTTTGACAGCTAGCTCAGAGGTCACTAGAAACTTTCTCGAATAAACGAGGAGTTTAACCTCCCTGGATAGACAAGAAGGGATTAGCTTCTGACAACCATAAAACATGACAACTTTGCTCTCCCTGAATAAGAGTGTATCTCTAGAGTCGTGTGAAAACAAAAGACAGCTATTTCACTCAGTCAAATGTGCGTACTTAGTTTCACCAGAATGCAGAGAAAAGAGAGACGGGCGTTTTCAATAAAAGGTGTTATTTATTGAGCAGTCTTCTTCCTCATACAAGAGAAATGAATTGCCATAATTGTAATACTCATGGTAAAGTAAAGTGCGTACAGTAAAAGGAGGATTATAAATTAATACTGTAAAAGCATTGATATTTTTTCTTAGCCATATGATACTTTAAAATAGATAAAATATATAAATACATATATACATTGACTAATCGTACTCAACTGATGCTTCTAAATACGCCTACCCCGGTGTACCTGACCTAAGCCTAATACGTGGGAGGGAGTAAGTAAGTAGCAGTTTAAGTTAAGTTTGTTTTGCCAAGAATCTGACTCAAGAATTCTCTTTAAGGGTTTAGTCAGCTCCGTACCTGGGTAATAGAAAGCAGGAGGTCTTGTATCTGTTTCTCAGGACTCGATATCCCAGTAACCCGTGAAGGTATCTGGAAACACCGGAGCTGGATTTCTCGGCCGGTGAAAAGACAGCGTCTCTCTCAGTGCGTCAAAGGGAAGGGGCAGCGTCCGTGGGCTCTCGCATCAGCTGGGCTCTCAGGCAAGTAGATAGCTGCTCTGCTCCAGAATCACCACCGTGTGTTTTCTTAAGGCAACGTTGGTATATTTATACCTGAAAGGTGCCTGGGTTTGACTTAAGGTTGGACAGAAGACGTCAATAAAGATGTTACTAAGAACTGGCAGTTCTTACAGTGCTTTACAGGAGTTCTAGGACGAAATCAAAACAAAAGCAAGGGGGATTTCCCAGGTTGCTGGAGGCTTGGTTTTGTTTAGAGAACTCGGTGTGCTTTCTAGGGGGCTGGAGAAGTAGCCCTGCCTAATGTGACAGCATGTGCTACGACTGAATTATGGATATGATTATTATGCCGTCGTATGGATATTATTGACTATAACCGGACAAGGGCATAAAATAGGAATATCGATTCAGGTTCCTAGATAAAACGCTACAGTCTGTTTTCTCATGCAAGGCCACCAGCATCTCTGTTTTAACCCCTTCACTGCGGCGGCTCTTCCGCCGCAGTGCTAAGGGGCGGGGCGGAAGAGCGGCGGGCGCATGCTGGTGACGGAACCGCTCCGTCACCAGCGTCGGTTGCGCTGTGCTTATGACGGAGCGGTTCCGTCATGGCCCGCCCCGCTCAATAGAACGCTCAGCGCAGGCGCGGAATCCGCGCCGCACAGGCGTGCCGGGCGGGCCATGACGGAACCGCTCCATCAGCACAGCGCGACCGCGGCTGATGACGGAGCGGTTCCGTCATCAGCAGAGGAGGGGTTAATAATGACACTAACGCGGAAACACCTGCGTGTGCAGAGGCGAGCCCTTCATGTGCTGATAAAATTGTCCTAATCTATGTTCTATGTTTGGAATTCCCCTATCCCCCACTCCAGGGATTTGAGCAAACGGAACATTGTTTGCATCAGTTATATATGAGTATTTGAGTGGAAAGCCTTTTGGTAATGTTTTACCGTGTTTGCCTGAAGCATTTACAGCTAGCATTATTTCACCGTCTATTTTCATTTTTGAACGAGTGATTGCAGCTACGGAAGCCGTTTGCAAAGCTGCCTTTGCGGCTTCATCAGCCAATGAATTCCCTTCAACGTGAACGCCATCACGTTGATGACTCGGTGTATGAATCACATGCGTGTTTTGTAGTCCATGTCGTAACTGAACTACTTGTTCCCAAAGCAATTTATGTTCGATTGTGCCACCCTTTGCATCTTTGTAATCATTTTGAATCCAGTTCTGCAAGTATTCATTGTAAGATTGAACATATTAATACGAATTGCACACTACGAGTGCGGGGAATTCGCGGTCCGTATTCTCAAGCCCCAACTTGAATGCTTGTAATTCAGCTCGCTGAGCTGTACAATCTCCTAGAGAATGAGATTTAGTGACCATTGGTCGGAATTTGCCATTGCGCCAATACCTTTAACGATTGCGCACCCAGCACTATAGGCTTGTTTACCCCCCTCCGTAGGGGGTTGAGCTGATCCGTCAGTAGGCAGAGGACATTCATGTTCGTATTTTAGAAATGTTTTTGTTTTCAAATACGGATCAAAAACGTATTAGTCTGTCGCAGCTATAGACTTAACCCATTGTATCCATCTCGGATGTAAAGCGTTAGCATTTGGAATGCTCGCTTTTGTAACTGCCTCTAAGGCAGGTACAGATGTAACGACCATAATGCGCTCACCCTGTGCGAGGGCTCCCTTTTGCTATTGCAGTTTGAACCGCTGTCAGAATTTTTTCTGTTGAAGTAAATTTCATTTCTGCTTGTGTGTACAAGTGTGATTTGTAAGCTATTGGTACTTTTTCTTCACCCTCATTAAAGGTTAAGTACGTGAATCCGCATTGTCCTGGAATGATTCCGATCAATAAGTTGCATATGTTTACGCGTTTGCAAATGTTTTGTTGCTAACATGTCTGTTTGCAATGAACGCAAAATTTGTGTGTTTGTGTCCAATTAACTGTTTTGAAATAAGGTTTGATTAGTTCGTAGAGGGGTTTAACTCTTTCTGCGTAATTTAGAATGTTATGTTCTTCCGAAATTCAGGAAACCTAGAATGGACTACGTTTTTCAGCGTTTTTGGAGGTTGGAGCATCGCATATTTCTCTAGAAGGTTTGCTGTCAGGCTTTTGCCTTCACTTGATAACTCATATCCTAAAATTAAAAAAAAAGGACATTCAATGGGCAATTCTCAATTTCTTGAAATTGAATTTATACCCTTCAGAGGCGAAGCCAAGCATGATGGTGTTCACCCTGTTCAAGTGCCTGTCCAAGTCATCGTCTGTTAAATAGATGTCATCGACATATGATAATGCCTCATCATCATAGGTTTGTAGTAACTGTTACCCTTGGTGAGAATAACCCAGGACTATTCTTGAATCCCTGTGGGAGATGACAAAATTTATGCTATATCACCATAATTGAGAAAGCGGTCAAATACCTAGTTTCTGGTACAATGTTTTGACAGAAGAAACCGTTAGAAATATCTATGGTTTTATATTTTTTACGCACCATGTTATTCAATAATGCTGCACTGTGTGCATTTTGTATTGCAAAAGTTTTGCAACAAGAGTTTAGATGTCTATAATCCAAAACTAGAAGATATGTATTGTTTGGTTTGGAGACAGGAAACAAAGGATTGTTCATTGACGAGAGGTGCATGTTTCCATCACCCCTTGGTATTCAAGTTGATCTAATATCTCCCTGACCTGTTCCTTAGCTTCTTGCTTAACTGGATACTGTCTTTGTGGAGTTACTTGATTTTTTAACTGGATTTTATGGTGAGGAGAGTCCTCATCCCATCCAACATGATTTTTATATAATGCAGGAGCCTGGGCTACAGCCCATTTCCTGGCATAAGTATATTTTAAATGAATTGGAATGCTGTTGGAGAAGGCTGGCATAATGATGTCTTCGCCATGTGGGCATTCTCTGACAAATTGTGGTGGCCAGTCTTGTTCAGCTAGAAGAATGTCATAACCCTTAGAAAGCCGTTCCCAAAAGAGTGCTCTCACTTTTCTTGGTATGTCCCCCTCCATCCGGAGTGTATTTCATATAACTTATGTGGACAACTAACCCTGGTATCTGCAGTTTCAACTTGAATAAATTCATTCAAGTCCACTGTCTCCAGATGATCCTTCAAGTTCTTGCGAGCTATGGTGACTTATGCTGTGCTGTCCAACATTGTTTGAGCCCATTCCCCGTTCTTGAGTTGTGTCCTCAAGATCCTCGGCAAGTCTGATTTTTAGACCTGCTACCTTTTTTTTGGGTGAATTGAGGATTCTTGTTTTTCTGAACGTGTTGATCGTCTTTGGACTTCACACGTTCTTCCTTGTTTTCTGACCGTCCTCTTCTTTTGGATTTCTGTGACGAAGTCTGAAAGGTACGAGAGGAACGTGTATCAGTATCTTGATATCTATCAGGTTTTCTAGAAATTATCCCTATTCATGAGGTTGTACCTCCTTTCAGAGGGTTCCTTTTGAGGAGACCAACCTCAGGATTGAGAACGCTTCTCTTTAGAAGTTTGTTTGCTATTTTCCCACTTCTTTTTAATAGGAGTAGGAGTGTTTTTAGTAAAGACCTTTTCAGGACTTTCAGACAGTTGGGGTTTCACTGGTTTCCCACCCAGACTGTCTCTGCCTAATTCTTCATAGAATTTTTCAATTATTCTGGCCAGTTCTTGTGGTTGCTCAGTTACATCAAATTCCCTTAATTTTTGGCGGATCGCCACGGATGCTGCCTCACCTTTAATATTAGCTAATATTATTGTTGAGACCTGTTTGAAATCTTTCAGTAATTTTATACCTAGATTTAAAGCAGGCTCTGCCCCGTATTCATTTTGAATCTGTTTCAGGACGTCTGGTATTACCGCCATAGATGGAACACCATGTGTTTTAGAGTAAATTGCAGCAACAACTGTACCCCAATTGTCGCAGGCCTCCAAATGTGGTGCGATCCCCATTGGTAAACAGATTGTTAAAATTCTGTGTTTCTCATGCGGGGTAGTATTAGGTAGGAAATACTGCCTCGATTTGAGTAATTTTTTGAGCTATCCAGAAAATAATTTGTTCCCATTTTGCGGATAATTTACCAATGACTGAGTGTAAAGTCTGTGGTGTAATTTTATTTGTGTTTCCCTAGGGGGGTGGGGTGAGTTTGTAGTTCCGCATCCGTCATTACATTAATTTCAGGATGTGGAGTATAGCTTGCTAATACCGGCCATGTTGCTGCTGGTCTACCTAGTGGACCGAGCCTGCAATTGTGATTTATATGTTTTAGGGCGCCTTTAAACCAGAGCGCATGCTCTTGGTAAGTTAGTGGAATTTCAATATTCTCAAAAGGAATGTATTCCTCTGGTGATTCATCTTCTCTGTAGAAGTGAAACACATGTGTTCTTGGATCTGCTTCAGGGAACACTATCCACGAATAGAATACCTCTGTTTGGTGATATTCATGTGCCTCTATCACAAAAACTGCCCTACCACCTCTTGCTGATAGGCCATTTTTTATACGTTTTATAGGGATGGCTGTCCTTAAATTTGGAGGAATTATTATAAAATCCTGGTCGGTTTCTTGTAAACCTGTTATGCTAAAAGCTGCATCGGCTGGATCAGCTGCGCCTCCACTGGTCCCGGGAAGTACTTCCTCTGCCATTTTGTTGACAAAGTTTGCAAAGCAAGTTTCAAGGAAACAAAGATAAGGTGCACAATATTTTGAAAAACTGTATCTTTCAACGTTGAAAAAACCAAAACTAATACATAGGATTTTCGTTGTACTCAGCTATGGCGGATATTATCTTTTTACCCACTCCAGACGTCTATTGGAGTATTACGGAAAAAGGGGTCTCTAAGAAAAGCACGAGTGAGTTACTTTAGTATCTAGCGTTAAATTAGTGCCTTACCAAACGTTGGGCGCCATGTAGTGTAGTTCCTATGTTCCCAATAGGCTCTGCGCATTGGAATAATATATCCTATAGATTTGACGTAGGACTAAAGTCGATAGGTCTCTATCGAACATACTAAACTTAATAGTGAGTGCTAGCTAGCTCAGAGGTCACTAGAAACGTTCTCGAATTCACAAGAAGGGATTAGTTTCTGACAACCGCATAAACATGACAACTTTTTTTCCCAAGAATAAAAATACATCTCAGAGTCGTGGAAACAATAGATAACTATTTTACTCAGTTAATCGTGCATGGTTCGTTTCTACAGAGTTGCAGAGAAATAGTGAGACGGGCGTTTTCAATAAAAGGTTTTTTGAACAGTCTTCTTTCTCATGCAAGAGAGGTGAACTGCTACAATCGTTAGACAGAATTCAAAGTATAATGCGTACAGCGTAAACAGTAATATGAAATTATACTGTAAGAGCATTGTAAAGTTTCTAAGCCATATAAAAATACATACATAAATAACAGACTAAAATACTCAACTGGTGCTTCTAAAATACGCCTACCCCAATGTACCTAACCTAAGTCTTGTACGCAGGAAGAAGTAAGTATTGTTTAGCATAGGTTTTATTTTTGCCAAGAATCTACCAACGATTTCCCTAGGTTCTAATCAGCTCCATATCTTTTTAGAATGAAGGAGGTCTGGTATCTCTGTCACGGGACTCGATTTCCCAACACCCCACAAGGAGAGCCGGAAACACTGGAGCTGGATTCTCGGCAGAGAAGGGCAGCTTCCTGATCAGTGCGTCAGCTGGAGAGTCGGCTTCCTTCGGCACTTGCTGTAGCGGGCGGCGTCGGGCAAGTAGGTCTTCGAACTGCTCCTAACCACTGTGAGAAAGTGCCATCTTTCTTGCCTTGGTATGCCCCCACTTTTTTCTTAACTGCTGATGTGCTTTGACTGAGTGTGCCCGGGGTTCCTGCCAACCAGGTACCCAGGGCCTGTGCTCCACCCCTAAAACTGTGTTGAAACAAAAACCCAATTGGCACCTCTGGCCACCTGTCAGCCCCATGTAAACAGTACCCTAGGTACCCAGGGAATGGTGACCAGGGAAGACCCCTGAAGGCTGCAGCACTTATTGTGCCACCCTCAGGGGCCCTGTACCCTGACACCCACACACTGCCTTTGCAGGCTGAGTGTCTAAGTACATAACTAACCAAAGAGTCGACATGGCACACATCCCTGTGTGCCATGCCCACAAGACCCACTGCCCTGGCATACCTCAGTTACCCCTCTAGCTGGGTGCTCTATGCCAGTGGTGTGGGCACAGGTGCATGAGCCCTGGACCCCTACAGTGCCCAGGGCCATTCCTGGGAACTGTAAGTGCAGTGTTGCCATTAAGAGTATATGGTGCTGGGAGATTGTCATTACGAACTCCACAGCACCATAATGGCTACACTGAAGACTGACAAGTTTGGTACCAAACTTCTCAGCACATTAAACCCACACTGATGCCAGTGTGGGATTTAATATAAAATGCACCACAGAGGGAATCTTAGAGATGCCCCCTGAAACCTAACCTACAATCCACATCTGGACTGAGTGGCTGCCGAGGCTGCCACACAGCAGACATGTTGCTGGACCCCTGGGTGGAGAGCCCCTCGCTCTCCTGGGCCAACCCCAGCCCTCAGGTGGGAGAGGTGGTTAAGCACGACCCAGGGCTCTGGCCATTTGAAGATGGGGAGCCCTACCCAATCACAGCTAGGCTCCTGCCCCCCCTCCCACAGGAGAGGAGCAGGCTAGGGGGTGTACCCATCCCAGGACAGGGACCCATTGGTCCCTGCCCTTGCCTTACCTGTAACGCCCCTAACCTTAGTATTTAGGGGCACCCTGAACCTTCCTTCCTCAGATCCCGATAAGAAAAAGAAGAAAGATCAAGAAGAAGGCCCGCTGTGCAGCTGCTAACAGGACGAAACCAACTGACTTGGCCCCAGCCCTACCGGCCTGTCGACCCTGGAACCTGCCACTGCTTAATCCCGGCGACTCCTGAGGACAGCGACCTTGGAGTAGTGTAGCGCGGCTCCGTTGGCTCCTCCAGTTCTACACTTTTCTGTGGCCTAGCTGGCCACCTTTCTGTTTCTTGCTCTTTCCCCTTTTTCTCGGTCTATCTCTGGTTTTCTTCCCTCTTTCTCTCCCCTTCTATGTGTGCGCCGGGTGGGGGGCTTTGTGGCAGTGGCGCTCTGCGTGTGATGGAATGGATGACTCTGCATGCGTCTGTGTGTGCCAGGGGGGATGGGATAGAGGGGAGTGGATGCGCCCCGTCTGGATTCTGATATGACTACTAACTTACCCAGTCCCTTGAAGGTCTTGATGCTTAATGTCAAGGGCTTAAACTCCCCCAATAAACTGCGGCAAACGTGGCACTATCTTTTGCAGCAGAGTCCTGACATATTTTTGAAGGAAACCCATCTCCTACAGGCTGACATAGGGTGCATGGTGCACCCTAGGTACCCCCTCCAATTTTGGGCTACGACAGACATCAAGACAGCGGGTGTAGCGATATTGTGCAGAGCTGGCATCAGGCGGGGAGAGACCAAACCCTTTAGGAGCGGGGATGGACGCTTTCTTAGAGTGAGTGTGGGGATTGGGCGGCGCACCTTCACTTTATGTAATGTATATGCACCCAACCAGATGCAAGATCGCTACCTCCGGTCGCTGCTGAAAGAGCATGTCCCACAAGGGGACCCTGCACTGATTTTGGGGGGGGATGGGGGGGGGGGGGGGGGGGGACGACGACTTTAACCTGGTCTGGAACCCAGAGGAGGACCGCAGTGATGCCTAGTTTAGCGGGGCTGCGTGCGCAGATAACGGAACTGGGACTGTTCGATGCGCTGCGCTACCATTCCCCGGGATTGAGGGATTTCTCATTCTATTCCCACGCCCACCGCTCATACTCCTTGTAGGAGAGTAGGGTCTGCAATCCTATGATCACCCAGATTTTTGCTTTTTGCTGCACTGGTTTACGACTTTCCCTGGCTGTGGGCCTGCTAATCAGACCCACAGCCTAGCTGTTCTCTCTATCCAAATTGTACTCAGGTACTGAATTGGCACTGGGCCCTCTCCAAGTCCCTGTACCCAGGGCTGAGGTGTACCCAGAAGTCTCCCAGGGGCTGAAGCATGTATTATGCCACCCCTGGATTGACTAACTAAAACTGACACAACTGGCTGCACGACAGCTGGGGCAAGGTGGTGTACTCACCCTTTGCTTTAGATATAGTATACCTATATCTAACCCTAAAATGGACACACAGATCTCCTATCAGTCACTCCTATGGCAGGCCTTAACAATCCTGAAGGCAGAGTGCTTGGAATCGTGTGAGATGGTGCTCTGGCATGAGCTGAGCCTGTCTGCGGCTTTCGGGATCTATCCCTTAGCCGTTTCCATGATATCGCATACCATATACTCTTAAGTGCATTATAATCCTCGCGGTTATGTGCCAACTCTGGTATCGCTTTATCAAAACATGTCGAGTAAGGTGTCATACGAATTGGAATACTAACCCCTCGCCAATTCTGGCGACGGGGTTAGCATTCCACCCTTCTAGAGGGACACGACATGCCTGTAACCTATAACCCGGTTAAAAGTCAGACAGAGCCTTAGCATCCACAAAATGGATGCTGCCACCGAGACACAAGTCTGCCCTCCTGCTGCTGGGAGTCCTCCCAGAGCAGGAGATAAGGACAAAGGGTTTCCTGCCAGGGGCGGTGCCAGCACCGTCCCAGACAGGGTTTTGTGTATTGTAGGTAGGCAGGGCTTTAGAGGAAGGTGACTGCAAGTAGCACCCCGGTGCTCACTGTGCATAGGCCGGCTTGAACCAGTTCCAGGGTCCCTCCAGACCCTGTGCTGGGGAAAAGCCCGCCAAGGAAGTGGGTGTAACCACCCCCCTCCTAGTCCCACCCATAGGGCAGGACTTAGTCGCGTGCCAGCCCCTTTTTACAGGATAAAGGTAGAGACTGGCCCCCTTCCAAATCAGATCATCTTTGAATCCTGAAACTACTTTCTGCGAAAGGAACTCAAGACTTCTTCCTAAGATTTCTCCCTTGTGACTAAGGAGTAGTCACCCTGCATCCGCAGGCACCATCTAAGAACACTGCGGTCTGCTGTAAGTCCTTCCTCCGGAATCCGACTGCCCAGCTCGACGAGAACCGGCTTCCCTGGCACCTCTGACCTCTACCCACCTCTACAGCCCAGCTGAGAACCGTGGGTGCGACGAGACCTCAAGGGACCGGCCATCTGCAAGACTGCACGACTTCTTTCCAGCAAGCCCGCCGAGTAATCTACTGGTGAGTGCTTTGGGGTCCGAGAAGCCCCGACTCTGAGCAGCTCCAGCTCCGAAGTGCAGCCCCCCAGCATCTCCACGATCTGCGTGGGGCCCTTCTGCTTTCCGCTGCTCACCGCGTTGTTTGGTTACTAGCCCGTTGGCTTGTGGCCTTCCTGACGACGCCCGACGACATTTCTGCTGCTGGTCTGGTTGCTCCAGACTGGCCCTTGCTCCCTTCCAGAGGAGGAGCACCCCGGACCCTCCTGGTCCACTCAAGACGCCATTTTGAGTCCACCGCGTGGGCTTGAATTAGCCAAGGCTTGTTGCCCAATCCTGGGTAACTTCGACGCCAACGACTTCATCCTTCGTGGGACAGCTCGCACCTCCATCCTGGTCGCCGACAACGCCTCCTGGTCCGAGAGACTGCAGAGCCCAGCAGCGCCCACTCACCTGACTGCGGTGACTTCGCCCGGTGCCATCCTGGTGCCCACTTAATCACTGGCTAGTGATTCAAGAACTTGGTCCCCTCTGCTTTCAGGTTTTCTTCTTCCTTGATCCAGGCTTGGATCCATCGAACTTTCCTTCACTGGTCGCCTGCCAGCAACTTCTTCCTTCCAGGCTCCTGGTCCGGCAACGAGATCCCCGACGTCTTTTCAGACCTATGCAGCTGCAGCCCCTGGGCTAGGTAACTTCGGCACTCCGGTGTCCCAGCATAGCCTCACTATCCAAGGGTCAGGATCCACTGTCGTTTTCTCCCCACCAGGTCGGGTTCGCCCTTGAACACTAACTTTGCCTTTACTAGCCTCCATAGACTTTGTCCCGCATCCCGCGTGAGAGTGCACACTCTGCACCCGAGTCCCCTAGGTCTCCTAGAAGTAATCTAACGATTCCCTAGTCAAGTCCTAGCGATTCCAAAGCCTATTAGTACTGTACTTACCTGCTAGTAATTTCGCATTCCACTTTCAAAGTATATGGTTTTTCGTGCCCCTCGGGCATTTGTGGATAACGTGCTAACTTAAGTATTTTCGTAAGAGTTTTGATTGTGTGCTTAGCACCCTGTCCTCATAAAGAGTACAGGGTTGTTGTGATTCTAATAAATACATTGTTTATTTTCATAACACTTGTGTGGTGTCCTTTCACTGGGTGTTCAAGGGGTAATGTGATGGTAAAACAGCTGGCTTAACACGCCCTCTAGAGTCTTAGCCTTAGACTGCTCGTATCCATGCTACTAGGATAGCTGGTCTATAAGGTTGACTTACAACCAATCATCAATAAGGGTTGTTTGGACTGATATATAGTGATCACTAGAATAGTGAGCACTGCACATCAGGCCAACTTCTCACATTGGTGAGCAGCGGTTGGGATTTGAGCTTGCTGTTGTTTTACCACACATGCCCTAAGAATATCTTGTGAAAGATCACATAAGTACTAAAGGTACATATAACTTAGCTTAGAATACTCTGAGTTCTACTGAACCAGCTGTTGTAGCTCCTAGGGCCTAGCACACCCTAAACTACAACTCTAGCAAGGGATCAGTAGGCAAACATATAGTGTAGGTAAGTGCACCACTTACACCTCACTAGAAAAGCATGTCGACTCAGGGGGACTCTACTGAGACTCCCCTGGTCAGTGTTGACCCTCCACAGGTCACTTCAAGATATGCAGCTCTCAGTTTTCAGGAGATGAGACAAATCTGTGTCTCCAGGAAACTGAAGCAGGGGTCTAACCCCACCATTCCCTTTCTGATAGGTCTCTTAGAGACATATGATGCCAGAAAGCTCTCTCAGTTACATGAGAGCATGCCAGCCTTAGAGGGAACCTCTGGGGATCCAGACCTCCCCAACACTGATTCAGCAGTTGAGGAGGAGGATGAGGAGGTACTCTCTGGGGATGAGGTAGACAAGGGTCTTGAGGTAGTCAGAAGGCTAACTAGGACCAACTTAGACTTACTTGGGCTAGGATCTGGGGGCCCCCCAGTACTAACCCGAAGTGGGCCTAACCTTGGAGTTAGGAGAGATAGATCTCTTTCTAGGGACTCCAATAGATCTCTGCACTCTAATGCCTCTTCTCAGGGGAGAAGGAATCCTCCACAGAGGAGGTTTACTTCCCCTCAGAGAAAGGAGCATGAGGCTAGGATGAGACAAGCTGAACTGAGGATTGAAAGGGAAGAAATTGCCCTGGCCAAAGAGAAGCTTGCCCTGGCAAGAGAGCAGCAGATGAGTGGGCTAGCTCCCACTGGTGGCAGCAATCTCCCAAGAGATAGAGAGAAGGGTTTAGATACTAAACACCTGACTAAAATAGTGCCCCCCTTTAAGCAAGGGGATGACATCCAGAAATGGATGGCTGCTCTGGAGAGGGCCTGCACTGTGCAGAACATTCCCCAGAGTCAGTGGGCAGCTATACTGTGGCTCTCCTTTGATGGTAAAGGTAGAGATAAGCTCCTCACTACAAGAGTGGAGGATGCTAACAATTACCAGGTCCTGAAGAATACACTGGTTGATGGGTTTGGTTTAACCACTGAGCAGTACAGGTTGCTGTTCAGAGACACCCAGAAAACTCAGTCTCAGGACTGGTCTGATTTTGTGGATTGTGCCACTAAGGCTTTGGAGGGCTGGTTGCTGGGTAGCAAGGTTACAGATTACACAGGATTGTATAATCTAATGATGAGAGAACAAATTTTGAACAATTGTCAGAACCAGTTGCTGCACCAGCACCTTGTTGATTCAGATCTGACCTCTCCCCAAGAATTGGGAAAGAAGGCAGACAAATGGGTCAGGACAAGGATCAAGCAGAACCAGAACCAGAACCAGGGTGGTCAGAAGAAAGCAGACCAGAAGGGTAATGTTAAGAATGAGCAAAATGACCAGAAGTCTTCACCAGGTCCCCAACAAACCAAAGAGGGTGGGGGTCAGGCTTCCCAGAAGAAGAAGACTCAAGAAGGCCAGTCAAAAAGGTGGTGCCAGTACTGCAAAAGTAAATCTCACTGGTTTAGTGAGTGCACCAAAAGAGGAGGAGGACAAACTCCTGCCACTACAGCTCCTAAAGCAACTGCACCCCCTAGTACAGTCAGTAGTGGTAGTGTCACTCCCAAGGCATTAGTTGGGTTAACCTTGGGTACTGAGGGGTCTGACAACTTAGTTGGCACACTCACTCAGGCTGTCCTTGTCTGTACAGGGGATATGGATATGTCCCCTGAAATAAGTCCCAATACCTTGGGCAAATACAGGCAGACACCTTTGATTAATGGCAAAATGGCTCAGGCCTATAGGGACACTTGTGCCAGTGTCACCATGGTGACACCTAACTTTGTGGACCCTGGACAGATCATGCCAGGTACTGATTTCCTGGTGACCAATGCCAGCAATGTCACTACTAGTCATAGTGTGGCAATTGTAGCTTTCTCCTGGGGTGGAGTGAAGGGACAAAAGAAAGTTGTAGTCAGTTCAGACCTCCCAGTTGATTGTTTGTTGGGCAATGATTTGGAGTCATCACAATGGTCAGAAGTGGAGCAGAGGACTCACATGGAGATGTTAGGCTTGCCAGCACATGTGCTTGCTGTGACTAGGTCACAGGCCAGAAGATGCCCCACTGAACAGGTGCTGGATCCTGAAATTATGGACCAGACACCTCCCAAGAAGAAGAGCAGTAAGGGTAAGGCTTTGCCTTCCCCCTTGCCCCAGGTTGAGGATCAAGTCTCTGAGGAGGCTGATCTAGCAGAGCTGAGGGAAACTGAGCCTAAAGAGCTTGAACTTGATCAAGTTGAGTTTCTGGGCTCAGGGGGACCCTCCAGAGCAGACCTGGGGAAGGAACAGTTGAGCTGCCCTTCCCTTGAACCCCTCAGACAGCAGGCTGCTGCTGAGGCTGCAGGGAATGCCACAGGTGCCCACAGGGTATACTGGGAAGATGGACTCCTGTACTCTGAGTCAAGAGACCCCAAGCCTGGTGCAACCAGGAGGCTGGTCATCCCCTTGTCTCTGAGAGGTTTCCTTCTCACCTTGGCCCATGAGATTCCCCTTGCAGGTCATTTAGGTCAGACAAAGACTTGGGACAGGCTTGTCTCACACTTTCACTGGCCCCATATGAATGAGAATACCAAGGAGTTTTGTCGCTCATGTGTCACTTGCCAAGCCAGTGGTAAGTCAGGTGGCACAACAAAGGCCCCCCTCATACCACTACCTGTGGTGGGGGTTCCCTTTGAAAGAGTGGGGATTGACATTGTTGGTCCAATGGAACCCCAGACAGCATCAGGACACAAGTTTATACTGGTGGTGGTGGACCATGCCACCAGGTATCCTGAGGCTATTCCCCTTAGGACCACTACAGCCCCTGTAGTGGCAAGAGCCCTAGTTGGAGTGTTCTCCAGAGTGGGTTTCCCTAAGGAGGTCGTTTCTGACAGAGGTACAAACTTCATGTCAGGATATCTGACTGCCATGTGGAAAGAGTGTGGTGTGAACTACAAGTTCACCACACCCTATCATCCACAATGCAATGGGCTTGTTGAGAGATTCAACAGGACCCTGAAAGGGATGATTCATGGACTACCTGAACCTCTTAGGAGAAGATGGGATGTCCTGATCCCCTGCCTCTTGTTTGCTTACAGAGAGGTCCCACAGAAGGGGGTTGGCTACAGCCCTTTTGAGCTTCTGTATGGGCATCCTGTAAGGGGACCCCTGTGTTTGGTGAAGGAAGGATGGGAGAGACCTCTCAAAAAGCCTGCAACCAACATAGTGGACTATGTACTTGGTCTCCGCTCCAGGATGGCTGAGTACATGGAAAAGGCATCTAAAAACCTTGAGGCCAGCCAGGAACTTCAAAAAGCTTGGCATGACCAAAAGGCTGTACTGACTGTGTACCAGCCAGGACAGAAGGTGTGGGTGCTGGAGCCAGTGGCCCCAGCAGCTCTGAAAGACAAATGGTCTGGGCCCCACACCATCATTGAGCAAAAGGGAGAGGTTACCTACTTGGTGGACCTTGGAACTCCCAGGAGCCCTCTCAGAGTGCTCCATGTTAACAGGCTCAAAGCATATGTTGACAGGAAGGACATGAGCTTGCTCATGGCCACAGATGAGGGACAGGAGGAAGAGAGTGACCCTCTCCCAGACCTGCTCACTCAGAATCCTGATGATGGATCAGTTGATGGTGTTGTCTTTTGTGGCAGCCTCACTGAACATCAGCAACAGGATTGCAGGCAAGTTCTGCAATCCTTTCGACATATGTTCTCTCTGACACCCAGCCAAACTGATTGGTGTACCCATGGTGTTGACACTGGAGACAGTCTGCCTGTCAAGAGTAAAATCTACAGACAGCCTGATCATGTTAGAGACTGCATAAAAACTGAAGTGCAGAAAATGTTGGAACTGGGAGTCATTGAGCCCTCAGATAGCCCTTGGGCTAGCCCAGTAGTTCTAGTGCCAAAGCCTCACACCCAGGGTGGTAAGAGAGAGATGAGGTTTTGCGTAGACTACAGAGGCCTCAATGCAGTCACTAAGACTGATGCCCACCCAATACCAAGAGCAGATGAGCTTATAGATAGATTGGCTTCTGCCAACTTCTTAAGCACATTTGATTTGACAGCTGGGTATTGGCAAATCAGGTTAGCTGAGGAAGCCAAACCTAAGACAGCATTTTCTACCCCTGGAGGGCATTATCAATTTGTGGTAATGCCCTTTGGACTGAAAAATGCACCTGCCACCTTCCAAAGGTTGGTGAATCAAGTCCTCACTGGGCTGGATGACTTCTGTGCAGCTTATCTTGACGATATTGCTGTCTTTAGCTCCACCTGGGAGGATCACCTGGTCCACCTGAGGAAAGTGTTAGAGGCCCTGCAAAAGGCAGGCCTCACTATCAAGGCCACAAAGTGCCAGATAGGGCAGTCACAGGTTGTCTACCTGGGCCACCTTGTAGGTGGAGGCCAGGTTCAGCCACTGGAGAGTAAGATACAGGCCATCAAGGACTGGACTCCTCCAATCACCCAGACTCAGGTTCGAGCTTTCTTGGGCCTGACTGGGTACTATAGGAAGTTTGTCAGAAATTATGGGTCCATAGTGACCCCCCTTAATGACCTGACAAGCAAAAAGATGCCAAAGAAAGTTCAGTGGACAGCAAGCTGTCAGAAAGCATTCAATGACCTAAAGCAGGCCATGTGCACAGCACCTATCCTCAAGAGTCCAGATTACTCCAAGCCATTCATTGTCCAAACAGATGCTTCTGAGTTGGGTGTGGGAGCTGTTCTGTCTCAACTGAATTTTGATGGTAATGATCAGCCTATTGCTTTCATTAGCAGGAGGTTGACACCCAGAGAGAAAAATTGGTCAGCTATTGAGAGGGAGGCCTTTGCTGTGGTCTGGGCCCTGAAGAAGCTGAGGGCCTACTTGTTTGGCACTCACTTCACCATTCAGACAGACCATAAGCCCCTCTTGTGGCTAAATCAGATGAAGGGTGAAAACCCCAAACTGCTTAGGTGGTCCATTTCCCTACAGGGGATGGATTTTACAGTGGAGCATAGACCTGGGACTGATCACAGCAATGCTGATGGGCTCTCCAGGTATTTCCACTTAGAGCAAGAAGACTCACCTGGTCAAGGTTAGTTTATTGTCCCAAAGTTTGGGGGGGGGTCATGTAGGAGAGTAGGGTCTGCAATCCTATGATCACCCAGATTTTTGCTTTTTGCTGCACTGGTTTACGACTTTCCCTGGCTGTGGGCCTGCTAATCAGACCCACAGCCTAGCTGTTCTCTCTATCCAAATTGTACTCAGGTACTGAATTGGCACTGGGCCCTCTCCAAGTCCCTGTACCCAGGGCTGAGGTGTACCCAGAAGTCTCCCAGGGGCTGAAGCATGTATTATGCCACCCCTGGATTGACTAACTAAAACTGACACAACTGGCTGCACGACAGCTGGGGCAAGGTGGTGTACTCACCCTTTGCTTTAGATATAGTATACCTATATCTAACCCTAAAATGGACACACAGATCTCCTATCAGTCACTCCTATGGCAGGCCTTAACAATCCTGAAGGCAGAGTGCTTGGAATCGTGTGAGATGGTGCTCTGGCATGAGCTGAGCCTGTCTGCGGCTTTCGGGATCTATCCCTTAGCCGTTTCCATGATATCGCATACCATATACTCTTAAGTGCATTATAATCCTCGCGGTTATGTGCCAACTCTGGTATCGCTTTATCAAAACATGTCGAGTAAGGTGTCATACGAATTGGAATACTAACCCCTCGCCAATTCTGGCGACGGGGTTAGCATTCCACCCTTCTAGAGGGACACGACATGCCTGTAACCTATAACCCGGTTAAAAGTCAGACAGAGCCTTAGCATCCACAAAATGGATGCTGCCACCGAGACACAAGTCTGCCCTCCTGCTGCTGGGAGTCCTCCCAGAGCAGGAGATAAGGACAAAGGGTTTCCTGCCAGGGGCGGTGCCAGCACCGTCCCAGACAGGGTTTTGTGTATTGTAGGTAGGCAGGGCTTTAGAGGAAGGTGACTGCAAGTAGCACCCCGGTGCTCACTGTGCATAGGCCGGCTTGAACCAGTTCCAGGGTCCCTCCAGACCCTGTGCTGGGGAAAAGCCCGCCAAGGAAGTGGGTGTAACCACCCCCCTCCTAGTCCCACCCATAGGGCAGGACTTAGTCGCGTGCCAGCCCCTTTTTACAGGATAAAGGTAGAGACTGGCCCCCTTCCAAATCAGATCATCTTTGAATCCTGAAACTACTTTCTGCGAAAGGAACTCAAGACTTCTTCCTAAGATTTCTCCCTTGTGACTAAGGAGTAGTCACCCTGCATCCGCAGGCACCATCTAAGAACACTGCGGTCTGCTGTAAGTCCTTCCTCCGGAATCAGACTGCCCAGCTCGACGAGAACCGGCTTCCCTGGCACCTCTGACCTCTACCCACCTCTACAGCCCAGCTGAGAACCGTGGGTGCGACGAGACCTCAAGGGACCGGCCATCTGCAAGACTGCACGACTTCTTTCCAGCAAGCCCGCCGAGTAATCTACTGGTGAGTGCTTTGGGGTCCGAGAAGCCCCGACTCTGAGCAGCTCCAGCTCCGAAGTGCAGCCCCCCAGCATCTCCACGATCTGCGTGGGGCCCTTCTGCTTTCCGCTGCTCACCGCGTTGTTTGGTTACTAGCCCGTTGGCTTGTGGCCTTCCTGACGACGCCCGACGACATTTCTGCTGCTGGTCTGGTTGCTCCAGACTGGCCCTTGCTCCCTTCCAGAGGAGGAGCACCCCGGACCCTCCTGGTCCACTCAAGACGCCATTTTGAGTCCACCGCGTGGGCTTGAATTAGCCAAGGCTTGTTGCCCAATCCTGGGTAACTTCGACGCCAACGACTTCATCCTTCGTGGGACAGCTCGCACCTCCATCCTGGTCGCCGACAACGCCTCCTGGTCCGAGAGACTGCAGAGCCCAGCAGCGCCCACTCACCTGACTGCGGTGACTTCGCCCGGTGCCATCCTGGTGCCCACTTAATCACTGGCTAGTGATTCAAGAACTTGGTCCCCTCTGCTTTCAGGTTTTCTTCTTCCTTGATCCAGGCTTGGATCCATCGAACTTTCCTTCACTGGTCGCCTGCCAGCAACTTCTTCCTTCCAGGCTCCTGGTCCGGCAACGAGATCCCCGACGTCTTTTCAGACCTATGCAGCTGCAGCCCCTGGGCTAGGTAACTTCGGCACTCCGGTGTCCCAGCATAGCCTCACTATCCAAGGGTCAGGATCCACTGTCGTTTTCTCCCCACCAGGTCGGGTTCGCCCGTGAACACTAACTTTGCCTTTACTAGCCTCCATAGACTTTGTCCCGCATCCCGCGTGAGAGTGCACACTCTGCACCCGAGTCCCCTAGGTCTCCTAGAAGTAATCTAACGATTCCCTAGTCAAGTCCTAGCGATTCCAAAGCCTATTAGTACTGTACTTACCTGCTAGTAATTTCGCATTCCACTTTCAAAGTATATGGTTTTTCGTGCCCCTCGGGCATTTGTGGATAACGTGCTAACTTAAGTATTTTCGTAAGAGTTTTGATTGTGTGCTTAGCACCCTGTCCTCATAAAGAGTACAGGGTTGTTGTGATTCTAATAAATACATTGTTTATTTTCATAACACTTGTGTGGTGTCCTTTCACTGGGTGTTCAAGGGGTAATGTGATGGTAAAACAGCTGGCTTAACACGCCCTCTAGAGTCTTAGCCTTAGACTGCTCGTATCCATGCTACTAGGATAGCTGGTCTATAAGGTTGACTTACAACCAATCATCAATAAGGGTTGTTTGGACTGATATATAGTGATCACTAGAATAGTGAGCACTGCACATCAGGCCAACTTCTCACACTCCTGTATCGATTACTTATTTCTTTCCCACACCCTGATACGGGACATGTTGGGAGCCTCCATGTCCGATATTTCCCTTTCGGATCATGCCCATGTCGAGTTGCTCCTGCAGGAACTGGCCGCTTGCCCTGCTTGTGAAACGAAGTGGCGCCTGCCACCGGGTACCCTCCGGGATGCGGCCGATGTAGAAAGCATTAGAACAGCCATAGACTCCTATTTTGCTAGCAACGATCTACTGGAGACGCCCTTCCCGGTGGTGTGGGACGCCTTCAAGGCCACGATTCGCGGCCATATCACTAGTCTCTCAATCGCACGGGCGTGGGAGGCTCGGTCTTTGGAGGATAGCCTGGCCAAGGATATAAAGCTAGAGGAACGGCGAGATCAGGGTAGATCCTCACTGGAATCCAGGCGGCGACTCGCTAACCTTCGAGGGCAACTGAGACTTCTGCGCACCAACAAAGCAGAAAAGTCTCTGCTGGCTCTACAGCAGAGATATTTCGAGGGGGGGGGGGGCAAGGTGGGCAGGCTGCTGGCGGGGCGTTTGAGGGCGCGTGCGGCCAAGGCTCATATAGCCAATATCCAGCTTCCGGATGGGACGAGGTCACTTCGGAGAGGGACAAGTGTGAGGCATTCCAGGATTACTATACTGCCTTGTATAAGGAAGAGACGCCGCATTCGGAGGTGGTGACGGACGTCCTGAGTAAATACACGGGGACGTAGCTACACCCGCATTATGCAAAGAATCTGTAAGGTCCCATCACCCAAGAAGAGATGACAGCAGACATGAGAGATCTCCCCCTTGGGAAGACTCCGGGCCGGATGGTCTTCCTTTATTCTTCTACCGCATGTTTCAATCGCAGCTTGGGCCTCATCTCCTAAGGCTGTACATTCCTTCACTGAGACAGAGGGCCCGTCCTCCGATATGGGTATGGCGGAGATAGCATTGATCCTAAAACCAGGGAAGGATCCGGCACTTTGTGCGTCATGCCGCCCCATTGCCTTGCTCAATACTGATTTTAAAATATATACCAAACTCTTGGAGAAGCGCCTGGACCCCCACATGCCAGGTCTTGTGGACCCGGACCTGGTTGACTTCATCCACAACCGGCAGGGGGCGGATAACGTGCGCAAAGTTGCACATCTAGTGTGGAAAGTACAACATTGGGGAACCCCGGCTTGCCTTCTGTCGCTGGATGTGGAGAAGGCGTTCGACCGGGTGGATTGGACTTTTCTGCGGGTGGTTTTAAGTAAGATTGGGCTTGGCCGGAACATGATCACTTGGATCATGGCTCCGTATCTTGCCCCAAAGGCTAGGATTCGGATCAATGGGCAACTCACGGCACCGTTCACTATTCATAGGCAGGGGTGCCCCCTCTCACCCTTATTATTTGCCCTTGTGGTGGAACCGCTGGCGGAGATGATTTGCCAGACATCTGATATCCATGGTATCCTCATGGGAGGACGCGAAAATAAGGTGGCGTTGTTCGCAGATCTTATCCTCACCCTAACACGCCCCCGAGAATCCCTCCCTGCATTGCATGCAGCGCTGTGCCTCTTTGAGCAGGCCTCTGGCCTCAAGATCAATCATAGCAAGTTCTGGGCCCTTAACCTCACTATCCCACAGGAAGATATCCCAAACCCCCTGCTGGAGAAAAAGTTGCCTTACCAGTGTGCCTCCCAACACATTCGCTACCTTGGCCTTCGGGTGACTCCCTCTCTAGACAATTGGACGCAGGTCAACTGGCTGGAATGCCGAAGGGCGGTTCTTGAGGACCTACGTAAGTGGAGACCTCTAGTGTTGTCGTGGCTGGGCAGGCTTAACGCCATCAAGATGTCAATTCTTCCCAAAATAATATATCTAATTCTGTGCCTTCTCACGCCTATCCCGCTGCGTTGTATACGGGGCCTCCAGCGCGACATTACGAACTTTATCTAGGGAGGCAAACTACCTTGATTTTCGCAGAAGCTTCTGATGGCGACGTGAGATGGGGGGGGGGGGGGAATTGGCCTGCCCCAACCTAGTGGACTATTACTGGGCCGTGCATCTCCGATTTGTGGAATGGGGGCTGTCCGAGAGTGAGAAAGGATGGTTACATATGGATCGGGCAGTGGCAGGGCGAACCATCTGGGACGCTCAAAGAATGCATATGTGGCGGTACCCACAAGAACGGTCCTGGATATGTGGGATAAAGTAGCCATCCGCAAAGGCCTCACGACCTTCCCTTCACCACACACCACGATAGAGGGGATTCCCTCTTTCCCACCTGCGTACCACACGCGTGCCTTTGCCAAATGGACGCAAGGAGATTGTAGAGTGGTCACTGACCTGTTCGAGGGTTGTCACTGACCTGTTCGAGGGAGGTAAGCTTAAGACCTTTGCTCAGTGCAGGGAGGAGTTGTGTCCAGTCTACAGCGGTGCTGCAATATGCCCAATTGAGACACTGGGTGTCCGAGGAGGAAATGTATCAGGCAGCTACACACGCCTTCACCCCCTTTGAGAAGTTGACCCGAAACCCTGTGGAATCAAAGGGGCTGGTTTCCCGGATTTATCAGATTCTGCAGCATCCACAGACGCCACCCTCTCACCCTTATCAGCGCAATTGGCAATTAGCGTCGGACACAGACATCACAGCAGCGCAGTGGGGTAGATTATGGCAGGATATTCCCAAAATATATTGTAGCATTCCGCAACGGGAAAACGCCTATAAACTCATGACTCAATGGTACTACACACCCCAACGCTTGCACAAGATGTTTCCTGCATCCTCTCCCCTATGCTGGAGGTGCCGGTCTGCCTCTGGGGACTTCATATTTGGTGGACATGCCCGTCGTTAACAATTTTGGAAAGAGGTCCTAAGCCACATCAGGGTGTTGGGGTTCCCCTTGCCTGAGGTCGCGAACACAATCCTGCTAAGCATCAAACCTGCTAGCCTGAAGGTGCTCACCCGGAGCGATTGGATCTTGACGCTCCAAATGTTAGGAACGGCCAAGCAGCTAATAGCCCTGTAATGGATAAAAGCTGAAGCTCTTCCAATCGCGTCCTGGTTTGTGAGTTTATGGCATGTTAGTCACGATGGAGCTCTTCACAGCGCGATGACACGCGTTTCAAGACTGTTTGGCAACCCTTAATTACCTACCTCTGTGCTGTTGAACATGCGCGCTACATGCCCACCAAACTCCGGACGCTGCACCTTTTCAACAATGCTATTGCTCCCTCCGATCCGAATAGGCTGCTGCCATAGCTGCCCTCCTGCACTTCCGGCATCGGGCTACCCCCCCCCCCTGTGCGCACAAAGTCCCCACTTTTGCTGTGCTGCCTCCCCCTCTCCTTTTCTCGCCTATCCTTTTTTTCCTTTCTCTTTGTTCTTCTTTGGGTTCCTGGGTCCTGTTGGGCCGCTTGTCGAGTTTGGGCCAGTTGCCCGTTAGTAATGAAGATAGGTCTTGGGGACTTAACCTTGCCACAGGAATGCATAACTATGCTGTACACTAAGGAACGCAGCCGGACCCCCAGGGGGTTGTAGGCATAACGCTGTGTGCAATATAACCCACTATATAGAATCTAAATGTTGTCACCGTAGCGTTCAGTCACGCGGTGTCCTCTGGTGGGGATGGTCTAGAAGGGTATATGTCGTCTTGTGGGAAATAAGGCACATCAGGGGTGTTGTAATCATCCCATGGATTAGGTGACCGAGGGGGACTTTTAGTCCCTGCTGGGTCATGTGCACCTCCATCTGTGCCATCAGAGTCTGTGTCTACATCATCTTGTGGATTAGGGGATGTGTAGGTGAATGGTGAGGTGGTGTAGGAGGGGGAACAGTGTGGGGAGGTGGAGGAGAAGACACCCTTAATGGAGAGGTTGCAATGTCTCTCTTCTTTGGAGGAGGAGGAGGAGGAGGAGGAGGAGGAGGAGGAGGAGGAGGTGCTGGCGCATCAAGTGGTCTTTTTGGACCTAAGAGTGAATTGACCAGTCTTAGGATCCTTCACAAGAATTTTTTGGTTACTATCAGGTGTGAAAAGTTCCTCTGAACAGGGCAAATCCTTTGGTGTAGAGGTTTTCGGCTCCGTAGGTTTTTTCAGCACAGACGGTTTAGAAGTGTGCCCTTTTGAAGTGTCCTTTACCGGAACCGGTTTCTTCGGTTCCGGGTGTTTTTTCGGTTCTGAAGCGTGTGAATCTGGAGCTTTAGGCAGTTTTTTTTAGTTGGCTCCGAATGCGGTTACGGCATCGATGAGCCGCTGCCAGTCTTCTAACGGTCGGCGAGGTTGACTAAGATGGCTTTTTTTTCTACGTCGGTTATAGGATCGGCATCGTGGATCGGCTGGCTCGAGCCCGAGCTGCCTGAAGGGCTTCTTTGCCGGGCCTGAAGGCGGGGCGTTGGAAGCAGTCTCTCGGTGTGCACCCGGGCCCATAAGGTGAGGGTGTGCCCAAGCCTTTTTAGAGGGTGTCGATCTTACTTACGACCCGTTGAGCTGAAGTGACTTCCTCGACGCCGGAGTCTTCGGCGCCAGAGGAGCTGGTACTCTCTTCAGCGTGCTGGTGTTCTGGCACGTCGACGCACTCTTCGAAAATGTCATCGGGGATCAAAGCTGACGAGCGAGCCATTGTTCTTCGAGCTAGTCGGTCCCGGATCGTCTTCTTGGAGCGGAAGGAGGCACAAGCGGAACAGTCTTTAGCCTTGTGCTCCGGTGAGAGGCAAAGGCTGCACACCTCATGTAGGTCGGTGTGGGGAAACTTCGACCCACATCGAGGACACTTCTTGAATGGCGTTCTTTCCATGAGGCAGAAGTAAGGCCTAGGTAGGCCCGAAGGCCTTAGTCGACGACCGGAATCAAAGACTTCGAAGGTGAAGAATCGCGTCGATGCGGAGCGCAATCGATACAATACCGTCAAACTGGGTGAGGATTGCGCGCCAAAGGAAATTCGGTTCCTAACCGGAGCGCAGGAAACCCATCGGAGCCCGATGGCGGCAAAAAAACAATCTGGGGATGGAGCTGATGCCCATGCGCAATGTGGTCTAAAGGAGGAGTCACCTATCTCGTGACTTCCAAGAACTTTTCAGGACAACAACAAACTGCAAACATCCGGGCACAACACTAGGTGGCGATCTATGCACAGTGTGCAATCTGCAGCTCATATGCCTCGAACATAAAACAACTATATCTTTGATATAAAAACAATTGGCCTGGAGTTCAGTTCTTGAGTGTGTGAAACCTTTTGCTGACTGTGTGTAGAACAAATGCTTTACACTGTCCTCTGGTACTGCCTTACTGCTTGACCAAGCTACCACTTTAGAGAGTAAGGTCACACCTGGCTTTAACCTCTGTTTTACCTCTGGGGTTTGTGGACTCTATACACACTGTACCTTATCTTGGTTCAGTATAGAGCCACTTTCTCACAACCACCGTATCTTGCTATAGCAAGTGAAGGTATATTTATACCTTGAAGGTGTTTAGGAATGCCATAGTTGACAAAGTCGGGCATAGGAACGTCATGAATGAACCCCTGGGGAATAGGTGTTCATTGTAAAAATAACTGAGTTCTTGGGGAAATAAATATTCAAACAAGGGGAAGTCCCTAACGGCTTAAGCTGGTTTTCCAAGAAATTGTTGACGTTTGGTGAACGGAGGGAAGTAGCCATGGCTGTATTTGGGAAGCATGGGCTAGGCCTAAATAAGGGCTTAATTTCTATGCCTATATAAGGGCAACGTGAATTGTACCTATATAAGGGAATGAATTGGGAAAATTCAAACGGAGCCTAAAACACCACAGAGCAATGTAATGGGGATATCATTTCATAACAGTTTGACTGCAGCGATTGGGAAACGCTCAAATCTGAACTAGCTGTACAAGTTACTTACCTTCGATAACAATGTATTTGGTAGAGACGATTCTAGCAGCAGATTCCTTAACGTAGAATAATCCCCAGGCGTGAGACTGGATCTGGAAACGTATTTGCCACAGCATCCCTACGCGCCTGGGGGACAGCATCACGCGACTCTGCCCTGGCGTTGTCCGTGTACGTGACATCAGTGAGGTCAAATAAGTCCCATCCACGGCGCGCTGTCAGTTTTCTTCGGAGACCTTTTCCGCGCCACAATGCGGAGCGATCAGAAAAACTGTGAGAGTATAGGAACAGTGTGCGAAAGAGCAGAAAAATTGGAAAAAGGAATGGTGAGGAACACCACCATAAGGAGCAGTGCCAGACACTGCAGCATCCAAAGGCAAGGAAAGAAGAAAGAACAGAGCACAGCCCTGAACAGCAACCCTGCCAGTACGGAGATAGCCCCCCCTAGGGACAAAGAATATGTGAAACAAGCATTTACAATGCAATAGGTCTCGCAGCATTAAAGTTTGAGTTACTGGCATTGTAAATGACAATGCTTTGCATTTTTTAAAAATTTGCAATTGGTATATAAACATTGTTTGTGAATGGTTAGCTGTTGCTTATGCTAAGCAAAGTTGGCAGTAATATAGAGTGCTAGTCTTGCTTGTTATAAGCATGCTGATTTAAAGCGCTCTGATACCTGCGGGTAAAGTTTGCGCTATATAAAAGTGAAAACTAATAAATACATTTTAAAAAAGCCTACCTGTACCACGTCCTTATTCTGCGATGCCACATATCTTTGGGTCCCTGTACTAATTAACTGCACCCGGCTGTGGGAAACCTCCATGGCAGGAACAACGTGTTGCGGGGCAGACACAGGCAATGTAGCCACTGTCCTGTGGATGCACCGCGGGGTAACAGTGTAGGGGCAGGGAGGCAGTTGGTAGTGCTGTGCCATAGCAGTGTAGTTCTCTGTGTATGCTGGGCATGGGGGTTGCTATTGGCTGACAAGAAGTGATGAGGAGGTGCCGGTTCGGTGTGCTTGCTTCCTGATCTTGGGCAGGCGACAGGTAAAAATAAGCGCTGCCTAGGCTCTACCTAAAAAACAGCCAGCCCCCATCTCATGGTTCGGAGGTTAAAAATAAAAAATAAATAAAAGATCAGCCATAGAAGGGATGCAATCGGCCCCTGGTGCCACTGTACCTGCTGGACTTTGGACAGCTACGCCCCTATTCTGGTTCGGTACTGTTCTCAAATGTGATATGGGATTCTGAGCAATTTGCCTAAAGTAGCAGACAAGGAGGTTTTTTAAAGGAAAGTTTGCAAATCTAGAATTGTTTCTGGGGTGAGCTGGAGACAATCTGAGAATGCTACAGTACACAAAGCCCATTCATTCAGAAGTGCCTGGAGACAGTAGCATCCTTCTATGAGGCAGGTTTGTGGAGCTAGGTGATTTGTTTCTCAGCTTGGAAGCGGATAAAAGAGCTGAGAGAACTAATAAAACCACCATAGAGTAAAAACATGACCACAGAACATGTAAAGCCCTCGGATTCCGTCAGGTCTAGCTAGCGCTGTATAAAACTCAAAATAATACTAATAACAAGCTCCACATTCAGTCTTTCATCCTTCAGAGGTCGATAAAATGAGAACCACTGAGTTGGGTAGTTGTAGGAAGGTAGATCCCTGACTATGGTTGCCCCCAACTTTTTGCCTGGTGTTTTGCTGGTTTTCTGACTTAGTTGACCTGGGACCCTGCTATTCAGGGCCCCAGGCCTACTGTTCTCTCTGTAAAATGGATTCCATGTACCTTAGGTAAATATCTAAATTGGATACTGAGTCACCTTATCAGTCCCTGTACAGTGTACCTTAGGTACCCAGGGCATAGGTGTACCCAGGGCCTACCAGGGGCTGCAGCATGTATTATGCCACCCCTGGCTGGCCATCCAAATCTGACACAACTGGCTGCTTGACAGCTGGGGCAAGGTGGTGTAATCACCCTTTGCTTTAGATATAGTATACCTATATCTAACCCTAAAATGGACACACAGATCTCCTATCAGTCACTCCTATGGCAGGCCTTAACAATCCTGAAGGCAGAGTGCTTGGAATCGTGTGAGATGGTGCTCTGGCATGAGCTGAGCCTGTCTGCGGCTTTCGGGATCCATCCCTTAGCCGTTTCCATGATATCGCATACCATATACTCTTAAGTGCATTATAATCCTCGCGGTTATATGCCAACTCTGGTATCGCTTTATCAAAACATGTCGAGTAAGGTGTCATACGAATTGGAATACTAACCCCTCGCCAATTCTGGCGACGGGGTTAGCATTCCACCCTTCTAGAGGGACACGACATGTATGTAACCCCTAACCCCGGTTAAAGTCCAACAGAGCCTCAGCTCCACAAAATGGATGCTGCCACCGAGACACAAGTCTGCCCTCCTGCTGCTGGGAGTCCTCCCAGAGCAGGAGATAAGGACAAAGGGTTTCCTGCCAGGGGCGGTGCCAGCACCGTCCCAGACAGGGTTTTGTGTATTGTAGGTAGGCAGGGCTTTAGAGGAAGGTGACTGCACGTGGCACCCCGGTGCTCACTGTGCATAGGCTGGCTGGAACCAGTTCCAGGGTCACTCCAGACCCTGTGCTGGGGAAAAGCCCGCCAAGGAAGTGGGTGTAACCACCCCCCTCCTAGTCCCACCCCTAGGGCAGGACTTAGTCGCGTGCCAGCCCCTTTTTACAGGATAAAGGTAGGAACTGGCCCCCTTCCAAATCAGATCATCTTTGAATCCTGAAACTACTTTCCACGAAAGGAACTCAAGACTTCTTCCTAAGATTTCTCCCTTGTGACTAAGGAGTAGTCACCCTGCATCCGCAGGCACCATCTTAAGAACACTGCGGTCTGCTGCAAGTCTCTCCTCCGGATCATGACTGCCCAGCTCGACGAGAACCGGCTTCCCTGGCACCTCTGACCTCTACCTGCATCATCAGTCACGCTGAGATTCGTGGGTGTGACGAGACCTCGAGGGACCGGCCATCTTCAAGACTGCACGACTTCTTTCCAGCAAGCCCGCCGAGTAATTTCCTGGTGAGTGCTTTGGGGTCCGAGAAGCCCCGACCCTGAGCAGCTCCAGCACCGAAGTGCAGCCTCCCAGCATCGCCACGATCTGCGTGGGGCCCTTCTGCTTTTTGCTGCTCACCGCGTTGTTTGGCTACTAGCCCGCTGGCTTGTGGCCTTCTGAACGACGCCCGACGACATTTCTGCTGCTGGTCTGGTTGCTCCAGGCTGGCCCTTGCTCCCTTCCAAAAGAGGAGCACCCCGGACCCTCCTGGTCCACTCAAGACGCCATTTTGAGTCCACCGCGTGGGCTTGAATTAGCCAAGGCTTGTTGCCCAATCCTGGGTAACTTCGACGCCGACAGCTTCATCCATCGTGGGACAGCTCGCCTCTCCATCCTGGTCGCCGACAACGCCTCCTGGTCCGTGAGATCTGCAGAGCCAGTGTCGCCCACTCACCTAGTCGAGGTGACTTCGCCCGGTGCCATCCTGGTGCCCACTTAATCACTGGCTAGTGATTCAAGAACTTGGTCCCCTCTGCTTTCAGGTTCCTTCTTCCTCGATCCAGGCTTGGATCCAACGAACTTTCCTTCACTGGTCGCCTGCCAGCAACTTCCTTCTTCCAGGCTCCTGGTCCGGCAACGAGATCCCCGACGTCTTTTCAGACCTATGCAGCTGCAGCCCCTGGGCTAGGTAACTTCGGCACTTCGGTGTCCCAGCATAGCCTCACTATCCTAGGGTCAGGATCCACTGTCGTTTTCTTCCTACCAGGTCGGGTTCGCCCGTGAACACTAACTTTGCCTTTACTAGCCTCCATAGACTTTGTCCCGCATCCCGCGTGAGAGTGCGCACACTGCACCCGAGTCCCCTAGGTCTCCTAGAAGTAATCTAACGATTCCCTAGTTAAGTCCTAGCGATTCCAAAACCTATTAGTACTGTACTTACCTGCTAGTAATTTCGCATTCCACTTTTTAAGTATATGGTTTTTCGTGCCCCTCGGGCATTTGTGTATAACGTGCTAACTTAAGTATTTTCGTAAGAGTTTTTGTTGTGTGCCTAGCACCCTGTCCTCATAAAGAGTACAGGGTTGTTGTGATTCTAATAAATACATTGTTTATTTTCATAACACTTGTGTGGTGTCCTTTCACTGGGTGTTCAAGGGGTAATGTGATGGTAAAACAGCTGGCTTAACACGCCCTCTAGAGTCTTAGCCTTAGACTGCTCGTATCCATGCTACTAGGATAGCTGGTCTATAAGGTTGACTTACAACCAATCATCAATAAGGGTTGTTTGGACTGATATATAGTGATCACTAGAATAGTGAACACTGCACATCAGGCCAACTTCTCACAGTAGTAATGTACGTCATCACAGCCTACATACCAAACAAATGGTAGACGGCGCAACCTAAACACAATTGTTATTTTTGTCTGCCACAGCCGTACATAAGTTCGCTCAACAATACTTTTTTCGGGCTAACTAAACATAATTCCACATTAAAAGTAGTACTTTTGGCTTACACATTCCTTGTACGGGCTGCTATTTCCAACTTGAAACAGGGCGAAATGAACAAGTTACTTACCTTCGGTAACGATATATCTGTAAAAAACAGTAGTTAGTATTAGATTCCTTACCTTAGAATATCCCCAGGCGTCAGACTGGATCCGGAAATTTTTGCGTAGCAGTACCCTTGCGCGTCAGTAGGCTTCGTCTGCGGCTCAGCGTCCGTCGTGGGCGCCGTGATGACGTCGTCGGAGTACTTAGACGCCGCCTCCGCGTGCTGACGTCAGTTCTTAGACACAGCTTTTCCGCGCCAGAAATGCAGAGCCATGTTAAAAAGCAACACTGGTGCCATTGAAACTAGGGTCCTGAAGGGGACAACCCTAACCCTAGATATACGTTCGCGGAACGGGGAGAATGGGTGGGGCGGTAAGGAATCTAATACTAACTACTGTTTCTTACAGATATATCGTTACCGAAGGTAAGTAACTTGTTCATCTGAAGGAAACAGGTTAGTATTAGATTCCTTACCTTAGAATAGATACCCCAGCAATACCAACCTCGGTGGTGGGTCTGCGAACCAATAATCACACCAGAAAGTCCTGGAGGACGGAACGGCCAAAGTCGTCATCCCTCCGGACTTGGCTGTCCAGGCAGTAATGTTTTGCAGCGATGCCCACGTAGCTGCCTGACAGATGTCCTGTAAGGGGACTCCCCGGCACGGGGCAGTGCTAGCCGCCGTGGCCCGAGTGGAATGGGCCCTCAGCCCAACAGAAGGCTCCTTCCTTGCCAAGGAGTAACATGCCTTGATACACAAGACGACCCACCGAGAGATGGTCCTCTTGTGCACCACCCGCCTTTTCTTCGCGCCCACGTAACCAACAAAGAGTTGGCCATCCACCCGGAACTGGCATGTGCAATCTAGATAGAACGAAATCGCACGTTTTGGGTCCAGACGGTGGAGCCGCTCTTCCTCTTTAGAGGGATGCGGTGGCGGAAAGAAGGTGGGCAAGGTGATAGACTGACTGCCGATATGGAAGGCCGTGACAGCCTTGGGCAGGAATGAATATGCTACTTACCAGTATGTATCTGTTCTTGGCATGTAGGGCTGCTAACATTCATATCTTTTGCATTAGATCGCCGCCTAGTGTTGGGTCCGGATGATCGCACATTGTTGTTGTCCTGGAAGAGTCTTCGAAGTATCCTGAGATAGGTGGCTCCTCCCCTGGACTACAGTGCACATGGGCATCGGCTCCATCCCCAGATTGTTTTTAGCCATTGTGGCCGTGATGGAGTGTACAGTGTAAAGGATGTCCATGCTAATGATTGAGTGTAAGAGTATGTCTGCAGCTGCGACAGGCACCGGGGAGGAGGGTGGGCGATATGAATGTTAGCAGCCCTACATGCCAAGAACAGATGCATACTGGTAAGTAGCATATTCAGTTCGAGGCATGTGGGCTGCTAAATTCATATCTTTTGCATAGAAAATATAGCAGTCCCTCCATTAGCGGCGGTTGCCCGTGCCAGCTGCAGAAACTTAAAAAAGTGTTTTGAGAACAGCCTGTCCTACAGCTGCTTTCTGCTTGGAATGCACATCAACACAGTAGTGTTTTGTAAAGGTATGTGGTGTAACCCACGTGGCTGCTCTGCAAATGTCTTCTAGAGGAATGTTCCCCAGGAAAGCCATGGATGCCCCCAATTTGCGTGTGGAGTGCGCCCTTGGGGGTATCGTTAAGGTACGTTTAAGCCTTTTGATAGCAGATCTGGATGCACTTAACAATCCACCTGGCTATTCCTGCTTTGGAAATGGGGTTGCCCTTGTGCTGTGGCGAGAAGGCAATAAAAAGTTGTTTTGTCTTCCTAAAGTGTTGTGTCCTGTCAATATAGTACATCAACGCCCTCCTGACATCCAAAGTATGAAGCATTCTTTCCGCCACCGTTTGTGGGTTTTGGAAGAATGCAGGTAAGTCAATAGTTTGGTTGAGGTGAAACTGTGACACCACCTTCGGAAGGAATTTGGGGTTAGTACGTAGTACCACCCTATTTGGATGAATCTGAATGAATGGCTCTTGGATTGTGAGCGCTTGCAGCTCACTGACACGTCTCAGTGACGTAATAGCTATTAGGAAAGCTACTTTCCACGTTAGGAACTGGAGTTCACACGAGTGTAGTGGCTCAAAAGGTGGTCCCATCAGCCTGGTGAGGACCACATTGAGGTTCCACACCGGAGCTGGCGGTGTTCTTGGGGGAATGACTCGTTTCAGACCTTCAAGAAAAGCTTTAATGGCAGGCACTCTGAAGACAGAGAGATGCTGTCTGTTCTGAAGATAAGCCGCTATGGCGGATAGATGTATCCGAATGAAAGTGTACGCTAGATTGCACTTGTAAAGATGTAACAGATAGCAAATTATGTTAGGGATAGATGCATCTAGCGGGTCGATGTTATTGGCCGTACAGTGAATGACAAAACGCTTCCATTTTGCAGCATAGCATGCTCTGGTAGTCGGTTTTCTTGCCTCCTTAATGATGTCCATGCATTCTGGAGGTAGGTGAAGGTATCCAAACTCTAGGACTTCAGGAGCCAGATCGCCAGGTTGAGCTGTTGCGGATCTGGGTGCTGAATGTCTCCATGGTTCTGCGTCAAAAGGCTGGGCGTGAGGCGCAGCCTTTGATGCGGCACCACCGAGAGTTCTAGAAACGTGGTGTACCATGCTTGGCGCGCCCACGTTGGAGCAACTAGGATGAGTGTCATCGAGTGCTGCATTAGTTTTCTTGCCACCAGCGGTATCAGAGGGGCTGGCGGAAAAGCGTACGCAAATCTGCCTGACCAGTTCATCCATATCGCATTCCCCTGCGACTGTGGGTGAGGGAACCTGGCGGCAAAGTGTTGGCATTTTGCGTTTTCGTTTGTGGCAAACAGGTCTATCTCCGGATGACCCCCACTGCTGGAAGTACGGGCGGAGTACAGATGGGTGTAACTCCCACTCGTGCATTTGATGGCTGTATCTGCTGAGCAGTTCCGCCATCTGATTGTCCTTGCCCGGGAGGTGTTCTGCCATGAGGAAAATGTTCCTCTGAATGGCCCACTTCCACATGCTCTGAGCCAGATGAGACAACTGTGGCGAGTGGGTGCCCCCCTGCTTTTGAATGTAGTACATCGCGGTCATGTTGTCCGTCCGGACTAACACTACCTTGTTGCACAGATGTACATTGAAGGACTTGAGCGCCATGAAGATTGCCATCAGTTCCAGATAGTTGATGTGCATCTTCTGTTGCTGTGTCGTCCATAGTCCCTGCACTGTGTAAGTGAGCAGATGAGCTCCCCATCCCTGGAGAGATGCGTCCGTTGTCAGGATAATCTGTGGCACTGGCTCCTGGAACAGTCGGCCCTTGCAAAGGTTGTGTGGAGTCCACCAATGCAGAGAGTCGTATGCCCGACTGGTAACCAACACTAGGTCTGTCAATTGTCCCTGAGCCTGTGTCCACTGATTTGCTAAGCACTCCTGGAGCGGACGCATATGTAAACGTGCGTGAGGGACTATGAAGATGCAGGAGGCCATCATGCCAATCAACTGCATGAACACTCTCGCTGGAAGCGAGTGTTGTGGTCTGAATTTCTGGATTAGAGACTGCATGCTGTCTATCCTGACTTGGTTTGGCTGAGCCATGGCCGTGAGGGTATTGATCGTCGCACCCAGAAACTGCCGGACATGTGCCGGCTGAAGATGCGACTTTGGGTAGTTCAACGAGAAGCCCAGATCGTGAAGGAGGTGAATGGTAGTCGACATGTCCGCGGCGCACTGTTGCTCCGACTTGGCTTGAACGAGCCAGTCGTCTAGGTAGGGGTAGACATGGATGTTCTGCCTCCTGAGGTGCGCCGCTACTGTCGCCAGACACTTTGTAAACACTCTTGGGGCTGTGGTCACTCCGAAGGGTAGGACCTTGAACTGATAATGCTTGCCGTGGATAGTGAACCTGAGGTATTTTCTGTGGGACGGGTGTAGTGGAATGTGGAAATAAGCATCCTTGAGGTCTAAGGTTGCCAAGAAGTCCCCTTGGTTTAACAAGGGAAGAATTTGTTGCAGTGTAAGCATATGGAAATGTTCTGACAGTATATACAGGTTGAGGGGACGCAGATCCAGAATGGGTCTGAGAGATCCGTCCTTCTTTGGAATAAGGAAGTACAGGGAATATACCCCTGTGCCTTCCTCCTCCACTGGCACGAGCTCGATTGCTCCTTTTTGCAGCATCACCACTACTTCCTGCTGCAATAAGTGCAAATGCTCTGCGGACATAGGCCGTTGCCTTGGTGGAATGTTGGGTGGAGTGGACTTTAACTCTAGACAATAACCGTACTGGACAAGTTGTCGTACCCACCTGTCCGTGGTGATGTTTGACCAGACTGGCAGGAACTGCTGGAGTCTCCCCCCGACAGGTGTTAAATGGTCAGGGGGCAGTGACAGAGAGTCACTGTTTGTTTGGGGCAGAGGAGCGGGAATTGTTGTTTCCTCTGCCACGTCCTCTGGTGCTGTTTCCTCGATAACCCCCTTTGTTCTGCTTGGGGTACGAGGACTGTGCTCCACCTCTAGTGAACTGAGATTGTTGACCCATCTGTCCTCGGGCGACTCCACGTGCACCTGAGCGACGAAAAGTGTTGCCCCGGAACTGTTGTGATTGTAGGGCCCCCATAGACTTAGCTGTTTCGTTGTCTTTCTTAATCTTTTCTAGGGTGGTGTCAACATCAGGACCAAACAGTCTATCAGGATTGACGGGCTGATTGAGTATGGTTGTCTGAATGTCCGGTTTAAACCCCGATATGCGGAGCCACGCTTGTCGTCTCAGCATGACGCTAGTGTTAATAGCCCTAGCTGCTGTGTCTGCGGCATCAAGTGCACACTTTATGGCTGCATTGGAGATTAGTTTGCCCTCCTCTATAAGCAGTTTGGCACCCTCTTGAAACTGCGGAGGCAGGTGTTGTAGAGCTTGCTCTAGGGTGTCGTAATGCGCCCTATCATAACGTGCCAATAGTGCCTGTGTATTCGCAATACGCCAGAAATTGGCAGCCTGCGCAGCTACCCTTTTGCCCCCTGCCTCCAGCACTTTGGACTCCTTGTCCGGGGGAGGAGCTTCACCCGTTGTTTGGGAGTTCGCCCGTTTGCGGGCATTTGCGACCACAAGGGAGTCAAGCGGCAACTGTCCCCGAATGTATGCAGGGTCTGCAGGTGCTGGTCTGTACTTCTTCTCAATGCGTGGATTGACCACCCTCGCCCTGGTAGGTTATTTAAAGATGTCCGCAGCATGCTTAAGGACCCCTTTGAGCATAGGCAGTGTCTTTACTGTCCTTTCAGAGACTGAAAAGGTGTCAAATAGAAAGTCTTCTTCTACTGGGTCAGCATGCATGTCCACATCATGATTAGCTGCTGCCCGTTCAATGAGTGCATGAAAACCTGCAGAGTCTTCTGTTGGGGATGCACGTGCACTGAAAGGCTGTGGGTCCTGCCCCACATTTTGTGTGCCTTGGTCACCTAAGTCATCATAGGAATCTTGCTGTGCATCAGGTTCATTGATGGGGAAAGTGTATTGGTCATCTTCTCCATATCCCTCACCTTCAGAGTGTTCTGGGGAAGGTGTTGGGCTCCTTCTAGGAGGAGGCTGTATAGGTTCCATCAGGGCTGAAGCGTCCTGTGCAAGCCTTTTCTTCTTCAGTGGGATAACATAGGAGTCCACTGGTTGTGAAGTGATCTTTCTTTTGTAAAGGGTCAATTTGCCCGTTTCTGCGTCGATAAAACGCTCAGAATCGTCTCCTGAGTCGAGTAGGCGACCTGAAGGTGCTCCAGACGTTGAGGATTCCGATGTCTTTGGCGCCGATTTTGGCGTAAAGGCCTTCGGTGCCTCCTTCGGCGGCAGAAGGAAGAGAAGTTTTCCAGCAGGCTTCGCCGGCATGTCCATCGGCTTCTGCGGCGACGGCGTCGGAGCCGACGTAGCTGAGGCCTTCTCCCGAATTCTCTGTAGTGATGCGGCGATGGAAGACGCGTCACTCACAGTGGCACTTGGCGCCGACGAGGAGGCCTTCACCTTGCCTTCGGATCCGACGTCTTGTTGGGCCTTCTGAGTCTTAGACGTTGATGCTGCAGCCGTAGACACAGAGTCCTTGGACCGATGTGTTGAGCTTCCAGCTTTTGATCCGTGTGATTTTGCCGGCTCCGTTTCCACCACGCGTCCGACTAACGAAGTCCCAGTCGGAACCGGAGTCTTGTCGCTGGCTTTGGCGGGCTTTGACGGCGTCGCACCAGTCGACCCGTGCCGAGCTCCCTTCTTAGAGGAAACCTCCTCTGTCGACGATTTCGACACTGTCGAATCGACAGTTTTCTTCGACTTCTGTGGACCGGTGGCCGACTGAGTTGATGAGGCAGCGGGTTTTGGTGTTTTTGGTGGAACGGCCGCCATCTTAGGGACGCTCGAATCCGTAAGTTTCGGTTTCGTGTCGGCCATTTTAGGTGTAGTCGATACCGTTGGTTTCAGTTTCGGTTTGGGCTGCGCAGCAAGTATGTCCGTGGCCGGGCCTGAAGGCGGAGCCGTGGCTTGCAGTACGGGGTCTTGGGTAAGGCCGACTGGCGATCCCGTGACCCGAGCCTGATCCGCGTAACCTTCGGGGCATAGCTCATCCCCTGAGCTATCTTCCGCGGCCACATAAACTTCGACGTCCCCTACCTCGTCGACGTATTCAAGGCCTTGACCCACGACTCAGTCGTCGTCTTCCAGATCCGCCTCGATGTCCGTCGCGGGCGGTGAAATTTGAAGATGATGGCTCTGGCCCTCCTCTTCTTGGTCGCCGAAGATGTTTTCTGGATCCGGGGCCGCTTGTCTGGCCTCAAGGCGCACCGCGCGCCGAAGCTTGAGTGTCTTTTTTGACCTGAATCTGGAGCAGGCCATGCAGTTGTCCTCGTTGTGGTCCGGCGAGAGGCACTTGTTACAGACCGGGTGCACATCGATATGTGGGTATTTCGACCCACTGACGGGACAGTATTTAAACGGGCTCCGCTCCATGCTGAAAAGTTGCGGTCGTGTTGCGATGAGAAGGCCTCGATGTCCGAAGAGTGATACGACTCCGTAGATTCCGACTCCAAGAGACGGAAGAACTCGAGACCGTGCGCAAACAATACAGACGCAATGAAAGTAAGGCCTTTTGGCCGTAAAAAAGCTCGTTTTTCTCGGTTCCGACAGAGAGACGTCGAGACCGCATCCGAACCCAATGGCGGAAAAAAACAATCTGGGGATGGAGCCGATGCCCATGCGCACTGTAGTCCAGGGGAGGAGCCACCTATCTCAGGATACTTCGAAGACTCTTCCAGGACAACAATGTGCGATCATCCGGACCCAACACTAGGCGGCGATCTAATGCAAAAGATATGAATTTAGCAGCCCACATGCCTCGAACAGAGGGCTTAGTCCGCTACACAACCATGTCCGGATGGACAGAAAGGAAAGGGGGTGTACATGAAAGAGCCTGGAGCTCACTCACTCTCCTGGCAGAGGTGATTGCAACCAGGAAAGCAGTCTTCAGAGTAAGAAGGCGGAGAGGACAGTTGTGGAGTGGCTTAAAGGGAGCGCACATTAGAAACGTAAGAACAAGGTTCAAGCCCCACTGAGGCATCACAAACGGAACAGGAGGGAACATGTGTGTGTGATGCCCTTCAGAAAACGAGTTACAATAGGGGACTTGAACAAAGAAGGTTGATCAGGTAGCCTTAGGAAGGCGGAAAGGGCAGAAAGGTAGCCCTTGATAGTGCCAAGAGCAGAGCCCTACTGGGCAAGAGAAAGAAGGAAGAGGAGAACCTCAGAAAGGCGGGCAGAGAGTCGATTCACAGCCTTTGCTGTGCACCATGCCACAAATCTGTTCAACCTGCAGGCGTATACCTACTTTGTGGAGGGACGCCTGGCTGCCAGAATGATATTACAGACTTCTGGAGGCAAGTCAAATGGCCTCAACTGTCGCCGCTCAATCTCCAAGCTTGTAGGTGGAGACTGGACAGGTTCGGGTGGAGGACCGTCCACTACTGCTGCGACAGAAGGTCCTCCTGAAGAGGCAGACGAATCGGGGGATCGACAGACATGCAGAGTAGCTCTAGATACCAATATCTTCGTGCCCAGTCCGGAGACACAAGGATAACCTGGGCCGGTCGCGCCTGATCTACTTCAGCACTCTGGGCAGAAGTGGTATAGGCGGAAAGGCGTACAATAGACCGCAACTCCACTCCCGACGAAAAGCGTCACCGAGCGAGTGCCACCTTGGAAATTCCAACACGCAGAACTGATGACATTGCACATTCTCTTCTGTGGCGAATACATCTAACCAAGGCTCTCCCCACTTGCTGAAAGAGGCCTTGCGCCACGTCCGAGTTCAGACGCCATTCGTGATCCATCATGCACCGACGGCTGAGTTTGTCCGCCCTGGCGTTCAGAGAACCTGCCAGGTGTTGAACCACCAGGGTCACGCCCTGCTGTTCCAGCCACTGCCAGAGGCGCAGAGCCTCCTGGCAGAGGGTCCACGACCCCACCCCGCCCTGTTTGTTGCAGTACCACATGGCGGTGGTGTTGTCCGTGAACACCTGCACTACACTCCCCCGGACAGAGAGGAGAGGAATACATTCAGTGCAAGTTGGATCGCTCACAGCTCCAGAAGGTTGATGTGGAGCTGGGACTCCGCCGGAGACCAGAGGCCTCTGATCTCTGCCTCTCCCATGTGGCCCCCCCAGCCCTGGAGGGACGCGTCCGTCACAACTACGTGCTCCGGTTGGGGTAGAGAGAGGGATCTGCCGCTGACCCAATCGCGGTCCGTGAGCCATCACTGCAACTATCTTGCAGTGCCCTCCGAGATCAAGACCTGGTCGGACAAGTTGCCCTGATGCTGGGCCAACTGAAACTTCAGGTCCCACTGCAGAGTCCGCATCAGCCACCGGGCGTAATGCACCAGAAGGATGCAGGAGGCCATCAGCCCCAGAAGCCGCAGCGTCAACCTGACCGAGACTCGGGATAAAGGCTGAAAGATCGGAATCAGAGCCTGAATATCCCGAACCCACTGTTCGCGTGGATAAACCCGAAACTACGCCGAGTCTAGAACCGCTCCGATAAAGAGGAGCTTCTGAGAGGGACACAGGTGTGACTTCGGCACATTGATGGAGAACCCCAGCAGGTGCAGGAGGTCGGCCGTAGTCTGGAGGTGGCTGACGACTGTCTGGGGCGAGCCTGCCTTCAACAACCAGTCGTAGATGTAGGGAAAGACAAACCCCTAACCTGCGCAGATGAGCTGCGACCACCGCCATCACCTTCGTGAACAACCGTGGGGCGCTGGTAAGGCCGAAGGGGAGCACGGTAAACTGAAAGTGCTCGTGGCCTACCGTAAACCGCAGGTAAGGCCGGTGGGCCGGCAGGACGGGGATGTGAAAATAAGCGTCCTGCAAGTCCAACGCCACCATCCATTCTCCAGGGTCTAGGGCAGCTAAGACCTGAGCCAATGTCAGCATCTTGAACTTCTCCTTCCGGAGGAAGCCGTTGACGTTCCGCAGGTCCAAGATAGGGCACAGGCCCCATTTGCCCTTCTTGGGTGCCAGAAAGTAGTGGGAGTAACAACCACACCCTGCTTCTGGCCCAGGAACGCCCTCGATGGCCCCCTTGGCCAAGAGGGCCGTAACTTCCTCTTGCAGAAGTTGCAAGTGATCCGCCGACAGGCGGTGGCATGGCTTGAGGGGTCGCCTCGAAGGGGAGGGAGTAGCCCCTTCGGACGATTTGCAGCAATCAATCAATCAATCATAATTTTTGTATAGCGCGCTACTCACCCGTAAGGGTCTCAAGGCGCTGAGCGGGGGGGGGGGGGGGGGGGGGGGGGGGTCGCTACTGCTCGAACAGCCAGGTCTTGAGTTGCTTCTTGAAGGAGAGATCATCCGGGGTCAGCCGTAGGTGAGTGGGGAGGGAGTTCCATGTCTTGGCTGCCAAGTAGGAGAAGGATCTACCTCAGACGGTGGATTTCCGAAAGCGAGGGCGAGGCTGGCGGATCGGAGCTGGCGAGAGGGTGTGTAGAAAGTGAGGCGGCTGTTGAGGTACTTCGGGCCCGTGTCGTGGAGAGCCTTGTGTGTGTGGGTGAGGAGTCTGAACGTGATCCTCTTGTTGATAGGGAGCCAGTGAAGGTCCCTCAGGTGGGCAGAGATGTGGCTGCGGTGAGGGATGTCCAGGATGAGTCGTGCTGAGGCGTTCTGAATGCGCTGGAGTCTTTTCTGGAGTTTGGCTGTGGATCCAGCGTAGAGGATGCTCCCGTAGTCCAGACGGCTGGTGATGAGGGCCTGGGTGACCGTCTTCCTGGTTTCGGTGGGGATCCACCGGAAGATCTTTCGGAGCATGCGCAGGGTGTTGAAGCAGGAAGACGAGACGGCATTCACTTGCTTGGTCATCGTGAGGGAGGAGTCCAGGATGAAGCCCCGGTTGCGTGCGTGGTCCGTTGGTTTGGGTGCGATGCCCAGGGCAGGGGCCCACCAGTTGTTGTCCCAGGCAGAGGGGGATGGTCCCAGGATGAGGACTTCCGTCTTTTCTGAGTTCAGTTTTAGGCAGCTAATCTTCATCCATTCTGCGACGTCTTTCATTCATTCCTGGAGGTTGGCTTTGGCGGTGGTGGGGTCGTTGGTGAGGGAGAGGATCAGCTGGGTGTCGTCGGCGTAGGAGATTATGTTGAGGTTGTGTTGGTGAGCGATGGCTGCGAGAGGGCTCATGTAGACGTTGAAGAGCACCCACATGTCCGACGTGACAGTGCGCCAGTGACAGTGGTGATGGCGAACCCTGCCCCCCACTGGCGTCACATGGGCCTGAAAGCACGGACTAGGAGGGTTTTGAGGCGGATGCTGCAGGGGGAGGTGTGGACTGGCCTCGCCGTTGTCCCCTACCGCCGCCACAGTGGTTTCCACGGCCGCCACCGCGCTGTGTATTAGTCTGCGGTGATGGCTGGCAGCACGTGTGGGGGCGCCCCTGCCTTGGCCGCGAAAGGCACCGTTTGCTGGCATGGGGCCGAGAGGCCCAATGACTTGGCCGTAGCCCTGGAGTCCTTAAAACGCTCAAACGCATGGTCTGCCTTGTCGCCAAAGCGGCGACGGCCATCAAACGGCATGTCCAGAAGGGTGGCCTGGACATCAGCCGAAAAGTTGTCGGTCCTCAACCAGGCGTGGCGTCGAACCGCCACAGTCGTTGCCATCGCTCTGCCCAGTGAGTCCGTGGTATCCAGCCCACACCGGATGGAATAGCGTGCCGCATCTTGACCCTCCGCAAGGGCGTGGGCGAGTTTAGCCCGGGCCTCCTCCGGACATTGTGGCAGCACGTCCGCGACTGTGTCCCACAGAGTGTGAGTGTAGCGGCCCAAGAGGCACGCAGTATTGACTGACTGCAGTCCCAAACTCAGGGACGAGAACACCTTACCGAATTGTTCGTACCTCTTGGATTCCCGATTGTGAGAAGTTGGCCTGATATATAGTGCTCACTATTCTAGTGATCACTTTGTATCATACCAAACAACCCTTATTGATGATTGGTTGTAAGTCAACCTTTCAGACCAGCTATCCTAGTAGCATGGACACGAGCAGTCTTCAGGTTAAACTCTAGAGGGCGTGTTAAGCCAGCTGTTTTACCATCACATATACCCCTTGAACACCAAGTGAAAGGACACCACACAAGTTGTTATAAAAATATAGGATATTTATTAATAACAGTTCTACCCTGAACTCTTTATGAGTCAGGGAGCTTAAGCACAATACAAAACTCTTACGAAAATACTTTAAGTTGCACAATTTACACAAATGCCCGAGGGGCACGAAAAACCATATACTACAAAAGTGGAATGCGAAATACTAGCAGGTAAGTAACAAGATCCAGAGGCTTCAGGATCGCTAGGACTACACTACTGAACCCTAAGGTTAGGAGCAGGAGGCCTAGGGAGATCGGGTGCAGAGTGTGCACTCTCACACGGGATGCGGGACAAAGTCTATGGATGCTAGATTTCGTAAAGTTAGTGTTATCGGTCGAATCCGACTAGTTAGGCTGAAAACGAAAAAGGATCTGGACACTTAGATAGTGAACCTACGTTGGAGCACCGAAATGCTCGAGTTACCTAGCCCAGGGGCTGCGGCTGCATAGGGTTCAAAAGACGTCGGGAATCCTCTTTACAGTCTATGGAGCCTGAAAGAAGAAGTTGCTGGCAGGCGACCAGTGATGAAGTTCGATGGGATCCAAGCCTGGATCGGAGTCGAAGATTACCTGAAAGCAGAGGGGACTCAGTTCTTGATCACTAGCCAGTGATCAGATGGGCACCAAGGTGGCACCGGATGAAGACACCTCGACCAGGTGAGTGGGCGACGCTTGGCTCCGCAGTCACTCGGACCAGGAGGCGTTGTCGGCGACCAGGATGGAGGGGCGAGCTGTCCCACGAAGGTGTCTGCTGTCGGCGCTGCTGAAACCAGGATTGGAGCAACAAGCCTTGGCAAAGGCAAGCCCACGCGGTGGACTCAAGATGGCGTCTGGAGTGGACCAGGAGGGTCCAGGGTGCTCCTCTGTTGGAGGGGAGCAAGGGCCAGTCTGGAGCAACCAGACCAGCGATGAAAGTGTCGTGGTTCGTCGTCAGGAGGGCTACAAGCCAGCAGGCAAGTGGCCGGACAACGCGGTGAGCAGCAAAGAGCAGAAGGGCCTCACGCAGATCTCGTGGATGCTGGGGGGCGGGACTTCGGTGCTGGAGCTGCTCAGGGTTAGGGCTTCTCAAACCCCAATGCACTTACTCGAGGGTCTCTCGGGGGTCGTGCTGGAGAAGCGTCGTGCAGGTCTTGAAGATGGCCGGTCCCACGGGTCTCGTCGCACCCACGAATCTCAGCTGTGCTGGATGATGTAGGTAGAGGTCAGAGATGGCGGGGAATTCGGGTCTCGTCGAGCTGGGCAGTCTGGATCCAGAGGATGGACTTACAGCAAACCGCAAGAGCTTCGGTGGTGCCTGCTGGTGCAGGGTGGCTACTCCTTAGCCACAAGGGAGAGTCTTCAGAAGAGTCAAGAGTTCCTTTCGTGGAAAGTAGTTTCAAGATACAGAATTATCTAATTTGGGAAGGGGGCCTGCTCCTATCTTTATACTAAGAAAAGGGGATGGCACGCGACTAAGTCCTGCCCTATGGGTGGGACTAGGAGGGGGGTGGTTACACCCCTCTCCTTTGTCCGGTCTCTCCCCAGCTCAGGGGCTGGTGTGCCCCAGGAACTGGTTTGAGCCGGCATATGCACAGTGAGCACCGGGGTGCCACTTGCAGTCACCTTCCTTTCAGCCCTGCCTACCTGGAATACACAAAATTCTGTCTGGGATGGTGCTGGCACCGCCCCTGACAGGAAACCCTTTGTCCATGCCTCCGTTGCTGGAAGGACTTCCAGCAGCAGGAGGGCAGACTTGTGTCTCGGTGGCAGCATCCATTTTGTGGAGCTGAGGCTATGTCTGACTTTAACCGGGGTTCACAGTTACATACATGTCGTGTCCCTCTAGAAGGGTGGAATGCTAACCCCGTCGCCAGAATTGGCGAGCGGTTAGTATTCCAATTCGTATGACACCTTACTCGACATGTTTTGATAAAGCTATACCAAAGTTAGCATTTAACCGCGAGGATTATAATGCACTTAAGAGTATATGGTATAGCGTTATCATGGAACAGCTATTTGGACTTGGTTCCGCAAGCTGCAAACGGGCTCAGCTCAGGCCAGAGCACCATCTCACATAATTCCAAGCCCTCTGCCTTCAGGATTGATAAGGCCTGCCATAGGAGTGACTGATAGGAATATATGTGTCCATTTTAGGGTTAGATATAGGAATACTATATCTAAAGCAAAGGGTGTTTACACCACCTTGCCCCAGCTGTCGTGCAGCCAGTTGTGTCTGTTTGGGTGGCCAGCCAGGGGTGGCATAATACATGCTTCAGCCCCTGGTAGGCCCTGGGTACACCTATGCCCTGGATACCTAAGGTATGCTGTACAGGGACTGATAAGGTGGCCCAGGACCAATTGGTAAGATGCACCTAAGGTACATGGTTGTAATTTAGAGAGAGAACAGCTAGGCTGTGGGTCTGATTAGCAGGCCCACAGCCAGAGAAAGTCGTAAATCAGTGAAACAAAAAGCAAAAATCTGGGGTGGCCATGGGATTGCAGACCCCACTCTCCTACACCGATCGTGCAGAGCCGTCGGGTATGCGGTCTGGGAAGTAGAGGCCTGGATAACCAGGCTCTCGGGGGTGGGGTGGGTGGACAAGAAGCAAGGGTCGCCGGAGCCGGGCAGTAGCGTCTGGCCACGTTCCTATGTACAGGCAGAGCTGTAGCGAGCTTGGACCAAGTGCCCAAAAGAACGTCACACAAGGCCTCATTAAACAGCAGCAGAGGCCCAGTGGAGCTTGCCTGCGGTTTAAGGACCTCAGTGAGGAGGTTAGTCCTCAGTGCCACGACGGGGAGCTCAAGGCCCAATGCCTTGGCCGCCCGCGTCAACACTACGCTGTAGGCATCCCCCTCCTCCTAAGCCACGGTTGGAGGGGAGAAAAAAACAGTGTCTAGCGAAGTGTCCAGGCCACTGGCATCCCCAAGCTCATATGTCCAGTCCTGTTGAGACTGGCACTCCTGTGCCAGAGCGTCCACAGACCCCTCCCAATCTCCCTAGTCACCCATCACCTGAAACTCAGGTTCAACGGATGGGGCCGGTTCGTGGAAACAAAAGTCTCCATACGACGTAGAGAGCGGCGCCGGAACCGAATCAAGGGTAGGATTGGGGACGGTGGCGCCCGCAGGCGGCGCCGGGAGCGACACCCTAGTGGCCGGCTTCGATGAGGTTGACCGGCGACTACCCGGATCCGGATCCAGTGGAGGCCTGCGGCGCCGGGACCGAAGTCGCCGGCGCCGAAGTGCCCGACTGCATCGGAGCCGAAGCACCCGACCCGCTATGCCCCCCAGTCGGGACCGCTGGGCTCAAAGGAGCCACGGAGCCCGGCGGAGGAAGGAGAGACCTCATGGCCATGAGGTACCGCTCGACCTCCTTAGGCGTCGCACCGTGCCCAGGGACCGGAAGGTATGGGGCAGGTGGCAACGCCCGCAACTCCGTCAGAGCCGCGTGGGTGGTGTCACCCAAACCCCCGGCCGCATCGCGCGAGCGTCGGGGTGGGTCGGAAGAACGATGACGCCTTTCCGACCTCTCATGCCTCTTACCTGAGGGCCTGGATCCTGAAGACCGATGCAGACTCCCGGAGCTACGAGGGCTCCGACCCCGTGACCGGTCCCTCGACCTCCTGTGGGACCGGGACCTCGAACGCCGCGGGGCCGACTGCCGGAGCTCAAGCCGCTGGCGGGACAGCTCCCGCCTAGCCTTAGACGTCAGGGCCCAGCAGTCGGAGCAGGTTCGGTCGTGGTGGTTGAGGCACTGAAGACACCGGCGATGGGGATCGGTAACCGACATCATGCGGCCACACTTGGAACAGGGTTGGAACCCGGGCATCCCTACCGGCACCGTAGGAGTCGAAGCGACGCGAGAAAAACAGATCAAAAGATCAAAAAAGTTTAGTCAAAAAATGACTAAGGGGTAGAGCTTCTCCGGATCTGTGCTAGCTGGCGCGGAAAAAAGAAGAACTGACTTCAGTGCGCGAGGGCGGCATCTAAGTACTCTGGCGACATCATTTCGGCGCTAACGACGCAGACGACTGATGCGGAGCAGCGGACGATGCGCAGGGGTATTGCTACGCAAAAGTTTCCGGATCCAGTCTGAAGCCTGGGGATATTCTAAGGTAAGGAATCTATCACTAACGTGTCTCTTTCAGATAGCTATTTACAGTAGTCACAATTCACTGCATTCTGTGAAATAAAGTGAGAGCCATACTGCTCTACTAGTATTTATTATTATTAGTATATTATCAATAACAATATATATCTCCTTTCTGTGAAGCTCTCTCCCACACTCTACATAACTGTGTCTTTCTTTCTTTCCTATTTTGTCTCCTCTCTCTCACACACTGATCCCCTCTCTACGTCACTCCATCTGTCGCTCCATCGCTCCCCTCCAATTTTTGCTGTCCAGGAACTTTTCCACACTTTTCTCCCTCTTTGTCACACTGTTTCTCATCCATTGTCTCTTTATTTTTTTTTTACTTCCGTCTGGTCTTCCACTCTTTCTTTCCCACTCCCTCTTTCTGTGCAGCAGTACAATCCCACTTCTAAGACTAACACCGGATATCCGCTCCTTAACACCACCACCACGCTTAACCCCCCCCCGATTAATATAATAGTAGCATAAACAGCGGAAGCGGGTGTGACACTAAACTACGAGAACCCGAAAAAAATATCAAATACGTAAACTGAGGCAGACAGCAATGACGTCACAGTGGGACTGATCCCGCGTTAAGAGCTTGAGTCCTGAAAACAACGAACAGACGTGAGAAAAAATCTGTGGCAAAGGCAAGGCGGCTCGGAATGTTTTTAATACATCAGATCTGAGGCGCAGTGCAAACGGCCGGCGGCTGCATGAGCGGGCCACCGAATTGGCTCGCGGGCTGCCAGCAGCGTGAGGCGCGGCCGCCATTTTGCGAGCGCTACACTCGCCGCTGGAGGAATTGAGTGGGGGGCAGTGCTGTCGCCACTACACGCAGGGAAGGAAGCCGGAGCTGCGAGGTGTGTAGCCCCTGCCCCAACCGGTCTTCCTCCTAGTGGCCGGGGCCATGTTCAGGGCGCTAGGCCGCCTGCATGGCCGGGCTTTGTGTGCTGGTTACCGGCCTCACACCGCTGTGAGGGGCAAGCTTGTCAGAGAAATAGCTGTGTGGATTAGCATCCCCCTATATGGGTTACCTGTACATTGGTCAGGGAGGCAGTATGGTATAAAGGGGCGCACATGCTAGCAGGGTGCTATCCGAAGGGGACAGCCTCTGTCAGAGCACGTGCGCCGTGTCAATGGAGTCGGGTGCTGGGGAGAGCCGCTTCCTCTCAATTGCAGGGAGTGGCGCGGATAGGCTTTTATGTTGCTATTGGCTAATGCTTTGCACGTGACACGGGAAGAGGAGGGTCAGCGAGTGTCAAGCCGGTTTAGTTTCACTATTCGACCCCCACGCGGGTGACATAAGGCCCATATTAACTGCCTTTTCCCGGGTCTAAAACTGAACGATGTTTGGTTGGCACTACCTTACTTGAGATAGGTGAAGCATGGATTCTTCTTCTGTGTTCTCAGAAAGTTTACGAACTTCGTAATGAAGTGCTTTGCAAGTACAATGACCGGGTTACTCTTTGTTATATCGTTACAGCTCATCCGCTTCATTTAACTAGTCAGTGCATCGGGCGAGCCTTCGTGGTAGATCCATTTAGTTGAGCTGCACAAAACAACCCGGGTACAACGCTCGCCATTTGTGTCTAAGCCCCGTCCTTTTCAGACTGGGGGGCATGTTTTTGACATTCCAGCCAATGGAGAAGAGAGTGGAACAAAGTAAAAAAACACGCCCCTCAATCCGAAAAAGACGGGGCTTAGAGCGAGAGAATGACGTAACGGAGACCTCTTCTCCAATGATTAGCCGCCGTTTAGGAGGCCAGCCAATGGAGAAGAGAGGCGAGGTTTACCCTCGCTACTCAGAATCATTACATCTCGCCAGCGAGACTGCGCATGTGCGCAGCCTACGCTAGCCAAGACCTAAAAAGCGGGGGCATACCATGCAAGAAAGATTGCACTTTCTCACAGTCCACTCTTGCATTTAGGGAACATGCCAGGTGTTGAACCACCAGGGATATGCCCTGATGTTCCAGCCATGTCCAGAGGCGGAGGGCCTCCTGACATAAGCTCCTCGACCCCACCCGGCCTTGTTTGTTGCAGTACCACATGGCGGTGGTGTTGTCCGTGAACACCTGTTCTACTCTTCCCCGAACAGAGGGAAGGAATACTTGGAGTGCAAGACAACTCGCCTGAAGCTCCAGAAGGTTGATGTGGAGCCTGGACTCTGTCGGCGACCAGAGGCCTCTGATCTCCGCCTCCCCCATGTGGCCGCCTCATCCCAGAGGTGATGCATTGGTCACCACTATGAACTCTGGTTGGGAAAGGGTCAGGGAACTGCAGTCGACCCAATCCTGGTTCATTAGCCACCACTGCAATTGGTGTGCAGTGCCCTCCGAGATCTGGACGCAATCTGACAGGTTTCCCGGATGTTGTGCCCACTGGAACTTCAGGTCCCACTGCAGAGCCTGCATATGCCATCTGGCATGGTCCATCAGCAGTATGAAGGAGGCAATCAGGCCCAGTAGCCTGAGGGTCAGCCTGACCAAAACCTGGGCTAGAGGCTGAAAGAGCGGCATCATAACCCGAATATCCCGGACTCGCTGTTCGGGAGAATAGACATGAAACTTCGTCGTGTCCAGAACCGCTCCGATGAAGAGCAGCTTCTGAGAGGGAGTCAGGTGTGACCGACACGTCGATGGAGAACCCCAGCAAATGCAGGAGGTCGGCCGTAGTCTGGAATTGACAAAAGGAGTGCTAAAAATAATGCTGTAATTTGAATAGCTACCATAGCATTAACTTTCGAGTACCTAATTAAATCTCTTACTTTGTGTTGTGACAAAGAGGGAAGAAATGTTATGATGCATACCAACACCCAACTGCCCATGTACAACAGAGTAGTCATTTGGTATGTAAACCCATGCAGTTAGCTTTTTCACACAATATTTCAGTGCAACGTCAATTACCCAGCAAGAATTACTCTACTCATTGGAAAGCACTTACCTTGTTAAGCAAGTTGATCTTTGTGACTGTATTGGTGGCCTCTCCAGAGTGCTTTACAAGTAGAGCAATAAGGCGTACAAAGGCATCTAAGTTGTGGTAACACTTGGCTCGGATCATGGTGGGGTTGGCTGCTGGGTTGTGCTGCTGCTCAGCCTGAGCACGGTAGCTTATTTCCACACACATTTCAGTACAGAGACGAAAGAATCTTGTGATGAGATCATCTGTCTTTAAAATTCCTTGCTGGTGCATCTGTGGGAAATGATGAATGCACGGAGTTAAGATATCACTATATTAAACAAGAACAAGATACTTACCTTTGGAAACGCATTTCCAGTTAGAGACTAACCGCAAATTCCTCACTTTGAGAATCTCCCCAGACCTCCGAATGCATTAGGAAACGTTTTGCTATCAATTCCATTGCGAGGTGGCACCATGCAATCAAATGTCAGATCCACCCCGTCCGGAAGTGATGTTAGAGACCCCATATATGTACCACGTCAGCACGCTGACGTCAATTTTCTTTCAGATTTGTCTACGCCACTGGAAACAGAGCCACTGAAAGGAGTAAATGCCAGAGTTCAGACTTTTGAATTTGGGGTCTTATTAATGGGGTCTACCTGCAATCATGGGACATTTTCGTTGTGGTAATTGTAGTGTGTCATTTGACCAACAATACAAAAAATCTAGATCTGGAGGAAGGAAAGGTCTGGAAACAGCTGTCACACACTAACTGCAATAGTAGCAATGTAATCTACCTAATCAGATGCACCTGTGCTAAATCATACAACGGGATGACAACAAGGAAGGTAAAACAACGCATCTGCGAACATCGCAGCACCATCCATTGCAAAAAAGGTACCACCAAACTTACAGACCATTTCTTGGATGTACACCACACCCCCAATGATATGATGTGGACTGTAATTGAACAAGTGAAAGCAGGCCCAAACATACAAAAACGTCTGTTCGAGAAGGAACAGCGCTGGATCTACAGACTTTCAAGGCATCTATCAGGACTTAATGATAATAAACCCTGGGCATCTGTCCTGTAACCAAGTAGGCCAAGGAGAGAGAAACTGGGACCTTACATATATTCACCTGGCCCAATTTCACCCAGTACTATGAGCCACGTCTAGCCATTACCATCTCAGATAATATCTGAGCACCAACCATGCCGGTCTGGGCACATCCCACCCATTTCCTACATGGTCTCCAATTTACCATTATTTTTACCCATGAACCAGCAGTCGGAGAGCTCGGTTTTCACCCGATCCCTATAGAGGCTCACAACTACCATGCCTATTGTTTTCCTTTACCCAGCCTCATAGTCTGAATAGTGATAAAGGATGTTTACCACCGCGTTGGCTGACACGCTAGTTGCCTGTCAAATATATTTATCTGACAATCTTTTTATTTATCCCTCTCTGTATTGGTCTACTTAACCAGGACACCTACATTAATTCTATTGCTTCATAATACCCGCAGGAGGCACACAGTAATGTAGTCACCTAAACGCTGGCACTTTAATTCCCCAGCCAGCCGTACCCCTACATTTATGATGCCTCATTAAATCTTACCGAGGCAGACAGCCAGCTTATTTAGATACGGAGCACTTTTTGGCTCCACGAGACAGCCGTCCCCGGCATCCCGTGCAGTTTCCTAGCAACAGCAAGTCACGTGCCACTTGCAGCCCCACCCCCGCCCTTTCCCGGAAGCCGCGGTTTGTTTTAAGAGCCTGCCGGCTCGGCCTTCATGCAGCGGGGACTTTGGAGAAGGCGAGTAGGTAGACAGACCTCTTTTCACGGCAAAACTAAGCAAGAGCTCCTGATTCTCAATACGCTCGCCCTCTAATACTAACGAGCGGACTGGCATTTCATGCAGCTCCTCGCTCGAGCCCGGCCTCAGGCGGAGTTTTCCTACTTGTGCTACAGTCAGCACTTCGCCTTACTGTTCGTTTCATTTACCATAGAATACGTTTCTTCGCTGACCAAGCCTTCCCCCCCTGTCCACAAGAGGCATTTAAGACCCACAACAGGAGTAAGATCTTTACTCGTGAATCTGTGTTTGTCTTGTGTAATATGTCTAAATGCATGCATTTACGTCTAACTCACGACATTGCTTGTGAGTATTGATAGTCACCGAACAAATAATTGGAATATGAGTGACTTGGTTAAACATGATTAAAATCAAGACACACCCATATTGATCAGTGTGTTTGAGTGAGCCTTCAAGGAGCTTCAATATAGCACCAATTAGCTTTTCAAATACGCCGAACCAGCGTTATATGTGCGTAATGCATTTTGCACTCGCCTAAGCACAATATCTGTTGATATGTTCAGAATGGGATTAGCATGAAGCATGCAGACACTTGAGTCGCCACTATGGTACAGGCACGTAATTTGTTTGTTTGTGACTGTTTTTTCTTTCTGGTTCCTCCCACAGGTCTTTCTTTTTTCTCACCTAGTTTAGGTTTGAGCTACTGCCTATTGCCGATTTTTGCAACTAGTCCTAAGGAATCTAGGTTTGGATACACGTTAGTATGTGTAGACCATCCATTTTCCTTCTTTTCGCCGGTCCTGACGAAAACCTGGGATTTACCGTTTACAGGTTGAAACATGTAGACCATTCACATAGATACTCACGGTCATAATCACCCATCAGTATCTTCTCACTAACTTTTTTAACATTGTCCAGTAGCTTACGAATAAAGTTTCTTCTGAAAGTCATACCAGGACAATTTTTACCACTTTTTGCACTTTTCACACAAAAAAACCCAGCTCCACTGTAGTTCAGGTGTCGCAGCACACCCTGATGGCACTCGCCCGTCAGGGTGGAACCCCAATGATGAAGCATGTCACCAACCAGGTTGGTGAGTGAGGGGTTTTTAACAAAAGAAAGAATTTTTCTTTTGGTCTACCGACATCCCATTGAGAACCTTTTTCAAGGTCCTTGTGGTGATACTCCTCTTTTGTTATTTCTTATTAATGGAGACCACAAGATCATTCCATAGAATGAGGATGGTCGGGTTGGTGAGGAATCTATGGTTAGATAGACTGTACCAGAAGCACAAGTTACTAGTGTTGTGTAACGATATATAACTGTAAGAGACAATAGTTAGTGATAGATTACTTACCTTAGAACATCCCCAGGTGTCGGACTGGATCCGGAAAGTGTTTCGTCAGCAGTACCCCTGCGCGTCGGTAGGTGGCGTTGTGCGGCTCCGCATCCGTCGCAAGCGCCAAGATGACGTCACGGAGACTACTTAGGCGCCACCCATGCGCGCGGACTTCAGTTCTGTACACTACTATCTGCGCAAGGAATGCAGAGCCATGCAAGAACCTGACCACTGATGCAATGAAACTAGGCCCCTGAAAGGGATGTCCTTAACCCTAGAAATCAGTTCGCAGAACGGGGAGGATGGGTGGGGCGGTAAGGAATCTATCACTAACTAATGTCTTACAGATATATCATTACACAAGTAACTTGTGCATCTGAAAGAGACACGTTGGTGATAGATTCCTTACCTTAGAATAGATACCCCAGCAATACCAACCCTGGTGGAGGGTCTGCGAATATCATTACACCAGAAAGTCACATAGAACAGAATGCCCAAAGAAGCCGTCTCTCTGGGCTTGATTGTCAAGGCAGTAATCCTTGGTAAACAAGTGCAGCGAAGCCCATGTAGCTGCCTGTCAAATGTCCTGCAAGGGAACGCCGCGTCCCAAGGCAGTAGTGGCTGCCGTCGCCCTAGTGGAATGGACACGCAACCCCACAGGAGGCTCCTTTTTAGCCAACGAGTAACACGCTTTGATGCACAGAACGACCCACCGAGAGATGGTTCGTTTGTGCACGGCCCAACCTTTTTTGGCGCCCACGTAGCCAACAAAGAGCTGGTCCCGGAACTGTTGTGTGTGCTTCAGATAGAACAAGAGAGCACGCTTTGGGTCCAGAAGGTGGAGCCTCTCCCTCTTTTGAAGGATGCATAGGCAGAAAGAAGGTGGGCAAAGTGATGGTATGCCCAATGTGGAAGGGTGTGACAACCTTTGGCAAGAAAGAATGACAGGTCCTAAAACCACCTTGTTAGGATGAACAGAAAGGAAAGGAGGTTTCATAGAAAGAGCCTGGCGCTCACTCACTCTTCTGGGAGAGGTGATAGCTACCAGGAAAGTCGTCTTTAGGGTGAGAAGACGTAAAGGACAGTTATGAAGGTGCTCAAAGGGAGCGCACATCAGATAGGTCAAAACAAGATTTAAGTCCCATTGAGGCATTATGAAAGGCACAGGAGGAAATGCGTGTGTAATGCCTTTCAAGAAACTGCAAACAACCGTGGACGTAAAGAGAGAAGGCTGATCTCTGGAAGCCTTAGAAAGGCAGAGATGGCCGAAAGATAACCTATGATAGTGCCCAAGCAGAGCCCTGCTGGGCCAAGGATAGTAGGAACATAAGGACCTCAGAAAGAGGGGCAGAAAGGGGATCCACAGCCTTTGCTGTGCACCATGCCACAAATTTGTTCCACCTACGGGCTTATACAGTCTTTGTGGAGGGACGCCAGGCTGCCAGAATGACATCACAGACTTCGGGAGAAAGATTGAAAGCCGTCAACTGTCGCTGCTCCATCTCCACGCATGGAGGTGGAGGCTGGACAGGTTTGGGTGGAGGACTGTCCCCTGATGCTGCAACAGAAGATCCTCCCGAAGAGGCAGTCGGATCGGGTTTTAAATCGCCATGCTGAGTAGCTCGCTATACCAGTATCTTCGTGCCCAATCAGGAGCCACATGGAGGACTAAGACCAGGCTGCGCCGAATCTATTTCAGCACTCTGGGCAAAAGTGGTAAAGGCGGAAAGGCGTACAAACAGTCCGCAACTCAACTCTCAACAAAAAGCATTGCCGAGCAAGTGCCGCCTTGGAAATTCCAACGCACAGAACTGACGTCACTGCTCGTTTTCGGTGGCGAATAGCTCTAACCAAGGCTCTCCCCACTGCTGAAAGAGACCTTGCGCCACGCCAGAGTTGAGACGTCCATCGTGATCCATCTAGCCCTGTTGGTTGAGTTTGTCCACCCTGGCGTTCAGACAACCTGCCAGGTGGTGAACCACCAAGGTAATGCCTTGATGTTCCAGCCATGTCCAGAGGCTCAGAGCTTCCTGACATAGGTTCAACAACCCCACCCCGCCCGGTTTGTTGCAATACCACATGGTGATGGTGTCCGTGAACACCTGCACAACACTTCCCCGGACAGAGGGAAGGAATGCCTTCAGTGCAAGTCGGATCGCCCAAAGCTCCAAAAGGTTGATATGGAGCCGGGACACAGCCGGAGACCAGAGGCCTCTGATCACCGCCTCTCCCAAGTGGCCGCCCCATCCCAGGAGGGACGCATCAGTCACGACTGTGTGCTCCAGTTGGGGAAGGGAGAGGGATCTGCCATTGACCCAATTGCGATTTGTGAGCAACCACTGCAATTGTCAAGCAGTGCCCTACGAGATCTGGACATGATTGGACAGGTTTCCCTGATGCTGTGCCCACTGGAACTTCAGGTCCCACTGCAGAGCCCGCACATGTCATCTGGCATGTTGCACCAGCAGGATGCAGGAAGCCATTAGGCCCAGGAGCCGGAGGGTCATCCTGACAAACCCAGGATAGAGGCTGAAAGAAAGATTGTAATCAGCCTGAATATCCCGGCCTCGCTGCTCGGGACGGTGGACCCGAAACCGCGTCGAATCCAGAACCGCTCTGATAAGGGGAGCTTCTGAGAGTGACTCAGGTGCAACTTCTGCACGTTGCTGGAGAACCCAAGTAAATGCAGAAGGTCGGCCGCAGTCTGGAGGTGGGAAACGACTGCCTGGGGTGAGCCTGCCTTCAACAACCAGTCGTCGAGGTAGGGGAAGACTGACACCCCATACCTGCGCAGATGAGCTGCGACCACCGACATCACTTTCGTGAACACCCGAGGGGTGTTGGTAAGGCACGGCAAACTGAAAATGCTCCTGGCCTACTGTGAACCGCAGGTAAAACCGGTAGCCTGGCAGGACAGGGATGTGAAATTATGCGTCCTGCATAACTTCTCCTACGGAGGAAGCGATTGACGTTCCTGAGGTCAAAGATGGAGCGCAGGGCCCTTTCTCCGTTTCGAGGACCAGAAAGTAGTGGGAACAACAACCACGTCCTACTTCTGGTCCAGGAACGCGCCAAGAGGGCCGTGACTTCCTGTTGGAGAAGCGCAAAGTGTTCTGCCGAAATACGAAGTAGAGGTGCTGTCCCCTTCAGACGATTTGCAGCACCCACCTATCTGAAGTGACAGAACGCCAGTGGGGGAGGTGATGCTGAATCCAGCCGCCCAGTGGCGTGGGTTGCACCCCACGGCTCGGACTAGGAAGACTTTGAGGCAGATGCTGCGGGAGCGGAGGTGGACTGAAAGGCACGATGGTCCTCTGTGCCCCCAACGGCGGCCACCATGCGCGCGGCAGCGCGGAGGTTGGTTCTGCGCAGGCTTCTGGCTAAACAACCATGTAGGGGCGCCCCTTCCGTGGACACGAAAGGTAGAAATGGCCGGGGTCTGGTGGAGAGACCCAAGGCCTTGGCCGTAGCCCGAGAGTCCTTGAAACGCTCCAGTGCACTGTCTGCCTTATCACCAAACAGGCGAGTACCATCAAAAGGCATGTCCATGAGGGAACTCTGGACATTCCCCGAAAACCCCGTGGACCGCAGCCAGGTGTGGCGACGTAGGGCAACTGTTGTGGAGATTACCCTACCCAAAGAGTCCGCGGTGTCCAGCTCACATCGGATGGCAAACTTTGCTGCATCCTTCCCATCCGCACCAGCTTGGGAAAGTACAGCCCGAATATCCTCTGGGCACTGGGGCAGTGTCTGCACCACCGTGTCCCACACAGTGTGAGTAGTCGCCGAAGAGGCATGCGGTGTTGACTGACCGCAGCCCCAAGCTGGCAGAGGAAAACAACTTCTTGCCAAACTGCTCCAGCTTCTTTGATTCCTTATCCAGCGGGCGGTAGGGAATGCACTTTGGGAAGTGGAGGCCTGGATGACCAGGCTCTCCAGAGTCGGATGATTCATTCATAAAACAGGTTCTCAGGGTGCCGGGTAATGACTCCTGGCCACGCTCTTACCCACAGGAAACCCTGTTGCTGGTCTAGACCAGGTGCCCATCAAAACAACTGTCAAGGCCTCACTGAACAGAAGCAGAGGTTTAATAGAACTTGCCGCTGGCTGAAGTACTTCAGTAGGGAGGTTTGTTTTGAGAGTGACGGTAGGCAGATCAAGGTCAAGGGCCGCAGCTACTCTACGGAGCACCAAGTATATGTTACGCCCTCCTCCATGACAGCGGGAGGAGACACAAAACCAGGCGAAGAGGAGAGGTCAAGGCCACCTGCATCCTCAGATTCCTCCGCCCGCTCCTATTCGGACTCGCACTGCTGTGCAAGAGGGTCCTCAGACCCCTCCCAGCCATCCCCTTCCTCCACGGCCCAAAGCACAGGCTGCTGCGGTGGGGGAGGGATAGAGGAATATAAATGCTCCAACGGCACTGAGAACTGCACCGGTCGAGCTCCATGTCCCAATTAGGGTCCCAAGCCAGAGCAAAATTGTCCGGAAACCCGGGCAAGGGTGGAGGTGGGACGAACAGGACTCATTGCAGTGCCAGGAAAGGAGCCGCAGGAAGAGCCGGGACCGGAGCCGCTGGCGGAGGACCCTGCGGCGCTGAAACAGGAGCCACCGGCAGAGGAGCTTGTGGTGCCGGGGCCAGACCCGCCGGCGGCAAGCAAGGGCCCTTAACTGGGACCGCGGGGCCTGAAGGCACGCCAGCGGGAGCCCTAGACCTGAAAAGGCAGTCCATAGCAGCAAGAAATTCTTCCACCTGGGACGGAGTCGCCGACTGACTCGGATAAGGTGGGTAGGCTGCAGTACTCAGACTCCAACGGAGCCGCGGGGGAAGAATCCCTGGCCTCCTCTCCCGGAGACCTACAGTGACTAGGGTACGTGCTCTAACCGGATCTGTGCTTGCTGGTGCAGAAAAAGAAAGAATGGACGTCAGCGCACATGGGTGGCGCCTAAGTAGTCGCAGTGACGTCCTCTCGGTGCTTACGACGCCAGCGACGGACATGTAGCCGTACAACGCCACCTACCAACACGCAGGGGTACTGCTGACGAAAAACTTTCCCGATCGAGTCTGACGCCCTGGGGATATTCTAAGGTGAGGAATCTATCACTAATCAAAGAAAATTATTCCTTGGGTTCACTCAATATCTAAATATCAGACCTTCATTCACACTCCACTCTATAGTGATTAGTGGTACTACACAAAAGATATACAATGGTTATCAATACAAACACCTTTCAATCATAAAGAACCTGAAATCTCTATTGTCAAGTTGGAGTTGTGGTTTGTGACAATAGAGATTTCAGGTTCTTTATGATTGAAAGGTGTTTGTATAGATAACCATTGTATATCCGTAGTGTAGTACCACTAATCACTATAGAGTGGAGTGTGAATAAAGGCCTGATATTTAGATATTGAGTGAACCCAAAGGATCATTTTCTTTGATTCTTGATGGTACCCTGTTCCTTGGATAGTTGGGTCATTCCCTTTTCTTTTACAAGGAAGCTATCACTGACTTGTCTCTTTCAGATGACGCAGATGCCACACGGAGCCGAATGTAGCCACCTGACAGTCTGTGCAAGGGGTATTGGGTGAGCAAATGTTTCCGGATCCTTCATGATGCCTGGGAAATTTAAGGTAAGGATTCTGCAGCTAGAAGTCTATCAGATACCGCTTGAAACACCTGCAAGCTGTGCAACTTCAATCACTTCCTGTCTCCATTAGTGAACGTTGGGCGACCAACTCAGAATTTTACCCCTGCACCCGGCTGCCCCTGTGATCCTGGTGGATAAATCTTGATGCGAATTCGAACCTTGCTAGGTGTGGACCACAGATTCCCGAAGACTCGATTTGTAAGTCTTGTACTTAGCTTCAAAACTGCATTCTTGATTTCCTCCCATAGGTTAACATTGCTGAACTGCAAATTAGCAGTAAAAGTCCACTTTTTAAAGTAAAAATGTATTTTAATTGAAAAGGAAAATGCTACTTACCAGTATGCATCTGTTCCTGGCATGTAGGGCTGCAGAACCACACACTATTGCATTAGATCACCATCTGGTGTTGGGCCCGTATGATTACACTTTGTTGTTGTCTTGGAAGAGTCTTTGTCTGTTGGATGACTCCTCCCTTAGACCGTAGTGCGCATGGGCATCGACTCCATCTTCAGAATGTTTTCGCCATTGGGCAACTGAAGTTGTATGAGTACATATGGAGATGACCATGTATTGTGTATCTAAATAAGATAATACTAGAACAGACACCGGTAGCCGGGGAGGCGGGTGTGCGTGTGTGGTTCTGCAGCCCTACATGCCAAGAACAGATGCATACTGGTAAGTAGCATTTTCCGTTCGAGGCATATGGGCTGCAGACCACACACTATTGCATAGATTGCACAGCAGTTTCTCCCTTAGCGGCCACCACCCGTGTCTGTTGCAGTAGTTTGAAATAATGTTTTGAGTGCAGCATGGCCCACACTTGCTTGTTGTTTGGCCTGCCCATCTACACAGTAGTGTTTCGTAAGTGTGTGTGGAGTAGACCATGTAGCTGCTTTACATATATCATCTAATGGTATGTTCCCTAGGAATGCCATAGATGCCCCTAATTTATGGGTAGAATGAGCCCTAGGGGGAATGGATAGAGTGTGTTTTGCTTTTTGATAAATCTGAATGCGCTTGACAATCCATCTTGCAATGTCTGATTTTGAAAGTGGATTTCCCTTATGTGTACGAGAAAAAGACACAAACAGTTGTTTAGTTTTACGAAAAGGTTTTGTCCTATCAATGTAGTAGAGAAGCGCTCTCTTCACATCTAATGTATGTAGAGCTCTTTCTGCCACTGTTTGTGGTTGGGGAAAACATACTGGCAACTCAATAGATTGATTGAGGTGGAAAGGTGAAATGACCTTTGACAGAAACTTTGGATTTGTTTTAAGAACCACCTTATTATGATGAAGTTGTATAAATGGTTCTTGAATTGTTAATGCTTGTAACTCACTTACTTTTCTAAGTGAAGTCACAGCTACTAAAAAAGTAACTTTCCATGTAAGGAATTGTAATTCATACTTATGTAATGGTTCGAAAGGAGGACCCATAAGTCTTGTCAGGACAACATTTAAGTTCCACACGAGAGGGTGGTATTCTAGGAGGAATTATTCTTTTAAGTCCCTCCATAAAAACACTCTGAATGCAGTTACTCTAAACAATGATACATGTTGTCTGTTTTGAAGATATGCTGCTATAGCAGCAAGATGTAACCTGATTGAGGAATACGCTAAGTTAAATCTTTGCAGATGTAACAGATAGCATATAATGTTTTGTATGGGATTTATGTTATTTGTACAATATACAACAAACCTTTTCCACTTTGCTGCATAACATGCTCTAGTGGTAGGGAGTCTTGCTTCATTTATGATGTTCATACAATCAGGTGGTACATTTAGATATCCAAATTCTAAGATCTCAGGAGCCAGATCGCTAGATTGAGCTGCATTGGATATGTATGCATGATCTCTCCATGGTTCTGTGTTAGTAGATGTGGAGAGAGTTTTAGTTTGCGATGTGGTACCACTGACATCTCTAGTAGCATGGTGTACCAAGGTTGTCTTGCCCACGTTGGTGCTATGAGAATTAATGTGAGAGAATGTTGCTGTAGCTTGCGAACCACTAATGGAATTAGTGGGATAGGTGGAAAAGTGTACGCAAATTTGTTTGACCAGTTCATCCATACCGCATTGCCTTTGGATAATGGGTGTGGGTATCTGGCGGCGAAGCTTGGACATTTGGAGTTGTGGTTTGTAGCAAACAGATCTAGCTCTGGTTGACCCCACTCTTGAAAAAATGGCTGAAGAACTTGATGATGAAGTTCCCATTTGTGTATCTGTTGTCTTTGACGACTTAACAGATCTGCAACTTGATTGTGAACTTCTGTTAGATGTTCTGCTAATAGAAAAATGTTTTGAGGAATGGCCCATCTCCATATGCTCTGTGCCAGCCGAGAGAGCTGTAGGGAGTGTGTTCCTCCTTGTTTTTGAATGTAATACATTGCTGTCATATTGTCCGTCCAGACTAGTACAGCTTTGTTTGACAGGTAATACTGAAAAGATTTTAGAGCTAGAAAAATCGCTAGCAACTCCAGATAATTTATGTTGAGTAGTTTTTGTTGCATTGTCCATGTACCCTGTACTGTGTGATTTTGTAAATGCGCTCCCCATCCTGTGAGAGATGCGTCTGTGGTTAGTATTATCTGTGGAACAGGTTCTATAAACAGCCGGCCCTTGGAAAGGTTCTTGGTGTGCCACCATTGCAGAGAGCGATATGTCCGGTCGTCTACCACCACCAGATCTGTTATTTGTTGATGAGCCTGATTCCACTGACTTGCCAAGGACTCTTGAATGGGGAGCATTTGTAGTCTTGCATAGGGCACTATGAAAATGCAAGATGCCATCATTCCTATTAGTTGCATAAACACTCGAGCTGGTAGTGAGTGTTGTGGCTGGAATCTTTTGATAAGATCCTGCATAGTTTGCATTCTTGCTGGGTTGGGGTACGCTATTGCTTTGGAGGTATCGAACAAGTTACTTACCTTCGGTAACGATATATCTGTAAGAAACAGTAGTTAGTATTAGATTCCTTACCTTAGAATATCCCCAGGCGTCAGTCTGGATCCGGAAACTTTTGCGTAGCAGTACCCCTGCGCGTCGGTAGGCGTCGTCTGCAGGCGTCCCCTGCGGCTCCGCGTCGTCGGCGTCGTGCGCCGTGATGACGTCGCTGGAGTATATAGACGCCGCCTCCGCGCGCTGACGTCAGTTCTTTGCACACAGCTTTTCCGCGCCAGAACACGCAGAGCCATGTGAGAACCAACACTGGTGCCATTTGAAACTAGGGCCCTGAAAGGGATGTCCTTAACCCTAGGTATCAGTTCGCAGAACGGGGAGGACGGGCGGGGCGGTAAGGAATCTAATACTAACTACTGTTTCTTACAGATATATCGTTACCGAAGGTAAGTAACTTGTTCATCTGAAAGAAACAGGTTAGTATTAGATTCCTTACCTTAGAATAGATACCCCAGCAATACCAACCCCGGTGGTGGGTCTGCGAACCAATACAACCTACACCAGAAAGTCCTGGAGGACCGAACGGCCAAAGAAGCCATCCCTCCGGACTTGACTGTCCAGGCAGTAGTGCCTCGCAAAGGTGTGCAGCGAGGCCCACGTGGCCGCCTGGCAAATGTCCTGCAAAGGGACTCCCCGGCCCAGGGCAGTAGTAGCCGCCGTGGCCCGAGTGGAATGGGCCCGCAGCCCAACAGGAGGCTCCTTCCGAGCCAAAGAGTAGCATGCTTTGATGCACAGGACGACCCACCGAGAGATGGTCCGTTTCTGTACCGCCCTTCCCTTCTTTTCACCCACGTAGCCAACAAACAGTTGGTCATCCACCCGGAACTGGCGTGTGCGATCCATATAGAATGAAAGCGCACGTTTTGGGTCCAGACGATGGAGCCGCTCTTCATCCTTTGAAGGATGCGGAGGCGGGAAGAAGGAGGGCAAGGTGATGGACTGCCCAATGTGAAAAGCAGAGACTACCTTGGGCAGGAAAGAAGGTCTAGTCCGAAGAACCACCTTATCAGGATGAACAGACAAGAAAGGAGGTTGAATAGAAAGAGCCTGGAGCTCACTCACTCTCCTGGCAGAGGTGATGGCTACCAGGAAGGCCGTCTTTAAGGTGAGAAGACGGAGAGGACAGGAATGAAGGGGCTCAAAGGGAGCGCACATCAGGAAAGTCAAAACCAGGTTCAAGTCCCACTGAGGCATCACGAACGGAGTTGGAGGATACATGTGCGTGATGCCCTTTAAGAATCTTAACACAATAGGGGACTTGAACAAAGATGGCTGATCAGGTAGCCTCAAGAAGGCGGAAAGGGCAGAAAGATAGCCCTTGATAGTGCCCAGAGCAGAGCCCTGCTGGGCAAGGGAAAGGAGGAAGAGGAGAACCTCAGACAGAGGGGCAGAAAGGGGATCCACAGCCTTTGCTGTGCACCATGCCACAAATCTGTTCCACCGGCAGGCGTATACCGACTTTGTGGAGGGACGCCTGGCTGCCAGAATGACATCACAGACTTCAGGAGGCAAGTCAAATGGCCTCAACTGTCGCCGCTCAATCTCCACGCATGGAGGTGGAGACTGGACAGGTTCGGGTGGAGGACCGTCCCCTGCTGCTGCGACAGAAGGTCCTCCTGAAGGGGCAGGCGGATCGAGGGACCGACTGTCATGCTGAGTAGCTCGGGATACCAGTACCTTCGAGCCCAGTCCGGAGCCACAAGGATAACTTGGGCCCGGTCGCGCCTGATCTTCTTCAGCACTCTGGGCAGAAGTGGTATAGGCGGAAAGGCGTACAACAGACCGCAACTCCACTCGCGCCGAAAGGCGTCGCCGAGCGAGTGCCGTCTTGGAAACTCCAACGCGCAGAACTGATGACATTGCGCGTTCTCTTCTGTGGCGAATAGATCTAACCAAGGCTCTCCCCATTGCTGAAAGAGGCCTCTCGCCACATCCGAGTTCAGACGCCATTCGTGATCCACCGAGCACCGACGGCTGAGTTCGTCCGCCCTGGCGTTCAGAGAACCTGCCAGGTGTTGAACCGTCAGAGTCACGCCCTGACGTTCCAGCCATTGCCAGAGGCGCAGAGCCTCTTGGCAAAGGGTCCACGACCCCACACCGCCCTGTTTGTTGCAGTACCACATGGCGGTGGTGTTGTCCGTGAACACCTGCACTACACTCCCGATGACAAAGGGGAGGAATGCCTTCAGTGCCAGGCGAATCGCCCGCAGCTCCAACATGTTGATATGGAGCCGGGACTCCGCCGGAGACCAGAGGCCTCTGATCTCCGCCTCTCCCAAGTGGCCACCCCAGCCTTGGAGGGACGCGTCCGTCACAACCACGTGCTCCGGCTGGGGAAGGGAGAGGGATCTGCCCCTGACCCAATCGCGGTCTGTAAGCCACCACTGCAACTGTCTCGCAGTGCCCTCCGAGATCAGGACATGGTCGGATAGGTTGCCCTGATGCTGGGCCCACTGAAACTTCAGGTCCCACTGCAGAGCCCGCATCCGCCATCTGGCGTGATGCACCAGAAGGATGCAGGAGGCCATCAGCCCCAGAAGCCGCAGCGTCAACCTGACCGAAACCCGGGATAACGGCTGAAAGATGGGAATCAGAGCCTGAATATCCCGGACCCGCCGTTCCGGGGGATAAACCCGAAACTGCGCCGAGTCGAGAACCGCTCCGATGAAAAGGAGCTTTTGAGAGGGACACAGGTGTGATTTCGGCACATTGATGGAAAACCCCAACTCGTGCAGGAGGTCTGCCGTCATCTGAAGGTGGTGGACGACTGTCTGGGGCGAGCCCGCCTTCAACAGCCAGTCGTCGAGGTAGGGGAAGACTGAAACCCCTAACCGGCGCAGATGAGCTGCGACCACCGCCATCACTTTCGTGAACACCCGTGGGGCGCTGGTAAGGCCGAAAGGGAGCACGATAAACTGAAAATGCTCGTGGCCTACCGTGAACCGCAGGTAACGCCGGTGGGCCGGCAGGACGGGGATGTGAAAGTACGCATCCTGCAAGTCCAACGCTACCATCCAGTCTTGTGGGTCTAGAGCAGCCAAGACCTGAGCCAAAGTCAACATCTTGAACTTCTCCTTCCGGAGGAAGCCGTTGACGTTCCGTAGATCCAAGATAGGACGCAGGCCTCCCTTGTCCTTCTTGGGTACCAGAAAGTAGTGGGAGTAGCAACCACACCCTACTTCTGGCCCAGGAACGCGCTCGATGGCCCCCTTGGCCAAGAGGGCCGTAACTTCCTCCTGCAGAAGTGTCAAGTGGTCCCCCGACACACGGTGGTTCTGCGGTGGCATGGCTGGAGGAGTGGACTCGAAGGGGAGGGCATAGCCCCTTCGGACAAGCTGCAGCACCCACCTGTCCGATGTTATCGCGCGCCAGCGGGAGTGGTGATGGCGAACCCTGCCACCCACTGGCGTCACGTGAGCCCGAAAGCTCGGACTAGGAAGGCTTGGATGCCGCAGCGGAGGGAGGCGTGGACTGACCACGACGCTGGCCTCTACCGCCACCACGGCGGAAACCACGGGCGCCACCGCGCTGGGGAGCGCTCTGCGCCGCGTGGCTGGCAGCACGTGTGGGACCTCCTCTCCCTTGGCCACGAAAGGGCCGAAACGAACCCGTCTGCTGGCGCTGGGTCTGGGTCGAGAGACCCAAGGACTTGGCCGTGACCCTGGAGTCCTTGAAGCGCTCCAGCGCGTGGTCCGCTTTGTCACCAAACAGGCGACTGCCATCAAATGGCATGTCCATAAGCGTATTTTGGACGTCTGGTGAGAAGTTGGCAGATCTCAGCCAGGCATGGCGACGAATCGCCACCGTAGTGGACATGGCCCGTCCCAGTGAGTCCGTGGTGTCCAGACCACAACGGATCGAGTACCGCGCCGCATCCCGGCCTTCAACAAAGGCCCGGGTGAGCTTGTCCCGCACTTCCTGGGGGCATTGCGGCAAACACTCCTCGACCGTATCCCACAGGGAGTGGGTGTAGCGGCCCAAGAGGCACGCGGTGTTACAAGACCGCAGCCCAGCACTCAAAGAGGAAAACACTTTCTTTCCAAATTGGTCGTACCTCTTTGATTCCCGGTCGGGCGGAGCCGACGGAAATGCGGACTGCGAAGTGGAGGCCTGGATCACCAGACTCTCCGGGGAGGGATGGGTGGACAGGAAGGCAGGGTCGTCCGCGCAGGGACGGTGACGCCTGGCAACGTTCCGGTCAACCGGCGCACCAGAGGCGGGCCTGGACCAGGTGCCCAGAAGGACATCCGTCAGGGCCTCATTAAACGGCAGCAGAGGCTCCTGGGGGCATGACTGCGGTTTAAAAACTTCCGTCAGGATATTCGGTTTGACCTTCGCGACGGGGAGCTCAAGGTGTAAGGCCTTGGCAGCCCTCATCAGGACCACCGAATAGGCAGCACCCGCCTCGGACGCCACAGGGGACGGAGAGACAAACCCAGGGTTGGGCGACTCGTCCAGGCCACTGGCATCACCCAGATCACCTACCCAGTCCACATCGTACTGGCAGGCACGGGATAGAGGGTCCTCAGACCCCTCCCAACCCTCTCCATACTCCTCCTCGTCATACCCATATTCTGGGTCGACGATATAGACATCGGGGTCAACGGGCCCCATCGGCGTCGGGTCCGGCGTCGGCCGACGCCGGTCCGAGTCCGGAGTCGGGGAGGAAAGGGGGGTGGCGCCGCGCGGCGTCGGTGCCGGGGACCCGACGCCGGCCGGAGCCGACGGCGGAGTCGCTGCACCACGCGGGGGCGGTACCACGGGCTGGCCCACAGGAACCGACGCCGGAGAGGCCGGGAGACCAGCCGGCGACGAACCAGAGGGAACCAGCGGCGCCGGGGCCGGAGCCACCGGCGGCGCCGGGGCAGGAGCACCCGAACCGCTCGGGCCCCCAGACGGAACCGACGGGCCCGCAGGCGCCGAAGGCCCCGCCGGAGAAGACCTCGCCCTCATAGCAATGAGGAAGGCCTCGATCTCCTCACGCGACGCGCCTTCCCCAGGGACCGACAGGTGTGGGGTAGACGGCGTCGGCGACCCATGCGGGACCGCGGGGGTGGGGTCACCCGAGCCCCCGGCCGCAGCACGCGGGCGTCGGGGGGAGTCGGGGGTGCGATGGCGACGCCCCGACTTCTTGTGCTTACCTGACGAGCCGGAGGAATGGTGGCGACTCCCGGAGCGCCCATGGCGGCTCCGCGACCGCTCCCTCGACCGCTCCCTCGACCTCCGACCGGACCGGGACCGCTCTCGACGCGGGGCCGACAACCGGAGTTCGAGAAGCTTGCGGGACCGCTCCCGCCTAGCTTTTCCAGTCAAGGCCCGACAGTCGACGCAGGACTCCACGTCGTGGTCCGCGCCCAGACACCGGAGGCAGAGTCGATGGTGGTCGGTGACCGACATCATGCGGTCGCACTCGTCACAACTCTTGAAACCGGGCATCCTACCGGCACCGTAAAGATCAATCAGTTAACAAAAAACTTGGTCAAAAGACCGGAGTACTGCTCTTCGGATCTGCGCTAACTGGCGCGGAAAAAAGAAGAACTGACGTCAGCGCGCGGAGGCGGCGTCTATATACTCCAGCGACGTCATCACGGCGCACGACGCCGACGACGCGGAGCCGCAGGGGACGCCTGCAGACGACGCCTACCGACGCGCAGGGGTACTGCTACGCAAAAGTTTCCGGATCCAGACTGACGCCTGGGGATATTCTAAGGTAAGGAATCTAATACTAACCTGTTTCTTTCAGATTATTGTAGCACCCAGATACTGTTGAGACAGGAATGGTTGGAGATGGGATTTTCTTTGATTTACTGTGAATCCTAGTTTGTGTAGCAGACATATTGTTTGATGCGTGTGCTGTAAACATTGGTTGTATGACTTTGATTTTATTAACCAATCGTCCAGATATGGGAAAACATGAATGTTGTCCCTTCTTAAGTGTGCTGCTACTACTGCTAGACACTTTGTGAACACTCGAGGTGCTGTAGTTACTCCGAAGGGGAGTACCTTGAATTGGTAGTGTTGACCTTCTAGAATGAACCTTAGGTACTTTCTGTGCGATTCATGTATGGGAATGTGGAAGTAGGCGTCCTTGAGATCTAATGTGGCAAGGAAGTCTCCCTTCTTTAGCAACGGTAGAACCTGTTGTAGTGTGACCATATGAAAGTGGTCTGATTGTATGTACAGGTTTAGGGGCCTTAGATCTAAAATAGGTCTGAGGGACCAGTCCTTTTTGGGTATGAGAAAGTACAGAGAAAAAAACTCCTTTGTTTTGATGTTCTTTTGGGAAAGGTTCTATTGCATTCTTTTGCAGTAGAGATTCCACCTCTTGTCTTAGCAGTACGAGGTGTTCCTGTGACAGGACGCTGTCTGGGTGGTATTGTTGGAGGAGTGGAAGTGAGCTCCAGACAATAACCTGACTGAATTATTTGTCTTACCCATCTGTCTGTGGTGATGGGAGTTCCAGACAGGTAGGAACTGTTGTAACCTCCCCCCGACAGGAGTGGAATGGTCTGGGGGGATGGAAGGGATGTCACTGTTTGGGAGTAGAGGTGTTGCGATTGTGGTTTCCCCTACCCTTATTGTTGTTTTCTCTATAACCTCCTCTAAAATATCCTTTATTAGGCGAGGTTTGGTTGGGTGATTTAAAAGAAGAGAAGGTATTGTCAGTTTGGAAACCCTTGTATGAGAAGCGACGAAAGGAAGGTCTATGAACTTGTGTTTGTAAAGCTCCCATGGATTTTGTCGTGTCTGTATCTTTTTTCATCTTTTCTAGTGCGCTATCAACTGATGGACTGAAAAGGTGTTCTTGGTCAAATAGCTTGTTTAAGATACTGGCTTGTACTTCTGGTTTAAACCCAGAGCTACGTAACCATGCATGTCTACGCAACAATACCGCTGTGTTTATTGCTCTAGAAGCTGTCTGCTGTGTCAAGTGCACATCTTCTAGAGGTATTTGTAATAACCTTGCCTTCCTGTATTAGGTCAGAAGCCCTGGTCTTGTATTGCTCTGGCAAGTGTTGCATGAGTGTCTCTAACTCATCATAATGAGCTCTATCATATCTGGCTAACAAAGCTAGAGTGTCTGCAATCCTCCAGACATTAGCAGCCTGTGAAATGGTGAGTTTTCCCGAAGCATCTAAAAGCTTAGACTCTTTGTCAAGAGGTGGAGCATCTCCTGTTGTCTGGGAATTAGCTCTTTTTCTCGCATTTGACACTACTAGGGAGTCCAATGGCAACTGTCCTTTAATGTATGCTGGATCAGTTGGAGCTGCCTTGTACTTCTTTTCTAGTCTGGGATTAATTACCCTGCTCTGACTGGGTCCTTAAATATTTGAGGTGCAGGTCTTACCACTCTACTAAGTATTGGAAGTGTGGTTGTGGTCTTATGAGATGACATTAAAGTGTCCATTAGGAAATCTTCTTCCATTGTATCTGTGTGTAGGTCTACCCCATGGAAAGTGGCTGCTCAATGAATGAGCTGCGTAAACCCAATAGTGTCATCTGGGGGAGATGGTCTAGATGAGTATACATCATCTTGAGGTAGATCTGGTGCATTATAATCTTCCCATGAGTCCCCTGATGGCCCAGGAATATCATCTGGATCGTTATCGTCTTCTGTGTGATGTTCACTCTATATCCTGTGAGTAACTATCCCCATCATCCTCATCTTGTGGTATGAGACTATGTGTACTAGATGGTGAATGTACAGGAGAAATTGTTTTAGCTTGTTTTTTTAGAGGAACTGGCGGTGTTTTAGGATAGTCCATTTTCTTCTTTTCAGGCACTGAAGTGATCTGTCCAGTCTTTGGATTAATATTAAGAGTTTTTTGCTTCGGATCAGGTTTAAAAAGCTCTTCTACTGGCAAATCTTGTTTTCGGCGCCGATTTACATGGTATGGGGCCGAACTGCTTAGGTTTAACAGTGTCCATTGTCTTTGGAGCAGGTTTTGGTTTTGGTTCCGAAGACTTTTTCCTAGGATCCGTGCTCTTTGGATCTGAAGTTTTTGTTCCCGGAGTACGTTTCGACTCATCTACCTTCGGAGCCGAAGAACAAGTTACTTACCTTCGGTAACACTTTTTCTGGTAGATACTATATCTGCCTGTGGATTCCTCACCTTGTGAATATCCCCCTTGCGTCAGCAACGTTCGGAAATTTTCTTCGTAGTACGCCGACGTGGGCGACGTCACAGGAGCACGGCATCGCGCGCGACTCCGTCTGACGTCACCGACCCCATATCAGGCCCACGCCGGCGTGATGACGTCAGTTCTGCCCTTTTTTCCGTGCCTTCGAGGCACACGGACGGACCAACGATAGCAAATATGCAAATATACAATGTACACAGTACATATAGAACAAAATCAATACAATAGTATAAACCATATATACAGAAAGACCAGGTATAGCAGAGTGGACAACGGGGAGGCGGGTGGGTCAGTGAGGAATCCACAGGCAGATATAGTATCTACCAGAAAAAGCGTTACCGAAGGTAAGTAACTTGTTCTTCTGATAGATACATCTGCCGTGTGGATTCCTCACCTTGTGAATAGATTCCCACAGCAGTCCCCACTCCCGGAGGAGGGTGTCCACTCTGCTACACCAGGAAATCTTGGAGGACAGAACACGCGAAGTGGCCATCCCTCCTCACCTCGGTATCCAAGCAGTAATGCTTCGCGAAAGTGTGGAGGGAGGCCCAAGTCACGGCCCTGCAAATATCCTCAACAGGTACACCCCGAGACAAAGCAGATGTTGCAGACTTTGCTCTAGTTGAATGAGCTCTAATACCCTCAGGAGGGTCCTTAATCGCAAGTGAGTAGCAGATTTTGATGCACAGGATTATCCACCTGGAAAGAGTGCGCTTGTGCACCGCTCTGCCCTTCTTGCAGCCAGCAAAGCCAACAAACAGCTAGTCGTCCATCCGGAAGTCCTTAGTCCTGTCCAGATAGAAAGACACCGCCCTCTTAGGGTCCAGGCGATGCAGTCTCTCTTCCTCCTTAGACGGGTGAGGGGGAGGATAGAAGGTAGGAAGGGTAATGGACTGCCCAAGATGGAAAGGAGTCACCACCTTAGGCAGAAAAGCAGCCCTGGTCCTAAGAACCATCCTTTCAGCATGAATGGTCAGGAATGGGGGTTTGGAACTTAGAGCTTGAAGCTCACTAACCCTCCTTGCCGAGGTGATTGCAACGAGGAAGATAGTTTTAAAAGAGAGAAGCCTCAATGGACACTTGTGCAAGGGTTCGAAGGGAGAACCCATTAAGAAGGTCAGCACAAGATTCAAATCCCAATGAGGAACAACAAAAGGAGTAGGAGGGAACATATTTATGAGACCCCTCAAGAATCTCAAAACCACCGGAGATTTAAAGAGAGATGGCTGATCCGGCAAACATAGAAACGCCGATAAGGCTGAAAGATACCCCTTGACCGTGGCCACAGCCAAACCTTGCTGCGCCAGATAAAGGGCAAATTGTAAAATATTAGACAAATGAGCCTTCAAAGGGTCAACATCTCTCTCCCTGCACCAAGAAACAAACTTTGACCACCTATAGGAGTAAATGGACTTAGTGGTGTCACGCCTGGCAGAGAGAATGACATCCACCACCTCGTGAGGGAGAGAAAAAGAACTCAAGTTGCCCCGTTCAATCTCCAGGCATGAAGATGTAATGTCTGGAGGTGGGGGTGTAGAACCTGTCCCTCCATCTGAGAGAGGAGGTCTGCCCTGTGAGGGAGACGGAGCGGCGGGTGAGAGGAGAGGATGAGTCGGTCCGAATACCACACCCTTCTTGGCCAATCCGGAGCGACCAATATGACTTGGGCCCGGTCTTGACGAATCTTCCTCAGAACCCGAGGAATCAAAGGTATGGGAGGAAACGCATAAAGGAGTTGATCTCCCCAACTCAACTGAAACGCGTCCCCCAATGCTCCTTGCATCGGATACTGGAGACTGCAGAATGACAGGCAGTGCGCATTCTCGCGAGTGGCGAATAGATCCACCCGAGGAGTCCCCCACATCTGAAAGATGTCGTGAACAACCTCCGGGTGAAGCCTCCACTCGTGGTCGGCAGAGAACTGCCGACTGAGACTGTCTGCACGAACGTTCAGAACTCCGGCCAGATGATTTGCCACCAGACAAATCTGATGGTCCTGAACCCAGGACCAGAGACGCAGAGCCTCTCTGCAGAGACACTGCGTCCCTACTCCTCCCTGCTTGTTGATGTACCACATCGCAGTCGTGTTGTCCGTCAGGACTTGAACCGAACGACCGCGAAGGGAAGGGAGGAAGGCCTTGAGCGCCAAACGTATCGCCCTCAATTCCAGAAGGTTGATGTGAAACAACCTTTCTTCCGGAGACCAAAAACCCTTGACCTCCAGGTCTCCCAGATGAGCACCCCACCCGAGAGTGGATGCATCCGTTATCACTGTGGCCACTGATGGAGGCAGTTGAAAAGGCTTTCCTTGCGACAGATTGCCTTCCACGCCCCACCAAGACAGATCCGCTGCAGCTTCTCTGGAGATCTTCACTGACTCCCTGAGATCTCCGTTGTGCTGATACCACTGCCTGCGGAGGCACCACTGGAGTGCCCTCATGTGCCAGCGTGCATGACTGACCAACAGAATGCAAGAAGCCATCAGACCGAGCAGACGAAGGACCTTCAGGACCGGAACAACCGCTCCATTGTAGAATAAAGGAATCATCTCCTGAATGTCGTGAATCCTTTGAGGTGGAGGGAATGCACGACATACAGTAGTTTCCAGTACCGCACCTATGAACAGGTTGCGCTGGGAGGGCACCAGGTGAGATTTGGGTACGTTTATCGAAAAACCCAATCTGTGTAACAACTGAGTTGTCTCTTGCAGATGATGGAGCACCTTCTCCGGCGACTCTGCTTTGATCAGCCAGTCGTCTAGATAAGGGAATACAGGAATCCCTGACCTTCTGAGATGCGCAGCCACCACTGCCATCACCTTGGTGAAAACTCGAGGTGCAGTAGTAAGTCCAAAGGGAAGGACCGCAAACTGGTAGTGCTGCGATCCCACCGTAAAACGGAGATACTTCCTGTGCGACTTCAGGATTGGGATGTGAAAATACGCATCCTGCAAGTCGATCGACACCATCCAGTCTTCTTCCATCAGCGCCAGAAAAACCTGAGCAAGGGTGAGCATTTTGAACTTCTCCTGTTTGAGATAGAGGTTCAAAATCCTGAGATCCAGGATAGGCCGAAGCCTGCCATCCTTCTTGGGAATCAAGAAATACCGGGAGTAGCACCCTTGACCCCTCTCCTGCTCTGGAACCACCTCTATTGCACCCTTTCGAAACAGTGCCAGGACTTCCTCCTGCAGGAGAAGCAGGTGGTCCTCCGAACAATAACCTTGGCAAGGAGGGTAATTGGGAGGGAACTCCTGAAAAGGAAGTGCATACCCATTCTCTACGAGATTGAGAACCAAAAGATCTGATGTAACCGATTCCCAATCTCGTAGAAAATGAGTAAGCCGACCCCCTACTGGCCCTACATGATCCAGAATGGTGGATCTAGGGCTGCTTTGCTGATGCGGGTGGGTTTGGGCATTATTGGAGGAAGTGGAGGAAGAGGAGACTTGACGTCCACGACCCTTCTGTCTACCTCTATAGGACTTATATAGAGGGTTCTGCTGCTGCTGCTGTTGTTGTTGACCTTGCTTGAAGGGACGAAAAGAAGATCTACCAAATCCTCTGAATTTTCTAGTCGTCGACCCTCTCATCTGGAGACCCAAAGATCTTGCAGTGGCACGGCTGTCCTTAAACCTTTCCAAGGCTACATCAGCCTTTTTACCAAAAAGGCCAGTTCCTTCAAAAGGTAAGTCCAGCAATGTTGACTGCACATCCGCAGAGAAATCCGAGGATTTTAACCATGCGGCCCTCCTGGTTGCAATAGAGGAACCCATAATTCTGGCAACAGAATCTACAGTGTCCATGCCGCTATGAATGACCATGCGCGCAGCAGCTTGAGTGTCAGAGATCACCTCATTAAAGTTCTTCCTATCTTCCTCAGGAAGTTTAGGTGACAATTGCTTCACTGAGTCCATTAGTGCATGCACATACCTTCCTAAAAGGCAAGTAGCATTTGTTGACTTAAGAGCCATGCTCCCAGAAGAGAAAGTCTTCTTCGCAGACTGATCTAATTTCTTTGATTCTTTGTCAGCTGGCACTTGAGGGAAAGAGCCTGCAGCCCTATTAGAGCAAGCCGCCTGTACCACAAGACTTTCTGGAGATGGATGTGAAGAAAGGAATGCAGGGTCATCAGGAGCCACCCTATAGCGCCTTGCAATAGCTCTCGAAACTGCAGGAGCAGATAATGGCCTTTTCCAAATCTCTTTTATTGGATCCGTCAAGGCATCAGTAAATGGCAGTGTAGGTTCAACAATTGAAGAGGGAGAGTGCAAGACTTCAGTGAGGATGTTGGGCTTGTACTCAACTGTGGGCAGCTTCAAGTTGAGAAGATCAGCAGCCTTCCTAATAACCACGTGATAGGGTGCCACATCCCTAGACGGAGCATCAGAAGTCGAAGGTAGACCCCACTCGGGAGAGAGTTCCAGACCACTAGCATCCCGAAGTTCATCAAAATCATCATCATGATCAGGAAGTTCGCCTTCTTCCACATCAGAACTTTCATCATCCCTTTGTTCGAGAAGACGCTGAGCTCTTCGTCTCGACCACTCCAATCGAAGTCGACGGATCCGGTAACGACTCCGACGGAGCCGGTTCCGACATCGATCGAGGAGCCGGAGCAGTAGGACGAGAATCATGGACAGGTGTGGTACCTCGATCTCGACTACGAGGTCGATCCGGAGTCAGCGAAGCCGCATGCGGAGTCGAAGACCTCGGTGGAGCCGTACCGAGCCAAGGTGGAAGAGGCGCCGGCATAAAAGGCATAAATGGAGCTGGGGCGTACGACTGAGGAATGCCCAGATTGTACGATAATGGACCCATGGGACCAACAGGCGCTCCAGCGGGGTACATCGCCCTGGAATATACTCCAAACATCGCATTGAGAAAATGCGAGGGATCCTGACCAGGAAAGGGAGGGTACGGACCTACCGGATGTTCCAACGGAGGTCGTTCCGACACATTCTCACTCTGACCTTCTGGGTCTACAGGAGTTTCCATTGGAGCAGGAGCTTGAGGAATCACCTATTCTTCCTCTTCATGTTCCGAAGGATGCGAGGATACCGGATCCGGTTCTGGTTCCGGAGTCGGAGAACCTTCGATTGACAAGGCAGGCGAAGGAGAGAAAGTCCTTACGGTGTTTGTGAGACTTTTTCTTCGAGTCAGAGGATTCCTTCCCTGAATGTCTTGAACTGTGCTTCCTCCTCTTATGCTTTCTCCTCGAGGAACTCGAAGCGTGACCTGAAGCCGACTTAGATCTAGACCTAGATCTTTCTCTGGATCTTGACTTTGCTTTAGATCTCGACTCCTCTCCAGATCTTGAACCCGCTCTGGATCTCGACGCCGATCTCGACTTCGATTGTCTCGACGTCGATCTCGAATATCTTCCAGTATCCTGTTTTACCTTTGCTAAAAGTAGTTTAGCTTCACGCTCCCGAAGCGCCTTTGGGTTCATTTTAAAACAGGAATTGCAGTTTTTAACGTCGTGATCCGAACCAAGACACCACAAACAATCCTTATGTGGGTCAGTAATAGACATCATGCGGGCACAAGACCTACATTGCTTAAAGCCCGTTTTCCTCGACGACATCTTCGGCGAAGAATTAAGTCGTAAAAGAGAAACAGTGACAATTAAATAACAGCTAGATACTAAGTATCGCAGAAGATCTCGAAAACCGTTAGCGTCGAAGACGCGGAAAAAAGGGAACTGACGTCATCACGCCGGCGTGGGCCTGATATGGGGTCGGTGACGTCAGACTGAGTCGCGCGCGATGCCGTGCTCCTGTGACGTCGCCCACGTCGGCGTACTACGAAGAAAATTTCCGAACGTTGCTGACGCAAGGGGGATATTCACAAGGTGAGGAATCCACACGGCAGATGTATCTATCAGAAGAACAAGTTACTTACCTTCGGTAACGATATATCTGTAAGAAACAGTAGTTAGTATTAGATTCCTTACCTTAGAATATCCCCAGGCGTCAGACTGGATCCGGAAATGTTTGCGTAGCAGTACCCTTGCGCGTCGGTAGGCGTCTGCGGCACCGCGTCAGTCGTGATGACGTCGTCTGAGTACTTAGACGCCGCCTCCGCATGCGGACGTCAGTTCTTAGACAAAGCTTTTCCGCGCCAGAAACGCAGAGCCATGTTAAAAACCAACACTGGTGCCATTGAAACTAGGGGCCTGAAAGGGAATGACCTTAACCCTAGATATCAGTTCGCAGAACGGGGAGGATGGGTGGGGCGGTAAGGAATCTAATACTAACTACTGTTTCTTACAGATATATCGTTAACGAAGGTAAGTAACTTGTTCATCTGAAAGAAACAGGTTAGTATTAGATTCCTTACCTTAGAATAGATACCCCAGCAATACCAACCCCGGTGGTGGGTCTGCGAACAAATAATCACACCAGAAAGTCCTGGAGGACTCGAACGGCCAAAGAAGCCATCCCTCCGGACTTGGCTGTCCAGGCAGTAGTGTCTTGCAAACGTGTGCAGGGATGCCCACGTAGCTGCCTGACAGATGTCCTGCAAGGGGACTCCCCGGCCCAGGGCAGTGCTAGCCGCCGTGGCCCAAGTGGAATGGGCTCTCAGCCCAACAGGAGGCTCCTTCCTCGCCAAGGAGTAACATGCCTTGATACACAAGACGACCCAAGAGAGATGGTCCTCTTGTGCACCGCCCGTCCCTTCTTAGCACACACGTAACCAACAAAGAGTTGGTCATCCACCCGGAATTGGCGTGTGTGATCCAGATAGAACGAAAGCGCAAGTTTTGGGTCCAGACGGTGGAGCCGCTCTTCCTCTTTAGAGGGATGCAGTGGCGGAAAGTAGGTGGGCAAGGTGATAGACCGATATGGAAGGCTGTAGGAAGGTAGATCCCTGACTATGGTTGCCCCAACTTTTTGCCTGGTGTTTTGCTGGTTTTCTGACTTAGTTGACCTGGGGCCCTGCTATTCAGGACCCCAGGCCTACTGCTCTCTCTGTAAAATGGATTCCATGTACCTTAGGTACATATCTAAATTGGATACTGAGTCACCTTATCAGTCCCTGTATAGTGTACCTTAGGTACCCAGGGCATAGGTGTACCCAGGGCCTACCAGGGGCTGCAGCATGTATTATGCCACCCCTGGCTGGCCATCCAAATCTGACACAACTGGCTGCTAAGACAGCTGGGGCAAGGTGGTGTACTCACCCTTTGCTTTAGATATAGTATACCTATATCTAACCCTAAAATGGACACACAGATCTCCTATCAGTCACTCCTATGGCAGGCCTTAACAATCCTGAAGGCAGAGTGCTTGGAATCGTGTGAGATGGTGCTCTGGCATGAGCTGAGCCTGTCTGCGGCTTTCGGGATCTATCCCTTAGCCGTTTCCATGATATTGCATACCATATACTCTTAAGTGCATTATAATCCTCGCGGTTATATGCCAACTCTGGTATCGCTTTATCAAAACATGTCGAGTAAGGTGTCATACGAATTGGAATACTAACCCCTCGCCAATTCTGGCGACGGGGTTAGCATTCCACCCTTCTAGAGGGACACGACATGTATGTAACCTGTAACCCCGGTTAAAGTCAGACAGAGCCTTAGCATCCACAAAATGGATGCTGCCACCGAGACACAAGTCTGCCCTCCTGCTGCTGGGAGTCCTCCCAGAGCAGGAGGCAAGGACAAAGGGTTTCCTGCCAGGGGCGGTGCCAGCACCGTCCCAGACAGGGTTTTGTGTATTCCAGGTAGGTAGGGCTACAGAGGAAGGTGACTGCAAGTGGCACCCCGGTGCTCACTGTGCATAGGCCGGCTGAAACCAGTTCCAGGGGCACTCCAGCCCCTGGCCTGGGGAAAGCCCGCCAAAGGAGAGGGGTGTAACCACCCTGTTGGACTTAGGCCTTCTGGCAGGGTCACCCCTGAACTTTTTGCCTTGAAATTATAGTGATTTCTGGTCTTTGCGCACTTTGACACTGTGGCGCAGTGTAAAGTGCGTGCTCTCCCTGAGTGCGTGGGTGAGATTGGCCTGCCCTCCCATAGGAATGCATGGGGAATGTCTGTGTCCCTGGTAGTTCCTGGTGCGTGAGGTGTGCATGGTCAAGTTTGGTATGTGTGAACTCGGGGGAGTGAATGCTGCGAGATGGTGTATGCCGCATGTATGTGTCTAGTAGGGAAGCGCCATTTCTAGACATGGCTGTACGTGTGCTGTGAGGGTGCTGGCGTGTGATTGGCTGGAGCTGGCTGGGATGCCAGGCTCCAGGAAGTCTGTGTGGGTCTGCCCCGGTGGTGAGTGGGAGATTAGCATGAGTGATGTGTGGGAGGAGTGTACCTGTGTCCTGGATGGGCTGGGTTTTCCCCACACAATGCTGGCTCCGCCCCCCTGTGGTGTGACTGATGACCCTAGCCCTGCCTGTGAATAGAATGGGTGGTTGGGCCATTAACAGTACTCCCAGACCAGCTGCGACTGGTTCTGCCCCCACCCTGCACCTAAAGACAAAGAGAAAGGTGTATAAAAGAGGGGCTGTGACCCCATGAAAATGTTCTTGTTTGCTGCTTGAATCTTGCCAGGGGCGTGCTGCTGCTTGGGCTCAGGGATGGCTTGCCTCCCTGAGCCCTGCCCAGCCCCTGGACTTCTGATGACCACCTCCTGAAGGACTTTGTGGCTTTTTGTGCCTTCATAGCGCTGGGAGTGCTATATTTTCCTTCCTAGCGCCTGGGAGCGCTTTATGTGCATACAGCCGGTGCCCACCCGGCATTTGTCACCCCGTGTTGTGGACGAGCGGCGTGGGTGCCATCCTGCTCATTTCTGCCTTGATCGGCCGCTTTATGCCCCCTAGCTCTAGGAGCGCTTCCTTTTAATTATTGCCACAAAGCCAGGGCCCACCCGGCATGGCCCCGTGATCACCGCCGCGGCCCCAGACCCCGGAGAAAGATAGCCGCCGGTATCCCCACCCGGCCGCGCTGGGATTGGTCCAGCCGGCCGAGCCTCCTGATGATGCTGTCCCCGGGCCGCGCCAGGATTGGCTGCCAGCCCGAGGACTCTGAAGTCCCGCCCCCGCTGTCCGGGGCTCGTCTGGGCAGGAAGGAGATGTCCGGCCCGCCGCCTGGTTGTGGGCGGGGCCGGGAAGAAGTTGTTTCTGCTTCCCCCTGCCTGGGGGAAGCCCTTGTTGCTGTGCCGCTCTCCCGGGTCAGGAGGGAGACCGGAGATGTTGCCGCCGCAGCCCAGGGGAGAAGGGAAGCCCCGCCGAGAGGAGCCGACGCCGCGAGGAGACGCCGCCTCCCGAAGTGCCTGGTGAGTGTGGGCGTGCCCCGGGTCGCGTCTCTGACCCAGTTGTTTCTGGGTCCCTGAGTCCCCCGTGAGGGACTCCATCCTGCCTGCCCTTGTGTTCCCGAGTCTAGAGAGACTCGAGGGGCCCGGTCTTTGTTCCTGGAGCCGCGAGGCTCAGACCCGGCCCCATCGTTCTGTGAGCCCAGAGAGGCTCGGGGCCATTCCTTTGTTCTGGAGCCCGGAGAGGCTCCAACCCGGCCTCATGGTTCGTCGAGCCCCGAGTGGCTCTCCAGTTGTTCTGGGGTCCCCCGAGAGGGGCCCCCCCTGCCCACATTCGTGACGAGCCCCGAGAGGCTCAGGGGCACCCCTGTTCTTCGAGCCCAGAGAGGCTCTTGCCCCCACAGTCGTTTTAAGAGCCCAGAGAGGCTCAGGGCGCCATTTCTTGTCCAGGAGCCCAGAGAGGCTCCGCAGTGCCACAGTGGTGGTTCTTGAGCCCACGAGGCTCCCACGTTGCTCTAACTTTCCCTGCACCAGTTGCCCAGCACTTTGTGGGCAACTGCCACGTTTAGGCCCTGACATTGGGACACAGGGACTGTCACAGGTGGTGACTTATCTGAGTTTTGCGCAACTGTGTGTTTTTGCTTACACCTCTGAATGTATTGCGATGCATCATGTGTTTTCCCTCCTTACACCTCTGAATGGGTAGATTATTCATCATGTGTTCTCCTGTGCTGCACCTCTGAATGTGTTGTAGATGCATCATGTGCCTTGTTCCTTACACCGCTGAACGTGTGTTGATGCGTCATGTGTTCCTTACACCGCTGAATGTGTTGTTGATACATCATGTGTTTTGTCCCCAGGTCTATACCCCTAAATGTATGTTGATATTTAGTTGGTTGTTCTTGCTAGTGCAGGTGGTGCTAGTAAGGTCCTGGTTCCCTGCGTGACCTGTTCCTAGGGTGGTTAGGATTGCGTAGGGGGGACTTACCAGTTACCAGTGGGTACTGGTTGTGTGCTTTATGTCTTATTTTGTATTACAGTGATCTTCTGTTATAAGTGATCCCAAGGGCTTGATACTGAGCTTGCCCCCTGACCAGAGTCCCAGGACCAGTGGACTCTATGGTGCCTTCCCTGCCAAATTGATGGGACTTGTCTGATCTCCCTGGGCCCCTGGGGCCTCGCTGAAGTGTGCCTCGCTCGTTCCCCTCGGCAGCTCGTGCCGGCAGCCCGTCCAAGCCTCGAGCAGCGCCGCTCTCCCCTGAGCCGCGCCGCTTCGCTGGGTCGCCCGCATCCTGCCTCCCCCTCCTCTTCTGAGCCGCACACATTGGTCGCCCCAGAGAAACGCTTGTACCGTGCCGGCAGCCCGTCCAAGCCTCGAGCAGCGCCGCTCTCCCCTGAGCCGCGCCGCTTCGCTGGGTCGCCCGCTCAAGTTTACTAAGGAGGTCACTCGCATTATCCCGTGCAACCAGGACGGAAGGTACTGTCTGATAGGCTATGTTCTAAGTTCTAGGCCTACAAGTATTGTATTGTTACTTCTAAAAGTGCTGATTCCTGACAGTGGTCCAGGTGGCCCTGTCTTGTACATATCCCTTGTAAATTCTGCCCGTGCCTCTGGCACATTGTAAAGTGTGTGTTTTATCTAATGTGTTTTGGTGTAATACAAAGGCCATTTTTATATAACCTTGTGTGGAGTTTCCTTTGTGGTGGGCCTTTGGTTGTTGTTGCTGGGGTGCGTGCGCAAATACTTAGCCTACATCGCCTCCAAGTTTAGCCTTGCTGCTCGCGCCACGTTACCTAGAGGGTGAGTAGGGGTTATCTTGGCGTGTAACTCCCTTGCCCTGACTTGGGTGTGGTGGTCTCTGACTGACTTTGGCGAAAGCCCTGGCCAGCCGGGGATCCCATTTCCAACATTGGTGGCAGCGGTGGGATAAGGATTTGTGTTTGCGTTGTACCTTAGTAGCAGCTGGCTGCACCACAAAACTCTGCATTTTAGATAAAAACATTTTGGGGATTATTGTTTTAAGTTTGCTGAAAATGTCATTTCTGTGGAAATGTGTTTCTTGTGCACTTTGAGTTAGGTGTCCCTAGCTCGGGAGGGTAGATCATCCCCCTAAGTGCAGTGTGTTTTCTGGATTCACCAGAAGGGTGGGATCCAGTGGTGGCAGCATAAGTGTGTCCAGTGCATGTGTCCCCCGTCCCTGCCCTGGAGTAATGGTACCTGTGTCAAGTGTGGTCAGGTTGAGAAGTCAGGGGTGGTAGAAACTGCCTTACCAGTCTGGGGAGGGGTGTGTGTGGATGAATGGTGTGTGGCACTGGATGTGTTTGTGAGTTCTCTGGATGGGGAGCTTGCTGAATGCTAGTTTTGTTCAGATACCTAAGTCCTGTGTGTTGAACTTTTCCCAAGAACGTCTGCAGATAGTGGAGCCTGCTTTTTGATTTCTGTGGTCTGTTGAGAGACAGAATTTTGGAGTTGGTAATGTTCTGGGAGGAGAGAGGCATAGGGGATGGAGTGATTCCAAAAGGAGTGTCTGAGGTGTCTTCCAGCCCTGCGTGGTGGAAGAGGTTCAGTGTAGCCCAGCTAGGTCTCGGTGTAGGGGCTCACGTCCTGTCTCAAGAGGAGAAGGAGTGGGTGGGACTGCATGTCTCCAGGTGCCCGAAACCCAGTGTCAGGGCCTGGAATGTTTCTGAAGGGAACATCAGGTCGGGGGCCTAGGCTGTACCAATAGGTCATTTGAGGAGGATCTTCCAGAGTGTCTGGAGAACGTGGAACCTCTGTAACCAGGGTTCCAGTAGTTCTGGTGTCTGGCAGTACCGCTCCAGTTGGGAGGGTGCAGAAGTCCAGATGGAGGGGTGCGAGGGGGATACGTTCCCCAGTGGGTCAGGGGCCAACCAGAAGGGTTGTGTCGCCAGGGAGTGACCCTGGTGATGCCACTTCTGTCCTGAGTGTCAGGCAGACTTGTACACGACACATTAGTTGTGTCACCCTCAAGGAAGTCCTGGTGCGCCAGGCATCTGACCAAAGGGTACGTCCCTCGGTTGGGGAGCCAGTAGCCGGTGTTTCCGGATCTGGACGTAAGGACAACTGTATGTAGTGTCCTGAAGTTACAAGAGGGAACTCCTGCCTGATGAGAAGGAACCGGGTAAGCTGTATGGGGTATTGACCTGCAGTGGTTGCCTTGCTGCTGAAGGAGGAGAGAAAGTCTTAGATTTTTGTTTTCAACTTGTAGAAGTCCTGGTGCGCCAGGCATCTAACCAAAGGGTAGCGTCCCTAGGTTAGGGAGCCAGGTTCAGGTGTTGCCTGTCCTGGACAGCAGGGCGACTGTAGCCAGTGTCCTGGCCGGTTTGTCTTCTAGGGGTACCCCTGTGAACACAGGTGGGGCTCATCTTAAGTGAAGAGACCCTGTGTTTCCCAGAAGGGGTGGTACAGGCCTAGCAGGGATCTTTAGGGTTCTTGGCTGAGTGTTGTGGTACTACCCTGAGAGCAGGTGGGGCCTACCTTAAGTGGAGGGACCCTGTTCTACAGTGGGAGGGTGCAGAACTCTGGAAGGGGGTCAGAGGGAGTCTGACCCCTGTGCATCCGGTGAATGTGGACTCCCGGTGGGAGAGTTGTGTTCTGGAGGGTGCTTCAGAAGTAGAGGTAGGGTGGGGCAATCTTGCCCGTGACCTCTGGTCAGCCTGAGGGTGCGGACCCTAGGTTGAAGGATCAGTGGTAGTTTGGAACTTCGCTGAGAAAGGGAGTGGAGAATGGCTATTGTAGGCCAGGGGTTACTACCCCCCACTCTGTGTATTGGCAAGGACCAGTGGTATCTAGGTGGCCTAGGGCCTGGTCCTAGCCATGGACAGCTAAGGAGTACCAGTGGGGTAGCCTAGTTGGGCCTGTGTTTTTTTAAGGATGTGCTTGTCTTATGGATCAACTTGGCTTAGAACCGGAGGGTGTCCCTGCAGTGCGGGCCCGCGTCCGTGTTCTATCGCCCCAAGCAGGGAAGTCCATCACGGTGGTGATTGGCCTACCCTGCGTTTTGGCTGGAAGGGGGTCGTGTTGGACTTGGGCCTTCTGGCAGGGTCACCCCTGAACTTTTTGCCTTGAAATTATAGTGATTTCTGGTCTTTGCGCACTTTGACACTGTGGCGCAGTGTAAAGTGCGTGCTCTCCCTGAGCGCGTGGGTGAGTGTGGGTTATCTTGGCGTGTAACTCCCATGCCCTGACTTGGGTGTGGTGGTCTCTGACTGACTTTGGCGAAAGCCCTGGCCAGCCGGGGATCCCATTTCCAACACACCCCCTCCTGGTCCCACCCATAGGGCAGGACTTAGTCGCGTGCCAGCCCCCTTTTCCCAGATAAAGGTAGGAACAGGCCCCCTTCCAAATTAGATCATCTTTGGAATCAAGACACAACTTTCTACGAAAGGACTTCAAGATTTCTTCTTCAAGATTCTCCCTTGTGGCTAAGGAGTAGTCACCCTGCATCCGCAGGCACCATCCGAAGAACACTGCGGTCTGCTGTGAGTCCTTCCTCCGGAATCCGACTGCCCAGCTCGACAAGACCCGGCTTCCCTGGCACCTCCGACCTCTACTCACCTCTACAGCCAAGCTGAGAACCGTGAGTGCGACGAGACCTCAAGGGACCGACTATTGCCAAGACTGCACGACTTCTGCACAGCAAGCCCGCCGAGTAATCTCCTGGCGAGTGCTTTGGGGTCCGAGAAGCCCCGACCCTGAGCAGCTCCAGCACCGAAGAGCAGCCCCCCAGCATCTCCACGATCGGCGTGGGGCCCTTCTGCTTTTTGCTGCTCACCGCGTTGTTTGGCTACTAGCCCGTTGGCTGGTGGCCTTCCTAACGACGCCCGACGACATCACTGCTGCTGGTCTGGTTGCTCCAGACTGGCTCTTGCTCCCTTCCAGAAGAGGAGCACCCCGGACCCTCCTGGTCCACTCCAGACGCCATTTTGAGTCCACCGCGTGGGCTTGAATTAGCCAAGGCTTTGTTGCCCAATCCTGGGTTCTTCGACGCCGACAGCTTCATCCATCGTGGGACAGCTCGCCTCTCCATCCTGGTCGCCGACAACGCCTCCTGGTCCGTGAGATCTGCAGAGCCCAGCGTCGCCCACTCACCTAGCCGAGGTGACTACCATCCGGTGCCCTCCTGGTGCCCACTGACTACTGGCTAGTAGTCACGAACTTGGTCCCCTCTGCTTTCAGGTGTCATCCATCTTCGAGATCCAGGCTTGGATCCCCTAGAACTCTCTTCACTGGTCACCTGCCAGCATCTTTCTTCCAGGCTCCTGGTTCGTCTACGAGGATTCCCGACGTCTTTTGAGACATATGCAGCTGCAGCCCCTGGGCTAGGTAACTTCGGCATTTCGGTGCCCCAGCATAGCCTCACTATCCAAGGGTCAGGATCCACTTTCGTTTTCTCCCTACCAGGTCGGGTTCGCCCGTGAACACTAACTTTAACTTTACTAGCTATCATAGACTTTGTCCCGCATCCCGCGTGAGAGTGCACACTCTGCACCCGAGTCCCCTGGGCCTCCTAGAAGTAATCTAACGATTCCCTAGTCAAGTCCTAGCGATTCCAAAGCCTATTAGTACTGTACTTACCTGCTAGTAATTTGCATTCCACTTTCAGAGTATATGGTTTTTCGTGCCCCTCGGGCATTTGTATATACTGTGCTAACTTAAGTATTTTCGTAAGAGTTTTGTTGTGTGCCTAGCACCCTGTCCTCATAAAGAGTACAGGGCTGTTGTGATTCTAATAAATACACTGTTTATTTTCATAACACTTGTGTGGTGTCCTTTCACTGGGTGTTCAAGGGGTAATGTGATGGTAAAACAGCTGGCTTAACACGCCCTCTAGAGTCTTAGCCTTAGACTGCTCGTATCCATGCTACTAGGATAGCTGGTCTATAAGGTTGACTTACAACCAATCATCAATAAGGGTTGTTTGGACTGATATATAGTGATCACTAGAATAGTGAGCACTGCACATCAGGCCAACTTCTCACAAAGGCCGTGACAACCTTGGGCAGGAAAGATGGCCTAGTCCGCAACACAACCTTGTCCGGATGGACAGAAAGGAAAGGGGGTTTGGATGAAAGAGCCTGGAGCTCACTCACTCTCCTGGCAGAGGTGATGGCAACCTGGAAAGCAGTCTTCAGAGTAAGAAGGCGGAGAGGACAGTTGTGAAGTGGCTCAAAGGGAGCGCACATCAGAAAGCTAAGAACAAGGTTCAAGTTCCACTGAGGCATCACAAACGGGACAGGAGGAAACGTGTGTGATGCCCTTCAGAAAAATAGTTACAATAGGGGACTTGAACAAAGAGGGTTGATCAGGCAGCCTTAGAAAGGCTGAAAGGGCAGAAAGGTAGCCCTTGATAGTGCCCAGAGCAGAGCCCTGCTGGGCAAGAGAAAGAAGGAAGAGAAGAACCTCAGAAAGAGGGGCAGAAAGTGAATTCACAGCCTTTGCTGTGCACCATGCTACAAATGTATTCCACCTGCAGGCGTATACCGATTTTGTGGAGGGACGCCTGGCTGCCAGACTGACATTACAGACTTCAGGAGGCAAGTCAAATGGCCTCAACTGTCGCCACTCAATCTCCAAGCATGGAGGTGGAGACTGGACAGGTTCGGGTGGAGGACCGTGCCCTGCTGCTGCGACAGAAGGTCCTCCTGAAGAGGCAGACGAACCGGGGGATCGACTGACATACTGAGTAGCTCGGGATACCAGTACCTTCGTGCCCAGTCCGGAGCCACAAGGATGACTTAGCCCGGTCGCGCTTGATCTTCAGCACTCTGGGCATAAGTGGTATAGGCGGAAAGGCGTACAACAGACCGCAACTCCACCCGCGACGAAAAGCGTCGCCGAGCGAGTGCCGCCTTGGAAATTCCAACGCGCAGAACCGATGACATTGCGTGTTCTCTTCGATGGCGAATAGATCTAACCAAGGCTCTCCCCACTGCTGAAAGAGGCCTTGCGCCACGTCCGAGTGCAGACACCATTCCTGATCCATCATGCACAGACGGCTGAGCTCGTCCGCCCTGGAGTTCAGAGAACCTGCCGGGTGTTGAACCACCAGGGTCATGCCCTGATGTTCCAGCCACTGCCAGAGGCGCAGAGCCTCCTGGCAAAGGGTCCATGACCCCACCCCGCTTGTTGCAGTACCACATGGCGGTGGTGTGGTCTGTGAACACATGCACTACACTCCCCCGGACAGAGGGGAAGAATGCCTTCAGTGCTAGACGAATCGCCCGCAGCTCCAAAAGGTTGATATGGAGCCGGGACTCCGCCGGAGACCAGAGGCCTCTGATCTCCGCCTCTCCCAAGTGTCCTCCCCAGCCCTGGAGGGACGTGTCCGTCACAACTACGTGCTCCGGTTGGGGAAGGGAGACGGATCTGCCACTGACCCAATCGCGGTCCGTGAGCCACCACTGCAGCTGTCTCGCAGTGCCCTCCGAGATCAGGACATGGTCGGATAGGTTGCCCTGATGCTGGGCCCACTGAAAGTTCAGGTCCCACTGCAGAGCCCGCATCCGCCACCGGGCGTGATGCACCTGAAGGATGCAGGAGGCCATCAGCCCCAGAAGCCGCAGCGTCAACCTGACCGAGACCCGGGATAAAGGCTGAAAGAGTGGAATCAGAGCCTGAATATCCTGGACCCGCTGTTCGGGAGGATAAACCCGAAACTGCGCCGAGTCGAGAACCGCTCCGATGAAGAGGAGCTTCTGAGAGGGGCACAGGTGGGACTTCGGCACATTGATCGAAAACGCCAGCTGGTGCAGGAGGTCTGCCGTCGTCTGGAGGTGGCTGACGACTGTCTGGGGCGAGCCCGCCTTCAACAACCAGTCGTCGAGGTAGGGGAAGACTGAAACCTCTAACCTGCGCAGATGAGCTGCGGCCATCACCTTTGTGAACACCCTTGGGGCGCTGGTAAGGCCGAAGGGGAGCACGGTAAACTGAAAGTGCTCGTGGCCAACGGTGAACGGCAGGTAGCGCCAGTGGGCCGGCAGGAAGGGCATGCTGCGGAGGTTTCTACCTCTTCTGTCTGAGGAACATAGGAAGCTGACTGTGCAGGCTCTGATCGGCTCTAGGTTAGACTATTCTAACGTTCTTTACCTGGGCCTGCCACAGTACCTGCTGCAGCGGCTTCAAGTTGTGCAGAACGCGGCCGCCAGGGCCATTTTTGGCCTTAATAGGCGAGCCAGTGCTGTGGGCTTGCTGCAGACTCTACATTGGCTGCCCATCCGTAAACTGATTGTTTTCAAGGCATTAACTTTGGCCTATAAAGCTCTCCATGCGGTGGGAGCAAAGTATCTCCAAAGGAGAATTGTATTCTACCATCCCGCTCGCTCTCTCAGGTCAGAATCTCTGTTCTTGGCGGCTGTGCCACGAGTGAAGAGAGCCCGCATTGGAGGTCGCTCCTTTGGACTGCTGGCGCCACAGTTGTGGAACACCTTGCCGCTAGAACTCCGGGGAGCTACCAGTCTGCTTGCATTTAGAAAAGGCCTCAAAACCTGGCTGTTTACTCTTTAGGCTGTTCTGCTGTCTTCTCTCGGTTCTTTTCTGTATTTCCCTTTGCTTTTTATTACTGTTGTTGTGTTATGTTGCTGTAGGTCTCCCTATTCAAAAGCGCCGGGACACTCTTTTTGAGTAGCCGTGCGCTATACAAATACGAATATAACATAACATAACATGTGGAAATAAGCGTCCTGCAAGTCCAACGCTACCATCCAGTCTCCTGGGTCCAGGGCAGTCAAGACCTGAGCCAGTGTCTGCATTTTGAACTTTCTTCCGGAGGAAGCCGTTGACGTTCCGTAGATCCAAGATAGGGCGTAGGCCCCCTTTGCCCTTCTTGGGTACCAGAAAGTAATGGGAGTAGCAACCACACCCTACTTCTGGCCCAGGAACGCGCTAGATGGCCCCCTTGGCCAAGAGGACCGTAACTTCCTCCTGTAGAAGTCGCTAATGATCCCCCGATACGCAGTGCTATTGTGGTGGCATGGCTGGAGGGGTCGCCTCGAAGAGGAGGGAGTAGCCCCTTCGGACAATTTGCAGCACCCACCTGTCCGATGTGACAGTGGGCCAGTGGAGGAGGTGATGGCGAACCCTGCCCCCCACTGGTGTCACATGGGCCTGAATGCACTGACTAGGAGGGTTTTGAGGCGGATGCTCCGGGGGAAGGTGTGGACTGTCCTCGCCGTGTTCCCCTACCGCCACCACGGCGGTTTCCACAGCCACCACCTCGTTGGATATTACTCTGCGGTGTGTGGCTGGCAGCACGTGTGGGGCGCCCCTTCCTTGGCCACGAAAGGAGCGAAAGCACCCATTTGCTGGTGCGGGGCCGAGAGGCCCAAGGACCTGGCCGTAGCCCTGGAGCCCTTAAAGCGCTCAAGCGCATGGTCTGCCTTGTCGCCAAAAAGGCGACGGCCATCAAACGGCATGTCCATGAGTATATTCTGGACATCGGCCGAGAAGTTGGCGGATCTCAACCAGGCGTGGCGACGAATCGCCACCGTCGTTGCCATCGCTCTGCCCAGTGAGTCGGTGGTATCCAGCCCACACCGGATAGAATACCGTGCTGCATCTCGGCCTTCCACAAGGGCCTGACTGAGTTTAGCCCGTACCTCCAACGGGCATTCTGGCAGCACGTCCGCGACCGTATCCCACAGAGCGTGGGTGTAGCAGCCCAAGAGGCATGCGGTGTTGGAAGACCGCAGTCTCAGACTCCGGGAGGAGAATACCTTTTTGCCGTACTGCTCATACCTCTTGGATTCCCTGTCAGGCGTGGCCGACGGGAATGCGGTCTGGGAATTCGAAGCCTGGATAACCAGGCTCTCAGGGGTGGGGTGGGTGGACAGGAAACAAGGGTCGGCCAGGGGGTGGCGTCTGGCCACGTTCCTATCTACAGGCGAACCTGTAGCGGGCCTGGACCAAGTGCCCAAAAGAACGTCGGTCAAGGCCTCAAACGGCAGCAGAGGCTCAGCCGAGCTTGACTGCGGTTTAAGGACCTTAGTGAGGAGGTTAGTCCTCACGGCCACGACAGGGAGCTCAAGGCCCAAGGCCTTGGCCACCAGCGTCAACACCACGCTGTAGGTTGCCCCCTCCTCCGTAGCCACGGTAGGAGGTGAGACAAAACAAGTGTCTGGCGAGGTGTCCAGACCAATGGCATCCCCAAGTCCACCTGTCCAGTCCTCCTGGGACTGACACTCCCGTGTCAGAGGGTCCTCAGACCCCACCCAATTCTCCTCATCACCCATCTCCTGATACTCAGGGTTGTCAAATGATGGGGCCGGTTCATTGAAGTAAAACTCTCCAAACTGTGTCGAGAGCGGCGCTGCACCGGATCGAGGGAGGCATCGGGGACGGCGCCGCCCGAAGACGGCGCCGGAAGTGACACCTGAGGGGCCGGCACCGGTGAGGTCGTCAGGTCAACCGGCGACGACCCGGATCCAGGAGCGGATCCAGCGGGGCAGAGACCGAAGGCGCGGGCGTCGTCGTGGGGCGAAGCTCCCGACGGAGTCGGGGCCGAAGCCCCGACCCGCTAAGGCCCCCAGACGGGTCCGCTGGGCCCGAAGGCGCTGGGGAGCCCGCCGGAGGAGTGAGAGACCTCATGGCCATGAGGAAACGCTCGCTCTCCTCTGACGTCGCGTGCGGCCCAGGGACCAGAGGGTGTGGGGCCGGACGCGACGCCCGCGACTCAGACAGAGCCGCGTGGGCGGTGTCACCCGAACTCCCGGCCGCGTTGCTCAAGCGTCGGGGGGGAGTCGGAAGAGCGATGACGTCTCTTCGACTTCTTGTGCTTACCTGACTACTTCGAACCTGAGGAGTGATGTCGACTCCCGGAGCTATGATGGCTCCGATCCCGCGACCGGTCCCTCGACCTCTGTTTGGACCGGGACCTTTCGCGGCGCGGGGCCGACTGCCGGAGCTCGAGTCGCTTGCGGGACTGCTCCCTCCTAGCTTTCGAAGTTAGGGCCCGGCAGTCGAAGCAGGTCTTTTCGTAATGGTCGACGCCGAGACAGTGGAGGCACCGGCGGTGAAGGTCGGTGACCGACATCAGTCGGTCGCAGTCCTCACAAGGCTTAAAACCTGGCATCCCTACCGGCACCGTTCGGAGTCGAAGACTCGAAAAATGATCAAAAGGGATCAAAAAAGTTTAGTCAAAAATTGACTAAGGTACCACTTTTTCCAGATCTGCGCTGCTGGCGCGGAAGAAAGAAGAACTAACGTCAGCACGCGGCGGCGACTTCTAAGTACTGCGACGACTCATCACGGCTCCCACGACGGACGCGGAGCCACAGACGACGCCTACCGACGCGCAAGGGTACTGCTACGCAAAAATTTCCGGATCTAGTTTGACGCCTGGGGTTATTCTAAAGTAAGGAATCTAATACAAACCTGTTTCTTTCAGATATGGTGTCCAAGGTCTGTTTCAGTTCATTGCTGATGACCTTGAGAGTTCAGGGCACATCAGGATCAGCATTGGAATTGGCTAGGAAGTGGTGTGAATGACTACACGGTGTAGAGGTGCCTAGACTTTGTCCAACTCAGAATGGTGGGAGTGGAGATCAAAGGAGAACCATGTATGGACATCTTGGGATTCTTGGACTTTTTCGATCTACCTGGATCCTCCCAGTGACCTTGATGACTACTCGTAACAAGAGCATGTTCTCAACCAGGACTGCTTGTAGGAGAGTGGGGTCTGCAATCCTATGGTCACCCCAGATTTTTGCTTCACTGGTTTATGACTTTCCCTGGCTGTGGGCCTGCTAATCAGACCCACAGCCTAGCTGTTCTCTCTCTAAATTGACAACCATGTACTTTAGGTGCATTTACCAATTGGCACTGGGCCACCTTATCAGTCCCTGTACAGTGTACCTTAGGTATCCAGGGCATAGGTGTACCCAGGGCCTACAAGGGGCTGAAGCATGTATTATGCCACCCCTGGCTGGCCATCTAAAACTGACAACTGGCTGCACGACAGATGTGGCAAGGTGGTGTAACCACCCTTTGCTGTAGATATAGTATACCTATATCTAACCCTAAAATGGACACATATATTCCTATCAGTCACTCCTATGGCAGGGTATCAATCCTGAAGGCAGAGTGCTTGGAATTATGTGAGATGGTGCTCTGGCATGAGCTGAGCCCGTCTGCAGCTTGCGGAACCAAGTCCTAATAGCTGTTCCATGATAACTCTATACCATATACTCTTAAGTGCATTATCAACCTCGCGGTTAAATGCTAACTCTGGTATAACATTATCAAAACATGTCGAGTAAGGTGTCATACGAATTGGAATACTACCCCCTCGCCAATTCTGGTGACGGGGGTAGCATTTCACCCTTCTAGAGGGACACGACATGTATGTAACTGAGAACCCCGGTTAAAGTTAACTCGAGCCATGGCATCACAAAATGGATGCTGCCACCACAGACACAAGTCTGACCTCCCGCTGCTGGGAGTCTTTCCAGCGAGGGAGGCTTGGACAAAGGGTTTCCTGCCTTGGGAGGTGCTAGCACCACCCCAGACAGGATTTTGTGTATTGGGTAGGATAGGCCTGAAAGGAATGAGACATGCCTGGGGAACACATGGTGCCCTGTGCATACACGGGTTGAAACCAGTTGCTGGGGCATCCCTGCCCCAGCTCTGGCGCGAAACTGGACAAAGGATAGGGGGTGTAACCACCCCCCTTCCTGGTCCCACCCAGGGGAGGGACCTAGTCAGTAGTGCAGCCCCCTTTAGCAGGATAAAGGTAGGAGCTGGTCCCATTCCAAATTAGATTAATCCTGAACTACTCTACAAGAAGAAACTCTGGACTTCGACGTTCTGCTCCACAGAAGACTGAAGAAATCTCCCTTGTGGGCAAGGAGTGTCCACCCTGCAACTGCAGGCACCATCGAGGATCCAGACTTCAGAGCCCGACGAAACCCGGATTCCCAGACCTCTCCGACCTCAACTCACATCTGCAGAAAAGCTGAGACCCGTGGGTGCGACGAGACACGTGGGACCGGCCATCTTGGAAGAAACTGCACTTCGCTTCAAGCACGACTCCCGAGGTAAACTCGACCAAGTGCTTTGGGCATTGAGAAGCCCCAGCCCCGAGCAACCCCTGCACCGAAGATCAGCCCTCCAGCTTCCACGAGATCTGCGTGGGGCCCTTCTGCTTGTTTGCTGCTCGACGCGTTGTCTGGTCACTTGCCGGCTGGCTAGTGGCCTCCTAGACGACGAACCTTGACATCTTCACTGCTGGTCTGGTTGCTCCAGACTGGCCCTTGCTCCCTTCCAAAAGAGGGGCACCCCGGACTCTCCTAGTCCGCACCAGAAGCCTTTTCCAGTCACCGCGTGGGTTGCCTTTGCCAAGGCCTGTTGACTCCAATTCCGGATCCGACACCGCCGACAGCGAGAGCCTGCGTGGGACAGCTCGTGCCTCCATCCTGGTCGTCGAAGACACCTCCTGGTCCACGTGGCTGCAGAGTCAAGCGTCGACTCTTCACTTGATGGCGACGACGACACCTGGTTCCACTCCAGTCACTGGCTAGTGACTGAACATTGTCCCCTCTGCTTTCAGGTCTTCAGCATCTCTGATCCACCCTTGGATCACACCGGACATCTTCCTCCTGGTCGCCTGCAGCATCTTTTCCTCCAGGCTCCATAGACTTCAACGCCGGAACCCGACCAGACTTTGCACCTATGCACCCGCAGCCCGTGGGTGAGGTAACAAGAGCATTTCGGTGCTCAAGGGTAGATTGACTCTCCTAGTGTCCAGTTCCACAGTCGTTTTAGTCCTAACTAGTCAGGATTGTCCGTACTTACCTTTAACTTGAACTGTACTGTCCATAGACGTTGTTCCGCATCTCGCGTGCGAGTTCACACTCTGCACACGCGTTCCGTGGGCCTCCTATTACTTACCTAGAGTTAGTGTAGCGTGGTCCCAACAATCCTACAGCCTCTGGACAGCTCCATTCATTCTATCGACTTTCACATTCCACTTACTTAGTATATGGTTTGTCGTGCCCCTAGGGCACCATTGTAATTTTGTGCAACTTATCGTATTTTTCTTAAGAGATTGTCATGTGCTTAGCCCTCTGATCTCATAAAGAGTTCAGAGGTGTTTGTTATTGATAAATATATTGTTTATTTTCATAACAACCTGTGTGGTGTCCTTTCATCTGGTATTCAAGTGGTTATATTGTGGTACAACAGCTGGCTTCACATGCCAAAAGAGTTTAGCCTAAGACTGCTTTGTCCATGCTACCATTAGGATAGGTGGTCTATAAGGTTGACTTACAACCAATCACCATAAGGGTTGTTTACACTGATACAAGGTGATCACTAGAACTAGTGAGCATCATATATCAGGCCAACTTCTCACACTGCTTTTCCAACTTCCTGCACAGTTCAGAAACTATGAGTTTCGCTTCGCGATCGATACGTCTCAAGGGGGACAAGTCTGCACACTTTAGAAATTTAAAAGGAAGGAATTCTGTCAGAATGATAGGATTTGAGAACCTCCATATCAGTGTTGCTATACCTGGAAAGAAAGGAACAGATGTCAGCTTGCGGAGGTGGCACATATGGATCGGACAACCACACAATGCCACCTGTCAACATGCACAGGAATTGCTTTCAGATTTTTAGGGTCCAGTCTGACACCTGAGGAAATCCCCAAGGCGAGGAATCCACGGATAGAAGTCTTTATCAGAATGTTTTTCTGACTCGCCGCAAACAGATCATTCATTAAGAAATCTTTAACAACCAATTTAAATACCTCAGAAGACTTACACAACTATAACGTGCATATGCATGCATTAGAACTATAATACTTTATAAATGCCATACTCTTTAAACAATGCCATCCTGAAGGAAGCCATCAATCCTCTAAATTACAAGTAGCAAAGTTATTTAACAAGTCATATTTCAGGTCATAAGCAGTTGGGGAGGGATTTTAGGGAGGAAGCAAGATATGATTAGGGAAATTTAACCACAACTGGCTAACTGAATTGGTCATGTCAAGCAGGGGTAGGCAGCACATCTTGGTCAAGAGCCAGGTATTATATACTCTGCAGGCAGTCAACCCTCTTTGTGCATGGTCTTTATGTACCATGGAACACCGCAGGACTGTGCCTTCAGCAAGACCCTGCACCCACATCATAAGCAAGATTGCAGCTGACCCACACTGCGCACAGCTTTAGATTGTGTGTAGTATGATATAGCAATACGTTTTGCCCCCCCTTTTTACCAATGTTTGTTCACTCTTTGCAGACACTACTATGGTACTGTGTACTTGAAATGGTAAACCGGAGCAAGCAGTTTTCTGGTATAAAAGAGCTTTTTTTAAAACTAATTTTGGTCCGCAGGAAGTGTGCGAAACCAGGTGCAAGGACTGTTTGCTGCCTAATGGTGCAAATATGTAACTTTTAACTATTTCAAGCCCACTGACACTTCTGTGGATTTATTTCAAAACTACTGAAGAACAAGTTACTACTTGTGTAACAATATATCTGTAAGAGACATTAGTTAGTGATAGATTCCTTACTTTAGAATATCCCCAGGCGTCAGACTGGATGCGGAAAGTTTTCGCTAGCAGTACCTCTGCGCGTCAGTAGGTGGCGTCGTGCGGCTCCACGCCAGTCACTGGCATCGTAAGCACCAATATGACGTCACGGAGACTACTTAGGCGCCACCAATGAATGCACGCGGACGTCAGTTCTGCACACGACTTTCCGCGCCAAGAACGCAGAGCCATGCAAGAAACTGACCACTGGTGCCATGAAACTAGGGTCCTGAAAGGGATGTTAACCCTAGAAATCAGTTTGCAGAACGGAGAGGATGGGTGTGCGGTAATGAATATCACCAACTAATGTCTCTTACAGATATATTGCTACACAAGTAGTAACTTGTGCATCTGAAAGACGTTAGTGATAGATTCCTTACCTTAAAATAGATACCCCAGCAATACCAACCCCGGTGGTGGGTCTGCGAACCAATAATCACACCAGAAAGTCCTGGAGGACAGAACGGCCAAAGTAGCCGTCTCTCCGGACTGGACTGTCAAGGCAGTAATGCTTGGTAAACTTGTGCAGCGAGGCCCACTTAGCTGCCTGACAAATGTCTTGTAAGGGAACGCCACGTCCCAAGGCAGTAGTAGCTGCTGATGCCCTGGTAGAATGGGCAAGGCAGCCCCACAGGAGGCTCCTTCTTAGCCAACGAGTAACAGGCTTTGACGCAGAGAATGACCCACCGAGAGATGGTCCGTTTGTGCACGGCCCAATCTTTCTTGGCGCCCACGTAGCCAACAAAAAGCTGATCATCCACCCGGAAATGTTGTGTGCGCTTCAGATAGAACGAGAGCGCACGTTTTGGGTCCAGACGGTGGAGCTTCTCCCTCTTTTGAAGGATGCGGAGGCGAAAATAAGGTGGGCAAGGTGATGGTCTGCCCGATGTGGAAGGGCGTGACAACCGTTGGCAAGAAATAAGGACGGGTCCTTAAAACCACCTTGTCTGGATGAACAGAAAGGAAAGGAGGCTTAGAAGAAAGAGCCTGGAGTTCACTCACTCTTCTAGCAGAGGTGATAGCTACCAGGAAAGCCATCTTGAGAGTAAGACGACGCAACGGACAGTTATGAAGGGGCTCAAAGGGAGCGCACACCAGATATGTCAAGACAAGGTTTACGTCCCATTGAGGCATGATGAATGGCACGGGAGGAAATGTGTGCGTAATGCCTTTCAGAAAACGGTTAACAACTGGGGACTTAAACAGAGAAGGCTGATCTGGAAGCCGTAGAAAGGCGGAGATGGCTGAAAGATAACTTTTTTTTATTAGTGCCCAGAGCAGAACCATGCTGGGCCAAGGAAAGAAGAAACAGAAGAACTTCAGCAAGAGGGGCAGAAAGGTGATCCACAGACTTAGCTGCGCACCATGCCACAAACTAGTTCCACCTGCAGGCGTATACCTTTTTAGTGGAGGGACGCCTGGCTGCCAGAATGACATCACAGACTTCGTGAGGAAGATCGAAAGCTGTCAACTTGCCGCTTAATCTCCACGCATGGAGGTGGAGGCTGGACAGGTTCGGTTGGAGGACAGTCCCCTGCTGCTGCGACAGAAGATCCTCCCGAAGAGGCAGTCGGATCGGGGATCTATCGGCATGTTGAGTAGCTCAGGATACCAGTATCTTCGTGCCCAATCCGGAGCCACAAGAATGACTTGGGCCCGGTCGCGCCAAATCTTCTTCAGCACTCTGGGCAGAAGTGGTATAGACGGAAATGCGCATAACAGACCGCAACTCTACTAGCGACGAAAAGCGTTGACTAGCGAATACAGCCTTGGAAATTCCAACGCGCAGAACTGATGACATTGCACATTCTTTTCGGTGGTGAATAGATCTAACCAAGGCTCTCCCCACTGTTGACTGCTGGATTTCTGATGCACTCTTACTTGATGTACCCTGGGTCCCTGCCAAACAGGTTCCCAGGGCATGTGTTGCTTCCCAAAAACCATAAAACAAATTGGCATCTCTGGCCACAGGTCAGCCCCTGGTAAATGGTATCACAGGTACCCAGGGCACTGTGACCAGGGAAGACCTTTAAGGGCTGCAGCATTTCTTGTGCCACCCTTAGAGGCCCTGTGCCCTGACACACACACACTGCCTTTGCAGGCTGCGTGTCTTGGTGCATGTGAGAAAGTGCCATCTTTCTTGCATGCTAGGCCCCCCACTTTTTGCTGAATTGCTGATGTACTTTGAGTGTGACCTGGGCTCTTGCCAATCAGGTGCCCAGGGCCTGTGCTCCTTCCCTAAAACTGTGTTGAAGCTAAAACCCAATTGGCATCTCTGGCCACATGTCAGCCCCTGATAAATGGCCTTGCACCCTGACAGACACACACACACACACTGCCTTTGCAGGCTGAGTGTCCTGGTGCAGAACTAAACAAAGTCGACATGGCACACATCCCTGTGTGCAATGCCCACAAACACTGCCTTAGCATACATCAGTCACCTCCCTAGCTGGGTGCCCTATGCCAGGAGTGTGGGCACAGGTGCCTAAGCCCTGTGCCCCTACAGTTTCCAGGGCCATTCCTAGGCACTGTAAGTGCAGTGATGCCATTAATAGTATATGGTGCTGGGAGGTTGTCATTACGAACTCCACATCACCATAATGGCTACACTGACACGTTTGATATCAAACTTCTCAGCACATTAAACCCACACTGATGCCAGTGTGGGATTTAATGTAAAATGCACTACAAAGGGCATCTTAGAGATGCCCCCTAAAACCTAACCTACAATCCACGTCTTGTCTGAGAGGCTGCCTAGGCTGCCACACAGCAGACATGTTGCTGGATCCCTGGGTGGAGAGCCCCCCCGCTCTCCTGGGCCTGCAACAATGCACATCCTGGGCGAGGTGCTAGGTCTCCTCCCCCAGGATGGGCAGGGGGAAGCTTCAAAGGCATACCGCCTTTATGAGCTTCTCCCAGCCACTTGCTGTACTCCGCAACTGGCCCCCACTCTGCCGGGAAGGCTGGCGGGAAACCCTACATGAGGAAAAGGGGTGTGCCAGCCCGTGCCAACTCCAGACCAGAATGAGGTACAGTGTGTATAGAGTTAGTTAGTGAAGATAATGTGAACCTGGTGGAGGAACTCTACCTCACACCTTACTTGCACTTGGACTTCAAGGAATTGAAGGCCCTATGCAAAGTTAAGAGAATAGTTGTAGGTCTGCATCCAACCAAACAAGGGCTCCAGGAGTTCCTTGCTGAGTATGCAAAAGACCACCGCTCTGAGCAGGGTGACCCCCCCCCCCCTCCCCTCCAGAGGAAACAGCAGTGGATGAGGAGGATAATAATGATCCCCCCATCATCCCTAGGGAAGAAAGGGGCCCTGTACCCTTGACTCCAAGAATCAGCCTTTGGGAGCCTGGGAACCACACAGGTGGACTAGGCCCCATAGAACACATTGGGGGAGCCAAAATGAAGAGGACAACTTCTTAGCAAAGTTGGCCAAAAGATTAGACCTAGAGACCAGACTCCTGGCTCTAGAGAAAGAAAGAAAAGAGATGGGTTTAGCCCCCATCTCTGGTGGCAGCAATACCATTAACAAGAATAGAGAGCAATCTTATGATCCTAAAATCCCCAAAGGGATTGTCCCTAAGTGTGAGGAAGGTGATGACATCACCAAGTGGTTCACAGCTTTTGAGAGGGCTTGTGATAGACAATTAAAGAAACCTCTCTGGGGGCACTTCTCTGGGAACTGTTCTCTGGTAACTGCAGAGACAGGCTTCTGACCCTTTCTGGGCCAGATGCAGGGCCCTACGACCTCATGAAGAAAACTGATTGAGGGATTTGGACTCACTACTGAGAAGTACAGAATTAGGTTTAGGGGGCTCACAAAACGCAGACCCAATCTTGGATAGATGTTGTAGACTACAAAGTAAAGACACGGGATGGTTGGTTAACTGGACACAATGTGCATGATTTTACTGGACTTTATAATTTGTTTATGAAGGAACACATTTTGAGTAATTGCACAAATGAAAAGTTGCATCAGCATTTGGTAGACCTAGGTCTAATTTCTCCCCAAGATTTGGGAAAGAAGGCAGACCACTGGGTCAAGACTAGGGTGACAAGGACAGCCACTGGGGGTGACCAAAAGAAAGTGGTCACAAACCCCCCCCAGGGGAAAGGTGGTGAGAATCCCCCAGATAAAAAGTCTGAGTCTTCCAAAGGGCCCCAAAAACCTGTACAGGTGGGTGGGTCCCAAACTACTCCCTATGTGCCTCAGCCCTATAGGGGAAGACATTTTGATCCTAACAAGGCCTATTGTAACAACTGTAAAAAGTTGGGACATTTAGTAGACAGAAACTGCCCCTACAATAAAGCCCCTAAGGCACCCACTACAGCTACTCCAGGGACAGTTAATCTACAGATGGGATCAGAGGAGTGCCCAGAGCAAATCTGGGAATACACTCAAGCTAGTCTAGTCTCCTTGGGAGAAATGGAGGTTGCCAATGTAGCTGGTTGGCCACCCAACTGTAACAAGTATCTGCAATACCCCTCCATTAATGGAACTAGAGTAGACGCCTTGAGGGATACAGGTGCCAGCATCACTATGGTAAAGGAAAAGCTGGCTTCCCCAGAGCAATACCTGGTTGGGAAAATTTACCCAGTCACCAATGATGACATCATTACCACCCAACACCCTCTGGCTATGGTGACATTAGGGTGGGGGGAGGTTACTGGCCTGAAACTGGTGGTGGTCTCTCCACAATTGCCAGCTGACTGTCTGCTTGGAAATGACCTGGCAACCTCAGCCTGGGCTGAGGTTGAGCAAGTAACCCATGCAGCCATGCTGGGTATCCCAAGACTGGTGTGTGTACAAACCAGAGCACAGAGCAAGAAGACGGGTGAACAAGTGAGGTTGGAGCCTGAAAGTAGGGCCCAACCAACCAAGAGAAAAATCGAGGAGACTGGGGAACCAGCTTCTACACAGCCAGCCTCTCAGGACCCCTCTCCTCAGGGAGAGGACTTGGAAACCCAAGAGGGAACTGAGCCCATGGAGCTTGAGCCTTACCAGGCTGGACTCCTGGGCCCAGGGGGACCCACTAGGGAAGAGCTGTGCCAGGGTCAGTGAGACTGCCCCACTCTTGAACGACTGAGGCAGAAAGCAGCTGCAGAAGCAAAGGGAGATGTCAGTGGTGCCCACATAGCTTATTGGGAAGAGGGATTACTGTATGCTGAAACAAGAAACCCCAATCCTGGAGCTACCAGGAGGGTGGTGGTGCCACAGAAGTACAGGGAGTTCCTCCTAACTTTAGCTCATGACATCCCCCTCGCTGGACACCTGGGGCAAACCAAAACTTGGGAAAGGCTAGTTAGCCACTTTTACTGGCCCCAGATGAACCAAAAAGTGAAGGAGTTTGTGAGCTCCTGTGTTACCTGTCAGGCCAGTGGCAAAACAGGTGGCAAGCCAAAGGCGCCCCTAATACCACTGCCAGTGGTGGGGGTACCCTTTGAAAGGGTAGGTGTGGACATTGTGGGTCCACTTGAGCATCCGACAGCCTCAGGGAACACATTCATTCTAGTAGTAGTGGATCATGCTACTGGGTACCCTGAAGCAATTCCCCTCAGGGTTACTACAGCTCCTGCAGTAGCCAAGGCCCTCCTAGGTGTCTTCACCAGGGTAGGGTTTCCTAAGGAGTTGGTTTCCGAGAGGTACCAACTCCATGTCTGCTTACCTGAAACACATGTGGAAGGAGTGTGGGGTGCAGTACAAGTTCACTACCCCATACCACCCACAAACCAATGGTCTTGTGGAATGGTTCAACAAGACATTGAAAGGTATGATCATGGGGTTCCCTGAAAAACTCAAAAGGAGATGGGATGTCCTGTTGCGATGCCTGCTTTTCGCTTATAGGGCAGTGCCAGAGAACGGAGTGGGGTTTTCACCCTTTGAACTTCTGTTTGGTCATCCTGTAAGGGGACCACTTTGTCTGGTGAAAGAGGGTTGGGAGAGGCGTCTCCAAGAACTCAAGCAAGACATTGTGGACTATGTGCTTGGCCTAAGGTCCAGAATGGCTGAGCACAAGGACAAGGCATCCAGGAATCTTGAGGCCAGCCATGAGCTGCAGAAGCACTGGTATGACTAAAAAAACTGCCATGGTTGAATTTCAACCTGGACAACAGGTGTGGGTTTTGGAGCCAGTCGCACCAAGGGCTCTCCAAGACAGATGGTGTGGCCCTTACTCTATCCTGGAGAAAAAGAGTGAGGTCACTTAGTGGACCTGGGCACCAGCAGGACACCCAAAAGGGTTATCCATGTGAACCGCCTTAAACTCTACAATGACAGGGCTGACTTCACCATGCTGATGGTGACTGATGAGGAACAGGAAGCAGAGAGTGAACCTCTGGCTTTGGTAGATAAGGACTGCACACCTCATGGTTGCCTTATGTGTAAACGTGTGGTGGCAGTATCTAAAGGTGTATTTTCCATGTCAGTTCATTCTCCGTCCCACGAAGTAGAGACCATCATGATACAAAAACATTTAAATCTGGAAAGCCCAAAAACAAGGGTTTGATTGTATAAAAAATATAGATACACATTCCAGAGAAAGAAGACTAAGCATTATAAATTACATATTTGAATGTTCATGCTCAGAAACTGCTATTTCACTTTAAAACAGATACACAGTATGCCAGTATTGACTGTGGCTGCCTACTTATGACAAATAAAAAAAACTAAAAAAAACACCTTTCGTTCCAAAAGCTCTACCTGTCCAACAAACGCAGAGAAAGCTTTGGTGCTGTCACGGCCAGCTGCAGCTGAATGGTAAAGATTAACCCACTCCCGCAAGAGGTACTCTGCTTTTTCTCGGAGTCCTGGAGGATCATCGTATTCGGACGCCTGTGAAATCCCAGAATGCATCATGAAATTAGGGCCACCATGCGCACGGTCAATCATTGCTTCATAGTTCGATCGGAGCAGGTCCATGAGCTGTGGAAGTCTGTGGTAGAGTAAAAATACAATCAGGAATTCCAGGTAACAGTAATGTCTTTCAATAAAAGCCAAAATGTCTATTTAAAGAACTAATATTTCCTTTGCAACTGTAAATAGACCATCATTCAAAGGTTGGAGGCATTTCAACTGATTTTCCATGCCGGTCAATTACTTCCAGGACTTGATTACACACTCTTGTTAAATACATCAAATAGTGCACAAATCATTCCCCAAATTATTCAAATGTAACTGATCTAGTGCTCTTTCATTAAATCATCTATCACCTAAAAAGCAATTTCTCCAAAACAATATTAGGTCCAGTACTAAGTCGGCTCGTATGCTAACATACTTGCTTTGCTGGTCTAACGCGTGCTAATTCTCCTTATGTGGAGACTGATCTCTGTAAGACTCATTTTAGAAAGTAACTTCAAAGTAGAAATCCCTCCAACTTGTCTCCACACAAGATTGTGCTCATTGCATTCACTTCTGAACTGCCCCATTAGGAGCATAATCATCGTAGACTTCCTCCCAACATAAAGAACAAGTTACTTACCTTAAGTAGCGCTTTTTCTGGTGGATACAGTATCTGCCTGGGGATACTTCACCTATTGAATTTTCCCATGCGCATTTTCCACAGAAACTATTTTCATAGCGCTCCCACGTCGAAGTCACAATAGAACTGCTCCGCACACGACTCCGCATGACATCATCAGAACCACAATAAGTCCTAGTCAGCGTGCTGTGTGTTATACACATTCTTTCAGTGCCTTCGAGGCGAATCGGTGAACCGACAACATTTACACAAGTATACAACAACTTTCAAGTATACATAAAACTTCCGAAGAGAGAAAACTGGAAGCTCTATAGAATAGAAATGTCCTAGCAAAAAACATCACATCATGAATGACAATGAAATATGAACTTCATAAAAAATAATTTTTTGTGTCAGTAGACCAGCAACAGGGAGGCGGATTGGCCAGTGAGGAATCCACAGGCAGATACCATATCCACAGTAAAAAGCGTTACTGAAGGTAAGTAACTTGTTCCTCTGATGGATACATCTGCCTGTGGATTCCTCACCTTTGAATTTAATCCCCAAGCAGTCTCACTCCTGGAGGAGGTTGCCTGGTTACCTACACCAAAAATTCCTGTAGCACAGAGCGTGCAAAGTGGCATCCCTCCAAACCTCTGAGTCCAAGCAGTAATTCTTCGCTAAAGTGTTGCGGGAGGCCCAAGTTGTCGCCTTGCAGATGTCTACAACAGGGACACCTCTAGCCAAAGGGGAGGAAAATAACTTCTCTAGTGGATGAGCTCTAATACCTTCAGGAAGCTCCTTCTTGGCCAAGGCATAGCAGATCTTGATGCAGAGTATGATCCACCTGGACAGGGTTCTCTGTTGGACAGCCTTGACTTTTATTTTGCCCACGCAACCAATGAAGAGTTGGTCATCCAACATGAAGTCTTTAGTTCTGTCCAGGTGGAAGCCAACCGCCCTCTTAGGATCCAGGCGATGAAGTCTCTTCTCCTTAGACGGGGGAAGATAGAATGTGGGTAACATGATAGATTGCCATAGGTTTAAATGAGTGACCACCTTAGGCAGGACAACAGCTATGATCCTAAGAACCACCTTATCCACATGAATGGAGGTAAAAGGGGGCTTAGAGCTAAGGGCCTGAAACTCACTAACTCTCCTGGCATAAGTAACTGCAACCAGAAATATAGTCTTAAATGCCAGGAAACTCATGGGACAACTTTGTAGGGATTCAAAACGAGACCCCATCAAGAAAGTAATTATCAAATTCAAGGACCACTGAGGCATGATAAAAGAAGAGAGAGGAACATTGAGAACCTTAAAGAATCTAATGACTATCAGAGATTTAAATAAAGAGGGTTTATCGGGTAAGGAGAGAAAGGCTGACAAGGCAGACAAGTAGGCTTTGACTGCACAACCCTGCTGTGCTAGGGAAAGGGAAACTAGGAATATCAGACAAATGGGCTCGTAAGGGATTAACTGACCACTCCACACTATTGAACAAATCTTACCCACCTACCAGAATATACAGACTTGAGGGGAGTGTCTTCTGGACGATAAATTAAGATCCACAACATCTGGCAGGAGAGAGAAAGATCTCAGCTTGCCCGGTCCATCTCCAGGCATGAAGGTGCAAAACCTCCCCCTATAACTGCAAAAAAATCCCGCTGGTGTGTTAGCAGTGTGCGACCCCATTTTGGTAACTGCAAAAGGAGGTCTGCCCGGAGGTGGAGGGGGCAATCAGAGGTAAAAGAGGTCTGTGTACCACACCCTTCTTGGGCAATCCAGGGCGATCAATATGACTTGGGCCAGGTCTTGGCGACTCTTCCTTAGTAACAGAGGAATTAACGGTATTGGGGGAAACAAGTAAAGAAGCTGTGAACCCTAATCTAACTGAAACGAGACTCCTAACACTCCCTGCATCGGATACTGCATAACAGGCAGTGCATGTTCTCTTGAGTGGCAAACAGGTCCAACTGAGGAAACCCCCACACACTGAAAATATGAAGAACAAGCTTCGGATGAAGTCATCATTCGTGATTGGACCAGTATTGCCGTCAGAATGTCGGCACGCACATTCAGCACTCCAACTAGATGATTCGCAATCATACAAATCCGATGTTCCTGAGCCCAGGACCAGAGTCGCAGAGCTTCTCTGCAGAGATAATACGACGCTACTCCTCCCTGTTTGTTTATGTAACATATTGCAGTAGTGTTGTCCGTCAGGACCTGAAACAACTGACTGCGAACGGACGGGGTGTAAAGGTTTATTATGCATAGGTTTTTGTTTTTTTTAAAGTTTTCAAAACCTTTATTAACAAATAATATTGTGACACTGCTTTAGGCCAACAACCCGGAGGCAGGCAGCTAATGTGGCATAGGAAAAAACATAATGATATTCATTGCAATCAATTTCTGCCGCTACATAAGTATGACCTTTTCCGAAATTATCTAAGTTGTGTCATATGGTGACAATATCCTGCAATACTTGCATTTGGTAGTGTCATAAGGTCGTTACAGTAACAAAAACTGAAGAACAAAACAACCCCAGTTGGCTAGCATTGCAGAGCAGTAGTGCAACCTCATATCAAAGTAGAGAGCAAAACATCTAGATTTACATAGGTCTAAGGAACAGAGCATACTATCGCCACAGTATCCACCGTTAGTTCAGGTGTGGAGCGCGCACATCCATAATCATAAACCAACCATTCGTCTAGCATCCCATCCCTGGAGGAACCATCCCTCATCGAGGCCATCTGCACAATCAGTCGACACACAGGTCTGCACCTCCACGAGTCAACCAGTCAGGCAATGGCGCCCATATATCAGGGGGCCTGGATCTCAAAGGCATTAGCTCCCAATATGATGTCAGTTGGTTCTTACAATATGTTGCTGATGTTATCCAGTTCGCTATTGTGGGTGGAGTACCCTTCTTCCAATGAACAGCTATTTGCCTCTTAGCTAGCAGGAGCAGCATGGCAACTAGTTTACGAGCCGACGTAGGGACCCCTTTTACATACCGTAGTAGTGCCACCAGGGGGTCCGGTGCAATGGCGAAGTTCACCATGTTACTGATACATCGAAACACCTCCACCCAATATTCTGATATTTGCCGGCACCCCCACGTCAGGTGGAAGAAATCGGCCATGTCACCGCCACACCTCCAGCATTTTGCCTCGCTCAGCAGACCCATCCTCAGCAGCTGTTTAGGCGTGCGGTAGACTATGCAAAAAGTTAAAGTGAATCAGCCTCAATCTATAGTTTGGTGACAGATTCCCCAGCTGCGAGCAATAGTATTTCCATGTCTGGTCAGGAATCTCAGACCCTAATTCTACCTCCCAGTCAGATTTCGAGGTGCAAATGAGGATCGGGGCAGTGTTCTGCATCACTCTGTAAACGCACGTTATCAATTTACGGGGTGAGTTATTAGAGAGCAATTCTTCTAACGCAGGAAGTGCGGGGGGGGGCTGCAGGAAAATCCGGATAGCGAGATCTGCAAGCTGCCCTTAATTGATAGTATAGCAACATGTCTGAGGCAGTGGGAGTGTCAGGTGCACACATTTTGTAAAGTGAGAAAGGTGTCTCCAGGGTACAGATCTCCGGCTTTAGACAGGCCTCGTCCACGTGCCCTGACCGCCACACCTCTGTCCGTGAGGGGTCCCAGTAGGGGGTTTCCCCCTAACGGCATCGAAGGGGCATAGAGTTCCGGAACACCCGCCCTCTGTGCCAATTTTGACCAGGCCCATCGCACCGATTCCACCGTGTTTACGTCTGTAGGCGATCTCCTATAGGGATGATAAACTGCGGCGTTCAGAGGTGTGGGCGCAACCATGTCTATCTCAATTGCAACATGTGGTTGGAACGGAACCGGATGGTGCCAAAAGTGAAGGTATTGGGCTTGGGCACTGTAGGCATATAATTCGAAGTCGGGCGCCGCTAGGCCGCCCTGATCGAACGGGAGTGTCAGTAGTTTCCAAGAAACCCTGGGCTGTTTACCCGCCCACACTATTTCCAAAATTGCTGTCCGGAGTCGCTTGAAAAAGTGCACAGTGAGAGGGACAGGTATGTTAACAAATAAATAGAGAAATTTGGGCAATACGCCCATTTTGGGTATTGCTATGCGCCTCGTGAGGGAGAGTGGTAGTGTCTTCCATCTTTTAACCTTCCCTTCCAGCCAGTCCATGGTCCTCCCATAGTTGGCCAGCCAAATTTCTTGTGTGGACCTGCTGAACCAGATGCCCAGGTATTTAATGTCAGTGGTCGCCCACGCGATCGGGTAAGCTGTGTCACATCTCTGGGTCTCATCTGTAAGTGGCAGCATCACCGACTTTCTCCAATTTATCAAAATGCCCGATAAGCCTCCATATCGCACAAACTCTCATTAAGGGATCAAAATTCTCCTCTGGGTTAGTCATGTAGATTGTCATATCGTCTGCGTACATTGATATTAGTAGGCCGCGCGACGTAAAACCTATGCTGCGATGCGTGTGAGTTTGCCACAGTCTGGCCGCCAAGGGCTCGGTGGCAATAGCGAAAAGGAGCGGCGACAAGGGACACCCCTGTCTCGTGCCTCGCGAGATGAAAAACAGGTCAGAGCAATGGCCATTCACGTTGACGCGTGCCACAGGGTTAGTGTAGAGTAATTTAATGCGCTGTATAAGCAACGGGCTGAAGCCCATGCGTGTGAACAGGGCAAAAAGAAACCGCCATTCCAAGGAGTCAAACGCCTTGGTGGCATCAAGCAGTGCAGCAGCTGCTTTGTATTCAGGGCTCAGGTAGTGCAATAGGCCAAAAAGCACTCGCAGGTTGTGAGAGGTTGAGCGACCCGGCACAAAGCCGGATTGGTCACACAAAGCTATTTGGGGCAGCATGGGCTTCATTCTGTCGGCTAAGAGCCTGGCATATATTTTGGCGTCAAGGTTTATGAGTGAGAGGGGTCGGTAGGAATCCGGACAGGACGGATCTTTGTTCGGTTTGAGTAACGTGATTATCATGGCCTCTCGGAGCGTGGGTGGCAGCACTCCGATATCTACAGCTTCCTGAAAAACCCCGTGCAATCGGGGGGCCACAATGTCGATGTATTCCTTATAAAAGGCCGCCGATCGACCATCTGTGCCAGGTGCTTTATCCGCCGGCATACTCGTGATCACAGCTCGGATATCTTCCACATCAAAAGGAAGATCCATGTATTGTCTCGCACCGTTATTGAAGCAAGCCAGGCTAATCGTATCGAGATACATCTCCATATCCGAGTCCTCTGGACTTGTCTGAGATGTGTACAGTGATTTATAGAAAACCGTCATAGTGTCCAGTATGTCACGCGGGGTGCGCGCGGTGACACCACTCGAGTCCGTCAGTTCTGTAATAAAGCCCGTGCCATGACGCTAAAGTTTTGCCGGCTCGCTCGCCCTCCCCATATCTCCTAGCCGGGGTATATTTATTTAGAAAGGCCGTTTCCCTCTCAGCTTCCTCCTGATATTTCGTCAGTGTGTCCCTGAAAGCTCCCTGAGTCGACGGGTTCGGGGACCGGGCTATCTCCTCCTCAAGTTTCACAAGTTCTTTCTCCAGGCTTTCCAATGTGCTCCGGATGGATCTGAGAACGCCTGTTTTCAGAGCCATACAGTGGCCCCTAGCAACAGCCTTGAATGCCTCCCACAGCACTCCCGGCGAGTCCACAGAGCCCTCGTTGAGTTCAAAGTACTCTGTAAGTTTCATGCGGAGTTCCTCACGGAACACCTGGTCCAGCAGAGCACGGGACGGGAACCTCCAGCTGAAGGGTCGCACGTAAGCCTGCGGGATCGACAGACGGATTCTAACAGGTGCGTGATCGGAGAGGGACCTCGGCAGTATATCCGCCTCAATGGTTCGGGTGTGTAAATCTTTTGAAAGCAGCCAATAGTCTATGCGAGACCAGGCGTGTATGTGCGGTTACACAGGTGCCCATTCGGGTTCCTGGGTGTAGGGCCCTCCGGGAATCAACCAGCCCAGCATCATCTATGATGTCAGTCAGGGTAGCGGCCGCTCTGGGATGATGTTCTCGAGAAGTGCCCTGTCAGTCATTAGCTGGGGAAAGTGCCACATTGAAATCACCTCCCCATAGAAGCGCCGCGTTGCCACACAGCTGGGCCCTATGCGATACAGTGTGGAAAAAGGAGGGACTGTCAGTATTGGGGCCATATACATTTACTATCATTGTTTGCGTGCCACACAACGTGCCGAGTAAGATTATAAACCTGCCCTCTGTGTCAATTATTTCTGTGTGAGTGGACCATTGTAATCCCTTACGTATCAAAACTGCCACACCCCTAGCGTAGTTAGAGTAAGGAGCTTCAACCACTACACCCCATCTACCATGTTTGAGTACGGATGCCCCTCCAGTGGCTAGGTGCGTTTCCTGCAATAGGCAGATATCTACCTCTTTGCGCAGCAGGTAGGAGTGTACCAAGCGTGCCTTTCTACGATCATTCATACCGCGCACATTCCAGGTAACACGTGAAAGACTTCACGGTTTAGCAATATACATTATATTTTCCAACACACATGTAGACACATCTCCGCCCTTGCACATTCCAGTTGTAGCTGACTCATCTTCTAGTTCCCCAGCATAGGATGCGACGAGCAACAATAACCGCCTGAACTGTCCACATTTTCGTACAGCATACGGTTTCAACATTAGCCTCCACACCAGTCATGCAAAAGCGTGGTTCATCAACAATAATTACCATCTCTGCCTTACTCCTTGATACGTTCAGAGTGCTTAGCCAACAATTCCCCCCCCCAAACCCACCCGCAACAACCCCCCAATCAGGTCGTGATGTAATCCCCCTCCCCACCCAACAACATACCCAACCATAATAAAGACCAAAGGTCGGGAATCTTCCCAGAGGGTACGCAGGGTGACCGCTGTAGGAAGGTAGATCCCTGACTATGGTTGCCCCCAACTTTTTGCCTGGTGTTTTGCTGGTTTTCTGACTTGGGGTCCTGTGTGAGAAGTTGGCCTGATGTGCAGTGCTCACTATTCTAGTGATCACTATATATCAGTCCAAACAACCCTTATTGATGATTGGTTGTAAGTCAACCTTATAGACCAGCTATCCTAGTAGCATGGATACGAGCAGTCTAAGGCTAAGACTCTAGAGGGCGTGTTAAGCCAGCTGTTTTACCATCACATTACCCCTTGAACACCCAGTGAAAGGACACCACACAAGTGTTATGAAAATAAACAGTGTATTTATTAGAATCACAACAGCCCTGTACTCTTTATGAGGACAGGGTGCTAGGCACACAACAAAACTCTTACGAAAATACTTAAGTTAGCACAGTATATACAAAATACCCGAGGGGCACGAAAAACCATATACTCTAAAAGTGGAATGCGAAATTACTAGCAGGTAAGTACAGTACTAATAGGCTTTGGAATCGCTAGGACTTGACTATGGAATAGTTAGATTACTTCTAGGAGGCCTAGGGGACTCGGGTGCAGAGTGTGCACTCTCACGCGGGATGCGGGACAAAGTCTATGATAGCTAGCAATGTTAAAGTTAGTGTTCACGGGCGAACCCGACCTGGTAGGGAGAAAACGACAGTGGATCCTGACCCTTGGATAGTGAGGCTATGCTGGGGCACCGAAATGCCGAAGTTACCTAGCCCAGGGGCTGCAGCTGCATAGGTCTCAAAAGACGTCGGGAATCCTCGTAGACGAACCAGGAGCCTGGAAGAAAGATGCTGGCAGGCGACCAGTGAAGAGAGTTCGAGTTGATCCAAGCCTGGATCTTGAAGAGGGATGACACCTGAAAGCAGAGGGGACCAAGTTCGTGACTACTAGCCAGTAGTCAGTGGGCACCAGGAGGGCACCGGATGGTAGTCACCTCGACTAGGTGAGTGGGCGACGCTGTGCTCTGCAGATCTCACGGACCAGGAGGCGTTGTCGGCGACCAGGATGGAGAGGCGAGCTGTCCCACGATGGATGAAGCTGTCGGCGTCGAAGAACCCAGGATTGGGCAACAAAGCCTTGGCTAATTCAAGCCCACGCGGTGGACTCAAAATGGCGTCTGGAGTGGACCAGGAGGGTCCGGGGTGCTACTCTTCTGGAAGGGAGCAAGGGCCAGTCTGGAGCAACCAGACTAGCAGCAGTGATGTCGTCGGGCGTCGTTCAGAAGGCCACAAGCCAGCGGGCTAGTAGCCAAACAACGCGGTGAGCAGCAAAAAGCAGAAGGGCCCCACGCCGATCGTGGAGATGCTGGGGGGCTGCTCTTCGGTGCTGGAGCTGCTCAGGGTCGGGGCTTCTCGGACCACAAAGCACTCACCAGGAAATTACTCGGCGGGCTTCCTGTGCAGGAGTCGTGCAGTCTTGGCAATAGTCGGTCCCTTGAGGTCTCGTCGCACTCACGGTTCTCAGCTTGGCTGTAGAGGTGAGTAGAGGTCGGAGGTGCCAGGGAAGCCAGGTCTTGTCGAGCTGGGCAGTCGGATTCCGGAGGAAGGACTTACAGCAGACCGCAGTGTTCTTGCGTTGGTGCCTGCGGATGCAGGGTGACTACTCCTTAGTCACAAGGGAGAATCTTGAAGAAGGAAATCTTGAAGTCCTTTCGTAGAAAGTCGTGTCTTGATTCCAAAGATGATCTAATTTGGAAGGGGGCCTGCTCCTACCTTTATCTAGGAAAAGGGGGCTGGCACGCGACTAAGTCCTGCCCTATGGGTGGGACCAGGAGGGGGGTGGTTACACCCACTTCCTTGGCGGGATTTTCCCCAGCTCAGGGTCTGGAGTGTCCCTGGAACTGGTTCAAGCCGGCCTATGCATAGTGAGCACCGGGATGCCACTTGCAGTCACCTTCCTCTGAAGCCCTGCCTACCTAGGATGCACAAAATCCTGTCTGGGACGGTGCTGGCACCGCCCCTGGCAGGAAACCCTTTGTCCTTATCTCCTGCTCTGGGAGGACTCCCAGCAGCAGGAGGGCAGACTTGTGTCTCGGTGGCAGCATCCATTTTGTGGAGCTGAGGCTCTGTTTGACTTTAACCGGGGTTAGGGGTTACATACATGCCGTGTCCCTCTAGAAGGGTGGAATGCTAACCCCGTCGCCAGAATTGGCGAGGGGTTAGTATTCCAATTCGTATGACACCTTACTCGACATGTTTTGATAAAGCGATACCAGAGTTGGCATATAACCGCGAGGATTATAATGCACTTAAGAGTATATGGTATGCGATATCATGGAAACGGCTAAGGGATAGATCCCGAAAGCCGCAGACAGGCTCAGCTCATGCCAGAGCACCATCTCACACGATTCCAAGCACTCTGCCTTCAGGATTGTTAAGGCCTGCCATAGGAGTGACTGATAGGAGATCTGTGTGTCCATTTTAGGGTTAGATATAGGTATACTATATCTAAAGCAAAGGGTGAGTACACCACCTTGCCCCAGCTGTCGTGCAGCCAGTTGTGTCAGTTTAGTTAGTCAGTCCAGGGGTGGCACAATACATGCTTCAGCCCCTGGGAGACTTCTGGGTGCACCTCAGCCCTGGGTACAGGGACTTGGAGAGGGCCCAGTGCCAATTCAGTACCTGAGTACAATTTGGATAGAGAGAACAGCTAGGCTGTGGGTCTGATTAGCAGGCCCACAGCCAGGGAAAGTCGTAAACCAGTGCAGCAAAAAGCAAAAATCTGGGTGATCATAGGATTGCAGACCCTACTCTCCTACACCCTGCTATTCAGTACCCCAGGCCTACTGCTCTCTGTAAAATGGATTCCATGTACCTTAGGTACATATCTAATTGGATACTGAGTCACCTTATCAGTCCCTGTACAGAGTACCTTAGGTGCCCAGGGCATAGGTGTACCCAGGGCCTACCAGGGGCTGCAGCATGTATTATGCCACCCCTGGCTGGCCATCCAAATCTGACACAACTGGCTGCACGACAGCTGGGGCAAGGTGGTGTAATCACCCTTTGCTTTAGATATAGTATTCCTATATCTAACCCTAAAATGGACACATATATTCCTATCAGTCACTCCTATGGCAGGCCTTAACAATCCTGAAGGCAGAGTGCTTGGAATAATGTGAAATGGTGCTCTGGCATGAGCTGAGCCCGTTTGCAGCTTGCGGAACCAAGTCCTAATAGCTGTTCCATGATAACGCATACCATATACTCTTAAGTGCATTAGAATCCTCGCGGTTATATGCCAACTCTGGTATCGCTTTATCAAAACATGTCGAGTAAGGTGTCATACGAATTGGAATACTAACCCCTCGCCAATTCTGGCGACGGGGTTAGCATTCCACTCTTCTAGAGGGACACGACATGTATGTAACCTGTAACCCCGGTTAAAGTCAGACAGAGCCTTAGCTCCACAAAATGGATGCTGCCACCGAGACACAAGTCTGCCCTCCTGCTGCTGGGAGTCCTCCCAGCCCAGGAGGCAAGGACAAAGGGTTTCCTGCCAGGGGCGGTGCCAGCACCGTCCCAGACAGGATTTTGTGTATCCTAGGTAGGCAGGTGACTGCAAGTGGCACCCCGGTGCTCACTGTGCATAGGCCGGCTTGAACCAGTTCCAGGGGCACTCCAGCCCCTGATCTGGGGAAAGCCCGCCAAAGGAGAGGGGTGTAACCACCCCCCTCCTAGTCCCACCCATAGGGCAGGACTTAGTCGCGTGCCAGCCCCTTTTTGCAGATTAAAGGTAGGAACTGGCCCCCTTCCAAATTAGATCATCTTTGAATCCTGAACCAACTTTCCACAAAAGGACCTCAAGACTCTTCTCAAGATTTCTCCCTTGTGACTAAGGAGTAGTCACCCTGCAGCAGCAGGCACCAACCAAGCATCGCGGTCTGCTTTAAGTCTCTCCTCCGGATCAAGACTGACCAGCACGACGAGAACCGGCTTCCCTGGCACCTCTGACCTCAACCTGCATCATCAGCCCAGCTGTGACCCGTGGGTGTGACGAGACCTCGAGGGACCGGCCATCTTTAAAGACTGCACGACGCTTGTCCAGCACGACCACCGAGTGACCCTCGACTCAGTGCTTTGGGGTAAGAGAAGCCCCGACCCTGAGCAGCTCCAGCACCGAAGTTCAGCCCCCCTGCATCCACGAGATCTGCGTGGGGCCCTTCTGCTCTTTGCTGCTCACCGCGTTGTCCAGGTCACTTGCCCGTTGGCTAGTGGCCCTCTTACGACGCTTCACGACAACAAACACCGCAGGTTTGGTTGCTCCAGACCAGTCCTTGCTCCCCTCCAAAAGAGGAGCACCCTGGACCCTCCTGGTCCACTCCAGACTCCATTTTAAGTCCACCGCGTGGGCTTGCATTTGCCAAGACTTGTTGCCCCAATACTGGGTCCAGCGACGTCGACAGCAGAGACCTTCGTGGGACAGCTCGCACCTCCATCCTGGTCGCCGACAACGCCTCCTGGTCCGAGAGACTGCAGAGCCCAGCAGCGCCCACTCACCTGGTCGAGGTGACTTCGTCCGGTGCCATGCTGGTGCCCACCTAAATCACTGGCTAGTGATTCAGAACTTGGTCCCCTCTGCTTACAGGTTTTCTTCTTCCCTGATCCAGGCTTGGATCACCACGAACTTCTTCACTGGCCGCCTGCCAGCAACTTCTTTCTTCAGGCTCCTGGATCTTCAACAAGGGTTTCCGACGCAACTTGAACCCTATGCAGCCGCAGCCCCTGGGCTAGGTAAACTGAGTACTCCGGTGCTCCAGCATAGTCCAACACCCTAAGTGTTCGGATCCACTCCCGTTTTTGATCCACCTAGTCGGGTTCGCCCGAGAACAGTAACTTTGCAATTGCTAGTATCCATAGACTTGTTCCCGCATTACGCATGAGTTCCCACTCTGCACACGGCGTCCCTAGGCCTCCTGCTTCTAATCCAAGGGTTCAGCATTGTAGGCCTAGCGTTTCTACAGTCTAGAAAAGTATTACTTACCTGCTAGTAATTTCGCATTCCACTCCTTGTGTATATGGTTTTTTGTGCCCCTCGGGCATTTGTGTAAATTGTGCGACTTTCAGTAATTCTTTAAGAGTTTTGTTGTGTGCTTAGCTCCCTGTCTCATAAAGAGCCAGGGTAGTCCTGTTATAAATAAATATACTTTATTTTTGATAACAACTTGTGTGGTGTCCTTTCACTTGGTGTTCAAGGGGTAATGTGATGGTAAAACAGCTGGCTTAACACGCCCTCTAGAGTCTTAGCCTTAGACTGCTCGTATCCATGCTACTAGGATAGCTGGTCTATCAGGTTGACTTACAACCAATCATCAATAAGGGTTGTCTGGACTGATACATAGTGATCACTAGAATAGTGAGCACTGCATATCAGGCCAACTTCTCACAACCGCTACCAACCCCTGCACTTTTGGCAGGGTGGCCGAGCCATCGGCTACAACACCGCATCTCAAGGATCCACCCACGCACACAGCAAGCAAATATACATACATAGGATGGCTCGACTCGCGTGACCCCAATCGATCTCCAAAGATGATGAGTGGTATGTTAGTGTCAGTAGTCCACCACCATGCAAACATCACAATGCTATTGCAAGGAATGTAATCCAAAATCAAGGGCAAGGACGATAGTGTCATTCCACGTCGCTGAGCCGTTCAGCAGAGTCTCGGGTACCAGAAGTCGAGCGCTGAGACTGTTCCTTGACCAGTTGTTTTGCATACTGGAGCGCTGCCTTAGCATCCACAAAGTAGGAGGGCCTATCTGGGCCGTGGACCCTCAACTTGGCAGGGTAAATGAGGGCATATTTCGTACCAGTCTGCTGAAATATCTTTTTGGCCGGAACAAATTCCCTGCGAGCTGCTTGCACCAGCAGGGTGAAGTCCGGGTACATAGCTATATCATTACCCCGATATTGAATCTTCCCTTTCTCCCGTGCAAGGCGCAATATCGCATCGCGATCTCTGTAATTCAAGATCCGGGCTAGGATCGGCCTTGGTGGGGCTCCCGGTTTAGGCGTAGGACCCAAAGACCTATGTGCTCTCTCCACCAGGAACATGGGGGACAGTCCGTCACCAAACAGGTCTTTCATCATGTCTTCCACATAGCGTTCCATATTTGATATGTCTGTGGATTCCGCAATTCCCGTGATTCGTACGTTGTTGCGACGGGACCTCGCTTCCAAATCCTCATTCTTTTGTTGTATCAGGGCCAACACTTTATCCATGCCTCTCACCTTCTTTTCCAGCTCGGACTGTCCCTCCTCAGTCTCAGTGACGCGTCTTTCCAGAACACTCACCCTGCCGTCCTGTTTATCCATGCGCTTCGTGATGGTGTCCATGCGAGCAGCCATTGTATCCATTTTGGCATCAATGCTTTGCAAGCCGGACTTTAGTTCCTCAAACATTGTCCTGACGTCCGCCGCAGGTAGCTGAGTCGCCATGTCTTCTGCAGAGTCCTTGTCCGCACCCCCCGGGTCGGACGATTTAGGTGGTTTGCTTCTATCGACATTTATTTTGGGCTGACGAGTCTCCAGCTTCCCCATCGCGGGACCCTAGGCCAACGCCCGCGGCGAAAACACTACAGAGCGAGAGAAGGGCTATCGCAGCGACCAGGGCCCCAGAGCTGCCACCAAAGCCGCACGTACCCCGCAAAATGGCCGCCGCAGCCGTGTGTGGTCGAGCGTTGGCTCCGGTCCCCAATTGCGTAGTAGTCACTTGCCCGCTCTCTCCAGTCACCACAGCTTAGCCAGGCGTAGTAGTCGACACCACAATATCGTGCACTGTATAGAGATGCGGTGAACAGCAGGCGCTCACCGCGTCCAACTCCCCATCCAGCGGTCAGCGCACTGTGTATTGTCCCTTAGGTGGCTCAACAGGACAGCCTTCTCAGTCTCAGACAGCACCGCTGTACCTAGGTTGGGCAAACAGAACAACGCCTCCGTCAGCGTGCGCCTACGAGGATAAAATGGCGGCTCCGTCAGTAATCACCAGCGGGGGGAGGTGCCGGTCATCGCAATCTCCGCCGCGGACGCCCAGGCACCCCGAAAGCAAGGCAGGGTGACCGCCCAAGTTCGTGTCTCTTTTAGTTCGGCAGCGCTTCCCCACCGTGCAGCCTCACGGTCAGGACATCGAAATGCGCCGATCGTAGGCGCCACCCGTGTGAAAGCACAGCGGCGTCGCAAGCAGCTCAAGCGCGCCTCAATGTTCGGAACATGCCGAGCAGTTGTTCAGGTGAACTCCCAGTAGTCCGCGACCCACGCGCGCCGTCCGCAGCACGGGGTCCGGGGACCCTCACAGGTGTAGCACGATCTCGCCTCCGGAGTTCCACGTCACTCCAGTCCCCGGTCTCAGGCCGCCGCGCAGGCCGCACTCCCGATTCAGGATAGAGTTGCACCTTCCACCGGAGTAGCAAATGTCACATCGGCCAAACTCCTGCCGATCAAAGCCGGATGTTACTGCAAGCTCATGACATCGGTAGATCCGAAATGCAGCGTGATGTGAGCGGATAAATGAACGGATTTTGCGCCCGGCCGGCGGAGCTGCGAGGTTAAGCAGCCATTCCGCTCAGCGGACAAGCCACGCCCCCTTGGGTTTATTATGCATTGCTATACAGGTTACAAAAAATTCATAAGACATTTAAAACCATTAAAATAAAACAAAATTGGAAATACATTACTATTTGCACCAAAGATAGCTCAATATGGCTGCTCAAAACACTTTTTACATAGAGTGGTGAGCAGTTCTGATCCCCGTGTTAGATTCCTCCTGTCCTGGCTCGTGCGTATGCTATTTTTGCCGCTAGCGTTTTGCTTTCCGCAAGGGTGACCCTCTGGTGCTAGACTGACATGTGCAGTGAATTTATCCTTGCGTACTATTGACCGTCTGCTTGTCGGCCTGAGTCTATGGTATTGTCCCCCGATTTTAGCAGTCTTGGCATTCTTTACTCGGCCGTTTAGAGAAATTTGACATATCTGCAGTTTAGTTTGGTGTTTAATGGGTTCAGGCAGGCGAGCACCGCTTGCCTTCTGGTGCTGATCCCTTTTTGCTTGAATTGATCTTTAAGAAGCAGTTGGCGTGCTTGTTGTAGTACTACACAAACAGGTAACGTGGAGAATATCGCCATTCTTTGAGTTGCATAGCATGCAAGCTTTATTTCCGTCTTTCCTAAGCCATGGTGGTAGGTGCTCTGTGCTTGGCAGAATCCCTAGTCTGTATTTTAAGAACTTCATTTTTGTGGCTTTTGGGTAGCCCTGATTAAAATATATTTGTGGTGTTAGAGATTTGTAAGAATTGAGGGACATCCATGCATGCGATCTTTTAGAGAATAGTGCCTTATCCTCCAGTAAGGAGAGTGATTTAACATTTTTCCAGACTCATTTTTCAAAAGTGCTGTGCCCAAGTTGTGTCCCCCAGAGTGCTGAGAGTTTGGTAGCTTCTAATGCTGCCTGCAAGAAAGTTATTGCCTGAGAAGCATCCCTGCCTTGTATGTCCTGCCATATCAGAGAGTTTAATGTATCTGTAGTGGCGGTTCTAAGTTTGTGCCAGCAAATGATGTATGCCCCGTATCTGGCTAAATCTTGCTTTTACAGGCCAAACTCCTGTCTTATTTGAGCCGGGGAGGTGTAAAGCGGAAGCGAGAACATTGTTCTGTAAGCTTTGACCTGTATGCTACCCAAGTCTTTGGAGTCTCTTCCCCGCATAGCCTCGCTGACATAGGTAAATCGAGGGAAGCAACTTCGCCTGGATTACTTTCAAGAAGGGGGTCAGAGTCGGACCCATCAATTGGGTTGCTAGGATTTTCATCGTCAAAGCAATCAGTGCTCCTATCCTCCTTATTTCCTGCTTCTGCTGCGCAAAAGCGCCTTCTCTATCAAAGAGGACTCCCAGGTATTTGTACTCACAAGCTGGCTCAACTTTTAAACCACCAAGAGACCAGCTCTTCTGTTTTTTTGTTGGTGTTAATTGACATTGTGCAAGTCTTGCTGAGGTTTATTTTCAGGGTGTTTTCCATGGCATATTTATGCATTTCAGTCAAAAGACGATGGAGACCAATATAAGTATGGCTGAGTAGTACAACGTCATCTGCATACAGAAGATTGCTCAGAGATTTCCCTCCTATCCTCGGTGAATGGGAGTTGCAGGCATCGAGCAGTCTCCGTAGATCTGCCATAAAGAGGTTAAACAAAATTGGCGCAAGCACACACCCTTGTTTGAGTCCTTTGGTGGTTCGAACTTATGAGGACAGATGAGTGCCGCTTCCTAGTTTCACCTGCACCCAGGTGTCAGTGTGAAGCAGCATCAGCATGTTTAGGGTCGACTGCGGTAGGCCCTATTATGCCAGTTCCCCCATAGTCTGCCTCCCTCGATGTTATCAAATGCCGCACAGAAGTCGATGTAACACAAGTGTAGCGGGAGCTTTTGTGGATTTTGCTGCATTGATAATTAATGAAATGGCAAGGATATTTGTTGCTGTTCCAGTCTTTTTCCGAAAGCCAGTCTGGTTCAGCGGTATAATCAGGGTTGACTCAGCCCAAAGTGCAATCTCCTCTAATATGGTGCCGGCAAAATATTTCACCTCGTTATCAAGAAGGGCTACTAAGCAGTAGTTGTTTGGGTCGGTCTTGTCTCCTTTTTTGTAGATAGGAACGATCGTCGACCCCCTCCAGGATTCTGGGATTCTGTTTAGTAACCTGATTTCCACGACTAGAAATTGCATGATGTCCGCCCACTGTGTCCTTTGCGAAAGGAGGGAAGAAAGGTCTTGAAGAGCCCTCATGTGCCAGCGAGCATGGTTGAACAACAGTATGTAGGAAGCGAACAGACCAAGCAGGCATAAGACCTTCAGGATGGGAACAGCCAACTTTAAAAATTGGAATTACAGACTGGATGTCTAGAAGCCTCTGAGGTGGCGGTAAAGCACGACTCACAGTATTATCCAGTACTGCCTCATGAACAGGTAGCGCGGAGAGGGCACCAGCTGAGATTTGGGTACATTTATTGAAAAACCCAAGTATAGCAACAGCTGTGTTACTTGCAGATGATACAGCACCATCTCCAGTCGTCCAGATGAAAAAGTTACTTAACTTCGGTAACGCTTTTTCTGGTGGATACAGTATCTGCCTGTGGATTCCTCACCTTGTGAATATCCCCTGTGTGAGAAGTTGGCCTGGTATATGATGTTCACTATTCTAGTGAGCACCTTGCACCAGTCCAAACAACCCTTATGGTGATGGTTGTAAGTCAACCTTATAGACCAGCTATCCTAGTGGTAGCGTGGACAGAACAGTCTTAGGCTAAAAGACTCTAGAGGGCGTGTAAAGGCAGCTGTTTTTCCATATGTAACCCCTTGAATATCGAATGAAAGGACATCACATAGGATATATATAAAATATATATGTATTTATTCACTAACACACTCCTCTGAACTCTTTATGAGGTCAGAGGCAAAAGAACATAACAAGTTAGACTTCGAAATACTTTAAATAGCACAATTTACAGTTCGGCCCTAGGGGCGCATAAAACCATATACTAAGTAAGTGGTATAAGGACCACGACTCGGGAAAGGAGATGGCCTAGGGAATCGCTGGGGCAACACTATCTGACCCTTAGGTTAGGAATAGGAGGCCCACAGGCGGCGCGTGCATTGTCTTTACACACACACGGGAGTCAATGTTAAGTCAATGGGAACTTAGAAGGTAAGTAAATGAAGATTTAGGACACTTTCGGTCTAGCTAGGAGGAAACAACTAGTACATCTGGACACTAGGATAGTCAATCCCTACTGGAGCATCGAAGTACTCGCGTTACCTCACCCACGGACTGCGGGTGCATAGGTGTCAAAGCGTGTCGGGTTTCGTCGTCGTTCTCAATGGAGCCTTGAAGAAAGATGCTGCAGGCGACCAGGAGGAAGATGTCCGGGTGGATCCAAGGGTGGTACTAGGATGAAGAGGACCTGAAAGCAGAGGGGACAAAGTCTAGGTCACTAGCCAGTGACCGGGTGGAACCAGGGAGGAACCAGACGTCGTCGAGGAGCAATCAGGTGCGGATGTGAAGCTCGTCGTTGCAGCCACGCGGACCAGGAGGCGTCGAGGACGACCAGGTGCTGGAGAGGAGCTGTCCCACGAAGGTTCTCGCAGATGGAGGGGTCGACTTTAAGATTAGAGCCAACAAGCCTAAGCAAAGGCAACCCACGCAGGATACACAAAAGGCTTCTGGTGCAGACCAGGAGGGTCTGAGGTACTTCACCTTTTCAGGGAAGCGAGGGCCAGTCTGGAGCAACCGGACCAGCGATGGATTTTCAAAGGAGTTGTCGTCAGAGGGCTACTAGCCAACGGGCCAGCAACCGGACAACGCGTCAAGCAGAACACAAGCAGAAGGGCCCCACAGAGATCTCGTGGATTGTGGAGGGCTGGTCTTCGGTGCAGGTGGAGCTCGGTGTCGGGGTGTCTCAGTCCCCAGTGCACAGCTTCGAGGATGCCTCAGGAGCTGTGCTGTTAGCAAGTTGAAGACTTTCCAAGTTGCCTGGTTCCGCGGATTCCGACGCCTTCCACGGAGCTCAGCTGTGCTGGAGTCGTGCAGTGGGGTCAGAGGAGTCCTGGAGTCTAGGTCTCGTCAGGCTTTGCGCTCGAGTTCCGGCGGGAAAAGGGACAAAGCAAGCAGTCGAGTTGCTGGATTTGGTGCCTGGTTGCCCAGGGTGGTCACTCCTTGGCCACAAGGGAGATTCTTCAGTCTTCAAGTCGGTTTGAATGTCGAAGGGTTCAGAGTTTCGTATCAAAGTTTTATCAGGATAAAATCTAAAGTCTCTTGGGTCAGCTCCTACCTTTATACAACGAAAGGGGGCTGGTTTACTCACTAGGTCCCTCCTCTGGGTGGAACCAGGAAGGGGGTGGTAACACCCCCTTTCCTTTGTGCAGTTTTGCGCCAGAGCTGGGGCTGGAGTGCCCCAGCAACCAGTTTGAACTGGGGTATGCATGGAGCACCTAGTGTGCCCCAGGCATGTCTCATTCTATTCAGCCCTCCCTGTCCCAATACACAAAATCCTGTCTGGGGTGGTGCTCGCACCTCTCCAAGCAGGAAACCTATTGTCCAGGCCTCCCTCGCTGGAAGGCCTCCCAGCAGCAGGAGGTCAGACTTGTGTCTGTGGCAGCAGCGTCCATTTTGTGTTAACTTTAACCGGGATAGTCAGCAACAAAATGTCTTCTCCCTCTAGAAGGGTGGAATGCTACCCCCGTCGGCAGAATTGGCGAGGGGGTAGTATTCCAAAGCGTATGACACCTTACACGACATGTTTAGATAAAGCCAAACCAAAGTTAGCATTTAACCGCGAGGTTCATAATGCACTTAAGAGTATATGGTATGGCAATATCATAGAACAGCTATAAGGACATGGTTCCGAAAGCTGCAGACAGGCTCAGCTCATGCTAGAACACCATCTCACACATAACCAAGCACTCTGCCTCCAGGATTGTTAAGGCCTGCCATAGGAGTGACTTATAGGTTACTGTGTGTCTATATATAATGGTAGATATAGGAATACTATACCTAAGCAAGGGGTGATTACACGACCTTGCCCCAGCTGAGTGATCAGCCAGTTTTGTCAGTTTGAGTGGCCAGCCAGGGGTGGCATAATACATGCTGCAGCCCCTGGTAGGCCTTGGTTACACCTATGCCCGGAGTACCTAGGGTACACTTCTACAGGGGCTGACAAGGTGAACCAATTTCCAATTGTGGACGTACCTAGAGTACATGGTGTGAATTTAGAGAGAGTGCATCTGGGCTGTGGGTCTGATTAGCAGGCCCACAGCCACATCTAAGCCGAAAACCAGTAAAACAAAAGCAAAAAGTGGGGGTGACCATAGGAAGCAGACCCTACTCTCCTACACCCTGCGTCAGCAACATTCAGAAATTCTTTTGTAGCTCTTCATGCCGACCTGGGCGACGTCACAGAAGCACGGCATCGCGCGCGGCTCCGCTGACATCACTGACTCCATAATAGGACTCTGTCGGCGTGATGACATCAGTTCCGCCCTTTTTTCTGTGCCTTCGAGGCACACGGACGGACCAACAGTAGATATATACACAGTGTACACAGTACAAAATAATCAAGGTAACACACACAGTGTACAGGCAATGCTGGAAAGTAATTATAATACACTTCCTTTGACAGTTATATATATATATATATATACACACATTAAAACATTGTCACTATTGCAGGTATACAAGGATGGACAACGGGGATGCGGGTTGGCATGTGAGGAATCCACAGGCAGATACTGTATCCACCAGAAAAAGCGTTACCGAAGGTAAGTAACTTGTTCTTCTGATGGATACATCTGCCAGTGGATTCCTCACCTTGTGAAAAGATTTCCACAGCAGTCCCACTCCCGGAGGAGGGTGACCACCCTTCTATACCAAGAAGTCCTGAAGGACGGAACGAGCGAAGTGTCCGTCCCTCCTCACCTCTGCCTCAAAACAATAATGCTTTGCGAAAGTGTGAAGGGAGGCCCAAGTTGCCGCCCTGCAAATGTCCTCCTCAGGAACACCTCTAGACAAAGCAGATGTAGATGACTTTGCTCTAGTAGAATGAGCTCTCAAACCTTCTGGAGGTTTCTTACCGGCCAGGGAGTAGCCTATCTTGATACACAAGACAATATATCTAGACAGCGTGCGCTTGTGCACCACTCTGCCTTTCCTGCAGCCAACTAAACCCCTGAAGAGTTGGTCATCAATTCTGAACTCTCTGGTTCTGTCAAGGTAGAAAGCTCACCGCCCTCTTAGGGTCCAGACTGTGAAGCCGCTCCTTCTCCTTGGAAGGGTGAGGGGGAGGATAGAAGGTAGGGAGGGTAATGGACTGCCCCAGATGGAAGGGAGTTACCACCTTAGGCAGAAAAGCAGCCCTGTTCCTGAGTACCATTCTTTCAGCATGAAAAGTCAAGAACGGGGTTTTGAACTTAGAGCTTTTAGCTCACTTACCCTCCTTGCCGAGGTAATGGCAATCAGAAAGACAGTTTTAAAAGATAATAACCTCAAGGGACACCTATGCAAGGGCTCGAAAGGTGAACCCATTAAGAAAGTAAGGACAAGATTCAAGTCCCACTGAGGCACAATAAAAGGAGTGGGAGGAAATGTATTCCTAAGACCCTTTAAGAAGCTTAAAAAAGACTTAAATAAGGACGGCTGGTCCGGCAAGCAAAGGAATGACGACAAAGCCGAAAGATAACCTTACAATCTCCAGGCATGAAGGTGTAAGCTCTGGAGGTGGGGGTGTAGAACCTGCCCCAGCGACTGCGAGAGGAGGTCTGCACTGAGAGGGAGACGGAGCGGAGGGCACGAGGAGAGGTGGAGAAAATCTGTGTACCACACCCTTCTTGGCCAATCCGGGGCGATCAATATGACTTGGGCCCGGTCTTGGCGAATCTTCCTCAGAACCAGAGGAATCAACGGTATGGGAGGAAACGCGTAAAGGAGTTGTGAGTCCCAACTCCACTGAAACGCATCCCCCAAAGCTCCTTGCATCGGATACTGGAGACTGCAGAATGACGGGCAGTGAGCATTCTCGTGAGTGGCGAACAGGTCCACCCGAGGAGTCCCCCACGTCCGAAAGACGTGGCAAACTACCTTCGGATGAAGCCTCCACTCGTGGTCGGCTGAGAACTGCAGACTGAGACTGCCTGCAGTACGTTCAGAACTCCTGCCAGATGATTTGCCTTCAGACAAATCTGATGGTCCTGAACCCAGGACCAGAGACGCAGAGTCTCTCTGCAGAGACAATGCGACCCCACTCCTCCCTGTTTGTTGACATACCACATAGCTGTAGTGTTGTCCGTTAGGACTTGAACTGACTGACTGCGAAGGGAAGGGAGGAAGGCTTTGAGCGCTAAACGTATTGCCCGTAACTCTAGAAGGTTGATGTGAAGCAACCTTTCCTCTGGAGACCAAAGACCCCTGATTCCCAGGTCCCCCAGATGAGCACCCCACCCTAGGGTGGATGCCACCGATGGAGGCAAATGAAAAGGCTCCTTCAGACAGATTGCCTTCCACGCTTCACCAAGATAGATCCACTGCAGATTCTTTGGAAATCCTCACTGACTCCCTGAGATCTCCGTTGTGCCGATACCACTACCTGCGGAGACACCACTGGAGTGCCCTCATGTGCCAGCGTGCATGGTTGACCAATAGAATACAGGAAGCCATCAGACCGAGCAGATGAAGGACCTTCAGGACTGGAACAGCTGCTCCATTGTAAAATAAAGGAATAATTTCCTGTGTGAAGAGAATCCTTTGTGGAGGAGGGAATGCCTGACACACAGTGGTATCCAGTACAGCACCTATGAACAGGTTGCTCTGAGAGGGCACCAGGTGAGACTTGGGCACGTTTATCGAGAAACCCAACCTGTACAACAACTGAGTTGTAATCTGCAGATGATGGAGCACCTTCTTTGGCAAATCTTTGATCAGCCAGTCGTCCAGATAAGGGAATACTGGCCCGACAGGCCCAAGGACTTGGCCGTAGCCCTGGAGTCCTTGAAACGCTCAAGCGCACTGTCTGCCTTGTCGCCAAAGAGGAGACGGCCATCAAACGGAATATCCATGAGGGAATTCTGGACATCAGCCGAAAAGTTGGCGGACCTCAGCCAGGCGTGGTGGCAAACCGCCACCGTCGTGGAAATCGCTCTGCCCAGCGAGTCCGTGGTATCCAGCCCACATCGGATAGAATACCGTGCTACATCTCGCCCTTCCGAAAGGGCTTGAGCGAGTTTTACCCGGGCCTCCTCCGGGCAATTTGGCAGCACGTCCGCGACCGTGTCCCACAGAGAGTGGGTATAACGACTTAAAAGGCAAGCGGTGTTTACCGACCGCAACCCCAAACTAAGTGAGGAGAACACCTTCTTACCTAACTGCTCATACCTTCTGGATTCCCGATCAGGTGGTGCAGTCTGGAATGCGGTCTGGGAGTTAGAAGCCTGGATAACCAGGCTCTCGGGTTGGGTTGGGTGGACAGGAAGCTAGGGAATCCCGGGGCCGGCGCCTGGCCACGTTCCGATCTACAGGGGGACCTGTAGCGGGCCTGGACAAGTGCCCACCAGAACGTCAGTAGGGGCCTTATTAAACGTGGGTAGAGTCTCCGAAGAGTTTGCCTGCGGTTTAAGGACCTCGGTGAGGAGGTTAGTCCTCACGGCCGCGAAGGGGAGCTCAAGACCCAAGGCCTTGGCCGCCCTAGTCAGCACCACGCTGTAAGCAGCGCCCTCCTCCGTAGCCATGGTAAGAGGGGAGACAAAGCCAGTGTCGGGCGAAGTGTCCAAACCACTGGCCTCCCCTTGATCCACTGCCCAGTCCTGAAACGACTGGCACTCTCGTGCCAGAGGGTCCTCAGACCCCTCCCAGTCCCCTTCGCCTCCCATCTCCTGATAGTCGGGTTCAAAGGATGGGGCCGGATCATAGAAGAATCGCTCTTCTCTCGGCTGAGCTTCGATGACAGTGGCCCCGCGACCGGTCCTTCGACCTCCTCCTCGACCTGGACCGTGAACGGCACGGGCCGACTGGCGGAGCTCGATGCGCTTACGGGACAGCTCGCGCCTAGCCTTCGACATCAAGGCCCGGCAGTCGGGGCATGACTTGTCATGGTCGGCCCCAAGGCAATACAGGCACCGGTGGTGGGGGTCGGTAACCGACATTAGTCAGATGCAATCGGCACAGGGCTTGAACTCGGGCATCCCTACCGGCACCGATAGTCTTTACGACTAGAAACAGGAACAAAAAAAAAAAAAGATCGAAAAAGTTAGTCAAAAAGTGACTAAGGAGTTCGGCTTTTTCCGCGCCAGCAAGTGCAGATCCGGAAAAAGCTGAATAACTAACGTCAGCGCGCGAGGACGCCTCTAAGTACTCCGACGACATCATCCCCGCGCCAACGAGGGACACTGAGCCGCAGACGACGCCTACCGACGCGCAGTGGTACTGCTACGCAAAACTTTCCATATCCAGTCGGACGCCTGTTGATATTCTAAGGTAAGGAATCTAACACTAACCTGTTTCTTTCAGATAAGTAGGCTGTATTAACGGACCGCGCAGGTCGGGCCGAGCCGGAGCCGTATCCAAATTCGGATCCCAGGCCAAAACTAAATGGTCTGAGAACCGGGGCGGGATAAATGGCACCCAATGCGGCGCCTGTGGCGGAGGCAGGGGCAGCGCCGGGGCTGGAGCCTGTGGAGCTGCACCTTGTAGCGCCGGGGCAGGAACCAGCAGCTCAGGATCCTGTGGCACTTGGGCTGGCGCCGGTGGTGGAACCGCCGGGCCTACAGGATCTGGAAACAGGACCACGGGCCCGAAGGTGTGCCGACAGGAGGCGGGGCCTAAAGAGGTGGTCCATAGCAGCAAGAAACTCTTGCATCTGTTCAGGAGTCGCCGACAGGCTCGGGTAGGCCGCAGTACTCGGAGGCTCCAGAGGAACCGCCCCTCGTCCGCCTATGGAGAGCGACGGGGGACGTCGGAGAGCGAACACGCTTCTTCGACTTCTTTTTATGGCGTCGCTTACCAGAATCTGAAGGCGAAGACTTAGAGCCCAAAGAGTGACGGCTCTGGTCCCGCGAACGGCCCCTAGACCTGGAGCGGCGATTAGAGGAGTGCCGGACCTCCAGCAACTTCCGGCGCCGCTCCCACAAGGCCTTTGGGGCCATGGCTCGACAGTCTCGGGAGTCATGATCAGTCTCCAGGCAGTAGAGGCACACATCGTGGGGGTCTGCCTCCGACATTACAGCGGCGCGACCCACAAGTCTTAAATTCGGGCATCCCTACGTGCACCAGAAGACAAGAGGAGGAGACAAAAAGTCTCAAAAAAGTAGTCAAAAAATGACTGGGGTACGTGCTCAATCCGGATCTGCGCTTTCGGCGCAGAAAAAGAAAGAACCGTCGTCAGCGTGCATAGGTGGCACCTAAGTAGTCTCCTTGATGTCATCCCGGCGCCAGTGACGGACACGGAGCAGCACGACGCCACCTACCAATGCGCAGGGGTACTGCTCGGCAAAACTTTGCGGATCCAGTCTGACGCCTGGGAAATATTCTAGGGTAAGGATTCTATCACTAACGTGTCTTTCAGATAGGAAAAAACAGGAATCCACGATCTTCTGAGATGTGCTGCTGCCACCACCATCACCTTTGTGAAGACCCGTGGTGCAGTTGTAAGACCGAACGGAAGGACTGCAAACTGGTAGTGCTGAGATCCTTCCCTTAAAACAGAGATAGTTCAGATGAGGCTTCAGGATGGGAATGTGAAAATACGTATCCTGCAATTCGATCAACACCATCCAGTCTTTCTGCTTCAGCACCAGTAGAACCTGAGCCAGGGTCAACATCTTGACCTTCTCCAGCCGGAGGTAAAAGTTCAAGATCCTGAGGTCTAGGGTCAGTCTCAATCGCCTGTCCTTTTTGGGCATCAGGAAATACCGGCAGTAGTATCCCTGACCCCTTTCCTGTTGTGGAACACACTATCACATCGTTCTACAGCAAAAACAGAGCCTCTTGTTGCAGGAGCAACAAATGATCCTTCAAGCATCAGCCTGGTGAGGAGGGTAAGGAGAGGTAAACTTCTATAAAGGAAGGGCATATTCATTTTCCATGCAATACAAAATCCAGAGATCTGATGTAACATATCTCCAATTCCATAGAAAATGGGACACCTGACCTCCCACAGGACAAATAATGCTCTAGGAAGGGGATCTAGAGGCTGCTTACATGCAGTACCAGTTGGGGGAACAAGAAAGGAGGACGGGGAGACTCGCTGACAAGCTGAGCATTGCAGGCGACCTCTACCTTTCCCTCTGTACGATCTATACAGAGGATTCGTCTGTTGCTGCTGCTGGCGGGACCGAAAGGAAGGAGTCTTAATCTTTGGTAACCAAAGCCCCTGGGATTGGACTGAAGACTAAAAGATCTAGCTGTGGCCCTACTATCCTTAAAGTGCAGCAGAGCTGAATCCACTTCAGTACCAAGAGGGGAGAGCCATCAAAAGGCAAGTCCAAAAGGGTGGCCTGCACATCTGAAGAAATACCAGACGACCCCCCCCCCCCTCAGCCGGTCGTGCCTCTTGGTTGCCACTGAGGAACCCATCACTCTACCAACACTGTGTCAAGCCCTGACTGACTTGACAGGCCGCAGCTTGTGTGTCCGATAAGACCTCTGCAAAATGGCCCATAACATCCTTTGGAGGCTTGGGGATCACTTCCTTTGCAGAATCCATGAGTGCATGTATGTAGTGACCTAGCAGACACGGTGCATTTATTTATTTTAAGGCCATACTGCTGAGGAAAACACCATCTTGGCTGATTGTTCAGTCCTCTTGGATCCCCATCTCCAGGCGTGAATGGAAGAGGGCCTGTAGAAAGCTTTGTAGAGCATGACGCCTGAACAACTAAGCTCTCAGGGGATGGATGTGCAGATAAAGTCAGATCCTCAGGCACTACTTTGTACCTTCTAACCACTGATTTTGACACAGCAGGGGCAGTCATAGGCTTCTGTTGTGGGCTCAGCCAAAGGCTCATTAAAGGATTGCAGTGACTCAGTCAAAGAAGTAGAGTGAAGAACCTCATCAGGATGTTTGATTAGATCCCAGCAGTAGGCTGCTACAACTCCAGCAGATCTGCCGCCTTCCTCATGATTGAGTGGTAAGGCGCTACCTCACGCGAAGTAAGAACGTTTGGAGAATGGAGTTCCGACTTTGGAGACGTATCTAAACCACGTGCCTCCTGCAGTCCCTCAAACTCTTGCATGGGATCAACATTCTTCACTTCTTCAGCCTACGGGCCTCCTTTCTAGATATCACCTTCGGTATTGGGGTCAACGACTTTGGGGCCGGTATCAATGGAGGATCCAAAGGGACAACTAAAGGCCCCAGGCAAGGCAGAGACTGCGCTGGCGAAAACTACATTCTTCCCTCCAGGGGCTGCACCAGCGTACAATACCTCTGCGTCGGGACAGGCCAATTTCCCAGGGTCATCAGAATGAACAGCATAAAAGGTGCCTTGGCATAATGAGGTGGCAAGGCCAAGTTGAAAGAGCTGCCCCATGCGTCCAAAAGACGGACCATTACGGTTAGCCTCTCTGGTAAACATGACAAACCTCTCATTTAAGAAATGAGAAGGACCCTTACCTGGAGCTGGAACGGCTCCAGGAGGCTGTAAGACTGGCTCTGGCGCCAGTGACAGTGGTCGTAGGCAATGTTCCCTGGGCAAAGAACTTCTCGGAGCCAGAGTAATCTAAGGATAAGGAGAGGGTGATACTTCATCCTTCCTGTGATGCCGAAGTACCGGAGACTTATCCTTGGACGCGCAACACCTAGACCTGTGACGCCGGTTTATCTTGTGCTTCCTCAACGACTTAGAAGTGTGCAGAGACAGCGACTTAGATCTTGTCCTTCTTCGGACCCTCTTCTGATTCTTCACTCTGGCCATGAAGAACAAGTTACTTACCTTCGGTAACGATATATCTGTAAGAAACAGTAGTTAGTATTAGATTCCTTACCTTAGAATAACCCCAGGCGTCAGTCTGGATCCGGAAACTTTTGCGTAGCAGTACCCCTGCGCGTCGGTAGGCGTCGTCTGCAGGCGTCCCCTGCGGCTCGGCGTCGTGCGCCGTGATGACGTCGCTGGAGTATATAGACGCCGCCTCCGCGCGCAGACGTCAGTTCTTTGCACACAGCTTTTCCGCGCCAGAACACGCAGAGCCATGTGAGAACTAACACTGGTGCCATTTGAAACTAGGGCCCTGAAAGGGATGTCCTTAACCCTAGGTATCAGTTCGCAGAACGGGGAGGATGGGCGGGGCGGTAAGGAATCTAATACTAACTACTGTTTCTTACAGATATATCGTTACCGAAGGTAAGTAACTTGTTCATCTGAAAGAAACAGGTTAGTATTAGATTCCTTACCTTAGAATAGATACCCCAGCAATACCAACCCCGGAGGTGGGTCTGCGAACCAATACAACCTACACCAGAAAGTCCTGGAGGACCGAACGGCCAAAGAAGCCGTCCCTCCGGACTTGACTGTCCAGGCAGTAGTGCCTCGCAAAGGTGTGCAGCGAGGCCCACGTAGCCGCCTGGCAAATGTCCTGCAAGGGGACTCCCCGGCCCAGGGCAGTAGAAGCCGCCGTAGCCCGAGTGGAATGGGCCCTCAGCCCAACAGGAGGCTCCTTCCGAGCCAAAGAGTAGCATGCTTTGATGCACAGGACGACCCACCGAGAGATGGTTCGTTTCTGTAACGCCCTTCCCTTCTTCTCACCCACGTAGCCAACAAACAGTTGGTCATCCACCCGGAACTGGCGTGTGCGATCCATGTAAAATGAGAGCGCACGTTTTGGGTCCAGACGATGGAGCCGCTCTTCATCCTTTGAAGGATGCGGAGGCGGGAAGAAGGAGGGCAAGGTGATGGACTGCCCAATGTGAAATGCAGAGACTACCTTGGGCAGGAAAGAAGGTCTAGTCCGAAGAACCACCTTGTCAGGATGAACAGACAGGAAAGGAGGTTTAACAGAAAGAGCCTGGAGCTCACTCACTCTCCTGGCAGAGGTGATGGCAACCAGGAAGGCCGTCTTTAAAGTGAGAAGACGGAGAGGACAGGAATGAAGGGGCTCAAAGGGAGCACACATCAGGAATGTCAGAACCAGGTTCAAGTCCCACTGAGGCATCACGAACGGAGCAGGTGGATACATGTGCGTGATGCCCTTTAAGAATCTTAACACAACAGGGGACTTGAATAAAGATGGCTGATCAGGTAGCCTCAAGAAGGCGGAAAGGGCAGAAAGATAGCCCTTGATAGTGCCCAGAGCAGAGCCCTGCTGGGCAAGGGAAAGAAGGAAGAGGAGAACCTCAGACAGAGGGGCAGAAAGGGGATCCACAGCCTTTGCTGTGCACCATGCCACAAATCTGTTCCACCGGCAGGCGTATACCGACTTTGTGGAGGGACGCCTGGCTGCCAGAATTACATCACAGACTTCAGGAGGCAAGTCAAATGGCCTCAACTGTCGCCGCTCAATCTCCAAGCATGGAGGTGGAGACTGGACAGGTTCGGGTGGAGGACCGTCCCCTGCTGCTGCGACAGAAGTTCCTCCTGAAGGGGCAGGCGGATCGAGGGACCGACTTTCATGCTGAGTAGCTCGGGATACCAGTATCTTCGAGCCCAGTCCGGAGCCACAAGGATAACTTGGGCCCGGTCGCGCCTGATCTTCTTCAGCACTCTGGGCAGAAGTGGTATAGGCGGAAAGGCGTACAACAGACCGCAACTCCACTCGCGCCGAAAGGCGTCGCCGAGCGAGTGCCGTCTTGGAAACTCCAACGCGCAGAACTGATGACATTGCGCGTTCTCTTCTGTGGCGAATAGATCTAACCAAGGCTCTCCCCATTGCTGAAAGAGGCCTCTCGCCACGTCCGAGTGCAGACGCCATTCGTGATCCACCGAGCACCGACGGCTGAGTTCGTCCGCCCTGGCGTTCAGAGAACCTGCCAGGTGTTGAACCGTCAGAGTCACGCCCTGACGTTCCAGCCATTGCCAGAGACGCAGAGCCTCCTGGCAAAGGGTCCACGACCCCACACCGCCCTGTTTGTTGCAGTACCACATGGCGGTGGTGTTTTCCGTGAACACCTGCACTACACTCCCGTTGACAAAGGGGAGGAATGCCTTCAGTGCTAGGCGAATCGCCCGCAGCTCCAACATGTTGATATGGAGCCGGGACTCCGCCGGAGACCAGATGCCTCTGATCTCTGCCTCTCCCAAGTGGCCTCCCCAGCCCTGGAGGGACGCGTCCGTCACAACCACGTGCTCCGGTTGGGGAAGGGAGAGGGATCTGCCTCTGACCCAATCGCGGTCCGTAAGCCACCACTGCAACTGTCTCGCAGTGCCCTCCGAGATCAGGACATGGTCGGACAGGTTGCCCTGATGCTGGGCCCACTGAAACTTCAGGTCCCACTGCAGAGCCCGCATCCGCCATCTGGCGTGATGCACCAGAAGGATGCAGGAGGCCATCAGCCCCAGAAGCCGCAGCGTCAACCTGACCGAAACCCGGGATAACGGCTGAAAGATGGGAATCAGAGCCTGAATATCCCGGACCCGCCGTTCCGGAGGATAAACCCGAAACTGCGCCGAGTCGAGAACCGCTCCGATGAAAAGGAGCTTTTGAGAGGGACACAGGTGTGATTTCGGCACGTTGATGGAAAACCCCAGCTCGTGCAGGAGGTCTGCCGTCATCTGGAGGTGGTGGACGACTGTCTGGGGCGAGCCCGCCTTCAACAACCAGTCGTCGAGGTAGGGGAAGACTGAAACCCCTAACCGGCGCAGATGAGCTGCGACCACCGCCATCACTTTCGTGAACACCCGTGGGGCGCTGGTAAGGCCGAATGGGAGCACGATAAACTGAAAGTGCTCGTGGCCTACCGTGAACCGCAGGTAACGCCGGTGGGCCGGCAGGACGGGGATGTGAAAATACGCATCCTGCAAGTCCAACGCTACCATCCAGTCTTGTGGGTCTAGAGCAGCCAAGACCTGAGCCAAAGTCAACATCTTGAACTTCTCCTTCCGGAGGAAGCCGTTGACGTTCCGTAGGTCCAAGATAGGACGCAGGCCTCCTTTGTCCTTCTTGGGCACCAGAAAGTAGTGGGAGTAGCAACCACACCCTACTTCTGGCCCAGGAACGCGCTCGATGGCCCCCTTGGCCAAGAGGGCCGTAACTTCCTCCTGCAGAAGTGTCAAGTGGTCCCCCGACACACGGTGGTTCTGCGGTGGCATGGCTGGAGGAGTGGACTCGAAGGGGAGGGAGTAGCCCCTTCGGACGAGCTGCAGCACCCACCTGTCCGATGTAATCGCGCGCCAGCGGGAGTGGTGATGGCGAACCCTGCCACCCACTGGCGTCACGTGAGCCCGAAAGCTCGGACTAGGAAGACTTGGAGGCTGCAGCGGGGGGAGGTGTGGACTGACCTCGCCGCTGCCCTCTACCGCCACCACGGCGGAATCCACGGCCGCCACCGCGCTGGGGAGCGTTCTGCGGCGCGTGGCTGGCAGCACGTGTGGGACCGCCCCTTCCTTGGCCACGAAAGGGGCGAAACGAACCCGTCTGCTGGCGCTGGGTCGAAAGACCCAAGGACTTGGCCGTGACCCTGGAGTCCTTGAAGCGCTCCAGCGCGTGGTCCGCCTTGTCACCAAACAGGCGACTGCCATCAAATGGCATGTCCATGAGGGCATTCTGGACGTCCGGTGAGAAGTTGGCAGATCTCAGCCAAGCATGGCGCCGAATCGCCACAGTCGTGGACATAGCCCGTCCCAGCGAGTCGGTCGTGTCAAGACCACACCGGATCGAGTACCTCGCCGCATCCCGGCCCTCAACCAAGGCCTGGTTGAGCTTGTCCCGCACTTCCTGCGGGCATTGCGGCAAACACTCCGCGACCGTATCCCACAGGGAGTGGGTGTAGCGGCCCCAGAGGCATGCGGTATTACAAGACCGCAGTCCAGCGCTCAAAGAGGAAAAGACCTTCTTCCCAAATTGGTCATACCGCTTTGATTCCCGATCGGGCGGGGCCGATGGAAATGCGGACTGCGAAGTGGAGGCCTGGATCACCAGACTCTCCGGGGAGGGATGGGTGGAGGGGAGGGATGGGTGGAGAGGAAGGCAGGGTCGTCCGAACACGGACGGTGACGCCTGGCAACGTTCCGGTCAACCGGTGCACCGGAAGCGGGCCTAGACCAGGTGCCCAAAAGGACATCCGTCAGAGCCTCATTAAACGGCAGCAGAGGCTCCTGAGGGCATGACTGCGGTTTAAACACTTCGGTCAGAATGTTTGGTTTGACCTTAGCGACGGGGAGCTCAAGGCCCAAGGTCTTGGCAGCCCTCAGCAGGACCACCGAATAGGCAGCCCCCGCCTCAGACGCCACAGGGGTCGGCGAGACAAACCCAGTGTTGGGCGACTCGTCCAGACCACTGGCATCACCCAAGTCACCTACCCAGTCCACATCATACTGGCAGGCACGGGATAAAGGGTCCTCAGACCCTCCCAACCCTCTCCATACTCGTCCTCATCGCCGTAGTCTGGGTCGACGATATAGACTTCGGGGTCAATGGGCCCCATCGGCGCCGGATCCGGCGTCGGACGACGCCGGTCCGACTCCGCGTCAGGAGTCAGAGGGGGAATGGGGGTGGCGCCGCGCGGCGCCGGGGACCCGACGCCGGCCGGAACCGACGGCGGAGTCACTGCGCCGCGCGGAGGCGGTACCACGGGTTGGCCCAAAGGAACCGACGCCGGAGAGGCCGGCGACGAACCTGAGGGGCCCAGCGGCGCCGGGGCCGGAGCCACCGGCGGCGTCGAGGCAGGAGCACCCGAACCGCTCGGGCCCCCAGACGGGACCGACGGGCCCGCAGGCGCCGTAGGCCCCGCCGGAGGAGACCTCGCCCTCATAGCCATGAGGAACTCCTCAATCTCCTCGCGCGACGCGCCTTCCCCAGGGACCGACGGGTATGGGGTAGACGGCGCCGACGACCCACGCGGGGCCGCGGCCACCCGAGCCCCCGGCCGCATCACGCGGGCGTCGGGGGGAGTCGGGGGTGCGATGACGACGCCCCGACCTCTTGTGATGCTTACCTGACGAACCGGAGGAATGGTGGCGACTCCCGGAGCGCTCATGGCGGCTCCGCGATCGTTCCCTCGACCGCTCCCTCGACCTCCGACCGGACCGGGACCGCTCTCGACGCGGGGCCGACACTCGGAGCTCGAGAAGCTTGCGGGACCGCTCCCGCCTAGCTTTACCAGTCAAGGCCCGACAGTCGACGCAGGACTCCACGTCGTGGTCCGCGCCCAGACACCGGAGGCAGAGTCGATGGTGGTCGGTGACCGACATCATGCGGTCGCACTCGTCGCAACTCTTAAACCCAGGCATCCTACCGGCACCGTAGAAAGATTTAAAGTTAACAAACACTTGGTCAAAAGACCGGAGTACTGCTCTTCGGATCTGCACTAACTGGCGCGGAAAAAAGAAGAACTGACGTCAGCGCGCGGAGGCGGCGTCTATATACTCCAGCGACGTCATCACGGCGCACGACGCCGACGACGCGGAGCCGCAGGGGACGCCTGCAGACGACGCCTACCGACGCGCAGGGGTACTGCTACGCAAAAGTTTCCGGATCCAGACTGACGCCTGGGGTTATTCTAAGGTAAGGAATCTAATACTAACCTGTTTCTTTCAGATCTTGGCCTCCCTCTCCTTGAGGGCCTTTGGATTCATGCAACAGCACGACAAACATACCTCAACGTCGTGATCCGACGAAAGGCACCAAAGACAATCCATCATGGTGGTCTGTGATCGACATATGACCCTGCATTCCCGACAAGGCTTGAAAACAAATTTCTTCTGAGCAGCCATTGCAATGCTACAATTTCAGGAGAACCTGTAACAATGAACACTCAGAAATAGAGAGCCCTGGAAAAACAGCTGCACATTGATGAAGCAGAAAAAAAAGAGGGGAACAGAAGTCAGCACATCGACGAAGTCTACTTATGGCATTTAGGACGTTGCGTGGGTTCACGAGCTGAGCCGTTCCATTGGAACATCCTCAATGACTTGAGAGCTATGGAGAAAAGTTTCCGTGGAATGCTGCGCATGGGGGTAATTCAAAAGATGAGGAAACTCAGGCAGATGTATCCTTCAGAAATGAATATTTGTCTATAGTAGGAATCCTGATATCAGATGAAGTGCTTATCCTTTCCTAGTGCTTTCACAATAAGTTTAAGAAATTCACAAGAAAATGAAAAATACAATTATAAATATGACTATGTCCTTCAAGCCATGCATGCACCCACACACAAAAAATTGCAAATTGCAAACCCACCCTTCAGGAGCGTTGACTCTGGAATGTGCGTTGATCCTCATTAAGGTTTCAATGGTGTGAAAGAGATCAGCTTCAGTGACATGGCCAACGCTTCTCTCGTCTACCAATAGTAGCTTTACCAGCTGCATGGCAAAAGCCACAGCCATGTAATTCAAGCCATTCTCCATGGACTAGAGACAAAAAATAAGAACCAGTAAGTTTAGAAAATCTTGCAATTCAATGTTGTCATACAATTCCATCAGTAAGCCAATATGTAAAATAGGAACACCATCCTCAACATGAACACAGTTTCACTTTCCATGTGTGATTTCAGTCAAATGGGTAGGATTATGTTACTTACCCAGTAAGCATCTGTTCTTGGAATGTAGATCTGTAGATTCACATGTTTTGCATACTCCGGCCATCTAGTGTAAGGTCCAGATGTTTGCAAGTTCTCAGAATAAGTCTTTCCAGTCACAAGGTAAGACTCCTCCTTGTTTAGGTGATAGTGCGCATGGGCATCAACTCCATTGTTAGATTGATTTCCCGCAAGAGGATGAGAATGGAGTGAGAGAGTGTAGTAAAGAGATGTCCATGCATATGTAATGTAAATGAGAACTGCAACAACTACATGTGTCCGGGAGGAGGGAGGGTGCATGTGAATCTACAGCTCTACATGCAACAGATGCTTACTGGGCAAGTAACAATCCGTTTGAGACATGTGTGCTGTACATAGACATGCTTTGCATAGACTATATAGTAGAATTTTTCAAAAGCAGCTGCCAGCCAATAGATGTTGCAGTCTAAAAAAGTGTCTGCTTGTCCATTATTGGCTTGTTGGTGTGCTAACATCCACAATCGTGTTTAGTAAATATGTGTGGTGTGGACCATGTTGCTGCCTTAGAGATATCAGCAATGGGAATGTTACCTAAAGGGGACGTGACTTGTGTTTGGGGATAGGGGGCCTCCAGTTGGTGGCTGCTGGCAAGCAGGCCACTGGGTTGTGGAACAAAGCTTCTAGGGTTTAGGTCAGGGCAAATGGGGAAACAAAGTAGCACAAAAGGTGCACCCTAAGCGGCACTGAGGCGGCCGGGTGCAGAGTGCTGTTTCGACGTGGGCGCCCTGTTTCCAATGGAGAACCTTCAGTTTGCAAAACCACTGCAGCCAGGTAGACTAAGAACTTCTGGGTGCGACCACCACTTCGAGATGTAAGTTGGGAAGTTAAGGGTTGGCTAGGCACTGTTTGTAGGAAGGTAGATCCCTGACTATGGTTGCCCCCAACTTTTTGCCTGGTGTTTTGCTGGTTTTCTGACTTAGTTGACCTGGGGCCCTGCTATTCAGGACCCCAGGCCTACTGCTCTCTCTGTAAAATGGATTCCATGTACCTTAGGTACATATCTAATTGGATACTGAGTCACCTTATCAGTCCCTGTACAGTGTACCTTAGGTACCCAGGGCATAGGTGTGCCCAGGGCCTACCAGGGGCTGCAGCATGTATTATGCCACCCCTGGCTGGCCATCCAAATCTTACACAACTGGCTGCACGACAGCTGGGGCAAGGTGGTGTAATCACCCTTTGCTTTAGATACAGTATTCCTATATCTAACCCTAAAATGGACACATGTATTCCTATCAGTCACTCCTATGGCAGGCCTTAACAATCCTGAAGGCAGAGTGCTTGGAATCATGTGAGATGGTGCTCTGGCATGAGCTGAGCCCGTTTGCAGCTTGCGGAACCAAGTCCTAATAGCTGTTCCATGATAACGCATACCATATACTCTTAAGTGCATTATAATCCTCACGGTTATATGCCAACTCTGGTATCGCTTTATCAAAACATGTCGAGTAAGGTGTCCTACGAATTGGAATACTAACCCCTCGCCAATTCTGGCGACGGGGTTAGCATTCCACCCTTCTAGAGGGACACGACATGTATGTAACCTGTAACCCCGGTTAAAGTCAGACATAGCCTCAGCTCCACAAGATGGATGCTGCCACCGAGACACAAGTCTGCCCTCCTGCTGCTGGGAGTCCTCCTAGCACAGGAGGCAAGGACAAAGGGTTTCCTGCCAGGGGCGGTGCCAGCACCGTCCCAGACAGGATTTTGTGTATTCTAGGTAGGCAGGGCTTTAGAGGAAGGTGACTGCAAGTGGCACCCCGGTGCTCACTGTGCATAGGCCGGCTTGAACCAGTTCCAGGGGCAATCCAGCCCCTGACCTGGGGAAAGCCCGCCAAAGGAGAGGGGTGTAACCACCCCCCTCCTAGTCCCACCCATAGGGCAGGACTTAGTCGCGTGCCAGCCCCTTTTTGCAGATTAAAGGTAGGAACTGGCCCCCTTCCAAATTAGATCATCTTTGAATCCTGAACCAACTTTCCACGAAAGGAACTCAAGACTTCTTCCCAAGATTCTCCCTTGTGACTAAGGAGTAGTCACCCTGCAGCAGCAGGCACCAACCAAGCATCGCGGTTTGTTGCTAGTCTCTCCTCCGGATCAAGACTGCTCCAGCACGACGAGAACTGGCTTCCCTGGCACCTCTGACCTCAACCTACATCATCAGCCCAGCTGTGATCCGTGGGTGCGACGAGACCTCGAGGGACCGGCCATCTTCAGAACTGCACGACGCTTGTCCAGCACGACCACCGAGTGACCCTCGACCGAGTGCTTTGGGGTAAGAGAAGCCCCGACCCTGAGCAGCTCCAGCACCGAAGTTCAGCCCCCCTGCATCCACGAGATCTGCGTGGGGCCCTTCTGCTCTTTGCTGCTCACCGCGTTGTCCAGGTCGCTTGCCCGTTGGCTAGTGGCCCTCTCACGAAGCTCCACGACGACAACCACTGCTGGTCTGGTTGCTCCAGACTAGCCCTTGCTCCCCTCCAAAAGAGGAGCACCCTGGACCCTCCTGGTCCACTCAAGACGCCATTTTAGGTCTACCGCGTGGGCCTTGCATTTGCCAAGACTTGTTGCCCAATCCTGGGTCCAGCGACGTCGACAGCAAGTACCTTCGTGGGACAGCTCGCACCTCCATCCTGGTCGCCGACAACGCCTCCTGGTCCGAGAGACTGCAGAGCCCAGCAGCGCCCACTCACCTGGCTGATGTGACTTCGTCCGGTGCCATCCTGGTGCCCACTCAAATCACTGGCTAGTGATTCAGAACTTGGTCCCCTCTGCTTACAGGTTTCTTCTTCCCTGATCCAGGCTTGGATCACCACGAACTCCTTCACTGGCCGCCTGCCAGCAACTTCTTTCTTCAGGCTCCTGGATCTTCAACGAGGGTTTCCGACGCAACTTGAACCCTATGCAGCCGCAGCCCCTGGGCTAGGTAACCTGAGTACTCCGGTGCTCCAGCATAGTCCAACACCCTAAGTGTTCGGATCCACTCTTGTTTTCGACCCACCTAGTCGGGTTCGCCCGAGAACAGTAACTTTGTCTTTGCTAGCCTCCATAGACTTTTTCCCGCCTTACGCGTGAGAGTTCCCACTCTGCACACGACGTCCACAGGCCTCCTGCTACTAATCTAAGATTTAGTATTGTAGGCCTAGCGTTTCTAAAGTCTATGAGAATAGTTACTTACCTGCTAGTAATTCGCATTCCACTTTTGTGATATATGGTTTTTCGTGCCCCTCGGGCATTTGTCTAAATTGTGCAACTTAAAGTATTTTCGTAAGAGTTTTGTTGTGTGCTTAGCTCCCTGACTCATAAAGAGTTCAGGGTAGACTTGTTATAAATAAATATCTGTTTATTTTCATAACAACTTGTGTGGTGTCCTTTCACTTGGTGTTCAAGGGGTAATGTGATGGTAAAACAGCTGGCTTAACACGCCCTCTAGAGTCTTAGCCTTAGACTGCTCGTATCCATGCTACTAGGATAGCTGGTCTATCAGGTTGACTTACAACCAATCATCAATAAGGGTTGTTTGGACTGATACATAGTGTTCACTAGAATAGTGAGCACTGCATATCAGGCCAACTTCTCACACTGTTGGTTTGGGCACACAAGGCCATCGGGCGTCCAGTGCAGGGGTGCCTTTTGGGGTTGGATCATCTTACCAGCTCCTGGTCGCGGTTAGGAGGGCATTCTGGATTTAGGAGGCAGGTGTCAGCTGCAGGCAGGTCAGGGGTCGCTGGATCTCGGTTCAGGATCGTCGGGGTGACCTCCTTGTGGTGTTTTTCACTCAAGCTTGGGCTGGGTTTGGTGGATGCAGAGTGAGCTGGATTCGCAGTTTTCGGCTGCTGCCAGAGGTTGCAGTTGAACAAATCCTGTGTTCACAGGAGAAGCAGTCTTGGGAAGGTAGGCAGGTCCTACAGGGTTTTCGAGGTTGCTGGCTGCAGGACACACCAGGATTTCACAGGAGCAGTTTTGAGCAGAGCCAGGCCTGTAGGGCTGGGGCCAGGTCTGTGGGCATCTTCCTCTTGTTAGCTGGCTGCACAGCTGTTCGGTCCTCCTTTTCTTCTGGTTGTTTCCGGATCTGAGGAAGCAAAGTTCGGGGTGCTCCCTAAATATTAGATTTAGGGGCGTTACAGGTAGGAAAAGGGCAGGGACCAATGGGTCCCTTCCCTTGGTTGGGTGAACCCTTTATCGTGCCACCCTCCAGTGGGAGGGGGGGAAGGAGCCTGTCCCCGGTTGGTTGGATCCCCCTATCCTCAAGATGGCAGGGACTCAGTTGCGCTTCAACTCCCCTACCCCACCTGAGCGGTGGAGTTGGCAGAGGTGGGTGTAGGAGAGTAGGGTCTGCAATCCTATGATCACCCAGATTTTTGCTTTTTGCTTCACTGGTTTACGACTTTCCCTGGCTGTGGGCCTGCTAATCAGACCCACAGCCTAGCTGTTCTCTCTATTCCAAATTGTACCCAGGTACTGAATTGGCACTGGGCCCTCTCCAAGTCCCTGTACCCAGGGCAGAGGTGCACCCAGAAGTCTCCCAGGGGCTGCAGCATGTATTATGCCACCCCTGGGCTGACTAACTAAACAGACACAACTGGCTGCTTGACAGCTGGGAGCAAGGTGGTGTAATCACCCCTTGCTTTAGATATAGTATACCTATATCTAAAACCTAGAATGAGCACACAGATCTATCAGTCACTCCTATGGCAGGCCTTAACAATCCTGAAGGCAGAGTGCTTGGAATCGTGTGAGATGGTGCTCTGGCATGAGCTGAGCCTGTCTGCGGCTTTCGGGATCTATCCCTTAGCCGTTTAAATGATAGCGTCAGACCAAATACTCTTAAGTGCCTTATAATCCTCGCGGTTATGGTAACTTTGGTCTGACATTATCTAAACATGTCGTGTAAGGTGTCATACGCTTTGGAATACTACCCCCTCGCCAGTTCTGGCGACGGGGGTAGCATTCCACCCCTCTAGAGGGAGAAGACATGTTGGTAGCTGTAACCCCGGTTAAAGTTAAACACAGCCTCAGCTCCACAAAATGGATGCTGCCACCGAGACACCAGTCAGCCCTCCTGCTGCTGGGAGTCCTTCCAGCAAACGGAGGCCTGGACAAAGGGTTTCCTGTCGGGGGCGGTGCTAGCACTATCCCAGACAGGATTTTGTGTATCCCAGGTAGGCAGGGCTGAAAGGAAGGTGACTGCAAGTGGCACCCCGGTGCTCACTGTGCATATGCCGGCTCAAACCAATTCCTGGGTGTAGGAAGGTAGATCCCTGACAATGGTTGCCCCCAACTTTTTGCCTGGTGTTTTGCTGGTTTTCTGACTTAGTTGACCTGGGGCCCTGCTAATCAGGACCCCAGGCCTACTGCTCTCTCTGTAAAATGGATTCCATGTACCTTAGGTACATATCTAAATTGGATACTGAGTCACCTTATCAGTCCCTGTACAGTGTACCTTAGGTACCCAGGGCATAGGTGTACCCAGGGCCTACCAGGGGCTGCAGCATGTATTATGCCACCCCTGGCTGGCCATCCAAAACTGACAACTGGCTGCACGACAGCTGGGGCAAGGTGGTGTAATCACCCTTTGCTTTAGATATAGTATACCTATATCTAACCCTAAAATGGGCACACAGATCTCCTATCAGTCACTCCTATGGCAGGCCTTGACAATCCTGAAGGCAGAGTGCTTGGAATCGTGTGAGATGGTGCCCTGGCATGAGCTGAGCCTGTCTGCGGCTTTCGGGATCCATCCCTTAGCCGTTTCCATGATATCGCATACCATATACTCTTAAGTGCATTATAATCCTCGCGGTTATATGCCAACTCTGGTATCGCTTTATCAGAACATGTCGAGTAAGGTGTCATACGAATTGGAATACTAACCCCTCGCCAATTCTGGCGACGGGGTTAGCATTCCACCCTTCTAGAGGGACACGACATGTATGTAACCTGTAACCCCGGTTAAAGTCAGACATAGCCTCAGCTCCACAAAATGGATGCTGCCACCGAGACACAAGTCTGCCCTCCTGCTGCTGGGAGTCCTCCCAGAGCAGGAGGCAAGGACAAAGGGTTTCCTGCCAGGGGCGGTGCCAGCACCGTCCCAGACAGGATTTTGTGTATCCTAGGTAGGCAGGGCTTCAGAGGAAGGTGACTGCAAGTGGCACCCCGGTGCTCACTATGCATAGGCCGGCTTGAACCAGTTCCAGGGACACTCCAGACCCTGAGCTGGGGAAAAGCCCGCCAAGGAAGTGGGTGTAACCACCCCCCTCCTGGTCCCACCCATAGGGCAGGACTTAGTCGCGTGCCAGCCCCCTTTTCCCAGATAAAGGTAGGAACAGGCCCCCTTCCAGATTGGATCATCTTTGGAATCAAGACACGACTTTCTACGAAAGGACTTCAAGATTTCCTTCTTCAAGATTCTCCCTTGTGGCTAAGGAGTAGTCACCCTGCATCCGCAGGCACCATCGCAAGAACACTGCGGTCTGCTGTAAGTCCTTCCTCCGGAATCCGACTGCCCAGCTCGACAAGACCCGGCTTCCCTGGCACCTCCGACCTCTACTCACCTCTACAGCCAAGCTGAGAACCGTGAGTGCGACAAGACCTCAAGGGACCGACTATTGCCAAGACTGCACGACTTCTGCACAGCAAGCCCGCCGAGTAATTTCCTGGCGAGTGCTTTGGGGTCCGAGAAGCCCCGACCCTGAGCAGCTCCAGCACCGAAGAGCAGCCCCCCAGCATCTCCACGATCGGCGTGGGGCCCTTCTGCTTTTTGCTGCTCACCGCGTTGTTTGGCTACTAGCCCGCTGGCTTGTGGCCTTCTGAACGACGCCCGACATCACTGCTGCTAGTCTGGTTGCTCCAGACTGGCTCTTGCTCCCTTCCAGAAGAGGAGCACCCCGGACCCTCCTGGTCCACTCAAGACGCCATTTTTAGTCCACCGCGTGGGCTTGAATTAGCCAAGGCTTTGTTGCCCAATCCTGGGTTCTTCGACGCCGACAGCTTCATCCATCGTGGGACAGCTCGCCTCTCCATCCTGGTCGCCGACAACGCCTCCTGGTCCGTGAGATCTGCAGAGCCAGCGTCGCCCACTCACCTAGTCGAGGTGACTACCATCCGGTGCCCTCCTGGTGCCCACTGACTACTGGCTAGTAGTCACGAACTTGGTCCCCTCTGCTTTCAGGTGTCATCCATCTTCCAGATCCAGGCTTGGATCAACTCGAACTATCTTCACTGGTCGCCTGCCAGCATCTTTCTTCCAGGCTCCTGGTCCGGCAACGAGGATTCCCGACGTCTTTTGAGACCTATGCAGCTGCAGCCCCTGGGCTAGGTAACTTCGGCATTTCGGTGCCCCAGCATAGCCTCACTATCCAAGGGTCAGGATCCACTATCGTTTTCTCCCTACCAGGTCGGGTTCGCCCGTGAACACTAACTTTAGCGTTACTAGCTTCCATAGACTTTGTCCCGCATCCCGCGTGAGAGTGCACACTCTGCACCCGAGTCCCCTAGGCCTCCTAGTAGTAATTTAACGATTCCATAGTCAAGTCCTAGCGATTCCAAAGCCTATTAGTACTGTACTTACCTGCTAGTAATTACGCATTCCACTTTTAGAGTATATTGTTTTTCGTGCCCCTCGGGCATTTGTGTATACTGTGCTAACTTAAGTATTTTCGTAAGAGTTTTGTTGTGTGCCTAGCACCCTGTCCTCATAAAGAGTACAGGGTTGTTGTGATTCTAATAAATACACTGTTTATTTTCATAACACTTGTGTGGTGTCCTTTCACTGGGTGTTCAAGGGGTAATGTGATGGTAAAACAGCTGGCTTAACACGCCCTCTAGAGTCTTAGCCTTAGACTGCTCGTATCCATGCTACTAGGATAGCTGGTCTATAAGGTTGACTTACAACCAATCATCAATAAGGGTTGTTTGGACTGATATATAGTGATCACTAGAATAGTGAGCACTGCACATCAGGCCAACTTCTCACACTGGGGCACACCAGCCCCTGAGCAGGGGAGAGACCGGACAAAGGAGAGGGGTGTAACCACCCCCCTCCTAGTCCCACCCATAGGGCAGGACTTAGTCGTGTGCCAGCCCCTTTTCTTAGGATAAAGGTAGGAGCAGGCCCCCTTCCAAATTAGATCATATTTGAATCCTTAAACTACTTTCCACGTAAGGAACTCTCGACTTCTTCTCAAGATTTCTCCCTTGTGACTAAGGAGTAGTCACCCTGCATCAAGCAGGCACCAACTAAGTATCTTGCGGTTTGCTGCACGTCCTTCCTCCGGAACCAGACCGACCAGCACGACGAGACCCGGACTCCCTGCCATCTCTGACCTCTACAGCACAGCTGAGAACCGTGGGTGCGACGAGACCAGAGGAACCGGCTATCATCAGAACCTGCACGACACTGATCCAGCACGACCGCCGAGGGACCCTCGAGTGGGTGCACTGGGGTAAGAGAAGCCCCAACCCCAAGCAGCACGAGCACCGAAGTCCAGCCCCCCAGCATCCACCAGATCTGCGTGGGGCCCTTTTGCTTCTGTGTTGCTTGCCACGTTGTCCGGTCACTTGCCCGTTGGCTAGTGACCCTCCAGACGACGTCCTACGTTTGTTTCACCGCTGGTCTAGCTCCTCTAGACTGGCCCTTGTCTCCTCTTGAAGGGGTACTTCCTCGGACCCTCCTGGTCCACTCCAGACGCCATTTTGTGTTGCCACGTGGGCTTGCCTTAGCCAAGGCTTGTTGCCTCCTTCAACGGATCCAGCATCGCCAGCAGCAGACATCCGACGTGGGACAGCTCGCAGACCTCCAGCCTGGTCGACATCAGCGCCCTGGTCCGTGTAGCAGCAGAATCCAGTGTCACCTCTTCACCTGGTTGAGTGACTTCGTCCGGTGCCCTCCTGGTGCCCACCTAATCCCTGGCTAGTGATTCAGAACTTGGTCCCCTCTGCTTACAGGTATCCTTCTTCACTGATCCATCCTTGGATCAGCCCGGAACATCTTCACTGGTCGCCTGCCAGCAACTATTTCTTTCCGGCTCCTGAGCATCAACGAGGATTCCCGACGTCACTTGAACCCTGTGCAGCCGCAGCCCCTGGGCTAGGAAAACCGAGTACCACGGTGCTTTAGCACAGGTCCACTCTCTAAGTGTCCAGATCCTTTTTCGTTTCAGCTCTACCTAGTCGGGTTCGCCCGATAACACTAACTTTGCATTTACTAGCAACCATAGACTTTGTCCCGCATCCCGCGTGAGAGTGCACACTCTGCACCCGATCTCCCTAGGCCTCCTGCTTCTAATCTAAGGGTTCAGCATTGTAGGCACAGCGTTTCTAAAGTCTCTGAGAGTAGTACTTACCTGCTAGTAGTTTCGCATTCCACTTTTGTAGTATATGGTTTTTCGTGCCCCTCGGGCATTTGTGTAAATTGTGCGACCTTCAGTATTTCTTTAAGAGTTTTGTATTGTGCTTAGCTCCCTGACTCATAAAGAGTTCAGGGTAGTCTTGTTATAAATAAATATACTTTATTTTTCATAACTTGTGTGGTGTCCTTTCACTTGGTGTTCAAGGGGTAATGTGATGGTAAAACAGCTGGCTTAACACGCCCTCTAGAGTTTAGCCTAAAGACTGCTCTTGTCCATGCTACTAGGATAGCTGGTCTATCAGGTTGACTTACAACCAATCATCAATAAGGGTCGTTTGGACTGATACATAGTGATCACTAGAATAGTGAGCACTGCATATCAGGCCAACTTCTCACAGTGGGCACACCTCTTTCCTTCACTTGTTCTTCCTGCAGGTTCTCCCGCCCAAAGTGGGGGGTTGAACCAGTGGGGACCAGATGCTGAAAGCAGCGAATGGTCTGGGGAGGCTCACAAAGGCGGCATGCCTTTGAAGCTTCCCCTTCGTGAACCCTGCCAATCCTGCAGAGGAGGCTTGGCACCTCGTCCAGGGATGTGCATTGTTTCAGCCCCCCCCCCTCCCCCCCGAGAGCAGCAGGCTCTCGACCCAGGGGTACAGAAACATGTCTGTTGGTGGCAGCCTAACCAGCCACTCAGTCAAATCACTAGAAGTTGGTTGGGTTTCAGGTGGCATCTCTAAAATGCCCTCTGTTGTGCATTTTATATTAAATCCCACACTGGCATCAGTGTGGGTTTAATGTGCTGAAAAGTTTAATACCAAACTTCTCAGTTTTCAGTGTAGCCATTATGGTGCTGTGGAGTTCGTAATGACCACTCATAGCACCATACAGTCTTAAGGCAGCACTGCACTTACAATGCCTAGGAAAGGATTTGGGCACTGTAGGGGTACAGGGCTCATGAACCTGTACCCTCACCACTGGCATTGTGTAAATGTCCAGTATTTGTAAAACACAAACAATTACCCGAAGGTGTCAAGGTGCTGGGGGCTGTCAGGAAGATTAAGCAAGCTAATGCCCAGAAGCACATGGTGCTGGGCTGATCTGCTGCCGGTGCCAGGGATCTAACCGTGAGATTAAAAATAGATTTTCACAACGAGGATATCCTCCAAGGATTTTGCATTCAAAACAACGATCGCAGCGAACTTCTCAAGATCAAACAAAAGAGTCCTACAAATCGGATGGTGTTAGGATCAAAATTTTATACACTATCAAAAAGCATCAAAAGATCATTGTTAAGAGAATGTAGTGTAGTTCCTATATTCCCAATAGGCTCTGTGCATTGGAATAAATATATCCTATAGATGTGACGTATGACTTATGTCTACTTGGTATCTATCGAATATATTAGACTTAATCGTGAGTGCCAGCTTGCTCAGAGCTCACTAGTGACTTTCTCGAGTTCACAAGAAGGGATTTAGTTTCTGACAACCGCATAAACATGACAACTGTGTTTCCCCAAGATAAAACTGATCTTCAGAGTCGTGGAAACAATAGATCGATATTTCACTCAGTCACTCGTGCATGCTTCGTTTCACCAGAGGTGCTGAGAAATAGATACAGGCGTTATCAATAAAAGGATTTATTGAACAGTCTTCTTTTTCAAGCATAAGAAATTAACTGCTACAATCGTAAAAATGGTAGAAAAATGTAAAGCATACAGTAGAAAGAGTAGAATAAAATCCTGCAAGAGCATTGTATGGTTCCTAAACCAAAGATTAATGCACAAGTTACTACTTGTGTAACGATATATCTGTAAGAGACATTAGTTAGTGATAGATTCCTAACCTTAGAATATCCCCAGGCGTCAGACTGGATCCGGAAATTTTTGCGTAGCAGTACCCTTGCGCGTCAGTAGGCGTCGTCTGCGGCTCCGCGTCCGTCGTCGGCGCCGTGATGACGTCGGAGTACTTAGACGCCGCCTCCGAGTGCTGACTTCAGTTCTTAGACACAGCTTTTCCGCGCCAGAAGCGCTGAGCCATGTTAAAAACCAACACTGGTGCCATTGAAACTAGGGCCCTGAAAGGGGGGTAACCCTAACCCTAGATATCGGTTCGCAGAACGGGGAGGATGGGTGGGTCGGTAAGGAATCTATCACTAACTAATGTCTCTTACAGATATATCGTTACACAAGTAGTAACTTGTGCATCTGAAAGAGACACGTTCGTGATAGATTCCTTACCTTAGATTAGATAACCCAGCAATACCAACCCCGGTGGTGGATCTGCGAACCAATAATCACACCAGAAAGTCCTGGAGGACAGAACGGCCAAAGAAGCCATCCCTCCGGACTTGGCTGTCCAGGCAGTAGTGTCTTGCAAACGTGTGCAGTGATGCCCAAGTAGCTACCTGACAGATGTCTTGTAAGGGCACTCCCCGGCCCAGGGCAGCTGTAGTCGCCGTGGCTCGGGTGGAATGAGTCCGCAATCCAACAGGGGGCTCCTTCTTAGCGAAGGAGTAACATGCCTGGATACACAAGATGATCCACCGGGAGATGGTCGTCTTGTGCACCGCTTTCCCCTTCTTAGTGCCCACGTAACCAACAAAGAGTTGGTCATCCACCCTGAACTGGCGTGTGCGATCTAGATAGTAAGAGAGCGCACATTTTGGGTCCAGACGGTGGAGCCGCTCTTCCTCTTTAGAGGTATGCGGTGGCGGGAAGAAGGTTGGCAAGGTGATAGACTGCCCGATGTGGAAGGCCGTGACAACCTTGGGCAGGAAAGATGGATTAGTACGTAACACAACCTTGTCCGGATGGACAGAAGGGAAAGGAGGAGTACAAGAAAGAGCCTGGAGCTCACTCACTCTCCTGGCAGAGGTGATGGCAACCAGGAAGGCAGTCTTCAAGGTAAGAAGACGGAGAGGACAGTTGTGAAGTGGCTCAAAGGGTGTGCACATCAGAAACGTAAGAACAAGGTTCAAGTCCCACTGAGGCATCACAAACGGAACAGGAGGGAATGTGTGTGTGATGCCCTTCAGAAATCGATTTACAATAGGGGACTTGAACAAAGAAGGTTGATCAGGCAGCCTTAGAAAGGCTGAAAGGGCAGAAAGGTAGCCCTTGATAGTGCCCAGAGCAGAGCCCTGCTGGGCAAGAGAAAGACGGAAGAGAAGAACCTCAGAAAGAGGGGCAGCAAGAGGATCCACAGCCTTTGCTGTGCACCATGCCACAAATCTGTTCCCCCTGCAGGCGTATACCGACTTAGTGGAGGGACGCCTGGTTGCCAGAATGACATTACAGACTTCAGGAGGCAAGTCAAATGGCCTCAACTGTCGCCGCTCAATCTCCAAGCATGGAGGTGGAGACTGGACAGGTTCGGGTGGAGGACCGTCCCCTGCTGCTGCGACAGAAGGTCCTCCTGAAGAGGCAGACGAACCGGGGGATCGACGGACATACTGAGTAGCTCTGGATACCAGTACCTTCGTGCCCAGTCGGGAGCCACAAGGATGACTTGTGCCCGGTTACGCTTGATCTTCTTCAGCACTCTGGGCAGAAGTGGTATAGGCGGAAAGGCGTATAACAGACCGTAACTCCACACGCGACGAAAAGCGTCGCGAGCGAGTGCCGCCTTGGAAATTCCAACACGCAGAACTGATGACATTGCGCGTTCTCTTCGGTGGCGAACAGATCTAACCAAGGCTCTCCCCATTGCTGAAAGAGGCCTTGCGCCACGTCCGAGTTCAGACGCCATTCGTGATCCATCATGCACAGACAGCTGAGTTTGTCCGCCGTGGCGTTCAGAGAACCTGCCAGGTGTTGAACCACCAGGGTCACGTCCTGCTGTTCCAGCCACTGCCAGAGGCACAGAGCCTCCTGGCAAAGGGTCCACGACCCCACCCCGCTTGTTGCAGTACCACATGGCGGTTGTGTTGTCCGTGATCACCTGCACTACACTCCCCGGACAGAGGGGAGGAATGCCTTCAGTGCCAGACGAATCGCCCGCAGCTCCAAAAGGTTGATATGGAGCTGGGACTCCGCCGGAGACCTCTGATCTCCGCCTCTCCCATGTGGCCTCCCCAGCCCCGGAGGGACGCGTCCGTCACAACTATGTGCTCCGGCTGGGAAAGGGAGAGGGATGGGCCACTGACCCAATTGCGGTCCGTGAGCCACCACTGCAGCTGTCTCGCAGTGCCCTTCGAGATCAGGACGTGGTCGGACAGGTTGCCCTGATGCTGGGCCCACTGAAACTTCTGGTCCCACTGCAGAGCCCGCATCCGCCACCTGGCGTGATGCAGCAGTAGGATGCAGGAGGCCATCAGCCCCAGAAGCCGCAGCGTCAACCTGACCGAGACCCGGGATAAAGGCTGAAATATCGGAATCGGAGCCTGAATATCCCGGACCCGCTGTTCGGGTGGAAAAACCCGAAACCGCGCCGAGTCGAGAACCGCTCGGATGAAGAGGAGCTTCTGAGAGGGGTACAGGTGTGACTTTGGCACATTGATGGAGAACCCCAGCTGGTGCAGGAGATCTGCCGTAGTCTGGAGGTGGCTGACGACTGTCTGGGGCGAGCCCGCCTTCAACAGCCAGTCGTTGAGGTAGGGGAAGACTGAAACCCCTAACCTGCGCAGATGAGCTGCGACCACCGCCATCACCTTTGTGAACACCCGTGGGGCGCTGGTAAGGCCGAAGGGGAGCACAGTATACTGAAAGTGCTCGCGGCCAACCGTGAACCGCAGGTAGCGCCGGTGGGCCGGCAGGACGGGGATGTGGAAATAGGCGTCCTGCAAGTCCAACACTACCATCCAGTCTCCTGGGTCCAGGGCAGCTAAGACCTGAGCCTGTGTCAGCATTTTGAACTTCTCCTTCCGGAGGAAGCCGTTGACGTTCCGTAGGTCCAAGATAGGGCGTGGGCCCCCTTTGCCCTTCTTTGGTACCAGAAAGTAGTGGGAGTAGCAACCACACCCTACTTCTGGCCCAGGAACGCGCTCGATGGCCCCCTTGGCAAGAGGGCCGTAACTTCCTCCTGCAGCAGTCGCAAATGATCCCCCGATACACGGTGGTTCTGCGGTGGCATGGCTGGAGGAGTCGCCTCGAAGGGGAGGGAGTAGCCCCTTCAGACGATTTGCAGCACCCACCTGTCCTACGTGACAGTGCGCCAGTGGAGGTGGTGATGGCGAACCCTGCCCCCACACTGGCGTCACATGGGCCTGAAAGCACGGACTAGGAGGGTTTTGAGGCGGATGCTGCGGGGGAAGGTGTGGACTGACCTCGCCGTTGACCCCGAACGCCGCCACGGCGGTTTCGACAGCCGCCACCGCGTTGGGTATTGTAGGAAGGTGGATATCAGACTACGGTTACCCCCAACTTTTTGCCTAGTGTTTTGCTGGTTTTTGACTTAGTTGGCCTGGGAACCTGCTATTCAAGACCCCAGGCTTCCTGCTCTCTCTGTTAAAATGGACTCCATGTACCTTAGGTACATAGCTAATTGGATACTGGTCACCTTATCAGTCCCTGTACAGTGTACCTTAGGTACCCAGGGCATAGGTGTACCCAGGGCCTACCAGGGGCTGCAGCATGTATTATGCCACCCCTGGCTGGCCATCCAAACTGACACAACTGGCTGCTAAGACAGCTGGGGCAAGGTGGTGTAATCACCCTTTGCTGTAGATACAGTATACCTATATCTAACCCCAAAATGGACACATACTCCTATCAATCACTCCTATGGCAGGCCTTATCAATCCTGAAGGCAGAGTGCTTGGAATTATGTGAGATGGTGCTCTAGCATGAGCTGAGCCTGTCTACAGCTTTCGGAACCAAGTCCTTTAGCTGTTTCCATGATAACGCTATACCATATACTCGCATTATCATCCTCGCGGTTATTGCTAACTTTGGTTTAGCATTATCAAAACATATCGAGTAAGGTGTCATACGAATTGGAATACTACCCCCTCGCCAGTTCTGGCGACGGGGGTAGCATTCCACCCTTCTAGAGGGACACGACATGTATGTAACTGTGAACCCCGGTTAAAGTTAACTCGAGCCTTGGCATCACAAAATGGATGCTGCCACCACAGACACAAGTCTGACCTCCTGCTGCTGGGAGTCCTTCCAGCGAGGGAGGCTTGGACAAAGGGTTTCCTGCCTTGGGAGGTGCTAGCACCACCCCAGACAGGATTTTGTGTATTGGGTAGGACAGGCCTGAAAGGAATGAGACATGCCTGGGGCACACAAGGTGCCCTGTGCATACACCGGTTCAAACCAGTTGCTGGGGCACTCCAGCCCCAGCTCTGGCGTGAAACCGGACAAAGGATAGGGGGTGTAACCACCCCCCTTCCTGGTCCCACCCATAGGAGGGACCTAGTCGTAGTACAGCCCCCTTTAGCAGGATAAAGGTAGGAGCTGGTCCCATTCCAAATTTAGATTATCCTGAACAACTTTACAAGAAGAAACTCTGGACTTCGACGTTCTGCTCCACAGAAAACTGAAGAATCTCCCTTGTGGGCAAGAAGTGTCCACCCTGCAACTGCAGGCACCATCAAGCGTCCAGCGGCTTCACTGTCGTCTTCCCTCGAGGATCCAGACTTCAGAGCCCGACGAGACCCGGATTCCCAGACCTCTCCGACCTCAACTCACATCTACAGCACAGCTGAGATCTGTGGGTTCAACGAGACACGTGGGACCGGCCACCTTGGAGAAACTGCACTTCGCTTTCAGCACGACTTCTGAGGTAAACTCGACAAAGTGCTTTGGGGATTGAGAAGCCCCAGCCCCGAGCAGCTCCTGCACCGAAGACCAGCCCTCCAGCATCAACGAGATCTGCGTGGGGCCCTTCTGCCTGTTTGCTGCTCGATGCGTTGTCTGGTCACTTGCCGGCTGGCTAGTGACCTCCTAGACGACTATCTTTGAAAACTACACTGCTGGTCTGGTTGCTCCAGACTGGCCCTTGCTCCCTTCCAAAAGAGGAGCACCCTGGACCCTCCTGGTCCACTCCAGACGCCGTTTCCACTCACCGCGTGGGTTGCCTTTGCCAAGGCCTGTTGACTCCAAATCTGGATCCGACACCGTCAACAGCGAGAGCCTGCGTGGGACAGCTCGTGCCTCCATCCTGGTCATCGAAGACACCTCCTGGTCCACGTGGTTGCAGAGACAAGCGTCCACTCTTCACCTGATCGCGACAACGACATCTGGTTCCTTCCTTGTTCCACTCCAGTCACTGGCTAGTGACTTTGAACATTGTCCCCTCTGCTATCAGGTCTTCAGCATCCCTGATCCACCCTTGGATCACACCGGACATCTTCCTCCTGGTCGCCTGCAGCATCTTTTCTTTCAGGCTCCATAGACTTCAACGCAGAAAACCGACACGACTTCGCACCTATGCACCCGCAGCCCGTGGGTGAGGTAACAAGAGCATTTCGGTGCTCAAGGGTAGATTAATTCTCCTAGTGTCCAGATTCACAGTCGTTTTAGTCCTAACCAGTCAGGATTGTCCGTACTCACCTTTTTCTTGAACTATACTGTCCATAGACGTTGTTACGCATCTCGCGTGCGAGTTCACACTCTGCACACGCGTTCCGTGGGCCTCCTATTACTTACCTAAAGTTAGGGTAGTGTAGTCCCAGTGATCTTACAGCCTCTGGACAGCTCCATTCCTTCCATCGATTTCCTTGTACCATTTACTTAGTATATGGTTTGCCGTGCCCCTAGGGCACCATTGTAATTTTGTGCAACTTATCATATTTTTCTTAAGAGATTGTCATGTGCTTAGCCCTCTGATCGCAAAGAGTTCAGAGGTGTTTGTTATCAATAAATATACGGTTTATTTTCATAACCTGTGTGGTGTCCTTTCATCTGGTATTCAAGGGGTTATATTGTGGTAAAACAGCTGGCTTCACATGCCAAAAGAGTTTAGCCTAAGACTGCTTTGTCCATGCTACCATTAAGATAGCTGGTCTATAAGGTTGACTTACAACCAATCACCATAAGGGTTGTTTGGACTGATACAAGGTGATCACGAGAACTAGTGAGCATCATATATCAGGCCAACTTCTCACACATAGGCCCTGGGTACCTGGTTGGCAGGAACCCAGGCCACAGACAGTCAAATCACATCAGCAGTTCAGAAAAAAGAGGGGGCATACTAAGGCAAGAAAGATGGCACTTTCTCACAATTCTCCTTGCTTGGATCCTTCACCGAATATGTCCAGCGTGTATCAGATGTTTTTGGCTTTGCATTTTACAACGTCCATCTTGACAAACTCAGAGTTTTTGTTGATCGAAAGGATCTGCACATGTCGCAGTCTTGTTAGTTGTGCTCTGGAGACTAGCACAAGTTGCACACTTTGTGCGAGTCGATGCAGATTTTTTGCTTAGCACCAACGGTAGATTTTGAAGCTAGTCCCTTCCATTGACTGAGAGGTGGACCAACACGGTTAGGCCAGACGGCCTTTCACGAGTCTTCTGATTGAAATTTTCCTCTACCAATACAGGGAGAAGTGGGATAAGCGAACAAGACAATACAGACACAGGTATACTGGATTACGCACCGAGAGGAACCTGAAGAATGGATTCAAACCGGAGCGCAGCAATTCATGTCCAAATCCGATGGCGGAAAAAAGCAATCCAAGGATTGAGAGAAAGTGGCTCTATATATACTGGACCAAAGTAAGGTACAGTGTGTATAGAGACCACAACCCCCAGAGGTATAACAGAGGTTAAAGTCAGGGCTTACCTTACTCTCCAAAGTGGTAGCTTGGTCGAGCAGTAAGACAGTACCAGAGGACAGTGTAAAGCATTTGTTGTACACACTCAGTCAGGAAAAGGTTTCACACACTCAAGGACTGAACTCCAGGCCAATCGTTTTTATATCAAAATATATAGTTGTTTTATTTTTAGAACCAACAGGTATCAAAATATATTTTTCTAAATATGAGTGTTCTCAGATAATTGCTTTGTAGAAATATAATAAACTTTGTAAACACAATAGGTACAGGGGTTGCAGTAGGCAACACAATTCTTAACATTGAGCTCAATGGGTTTTTCTACATGAATGCAGTTGATTACTTTATAGATTACTTTTGTAACTCCAGGACTGGATCCTAGATTCAGTCCTGGGGTCCAAGCTGAAAACAGTTTAGTAAAAACGTTTTGGTTATTGCAATGATTTTTAAAGACTATAAAGGTATTTTAAAAGTTGACACTTCGAAACTTTTTAGTGAAAAACTAGCAATGTTATCCTATGAAGGAAATTCAAGTCACAGGTAAAGTAGGTTCTCGTTACTTTTGTAATCCAGGATTGGACTCCTAGGTTCAGTACCGGGGTCTCTATTTAAGACGAGTAAGTGTTTACGTTTTAGTAGTTGGTACGATTTTTAAGGAATATTTGTACTTTTCAAAAGTAGACAGAAGAAATTTCAGAGAAAAACAGTCAATGGGTTCCTATGGGAGAAAATTCAGGTTATGGGTAAGTACAGTTCTAATTACTTTTGCAGTTCAGTACTGGGCTGCGAGGTACAGTACTGGCTCCTCTCTTGACTACTCCAGGTGAGTAATTAGAAATTCGTTACTCGGCTGATTTTATAGGAATATTTTAGAGTTTCAAAACTTCACACTTAAAAGATTTTTCGAGCCAAACCAGTCAATGTTATCCAATGGCAGGAAAGTGAGTTTAGTTTCCAGGTGAGTACTCGACTGGTGAAGTTAAGGTTCTGGGCATAGACTCAGGGTCTCCCAGGGTCAGGAAGGTACGGTAGTTACACCCTCAGCGGCACAGAGGCAGCCGGGTGCAGAGAGAGTAGGCCCAATGCAATCCAATGGAGGGTAGGGGCCTTCGGTTGGTGGCTGCAAGCAAGCAGGCCACGCGGCTGTGGGAGCTGAGCTCCTGGTCACTTACTCAGGGCAAGTGGGGGAGTAGGGTAGTAGTTGCACTACCAGCGGCACTCGCGCGGCTGGGTGCAGGGTGCTATTTAGCCGTCGGGCGCTCAATCTTAGCCAGTGGGAAAGTTAAAAAGTGAACAAAGGCTGCAGGATCGGGGACGGAGATTCTTCAGGTGTGACCACCACTTTGAGGTAAGTTGGGATCTTGGAGAAGAGGTAGGTACCCCAAAGGAAGGCACAGGGGGCGCCGGGTGCAGGGGTGTCTTTTGGCATCGGGAAAGCTTACCCTCAGCTGGTCGCAGTTGAGGGGGGTCCCTGATTCTGAAGCTACAGGCGTCATCTGGATCATCGAGGAGGGTCTTTGGGCACTGGATTTCAGGTTCCAGTCGCCGGGGGGGCGTCCTCGTCTTGGATCACTCGGGCACGGGCAGAGTGGGTTGGATTCGCGGTACCTGGCTGGTACCAGGGGTATTGCTGTTGGAGCAGAGCATCTGCTCAGGGGAGTCCCAGTCTGTTAGAGGGTCAAGGCAGGCAGGTCCTCCGGGTTGTCCAAGGTAAGGTTCCTGCCCGTAGAAGTCACCGAGATTAAGCAGGAGCAGGTTCCAGGATCAGGATCAACAGGCCGGTAGGGCTGGGGCCAAGTCAGTTGGCGGCGTCCTGTTAGCAGCTGCATGGCAGGTTTTCGTCTTGACCTTCTTTCTTCTTTACTTATTGGGATCTGAGGAAGGAAGGTTCAGGGTGCCCCTAAATACTAGGGGCGTTACAGGTAGGGCAAGGGCAGGGACCAATAGGTCCTGAGGTGGGTACAACCCCTTGCCTGCTCCTCTCCTGTGGGAGGGGGCCGGAGCCGGAGCCTAACTGATTAGGCAGGGCTCCCTATCTTCAAGATTGCCGGAGCCCGGGGTTGTGCTTCACCTAGCCTCTCCAACTTGTGGGGTGGGGTTGGCACACTCCCCTTCCTGACGTAGGGTTTCTCGCTAGTCTTCCCGCCAAAGTGGGGGTCAGAACTGGTGGGGGCCAGTTGCTGAGTACAGCATGTGGTCTGGAGAAGCTCACAGAGGCGGCATGACTTTGAAGCTTCCCCCCCCCCCCGCCCATCCTGGGGGAGGAGACCTAGCACCTCGCCCAGGATGTGCATTGTTGCAGGCCCAGGAGAGCGGGGGGGGCTCTCCACCCAGGGGTCCAGCAACATGTCTGCTGTGTGGCAGCCTAAGCAGCATCTCAGACCAAACGTGGATTGTAGGTTAGGATTTCAGGGGGCATCTCTAAGATGCCCTCTGGTGCATTTTACATTAAATGCCTCACTGGCATCAGTGTGGGTTTAATGTGCTGAGAAGTTTGATATCAAACTGGTCAGTCTTCAGTGGAGCCATTATGGTGCTGTGGAGTTCGTAATGACAACCTCCCAGCACCATATACTCTTAATGGCATCACTGCACTTACAGTGCCCAGGAATGGCCCTGGGTACTCTAGGGGCACAGGGCTCATGCACATGTGCCCACACCACTGGCATAGAGCACCCAGCTAGAGGGGTGACTGAGGTATGTCAGGGCAGTGGGTCTTGTGGGCATGGCACACAGTGATGTGTGCCATGTCGACTGTTTACTTCTGTACCTAGACACTCAGCCTGCAAAGGCAGTGTGTGGGCGTCAGGGTACGGGGCCCCTGAGGGTGGCACAATAAGTGCTGCAGCCCTTTGGGGTCTTCTCTTGTCATCATGCCTTGGGTGCCTTGGGTACCATTTACTAGGGGCTGATAGGTGGCCAGAGATGCCAATTGTGGTTTAGTTTCAACACAGTTTTAGGGAAGGAACACAGGCCCTGGGTACCTGGTTGGCAGGACCAGGGGAACACTCAGTCAAAGAACATCAGCAGTTCAGCAAAAAGTGGGGGCATACCAATGCAAGAAAGATGGCACTTTCTCACAACGATGGAGTCGATATCCTTGAACACTATCACCGAAAGGAGGAGTCACCTTACCTCAAGACTGGAAAGACTTCTTCAAAGAAAAACAACTTGCAAACATCCGGACCCAACACTATATAGCAGGACTATGCAAAGCATGGAATCTATAGCTCACATGCCTCAAACCAATTGTTTAGCTTTTCTGAATGATTTAGTCCTGTCAACCTGTTACATTAATGCCCTTTTTACATCTAAAGTGTGTTATGATCTTTCTGTAACTGTGTGGAGGTGTTTATTGTGGTACAGGTGAAAAAGAAATGGGAGTGTAACCACTCCCTCAAAACTCAACTGCTTCATATGAGTTTGTTGTTTTGCTGGCTGTACCATATTTTTTTTCCAAGCTGCATTTAAAGTGTTTACTATACCGATCGAAACAATAGCATTGAGATATATATGTATATATATATCCCGGACCGAAGTAGATTCGAACCGAAACGTGACATACTACATCCGAACCCATAGGAGTAAAAAAAAAAAAAATGTGAAGATGGCATCTATTACCATGCACAGTATTCCCAAGAGGAGGAGTCACACAGCCTCGTGAGTTGAAGACAACCTCTTGGAGAAAAACCAACTTGTAATCATCCGAGCCTAACACTATATGGCAGACTTAGGCAAAACATGTATAGCTACAGCACAAATGCCACTAACAATTAGTTATCATTTTTTTCTTAAAATGTGTTGTGGAGCAGGAGCTAGTACATGCATTTCGCTCCACTTTCACAGTGCAGATTCAAGCAAACTGTTTCTGTGGTATATTTTAATGAAGAACTAGAGTTCAAGCATTTGGAAGCAGCTGTACAGGCAATTCTTGATCCATACAGTTCAAATCATCAGATTAAAATGTATACAAAATGTATACTTGCGTGATGCACTCTTAACACTAATGGTTCACTCAAGACTTCCACCTGCCGCAGCATGGAATGGATACAATTGCCATAACAAGATTACAGGTCCTCCTTTTGAACCATTACATTCTTGTCAGTTGCAATATCCTTCATGTAAACTTGCTTTTTTAATTGCTATGACTTCTCTAGGAGGCAGATGCTATTTGTAATTGATCACATCAATGCTAAATCGTACAGTTGGAAACATTAGATTTCCCCAAGAACAGCTGTTCACTTGACTTGCACACCCCTTACCTGGGCCAAGTGAAGGTCATACTGTGGCATGTTTACCAGGTGATTTCGGATCAAAAGCTCCACTGCTTCAACACTGTACTTGTATTCATCTCTGCACTCAATTAGACAACTGCAATAGTTAAATTAAAGTCTTTGAGTAACATATATTACAATTTAACAGAATACAGAAAGCATTTTACACGCAATTAAGTTGCTAGGCCACCAGTCACATTAAACTAGTCACTCAACTACAATAGTAATTTGTCTAAAGTCAAAAGTTGTGCATTGTTCTGCAAACTAGTGATTGGGTCCAGAAATATCCATAAAAATATTTTACATTCTTCCTTGGGTGAATACATCTGTTGTGCTGTAAGAACTATTACTCACCTTCAGCAACTATCATACTGATGGAAAGATTCCTCCTAAGCCCCTTATGGATCAAGAAAATATGAATGGGTCGTGTCGGAAGCTAGCTCTGTATATACTATACCAAAAAGAGGTATAGTGTGCAGAGTCCAGGGGATCCCCAGAGACTTACAGAGGTGTAAGCAAATAATACTAAAAGCTCCATTTGTGATAGTGTGGTCGAGCAGTTGGGATCATCAGAGGGCGATTTTTAGATGTTATTGTACACACTCGGCAAGAAATTATAGCACACAGACTCAATCCAGACATATTGTATGTATACAAAAATGATACTTTTATTTCTAGAACTAAGAGAAAATTAATTGCAGGAAAGTAACTGCTTGTAAAGCAGTAATACTTTACAAAAGCTGTAGAATTATTTTGCAAGGTCCGTAAAATACGTTATAGTAGGATAAATATTCTTTGCAGTGTTGGGAAATGCTTTGTAATACTTTGAGAAGTCAACACTTAGCTCAAAGTCAGACAAATGCTACAATCCTTGTAAGTGCCCACTTTTTGCATGGATGCCCTCACTTTTTCCCAAACTGCTGATGTACTTTTGACTAAGTGTGCCCTGGGTTCCTGCCAAACAGGTACCCAGAGCATATGTTCTTTACCCAAACTGCATTAAATACAAAACTCAATTGGCACTCTTTGGCCACAGGACAGTCCCGTGTCAGTTAGAATTCAGATTTTCGAATTTGACACATTTTTCCAAATTACTAAAAGTCTTGTTAGGGCCTTGGTTAAGTCCCTTTTAGAATTGTAGAAAAACAAAAGCTCACTTTAGTTAGGGGTAAGATGTTTTTCTTTTACAATGTCTCTTAAAAAATAACCCAGCTGTTAGTCAAGATAACAATGCCCCAGAGAACCAGGTTGAGCAGCTCAACCTCACCCCATATCTCCTCATGGAATTTTGAAAGCTAAGATGTTAGAACATGGTTCTGACACTATGGGCCGCCCGATTTCTTTACTTTTTGTGCACCTAATTGTTGAGCTTTTACTGTGGGGGAGCCTCATAAGCTGGGAATCGCCTACAGTGAATCAGGATGTAAGAGACTGCATGGGGATTTTACTGGTGTCCCCTGGCTTGTCCAGGCCACTGCGCAGCAGCTGGAGTAAGGGACACCGGGTTGGTTACATGCAGACATGTGTACAGGCTTGTGCACACGTGTAGGGGCTGCACAGGGGAGATTCCTAGCATGTGCAGTATAGGAGCAGCTACAGAGTGAATGATATGGCAGGACTTATGCAGACTTGGGTGGTGACATGGAATAGGTTTTATACACTGGAAGGAAATATGCCAGGGTAAGTCCGTATTTTTCACTTCATTATTCCCTTATGGGGAGGTGCAACCCATGGGCACCTAGGGTAACTTCCATAAGGCCTACAGATTCCAGACATGAACTATCGTCCACTGTAGTGGATGTGAAAATAAGTATTCTGCAGAGTCCAAAGTCTTATTTGTACTGCTTTTGGGTCATACAGAACTGTTATAATTCTCTGAGTCAGCCATGACTAGACCCAGGCTGAGGGTTGACCTCAGCTGGATAGATTGATAACCTTTCTTCCACAAGCTAGGGCCTCCTCTCCACAAAGAAGAAGATGGGTGGGGCTACAGGCTCATCCATTAGCAGCTGTCACTGGGTGCCAGGCACCAAGCTGCACCAAGGAGGTAAGGCAGTAAGGGGGGAAGGAGTTTGGTCTCAGAGGCCATGTGGCCAGAGACACTGGCCGCCGCCATTTTGAACAAACCCAGAGGCTGGACAAGAAGGAGGGAGCAGGGGCAGGGAAGTGATGTGTCGCTGTTTGATAGGACCAACAGAGACATCCTGCCAGCCCCTACTCAACTTTTAAAAAGTGCTTGGACAGGAAGAGAAGCTCTCTTTGGGGTGTGGTCTGCTGAGGCAGAAGGTGCTGGAGAATGGTAATGGGCAGTTGGAAGGAGGACACCCCTGACTACCCCCAGGCCCCTAACCGCGTCAGAAGAAGAGCCCAGGACTGGTGCGCAGAAGCAGGGGCCTCTGCGCAGGAAGATGCGCAGAGAGGCAGTGAAGGCCGCCTGGGATCTTCAACGAAGCGCATGGGGCTCTGCTGCCGGTCACACTCATGCCGCCGGGGTGGGTCAAGTCCCGGGGGTTGCCCCAGGGAGAACGGAAGCCGGGGAGCGCCGTCACGCCCCCGTGAAAGAGCCTTGCAGGGGCCCAGGACCCCATCCCGGGCCCCGAAGCAAAGTCGGGGAGCGGCGTTGCGCTCCCCGTGAAAATTGCCCCAAGTGGGGCGCTGAGAGCCCACCCTGGCCCCCGCCGCTACTGGTTGCGGGGGAGCGCGGTGGTGCCCCCCAAAGATGTCCGGGGGCCCGGGACCCCATCCCCAGCGAAGAGACGGTGGCCAGGGGAGTGCCGCACAGCAGGAGTCCTCTCGTCTGCCCGCAGGAGCGGGCAGACCAGAAGTGATGGGCAGACCAGAAGTGATTGGCCGGCTCCCGAAGCAGCACAGAAGAGAGCTGGCCGTGCGCGGAGCTGGCGGGAGCAGCCGGGGGTGGGCTCCCCAGGCCTCCCTCCAACAAAGGAGGACGGCGGGGGTCCCGGGTGGGACCGAGCCCACGAGGAAATCCACAAGCTGTGCGAGGGCCCCGGGCCCCAGAAAGGAGAAGGAACGGCCGGGGGTGGGCTCCCCGAGCCGCTTACACTTACCTGGGGGTCCAGGTGGGACCGGGGCCCCAACCAAGGCCCCAGAAAGCGGCTAAGCACCAGCGCCGCCGCTCTCCTCGGCACAGCGGGAGAGCTGCTCATCGGTTATTCATGAGAAGGAGCTCAATCACCCCATAATGCCTTGCCAGGCATTTGGAAGTCTGCCGTTTTGGTGCTGGGGGGGGGGGGTCACCCTCAATTGTGAAAAGGTGCTGGGGAGCTGCTGGAGCACAGTACCCCCCCCCCCCCCATCCCCAGCACGAAGAGACATGTCACCCTAGGTTTCCTAAGGATTTCAAAGGAATAACCCCTCAAGGGCTCTGCCAACAGTTATCACCTTCTGGGTTGGAACTTTTGTTCTTCAGCTGAGGGTGTTTTCATAATTACCTCAAGGAGTGAAGGGCTGAGAGTGAATGTCTGGAAGAAGGCATTCCCTGGAGGTGAAGAGGAGCAATTGCACCGGAAATGCTTTTACTACTTTTACTACTGTTATTTCTTATGTCATAAGCAAAGTGGGGTTATGTTATCAGACATTCCTGATAGGGTGTCTGGCCGTATATGCATAATCCTGTGATCATCTGTGATGCCTTTCAGGGCTGTAATTGCAATGCATTTTTAATGATATCCAAATGTTGAGTACCATCATTCTAAAGTGGTGCTTAAACATATATTCTTGCTGCTGCTGTTAGGTGAGGCCTAGCACCTCGGCCCAGGATGTGCATTGTTGCAGGCCCACGAGAGCGGATGGCTCTCTACCCAGGGGGCCAGCAACATGTCTGCTGCGTGGCAGCCTCTCAGTCAGGACACTGGTTATGAGTTAGTTTCAGAGTTGCCCTCTGTCGTGCATTGTGCATTAAATGCCACCCTGGCATCAGTGTGGTTTAACATTCTGAGAAGTTTGATATCAAACTTCTCAGGCTTCAGTGTAGCCATTATGGTGCTGTGGAGTTCGTAATGACAACCTCCCAGCACCATATACTCTTAATGGCATCACTGCACTTAGTGCCCAGGAATGGGCTGGGCACTGTTGGGGCACAGGGCTCATGCACCTGTGCCCACACCACTGGCATAGTGAACCCAGCTAGAGGGGTGACAAGTATGCCAGGGCAGTGGGTTTGTGGGCATGGCACACAGGGATGTGCACCATGTCGACACTTTTTAGTTCTGCACCAAGTCACTCAGCCTGCAAAGGCAGTATGTGTGTGTCACGGTGCAGGGCCCTTAAGGGTTGCAAAATAAGTGCTGCAGCCCTTAGGGGTCTTCTCTGGTCACAGTGCCCTGGGTACCATTTACCAGGGGCTGACCTGTGGCCAGAGATGCCAATTGGGTTTAGGTTTCAACACAGTTTTAGGGAAGAAACACAGGCCCTGGGGTACCTGGTTGGCTGGAGCCCAGGGCACACTCAGTCAAAGTACATCAGCCATTCAGCAAAAAGCAGGGGCATACCATGAAAATGAAGAAAAAAAGAAAGATGGCACTTTCTTACATAGATCTGCAAGACACATAGGTTAGTTATAGATTCCTTAACTTAGAATTACACCCAGGCGGTAGACTGGATCCACAAAGTTTGTCAGCAGTACACCTGTCAAAAGGTGGCATCGGTCGGCTCCGCGTTCGTTGGTAGCTACAAAGACGCCGCCCTCGCGCGCGGACCTCAGTTCAGTACATGACTTTCCACGCCAGAAGTGCAGAGCCATGCAAGACAGTGACCACTGGTACACAAAACTAGGGTCCTAAAAGGAAGTCCTTAACCCTAAAAGTCCGTTCGCAGAACGGGTAGGATGGGTGGGGCTGTAAGGAATCTATAACCAACGTTTCTTACAGGTACATCGTTACCAAAGGTAAGTAACTTGCTCATCTGAAAGAAACGGTTATAGATTTCTTACCTTAGAATAAATACCCCAGCAATATCAACCCCGGAGGTGGGTCTGCAAACCAAGATCACACCAGGAAGTCCTGGAGAACCGAACGGCCAAAGAAGCCGTCTCCCCGGACTTGGCTAACCAGGCAGTAATGTCTTGTGAACGTGTGCAGCAATGCCCACGTAGCTGCCTGACAGATGTCATTATAGGGGGACTCCGCGTCCCAAAGCAGTGGTAGCTGCCGTCGCCCTTGTGGAATGGGCCGCAACCCCACTTGGAGGCTCCTTCTTTGCCAAGGAATAATAAGCTTTGATGCACAAAACGACCCATTTAGAAATGGTCCATTTGTGCACAGCCCAACCTTTTTTTGCGCCCACATAGCAAACAAAGAGCTGGTCATCCACCCGGAATTGTTTTGTGCAATCCAATTAAAAGGAAAGCACACGTTTTGGATCCAGAGGGTGGAGCCAGCCTTCTTCTTTGGAAGGATGTGGAGGAGGAGAGAAGGTAGGCAAAGTGATGGTCTGTCCAGTATGGAAAAAAGTAACCGCTTTGGGAAAGAAGAACTGACTAGTTCGAAGGAAAATCTTGCCCGGATGAACCGTCAGAAAAGGAGGCTGATAAGAAAGTGCTTTGAGCTCACTCACCCTGCACGAAGAGGTGATGGCCACCAGAAAAGCAGTTTTTAAAGTCAGAAGCCCGAGAGGACAGTTATGTAGCGGCTCAAAGGGAGCACACATTAGATATGCAAGAACCAAGTCCAAGTCCCACTGGGTCATTACGAAGGGAAGAGGAGGAAAAAGATGTGTAATGGCCTTAAGGAAGCGATTTCCAACAGGGGATTTGAAAAGTGAAGGCTGATCAGGAAGAATAAGAAAGTCTTAAATGACAGAGAGGTAGCCCTTTAAAAAGCCCAGAGCAGGGCCCTGCTGGGCCAAAGAAAGGAGGAACAAGAGAACCTCAGAAAGTGGGCAGAGAGGGGATCCACAGCCTTTGCTGTGCACCATGCCACAAATTTGTTCTACCAACAGGCGTATACAGTCTTAGTGGCGTGACCCCTGGCTGCCAAGATTACATCACAGACTTTGGGAGGCAGGTCAAATGACAAACTGCCGCCACTCAATCTCCACGGAAGGAGGTAGAGGCTGGACCGGTTCGGGTTAAGGACCGTCCCCTCCTGCAGCAACAGAAGATCCTCCCTAAGAGGAGTCGGATCGGCAGATCGATGGCCATGTTGAGCAGCACTTCGTGCCCAATCTGGAGACACAAGAATGACTTGGGCCCAGTCATGCCTGATCACCAGCACTCTGGGCAACAATGGTATAGGTAAAAAGGCGGACAACAGACCAAAACTCCACTCGCGAAGAAAAGGATCGCCTAGCGAGTGCCGCCTTGGAAATTCCAAGCCGCAAAATTGCTGACATTGTGCGTTCTCTTCGGTGGTTAATAGATCTAACCAAGTATCTCCCCACTGATGAAAGAGACCTTGCACCACCTCCGATTAAAGACTCCATTTGTGATCTATCATGCACCTGTGGCTCAGTTAGTCTGCGCTGTGTTCAGGGAACATGCCAGAAGTTGAACCACCAGGGATATGCCCTGATGTTCCAGTCATGTCCAGAGGCGGAGAGCCTCCTGACATAGGGTCCATGACCCCATCTTGCTCTGTTTGTTGTAGTACCACATGCCGGTGGTGTTGTCGGGGAACACCTGCACTATTCTTCCCCTGACAGAGGGAAGGAATGCTTTTACTGCAAGACAAATTGTCCAAAGCTCCATAAGGTTGATGTGGAGCCCGAACTCAGCTGGAGACCAGATATCTTCTGATCTCTGCCTCATCCATGTGGCCACCCCATCCCAGAAGGGACACGTCTGTCACCACTATGTGTCTGGTTGGGGAAGGGAGAGGGATCTGACAATGACCCAATCCTGGTTCGTGAGCCACCACCGCAATTGCCGTGCAGTGCCCTTCAAGATCTGGACGCAATCTGACAGATTTCCCTTATGCTGCACCCACTGGAAGTTCAGGTCCCACTGCCGAGCCCGCATATGCCACCTGGCATAATCGACCAGCAGGATGCAGGAGGCCCAGCAGCTTCAGGATCATTCTGACAGAAACCCAGGATAGAGGCTGAAAGATCGGAATCATAGCCTGAATATCCTAGATTCTCTGTTCGGGAGGATAGACCCGAAACCGCATCATGTCCAGAACTGCTCTGATGAAGAGGAGCTTCTGAGAGGGAATCCGATGCGATTTCGGCACATTGATAGAGAACCCCAGCGAATGCAGGAGGTCGGCGGTAGTCTGGAGGTAGGAGACGACTGCCTGGGGCGAGACTGCCTTCAAAAGCTAGTCGGCGAGATCGAGGAAGACGGACTCCCCTGATCTGCGCTGATGAGCTGCGACCACCGCCATAATTTTCGTGAACACCTGAGGGGAGCTGGTAAAGCCAAAGGGGAGCACAGTAAACTGAAAATGCTTGTGGCCTACCGTGAACTGCAGGTAACGCCGGTGGGCCGGCAGTGCGGGGATTTGAAAGTAAACGTCCTGCAAGCCCAATGCTACCATCCAGTCTTCTGGGTCGAGGGCAGACAAGACCTGAGCAAGCATCAACATTTTGAACTTCTCTTTCTGGAGGAAGTGGTTGACGTTCCCAAGATCCAAGAGAGGACGCAGACCCTTGTCCTTCTTGGGGACCAGAAAGTAGTGGGAATAGCAACAACGACCTACTACTGGGACAGGAACGAGCTCAATGGCTCGCTTGGCCAAAAGAGCCGTAACTTTCTGCTGGAGAAGTGCCAGGTGATCCTCCGACGTGAGGTGGTACTGCGGGGCATGGCTGGAGGGGTAGCCTCGAAGGGGAGGGAGTAGCCCCTTCGGACTATCTGCAAAACCCACCTGTCTGACGTGATGATGGGCCAGTGTGGGAGGTGATGGCGGATCCTGCCGCCCACTGGCGATTGATGGGCCTGAAATGTCGGACTAGGAAGGTTTGGAGGCGGAAGCAGGGGGTGTGATGGACTGGCCCGCTCGCTGGCCCCCAGAAACACAGCGGTTGTTCCCACGTCCCCGGCACCGCAAAGGTTGTGGAACTTGCATCGGCCTGTGGCCCTGGGGTGGGACGTAGTGGGGCACACCTTCCGTGGCCACGACAGTGGCAAAAAGCAGACTGCGCAGGGTGGTTAGAGAGGCCCACGGTCTTGGCCCCAGAGTCCTTGAAATGCTCTAGAGCATAGTCTGCTTTGTTGCAAAAAAGGCGATGGCCATCAAAAGGCATGTCCATTAGGGTGCTCTGAACATCCCCAGAAAAGCCAGTCGATCTCATCCAGGGGTAGCATTGAAGGGCTGCCTAAGTGGAAATCGTCCTGTCTTGAGTCTCAGCGGTATCTAGCCCACAGTGGATGGTAAACTTCGCTGCGTCCCTCTCTGCGGCAACAGACTGGGAGAATACGGTCCGGGCCTCCTCCGGACACTAAGGCAGCACTTGCGCAACTGTGTCCCACACAGAGTGGAAATAACGGCCCAATAGACATGCAGTGTTTACCAACCGCAGACCCAAGCTGGAGGAAGATAAAATGTTCTTCCCAAAATTATCCAGCTTTTTGGCTTCCCTAGCCGGTGGAGCGTTAGGGAATGAATTCTTGGAAGTAGAGGCTTGGACCACCAAGATCTCGGGCGTAAGGTGTTGGGAGAGGAAAGTGGGGTCACCCGGGGCCGGGCGGTCAAGTCAGGGGCATCCTATCCACGGGAGCCCCAGTGTTGGACCTGGACCAGGTGCCTAAAGCGATGTCAGTGAGTGCTATATTAAACGGCAATTGCAAAAACAACAAGTGATGGACTGAATGTGGATCAATGTCACACACTCCCCCAGTCAAAAGATCTGCGGCAGCAGGGGCGCCAAAGAGCTCGCTTGGGGTTGAAGCACCTCTGTCAGGAGGTTAGTCCTGACCGCCAATGTAGGGAGCTCGAGGTGGAGAGCCTCGGCCGCCCATTCGCCACACCACTGCATGGAAAGCTCCCTCCTCCGTAGCCACGGTGGGAGGAGACAACCTGCCAAGGTATGGGGAGGTATTGAGACTACTGGCATCCCCTAGGTCCTCTCTCCAGTCCAGGTCATAACCCAACTGGTCGGTCAGAGGGTCACCTGACCCCTCCCAGTCCACGTCCTCTGGGTGCCAATCTGGCCTAAAAGGGACCCCACGAGCTAACAGGGGCACAAAGAAACCACTCGGCGTCGGATCCATTGTCGGGCGACGCTGGTCCGGCTCCGTGTCAACATCAGGATGGAGGCCATGGTCGATGCCAGCCAGAGGCACAACCAGTGTCAGGTGCGGTGCCTAAGGATCCGGTTTCTGGCCTGGATCCATGGGGGCCCTGCGGCGTCGGGCCAGAGCCGCCGGCAGGGAAGGCCTATGACCCCCAACAAAGTCTGCGGGCCTGAAGGCACACCAGCAGAGTTGGGCTACCTAAAGATGGCATGCACCGCCTCGTAAAACTGACAAAGCTGGGCTGGAGTCGCTCCGGGTACCAGAAAGGGAGGGGAAACTCAGTCTCGACCCTTCAGGCTCTGCATGCGGAGCCGCGGGAGGGGCACCGCCCGCATCCCGTCAGCTGACCGGTGGGGAGAAGTCGAAGAGCGACCATGCTTCTTCGACTTCTTGTGCTTCGACTTATCTGACTCAGAGTGCGACAACTTGGATTACTAGTGGTGATGGCTCCGCAACTGGTGACTCAACCTTCCGCACTACCGGGACCTCGAATAGCGCGGAGCCGACTGCCGGTGTTCAAGAAGCTTTTGGGACTGCTTCTGCAAAGACTTTGGAGACATGGTCCGGCAGACTGAGCACAACTTGGGGTCGTGGTCGCACTGCAGGCCAAAGAGGCACATGCGGTGCAGATCCGTCACCGACATCAGTCGAGTAGAGGAAACCCCAGCCTTGAAACTGGGCATCCCTACGTCCACCAGGAGTCAGTAGGACTCAAAAAGACTTCGACAAATGTTGCAAAAAGAATTCAGTCAAAAAGTGACTGGAGGTACCGCTCTCTCCAGGTCTGCACTGGCTGGTGCGGAAAAAGGAGGAACTGACGCCAGCGAGTGAGGGCGGCGTATAAGTAGCTACCGTGACGTCATCCCGGCGACCACGATGCCAACAACTGACGCGGAGCCGACCAACGCCACCTATCGACACGCAGAGGTACTGCTGTCAAAAAACTTTCCATATCCAGTCTGACACCTGGGGGTAATTCTAAGGTAAGGAATCTAGAACTGTTTCTATCAGATGTGTACACATTCCAAAACAATTAGTTAGCAAATCATGTATAGTGCAAGAAACATACATATCAACTGTTACTAAACATTCACAGAACACAGCTCAGATTGAGATGGTTCATTTATGAAAGTCAGTTTTTTTGTTGCACCACAGCGTAACCTGTGCTAATCCGTAGCCCAGGTTTAAAAAATGGTGCTGACTGGAACAACAAGCAGTACATAATATTACCGATAAGTTCGACCACAGGTATCAAATAAGAATATAGGCACACATTAAAATTCTAAAATAAACTGAGGGACTGCACAATAGGTTTCACAAACTAATCCAGTCCAGCAGACATCTGAGCAGTAACAATGAGTTTTAAATTAAGAAGCAGAGGTATTAAATGCACTTAATCAGTGTTCCCTGGAGACAGGAAAGTTTCAGAGTGGAGGATTACTGTATCAAATTCATACTAACACCTATTCAAACAGTACACACCGGGTAATTTGCTTGTTGCACCACGGGGACCCATACGCCCGGCCATCCTGCAGGGCTTTCAAAACAAGGAGATGGCACTCACGGTACCGGAGTGGGTCTGCATCTGCTCCACTTGTTGCATCCAATAACCCTTCCACAGCCTAAGACAATAAAACAAACAACTATTATCTGATTTAGAATGCAAAATGGTCAATACATAGCCAAAAATAGAACAAGTTACCTACATTTTGTAACATTTTTCCTGGTGAATACTTGAACAGCAGTTTACTCACCTTGAAATATTCCCACAAAAACCTCAACCCGCCCCAGGTGCCAAACTGGATCCAGATTTTATAGCAGTTCTCTTGCACATCATGTGGCTCTACAATGGTTCAATACAGCCAAAGTGACGAGGCAGTCGTACATAAGCACCACCACTGTTTGCTGCCATCAGCCATCGTTTCGCTTTTCACATCCTCAAACAAGCATTAAAAATGCAATAGGTATCGCCTTTTAATGAGTTAAAGCCATTTGCTTTGCTATACAATACCATTAGCAAAGACATAGGCTTTAACTTAAAGGCGAGACCTATTGCATTTTCAATGCTTATTAATTTCTGTGCTTGTTGCTTTGTCACTTTACTAAAATCAAGTAACCTTAGGTTTTTAATCTGTGATATGTTACCTTTTCCATTCCACACATTTGCGTGCCATCTGTTAGCGTTGAATCAGACGGTAATATCAAAAAGGTTAAAAATGTAATCTAGTTAAATGCCTTTGCTACGTTAAAAGCACACTCTGGGGGTCATTGGAATAGGTTGTGTGGCTGATTTTGGCTGCTGTTTCTTTAAAGAAAGAAACATTTTTTTGACAGAACCTGGGCTTGCACAAACCGCAGACGCGGTTGTTCCTGTACCAGCTGGTAAGATTACAAAGGGAAGGGTTGCAAATGATAGCACTGTTATGTTTGAAGATTTACACAATTTACGAGATTGTTGTATTCTGTTCATAATAGTGTACTGAAAGAGTAGCATGTCCTGCATGTAAAGAAAAAATAGACAATGCGTTTGCAACAAGGTAAAAACATAGCTGGTCATTGTTTACACACACTGTATTCTGCAATGTATGTGAATGCTGCCTCTGGTTTTTTTTGGGAGAAATGCAGAATTGTTGATGCTTGTATTAGCATGGTGTAAGTTGCCCGTGGAAGATAACGGAAGTATTAGAAGCCGATCAAAGTGTGTAAAGTGAGAGCGCCCCAGATCTTGTGCACTCTGCCCTTTGCGCGCGGCCACTCTTACGTATAGTTATATTTCTCTCCGCTGTCTTCAAACGTCAACCTGTCCTGGGTAACATTGCCTGCAAAACGAGCTGCCTTGTCTCGCAATTTTGAACCAAAAAGACCAGCTGTAAAAGTAAGTAGGGCGCAATGCTTTAGAAGCCTTCAGAGGCTAATGCACAGGGGCACCTTGTTTTAAAATAACTCGTTAATAATTTAGCTTCCGTCAGGTTTTTATACTCGATAGTTACAATACATTCTACAGAGGCCAGGGAAAAGATTAGTGAACCAGTTTTTCTCCGCTCTGATAAGTGTAATGCGCCACGTGTCTAGGACCAGATGTCTTGTCCACTGTGGAAATGCAAGGGCGTCCACAGTCCTTGTCAGTGATACTCTGCGGTTGAAGTGCGTAAAGTATGGGAACAGTGAGGCGGCATGCAATGTAGGCGGCGCCAGAGACGTTCTAATAGTGGTGAGGAATAGTTACATATTCTTCATAGTGCAATGAAGTCCCTGGCTGCAACTTAAAGCACTATGAATATACGGGTTATTATTTTATAACTTATGAAGCACAGTATTAGATAGGTTTTCACAAAATATGTACAGAAAATTAGAGTTAACGAAAAATCAAGTGCTTTCAAAATGTAAGTGTTTAGTAATGCATAGACTCTACCCTAATGCAAACCTCTTTAGATGGAGGCAGCTTACCTAACAACATGTATGTTTCAAGACACTTTGTAGCTTACAAAAACAAGCGCTCGCTAGACACGCAGGCATCTGCTGTTTATTTTTGCATTGCGCTTTCAAAACTGAAAGCGCGAAGCAAAAATAAACACGCAGCGCCATATCTTTTTTTGTCCAGCACAATCAGACAGCCGGACTGGCATGTGCAAGGCAGCGCGACGAGGCTTCTGATGATAAACTTCGTTACGACAGCCGTAATGCAGGCGACAGAGTCCTTGGGAGCCGTCCAAAAAAGTCAAAGGGCGGCACCGGAAACCCTCCTTTTCAATGGGAAGCCAGCGTTTAACAAAAACGCTGACATTACCCAATAAAATGAAGGGGCGGGTGTTGAAGTCATCCTGTGCCCTGGGCACCCCCAAACTTTTTGCTGACTGGAACTGGTGGTAACTGACTGACCCTGGGCTCTGTTTAACCAGGCCCAGGGCCAGTGCCAAGCTAAAAGGAACACATTAGAACACAGTTAAGACACCAAACATACACTAGGGTACACTATAGTATGGTGGGGTACCCCTGTAGTTGGCATGACCTACCACCTAAGCCCCTAGTATGTAACAGGGCAGTGGATTGAAACTACCTAGAAGTCTCCAGTATCCTGGGGCATGGCAGTTTAGAGGCCAGCAGATTCTCTGCATCAGCATGTGTGCAGTGCTGAAGCCTGAGGTCAGTTTAAATTGTGCCCAAACTTGACTTTGGGGGGGTAGGGGCCCTTAAAAATTAAACACCTACCATGTTTTTGCATATTAGGGACCCCCAGGGTCACCCCTAGGTATTCCAGGGGTGGGGGATCAGTTATCTATAAGGAGCGCCCTTATAAAATGAGTTTTTAGAAGCCTGGGTAAAGTGAAATTTTACATTTCACTCCCCACATTGTCTTAAAGAGGTCCTCAAATTCGACTTTGATGCTGGAAGAATTGGGTAAGGGTGATCTGCAATATTTCTGCAGATTCAGAACCCCTGAGGTCTCCCCTAGTGGCACAGGGGGTGGGGGTCCGGTAGAAATTAGGGAAATACTTATAAAATATGGTTTTATAAGCCCTGGTGCTACAAAAGTGGTGCCAGTTATTTTCCCCATTGCAAACCCCATGGCCCATAGGTTAACATGGTAGGAAGTGATTGATTAATAAATATTGATAGGAGAAGACTAGCCGGACCATTCAAAGACTTCCCAGAATGGTCGTATTAAATCCAACAATATTATATTGTTGAATTTCTCCTAAAGTATACATTCAATAAGTTATGAGACTTTCTTGTTTGTAAGTCCAAATTCAGCCTTTCAGTGGTCTGCCCTGATTGGTCAGAGTTAAGTGGATTAGCCAGGCTACTGGGAGGGCAGTGATCTGTTCAATAGGAATGCCAGGCCAGGAGGTGGCGTCGAAAACTACACTCTTCAAAGGCAAGAGGGGAGGCCTGGGTTTTAGTCCACTATGACAATTGTGACCCAGAGTCAGGACTAGGCTTAAGAAAGGTATTTGCAGATGTTACTGGGATGGTCCATGGAAATGAGATATCCCAGGGGGTGTGTTTAGCCAGCTCTTACCTCCTTGCTGGAAAATCAGCCATTATGGATCTGAAAGGATGATGCACTCTGGGACAAACTAATGACACACTCCACAGGATGTGGTCATAACTAGGAGGAGTTGCCCTGCTCTCATTGGTCAGCAGTGACCGGTGCTTGACCCAGAGAATATTGAATACGTATCTGAGAGGGGCGGAGCCCTCCAGATCTGCTGCTTGAAACTGAATGAAGCAAGAAGTGCCCTGCTGAAGATTTTACTGTGTGCAAGGAACTCTAAGGCAGGGCCTATGAAGACTGCACCATCTGAAACTACTGCCCCGTGGATTACCTTGCTGCCAAAAGACTCAAGAGTGAAAACTCCATGCAAGCTACAGGTTAACAGAGCTCACCTGGACAGCCCCACAAAGAATTCAAAGCCTGGAGTACCAGTGGATTTGTAAGGGGTTTTGTTCAAGTGGATTGCGGAATTGAAGTTTCACACTTTCAAGGACCCTCTTGGAGATTCCAGAACCTTGGATTGTGTGTTGGATACTTTGGGACCTGCAAGCAGAACGCCGGGAAGGTGTTCTAACTGGACCCCGCTTGCTGAAGAAGGCGGCCCACTACAGTGGTGAGAATTCTTCAGAACAATTTATAAAGGTGTGTCCCTGACAGAGAAAACAAAAAGACTCAAAGGGGCGCTGTTTGTTTCTAAGCACTAGAAAGTGACTAATCTTTAAAAATTCATATATCAGGTTCCCTACAGTGGATTATTTTCGTTTTGGTGTCATTTAAAAGATAAAAATATTACCTATTTTTATAAATTGGTGTTGGATTTTTATTTTGTGTTGGGTCTTAATTATTTACTGAAATGGTATTTTTAAATGCTTTACATACCTGTCTTTGAAGTTAAGCCTGTCTGCTCGCAGCCACGTTACCAAGGGTTGAGCAAAGGAATACTTTTCTAAGACCTATGCTGAGTCCTATCATGTGTTAGTGGCCTTATTGCCAGTGGGAGACCTACATTTGCCCCTACCAATAACCCACTTTCCAACAGCGGGGCTAGAGTTTCCTTGTTGAAACTGACTTCTGGACTATCTGTCTACAGGAGACATGGTTAAATAACCCAATCCACCTACTGGGATACAAAACGTTCTTCTCCCAAGCAATAAGATCAATTTCAGGGAGAAGCAAAGGAGGACTAACAGTATATATTTCTAACCTCTGGCCATGTCACGAAACAACTCCGACAATACTACATCAAAATTATCAGATTATCAATCTCCAGGGAATCAATCGTGAGGTCTATACCATCATTAATTTCTATAACAACTTGAATACGATGGAGTGGTCTAAGACTCTAAATGAAATTTTGAACCAGACCAATGATCTTAAATTAAAGTATGCTAAGGTTCCTCACACAATAATCTGGGGAGGAGATTTCAACCTTCACATATGCAAGGAAAACAACACCTTCATTTGTGGGACCCCCGATGAACATGGAAATTGTCTTACCCACTTCTCCCACACTATGGAAGGTAACAACATGCAAGCTATCATGGCTGAATTAGATATGGGCTTTGCCAACCTATTAAAACATCCCATGACTCAATTCACTCCCACTTTTCACGGAAGAGGTCTCGAAACTTTGATTGATTACATATTAATATCTAGTAATAAAGCTACACGTATCAAGACCTTTGAGGTGCTCAATAACGTACTCAGTGATCACTTTCCATTAAGACTAACGTACCAAGAACTGATTCACCGAGAGAATAAAGATAAGGTGAAACTCGGAATGCTCAATCAGGAAGCATTAACATTGGATAGACTTAATGGGTTCACCCTTAAATGGAGCACAATGGATCAAGAGGCTGTCAGTAAAAGAATAATTACTGCATGTAAAAACCAAATAGATAGGTGTTTAAACCCTTCTACAGCACCAAAAGAGATTATGATCAATTTCGAAGAAATTCTGTTGAAAATAAGAAATGAACTAACCAACCCCTACAAAGCCAATAAAGCCCCCAGAACAGGATGGTTTGACACAGAATGCACTAAAGCATATTCCGAACTAAAAAAGGCCTTGACGAAAAAAGATAGAAATAGACAAGAGGTAACTAATTTACGAAAAACCTACAAACTGGCAATCAGGAAAAGAAAAACGGACCTGAAAACAAACCTCTGGACACAACTGTTAAAAAGCAGTTCTCTAAAAGACAGCGCAGCGTTCTGGAAAATAGTAAAAAATCATTTTTTAAAAGATAACAATAATGAGCCCTCCTTGGATGTAGCAATAAATGCACAGGATTGGGTGCAATATTTTTCAGGAGTATTTGGACATGATGAATCTGCAGACTTAACTGCTCAGGGATCTCTTCCGCCTGTGAATTATCCAATAGCCATTCACTTTACATTGAATGAAACAACAAAAGCCTTAAAATCGGCCAAAACAGGCAAAGCACCAGGACCTGACTCAGTCCCAATGGACTTCTATAAACTTTTACCTGATCTTTGGTCTCCTCTCCTTAACAAGGTACTAAATGCGGCAAAGAACACTAACCTCCCAGACTCTTGGTCCACCTCGATACTGGTCCCTATCTTTAAGAAAGATAATAGGGACAGTCCTTCTTGTTACCGCCCAATCTCCCTCCTGGATTCGATCGGAAAGATGGTGGGGCGCATACTTCTCGATCGTCTCCAGGAGTGGTCAAAAGAACATGGAGCGCTTTCAGATCTGCAATATGGTTTCAGGGCCGGACTGAGTACCGTGGATCAAGTGCTAAATTTAACATTACTGGCCGGAAAATACGTCAAAGCAAAGAGTTCCTGCTTACACATGGTCTATGTCGACCTCACAGCAGCCTTTGACTGTGTCCAACATTCCAAACTCTGGAGAATAATGCTGCAAATGGGGATTGAACCATCAATCGTTGACTTTCTCCGTGAATTATATACTGGCGCCACTGGAAAGGTCAGATTTGGGACCGGAGGACAACTGACAGACAGTTTTCCCATACAGAAGGGGGTCAGACAAGGGTGTGTACTGGCCCCCTTCTTATTCACGCTCTATACCAATGGCCTTGAGAATGCAATGCTAAAGGACATAAAAGATCTCCCTGAAGTAGGTCGTCGGCAGATTCCCGCATTATTATACGCAGACGACGCGGTAATTCTTGCTCAAACCCCTGTCCAACTTCAACGGGCTCTAAACAACTACAGCTCCTTCATGACCAGTTTAAATTTGAAAATTAACATTAAAAAAACGCACGTGATGCATGCAGGTACCAAGGGGAAAAAAACAAAAACTATATACGTGGATAACGTACCCCTCGCAAGAACAAAAACGTACCCTTACCTAGGCATCACCATAGACGAGGCCTTCAATTGGAAAGATGCAGTAAACTCTCGAAAATTGTCCCTCATAAGAACTATAGGGGCATTAAAAGCTTTTTCCCTTCGTCTTGGAAAAAGGCCCCCGACCGAAATGATCAAGATCTATAATGCTAAATGCATAAGTACTGCTACCTTTGGAGCAGGGGTATGGGGAACGACAAACGTCGAGCAACTGCAAAAAATCGAAAATTCCTTTTTCAGATTTTTACTGGCTGTCCCGAGAAGCACAACAACGTATGGATGTCATCTCGAACTCGGGGTGGAATTTATTAGTGACATTATTAAAATTCAACCAATCATGCTATGGCGCAGAATATGGGCCACGGATGAGTGTCACCTCACAAGATCAATAATCCAGGACTGTCTGAAATTAGACAACAGGAGAGAGATAAAATGGTTGGCCTATGTGGAATTTTTTTTTACAGATATTGGTATCCGGAGGTTTTTTGATGATCCATTTTCAGTGGCAGACATATCAAAAAAAGAACTGAAAATAATCTGTATGTCGCATCTATCTCAACTTCGGCTAATGACAGAAATAAGGAAGCCATCAGTCCAGCATTGTCTAATGATTCAGCTGATCCCTACCATCCAACCTTACCTGCAGTTTGATTTAACACAACATGAAAAGTTTCTTCTCACACGTTTTAGGTTTAATTTATATCACTATTTGGTTTTGTTTCCCAAACAAAACGATTGGACACATAACATCTCAGTATGCCCTTGTGACTCAATGTCACCCCAGTCCAATATTCATGTCTTATTTTTTTGCAAATTTTATATACCATTACGTAGAAGATGGATAATACCAGTACTTAAAGTCTTAAAAATCCGTAGATGCCGCCCCGCTTACTTGGCACTACAATTTCTGGAAAACTACCTGATGTCCAAATCGGTCGTACAATATCTTAAACTTTGTATCAGACATAGACTGAATTTATGATCAAAGATGACGCTCTCTATTTCCTTTTAGATGTATCGTTTGATTCAAAATGAATGCATTTTAAAACATTTTTTGTGCTTTTATGTACTTTTATGGTTTTCAAAGAAAAAGGAAACCGAATAAAGTTGATTTGATTTGACTTCTGGACTATAGCTCTCGCAGGCAAGCAGCACATGCGCGCCCCAGCAGGCGCGACCTAAAAAGGAACATGAATTGTTGGCTACAGTATGTGGAGTACTAACTTAGGATGTTTGAAGATATTAAAATGGCCATCCCAACAGAACAGGGGGATGCAAAGGCAGTGCAGATTATACAGATAGGCTATCCGCAAAGGGTTATGTTTCTTACCCTGTAGGCATCGGTTCTTGGCATACAAGTTACTTACCTTCGGTAACGATGTATCTGGTGGAGACGTTGTCTAGCCGCAGATTACTTAACTTAGAATATCCCCAGGCGTCGGACTGGATCTGAACATTTTTTTGCAGCAGCACCTCTGCTTGCCAGGGGACAGCGCCTCACGACCCCGCCCTGACTTCGTCCAATACGTGACATCAGCGAGTTCATTTAAGTCCCTCCCGGCGCGCTGACGTCTGTTTTCTTCGGAGAAACTTTTCAGCGGCACAACGCGGAGCCACCAACAAAAAACTGTGAAAGTATGGGAATAGTGTGTGAGGGATGAAAAATCAGAGAATCAAGAAAGAGGATGGTGCAAGACACCATCATAAACGACAAAAGTAGACACTGCCTAAATATAAGTGAAAGAGCCCTGCAAGGAAAGCTAAGACCATTACCGAGTGCAACAAGGTAAGAATATCTCAACAGAGAGAAATAGACTGAAGCGTGCCGACCGTTAAGAACGGAGCACAGATAAAAAAATAGTCCACTACAGGAAGGTATGAAAAGACTGGCACTGCCCCTATAGTAATAGAGGTGCGAAACAGAACTCAAGAGATCCCTAAAGAAGAGGACTACAGAGGAGACAAGAACCCAGAGTCAATAGAGAAGGCGGGACGAAGGAAAGTTAACAGGAGAAGAAAATTAATCTCCTGGTAAAGGTGAATCAAAAAGGCACCATTTTACAGGAAAGAAGCCCCCCAGAGTGAGTCAGCTGTATATGGCAATTCCGAAAGAGCGCAACGATGTGAGCACCCATGAGAGAAAAACCAATGACAACTAAAAGAGGCCAGTGGAAAACAATACTCGGCAAGGTCCTCGCTGAATGGGGAGGCTTGGTGGGTGTCAAGGAATCTGCGGCTAGACAACGTCTCTACCAGATACATCGTTACTGAAGGCAAGTAACTCTTACATCTGATGGAGATATCTAGCCGCAGATTCCCTAACTTAGAATAGATACCACAATCGTACCCCAGAAGGGAGGTAGGTCTGCGACAGGACAACAGAAAGCGTAAAGCATTGGAACCGGCAACAGAGTGACAGACAATGGGGGAAGCTGTGGCGGAACAGCCAGACAGTAACCTAAGGAGCTTGGAAGAGCAGAGACACTGGGATTGCAAGACATCCCAAGAATGTCAGAATAATGCCAATACATACCCGTATAAGAATGACAGGTAGAAACGGCACCAGCCATATACCAAAACAAAGAAAGAGGGAGAGTGAGGAAGAAGGACCACTCAGCGTCGTAATGGTGCATGAAGAGCATGAAAAAAAGCAACCAGAACCGATCAGACTAGCGTATAGAAGGAAGGCCGGAGGAGCTATTGCCAAGAACCAATGCCAGAGGTAGAAACAGAGTAATGCTCCTAAAGAGCAGGCGGGTACATAAAACACGGCAAGTGCACACCCAGTCCCAAAAGGGTGAACAGGGGCGAACAACAGGAATGTAAAGCCCGCCGAAACTGGATACCACCGCAAAAATGCAGTAGGCAGACGGCCTCAAAATCTTCAAGGCAGCGTAGCCAAAGAAAGCATAAGACTGTCCAACCGGGCAGGACGAATGCCAAAATGAGAATCAATCCACGAAGGCCAAAATGAGAATCAACCTACGAGCACAGACATGTTGGGAGTACCAAGGACAACTGCCATCAGAAGAGCTATGCCGCAGGCGCAGCTGACATAATATTAGGATACCTAGTAAAGAGGCACATCCGAAGGAAATGGCAGTAGAGGCCAAAGCACTAAGCCACAGAACCGTGGGAAGAGCCTCAGAATTCGAGACCAAACCATCCAACCGGAGGAAAGTAAACGGAGTCCGAAAGTGAAATAAGTACGTGTCTGAACACTACTAAAAGGGGCAGTAGAAAAACTGGGAACCACCCAGTAAGCGGAAACAAGGAGGAACCTTACAGGCAACAAGCAAATGAAGCTCCCCACACCTGGAGACACAGGTTCAGACCTCGCAACCTTTGAAAAGAGATGCAACACAGTAAGAAGAATGCCACGGCAACCGGCATGTATACATAATGTAAGAAACAAATATGTAGAGACAGAATTAGCCAGGAGCATGAAACATGTGTATACCATATCATACCTAGCACAATAAGGGCAGGCATGAGCCGCTTAGAAGAGGATATCATGAAAAATCCCAAGGAGGTGGAACACCATAGAACGGACCACAAAGGGCGCATGGAGTCCACGTGGAGTATGCACACCCCAATCAGGGAAACATTTCTTAGGACAATTAAGCCAAGGCAAAAGAGCGCAGTAACGTATCAAACCCATGAACATGAGTTCCGAGCCCCAAGACTTTACCAACCTGAACCACCGGCTTAATGCACAAGTTACTACTTGTGTAACGCTACATCGGTAAGACACAAGTTAGTGATCGATACCTCAACTTACAATATCCCAGGCATCAGACTAGATCCGGAAAGTTTTGCTTAGCAGTACCCCTGCGCGTCAGTAGGTGGTGTCCTGCGGCTCCGCGTCCGTCACTGGCGTCGTCAGCGCTGAGATGACGTCACGGAGAGTACTTAGGCGCCACCCATGTGCGCTGACGTCAGTCTGTACCCAACTATACGAGCCAGGAACGCAGAGCCATGCAAGGTACTGACCAGTGGTGCAAAAAACTAGGGCCCTGAAAGGGATAACCTCAACCGTAGTCATCAGTTCGCAGAACGGGGAGGATGGGTGGGGCGGTACGGAATCGATCACCAACTAATGTCTCTTACAGATATATCGTTACACAAGTAGTAACTTGTGCATCTGAAAGACGTTTGTGATAGATTCCTTACCTTAGAATAGATACCCCAGCAATACAAACACCAGTGGAGTTTGCGAACAAATTACACCGGAAAGTCACGGAGCACAGAAAGGCCAAATAAGCCTTCTCTCCGGACCGGACTGTCAAGGCAGTAGTGCTTGGTAAACGTGTGCAGCGAGGCCAACGTAGCTGCCTGACAAATGTTCTGCAAGGGAACGCCGCGCCCCAAGGCAGTAGTGGCTGCCGTTGCCCTGGTGGAATGGGCACACAATCACACAGGAGGCTCCTTTTTGGCCAAGGAGTAACATGCTTTGATGCACAAAACGACCCACCGACAGATGGTCTGTTTGTGCACGGCCTGACCTTTTTTGGTGCCCACGTAGCCAACAGAGCTGATCATACACCCGGAACTGCTGTGTACGCTGCAGATAGAAAGCGAGCGCACGTTTTCGATCCAAACGGTAGAGCCTCTCCTCCTCCCTGGAAGGATGCGGAGACAGAAAGAAGGTGGGCAGATGTGATAGCTACCAGGAAAGCCATCTTTAAAGTGAGAAGACGTAAGGGACAGTTATGAAGGGGCTCAAAGGGAGCACACATCAAATAAGTCAAAACAAGATTCAAGTCCCACTAAGGCATTATGAAAGGCACGGGAGGAAATGTGTGTGTAATGCCGTTGAGGAAACGGTTAACAGCCGGGGGCTTGAAAAGAGAAGGCTGATCTGGAAGCCGTAGAAAGGCGGAGATGGCCGAAAGATAACCTTTGATAGTGCCCAGAGCAGAGCCCAGCCGGGCAAAAGATAGACGGAACAGAAGGACCTCAGAAAGAGGGGCAGAAAGGGGATCCACAGCCTTTGCTGTGCACCATGCCACAAACCTGTTGCACCTGCAGGCGTATACCGTTTTGGTTGAGGGACGCCTGGCTGCCAGAATGACATCACAGACTTCGGGAGGAAGATCGAAGGGTGTCAACTGTCGCCGCTCAATCTCCATGCATGGAGGTGGAGGCTGGACAGGTTTGGGTGGAGGACCGTCCCCTGCTGCTGTGACAGAAGATCCTCCCGAAGAGGCAGACGGAACGGGGGATCGATGCTCATACTAAGTAGCTCGGGATACCAAACTCTTCGAGCCCAGTCCGGAGCCACAAGTATGACTTGGGCCCGGTCGCGCCTGATCTTCAGCACCCTGGGCAGAAGTGGTATAGGCGGAAAAGCGTACAACAGACAGCAACTCCACTAGAGACGAAGAGAGTCACCGAGCGAGTGCCGCCTCGAAATTCCAACGCGCAGAACTGATGACATTGTGCATTCTCTTCCGTTGCGAACAGATGTAACCAAGGCTATCCCCACTGCAGAAAGAGACCTAGCACCACGTCCGAGTGCAGACGCCATTCGTGATCCATCAGGCACCGGCGGCTGAGTTCTTCCACCCTGGTGTTCAGAGAACCTGCCAGGTGCCTGATGGATCACGAATGGCGTCTGCACTCGGACGAGGTGATGCCTTGATGTTCCTGCCATGTCCAGAGGCGTAGAGCCTCTTGACAAAGGGTCCAGGACCCCAACCCACCCTGTTTGTTTCATTACCACATGACAGTGGTGTTGTCCGTGAACACCTGCAGTACACTTCCCCGGACAGAGGGAAGGAATGCCTTCAGTGCAATCCTGATCGCCCGCAGCTCCAGAAGGTTGATATGGAGCCCAGACCCTGCCGGAGACCAGAGGCCTCTGATCTCCGCCTGTCCCAAGTGGCCTCCCCATCCCAGGAGGGACGCATCCGTCACCACAGTGTGCAACAGATGGGGAAGGGAGAGGGATCGGTCAGTGACCCAATCGCGATTCGTGAGCCACCACTGCAATTGTTGTGCAGCGCCCTCCGAGATCTGAACATGATCGACAGGTTGCCCTGATGTTGCGCCCACTGGAACTTCAGGTCCCACTGCAGAGCCCGCATATGCCATCTGAAATGCGTCACCAGCAGGATGCAGGAGGCCATCAAGTCCTGAAGCCGGAGGGTCATCCTGCCCGAAACCCGGGATCAAGGCTGAAAGATCAGAATGATAGCCTGAATATCCCGGACTCGCTGTTCGGGAGGATAAACCCGAAACAGTGTTGAATCAAGAACAGCTCCGATGAAGGGGAGCTTTTGAGAGTGACTCAGGTGCGACTTTGGTACTTTAATGGTGTACCCCAGCAAATACAGGAGGTCGGCGTAGTCTGGAGGTGGTTGACGACTGCCTGGGGCAAGCCCGCCTTCAACAGCCAGTCATTGAGGTAGGGGAAGACTGACACCCCCGACCTGTGCAGACAAGCCGCGACCACCGCCATCACCTTCGTGAACACCCGAGGGGGACTGGTAAGGCCGAAGGAGAGCATGGTAAACTAAAAATGCTCCTGGCCTACTCTGAACCGTAGGTAAAGCTGGTGGGCAGGCAGGACGGGAATGTGAAAATAAGCATCCTGCAAGTCCAACGCTACCATCCAGTCTCCATGGTCCAGGGCAGCTAGGACCTGAGCCAGAGTCAGAATTTTGAATTTCTCCTTCCGGAGGAAGCGATGGACGTCCCGGAGGTCCAAGATGGGGCGCAGGCCCCCCTTGTCCTTGGGAAACAGAAAGTAGTGGGAATAACAACCACTCCCTACTTCCTGACCGGGAACGCACTCGTTGGTCCCCTTGGCCAGGAGGGCCGTGACTTCTGGACCAGAGAAGAGCCAGATGATTCCCCGACATGAGATGGTACCGAGGTGGCATGGCTGGAGGGGAGGACTGAAAGGGAAGGGAGTAACCTTGGCAGATTATCTGCAGCACCCACTTGCGCGCCTGTAGTGGGGACCCTGCCACCCACCGGCGTGGGGTGCTCCCTGAAGCTCGGATTAGGAAGGCTTGGAGGTGGAAACAGCGGGGGTATGTGAGAAAGTGCCATCTTTCTTGCATGGTATGCCACCACTTCTTGCTGAATTGCTGATGTACTTTGACTGAGTGTGCCCTGGGCTCCTGCCAATCAAGTGCCCGGGGCCTGTGTTCCTTCCCTAAAACTGTATTGAAGCTAAAACCCAATTGGCATATCTGGCCACATTTCAGCCCCTGGTAAATGGTACCATAGGTACCCAGGGCACTGTGACCAGAGAAGACCCCTAAGGGCTGCAGCACTTACTGTGCCACCCTTAGGGGCCCTGCACCATGACACCCATACACTGCCTTTGCAGACAGTGTCCTGGTGCAGAACTAAACAAAGAGTCAACATGGCACACATGGATAAGTTACTTACCTGTAATCCTAGTTCTCTTCCAGGGGTATCCTCATCAAAGTCATAAGCACTGAATATTCCCGCCCACATGCAGGGACCCCGGAAATATTATAAAAATATATATGTAAATTACATATAAATAGCTCCACAAATATGTATGCACATATATCATTTTTTTCTCACACCAATGCAGCCCCAAAAATGAGGCTAAACAATGTAAATAATCATACATATACTGAGTTAGCAATGAAACAAAAAAAACACATTAGGTCGAATAGCCCTTGAACTCTGTGTTTTAATGAGCAAAAGACTCATAAATCTTGTAAATTGCCAATAAAAATACATTGTTAGCCACAGGCTGCATTGAACTGCAATAGCATAGAAAATGAAACCATTTTCAACAAAAACTGGCACCGTGCCTTTAAGGCAGCCATGACCCCTGGCTTCCCATCATGCCTCAGGGGTGACAGTTAGGTCAGTTCTTTGCATAACCCTGAAGTCAGGGCTCAACCACAAGTCATAGAACAGACCACTCTCATTTACCTGGGGAGGCGGGTGGGTGTGCTTGTGACTTTGATGAGGATACCCCTGGAAGAGAACTAGGATTACAGGTAAGTAACTTATCCTTCTCTTCCAGGGGATCCTCATCAATAGTAATAAGCACTGAATAGAATAGCAAGCCGAAACACCACCTGCAGGTAAATGAGAAATACATGACCCAACCCAAAAAATATTTATAACAGCCGAGTACTCAGCTGCTAAACAGATTCCGCAAGGAGGCTGGCCTACCTGGGTATCTGCTCTAGTGTCAGAATCAAGACAGTAATGTCTGGTAAATGTATGGCCGGACCTCCAGGTCGCCGCTGTAGGAAGGTAGATCCCTGACTATGGTTGCCCCCAACTTTTTGCCTGGTGTTTTGCTGGTTTTCTGACTTAGTTGACCTGGGGCCCTGCTATTCAGGACCCCAGGCCTACTGCTCTCTCTGTAAAATGGATTCCATGTACCTTAGGTACATATCTAATTGGATACTGTGTCACCTTATCAGTCCCTGTACAGTGTACCTTAGGTACCCATGGCATAGGTGTACCCAGGGCCTACCAGGGGCTGCAGCATGTATTATGCCACCCCTGGCTGGCCATCCAAATCTGTCACAACTGGCTGCACGACAGCTGGGGCAAGGTGGTGTAATCACCCTTTGCTTTAGATATAGTATTCCTATATCTAAACCTAAATGGGCACACAGATCTCCTATCAGTCACTCCTATGGCAGGCCTTGACAATCCTGAAGGCAGAGTGCTTGGAATCGTGTGAGATAGTGCTCTGGCATGAGCTGAGCCTGTCTGCGGCTTTCGGGATCCATCCCTTAGCCGTTTCCATGATATCGCATACCATATACTCTTAAGTGCATTATAATCCTCGCGGTTATATGCCAACTCTGGTATCGCTTTATCAAAACATGTCGAGTAAGGTGTCATACGAATTGGAATACTAACCCCTCGCCAATTCTGGCGACGGGGTTAGCATTCCACCCTTCTAGAGGGACACGACATGTATGTAACCTATAACCCCGGTTAAAGTCCAACAGAGCCTTAGCTCCACAAAATGGATGCTGCCACCGAGACACAAGTCTGCCCTCCTGCTGCTGGGAGTCCTCCCAGCCCAGGAGGCAAGGACAAAGGGTTTCCTGCCAGGGGCGGTGCCAGCACCGTCCCAGACATGATTTTGTGTATTCTAGGTAGGCAGGGCTTTAGAGGAAGGTGACTGCAAGTGGCACCCCGGTGCTCACTGTGCATAGGCCGGCTGGAACCAGTTCCAGGGGCACTCCAGCCCCTGGCCTGGGGAAAGCCCGCCAAAGGAGAGGGGTGTAACCACCCCCCTCCTAGTCCCACCCATAGGGCAGGACTTAGTCGCGTGCCAGCCCCTTTTTGCAGGATAAAGGTAGGAACTGGCCCCCTTCCAAATCAGATCATCTTTGAATCCTGAAACTACTTTCTACAAGAAGGAACTCAAGACTCTTCTCAAGATTCTCCCTTGTGACTAAGGAGTAGTCACCCTGCAGCAGCAGGCACCAACCAAGCATCGCGGTTTGTTGCCAGTCTCTCCTTCGGATCAAGACTGCTCCAGCACGACGAGAACCGGCTTCCCTGGCACCTCTGACCTCAACCTACATCATCAGCCCAGCTGTGATCCGTGGGTGCGACGAGACCTCGAGGGACCGGCCATCTTCAGAACTGCACGACGCTTGTCCAGCACGACTCCCGAGTGACCCTCGACTGAGTGCTTTGGGGTAAGAGAAGCCCAGACCATGAGCAGCTCCAGCACCGAAGTTCAGCCCCCCTGCATCCACGAGATCTGCGTGGGGCCCTTCTGCTTTTTGCTGCTCACCGCGTTGTCCAGGTCGCTTGCCCGTTGGCTAGTGGCCCTCTCACGACGCTCCACGACGACAACTACTGCTGGTCTGGTTGCTCCAGACTAGCCCTTGCTCCCCTCCAAAAGAGGAGCACCCTGGACCACTCAAGACGCCATTTTAGGTCCACCGCGTGGGCCTTGCATTTGCCAAGACTTGTTGCCCAATCCTGGGTCCATCGACGTCGACAGCAAGAACCTTCGTGGGACAGCTCGCACCTCCATTCTGGTCGCTGACAACGCCTCCTGGTCCGAGAGACTGCAGAGCCCAGCAGCGCCCACTCACCTGGTCGAGGTGACTTCGCCCGGTGCCACTCTGGTGCCCATCTAATCACTGGCTAGTGATTCAGAACTTGGTCCCCTCTGCTTTCAGGTCTTCTTCCCTGATCCAGGCTTGGATCACCACTAACTTTTCTTCACTGGCCGCCTGCCAGCAACTCTTTCTTCAGGCTCCTGGATCTTCAACGTGGGTTTCCGACGCAACTTCAACCCTATGCAGCCGCAGCCCCTGGGCTAGGTAACCTGAGTACTCCGGTGCTCCAGCATAGTCCAACACCCTAAGTGTTCGGATCCACTCCCGTTTTTGATCCACCTAGTCGGGTTCGCCCGAGAACAGTAACTTTGCAACTGCTAGCCTCCATAGACTTTTTCCCGCCTTACGCGTGAGAGTTCCCACTCTGCACATGACGTCCACAGGCCTCCTGCATCTAATCCCAGTGTTTAGAATTGTAGGCCTAGCGATTCCTAAGTCTAGAAAAGTATTACTTACCTGCTAGCAAGTTCGCATTCCACTTACTGAGGATATGGTTTTTTGTGCCCCTCGGGCATTTGTGTAAATTGTGCGACTTAAAGTATTTTCGTAAGAGTTTTGTCGTGTGCTTAGCTCCCTGACTCATAAAGAGTTCAGGGTAGTCTTGTTATAAATAAATATCTGTTTATTTTCATAACAACTTGTGTGGTGTCCTTTCACTTGGTGTTCAAGGGGTAATGTGATGGTAAAACAGCTGGCTTAACACGCCCTCTAGAGTCTTAGCCTTAGACTGCTCGTATCCATGCTACTAGGATAGCTGGTCTATCAGGTTGACTTACAACCAATCATCAATAAGGGTTGTTTGGACGGATACATAGTGTTCACTAGAATAGTGAGCACTGCATATCAGGCCAACTTCTCACAGCCGCCTTACATATCTCAGACATGGGCACATTCTGGAGAAAAGCAGCAGTCGCCGCTTTACCCCCGGTGGAATGCGCTTTGGGAGAAAAACCGAGAGTTTTCTGCACCAACTGGTAAGCAAGCTTGATACACGAAACGATCCATCTCGAAATAGACCGTTTCGAGGCTGCATGACCGGTTCTGATTGATCCATAGTTAACAAACAGTTGATCACAAAGACGAATAGCCTTGGACCTATCCAGATAGAATTTTAAAACCCTTTTCAGGTCCAAAGAGTGCAAAGCCCTCTCAGCTGGAGAAGAGGGATTGGGAAAGAAAGTGGGCAGAGAAATGGTCTGATTGACATGGAAATCTGACACCACTTTAGGAAGAAAAGACGGATGTGTCCTTGGTACCACTCTATTCAAATGAAACAGTATGGGTTCCATGGAACAGAGAACGTGGATCTCGCTCACCCTACGAGCTGACGTGATTGCTACCAAAAAAGCCCCCTTCCAGGAAGGGTGCTGCAAGGTAGCTTTATGAATGGTTTCAAATGGCAGACCCATTAACTTCGATAGCACCAGGTTCAGCTCCCAGGGAGGTGAAGGCTGACACACTGGAGGGTACACTTTTTTCAACCCTTGCAGGAAGTCCTTTACAGCTGGTAACTGGAAAAAAGAAGGTTGCGACAGTGTCCGCCTATACGCTGTTATAGCGGCTAGATGCACCCTAATAGAATGAAACTTTAAACCTGCTTTTGCCAGATATAACATATGGAAGAACAACTTCTTCCTGGCCCGTAATAGGGTGATGACCATTTTGCATGCACCACAGATAGAATCGCTTCCATTTACAGGCATAAGAATGTCTTGTGGAAGGTCGTCTTGCTTCCTTCAGGATGGACATGCAGACCTGTGGCAATACTAGATTGCCGTATTGTATGACCTCAGGAGCCATGCTGTCAAGCTCAGTGACGGAAGGTTGGGATGATGAATCCTCCCGTTCATTTTGGATAACAGGTCCAGCCTGCATGGCAGTCTCTTGTGAGGAGCCACTGATAGATGAAGCAGGTCCGTGTACCACCATTGTCTCGGCCAGTCGGAGGCAATGAGGATCATTGTTGTGCACGAGTGTGTCAGCTTGCTCACCACCTTCGGGTTCAGCGGAAGTGGTGGAAAGGCGTACACAAATTCCCCTGACCAGTCTATCAAAAGGGCATTCCCTCTTGTTACTGGACGGTAAAACCGCGAGGCGAAGTCTTGGCATTTGGTGTTTTTGTTGTCCGCGAACAGATCTAAGGCGGGATGACCCCAAGACTGGAAGATTCCTTCGAGCACCTAGTCGTTTAGAACCCAGTCCTCTCTGTCTTCGAAATTGCAACTCAGCGCGTCAGCTCTCACATTCTGTTCTCCTGAGAGGTGGATCGCCATGACCAACAATTTGCGAGCCAGAAGCCAATGCCAGATGCGCTGGGCCTCCAGTGACAGAGTCCGTGAGCGCGTTCCCCCCTGCTTGTTTAAGTAGTACATTGTGGTGGTGTTGTCCGATTGTACTAGTATTGATGTTTCCTGAAGCGAGGGGAGGAATGCTTTGAGAGACAGGTGGACTGCTGTCAACTCCAGCATGTTGATGTGATACGTACTTTCTTTGGGAGACCACAAACCTTGCACTTGGAGGTGACCCATGTGTGCCCCCCAGCCTTGAAGAGAAGTATCGGTGATCAAGGTCTGAGCAGGAGGAGGTTGATGGAACAGAATTCCCACCTGCATGTTCTGTTTCTTTGTCCACCATGGAATGGAAGCTTGAGCTGTTTCTGACAGACTAAACCGATCGTCCCAGCGAGCTGACTGTTGGTCCCATTTGTCTTCCAGATCCTGCTGAAGAGGACGCATCCGAAGCCTGGCATTCAGGACTAGAAAGATGCATGAATCCATCGAACCTAGCAGGGAGGCAATCTTTCGCACTTTCTGAACCTTGTGGCGAAGTAAAAGCTGACACTTTTGGGTTATAGAACACTGTCTCTCCTCCGAAGGAAACACTTTTCCTACCTCGGAGTCTAGAAGAGCTCCTAGGAAGTGAATCTTCTGGGTGGGTTGTGAGACTGATTTGCTGAAGTTGACATGTAAACCCAACCGGTGACAAAGCTGGATGCAGGGTTGCAATTGATTCCTTACAGCGTCTGGGGAAGGACCTTTCAGTAGCCAGTCGTCCAGATACGGGTACACGAAGACTCCCCTTTGGCGTAGAGCAGCCGCTACTACTGCAACACACTTTGTGAATACCCAGGAGCTGACGTCAACCCGAAGGGCAGGACCTTGAATTGGTAGTGAGAGGTCCCCACCTGGAACCGCAGGAATCTTCTGTATTTGAGGTGCACCGGGACATGGCAGTAGGCATCTTGGAGGTCCATCGAACACATCCAATCTCCCTTCCTGAGATTTGGATATATTTGGTTAAGTGTCAACATGCGGAACTTTTCTTTTTTGATGTGCAGGTTGAGCGTTCTCAATTCCAGAATGGGCCAGAATTCTGCCTTTTGTCCCTTTTTTCTGACCAAGAAATATCAGGAGTACACTCCCTTCCCCCTCTGAGCGATAGGAACCCTCTCGATGGCTGATTTTGCGAGAAGTATTGTTACTTCTTTTTTCAAAAGAATGAGTAGATGACGTAAGGTTGGCCTTGGGGGGACGGGTGGAGGCAGGTGTTTGAAACAAAGACAGTACCCATTCCGAAGTGTAGTCAACACCCACCTGTCCTGAGTAATGCTTTCCCACTCTGACATATGATGCGCAATGCTTCCCCCCACAGGAGTGGTCAACGGCGCTGGGGGAAGGAAGAACTCATTGCTTCTGCTGGGACTTGTTGGAATTATTGCCCTGGCGTTTATTTCCACCTCCTCTGGAATTTTGCTTGCCTCTGAACTGGGACTTCTGTTGCCCCTGTCGGTCCTGACCCTCCTGCCATTGAGGGGTTTGAACCCTCTGCTTGGAAGGGCCCTTGTTGTAGGAGCGGTACTTCCTCCGAAATTTCTTCTTTTTAAGCCCTATGGCCTTAAGAGTGTCCAACTGACTTCATGCGCTGCATTTCCTCATCCGTGCTTGCCCCAAACAATGATGTACCAGAAAAGGGCAAGTTCAAGATCCTAGCCTGAGCCTCAGGTTTCAAGGCTGTCAGGCGCAACCATGAAGACCTTCTCGCCGTCACTCCATGCGCATAGCCATGCGTTGCAAGGGTAGCTCCATCTGCCGTGGCGCTTATGATCTGATTGGAGACCTTGCTGCCCTCCAAAATAATCTCCTCCAAATCTTTACGGTCCTCTTGAGGGAGCTTCTCAATGAACCTTTGAAGAGAATCCCACGGGGATCTGTCATACCTCCCAGAAGGGCTTCCGCATTAGAGACTTTGAGAAAAGAGGCTGAGGTGTTGCAGACTCTTCTCCCCCACGAATCTGGTCTTTTGCTTTCCTTATCCGGAGGCACTGTGGATGAGGAAGCTACAGCACTGGATTTCTTCGCCGCCGCAATGATCACAGAGTCTGGTGGTGGGTCAGACCTGAGGAAGAGTGGATCCTCCTCTGGCGAGCGATACTTTTTAAGAATCCTTGCTGGGGCGGCCTTTATAGTCGCTGGAGTAAGGAAAACCTCATTCACGGGATCTATGATTCCAGGTACCAACGGCATCAGTGGCTTGGGTGCCGTTCTCTGATGCAAGGTTTCAAAGATCACAGAAGTCTTGACCTGTGGAGTAGTCATAGGCACTCCCAGTTTCAAAGCACCCCTGCCCACAATGTCTTGAAACATGAAAATGTCATCTATAGGGGACACTCTTGATGGAGGACTGTCCATCAGAGTCGGAGAATAATCCCTGTGAGAACGGGTCGTAGATGAAGTAGTCTAAGATCTGCGAGCCCGTCTCCGAGACCTTGATCTTCGCTTACAGGAGCGCACTCGGGAGCGCGATCTCTCCCTGGGTCGGGAGACTTGTTGGTCCCGATGAGCTTGCAACCTGGCTGCTGTCTTTGTCTGGAGCCAGTGATGCAGAGGCCTACATCATCTTGGAGATAGCCTGATGGAAGGAGACTTCTGGGTGCGCGCTCTCACTGGTGAACGTGCCGGAGGAGGCAAATCCGTTTGCCCACGCTGCGAAAGAGCAGGAGAATGTCTGGACCTCTCACTATCCGAAGAGTAGAGGATCACATCTGAAGATCGTCCACGGTGAGACCGGGAGCCCGAAGAGGATGATGAAAAGCTCACCAGAGACCCCCCCCTTTGCGTCTGGAGGTAGACCTTGTGCGATTTCGAGAAGCACGTTCGTCCGATACTCTTTTCCTCTTGGCCGAAGGACTCCTATGCACTGAGGAATGTTCCACATTCGCAGCTGAAGCCGATCTTGGAGACCTCTGCTGTGGTGTTAAGGCATGAGCCTGATCCGGCGGCTGACTAGCTGTTTCCTGAGCAGTCTTCCCCGAAGGTGACCTCCCCCCGAGATCTTGGAGGAGAGACTTGCCTCGAAGCTATATCTTTTGAGGTCGATCCACGCTGCCGCGACAACGACAGGGACCCTCTCGACGTCTAACGCCGTTGATCAGGCATCGACGGAGGCTGCTTCGACGTCGAAGCTGTGACGTCAACGGGGATCTCCTCGACGTCGACCTTTGATGGTGTGACGGCGACTGAGGATGCCTCGACGTCGAGCGTCGCTGGCCAGACGCCGACGGAGGGTGCCTCGACGTCAAACACAGATGACCGGGTGTCGACGGAGGATGCCTCGATGTCGATAATTGGTGATGATGCTTCGACGCCGGCTGTCTCGACGTTGAGCTCCTATGCTCCAACGGAGACCTTTCTCTCGACGCTGCACACCCCGTAGACTGCAGCAGATGTACCTTACTTCTCGATGCAGAAGTCTTCATCTTCTTCGTTGTCGTCGACGGCCTCTTCGACGCCGATCCCGACGCGGAGGGAGAGCAAGTCGGGACTTCTCTCGACGTCGATCGCGTCCTGCGCTTCTTCTGCCTAGGAGACCTACCTCTCTCAGAGAGACCATAAATACCAATTCTCTCCCTATCCTTGAGTTCTATTTCATAAATTCTTGCAGAGTTCACAAGAACTTGCAGAATGAGAATCAGGGAGGAAGAGGATACACACAGGACGTGTGTCAGTCTTGGCCTTCTTCCCACAGGAAGGGCAGTTGTCAAAGAGAAGGCATTTTTGACAGAAAAATTCCTTTTTTCAGATGCAAAAAAGGTAGCACTAACAGTCTATGCCCAAAAGACGTCGAGTGAAAGTAAAAATTGTAGAAATTCTCTAGTATTTTTTGACAGAAAGTCAAAAAGAAAGGGAGCTGTTGAACAAGGGTCGTGACTGAAGGAGCCCGTAAAGAACTGACCTAAATGTCACCGAGGCATGATGGGAAGCCAGGGGTCATGGCTGCCTTAAAGGCACGGTGCCAGTTTTTGTTGAAAATGGTTTCATTGGGGCGTGGCTACCGACCAGCCAAGATGGACGCAGCCTAAAGGAGCACTGTGACTGACGAGCCCCTCTCCCAATAATCCGATCATTTATCAGACTTAATGCAGGTACTGCACCACTGAAACTGAAGCGGCAGACCCTCCGGTACACGTCGCACTAAGCCGTTTCACTGTACTCCTAAGATCCAAGACACGGCGCCAACGTGAAGATTGAGGCCTGTTTTGGCGCCAGGAGCTGGGGACTAAAGTAGTAGCAAGGCCAGGGGTCGCGGAGTCAGACTCGGAAACAATCGCACTACCGGTGAGCGGCAACAGTGGCAAACGCACGGCACCGGGGCACATAAAAAGGCGCTGACCCGGATGAAACTGGGGGGGGGGGGGACACTGTGAAATTAAAGGGAGAAAAAGGGACTGAATACCCTAGAACAAGCACAGTGAGGGACGGAAGACCTCCGATAGCTGAAATATTCGCGCCATTGGAGCTGAGACTAACGGCTGACATCCAGCGCCAGCAGGGCGGCCCAAAGGAGCTCAACTCATAAAAACCTGCAGAAATCGCAGTCAGTAAAGAACTTAAGCCGTAGCGACATTCCAATAGGGCGAACGGCGTTAAGAAACAGCGGTCCCCAGGTTGCTATAGAAGGCGCGGTGGTTTCAATACAGAAGAGTCGCCCTAATAACCTGCAGCAGCCACAAATAGATAGAAAACACATACCTGGCCGGTAAGTGCAGGCGAGGGGACTGTGATCCAACCACTCAGGCGGTGGGAGATAAACTACGTAGGCACTGAGCAGCGATAAACTTAGATGCATGAGACTGAACCTACCCGACCAAACTGACCACCACAACACCGCAATACACCCAGAAAGATTGAAAGGCATACCAAAGTACGGATATTGTGATATATATACTCCCCACCTACCCGCGAATCGCCTAACCCATACTACCCTGTGACCGGGATAATGAGAGGCAGGGGGCAGAGAGCCCAACAGGCCCCGAAACTGGACAAATACACATCACAAAGACCCCTCGGACAACATGAGGGGAGAAACGCCGCGAACACCGCCCCAGCCAAACAGCGATCCTTCCACCGGCGAGAAGGTTACCCTGCAAGACGACATGGCGGCATTAAAACAATGCAGTCTTCAATGGGCACAATTTCTAGGGACATCTCCCTAATGAGGGCAGACTTTGCAAAGATGTTGGATCGACTACTAGAGGTTGAAAAGACAACTACGGGGCTCATGGGAGACACAGCGGACATCCAACACAAAGTAAAAAAATTGGAAGACGATAACGCCATGTTGAAAGCTAAACTTGACGAACAGGAAGGCTGCTCATGGCACAATAACGTACGCCTGATAGGTGTGCCAGAATCTGCAGGGGGCTCAGCCCTGGATCTATATGTGGAAGACCTCATACAACACCAGCTCCAGCCAAAAGGTTTGTCCAATTATTTCTCGGTGGAGCGGGCCCATCGAGTGCCTGGAGGAAAGCCACAACCGGGAGCACCACCACGCCCTATTTTGGCGAGAATCTTTAATTTCAGAGACCGGCACGCTATTTTACAGGCCGCACGTGTAACTCCACCAATAAAAATCGACAACTCAGAAGTCAATTTCTATCCCGACTTCACAGCAGCGGTGGCGCAACAATGGAGAAGTTTCACAGACAAAGAAAGAACTCCCGAGTTCGGGAACTGAAGTACTCAATGATTTTCCCAGCAAAGCTACGCGTAGAATCTGAAGGAAAAACGTCGTTTTTTGAATCTCCGAGAGAAGCAGAGGAATGGCTAGAAGGCTAGAGACCAGCTAGAGGACCCAAGAACCGAGATGCACAGCGACACAACAGAGGAGGTAGCCCACTTGGTGATCAATGAGAAAGTTTAGAGACGAGCCATCGCACTAAAGACATTGTGGATAATGCCCTGCAACACGACGCATGCAGTGCCACACTAGGTTATGTGGCCACACTCCTGGATGCGACCTAAGGTAGAGCAATGGAAATATGGGGGCGGGGTGACTAACGGCCCACGGCCTGACAGATCAGCCGAGGTGAGATGCCGATACAGGAGACAGAGACTCTTGAAGGTAGGACACACTGATCTAAGCAGCACTGCGTGGACAGTTTCAGAGAGGGGGGCTCACAGAAGTCTCACCCTCACGAACGATGCATTTGAGTTGGGACAGTAAGCACTCTGCTCAGTTGGGGAGGTGGATGGTTCTTGATCCGCCGGGAAGGGAGGGGGGGTATGGGTTTTGGATGTTATGAGTTTTCTTGGTTTCTGTTACAGGTTAATGGTTCTACAAACTCTCCATGTACACATATGGTTTAAACTGTGGTATATCTCTACACAATCAGGCACGATGCCCAAGAGTTACAAGCTTTCACTAGACACCTGTTGTTCTATACATGGCAATGCACCAAACCTACGGGACGATTGTTGGGTAAAATGGCGCACGCTCCAGACACTAGCAGATACTTAGGTTCAAACCAGAAACGGAATACAGTAGTACGGCTACAATCACACTTCGCAAACTATGTCAGGATATGGAATACCGGGACATGATCCCCAGTTGCCACAATTGATCTTCTCCCCCCCCCCCCCCCCATCCCCCCCCACTGACAATCATCTCATGGAATGTAAATGGGCTGGGGCATAAAATCAAAGGGGACTGGTTCTACAATATCTGAAGCGGGAGGTCCCCACAGTGGTATTACTCCAAGAAACACATTTAACAGGTACGACCAGAAAGGCACTGAACCATTGGGGATTCAAAATGGCCACGCATGCAGCGTTCTCCTCAGGGTCACGAGGGGTTGTAATCCTGATACACAAAAGTTCTCCACTAATAATCAAACGCACATTGGCGGACGACCAAGGACGGTTTACTGCAATCACCTGCCAATGGGAGGGACGGAACTATAACAATCTCAGTGTATATCCCCCCCGAAGCTACATCAAGGGACCTTTCAGGACCTGGGGAAACTATTACTCGATCTTCCCGAGGGAGAACTGATCATAGGGGGGTGGGGGGGGATTTCAACGCAGTACTTGATACGACAATAGATCGTCGGCCCCCCAGGGAGACAACTAGACCCAACCAAGTATTTAAAGACTTTCTGGAAGATATGGGACTGACGGACATTTGGAGACTTAAACACCCTACCGACCGCTACTACACATTTCACTCAGGGGCACATAACAGCCTCTCCCGCATAGATTATATATTGACGCTAGCGATACCTCCAGAAAGAACAGCAGCAATAGAACATCTGCCAAGAGGGATATCAGACCACTCCCCAATTCAGCTCACCTACACCACACAACCCACTAGAAGGCAGAGGCTCTACCCAGTATATCAGGGCTATCTAAAGAACCACAAGATAGCGAAAGCATTAACAATTTCCACCGTACACTACTTTCAGGAAAATTTATCGTCAGTAGAATCGCCATTAATCCTCTGGGAGGCATACAAAACAGTATTTAGACGACAGGCCATCTCAATGATTACTAGACACAACATGCATTTACAATGCAATTGGTCTCGCAGCATTAAAGTTTGAGTTACTGGCATTGTAAATGACAATGCTTTGCATAATTTTTTTTAAATTTGCAATTGGTACATAAGCATGGTTTGTGAATGGTTAGTTGTTGCTTATGCTAAGCAAAGTTGGTAGTAATGAACAAGTTACTTACCTTCGGTAACGCTTTTCCTGGTAGATACAATATCTGCCTGTGGATTCCTCACCTTGTGAATATCCCCTGCGTCAGCAACACTCGAAAATTCTTTTGGTAGCTTCGCGCCGACGTGGACCCGGACGTCACAGAGGCACGGCATCGCTCGCGACTCCGCTGACTTCACCGACGCCTATAATAGGCCCACGCCGGCGTGATGACATCAGTTCCGCCCTTTTTTCCGTGCCTTCGAGGCACACGGACGGACCAATGACAGTAGACATATACACAGTATACGCAGTACCAATATCAAGGTAACACAGTGTGAAGCAAATGCAATAAAACATTTGACAATAAGATAAATACATAATAGAAAACACTGGCACAGAAGAGTGGACAACGGGGAGGCGGGTGTGTCAGTGAGGAATCCACAGGCAGATATTGTATCTACCAGAAAAAGCGTTACCGAAGGTAAGTAACTTGTTCTTCTGATAGATACATCTGCCGTGTGGATTCCTCACCTTGTGAATAGAGTCCCACAGCAGTCCCCACTCCCGGAGGAGGGTGTCCACTCTTCTATACCAGAAAATCCTGGAGGACAGAGCGCGCAAAATGGCCGTCCCTCCTCACCTCGGTATCCAAGCAGTAATGCTTCGCGAAAGTGTGGAAGGAAGACCAAGTTGCCGCTCTACAAATATCCTCTACAGGAACACCTCTAGCCAATGCTGAGGATGAAGACTTAGCTCTTGTAGAATGAGCCCTTATACCCTCTGGTGGTTCCTTACCGGCCAAAGAGTAGCAGATCTTTATACAGAGGATGATCCATCTTGATTAAGTTCTTTTATGGACCGCTCTTCCTCTCTTGCAGCCAGCAAAGCCAATGAAGAGCTGGTCATCCAACCGACAGTCTTTAGTTCTGTCCGAGTAAAAAGACACCGCCCTCTTGGGGTCCAGACGGTGTAATCTCTCCTCCTCCTTGGAAGGGTGTGGGGGGAGGATAAAAGGTAGGAAGGGTAATGGATTGACCAAGGTGGAAAGGAGTCACCACCTTAGGCAGAAAAGCAGCCCTGGTCCTAAGAACCATTCGATCAGCATGAATGGACAAGAAAGGGGGCTTGGAACTAAGAGCTTGAAGCTCACTTACCCTCCTTGCCGAGGTTATTGCAACGAGGAAAACTGTCTTAAGAGTCAAAAACGTCATAGGACATTTGTGAAGAGGCTCAAAGGGAGCACCCATCAAAAAGGTCAATACAAGATTTAAGTCCCACTGAGGCACAATAAAAGGAGTAGGAGGGAACTTATTCGTGAGGCCCTTCAAAAACCTTAAAACCACAGGAGATTTAAAAAGAGATGGCTGGTCAGGCAAACATAGAAATGCCGACAGCGCTGAAAGATAGCCCTTCACTGTGGCAACGGCAAGCCCCTGCTGCGACAGAGAAAGGGCAAACTGGAGAACATCAGACAAATGGGCTCTCAGAGGGTCTATAGATTTCTCCCCACACCAAGTGACAAATTTTGACCACCTATAAGAATAGATGGACTTAGTGGAGTCACGCCTGGCTGACAAGATGACATCCACCACGTCAGGCGGGAGAGAAAAAGAACTCAGGTTGCCCAGTTCAATCTCCAGGCATGAAGGTGTAAGGTCTGGAGGTGGGGGTGTAGAACCTGCCCCTCCATCTGGGAGAGGAGATCTGCCCTGTGAGGGAGACGGAGCGGCGGGTGAGAGGAGAGGTGGAGAAGGTCTGAGTACCACACCCTTCTTGGCCAATCCGGGGCGATCAATATAACTTGGGCCCGGTCTTGGCGAATTTTCCTCAGAACCTGAGGAATCAAAGGTATGGGAGGAAACGCGTAAAGGAGTTGCGAGTTCCAACTCAACTGAAACGCGTCCCCCAAGGCTCCTTGCATCGGATACTGGAGACTGCAGAATGACAGGCAGTGAGCATTCTCGCGAGTGGCGAACAGGTCCACCTGAGGAGTCCCATACATCTGAAAGATGTAATGAACAACCTCAGGGTGAAGCCTCCACTCGTGGTCGGCAAAGAACTGCCGACTGAGACTGTCTGCACGAACGTTCTGAACTCCGGCCAGATTTGCCATCAGACAAATCTGATGGTCCTGAACCCAGGACCAGAGACGCAGAGCCTCTCTGCAGAGACACTGCGACCCCACTCCTCCCTGCTTGTTGATGTACCACATCGCGGTCGTGTTGTCCGTCAGGACCGGAACCGACTGACCGCGAAGGGAAGGGAGGAAGGCCTTGAGCGCCAGACGTATTGCCCGCAATTCCAGAAGGTTGATGTGAAGCAACCATTCCTCTGGAGACCAAAGACCCTTGCTCTCCAGGTCCCCCAGATGAGCACCCCACCCGAGAGTGGATGCATCCGTTATTACCGTGGCCACTGATGGAGGAAGTTGAAAAGGCTTTCCTTGCGACAGATTGCCTTCCACGCTCCACCAAGACAAATCCGCTGCAGCTTCTCTGGAGATCTTCACTGACTCCCTGAGATCTCCGTTATGTTGATACCACTGCCTGCGGAGGCACCACTGGAGTGCCCTCATGTGCCAGAGTGCATGGTTGACCGACAGAATAGAAGTTTCAGGTAAAGGTTCAAGATCCTGAGATCCAGAATTAGCCGAAGCCTGCCATCCTTTTTGGGGATCAGGAAATACCGGGAGTAGCATCCCTGACCCCTCTCCTGCTCTGGAACCACCTCTATCGCACCTTTTCGAAACAGTGCCAGGACTTCTTCCTGCAGGAGAAGCAGGTGGTCCTCCGAACAATAACCCTGGCAAGGAGGATAATTTGGGGGAAACTCCTGAAAGGGAAGAGCATACCCATTCTCTACAAGATTGAGAACCCAAAGATCCGATGTTATCAATTCCCAATCTTGTAGAAAATGGGTAAGCCGGCCCCCCACTGGGCCCACATGATCCAGAATGGTGGATCTAGGGCTGCTTTGCTGCGGTGGCTGGGGGCTGGGATGGGGAAGAGGAGGAAGCGTTACGGCCCGAGCTCGGGCCCTTTGTTTGCCTCTATAAGCTCTATATAATGTGTTTTGCTGCTGCTGTGGCTGCTGCTGGGTTGATTTATAGGTTCGAAAAGAAGATCTGCCAAATCCCTTTGAACGTCTTCCAAAAGTGCCCCTGGTCTGAAGGCCCAACGACTTTGCTGTTGCTCTGCTATCTTTAAAGCGTTCCAAAGCAGTGTCTGCTTTTTTTCCAAACAATCCAGACCCGTCAAATGGAAGATCCATCAATGCAGCCTGGACATCTGTGGAAAACTCACTAGACTTCAGCCATGCAGCTCCTCTTGTCGCTACTGAAGAACCCATGACCCTCGCCACAGAGTCAGCCGTGTCCAACCCACTTTGAATAACCTGCCTTGCTGCAGCTTGAGTATCAGAGATTACTTCCTGGAAGTCTTTTCTATCCTCCTCAGGTATTTTGGGCACCAACTGTTTCACAGTGTCCATAAGAGCGTGGATATAACGCCCCATCAAGCAGGTTGCGTTTGTGGACTTCAAAGCCATACTGGCAGAGGAAAAGACATTTTTAGCAGCCTGATCCTGCTTTCTAGACTCCTTTTCTGCTGGGACCTGCGCCCGTAGATCTTTTGGAACAGGCAGCCTGCACCACCAAACTCTCCGGCAGAGGATGAGAGGTTAAAAATTCCGGGTCTTCAGGAGCTGCTCTATACCTCCTAGCTACAGCCCTAGATACAGCAGGAGCTGATACAGGATTTTTCCAAATCTCTAAAATCGGATCCTTTAAGGCATCATTAAAAGGTAGCAAAGGTTCAGTCACTGAAGAAGGAGAGTGAAGGACCTCTGTGAGCAGATTATATTTAAATTCTGCAGTTGGTAGAGCAATGTTCAATAAACTTGCAGCCTTCTTTATCACCACATGATAAGGTGTCACATCCTTTGAGGGTTCATTAGAAACTGAAACAAGGTCCCATTCAGGCGACAGTTCTAGGCGACTAGCTACAGACAGGTCCTCAAAAGGGTCCTCAGAATCCTGTAGCTCGCCCTCCTCCAGATTTTCCTCTCTATATCTTTCTTCCTCCATCAATCTTTGGGCTTTGCGCCTAGATCTTATTTTCACATTCGAAGCCGTCGGATCCGCAATCGACTCCGACGGAGCCGGCGTCGAACTCGACGTCGGACGAGGGAGAGATTCACGACGTCGCTCAGGGTTCGGCATCAAAGTTGATGGAACTGGTGTCAAAGGAATCGGAGTCATCGATCTCGGCGTCGATGGCTTCGGAGTCGAAGGCCTCGCCGGAGTCGGATAATGCCAATGCGGCGTCGGAGCCGGCATAAAGGGCGCAGGTGCATAGGATTGAGGAACACCCAGACCATATGCCATCGGACCCATGGGACCAGTAGGAGCCCCAGAGGGATACATAGCCCTTGAATAGATTCCGAACATTGCATTCAGGAAATGCGTAGGGTCCTGACCTGGAGCCGGGAAGGCTGGATACGAACCCCCAGGTTGCTCTTGAAGGCGTGGAGTCGAAACGACGTCGATCTCTTCGGGCTGGTGCACCGGAGTCGTACGACCTTCGGGCAGCTGAGCCCCTCCCTCACCAACCTCCTCCTCCTCACCTTCATCCTCCCGACCTGAAGGATGGGATGGGTCCGGAGATGGAACAGCCTTCTGCTTCGGCGAACTCGGCGAGTTCGCATGCGACACCTCAACCTCGGCATCCTGTTCCTCCGAAGCCGAAGAAACTACCTTCTCGACCAGTTTCACCTGCGACTTCGGCTTGGAACCCGACTCCTTCCTCGATCGATGTCGGGATTCATGGGTTCTCTTTTTATGCTTCTTTCTAGAAGATCTTGAAGCATGGGCTGAGGACGAATCCGATCGAGACCTTGACTTCGAGCGTCGAGTTCGCGATCTTGATTTCTTCTTCTCTTTTCCTTCTTTAAACTTGGCAACAAGAAGTTTTGCTTCTCTTTCCCGGAGGGCCTTTGGTGTCATCTTCCTGCAGGATTAGCAGTCCTCGACGTCGTGGTCGGAGCTCAGACACCACAAACAGCATTCATGTGGATCTGTAATGAACATTATTTTGTTACATTCTCCGCAGGCTTTAAACCCGGTCTTCTTCGAGGTCATGTTGAAAGAGAGAAGACAAAGAGACTAGAAAATATAGTAAGTAACAAAGTTACAGTAAAGGCTACAGACGAACCCTGAAAACCATTAGCGTCGATGACACGGAAAAAAGGAAACTGACGTCATCACGCCGGCGTGGGCCTGATAAGGAGTCGGTGACGTCAGGTGGAGTCACGCGCGAGGTCGTACTCCTGTGACGTCGTCCGCGTGCTACGAAGAAAATTTCCGAACGTTGCTGACGCAGGGGGATATTCACAAGGTGAGGAATCCACACGGCAGATGTATCTATCAGAAACTAGCAGCTCAAGAATATAGGGCATATGCAGAGGATATGGCGAAAACTAGGCGCACAGATACACTGCATAGGATCTATGAACTAGGAGACAAGACAGGAAAAATGCTTGCGTGGTTAGAAAAGAAGGAAAGAGCGGATAGGTGGATAGCCCAAATAACACTAGCAGATGGCACGCCCACAACAGATCCCAAATTGGTAGTAGAAGAGTTGGCCACCTACTACGAAGAGGTGTACACTCCATGAGGCGCCACGACGGAAGAGGATAGCATGCAATTCTTACACGACATACCATTAACCACACTGTCACCAGAAGACATGAAAGCACTCGAGGGAGACTTAACGATAGAAGAAGTAGGGAAGGCACTAGCAGAGTTGCGCACGGGGAAGGCGATGGGACCAAATGGCCTACCGGTGGTAATCTACAAAAAAGTTGCACGACAGATCACCCCCCCCCCCATCTACTCCCCATGTATAATGAATGTTTAACGCAAGGCACACTGACCAAAGATGAAAGAATAGCTACTATCGTAGCAATTCATAAACCTGGAAAGACGCCGGACCAGACGTCCTCATATCGTCCGATCTCACTAATAAATGCGGATGCAAAGATATTGGCAAAACTGTTGGCGCTCCGACTGCAGCCACATCTCACAACATTGGTACACCTGGACCAATCGGGCTTTATGCCCGGGCGAAACACCTCTTAACCTAAGGCGCCTTCATGGGGTGTTGCATCGTACTCCATTGCTGCGGGAAGATGCAACCATTCTATCCTTGGACGCCACAATGGCGTTTGACCTTGTGGAGTGGCCATTTCTATTTGCAGTGTTCAGAAAGATGGGATTTGGCCACAAATTCTGTGGCTGGGTTAAGCTACTATATACAGCGCCTCTAGCCCAAGTGGTAGCCAATGGCCATACATCGTGGGAAATCGCGCTAGGACGCGGAATAAAGACAGCGGTGCCCACTATCCCAGCTTCTGTTTGCGCTCATATTGGAGCCGCTGGCGATGAAAATATGTACAGAAGCACTGATCCATGGGATGCGGGCTGGGAGGACCGAATCTCCCTTTACGCAGATGATGTGCTGATATACTTAATGTCCCCAACCACCTCCTTGGAGGCCCTAATGGACGTCCTCAAGAGATATGGAGCGGTGTCAGGATACACCATAAATTGGACAAAATCACTTCTATATCTATTACATGGCCAACTACCTACACTGCTTCCTTATTGCACACTAGTGACCAGAGGGTTTAAATACTTAGGAATATATGCCACCCCACAAGAATCGATTTTCATGGAGGAAAATTTACTGAAACCACTGCAGAGACTCAAATCGGATGTGGCGCATTGGCGATCCCCCTCCCACTAACGCTACTGGGAAGGGCAGCACTCTTCAAAATGCTCTCGCTCCCCAGGTTCCTTTATGCGCTACAAAATACTCCATTCCCGGTCCCTCTCTCCTATTTTAAGACAATTGACGCAGAAATCTCCTCCCTGCTATGGGACAGGAAACCGGCCCGTATAGCGCACTCCAAACTGATCCGTAGCTGGTACGACAGGGGAATAGCCTTACCAAGTGTTACATTGTACTACTGGGCTGCACAGCCGATTGTTAACCAATGGCTATATAACCCGCAGCACGACCCAGCATATAGACTCGATAGGGACATACTACCAACAGAACTTCTGATGGAAGGCCCTATACACTAACAAACGACGACACACACACACTCACAGGACCTTCGGCACACACGGTAAAAATTTGGCATACGGCACAAAGGGCCTTGGGTTGGGAGGGAGTGCTCACACTGGCCACCTCACTCTGGGAAACACGCTGCCTCAGCACCCTGGCTAATACTAAAGGATTTATGCAATGGGACCCAATTGGCATCACAAAAATAGGAGACCTATGGCATCGGGGAGAAATTATTACATTTGCAGCTCTGCAGGAGAAGTACGGAATGGCTGATACGGAGCTATACCGTTACACCCGAATCAGACATGCACTACAAAGTGCCATCCCATCGGGCACGGAACTAGCTGACTCACACACCCCCCCCCCCTTGAGGATAGACTTCTCACCGACAATTTGGAAAAAAAAGCAATATCGCAAACATATCGTAAGCTGGTGAATAATCTCCCGGACCCCAATGAAAAGAATGATGTTTTGCTATATAACTGTTTTCTGGGGAAAATGTGTTCCGTACATACTATAACCAGAGGCTACTGTTTGGGGGAGGGAACATTTAGACGGAATTTGCCTATCCAATAACTATACATATGCTGCAACTATCTATCCTGGACGCAGTTAACCATATAATGTACTGATGTGTTAATGGAGAAGAATGATGTTTATATATGTTTCATGTGGAATTTCTGATAATTGTACTATTCAGACAGAAAAAAAATGCTAAGAAAATAGTTTCATTTTCTATGCTATTGCTGTTCAATGCAGCCTGTGGCTAACAATGTATATTTATTGGCAATTTACAAGATCTAGGAGTCTTTTGCTCATTAAAACACAGAGTTCAAGGGCTATTTGACCTAATGTGTTTGTTTCATTGTTAATTCAGTATATGTATGATTATTTACATTGTTTAGCCTCATTTTTGGGGCTGCATTGGTGTGAGAAAAAATGATATATGTGCATACATATATCTGTGGAGCTATTTATATGTAATTTACATATATATTTTTATAATATTTCCGGGATCCCCGTACGTAGGTGGGAATATTCAGTGCTTATGACTATTGATGAGGATTATCAGGAGAGAACCCAGTGCTTCACCTTTTAGCCCAGCACTGACCCTGCAAAGTAATCCGAACAGTAGTTACCAGTAACTTGAATTTCCTTCCATAGGGATCCATTGTCTGGTTTTCACCAGAAAAGTTTCGAAGTGTCGATTTTCAGAAACTACAAATCGCCTGTATAACTTAAACGCATTCTTTCAACTGTTTACAGGAGATGCAACGGTCTGGATCCAGGATCCAACCTAGAGTAAGAAAAAGTAATCATAACGCTACTTACCTGCTAAGTGAATTTTCTCCCATAGGATAACATAGGTGTTTCTATGTGAATACATTTTCAAGTGTCAACTTTCAAAAGACAATATTCCATAAAAATCACTACTGTAACCAAAAAAGCTTGTACTTAACTGTTTACAGGAAATGTCCCAGGACTGAATCTAGGATCCAGTCCTGTGGTTAGAAAAGTAATCTACAAAGTAATTAATTGCATTTAACTAGAAGCTCCCATTGAGCTCAATGTTGCATTGTGTTGCCCATTGCAACACCTGTAACTACAGTACTTTAAAGTCTATTGCCTATCTGAAACTTATTTAAACTAAAGTAACTCATTCTGAGAAAGTATATTTTGATACCTTGTTGGTTCTAAAATAAAACTATATCTTTGGATATAAAACAATTGGCCTAGAGTTCAGTTCTTGAGTGTGTGAAACCATTTGCTGACTGAGTGTGTACAACAAATGCCTTACACTGTCCTCGGATACTGCCTTACTGCTCGACCAAGCTACCACTTTAGAGAGTAAGGTTATATCTAACTTTATCCTCTGCCAAACCTCTGGGGGCTGTGGACTCTGTACACACTGTACCTTACTTTGGTCCAGTATATACAGAGCCACTTTCTTACATCGAGGCACAGCAAAGAGACCCCAACTCGGAGGACTGCGGAGTAGTCAGTAAGGTCAAGCAATGAAAAGGGAGAAGAGCATGAGTAGGCCCCCACACTGTAGACCAGGGTGCAGGGACACAGAAGTACCCATGAACCCACCAACCAATCACCAGAAAGGAAGGAGTGGATCAAACCAACAGAACGAGCATCCCACTAGGGAGAAAGTGAAAGGCAACTTGCAGAAGACAAAACCACCCGGAGGCAGCAAAGGGCAGGAGACAAGCTGAAGGTCCTCGCCGAACGGGTGGTATGGAGGAAGGGCGGATCGTGAAGGAATCTGCGGGTAGAACCGTCTCTACCAGATACATCGTTACCGAAGGTAAGTAACTCGTTCATCTGAAAGAATCTGCAGCTAGTAGTCTCTAACGCAGAATATACACCCTAGCCATACCCAGAAGGGAGGAGGAGGGCCTGTGAGAGCCTCCCAGTAGGAAGAAACACAGGGCCTTAGCAGGGGATGTGTAAAGGGGAAAAGAAGGGAGGCCCAGCCCCACCAAGCAGAAGGAAGCAAGGACAAAGCGAAGGGAGGTCAGGATACCCCAAGCCCATCCAAGGTACCAGGGACATCCACCAGAAAGCCTCAGAGGGACAGACAACGGCAGAGGAGTACCGAGGAAGAAAAGAAGCACCCCAAACTCCAAGAAGAAGAGGTAGAAACAGAGGCAAAGCCCCCCACAGGAGAACACCGTGAAGGGGACAGCTGAACCGGCCTCAACCTTGAGTCAGCGGACAAGGCAGGAATGGCTCCACAGTCAAGAAGGTAGGCGTGAGAAGAAAGACGTAGTCTCACAAGGCTCCAGCAGAACAAGAGGCAGGAGCAAAAGAGCACACGCCAAGGCCCCCAGCTGTGGACCAGAAGAGCAGGCGTACGCAGCTGGCAAGTACCATGAAGCTGAGCACCCAGACCAAGCCGAGCGCATGGTGAAGGCAAAGACCAGGGAAATCCAGAGCAACCCCTAAAGGGAGACCGTTCCAGACAAACCAACCCACGAAAAGTGTGACCAGCCAGAAGAGAAGAGGAGAAATACGTAGGACGGACTACGCCGTAAACCAAAACACAGGAAGAATACTAGGAAATCCTATCCCCCTGGAACACCAGGAAGAGGACCAGGCTGAAACGGCGGACAAAAAAAAGGGGGGGGGGGGGGGCACCACAGTACAAACGCCACAGACGGCATGCCAAAGCTGGTCCAGCGATGCAGCAGATACTGAGAATGACAGAACCTGGAGCAGCTCAAGCTACGCCCAGACAAAGGCGCAAAGGCGTCAGGACACCTTAGGGTAATCGCGCGCTCTACAAGTATTAATAACATAAAATAAAGATCAAAGAAACTACACCCGCAGTATACAGCGATGCCAGGAAAGGAGAGGAACCCACAAAAGGGAGTCCACACCTTCCCAGCGTAAGACAGAGCTATACAATATCTGCCAGTACCACACTTACAGTATGACACGTCCCAAAGAAAACATGGGAACCACTCTTAGGGAAAAAATCCCGCATCAGAGGACAACACCACAAAACCTGCGGTAGGAACCACAGATGACTTAGCAATCAGCCAAAAATTACACACTCACAAAAGGGCTGAACCAGCAGCCAACAGAAGAGAGGGGCCAACCAAGGGACCCCCGAAGGCACGTAAAACCACACAAAACATAAACGGACCACTCAAAACACCAGAGTCCAGGGGCAGGTGGATAACACCTTCCATCAAGCCCCGGAGGAACAACAAGCCAGTCTATGGAGGGGGAGGAGGACGGAGCCCCGCAAGGAGACACTGAATGGCGGAGTCAGCATGAGTGTTAAACAAAAGGACCCCATCAAAGTGCAGGTCAACCAGACGCTTCCTAATGTTCTCTGGAAAAACAGCATCCCGCAGCCAAGCCTGGTGACGGAGCGCCAGATAAGAGGCCATAGCACGGCTGAGAGCATCAGCAACATCCAAGGCCGCACGGAGAATAAATGCGGCCAACTCCCTACCATCCAACACATGGTGCCTTAGATCAGCACGGGCACTATCATGGGGGACATGTATAAGAATGGACTCCACAGAATCCCACAGGCTGAAAGTAGCCCTAGTCAACACACACAGCGTGTTGAGCGCCTGCAAGGCAGCACTGGATGAAGCGAAGATGTTTCGTCCCCAAGAATCCAACCACCGGGGCCTCCCAAGACGGAGGAAAAACCACCACAGGCAAGGATGGAAAGGCAGTCCACAGAAGAGAGCCTTGAGTAGAATGGTGGAAGGAAAGGCAGACTGGGTCATGTGGAGCAGGATGGTGGCGATGCAGGAGCGGCTGAGTCACCAGATCATCCGTAGCAAGACGTCCCCAAACCCCCAGAAGAGAATTGTGGAGCGACGCTTCAAAAGGAAGGAACAGCTCCCGTCCACTAGAGCCCTGGAGGAGAACTTCCAAGAGATTGTCAGTAGGGAACGGGGTGAGTGGTTCACCCATCTGCAAAATGCCAGCGGCTGTGGGAATAGTCCGGACAAAAGCAACACTGGCCTCCATAGGGCGCCACGGGGATAAAGCAATTCCTCAGTGGGCAACGGCTGCAAACTGAGACGTCCGTCCCAAAGTCCAGCTATAGGGGGAAGCGGCCAGCCCTGGAACGGTGAGGGTTCCACAGACGAGTGGGGAACCTGCGGGGCCCCCAGGGAAGGCGGAGAAGCCGGTGGAGGAACCAACCGCGAGAAGCCTGAAAAGAGGGTCAGAGGATTTAGGCCACACGGACGGAGAGGAGCCCCCCCTGGAAGATGTCGGTGAATAGGCAACAATCCGACGTCCCGTCTCTGGAGAGGAAGAGACCACCATAGGCGCCGACCGCCGACGCAAAGTCGACCTCCTCCACCACATGCTCGACGGGAAACGGTGGCGACTGGCGGGGGCGCACGTCCCGAGGGGAATCCGCACCCTCTGTCAAACGAGGACAAGACCTCGGAGACAAACTACAGGACCTACCAGCTGGCGAGCGATGCCCTTGGGGCCAAGGCGTGGGGAGATGCCGCAGACGGAATCGGCGGTTCCTGACCGCCGAGGTAGGGGATGGATGCTGGGACGACACCGACCTGGACAAGCGGACCGACAGCTATTTCATCCGGCGCTCCCGCCGGGACTTCAGTTTGAGGTGCTGACAAGCTTCGCAGTCCGTAGAGTCATGGTGCTCGCCCCAAACACCACATACAAATCGGGTGAGGGTCCGTCGCCACCACCTGATGTGCACAAACAATACACGACTTGAAGCCCGAAGGTATTCACACACTGTTCCACATAAAACGTGAAAAGGAGGCCTGAAAACAAGCCAGGACACAATCCAGATCCGCAGTGCACGCGGAAAAGGGAAACACTGACGTTGGCGTGCCAGGGTGGACCTTATGTGACCTTGCTGAAGTCACGCCCGCGGACGACGACGTCAGGGCGGAGTCACGTGGTACCGCCCCCCCCGGCGCGCAGAGATGCCGCTTCAAGAAAAAAAATCCGGATCCAGTCTCGCGCCTGGGGATAATTCTACGTTAAGGAATCTGCGGCTAGTAGTCTCTATCAGCCTCTGCAAATCCACTGGACTGTGCACACTATACCTTACTTTGGCACAGTATATACAGAGCCAGCTTTCTAGAAGGGATCTCCGGGAATTACGTGTATTCTCTTTCAAATTCGGAGACACAAACATGCCAAGCTCTGCACTAATGTACTCCCCATGGAAGTCCTAGGAGACTGGAGGTTCACTGTATTCTTGAACTGAAAGTTTCTGGTTACTGCTAATTCTGCCTAACTCAGAATAAAAGACCTTGGAGTCTGATAGACCCACATTTCCTGGTACAAAATATTGTCAACGACCTTCAGGGTCTCTTCCTGGGGAATGTTAGTGTTGGAAAACGAGGCAGCATCTGTGATGCCTGCACAAATAACATGACACATTTGTCCTTCACTGGGAACCAAACACCCTAGGGCAGCGCCTGACTCTCAGAGGGTAGCGTTGCAGAGCAGTCTGACCACACTCAGAGGGCACCCTACTCTACAGGCCGCCAGGTCACCGATCACAATTCAGTGAAGACATTACTGACTTCATCACCCCTCACGCCCTCCCCTCCGAGGATTACATTCTACTAGGAGACCTCAACTTTCATCTGGAAAAGAACAACGACAACCACACTACCACTCTTCTAGACAATCTCGCCAACTTCGGACTCAAACAACTAGTTAACACCCCCACACACTGTGCAGGACACACACTCGACCCTATCTTCACCTCCAGCAAACATATCTACTTCAGTCACACCACAACTCTCCACTGGACGGACCACAGCTGCGTTCACTTTGTCTACAAAAAAACCACAACACACAACCATCCTCAACCTACACTGCGAAGAAACTGGAACAAAATCACCATGGACCAGATCTCCTCATCGCTTCTTCAAAACTCTCCTGCCTACTCATCGAACCCCAACCAAGCAGCCATTAACCTCACTCAATGGCTAACCATCAGCGCCGACAACCTAGCACCTTTGAAAAAACGTCAAATCAAACAAGGCAACAAAAACACCCCCTGGTTCAACGATGATCTTAAGAAATCCAAGAAACTCTGTCGCTCCCTTGAGAAGGCTTGGAAAAAAGACCCAAACATCAGCACCAGGGACGCCTTCAAAAACGGCACCAGCTTACACCACCAACTAATACGGACAGCCAAGAAAACCGCATTCAAAGACAGACTTGACAACAACGCCCACAACAGCAAGGAATTATTCAACATCGTCAAAGAATTTACCAACCCCATCGCCAACTCCAACGACATCACTCCATCTCAAACACTTTGCGACTCCTTAGCCTCGTTCTTTCAAGACAAAATCGCAGACATCCACAACAGCTTCGACAACCAAACCGGAGAACAACCCTCCCAACCATATACCGAACATCCACCCCCCTTGAACATCCTTAACAACTGGAACCCAATTTCCACGGAGGACACCATCCGCCTGATGAACTCCATCCACTCAGGATCACCCACTGACCCATGCCCTCACCACATCTTCAACAAAGCAGACTCCATCATAGCACCACACCTCCGAGACGTCATCAACTGCTCCCTCAACACCGCCACCTTCCCGGAAAGCTGGAAACACGCCGAAGTCAGCGCCCTTCTGAAAAAACCCACAGCCGACCCCGCCGAACTCAAAAACTACCGCCCCATCTCGCTCCTCCCATTCCCGGCTAAAGTCATCGAAAAAGCAGTCAACAACCAGCTCGCCGCCTTCCTCGAAACCAACAAATCCCTTGACTCCTCACAATCCGGCGTCCGAGCCAAACACAGCACGGAGACCGCACTCATCGCAGCAACAGACGACATTCGAACTCTACTGGACAATGGAGACACAGTCGCCCTCATCCTCCTCGACCTCTCTGCAGCCTTCGACACAGTCTGTCATAGCACCCTGTTACAACGCCTCAGAAACATCGGAATCCAAGGAAAAACTCTAGAATGGATCACCTCGTTCCTGGCCGGAAGAACTCGGAGAGTACGCCTCCCACCATTCAAGTCCGAGGCCACTGAAGTCATTTGCGGCGTGCCTCAAGGATCTTCACTCAGCCCCACCCTCTTCAACGTATATATGAGCCCCCTCGCGACCATTGCACGCCAACACAATCTCAATATCATCTCCTACGCTGATGACACTCAACTGATCCTCTCACTCACCAAAGACCCTAACACCGCCAAAAACAACCTACATGAAGGAATGAAAGAAGTAGCAGAGTGGATGAAGCACAGCCGCCTAAAACTGAATTCAGACAAAACAGAAGTCCTTATCTTAGGTACCTCCCCCTCCGCCTGGGACGACTCTTGGTGGCCAGCGGCCCTTGGAAAAGCACCCATCCCAACGGACCACGCACGGAACCTGGGCGTCATCCTGGACTCCTCACTCTCGATGATCAGACAAGTCAACGCCGTCTCATCATCTTGCTTCAACATTCTTCGCATGCTCGAAAAAACATTTCGCTGGATCCCCACCGAGACCAGAAAAACGGTCACCCACGCACTGGTTACAAGCCGCCTGGACTACGGAAACACACTATACGCCGGTACTACCGCAAAACTTCAGAAAAAACTACAACGCATCCAGAACGCATCTGCCAGACTCATACTTTACATCCCGCGTTATGACCACATCTCTGGTCACCTGAAAAACCTCCACTGGCTCACTGTCAATAAGAGGATAACATTCCGCCTCCTCACCCACGCACACAAAGCACTTTACGAACTTGGACCCGATTGCCTCAACGCGCGACTCTCCTTCTACCCCCCCCCCCCCCCCGCCAGCTACGCTCCTCCAACCAAGCCCTTGCTGCTGTTCCTCGCATCAACAAAACCACCATGGGAGGAAGATACTTCTCCTACCTGGCAGCTAAAACCTGGAACTCACTCCCTATCCACCTTCGCCTCATTCAAAACCACCTAGCATTCAGAAAGCAACTTAAAACATGGATATTCGACAAGTAATTCCCCACCCTTCTACAAGCGCCTTGGGACCCTCCGGGTATGTAGTGCGCTATATAAATTATTTGACTTGACTTGAGGCCTCCTCAAGGGAGGTGGTGTGGACTAGTAATCGCCATTTGCAGGTGCGCAAAAATAACACTCAATAATTGATTGTCCAGGCTGTACTTTGCTTTATAAAAATAAGAGTCCATTTATTAAACACACACACCACTCAATACTATACACAAATTTACATATATACATAAGCTGTTGGAATTACTTTGTGATATTGCATAACATCTCCACCCCTCCCGCAGGGGTGGTGGGGTCTAGTACCACCACTCCCATGTATGCACATCATCTTGCCCCCAATGCAATTAGTTGAACCTATCCTGGAGCGAGGGCCCTGCGCACTGGCACCATCCCAGTGGCGTCCCCCTCCCATTACCTCAACAAGCATTAAACAGGGATACCCCTGCCTTGGTGACATGGCCCTGACCAAGCATCTCCTACTGTCCCTAAAGTATACACCTCTACATCTTAAGGGCTAACAGTCTGGGGTCTTCACCTAAGCGCAGCAGCAAAACTACATGTTTACGCACACTTTAGAATGACAGTACTCGGCACATTTGGATATCATTAAAAATGCATTGCAATTACATCCCCTAAAGGCATCAAAGATGATCACAGGATTAAGTTGTAAATACTGTCACCCTAGCAGGAGTGTCTAGCCACTTAAATCCACTTTGCTTGTGACATCACCTTACACCAGTACTTCGCATTGAACATCAGTCCCTCTAAAAGAAATAACCATTAATAAATGCATTGCAGTGCAATTACGCCATTTCACCTCCAGGGGATGCCCTTCTCGAGACATCTCCAATTCAGCTCTTCAATCTTTTGTGCACTTCACAATGTACCCCCAGCTGTAGAACAAAAGTTCCAGCCTAGGAGGTGATGCAATCTTCGCTGAGAGTTGAGGGGTTATTCTTTTTAAATCCTCAAGAAACTTAGGGTGGGACTTAGCTTTGTGCTGGGGGTGAGACTGCGCTGCTCCAGCAGCTCCCCCAGCACCTTTTCACACTCAAGGTTGACCCCTCTCCTCTGGGGGCCACCAAAACTCCAAAAACAATCCATCCCTCATGCCTTGCAAGGCATCATGGGGCGCTTCAAGCTCCAGCCGCTTTCTGGGGCCTCGGTGGGGGGGCCCCGGTCCCACCTGGACCCCCGGGTAAGGGTATGCAACGCGGGGAGCCCACACCCGGCCACTCCGCGCTTTGGTCGGGGGCCCGGTCCCACCCGGGTCCCTGGCTCCTCCTTCCTTGTTCGGGGCCCCGGTCCTACCCGGGATCCCCGCAGGCTCTCCACGTTGGAGGGCAGTCCCCGGGACCTGACCCACCCCGGGGGCCTTTCCTGGACCAGCGGCAGAGTCTCACGCGCTTCGCCGCCAGAAGCCACAGGTCCAAGGTCACTCACCTTCTGGGGGCCATATCTCAGCCCATGGAGGTCCGATCTGCCCCATTTTCGCATCTTCTTGCTCCTGGCGGCGCACCCAGCCACTGGGAGCACTCTCCTTCATTCTCCTGGTCTCCAAGCGGGTGCACTCTGCAGGGAGCGGTCTGCACTGGCTCCCTGCGCCAGCCTTTCGCCTGGCTCTCCTCCTGCGCCTCTCTTCTCCCTGCGCAGAGGCCCCTGCTTCTGCACACCGGTCCTGGGCGCTTCTTCTGGTGCTGTTAGGGGCCTGGGTGACAATCAGCGGGTCTCTCCTTCCAACTGCCCATTGCCAGGCTCCAGCACCTTCCACCTCAGCAGACCACACCCCAGAAAGAGCTTCTCTTCCTGTGCAAGTACTTTTTAAAAGTTGAGTAGGGGGCTGGCAGAAAGTCTATGTGGGTCCTATCAAACAGCAACACCACTTCCCTGCCCCTGCTCCCTCCTCCTTGTCCAGCCTCTGGGTTTGTTCAAAATGGAGTTCTCCAGTGTCTCTGGCCACATGGCCTCTGAAACCCAACTCTTTCCTTCTTGGTGCAGCCTGGTGCCTGGCACCCAGTGACAGCTGCTAATGGATGAGTCTGTAGCCCCACCCATCTTCTTTGTGGAGAGGAGGCCCTAGCTTGTGGATGAAAGGTTATCAATCCATCCAGCTGAGGTCAACCCTCAGCCTGGGTCTGGTCATGGCTGGCTCAGAGAAATATGACAGTTCTGAATGTATTTATTATTATTATTATTATTATGCGTTCTTATATAGCGCTCGATTACCCGTAGGCATCTCGGCGCTTGCCTTGGGAACCCGTCATGGCTTTTCCCTGTGAGATACCCGTACTGGGCATCCCCAAGGTGAAAGCCAGGCATCCCGCCGCGGGGGGGCCGTAGTGGAGATTAAGCAAGCTAATGCCCAGAGCTGCAGAGTGTGAACCCGTGATTTGAGTAGGCACCGAAACGAGAATTATCGAGTCCGTGGATATTTGGGCTCAAGACCCTGCCGCGTCGGGAATTGAACCCAGGTCCCGGGTCTGACCTCTGCTTCAGGATCTGCCTCCTCTAACCAGTGAGCCACACTTCTCCACCCAAAAGCAGTACATAGGACTTTGAACTCTGCAGAATACTTATTTTCACCTACTCTACAATGGACTTTAGTGCGTGTCTGGAATCTGTAGGCCTTGTGGAAGTCATTTTAGCCATGGGCCCCACATCCCCATAGGGGAATAATGAAGTGAAAACACAGTAAAACACACTGACTTTCCCTTGCATGTTCCTTCCCAGGGTATAAAGCCTATTCCATGTCACCACCCAATTCTGCATAAGTCCTGCCACACCATTCACTCTGTAGCTGCTCCTGGACTGCGCACGCTCGGAATCTCCCCTGCCCAGCTCCTACACGTGTGCACACGCATGTACACCCGTGTCTGCATGTAACCAGCACGGTGTCCCATACTCCAGCTGCTGCGTAGCGGCCTAGTCAAGCCAGGCGGACACCAGTAAAATCTCCATGCAGTCTCCATTATGAGTTCACTGTGGCTGGGTCGAAGATTATGAGACTCCCCCACAGTAAAAGCTCAACAATTAGGTGCTCAAAAAGCGAAAAATCCGGGCAGCCCCTAGTGTCAGAACCACCTTCTAACAGTTAGCATACAGGGACTGTAGTAAGGTAGATCCCTGACTATGGTTGCCCCCAACTTTTTGCCTGGTGTTTTGCTGGTTTTCTGACTTAGTTGACCTGGGGCCCTGCTATTCAGGACCCCAGGCCCACTGCTCTCCCTGTTAAAATGGATTCCAAGTACCCTAGGTACATATCTGATTGGATACGGAGTCACCTTATTAGTCCCTGTACAGTATACCTTGGGTATCCAGGGCATAGGTGTACCCAGGGCCTACCAGGGGCTGAAGCATGTATTATGCCACCCCTGGCTGGCCATCCAAAACTGACACAATTGCTGCTTGACAGCTGGGAGCAAGGTGGTGTAATCACCCCTTGCTTTAGATATAGTATACCTATATCTAAACCTAGAATGGGCACACAGATCTCCTATCAGTCACTCCTATGGCAGGCCTTAACAATCCTGAAGGCAGAGTGCTTGGAATCGTGTGAGATGGTGCTCTGGCATGAGCTGAGCCTGTCTGCGGCTTTCGGGATCTATCCCTTAGCCGTTTCCATGATAGCGTCAGACCATATACTTTTAAGTGCCTTATAATCCTCGCGGTTATGGTAACTTTGGTCTGACATTATCTAAACATGTCGTGTAAGGTGTCATACGCTTTGGAATACTACCCCCTCGCCAGTTCTGGCGACGGGGGTAGCATTCCACCCCTCTAGAGGGAGAAGACATGTTGGTAGCTGTAACCCCGGTTAAAGTTAAACACAGCCTCAGCTCCACAAAATGGATGCTGCCACCGAGACACCAGTCTGCCCTCCTGCTGCTGGGAGTCCTTCCAGCAAACGGAGGCCTGGACAAAGGGTTTCCTGTCAGGGGCGGTGCTAGCACCATCCCAGACAGGATTGTGTGTATCCCAGGTAGGCAGGGCTGAAAGGAAGGTGACTGCAAGTGGCACCCCGGTGCTCACTGTGCATATGCCGGCTCAAACCAGTTCCTGGGGCACACCAGCCCCTGAGCTGGGGAGAGACCGGACAAAGGAGAGGGGTGTAACCACCCCCCTCCTAGTCCCACCCATAGGGCAGGACTTAGTCGTGTGCCAGCCCCTTTTCTTAGGATAAAGGTAGGAGCAGGCCCCCTTCCAAATTAGATCATCTTTGAATCCTGAAACTACTTTCCACGTAAGGAACTCTCGACTTCTTCTCAAGATTTCTCCCTTGTGACTAAGGAGTAGTCACCCTGCATCAAGCAGGCACCAACTAAGTATCTTGCGGTTTGCTGCACGTCCTTCCTCCGGAACCAGACCGACCAGCACGACGAGACCCGGACTCCCTGCCATCTCTGACCTCTACAGCACAGCTGAGAACCGTGGGTGCGACGAGACCAGAGGAACCGGCTATCATCAGAACCTGCACGACACTGATCCAGCACGACCGCCGAGGGACCCTCGAGTGGGTGCACTGGGGTAAGAGAAGCCCCAACCCCAAGCAGCACGAGCACCGAAGTCCAGCCCCCCAGCATCCACCAGATCTGCGTGGGGCCCTTTTGCTTCTGTGTTGCTTGCCACGTTGTCCGGTCACTTGCCCGTTGGCTAGTGACCCTCCAGACGACGTCCTACGTTTGTTTCACCGCTGGTCTATCTCCTCTAGACTGGCCCTTGTCTCCTCTTGAAGGGGAACTTCCTCGGACCCTCCTGGTCCACTCCAGACGCCATTTTGTGTTGCCACGTGGGCTTGCCTTAGCCAAGGCTTGTTGCCTCCTTCAACGGATCCAGCATCGCCAGCAGCAGACATCCGACGTGGGACAGCTCGCAGACCTCCAGCCTGGTCGACATCAGCGCCCTGGTCCGTGTAGCAGCAGAATCCAGTGTCACCTCTTCACCTGGCTGAGTGACCTCGTCCGGTGCCCTCCTGGTGCCCACCTAATCACTGGCTAGTGATTCAGAACTTGGTCCCCTCTGCTTACAGGTATCCTTCACTGATCCATCCTTGGATCAGCCCGGAACGTCTTCACTGGTCGCCTGCCAGCAACTATTTCTTTCAGGCTCCTGAGCATCAACGAGGATTCCCGACGTCACTTGAACCCTGTGCAGCCGCAGCCCCTGGGCTAGGTAAACCGAGTACCACGGTGCTTTAGCACAGGTCCACTCTCTAAGTGTCCAGATCCTTTTTCGTTTCAGCTCTACCTAGTCGGGTTCGCCCGATAACACTAACTTCGCATTTACTAGCAACCATAGACTTTGTCCCGCATTACGCTTGAGAGTTTCCACTCTGCACACGACGTCCCTAGGCCTCCTGCTTCTAATCTAAGGGTTCAGCATTGTAGGCCCAGCGTTTCTAAAGTCTCTGAGAGTAGTACTTACCTGCTAGTAAATTTGCATTCCACTTTTGTAGTATATGGTTTTTCGTGCCCCTCGGGCATTTGTGTAAATTGTGCAACTTGCAGTATTTTCGTAAGAGTTTTGTATTGTGCTTAGCTCCCTGACTCATAAAGAGTTCAGGGTAGACTTGTTATTAATAAATATCCTTTATTTTTATAACAACTTGTGTGGTGTCCTTTCACTTGGTGTTCAAGGGGTATATGTGATGGTAAAACAGCTGGCTTAACACGCCCTCTAGAGTTTAGCCTAAAGACTGCTCTTGTCCACGCTACTAGGATAGCTGGTCTATAAGGTTGACTTACAACCAATCATCAATAAGGGTTGTTTGGAATGATACAGAGTGATCACTAGAATAGTGAGCACTATACATCAGGCCAACTTCTCACAGCAACCATCCCCAAGGAACAAGGGGGAGGCATGGCCAGATAACCCTCAACACAGAGGACAGGGACCCCTAACAGCATGAGGAAGGGAGCGGAGGGCAGAGATTGAAGGCAAACTCCCCCCCAAACCTGGAGCAGCCAGAGTAGCGGGGCACAGGAGCACTATAACCCCATCCTCCAGAAACCAAAGAGGAGGAAGGAACACCAACAAGACAGAGCAACCCGCCAAGAGCGAAAGAATGCCCTCACAGGAGACACAGCCCCCCACCAGGAGGCGAGTGCCGACACCAACCCAAGGTTCCTCACAGAACGGGGAGGAGGGGCGGGCCGTGAAGGAATCTGCGGCTAGAATGGTTTCTACCAGATGAACAAGTTACTTACCTTCGGTAACGCTTTTTCTGGTAGATACTATATCTGCCTGTGGATTCCTCACCTTGTGAATATCCCCCTTGCGTCAGCAACGTTCGGAAATTTTCTTCGTAGTACGCCGACGTCACAGGAGCACGGCATCGCGCGCGACTCCGTCTGACGTCACCGACCCCATATCAGGCCCACGCCGGCGTGATGATGCCAGTTCCGCCCTTTTTTCCGTGCCTTCGAGGCACACGGACGGACCAACGATAGCAAATATGCAAATATACAATGTACACAGTACATATAGAACAAAATCAATGCAATAGTATAAACCATATATACAGAAAGACCAGGTATAGCAGAGTGGACACCGGGGAGGCGGGTGGGTCAGTGAGGAATCCACAGGCAGATATAGTATCTACCAGAAAAAGCGTTACCGAAGGTAAGTAACTTGTTCTTCTGATAGATACATCTGCCGTGTGGATTCCTCACCTTGTGAATAGATTCACACAGCACTCCCGGAGGAGGGTGTCCACCCTGCTACACCAGGAAATCTTGGAGGACAGAGCGCGCGAAGTGGCAATCCCTCCTCACCTCGGTATCCAAGCAGTAATGCTTCGCGAAAGTGTGGAGGGAGGCCCAAGTCGCGGCCCTGCAAATATCCTCAACAGGTACACCCCTAGACAAAGCAGATGTTGCAGACTTTGCCCTAGTTGAATGAGCTCTAATACCCTCAGGAGGGTCCTTACCCGCAAGTGAGTAGCAGATTTTGATGCACAGGATTATCCACCTGGAAAGAGTGCGCTTGTGCAACGCTCTGCCCTTCTTGCAGCCAGCAAAGCCAACAAACAGCTGGTCGTCCATCCGGAAGTCCTTAGTCCTGTCCAGATAGAAAGACACCGCCCTCTTAGGGTCCAGGCGATGCAGTCTCTCTTCCTCCTTAGACGGGTGAGGGGGAGGATAGAAGGTAGGAAGGGTAATGGACTGCCCAAGATGGAAAGGAGTCACCACCTTAGGCAGAAAAGCAGCCCTGGTCCTAAGAACCATCCTTTCAGCATGAATGGTCAGGAATGGGGGTTTGGAACTTAGAGCTTGAAGCTCACTTACCCTCCTTGCCGAGGTGATTGCAACGAGGAAGATAGTTTTAAAAGAGAGAAGCCTCAATGGACACTTGTGCAAGGGTTCGAAGGGAGAACCCATTAAGAAGGTCAGCACAAGATTCAAATCCCAATGTGGAACAACAAAAGGAGTAGGTGGGAACATATTTATGAGACCCCTCAAGAATCTCAAAAAAACCACCGGAGATTTAAAGAGAGATGGCTGATCCGGCAAACATAGAAACGCCGATAAGGCTGAAAGATACCCCTTGACCGTGGCCACAGCCAAACCTTGCTGCGCCAGATAAAGGGCAAATTGTAAAATATTAGACAAATGAGCCTTCAAAGGGTCAACATCTCTCTCCCTGCACCAAGAAACAAATTTTGACCATCTATAGGAATAAATGGACTTAGTGGTGTCACGCCTGGCAGAGAGAATGACATCCACTACCTCGTGAGGGAGAGAAAAAGAACTCAAGTTGCCCCGTTCAATCTCCAGGCATGAAGGTGTAATGTCTGGAGGTGGGGGTGTAAAACCTGCCCCTCCATCTGAGAGAGGAGGTCTGCCCTGAGAGGGAGACGGAGCGGCGGGTGAGAGGAGAGGAGGAGTAGGTCCGAATACCACACCCTTCTTGGCCAATCCGGAGCGACCAATATGACTTGGGCCCGGTCTTGACGAATCTTCCTCAGAACCCGAGGAATCAAAGGTATGGGAGGAAACGCGTAAAGGAGTTGATCTTCCCAACTCAACTGAAACGCGTCCCCCAATGCTCCTTGCATCGGATACTGGAGACTGCAGAATGACAGGCAGTGCGCATTCTCGCGAGTTGCGAATAGATCCACCCGAGGAGTCCCCCACATCTGAAAGATGTCGTGAACAACCTCCGGGTGAAGCCTCCACTCGTGGTCGGCAGAGAACTGCCGACTGAGACTGTCTGCACGAACGTTCAGAACTCCGCCCAGATGATTTGCCACCAGACAAATCTGATGGTCCTGAACCCAGGACCAGAGACGCAGAGCCTCTCTGCAGAGACACTGCAACCCTACTCCTCCCTGCCTGTTGATGTACCACATCGCAGTCGTGTTGTCCGTCAGGACTTGAACCGAACGACCGCGAAGGGAAGGGAGGAAGGCCTTGAGCGCCAAACGTATCGCCCTCAATTCCAGAAGGTTGATGTGAAACAACCTTTCCTCCGGAGACCAGACCTTTGACCTCCAGGTCTCCCAGATGAGCACCCCACCCGAGAGTGGATGCATCCGTTATCACTGTGGCCACTGATGTAGGCAGTTGAAAAGGCTTTCCTTGCGACAGATTGCCTTCCACGCCCCACCAAGACAGATCCGCTGCAGCTTCTCTGGAGATCTTCACTGACTCCCTGAGATCTCCGTTGTGCTGATACCACTGCCTGCGGAGGCACCACTGGAGTGCCCTCATGTGCCAGCGTGCATGACTGACCAACAGAATGCAAGAAGCCATCAGACCGAGCAGACGAAGGACCTTCAGGACCGGAACAACCGCTCCATTGAAGAATAAAGGAATCATCTCCTGAATGTCGTGAATCCTCTGAGGTGGAGGGAATGCACGGCATACAGTAGTGTCCAGTACCGCACCTATGAACAGGTTGCGCTGGGAGGGCACCAGGTGAGATTTGGGTACATTTATCGAAAAACCCAACCTGTGTAACAACTGAGTTGTCTCTTGTAGATGATGGAGCACCTTCTCCGGCGACTCTGCTTTGATCAGCCAGTCGTCTAGATAAGGGAATACAGGAATACCTGACCTTCTGAGATGTGCTGCCACCACTGCCATCACCTTGGTGAAGACTCGAGGCGCAGTAGTAAGTCCAAAGGGAAGGACCGCAAACTGGTAGTGCTGCGATCCCACCGTAAAACGGAGATACTTCCTGTGCGACTTCAGGATTGGGATGTGAAAATACGCATCCTGCAAGTCGATCGACACCATCCAGTCTTCTTCTATCAGCGCCAGAAGAACCTGAGCAAGGGTGAGCATTTTGAACTTCTCCTGTTTGAGATAGAAGTTCAAAATCCTGAGATCCAGGATCGGCCGAAGCCTGCCATCCTTCTTGGGAATCAAGAAATACCGGGAGTAGCATCCTTGACCCCTCTCCTGCTCTGGAACCACCTCTATCGCACCCTTTCGAAACAGAGCCAGGACTTCCTCCTGCAGGAGAAGTAGGTGGTCCTCCGAACAATAACCTTGGCAAGGAGGGTAATTGGGAGGGAACTCCTGAAAAGGAAGTGCATACCCATTCTGTACGAGATTGAGAACACAAAGATCTGATGTAACCGATTCCCAATCTCGTAGAAAATGAGTAAGCCGACCCCCTACTGGCCCTACATGATCCAGAATGGTGGATCTAGGGCTGCTTTGCTGATGCGGGTTGGGTATTATTGGAGGAAGTGGAGGAAGAGGAGACTTGACGTCCACGTCCACGACCCTTCTGTCTACCTCTATAGGACCTATACAGAGGGTTCTGCTGCTGCTGCTGTTGCTGTTGGCCCTGCTTGAAGGGACGAAAAGAAGATCTACCGAATCCTCTGAATTTTCTAGTCGTAGACCCTCTCATCTGAAGACCCAAAGATCTTGCGGTGGCACAAATGTCTTTAAACCTTTCCAAGGCCACATCAGCCTTTTTACCAAAAAGGCCAGTTCCTTCAAAAGGTAAGTCCAGCAATGTAGACTGCACATCCGCAGAGAAATCTGAAGACTTTAACCATGCAGCTCTCCTGGTCGCAATGGATGAACCCATAATTCTAGCAACAGAATCCACAGTGTCCATGCCGCTCTGAATGACCATGCGGGCAGCAGCCTGAGTGTCAGAGACCACTTCATTAAAGTTCTTCCTATCCTCCTCAGGAAGTTTTGATGACAATTGCTTCACTGAGTCCATTAATGCATGCACATATCTACCTAAAAGGCAAGTAGCATTTGATGACTTAAGAGCCATGCTCCCAGAAGAGAAAGTCTTCTTCGCCGACTGATCTAATTTCTTAGACTTTGTCAGCTGGCACTTGAGGGAAAGAGCCTGCAGCTCTATTAGAGCAAGCTGCCTGTACCACAAGACTTTCTGGTGATGGATGCGTAGAAAGAAAAGCAGGGTCATCAGGAGCCACCCTATATCGCCTCGCAATAACTCTTGAAACAGCAGGAGCAGATAATGGCCTCTTCCAAATCTCCTTTATTGGATCCGCCAAGGCATCAGTAAATGGCAGTGTAGGCTCAACAATTGAAGAGGGAGAATGCAAGACTTCAGTGAGGATGTTGGGCTTGTACTCCACTGTGGGCAGCTTTAAGTTAAGAAGATCAGCAGCCTTCCTAATAACCACGTGATAGGGTGCCACATCCCTAGACGGAGCATCAGAAGTCGAAGGTAGACCCCACTCAGGAGAGAGTTCCAGACCACTAGCCTCCCGAAGTTCATCGAAATCATCATCATGATCAGGAAGCTCGCCTTCTTCCACATCAGAACTTTCATCATCTCTTTGCTCGAGAAGACGCTGAGCTCTTCGCCTCGACCACTCCAATCGAACCGAAGTCGACGGATCCGGTAACGACTCCGACGGAGCCGGTTCCGACGTCGATCGAGGAACCGGAGCAGTAGGACGAGAAACATGAACAGGTGTGGTACCTCGATCTCGACTAAGAGGTCGATCCGGAGTCGGCGAAGCCGCATGCGGAGTCGAAGACCTCGGTGGAGCCGTACCGAGCCAAGGTGGAAGAGGCGTCGGCATGAAAGGCATAAATGGAGCTGGGGCGTACGACTGAGGAATACCCAGATTGTACGATAACGGACCCATGGGACCAACAGGCGCTCCAGCGGGGTACATCGCCCTGGAATACACTCCAAACATCGCATTGAGAAAATGCGAGGGGTCCTGACCGGGACCAGGAAAGGGAGGGTACGGACCTACCGGATGTTCCAATGGAGGCCTTTCCGACACATTCTCACTCTGACCTTCTGGGTCCACAGGAGTCTCCATTGGAGTCGGATCTTGAGGAATCACTTCTTCTTCCTCCTCATGCTCCGAAGGATGCGAGGATATCGGATCCGGATCCTGCTCCGGCTCCGGAGTCGGAGAACCTTCTTTTGACAAGGCAGGCGAAGGAGAGACAACGTCTTTACAATGTTTGTGAGACTTTTTCTTCGAGTCAGAGGATTCCTTCTCCGAATGATGTTTTGAACTGTGCTTCCTCCTCTTATGCTTTCTCCTCGAGGAGCTCGAAGCGTGACCGGAAGCCGACTTAGATCTAGACCTAGATCTTTCTCTGGATCTTGACTTCGCTTTAGATCTCGACTCCTCTTCAGATCTCGAACCCGCTCTGGATCTCGACGCCGATCTCGACTTCGATCGAGACCTTTGCTTCGACTTCGATCTTCGTGACGTCGATCTCGAATATCTTCCAGTATCCTGTTTTACTTTCGCCAAAAGTAGTTAAGCTTCACGCTCCCGAAGCGCCTTTGGATTCATTTTAAAACAGGAACTGCAGTTTTTGACGTCGTGACTCGAACCAAGACACCACAAACAATCCTTATGTGGGTCAGTGATAGACATCATGCGGGCACAAGACCTACATTGTTTAAGGAATATGCTACTTACCAGTATGCATCTGTTCTTGGCATAGAGGGCTGCAGAGTGGTACATTTATGAATAGATCGCCATCTGGTGTTGGGCTCGGATGATTGCACTTTGTTTTTCTTCTGGAGAAGTCTTTTTCGTCATAGATGACTCCTCCTCTCGGTGTTAGTGCGCATGGGCATCGACTCCATCCTTAGATTGTTTTGCCATAGTAGGGTTAGATGGAGTAGTGTAGTATAGTACATAAAGATATGCCCATGTAAGTGTATCTAAATAAGATAATGTTGGGACAGACACAGGTTTCCGGGGAGGCAGGGAGGGCATGTACCACTCTGCAGCCCTCTATGCCAAGAACAGATGCATACTGGTAAGTAGCATATTCCGTTCGAGGCATATGGGCTGCAGATGGTACATTTATGAATAGATTGTAAAGCAGTTACCTCCCTAGCGGTGGTCACCAGTGTCTGTCGCAACTGTTTGAAATAGAGTTTTTAATACAGCCTGGCCCACTCTGGCTTGTTGTGCAGCCTGTACATCAACACAGTAGTGCTTTGTGAATGTATGTGGTGTAGACCAAGTTGCTGCTCTACATATGTCATCTAGGGGAATGTTCCCTAAGAATGCCATAGATGCTCCTAGTTTTCGTGTAGAATGAGCTCTAGGAGGAACAGTTAATGTTCTCTTTGCTTTAATGTAACATATTTGTATACATCTTACAATCCATCTAGCGATGCCTGCTTTAGAGATAGGATTGCCCTTATGTGTTGGGGAAAATGCTACAAATAGTTTAGTTTTCCTGAAGTTTTGTGTTCTTTCTATGTAGTACAAAATGGCTCTTTTGACATCTAGTGTATGTAGAGCCCTTTCTGCCACCGTCTGTGGCTTTGGAAAGAAGACTGGTAATTCCACTGGCTGATTGATGTGGAATGCTGAAATTACTTTAGGCAAGAACTTTGGGTTTGTTCTAAGAACCACTTTATTCTGGTGTAACTGTAGGAATGGTTCTTTTATTGTCAATGCCTGTAATTCACTTACTCTCCTGAGTGAGGTAATGGCTATAAGGAAAGCCACCTTCCATGTAAGGAATTGTATTTCGCACCTATGCATAGGTTCGAAGGGTGGCCCCATTAGTCTGGTGAGTTCTACGTTGAGGTTCCAGACTGGGGAAGGTGGTAATCTTGGTGGAATGACTCTTTTAAGGCCTTCCATGAATGCTTTTATCGCTGGTACTCTGAACAGTGATATGTGTTGCCTGTTTTGTAGGTACGCTGCTATAGCTGCTAGATGTACTCTGATAGATGTGTACGCTAGATTACATTGCTGTAAGTGTAATAAGTAGCAAATAATCTCTTTTGTTGACACGTCCAGAGGGTTGATATTGTTATTAGTACAGTGTATAGCAAACCTCTTCCACTTAGCTGCATAGCATGCTCTGGTGGTTGGACGTCTCGCTTGTTTAATTATCTCCATGCAATTTGGGGGTAGATCTAAGTACCCAAATTCTAGGATTTCAGGAGCCAGATCGCTAAGTTCAATTGAGTTGGGTCTGGGTGCATTATTTCTCCATGGTTCTGTGTAAGGTGCATGGGTAGAATTCGTAGCTTTTGATGTGGCACTTGTGAGAGTTGCAGGAGCGTGGTGAACCACGGCTGTCTTGCCCACGTGGGTGCTACTAGTATCATGGTCATTGAATGTTGTTGCAGCTTCCTGACCACTAATGGGATTAGTGGGAGAGGGGGAAAAGCGTATGCAAATTTGTTGGACCAATTTATCCATAACGCATTGCCCTGCGACAGGTGATGTGGATACCTGGACGCGAAGCTTTGGCATTTTGCGTTCTGATGAGTGGCAAAGAGGTCTATCTCTGGTTGTCCCCATCTTTGGAAGAATGGCTGCAGTATTTGGTGGTGCAGTTCCCATTCGTGTATTTGTTCCGACTGTCTGCTTAAGATGTCTGCTATCTGGTTTTGGACTCCTGGTAGGTGTTCGGCTAACAGATAGACGTTTTGAGGAATGGCCCATCTCCAAATTTCCTGTGCTAGTCTGGATAGTTGGAGAGAGTGCGTCCCCCCCTGTTTTTGAATATAATACATTGCTGTCATGTTGTCTGTTCTGATCAGGACTGCTTTGTTGGTAACATGTATTTGGAAGGCTTTCAATGCTAGAAACACTGCTAGTAGTTCTAGATGATTGATGTGCAGTCTTCTTTCCTGCACACTCCACCTTCCTTGTACTGTGTATTTGTCCATATGTGCTCCCCATCCGGTGAGCGATGCGTCCGCTGTTATTGTCACCTGTGGAATTGGTTCTAGGAACGACCGCCCCTTGGCAATGTTTGTTATGTTCCACCACTTCAGAGAGCGGTGTGTGCGGTCGTCTACCAACACCAGATCTGTAATCTGCCCTTGAGCCTGATTCCACTGTGTCGCTAAGCATTCTTGTAGCGGACGCATTTGTAGTTTGGCATATGGTATTAGCAGTATGCAGGATGACATCATCCCTAATAGCTGCATGAACACTCTTGCTGGTAGTGAGTGTTGTGGCTGAAATCTTTGAATGACTGTAAGCATTGTTTGGATCCTGACTGGGTTGGGGTACACTTTGGCTTTTTCTGTGTCTATAGTAGCCCCCAGATATTGTTGAACCTTGTTTGGTTGTAGGTGTGACTTTGTGTAGTTCACCGTGAACCCTAGCTGGTGTAGTAGCTGAATTGTCTTTTGTGTGTTTTGAAGACATTCCTCTTGTGACCTGGCCTTTATTAGCCAGTCGTCCAAGTATGGGAAGACATGAATTTGTTGTCTTCTTAGGTGAGCTGCCACCACTGCCAGGCATTTTGTGAACACCCTTGGTGCCGTTGTGACACCAAACGGAAGGACTTTGAACTGGTAATGTTGTCCTTCTACCACAAACCTGAGGTATTTTCTGTGGGCTTTGTGAATCGGGATATGAAAGTAAGCGTCTTTTAGATCCAGTGTAGAAAGAAAGTCCCCTTTCTTCAGTATAGGCAGTACTTGTTGGAGCGTGACCATGTGGAAATGTTCCGAATTTATGTATGCGTTGAGAGGTCTTAGGTCCAGTATTGGCCTTAGAGACCCGTCCTTTTTGGGAATTAGGAAGTATAGGGAGTATACTCCTGTTCCTTGTTGGTGCTGTGGAACTTTCTCTATGGCATGCTTTTCTAGCAGGGATAGTACTTCTTGTTTTAACAGTGTCAGGTGATCTTGTTTCATTGGACGCTGTTTGGGGGGATGTTTGGTGGGGTAGCTGTGAGTTCTAGGCAATAACCATGTTGGATAATTTGTCTCACCCACCTGTCTGATGTGATGTTTTCCCAGACAGGTAGGAACTGTGATAGGTGTCCCCCGACCGGTGTTATATGGTCTGGGGGGAGCTGTATGAAGTCACTGTTTTGGGGTTGGAGAGTTGCGGTTGTTGTTGTTTCCGCGACCTCTACCCTTGTTGTTGTTACCCCTGTATCCACCTCTAGAATTACCTCTGGGTGATGTAGGTGTAAAAGAGGTTTGCTGCTGGCTTGTACCCGTATTTTTGGATCCTCCTCTATAGGTGGATCTACGAAAGGAACCTCTTTGTGTCGGCTGTTGCAATGCTCCCATTGATTTAGCCGTTTCGGTATCCTTCTTCATCTTTTCTAGGGCCTCATCTGTCCCTGTGCCGAAAAGTGTTTTCCCATCAAAAGGTTGGTTCAGTAACGATGTTTGTACTTCTTGTTTGAACCCTGATACTCTGAGCCATGCATGTCTCCTTAACATAATGCTTGTGTTTGTAGACCTTGCTGCAGAGTCTGCCGCGTCTAGGGCGCACTTTATTGAAGTGTTAGTAATTAACTTCCCTTCTTGTATGAGTTGATCTGCCCTCTTTTGATGTTCTTTAGGGAGATGTGTGATGAGTTTTTCTAACTCATCATAATGCGCTCTGTCGTACCTTGCAAGTAGTGCTTGCGTATTAGCTATGCGCCAGCTGTTTGCCGCCTGAGATGCCACTCTCTTGCCAGAGGCATCTATTAGTTTAGACTCTTTGTCAGGAGGTGGAGCTTCTCCTGTAGATAAAGAGTTTGCTCTCTTACGAGCGTTTGTGACCACTAATGAGTCTAGAGGAATTTGCCCTTTAATGTATATTGGGTCTTTTGGAGCTGCCCTATATTTTTTATCGATTCTTGGGTTCAATACCCTAGCCCTCACTGGGTCTTTGAATATCTCTGATGTATGACTGAGAAGGCCCTTAAGCATTGGTAGTGTTCCTGATGTTCTTTGTGCAGTAGGTAGTGTTTCTAATAAGAAGTCCTCTATTTGAGGTTCTGCATGTAGTTCTACCTTATGATATGTTGCTGCTCTATTAATGAGTTGTGCAAAACCAGTATTGTCATCAGGAGGTGAAGGTTTTGAGGGATACAATTCAGGGTCGTTATCATTATCTGACCCTACATTATACTCTTCCCATGGGTCTGCCTCCTCTGGGATTGTGTCTTCATCATCCCCAGGGTGTTCCCCCTCCCCTGTGTCACTCTCTACATCTGTTGTAGGTGTAGATGGTCATGTGGGAGGAATATTTGGCCTATTGTGAGGAAGAGGAGAAGATGGTGTGTGTCTAGGTTTGGGAGAAGAGGGAGGAGTTGTATTCGTCCCCATTGTTCTCTTCTTCGGATGAGTCTTGTCGTCCGAATGTTCATTCTTCCTCTTTTTAGGTAGTTCTGTGACTACCTTGCCAGTCTTTGGGTCAATAAACAGAGTCTTTTGTTTAGGATCAGTCCCGTGTTCCTGTGTCGGTACCGCAGTTTTCGGGTCCGAAAGGTGTTTTTTCTTTTGAATGTCCATTTGTATTTTCGGTACCGAGATTTTATTCGGATCCGATTTCTTCGGTATCGAAGATGTCCCCGGTGTCGAGGGTGTTTTCGACGCCGAAACGTGCTTCGGTGTCGACATGGACTGCTTCGACTTCGAGCTTTCCTTGACTTGGAGCTTCGGTGTCGATGTGGTCCGTTTATCGGAATCGGAACCACCATGATGGGAGACCGAGTGTTTCGGTTTCTGTTTCGTTGCCGGGCTCGAAGGCGGGGCGTTGGAAACTTTTTTCGGTTGTCTGACCGGGCTCGAGGGCGGGGTCGACACCGTGCGGGGTCTGTTCTTTGGTAAAGGGACGTCGTCACTCACGGTTTGTTGGACGTCGATTTCCTCGACGTCGGACTCGTCCACTTCAGACCCCGCCTCGTCGGCCTCTTCTTCCTCCTCTTCTGGGTGCTGGTCCTCGAACAGCTCCGGGATTGCTTGTGACTGCATTCTCGATACCTCGTGTCTTCGGGCTCGACGGTTTCTAATCGTCGATTTTGAAGAGAACGCTGCACAGGCCTCACAGTCCCTGGATTCGTGTTCAGGGGACAAGCAGAGGTTGCACACCTCGTGTAGGTCCTTGTGTGGGAACTTAGCACCACACATTGGACATTTTTTGAATGGAGTCCTTTCCATGGACCCCGGGCTGGACTACGTCGAGTTTCTCGTAGTCGTCGTCCTTCGAACCGCGTCGGTATGAGGGAAGTCGCGTTCGATAACAATACCGTCGATTTGGAAAGGAATACGCGCCGGTTATAACCTTCTTTGTTGAAGTCGGTCCGGAGCGCTTCGATCCTCATCCGAACCCGATGGCGGAAAAAAACAATCTAAGGATGGAGTCGATGCCCATGCGCACTAACACCGAGAGGAGGAGTCATCTATGACGAAAAAGACTTCTCCAGAAGAAAAACAAAGTGCAATCATCCGAGCCCAACACCAGATGGCGATCTATTCATAAATGTACCATCTGCAGCCCATATGCCTCGAACAGCCTGTTTTCCTCGACGACATCTTCGGTGAAGAATCAAGTCGTAGAAGAGAAACAGTGACAAATAATTAACAGCTAGATACTAAGTATCGCCGAAGATCCCGAAAACCGTTAGCGTCGAAGACGCGGAAAAAAGGGAACTGACGTCATCACGCCGGCGTGGGCCTGATATGGGGTCGGTGACGTCGCCCACGTCGGCGTACTACGAAGAAAATTTCCGAACGTTGCTGACGCAAGGGGGATATTCACAAGGTGAGGAATCCACACGGCAGATGTATCTATCAGAAACACAGTTTCCAAGGGTAAGTAACTCGTACATCTCGAAAGGACCCCACCAGCAATGAATGACAGAGGATCTCACAGGGGACCAGACCTGTGGACCAGGCAAGTAACCCGGACCCTCCCAGCCAAGAGGAGCCCCCACAAGCAGAACACCACCGACACCAGAGTGATGGAGGAAGAAGAAATTAGAGAAGGCCCTCACACTCACGATTGAGGAACCAAGGGCAAGACCAGAGAGGCCGAAGTACCCCACACCCCTCCAAGGCAATAAAGCTTCCATCCAAATCCAGGGGGGAGAGCACAGAGCGCCCAAAGTAATGACGGAAAAGAAGGCGAGTCCACCCCGATGGAAAGCAGCAAGCCAGCCAGAGCGGCACCAACAGACATAGCCGCCAGAAGCAAGAAAAAAAAACAGCCCAGGGCCCCAGGAAGACCGGGCAAGCGATGCCCGACAAGGGAGAGCACAGAATCGTCCCAGCCTGCAGGGAGGTAAGGAAATGGCCGGACACACCACCACGAGGGGCCGCGTCCACGACCTCAAAAAGCAAAGCAACATACATAAACGCCATGGAGAACAGGCACCCAAAGGCCACCAGAACTCCCCAGCAGAGCACAAGCTATATAAGAGCTACCACTACCCCACATAGGGTACGTTAAGTCGCAAGACATGGGAACCCTCTTTGGAAGAACTTCCGCAGCAAAGGAAAAAACAAAAAAGCCACAGGGAAACACCCCCGCGAAAGGCTTGATAAGCAGCCCAAAAAAAACCAGAAGGCTAATCTCAGGGTTAAGTCTGTATAACAGTTCCAGCAAAAACACACAGTGAACAAAGGGCCGTCCAGCAGCCAACAATGCTAAAGTCCCAGCAAGGAGGACTCAATGGCCAGAAAAAACACTCTACAGCAAGAGCGACCATCCCAAGAAGGACCAGATCCAGCACCACTCAGCAGTCACTGAGGAAGAGAAGGAGGAGGATAAAGCGGAGGAGGAGGACGGAGCCCTGCCAGGGACCTCTGGATGGCGGAGTCAGCCGGGGAATGGAACAGGCTACCATCAAACAGAAGATCAATGAGCCGCTCCCAAATATTTTGGGGGAACACGCCGTCCCGTAGCCAAGCATGGCGGCGGAGGGCGACTGAGGAAGCCATGGCCCGGCCCAGCACCTCCGAGATGTCCGGGGCGGAGCAGAGAATAAACGCCGCTAGCCAAAGGCCATCCAACGCATGATGCCGTAAGTCCACCTGAACAGTTTGACAAGCTGCGGATCCCAGAGACTCAGCCGAGTCCCACTAACAAGAGGAGACCTATGCCAGTACACACAAAGTGTTAAGGGCCCACAGGGCAGCACTGATCGAGGCGAACATGTTACCCCCCTAGAGTCCAGCCAGCGGGCCTCCCGGCATGGCAGTCAACAGTGGTGGCAGGGAGGGAAAAGCAGTCCGCAAAAGTGGACTGGCGGCAGAGAGGTGGAGGGAAAGACACGCCGGGTCACGCAGCGCTGGAAGGTGCAGTGCAGAAGGAGTTGAGGCACCAGATCCCTTGAGGCGGGACACCTCCAAGCCCCCCGTCAGGGAAGAAAGGAGCGAACCCTCAAAGGGAAGCAAGATCTCCCTCCCACCCTAGCCCTGGTGGAGAACCTCCAAGAGATGGTCCGCCGGGAAATGAGCAATCAGGTCACCCATGCGCAGAATGCCCACAGCCGAGGACACAGCGTGAGCAAAGGCCGCCCCGCCTCTGTAGGGCCCTGCTGTGAGAAGTTGGCCTGATATGCAGTGCTCACTATTCTAGTGAACACTATGTATCAGTCCAAACAACCCTTATTGATGTTTGGTTGTAAGTCAACCTGATAGACCAGCTATCCTAGTAGCATGGACACGTGCAGTCTTTAGGCTAAACTCTAGAGGGCGTGTTAAGCCAGCTGTTTTACCATCACATATACCCCTTGAACACCAAGTGAAAGGACACCACACAAGTTGTTATGAAAAATAAAGTATATTTATTTATAACAAGACTACCCTGGCTCTTTATGAGACAGGGAGCTAAGCACACAACAAAACTCTTAAGAAAATACTTAAAGTCGCACAATTTACACAAATGCCCGAGGGGCACGAAAAACCATATACTATACAAGTGGAATGCGAAATACTAGCAGGTAAGTAACTATTCTCATAGGCTTTAGAATCGCTAGGACTGGACTACTAAACCTTTAGATTACAAGCAGGAGGCCTAGGGACGTCATGTGCAGAGTGGGAACTCTCACGCGTAAGGCGGGAAAAAGTCTATGGAGGCTAGTAAAAGCAAAGTTAGTGTTTTCGGGCGAACCCGACTAGGTAGGTCAAAAACGAAAGTGGTTCTAGACACTTAGAGAGTTGGACTATGCTGGAGCACCGGAGTACTCGGTTTACCTAGCCCAGGGGCTGCGGCTGCATAGGGTTCAAATGTCGTCGTGTTTCTTCGTTGATGAACCAGGAGCCTGAAGAAAGAAGTTGCTGGCAGGCGACCAGTGAAGAAGTTCGTGGGGATCCAAGCCTGGATCGGGGAAGAAGACCTGTAAGCAGAGGGGACCAAGTTCTGAATCACTAGCCAGTGATTTAGGTGGGCACCAGAGTGGCACCGGACGAAGTCACCTCAACCAGGTGAGTGGGCGCTGCTGGGCTCTGCAGTCTCTCGGACCAGGAGGCGTTATCGGCGACCAGGATGGAGGTGCGAGCTGTCCCACGAAGATATCTGCTGTCGACGTCGCTGGACCCAGGATTGGGGCAACAAGTCTTGGCAAATGCAAGCCCACGCGGTGGACTCAAAATGGCGTCTGGAGTGGACCAGGAGGGTCCAGGGTGCTCCTCTGTTGGAGGGGAGCAAGGGCCAGTCTGGAGCAACCAGACCAGCGGTGTTTGTCATCGAAGTTCGTCGTCAGAGGGCCACTAGCCAACGGGCAAGAGACCTGGACAACGCGGTGAGCAGCAAAGAGCAGAAGGGCCCCACGCAGATCTTGTGGATGCAGGGGAGCTGAACTTCGGTGCTGGAGCTGCTCAGGGTTGGGGCTTCTCTTACCCCAAAGCACTCGGTCGAGGGTCCCTCGGGAGTCGTGCTGGTCAAGCGTCGTGCAGTCTTGGAAGATGGCCGGTCCCTCGAGGTCTCGTCACACCCACGAATCACAGCTGGGCTGATGATGCAGGTAGAGGTCAGAGGTGCCAGGGAAGCCGGTTCTCGTCGAGCTGGGCAGTCTTGATCCGGTGAGGAAACTTACAGCAGACCGCGATGCTTGGTTGGTGCCTGCTGCTGCAGGGTGACTACTCCTTAGTCACAAGGGAGAAATCTTGAGAAGAGTCTCGAGTTCCTTTCGTGGAAAGTTGGTTCAGGATTCAAAGATGATCTAATTTGGAAGGGGGCCTGCTCCTACCTTTATCCTGCAAAAGGGGGCTGGCACGCGACTAAGTCCTGCCCTATGGGTGGGACTAGGAGGGGGGTGGTTACACCCCTCTCCTTTGCCGGGCTTTTCCCCAGATCAGGGGCTGGAGTGCCCCTGGAACTGGTTCAAGCCGGCCTATGCATAGTGAGCACCGGGGTGCCACTTGCAGTCACCTTCCTCTAAAGCCCTGCCTACCTAGGATACACAAAATCCTGTCTGGGACGGTGCTGGCACCGCCCCTGGCAGGAAACCCTTTGTCCTTGCCTCCTGCGCTGGGAGGACTCCCAGCAGCAGGAGGGCAGACTTGTGTCTCGGTGGCAGCATCCATCTTGTGGAGCTGAGGCTATGTCTGTCTTTAACCGGGGTTACAGGTTACCAACATGTCGTGTCCCTCTAGAAGGGTGGAATGCTAACCCCGTCGCCAGAATTGGCGAGGGGTTCAAGTCAAGTCAAGAAATACTTTATTCGGTTCAATTTACAAAAACCATAAAAGTACACAAGCATGAAAAACTGGTCCACAAGTCAACAGTGATAAAATACAGCGTAAAAAGGAAGGGAGTACCCATTGAGATATGCAACACATAATGAAAAAAGTTTAAAAACAACAATATATATGGCAATCAAAAAAAAAACTCATTATGAGAAAGTTTAAAAAGACTTGATTCAGGTAACAATGGTCGACATTTGTGAGGGGTCATCTAGGACCAGGTGATCTTTTTGCTAAGTCTCACCGCTATGGTTAAAAATTTAGCCACGTTATAGATTTCCCAGATTTCAGCTAAAAGTTGAAGGTACAACAAAGCTGGCTTGACTTGCCTAAAACCTTTCCCTTTTAACAAGGGTATGATGAACTTTTTCCTAATGCCTTTAAAGTGCTCACAGAAGAACAGAAAGTGAACAGTATCCATAATCGAACAACCGTCACATTTGCACAGATCTAGGTCTGTACCCCTGGTCCAGCCAGGGCGGCCAGAAATTAGTAAGTGAATCTTGTTCAATCGGAACTTAGAAGATACCTGTGGTTGGAGTTGTTAACAACCTTAAGGTAAAGTTCCAGATCATGGCCAGAGGAAACAATCAATTGATGGGTCCTGACAGAGGGCTTTAACAGCTCCCTGCCTTCTCTATCCATTCCTCTGGTCAACAAAAAAGTGTTTTTGACCCATTTCAAATCACCTTTCACCAGACTCGAAGGTTCAGGCCGACCCAACTTCTCGCACATCTGTTGTACATATTTCAACCAAGGGATCTTTTCCCAGTGATCTGGCATTAGGCAGTCTTAAGATTTCATGATTCACTTCAAGCTCTAGATTAAGCCAGACTGATATCCATTTTAAAATGGGAGCCATGGCAATTCTATCCTCCAAATAGTCCACGCCGCATTCCTGGTGGACAATGAAGCTTGCCGTGGATCTTGGGAGGGAAAGGAGCGTTTTTAAAAAATTATCTTCCGTAACCTGAAGCGATGTAGCTGACCTGAAGCCCCACAGGTCAGCGCCATACATAGCGATGGCAGTACATTTGGAAGCATATACTTTTAAAACTGCCTCAATGGGCTTCACCCCTAATTTACGTGAAAAGCCCAGCACCGCAGAAACGGAGCGTGCCAGGGCTGTTTTTTTCTCAAATATTTGTGGGTGCCACGTAGAACACTCATCAAATACAACCCCCAAATAGGGAAATCTGGGGACTCTTGACAACTTATGCCCATTGCAGTACAGTGACATCACATTTTTTTTGGCCTTCGCTTTATGGCCCACCACCATGACATGGGATTTACCAAAGTTAATACTTAAATCAAGATTATTCATAAAAACATAAAAAGAGTTCAACAGGCATTGAAGTCCCACTGCAGTTCTGGCTAGGAGAGCGGCGTCGTCCGCGTACAGTAAGGCTGGCAGTAGGTATTTCCCTGCCCTCGGGATGTCCTTACACGCTGCGCCCAGGTCTCTACCTAAGTCATTTATATATAGTGTAAAGAGCAGGGGAGCAAGAATGCATCCCTGCCTTACACCATTAATAATACTAATTTTTTCCGTGCAGTTCCCCTTTCTGTCGTAACGGACCGTAGCAGTAAGGTTCCTATGGAGGTCAGCTAGGAAGTACACAATATTTGGATCTATTCCAATGTTAAGGAGCTTGCCCCACAACTTGGATCTTGGCGAGGGGTTAGTATTCCAATTCGTATGACACCTTACTCGACATGTTTTGATAATGGTATACCAAAGTTAGCATATGACCGCGAGGTACATAATGCACTTAAGAGTATATGGTATAGCGTTATCATGGAACAGCTATTAGGACTTGGTTCCACAAGCTGCAAACGGGCTCAGCTCATGCCAGAGCACCATTTCACATTATTACACGCACTCTGCCTTCAGGATTGTTAAGGCCTGCCATAGGAGTGACTGATAGGAATATATGTGTCCATTTTAGGGTTAGATATAGGAATACTATATCTAAAGCAAAGGGTGATTACACCACCTTGCCCCAGCTGTCAAGCAGCCAGTTGTGTCAGTTTTGGATGGCCAGCCAGGGGTGGCATAATACATGCTTCAGCCCCTGGTAGGCCCTGGGTATACCTATGCCCTGGATACCTAGGGTATACTGTACAGGGACTGATAAGGTGACTCCGTATCCAATCAGATATGTACCTAGGGTACATGGAATCCATTTTAACAGAGAGAGCAGTGGGCCTGGGGTCCTGAATAGCAGGGCCCCAGGTCAACTAAGTCAGAAAACCAGCAAAACACCAGGCAAAAAGTTGGGGGCAACCATAGTCAGGGATCTACCTTCCTACACCTGCGGTGGAGAAAGCAGCTACTCTTGGGGGCGACGGCAGCAAACTTAGGCAGCCGTCCCTAAAGCAAAGCGAGACGGGCAAGGGCCAGACCTGGAAGTCAGAAGGAACCGAGGAATGGGGAACCTGCTGCTCCTCCGACCAACACCTCAGCCTCAGAAATGGGCGACGCCGGGAAATAAGACACCACACAGCGGCCAGTCTCCAGAGAAGTGGGAGCATCCGTAGACGAATCCGCAACTCTACTCCTGGCAGGCGCGGTTGAGTCCGCCGCCTGAAGCAGAAGGGCAACGCTATCCAGCGCCGAAGGAGACGCCGGACAGGGCTCCTCTAAGCCACACCGCGCCGGGGACCGGAGCAGGGCCAGATCCGAAGTGGTCAAGGGGCGGCGTCGGAGCGGCACCGACTCGACCTCTGCTGAGGCAGCCGCCTGCGTAGAGGAACGATAGGGGCCAGGGGAGTGACACAAAGCCCTCCGCCAGCCTCGGCTCAGCATGTGCCTGAGGTGGCCCGGCAAACCAAGTGGCGCCGCCAGGGCAGACTCAACCTCCGACTCGCCCTCCGATGAGGCAATCTGCCTGCGTGGAGGGACGAGAAAGTTCGGGAGTAGGGGTCCCCATCCAGCCTTGACCCAGAGTGGGACGAGGAGGGTCCACCGACCCCTGTGGCCTTAGACAGGACCAACTTGTCAATGGACCGGGAGGGGCTCGGGGATGCGACCCGAGCCCCGGCGACCTCCAGCGACAGAGACTCCTGCCGGAGTTTGCGGTGAGGCAGAGGCGCCGTGGCCTGAAGGAGGGACCCCCGAGGGGCCGCACCCCAACAGCAACACATCCTCAAAGTCTGGATCTGAACCAGTCGGCGCAGTGGAGGGCCCCGCCCAAGGCAAGGGATCTGCTGACTCCCCAGGAGGGTGAGAAGGAGACGCCAGCGAGGCCTGCATAGCCGCCGTGTATGTCTCCATCTGGATTCTCGATGCCCCATCACCGGGAAACGGATAGGACGACGACACACGGGGCCGCATCACCTGCAGAGAGTCCACGCCCCCGGCAGGCCGAACACCAGCCCCCGGGAACAAACTGCGACACTTACCCACTGGGGAGCATCGCTCTCATGACATCGGAGAAGGGCGAGGACAATGACCACGGCCGTATCTGAAGCCATCTGCCGAGGCTGATCGAGGGGAAGAGGTCGACCTTGAGTGACGCACCGAGTGTAGTTGGAGGGGTTCACGAGGAATGACATCAGTGGAGACTGTCCTTGTCTGATCTGGGCTAGAAGGAAAAGACGTTCCTTTTCCTTCTCTGCCTACCTGTCCTCAAACGGCCAGGGAAGGCTACGTTTTATCTATAGGCCTTAGCTATTTCTGTCCTTCTAGGATGCATTGTTAAAATAGGGAGGGGGTGAAACAGTGATATGTCCTTTTGAAGGGGAGTTTAGGATTAGTCTTGAAGTGTTGTGGGTGGTACGGCTGACTGAACTAGGGGGCACTAGGGAGAACAGCAGTTTCCCCTATTAGCACGAGGCAGTGTTATGACCAGAGCTATTTAAGGTTTGTGAATAAAAAGACCCTGCAGCTGAGCATAGCAGGGATTAAAGAGCACACATTGGGTACTGTGATAATTTGGGTCACCCACATCCTTTTAAACAATACAATGGCGACGTGCAGGGACCGACGAGCCCCTCTCCCCTGCGCACTTCGCCGTCTACATCCCCTGCCTTCCCCTCAGCTGATCACCTCCTGTTTCCCCACAGCAGCAACCATGCAGCTCACTGCTGCGGCACACCAAGGCACTAGGAGAAGCCTTCCATGAGGTGGCGATCTTGACACTGCTCTGTGGAGGCCTCCTGAACATGGCGCGCCCACGCCATCAGCGCACCGGTCTGCTCTCTGGGTCGAGGGGAGTGCTATCACACACTGAGGGACTTGCCAACTACTGGACTGCCTTCCCAGCCCCAAAGGCCTACAGTTATGAATGCATACTGACAAGCAGGTAGTGAACACAATTAGATGCATTAAGTGACAGGATGGCGCATTTGATTTGATAAATTAAAAAAATTAGGGGCACTCCATGTTCTGCCGATCCCTAACTAAGGCTCTTGACCGACAAGTTACATAATGCGCAGTACCTGAACCAGCCTCTGTCTTCTAGCTGGGCTTCTCAAGGAATGAATGTCCTGGCCTGCTCAATGCAGCGGGCCGCAGTGGCGCACATTTTTCATAGGATGATTAAATTCACTGGTAGTGGTGGTAACGCTGCAGTGGGAGCTTCAAATTGAATGACAAATAACAGTGCACATGCGTAAAATTACACGCATGCACACTAAAATGGCAGAACACCGGGGAGCTTAAAAAAAAAAATATTTAGGACAAAGAGCATCCTGCGCATGAGTTTGCTGATAAGCATGCGCACAAACTAGGGGGGAGCACATCCAGACGGGGAGCTGGAAACGACGGAACACCTGCTAGAAAATGAAAGCGACCACGAGCAGGGAAATGTAAACAAGCGTGCGCGCTGCACGCCGCTGCTCGCTCCCGCATGGTGGATGCCAGCACAAGCATGAGTGCTTGAAAACAGCTGACGAATTTCTAAAGATCATCTTCTAGAGCAGCGCATGCGCTGCTCTAGGCTGGACCTGAAAACGGTGTTGACAAAATTCGAGAAAAAAGTCAGTCACAAAGTGACTGGGGGTACCGCTGTCTCCAGGTCTGCGCTTGCTGGTGCACAAAAATAAAGAACTTATGTCAGCGCGCGAGGGCGGTGTCTATGTAGCTACCGCAACGTCATCCCGGCAACCATGACAAACCCGGAGTCGACCGACGCCACCTTCAGACGCGCTGGGGCACTGCAGACGAAAATTTTCCTGATCCAGTCTGTTGCCTGGTGCTAATTTGAAGGTAAGGAATCTATAACTAATTGTTTCTTTCAGATATATAATTTAAGGTTAGTAGCTATTTTAAACATTCTATTTTGTAATTTTTATACTCTTCCATTAGCGGTCCTATTTTGTTTGATAAACAATTCGCAGTGGCAGAAGTTATTTGTTCAGCCTCTCATTACACATTTTTCTATAGACAACAAATGGGACACAGGGAAAGCGGCCAATTATAGGAGACTTTTCCAGCTTTTATAACAATCAGCATGGTATCCACAAATGGGTGCAAAATACAATGATCATCTTCCAGACATTAGATATGTGACATGCTCAAATAACAGTTTTTATGCAACCAATCCCAAATCAGTGCATTAGGATTGTTTGACTTGACAGATTCCAATTTCATTCTAAAACCTCTTTCTCTGATACCTACACTTTCATTTAAGGTTTGCAGCAAGCCTTTCAAAAGCAAGACAAATGGTACATGAAAAAATAATGCAAGTAAAGCCATTCTCAAAATATACAAACCTTCTGTAATAAGCCTAGGGCTGCGATGGCATCACGGGAATTGCGTGCTACCACAACTGCTTCAAGCAAACTACGAAGAGCCTGCACTTGAGGATTCATAGCCAAGGTGGTAGGAATTGCATGAAGGTTCTGCTCCAACTCAGTGATGCATTTGTCATAGATCTGCGCAACATCATCTGTTGCCCAAGCTTGCTGTAAAGAAAAGGGTTTAAATTGCGTACAAATATTTTAATCATATATATGATCTCAATTACTTAATATTCCAAATTTGGTAAGATAATTGCAGTGTTTCAAGAGTAACATTACATTAAACCTATTAATTAGCCCCAGTACTATTAAAGCACTGTAAGAAACTCAACTGCATCGACATCTGAACGTACATAAATTCAGTATTTTACCAAGTTAACGTTAAAAGACAATCCTAAATCAATGAAAAAAAATCAGAATTTTTAAAAAACTTGCATTTGAAATTCTGAGGGACTGAATGCTATACTTATGTATTTAAAATTACCAGATCTTTCTAAGGGGGATCAATGATTGCTTAATAAACGACTAAGATTGCCTTATGTGTCACAGCTAGCAGTTGGGATCTGGTTCTACAGGTGTTAAAAAAACAAAAAAGTACACTAGATGGTTTGAGGTAGTACTGAAAACAAATCCTTCATTTTACCTTCATGGGCTGTGCTAAAAATCCAGTAGGTTGTGTGAGGTCATTGGTAGGTAAAAACCCAGGGACATTGCGTGCAAACTCTTCGTAAACAGCCAGCTGTTTAGGGTCCACACCGCCAACCTAAGAATAAAGGGAGAGAGATTAAGCCTGCTTTACACCCTAGCACCTTCTTCACTATTTTGCTTCAGCCCCATCAGGCAGCCTCTGATAGGTCCCTTGAGGGGGAAGAACATAAAATACATAGGCCAAACTGGGGCGGAACAGATACTAACGTATATTGAATCACGGTTACACTACTAAAATTTGAGAAATAAGCTTACCTTGAGCCTGATCTGTTCAGGCATGCGCTCCGCCTGGTAAGTTAACACCACAGGATCACAATAACGACGCCCCTCTTGCCTCGCATGCTTCCTCAACTCAAACTCCTTTATGATAAAGAAAAAAAGTGATATGAGATTTGTGATCATCTCTATTATGGAAGTCCTCAGATGAAACCAAAGAACTCACTGTAGCTAATCGTTTGTCCATTTCTGGGCCTGCCTTCTCGACTGCAGTCTTCTGGATAAAACAGCATGCCAACTCACAGTTGTCTTGAGCAAGCTGTGCAGCTGCCTGCTCCATCATTTCTCGCTGCTGCGGGGAAGCTGCCTGTTTATCAGAGGAGACACCAATTTCCAGGTTTAATATAGTACGATATAATCTTTAACATGGCACAAGACATTAACCAAGTGCATATACCACAACCTGGAAACAATGCTTATCACTTGCATGTCTTCCTTAATGCTAGGGCAATTACAGAACGTTTGAAACATTATGTGGCTGGACAAGACTAATATAGTGGCACAATTATCACATGGGTCAAACAAGACACTTTAATCTCAAATCTAACAGATTTCAGAGCAAAACGAGCACTGTGGAGGCTAGTCAGCCTCAGGACCATACTGAAGGAATAAGCACCCTGGCCTGTGCTCAAGGAATGCAAAACAAAATAGGCATCTTGTACAAGAAATGCTACATTGGCATTGTACAGACGATAAGGGCTGCAAAGCGAGGTGCATAATTCTCTTACTTGGCACAGGTAAGCAGCTAAAAACTGAAACAAAACATTATGCGGGACCATTTTGTCCCATTTGAAAGTCATAAGCCAGGCTAATAAGTCAGATAAAAGCAAAAGGAAAGCATTCTTAAAGTAAGGAAATGAAAATACCCACTAAATTGATAACAGCAAAAAAAATGTAGGAAAGAGAAAAGAGTGGTTAAAACGCATCTCTACATTGAATTGCTCTTTGGTGGGCAAATGCTAAAATCTACAGCCACTTACCCGCAGAGCAGTGGCAAAGCTGTTCTTCAGGTTGGTGGCTATGCTGATGAGCAGAGGCTCTCGACAAGTAATCATAGCCATGCCAGCAGTCAGATTCCGCATCATGTGATGGGCAGCAACCCGCATGCGTGACTCCTCTGAATCCAGTGCAAAGTCCTTTCGGACAATCTGCTCACAGGTTGTCATGGCAATTTTGATGGATCTGTCGACAACTGGATGGACAAGCTCCTGCACAGCACGTTCAATCGCCTGACGAACACATTGCTTCAACTGTGGGTGGGTTTGAAACAAGGGAATCTGTGCCGGCAAAAAAATGTATTCAAGTAAAGACAAGATACCATCACATTTTGTAAATTGAAGAATCACACTAGCTATACTTAAAACCAGAGCAAAAGTTAATCATACCCATTAGTTTCTACCACAAGCAGAAGTCATGCTTAAACATAGTAAATAACTAACTCTGGCCCACAAAGGCCATCCCACTCTTCAAGAGAAAAACGAAACATCTAATGTAAACATCAAGATTGTATTTTCTCTATACCTTTCCAATGTGGCAAAGTGAAAGTTGTGTATAGGGTGCATCACTAAAAAAGAAAAAGAGAAGGAGGAGCAGTGCATATGACGGCTAGGGAGGGGAAGGTTTACATTTCCTAATAAATGCACTATTACTACAACATGCATTGGATGGTGGAGGAAGCAGTAGCAAGATCAAGGACTGGACAAAGTTGTTGGTTTTTGTATGTAGGTGTAGGAAGAGAGCTAGGAATATACTATACCAAAGTAAGGCATAGTGTGCACAGAGTCCAGTGGACCTCAAAAGGTATAGCAGAGGCTTAAGTAGATATTAATTTACTCTTTTGGGGTATTGTGATTAAGCAGTCAGGGATATCAGATGGTAGTGTAAGGCAGTTGTTGTACACTATCAGGCAAGAAATTATGTCACACAGACTGAATACAGACCAATTGTTAGTATAAAAAGTAGTTATTTTGTTCTTTCATTTCTAGAACCAAGATTTACTTAGTAGCAGGTCAGTTCAACTCTTCATACAATGCTACTTTGCAAGAGACAGTGAACACTGGTTCGGTAAGAACATTTAGATTACTTTTGCAGTTGAGAAGAGGACTGGTAAACTTCAAAAACACTTTTAAGCACTCTGATTACTTTCGGATTACTTTTCTAGATTGGCAAGAAACACTCCTAGCTTAGTTTAAGCAACACAGGAAATTGATAAACAGGTTATTACTGGTGAAGGACCTAAGTTACTTTTTGTTGCAGTACAAGACAGTACAACAACATTTTCAGAGAAAAATCAACCTTCAGTCCTAATGAGAAAAGCAAAGTGTTAAGTTTACAGCCAGGTAAGTAACCTGTTTTGGGATTGGAGTTTTGGTGGTGGGGGGGATTGGGAAGAGCCAAGGTGCAAGTTGGCACTCAAGTGGCACCACCAGCAGCACTAGGGTGGCTGGGTGCGAAGTGCCAACGATAGCCAACGGGGAACCTCGGTTGGGGGCTGCTCAGAGGCAGAGCACTCGGTCTTGGGAGTCAAACTCCTGGGGTTAAGGTAAGGGCAAAGGGGTCCCAGGGTAGCCCAAAGCCCACACCATCAGCGGGACCAGGGAGCCGGTTGCAGGGTGTGCAGGAGGTGTCAGGAGTGCAAAGCCTTCTCATTGAGGATATTGGTTGGAGAAAAGGACAGCAGGCTGGAGCCACAAGACTAGATGAAGGGAATCAATAACTGAAAGATGAAGTTTAAGAATTTCTGGACACCTGGACACCAGGACACCGCTGGACAGGCACTTCAGGCCTCAGCAACTGCGGATGCAGGGGTGTCCTTTCATGCTGGGTTCTTCTCAAGTTCCGGTGGGGTTGGGGGGGGAGCGGGGAAACCTTCAGGATGAGGCTGAAGGAGTCAAGGAGAAGGACGGTGGAGGTCATCCAATGTTAGAACAGAAGTTTGCCAGGGGGAACTCGCTGGGGTGTTGGGCCATGGGCGTGCGGTGCAGAGTGGTGAGGACTCACAAATCTGGCTTGGGTTAGTTTTGGACAAATCTGGTGTCGACGGGTTCTTGGAAGCGGCTGGACACACCAGGTTCAGCATGCAGGGGCTTCAGAGCAGCAGACCCAATGGTAGGGCTAGGGACAAAGCAGTTGTCATCCGCTTCTGCAGAACGGTTCTTTGGTCCTTCTTGTCAAGTCAAATATGAAGGGGCAAGTTTCAGGGGAGCCCCTACATAGGTGTGCAAGTTGAGAGCCAATGGGTCTGTTCCACTGAGTATGTAAGCCACCCTCGGGAGGGGGGGGGAAACCCTCTTGCTGACTGAATCTATAAGATGGGGTTGGCAGTGGTGGGAACACATTTCCTGAATAGAATTTCCTGCCAGTTCCCAGGCCCAACATGGATCAGAATGGGTGGAGCCAGTTTCCGATAGCAGCAAACGGCTGGAGGCAGCTAACAAAGCTGGCATGCCTTTAAAGATACCTCTTTGAGGACCCTACCCATCCTGGGGGAGGAGGCATGTATGTGCTTCATTTCCAGACCCAGAGAAAGCAGGCCCAATACCAAGGGGTGCAGAAACCGGTCTGGTGGTTGAAGATGGCTGGGAGAGAGCCAGGAACGACACCAGGGTTGGTCATTTCTCAGGGGGCATCTCTAAAATGTTCTCAGAGCACATTTTTCACTAAATCGCACACTGGTCTCAGTGTGGGTTTAATGTGCTAGGAAGTTTGATACCAAACAACCCAGATGTCAGAAAAGCAGTCATGGAGCTGTGGAGTTTGTGTTGACAAAACTCCAAGCCGATGCACTCAAAATGGCTCCACTGCCATTACTATGTCTGTGGTTGGCACAAACACTGTAGGGGGATATTGCTCTTGCAGCTATGCCCTTACCTGATGTAGGAAGCTGGCTCTGTATATACTATACCAAAGTAAGGTATATAATTTACACACAGTCTAGTGGGTCCCCTGAGGTATAGGGGAGGCTAAACTAGATAATCACTAACCGCTCACTTTTTGGTAGTGTGGTCAAGCGGTTAGCCTCATCAGGAGGGTGTATTTACTCAAAGACTGATTACACACAGACAGAATCCAGACGAATTACGCAACTATAAAAAGGTATAAGTATGTTATATTTCAAAAACCAAGCAGGACTAAGGAACAGGTAGGTAAAATGTACTTTCGATGGTAAAACTTTACAGGAAAATGCAAGTGGGAATAGATTTGCAATCGTTACAGGTTTGTATTTGCTTTAAAAACAGTTTAAATTATATTTGATTACATTTGGATTACATCGACTACTCTGGGTGATATGCCTAGATATCACACCGTGGCAACTTCAATGCAAAGGTAAGACTTGTTTTAGGTTTAAAATACAGTTACTTTTCTTTCATATAAAAGTTCAGCTCTACACTTAAGGTTCCGAAAGGAAAAAAGAGTTAACAGTTTACAGGTGAGTAATCAAACTATAAGTATGGCTTTTGGAGGGTAGGATTAAGGTTTCCCAAGGTCCAGTTAGGCACTCAAATTGCACCAGCAGCGGCACGGGGATGGCCAGGTGCAGACGGCAAGGGCCGGGCGTATTCAGTCAGGGGATGCTTACGAGTGGCCAGTCAGGTGTGTAAGCAAAGCTCCTGGGGTTAGGATCAGCACTGCAAGGACCAACAATCAGCAGAGAAGCTGCACCACCAGCTGCACAGAGGCGGCCAGATACAGAGTACCAAGACGATGTCGAGAGCCCTGCGATTGGCAATGTTGGTCACAGGTTTGGAAAAGATGCTGTAGGCTCGGTCAGGAAGGCTTCCTGAAGGTGACCGACTGAAGAGGTAAGTTGGGTTCTTGGGGGAATGCCTGGACAATGTTGGTTGGGCCACCAGAGCCGGTGAAGAATCTGTGCAGTGGTGTTTTTTAGCATTGGATCGTCTTACCACCCCGGTCACAGTTAAGGAGAACCTTCAGGTTGAGGCTGCAGGCATCGGCTTGAAGCATCAGGGAGGTAGGGATACCATATCCCAGGTCAGGATTGCTGGGGAGACCACCTTGTGGTGTTGGGCCCCTCGAACTCTGGCTGAGGGCATCTGATGCAGAGTGGTGCAAAATCACAGGCCTGGCTGGATCAGGATTCTGTGGTTGGGTCTTTGTTAAGCAAATCCGGTGCTCATATGTGATAGTTTTTAAGATGGAGGCAGGTCCTCCAGGTGCTGCTGGCTATGCCAGAGTTTCTGCTGGTAGTTTGGTTTGCCCTGTTCCCATCATGCACTGGGACAGGAACAGACTAATTTGCATATAGCCAAGTTCTGAGCTGGGATGGTGCAGTGAGCTAAAAAACGGTGATGGATCAAGCCCTGATCTTTGGACTGGGTAAGAGTGGTCTGCTTAATTCAGGCACTCTGTTCATCACCACCCCCTTTTCTGAATCATTTTGTCCACCATAAGCGTGGAAGGGTATACTCAGATGTGAGTCCCTTGCTCATTGCACCATCAGGATTCAAGCAAGCCGGGCCGACGACGCCTGAAATGGCAGAAACCGGTCCCCGGAAGCTTGTTTCCTTCCCAGTATAAGAATTGGCTTGGTAGTTTGGTTTGCCCTGTTCCCATCATGCACTGGGACAGGAACAGACTAATTTGCATATAGCCAAGTTCTGAGCTGGGATGGTGCAGTGAGCTAAAAAACGGTGATGGATCAAGCCCTGATCTTTGGACTGGGTAAGAGTGGTCTGCTTAATTCAGGCACTCTGTTCATCACCACCCCCTTTTCTGAATCATTTTGTCCACCATAAGCGTGGAAGGGTATACTCAGATGTGAGTCCCTTGCTCATTGCACCATCAGGATTCAAGCAAGCCGGGCCGACGACGCCTGAAATGGCAGAAACCGGTCCCCGGAAGCTTGTTTCCTTCCCAGTATAAGAATTGGCTTGGTAGTTTGGTTTGCCCTGTTCCCATCATGCACTGGGACAGGAACAGACTAATTTGCATATAGCCAAGTTCTGAGCTGGGATGGTGCAGTGAGCTAAAAAACGGTGATGGATCAAGCCCTGATCTTTGGACTGGGTAAGAGTGGTCTGCTTAATTCAGGCACTCTGTTCATCACCACCCCCTTTTCTGAATCATTTTGTCCACCATAAGCGTGGAAGGGTATACTCAGATGTGAGTCCCTTGCTCATTGCACCATCAGGATTCAAGCAAGCCGGGCCGACGACGCCTGAAATGGCAGAAACCGGTCCCTGGAAGCTTGTTTCCTTCCCAGTATAAGAATTGGCTTGGTAGTTTGGTTTGCCCTGTTCCCATCATGCACTGGGACAGGAACAGACTAATTTGCATATAGCCAGGTTCTGAGCTGGGATGGTGCAGTGAGCTAAAAAACGGTGATGGATCAAGCCCTGATCTTTGGACTGGGTAAGAGTGGTCTGCTTAATTCAGGCACTCTGTTCATCACCACCCCCTTTTCTGAATCAGAGTTTCTGCTGTAGTCAGGCCGGAGTCTGGGCAGGCCGGTAGGGCTTGGGCCAAAGAACCTTGTGTCTTCTTCCTGGGTACATACGGCTCTTCGGTCCTCCTTTCTTCCTTCAATCTGAGGAAGGACTCACCCAAAAGGAATATGCTACTTACCAGTATGCATCTGTTCTTGGCATGTAGGGCCTCTGACATTCATATCTGTGCATAGATCGCCGCCTAGTGTTGGGTCCGAATGATTGCACATCGTTGTCCTGGAAGAGTCTTCGAAGTATCACAAGATAGGTGTCTCCTCCCCTGGACTACAGTGCGCATGGGCATCCTCAGATTGTTTTTCGCCATTGTGGCAGAGCTGGAGTATGGTACAGTAAGAGATGTCCATGCAATTAAGTAAGAATGAGTGCTACAGCTGCGACAGGCACCGGGGAGGAGGGTGGGCGATATGAATGTCAGCAGCCCTACATGCCAAGAACAGATGCATACTGGTAAGTAGCATATTTCGTTCGAGGCATGTGGGCTGCTGAATTCATATTTGTGCATAGAATGTATAGCAGTCTCTCCCTTAGCGGTGGCTACCTGTGCCAGCTGCAGCAGTCTGAAACAGAGTTTTTAGAACAGCCTGTCCTACAGCTGCTTGCTGTTTGGAATGTACATCTACAGAATAGTGTTTTGTGAAAGTATGTATGGTAGACCATGTGGCTGCTCTACATATTTCCTCTAGAGGAATGTTTCCTAGGAAAGCCATGAATGCCCCTGGTTTGCGTGTAGAATGCGCTCTTGGGGGAACTGTTAAAGCGCGTTTGCTTTTAAATAACATATTTGAATGCACTTAACAATCCATCTGGCTAACCCAGACTTTGAAATGGGGTTGTCTTTGTGTTGTGGTGAAAAGGCAACAAACAACTGTTTAGTTTTTCTAAACTCCTTAGTTCTATCAATGTAGTATAGAAGAGCTCTCTTGACATCTAGTGTGTGTAGAGCCCTTTCAGGTACTGACTGTGGATTTGGAAAGAACACTGGCAGTACTGTTATCTGATTGATATGAAAATGGGATACCACTTTGGGCATAAATTTAGGGTTTGTTCCAAGAACTACCCTATTTGCATGTATTTGGATGAATGGCTCTTGAATAGTTAGGGCTTGCAGCTCGCTAACTCTTCTAAGCGAGGTAATTGCTTCAATAAAAGCCACCTTCCATGTCAAAAATTGTAATTCACATGAATGCAACGGTTCAAATGGTGGTCCCATTAGTCTGGTTAAAACGATGTTTAGGTTCCAGACAGGTGAAGGTGGGTGTTTTGGGGGGGATTATTCGTTTGAGTCCCTCCATGAATGCTTTAATTGCAGGTACTCTAAACAGCGAAAGATGCTGTCTGTTCTGAAGATCAGCTGCAATGGCAGCTAAGTGTATCCTTATAGATGAATAAGCTAGATTACAACGATGTAGGTGCAGAAGATAGCAAATGATATTTTGCGTTGAAGCATCTAGTGGGTTTATGTCATTGTTATTACAGTAAATGACAAAATGCTTCCACTTTGCAGCGTAACAAGCTCTCGTAGTAGGTTTTCTTGCCTCTTTGATAATGTTCATAGTCAGGAGGTAAGTTTAGGTACCCAAACTCTAAGACTTCAGGAGCCAGATTGAAAGGTTCAGTTGTTGCGGGTCTGGGTGCTGTATGTCTCCATGGCTCTGAGTGAGAAGAGTGGGTGTTAGCCGCAGTCTTTGAGGAGGCACCACGGAAAGTTCTAGGAAAGTTGTTTACCATGGTTGCCTCGCCCATGTTGGAGCAACTAGGATTAGTGTCAGTGAATGCTGGCGTAGTTTGCGTGCTACTAGCGGTATTAACAGTGCTGGGGGAAAAGCGTACGCAAATTTGCCTGACCAGTTCATCCATATCGCATTGCCCTGCGACTGCGGATGTGGAAGCCTGCCGGCAAAGTACTGGCATTTTGCGTTTTCTCTTGTGGCCAACAGGTCTATCTTTGGTTGTCCCCACTGTTGGAAGTATGGTTGTAGCACTGTGGGATGAATCTCCAACTCGTGCATCTGTTGGCTGTGTCTGCTGAGCAGACCCACTATTTGGTTGTCCTTGCCTGGGAGGTGTTGCGCCATGAGAAAAATGTTTCTTTGAATGGCCCACTTCCACATGCTTTGGGCTAGATGTGATAGCTGTGGAGAGTGTGTTCCTCCCTGTTTCTGTATGTAGTACATTGCTGTTATGTTGTCCGTCCAGATCAATAGTCTTGTTGCATAAATGTACTTTGAATGCTTTCATTGACAGAAAAATTGCCATCATCTCTAGCAAGTTGATGTGCATTTTCTTCTGTTGTGTTGTCCATAGGCCCTGCACTGTGTACTGAAGAACATGGGCTCCCCATCCTATTAGGGATGCGTCTGTTGTCAACACTATTTGTGGTACAGGCTCTTGGAACTGTCGTCCTTTGCAAAGGTTTAGTGGAATCCACCAATGCAGAGAGTTGTATGCACGACTGGTTACCAACACTAGGTCCTTCAATTGTCCTTGACCCTGGTTCCACTGCCGTGCTAAGCACTTTAGTAACGGACGCATGTGTAGTCTCGCGCGAGGGACTATGAAGATGCAGGAAGCCATCATGCCTATGAGTTGCATAAACACTCGGGCAGAGAGCGAGTGTTGGGGCTTGAACTTTTGGATCAGCATCTGCATACTGTTGATTCTTGCAGTGTTTGGATATGCTTTTGCTGCTAGAGTATCTATTGTTGCTCCCAGGTAGTGCTGTACATGGGATGGCTGAAGGTGAGATTTTTGGTAGTTCAACGTGAAGCCTAGACTGTGCAGGAGGCGAATTGTTTGGGACATGTGGCTGGCACATTGCTGGGCCGACTGTTTGTATTAGCAAGTCGTCCAGGTACGGATAGACGTGAATATGTTGTCTTCTTAAATGTGCAGTAACGGTCACTAGGCATTCTGTGAACACCCTCGGGGCTGTTGTTACACCAAATGGAAGGACTTTGAATTGGTAATGTTGATTTAGTATTGTGAACCTGAGATACTTCCTGTGAGCAGGATGTAACGGTATATGGAAGTATGCGTCTTTGAGGTCTAAAGTTGTGAGGAAGTCCCCTTGTTGCAACAGTGGTAAGACTTGTTGTAGAGTGAGCATATGAAAATATTCTGATAAAATGTATTGATTTAGGGGCCTGAGGTCCAATATTGGTCTGAGAGACCCGTCCTTTTTGGGGATGAGGAAGTATAGCGAGTATACCCCTGTACCTTGATGTTCTAATGGTACAAGTTCTATGGCCCCTTTTTGCAGCATGCGGATGACTTCTTGCTGCAATAAGTTTAGGTGTTCTACAGACATAGGACAGTTTTTTGGTGGTATGTTGGGTGGTGTGGAGGTCAGCTCTAGGCAATAGCCATCCTGGATAATTTGCCTTACCCACTTGTCTGTAGTGATGTTTTGCCAGACTGGTAGGAACTGCTGTAATCGTCCCCCGACTGGTGTTGTATGGTCTGGGGGTAGCGCTAAGAAGTCACTGTTTTGTGCTGGTAGAGGATCTGGTGGTATTATTCCCTTGTCCTCTGCCTTTGTTGTTATTGCCGCGGTATCCACCTCTATTGTTTTTATTGTAGGTGGTTTGCGTATTCCCTTTGTAGTTTGTGGTCTGCTGTAATGAGTTACCCCTTGCAGCACCTCTGTAACTGGAGCGACGAAAGGAGCCTCTATGTTGTTGGAACTGTAAGGCTCCCATAGACTTAGCCGTCTCAGTGTCTTTTTTCATTTTGTCCACGATTGTATCTGAAGCTGGACCAAATAAATAGTCCGGATTTAGTGGCTGGTTTAATAAAGTAGACTGGACTTCATTTTTGAAACCTGAAATGCGAAGCCACGCGTGTCTCCTGAGCATAACACTGGTGTTAACAGATCTGGCCGCTGTATCTGCCACGTCTAGGGCACATTTAATGGAGGCGTTAGTTATTAACTTTCCCTCCTGTACTAGGTCTTCAGCCTGTTCTTTGTAAGGTTCAGGTAAATGCTGGAGAAGTGTCTCTCAGGTGTCAGTGTGCCCTGTCGTACCTAGCTAACAGGGCTTGCGTATTAGATATTCGCCATATGTTAGCTGCTTGAGCAGCTACCCTTTTCCCTGATGCCTCAAAGATCTTTGATTCTTTGTCAGGAGGTGGAGCATCTCCAGTTGTTTGAGAGTTTGCACGTTTTCGTGCATTGGATACCACTAAAGAATCCAAAGGCAGTTGTCCCTTAATATATGTGGGGTCTACTGGTGCTGGCCTGTATTTCCTCTCTATTCTGGGGTTAATGACCCGTGCCCTAGTTGTTTCTTTAAATAAGTCACCTGCATGTTTAAATACCCCTTTTAACATAGGTAGTGTTTTGACAGATCTTTCTGATGTGGCAAAGGTGTCAAAAAGGAAATCTTCCTCAATGGGGTCTGCATGCATTTCTACATTGTGATGGAGGGCTGCCCTTTCTATTAGTGCGTTAAAAGCAGCTGTATCCTCTGTAGGAGAAGGCCTAGCAGGGTATGCAGGAATATCTTGAATGGGTTGAGAGTCACCAGGATGTACTGGGTCAACCCATGGTTGAGCTTGACTGTCTGGGTCAGGTTCTACTGGGTAATTGTATTCCTCATCCACCTCTTCATCTGAGTGTGTGGGTGTATATGTGTACAGGTCAGGCCTACTTGGTTTAATAGGCTCAAATAGAATAGGTGAATTAGAACAGTCCCTTTTCTTTTTGAGTGGGATGATATAAGTCTCTTTAACAGTTTCTGGTCTGATTTTTCTTTTGTAGAGAGTTACTTTGCCAGAATTAGGGTCAATGTAAAGTTTTGACTGTTCTTCTGATGCGGGGTCTGTATATAAGATCTCCTGCTCAGTAGTTCTGGGCGTTTTTGCCAATGTCTTTGTTTGTTTCCGTTCGATACCAGTTTTTGGGTCAACCGCCTTTGTCTTAGAGGAAGTTGGTAGTCCAAACTTGTTTGGTCCGAGATCCCTCGGAGTTACAAGTCTTTTTAGGTTGTGCCTGTTTCTTTGGAGCCGAAGTTTTTATCGTTTCGACGTTTTTTGTCGGTTCGATAGTACCTTTCTGACCTTCCAGCAGTTGTCCAACAAACACCCTCCTCTCCCTTCTACCATAATAACACTAACACACAACACACACTGCACACCACCACACTTTGTAACTCTTGAAAAAAAACAGTCTAAGTTAAACACTCTCACCTCTACTTCATTCCTTCCCCTACACACAACATACACTTTACACATAAACACATCACCACACCCTCTACGTCACACCCTCCTCTCACAAACAATACTACACAACCAAAACAGGTGCATGAAACATATACATCAGCACCCCTTTTCACCACACCTCAAAAGCAAAACATATCACACACACCAGCACAACAAGATCCTCAGAGCGCAACACCTCATAATACTTACCATCACAAAATACATATATACCCACCTTTCAAAGCACACAAAGGAACAAACTCCAATGCCAAGCTTTCACTCTTCCACCACACCTAACGCACAAGTTACTACTTGTGTAACGATATATCTGTAAGAGACATTAGTTAGTGATAGATTCCTAACCTTCGAATATCCCCAAGCGTCAGGCTGGATCTGGAAATTTTTGCGTAGCAATACCCCTGCGCGTCGGTAGGCGTCGTCTGCGGCTCCGCGTCAGTCGTCGTCGGCGTCGTTAGCGCCGGAATGACGTCGGAGTACTTAGACGCCGCCCATGCGCGCTGACGTCAGTTCTGATACACAGCTTTTCCGCGCCAGATACGCAGAGCCATGATAGAACCAACACTGGTGCCAAGAAACTAGGGCCCTGAAAGGGGATGACCTTAACCCTAGATATCGGTTCGCAGAACGGGGAGGATGGGTGGGTCGGTAAGGAATCTATCACTAACTAATGTCTCTTACAGATATATCGTTACACAAGTAGTAACTTGTGCATCTGAAAGAGACGTCAGTGATAGATTCCTTACCTTAGAATAGATACCCCAGCAATACCAACCCCGGTGGTGGGTATGCGAACCAATAATCACACCAGAAAGTCCTGGAGGACGGAACGGCCAAAGAAGCCATCCCTCCGGACTTGACTGTTCAGGCAGTAGTGTCGTGCGAACGTGTGCAGCGAGGTCCACGTAGCTGCCTGGCAAATGTCCTGTAAGGGCACTCCCCGGCCCAGGGCAGTTGTAGTTGCCGTGGCCCGAGTGGAATGAGCCCTCAATCCAACAGGGGGCTCCTTCTTAGCCATGGAGTAACATGCCTGGATACACAAGATGATCCACCGGGAGATGGTCCGCTTGTGTACCGCCTTCCCCTTCTTAGTGCCCACGTAGCCAACAAAGAGTTGGTCATCCACCCGGAACTGGCGTGTGCGATCCAAATAGAATGAGAGCGCACGTTTTGGGTCCAGACAGTGAGAGGGATGCGGAAAGAAGGTTGGCAAGGTGATGGACTGCCCGATGTGGAAGGCGGAGACAACCGAGGGCAGGAAAGATGGCTTAGTACACAACACAACCTTGTCCGGATGGACAGAAAGGAAAGGTGGAGTACAAGAAAGGGCCTGGAGCTCACTCACTCTCCTGGCAGAGGTGATGGCAACCAGGAAAGCAGTCTTTAGAGTCAGAAGAGGACAGTTGTGAAGTGGCTCAAAGGGAGCGCACATCAGGAAGGTAAGAACAAGGTTCAAGTCCCACTGGGGCATCACAAAGGGAACAGGAGGGAACATGTGCGTGATGCCCTTAAGAAAGCGATTTACAATAGGGGACTTGAACAAAGAAGGCTGATCAGGGAGCCTCAAGAAGGCAGAAAGGGCAGAAAGGTAGCCCTTGACAGTGCCCAGAGCAGAGCCCTGCTGGGCAAGAGAAAGAAGGAAGAGGAGAACCTCAGAAAGGGGGGCAGAGAGTGGATCCACAGCCTTTGCTGTGCACCATGCACAAATCTGTTCCACCTGCAGGCGTATACCGACTTTGTGGAGGGACGCCAGGCTGCCAGAATGACATTACAGACTTCGGGAGGCAAGTCAAATGGCCTCAACTGTCGCCGCTCAATCTCCAAGCTTGTAGGTGGAGACTGGACAGGTTCGGGTGGAGGACCGTCCCCTGCTGCTGCGACAGAAGGTCCTTCCGAAGGGGCAGACAAATCGGGGGATCTACTGACATGCTGAGTAGCTCGGGATACCAGTATCTTCGTGCCCAGTCCGGAGCCACAAGGATAACCTGGGCCCGGTCTTCTTCAGCACTCTGGGCAGAAGTGGTATAGGGGGAAAGGCGTACAACAGACCGCAACTCCACTCGTGACGAAAAGTGTCTCCGAGCGAGTGCCGCCTTTGAAATTCCAACGCGCAGAACCAATGACATTGCGCGTTCTCTTCGGTGGCGAATAGATCTAACCAAGGCTCTCCCCATTGCTGAAAGAGGCCTTGCGCCACGTCCGAGTTCAGACGCCATTCGTGATCCATCATGCACCGACGGCTGAGTTTGTCCGCCCTGGCATTCAGAGAACCTGCCAGGTGTTGAACTACCAGGGTCACACCCTGACTTTCCAGCCACTGCCAGAGGCGCAGAGCCTCCTGGCATAGGGTCCACGACCCCACCCCGCCCTGTTTGTTGCAGTACCACATGGCGGTGGTGTTGTCTGTGAACACCTGCACCACACTCCCCCAGACAGAGGGGAGGAATGCCTTCAGTGCTAGACAAATCGCCCGTAACTCCAACAGGTTGATGTGGATCCGGGCCTCCGCCGGAGACCAGAGTCCTCTGATCTCCGCCTCTCCCATGTGGCCACCCTAGCCCTGGAGGGAAGCGTCCGTCACAACTACGTGCTCCGGGTAGGGTCGGGAGAGGGACCTGCCACTGACCCAATCGCGGTCCGTGAGCCACCACTGCACCGGTCTCGCAGTGCCCTCCGAGATCAAGACGTGATCGGACAAGTTGCCCTGATGCTGGGCCCACTGAAACTTCAGGTCCCACTGCAGAGCCCGCATCTGCCACCGGGCGTGACGCACCAGTAGGATGCAGGAGGCCATCAGCCCCAGAAGCCGCAGCGTCAACCTGACCGAGACTCTGAATATCCGGAACCCGCTGTTCGGGAGGGTAAACCCGAAACTGCGCCGAGTCTAGCAAGGGTCGCACTGAGCCGGGCGGTAGCGTCTGACCACGTTCCTATCCACGGGCGGACCCGTGGCGGGCTTGGACCAAGTGCCCACAAGAACGTCACATAAGGCTTCATTAAACGGCAGCAGAGGCTCACTGGAGCTTGGCTGCCGTTTAAGAACCTCAGTGAGGAGGTTAGTCCTCACGGCCGCAACGGGGAGCTCAAGGCCCAAGGCCTTGGCTGCCCTCGTTAACACTACACTATAAGCAGCCCCCTCCTCCGTAGCCACGGTGGGAGGGGAGACAAATCCAGTGTCTGGCGAGGTGTCAATACCACTGGCCTCCCCAAGCTCATATGTCCAGTCCTCTTGAGACTGGCACTCCTGTGCCAGAGGGTCCTCAGACCCCCTCCCAATCACCTCCGTCACCAGTCTCCTGTAACTCAGGGTCAACAGACTGGGCCTACTCATGGAAATAAAAGTCTCCAAAGGCCGTCGGAAGCGGCGCCCAACGGCGGACGGCGCCAGAGTCGGACCGGAGGGAAGATTGGGGACGGCGTCCACAACGGGCGCCGGTGAGGTTGTGAGGTCGACCGGCCGGGGCCGAAGCACCCGACCCGCTAGGGCCTCCAGCCGGGACCGCTGGGCCCGAAGGCTCCGCGGGACCCGGCTGAGGGAGGGACCTCATGGCCATGAGGTACCGCTCGACCTCCTCTGGCGTCGCGCCGTGCCCAGGGACCCGAAGGTGTGGGGCAGGCGGCAACGCTTGCGACTCTTGGAGCCGCGTGGGCGGTGTCGCCCGAACCCCCGGCCGCATCGTGCGAGCGTCGGGGTGGGTCGGAGGAGCGATGATGCCGCTCCGACCTCTCATGCCTCTTACCTGACGACTTGGATCCCGACGACCGATGTCCACTCCCGGAGCTGCGGGGACTCCGACCCCGCGACCGGTCCCTCGACCTCCCGTGGGACCGGGACCTGGAATGGCGCGGGGCCGACTGCCGGAGCTCGAGCCGCTTGCGGGACCGCTCCCGCCTAGCCTTCGACATCCGGGCCCGGCAGTCGGAGCAGGTGCGGTCGTCATGGTCGAGGCCTAAGCACTTCAGGCACTGGCGATGGGGGTCCGTGACCGACATCAGTCGGTCGCACTTCGAACAGGGCTTGAACCTGGGCATCCCTACCGGCACCGTTGGAGTCGAAGACTCGAGTAGAAAAATGATCAAAAAATCAAAAAGTTTAGTCAAAAAATGACTAGGGGTAGAGCTTCTCCGGATCTGCGCTAGCTGACGCGGAAAAAAGAAGAACTGACGTCAGCGCGCATGGGCGGCGTCTAAGTACTCCGACTACGTCATTCCGGCGCTAACGACGCCGACGACGGACGCGGAGGCGACGCCTACCGACGCGCAGGGGTATTGCTATGCAAAAATTTCCAGATCCAGCCTGACGCCTGGGGATATTCTAAGGTAAGGAATCTATCACTGACGTGTCTCTTTCAGATAGATACAGCAATACAGCACCTCTCTTCTAACCGCCTCATCCATTGGACAATTTAAAACATTACGACATGACCCACATGCTGCACCACCTCCCCTGACTCATACACCTTCCGCCTTCAACATACGCTAAAAATATAAACAACATGCCACACCTCACATCTTTGCTTCCCCAAGTTTACCGCACAACAATGTTACACCACAAAATTAACAGAGCACTCCAACTCATTCTAAAACACCATCTCCAACACATACACATGCAGACCCATCAAAATGCCTTCTTAGCATGCTGGATGAGGAACACGATACAGAACAGCTACACGATTGCTATCTAAATACAGCTAATACCAGCACTAAAAACACACCTGCTACACACCCACACAATACTGATCACTCTTCTACAAAACAAAAGTCCCACTATCACTAAAGGCCACTATCTACACTGTCTACTAATAAATGCTCGATCCCTCTCTAAAAACAAGCATCACATCTACGACCTTCTCACCGATGCAAAACCAGACATACTATTCATAACCGAACATTGGTTGGGAGAGGATATGGCTCCAGTCCTGCATGAAGCCATTCCTCTAGGCTATCAAATAATCACCCCAAATCGTATAGCCAAAAAAGGAGGTGGTCTAGCTGTTTTATTCAGGCAAACAATACATATAATTAAAGTTGACAACATCTCCATAAATAATTGTGAGGTTCTTCTAACAAGATGCAATCCTACTCCGTCTTCCACCTGTAACTTCCTACTCCTTTACAGACCTCCACCTAGCAAGGCAACTTTCCCAGACGCACTTCTAGACACAGTTTCAAATCTGATAACAATACACTCCAACCTGTGCATTCTGGGTGCACTTAACATTTGGTTTGATAAAACCAATATGACCCATCCAAAAACAACAATCAAAGGCCTAGACCCATTGAACCTGCATCAGAATGTCCCCAATCCGACACACATCGCTGGACATATCCTAGATGTCATTTTTGCTAATACTGAACTAGTTACCTTTCAAACTATAACTCCAGTCACATGGTCAGACCACCACTTGCTTGCTTTCCAACATAAAACAACACTAAGCGACTCACCTAAAACTCCTTTACATCCATCCACCTATCGGCCGTGGAACAAACTCAATTTGCAACACTTGGAAACACAACTAACATCCAGTATAAATCTGGAAACCATAAATTCTGTTCAGAATCTTTTTTGAGTGGCTACAGGAAGCTTTTGACATCCTGATACCACTCAAAACCACACAACAGAACAAAAGGAAAAAAGCGCCTTGGAGAAACATAGAAATAAAAACCATAAAACAAATTAGAAAGCTGCAACGTACCTGGCTCAAAACAAACGTTAAACAAGACAAACTTCACCTACAAAAAATTAACAGATTATACAAGTCGGCTATCAAAAAAGCTAAGAAAAGGTACTATTCAGACAGAATTCAAAACGCTAAATGTGCAAATAAAGAATTCTATAAAATACTCAATGAATTTCGAAAACCAAATTGCCTAGAAGGAACTCATCCTGTTACTCAATATTTCACAGACAAACTGGCAAATCATTACAAGGACAAAGCAGACACGTTGGACTCGTACTTACAACAGAAACAAAGCACCAGCACTAACCCTTGTACAAAACAACTATCCAAGAATGCTCTAATCAAGCCTCTCCGTTCCTTCCAACACATCTCACACGATAAATTTATGGACCTGGTCTAAGCAAGCAGGCCTGCCGGCAGCCCTTCTGATCCCAGTCCGCCACAAACTTTCAAGACAATTCTTTTAACAACCTCTGCTGCCATTCCAGTAAGAAGAATCATCAACAATTCCTTAACTACTGGAATATTTCCAGAAGAACTCAAAAAGTCATACATACGCCCTTTACTGAAGAAAACAAACTTGGACCCGCTGAACCCCGACAACTACAGACCCATTACAAATGGACCTTTACTGGACAAACTGATAGAAAGAGCAGCGTTCGCCCAGATGTCAATTCATTGAAGAGAATGACATACTTTTCGACTTCCAAACAGGATTCCGTCCGGGAAGAGGCACTGAAACTTCCCTCCTTGCCATCTGGGATGACCTAAAGAATACAGTTGACCGCAACGGGGTTGCCGCGCTACTCCTCTTGGACCTCTCAGCTGCCTTTGACACGGTTGACCATGACACTCTGAAACAAAGACTTTCTGAAGCCGGCATAGAGGGAACTGCTCTAGACTGGATCGCGTCCTACCTTCGAAACAGAACTAATGTCATCCACACCCCACCTTTCTCGTCCAAACCGTACTCCACAAAAGCAGGGGTCCCTCAAGGTTCTATCATCTCGCCCATGCTTTTCAACATCTACATGAAGTCTTTACCAGTACTGATCAATACATTTCACCTCACGTGCTACAACTATGCAGATGACACGCAAATACTCCTTCAACTGGAATGCCCCAAAGACATTGGAAAATCACAAATTTTCAGCTGTCTCAGAGCCGTGGATCAGTGGATGACTTGGAGCCATCTCAAATTGAATGCTTCAAAAACTGAAATACTCACGTGTGGCGATTGGAAAAATTACAACCCGCTTGCCGCATGGCCTGATGAACTGGGATCACTGCCTAAAGTATCGAAGGAAGTAAGAAACCTCGGAATGACCATGGACTCCAAGCTGTCGATGAATGTCCAAGTAAATAAACTAGCAAGATCAAGCTTTGCTACTATAAAAACGCTGCGACAAATTTTCCCTCATTTGGGATTTCCACACAAGGTCCAAGCTACCATCTCCCTTGTTCTATCCAAACTCGATTACGCCAATAGCCTCTACTACGGATCACCTTTAACGACCATGAAAAGACTACAACGGATTCAGAACTCGGCTGCCAGACTACTCTTGCATATCAAACCACGAGACCACATCTCCCCTGCCTTGAAAGCCCTGCATTGGTTACCGGTTGCCAGAAGATGCACGTTCAAGCTGATTTGTATTACCCACAAAGCAATACATGGAATAGGACCACTCTTCATCAGGAATAAAATCACCAAACACATTCAACAAAGGAACCTACGCTCTAAAGGAGCATCTCGCCTCAAAATACCACCATACAAGTAAAAACAATGGGTGGCACATCCTTCTCTGTTCAAGCAGCCAAACTATGGAACTCTTTACCCCCCAACATAAGATCCACCAACAACCACCTTATCTTCAGAAAACTACTCAAGATCTGCCTCTTCCCCACATAAGCACTGTAGGAAGGTGGATATCTGACTATGGTTACCCCCAACTTTTTGCCTTGTGTTTTGCTGTTTTTTGACTTAGTTGGCCTGGGATCCTGCTATTCAGGACCCCAGGCTTCCTGCTCTCTCTGTTAAAATGGACTCCATGTACCTTAGGTACATATCTAATTGGATACTGGGTCACCTTATCAGTCCCTGTACAGTGTACCTTAGGTATCCAGGGCATAGGTGTACCCAGGGCCTACCAGGGGCTGAAGCATTTATTATGCCACCCCTGGCTGGCCATCTAAAACTGACACAACTGGCTGCAAGACAGCTGGGGCAAGGTGGTGTAGTCACCCTTTGCTATATAGTATACCTATATCTAACCCTAAAATGGACACATATATTCCTATCAGTCACTCCTATGGCAGGCCTTATCAATCCTGAAGGCAGAGTGCTTGGAATTATGTGAGATGGTGCTCTGGCATGAGCTGAGCCCGTCTGCAGCTTGCAGGACCAAGTCCTAATAGCTGTTCCATGATAACGCTATACCATATACTCTTAAGTGCATTATCAACCTCGCGGTTAAATACTAACTCTGGTATAACATTATCAAAACATGTCGAGTAAGGTGTTATACGAATTGGAATATTACCCCCTCGCCAATTCTGGCGACAGGGGTAGCATTCCACCCTTCTAGAGGGGCACGACATGTATGTAACTCAGAACCCCGGTTAAAACTAACTCGAGCCTTGGCATCACAAAATGGATGCCTCCACCACAGACACAAGTCTGACCTCCTGCTGCTGGGAGTCCTTCCAGCGAGGGAGGCCTGGACAAAGGGTTTCCTGCCATGGGAGGTGCTAGCACCACCCCAGACAGGATTTTGTGTATTGAGGTAGGGAGGCCTGAAAGGAATGAGACATGCCTGGGGCACACAAGGTGTCCTGTGCATACACCGGTTCAAACCAGTTGCTGGGGCATCCCTGCCCCAGCTCTGGCGCGAAACCGGACAAAGGATAGGGGGTGTAACCACCCCCCTTCCTGGTCCCACCCAGGGGAGGGACCTAGTCACCAGTACAGCCCCCTTTAGTAGGATAAAGGTAGGAGCTGGTCCCATTCCAAATTAGATTAATCCTGAACTACTCTACAAGAAGAAACTCTGGACTTCGACGTTCTGCTCCACAGAAGACTGAAGAAATCTCCCTTGTGGGCAAGGAGTGTCCACCCTTCAACTGCAGGCACCATCAAGCGTCCAGCGGCTTCACTTTGTAGTCTTCCCTCGAGGATCCAGACTTCAGAGCCCGACGAGACCCGGATTCTCAGACCTCTCCGACCTCAACTCACATCTGCAGCACAGCTGAGACCCGTGGGTGCGACGAGACACGTGGGACCGGCCATCTAGGAAGAAACTGCACTTCGCTTCCAGCGCGACTCCCGAGGAAAACTCGACCAAGTGCTTTGGGGATTGAGAAGGCCCAGCCCCGAGCAGCCCCTGCACCGAAGATCAGCCCTCCAGCTTCCACGAGATCTGCGTTGGGCCCTTCTGCTTGTTTGCTGCTCGACGCGTTGTCTGGTCACTTGCCGGCTGGCTAGTGGCCTCCTAGACGACGAACCTTGACATCTTCACTGCTGGTCTGGTTGCTCCAGACTGGCCCTTGCTCCCTTCCAAAAGAGGGGCACCCCGGACTCTCCTAGTCCGCACCAGAAGCCTTTTCCAGTCACCGCGTGGGTTGCCTTTGCCAAGGCCTGTTGACTCCAATTCCGGATCCGACACCGCCAACAGCGAGAGCCTGCGTGGGACAGCTCGTGCCTCCATCCTGGTCGAAGACACCTCCTGGTCCACGTGGCTGGAGAGTCAAGCGTCCACTCTTCACTTGATCGCGACATCTGGTTCCACTCCAGTCACTGGCTAGTGACTGTGAACATTGTCCCCTCTGCTTTCAGGTCTTCAGCATCTCTGATCCACCCTTGGATCACACCGGACTTCTTCCTCCTGGTCGCCTGCAGCATCTTTTCTTCCAGGCTCCATAGACTTCAACGCCGGATCCAGACATGACTTTGCACCTATGCACCCGCAGCCCGTGGGTGAGGTAACAAGAGCATTTCGGTGCTCAAGGGTAGATTGACTCTCCTAGTGTCTAGTTCCACAGTCGTTCTAGTCCTACCTAGTCAGGATTGTCCGTACTTACCTTTTACTTGAACTGTACGTTGTTACGCATCTCGCGTGTGAGTTCACACTCTGCACACGCGTTCCGTGGGCCTCCTATTACTTACCTAGAGTTAGGGTAGGGTGGTCCCAACGATCCTACAGCCTCTGGACAGCTCCATTCCTTCTATCGACTTTCACATTCCACTTACTTAGTATATGGTTTGTCGTGCCCCTAGGGCACCATTGTAATTTTGTGCAACTTATCGTATTTTTCTTAGGAGATGGTCATGTGCTTAGCCCTCTGATCTCATAAAGAGTTCAGAGGTGTTTGTTATTAATAAATATACTGTTTATTTTCATAACAACCTGTGTGGTGTCCTTTCATCTGGTATTCAAGGGGTTATATTGTGGTAAAACAGCTGGCTTCACATGCCAAAAGAGTTTAGCCTAAGACTGCTTTGTCCATGCTACCATTAGGATAGCTGGTCTATAAGGTTGACTTACAACCAATCACCATAAGGGTTGTTTGGACTGATACAAGGTGATCACTAGAATTAGTGAGCATCATATATCAGGCCAACTTCTCACAAGCACCATACGGAAATAGAAATTTACAGCATATCCCTCTGTATATAAGCATTTGTTTTCACTATAGATATGTACCTATCTTTGTGTATTACTTTATAAAACATGTAAAACAATGATGTTGTTAAGAGAAGAAAAAAAATATTATAGTAATAATCATCGATAAATAAAAATCATTTTTGGTCTACATGTACATACTTCCATTGTACATCTATGTACCTTCCATGTAATTGGATCTGTGTGTGTGTTACTTTTCTCCTGAAAAAGCATATCCAATGCACTACCCTATCTCATCCTGTGCCTCTATCAATATATTTAATCTAAATATACTTACTTTTTTATGTATCTATATACTTTTAATGTACTTATGGATCTATATACTTATCTCTGTCTTCTAATTTAGCATTTCCAATGCACTAGCCTATTTCTCAGCCTATACTTCACTCAATATATCTTCTAGCCCAACCTTCTGACTCCTCTCAAACTTCTTTCTACTACTCCTTCTAATGCACTACCCTGTAGGAAGGTAGATCCCTGACTATGGTTGCCCCCAACTTTTTGCCTGGTGTTTTGCTGGTTTTCTGACTTAGTTGACCTGGGGCCCTGCTATTCAGGACCCCAGGCCCACTGCTCTCTCTGTTAAAAAGGATTCCATGTACCCTAGGTACATATCTGATTGGATACTGAGTCACCTTATTAGTCCCTGTACAGTATACCATGGGTATCCAGGGCATAGGTGTACCCAGGGCCTACCAGGGGCTGAAGCATGTATTATGCCACCCATGGCTGGCCATCCAAAACTGACACAACTGGCTGCTTGACAGCTGGGAGCAAGGTGGTGTAATCACCCCTTGCTTTAGATATAGTATACCTATATCTAAAACCTAGAATGGGCACACAGATCTCCTATCAGTCACTCCTATGGCAGGCCTTAACAATCCTGAAGGCAGAGTGCTTGGAATCGTGTCAGATGGTGCTCTGGCATGAGCTGAGCCTGTCTGCGGCTTTCGGGATCTATCCCTTAGCCGTTTCCATGATAGCGTCAGACCATATACTTTTAAGTGCCTTATAATCCTCGCGGTTATGGTAACTTTGGTCTGACATTATCTAAACATGTCGTGTAAGGTGTCATACGCTTTGGAATACTACCCCCTCGCGAGTTCTGGCGACGGGGGTAGCATTCCACCCCTCTAGAGGGAGAAGACATGTTGGTAGCTGTAACCCCGGTTAAAGTTAAACACAGCCTCAGCTCCACAAAATGGATGCTGCCACCGAGACACCAGTCTGCCCTCCTGCTGCTGGGAGTCCTTCCAGCAAACGGAGGCCTGGACAAAGGGTTTCCTGTCAGGGGCGGTGCTAGCACCATCCCAGACAGGATTTTGTGTATCCCAGGTAGGCAGGGCTGAAAGGAAGGTGACTGCAAGTGGCACCCCGGTGCTCACTGTGCATATGCCGGCTCAAACCAGTTCCTGGGGCACACCAGCCCCTGAGCTGCGGAGAGACCGGACAAAGGAGAGGGGTGTAACCACCCCCCTCCTAGTCCCACCCATAGGGCAGGACTTAGTTGCGTGCCAGCCCCTTTTCTTAGGATAAAGGTAGGAGCAGGCCCCCTTCCAAATTAGATCATCTTTGAATCCTGAAACTACTTTCCATGAAAGGAACTCTCGACTTCTCAAGATTTCTCCATTGTGACTAAGGAGTAGTCACCCTGCATCAAGCAGGCACCAACTAAGTATCTTGCGGTTTGCTGCACGTCCTTCCTCCGGAACCAGACCGACCAGCACGACGAGACCCGGACTCCCTGCCATCTCTGACCTCTACCTGCCTCTACAGCACAGCTGAGAACCGTGGGTGCGACGAGACCAGAGGAACCGGCTATCAGAACCTGCACGACCGCCGAGGGACCCTCGAGTGGGTGCACTGGGGTAAGAGAAGCCCCAACCCCAAGCAGCACGAGCACCGAAGTCCAGCCCCCCAGCATCCACCAGATCTGCGTGGGGCCCTTTTGCTTCTGTGTTGCTTGCCACGTTGTCCGGTCACTTGCCCGTTGGCTAGTGACCCTCCAGACGACGTCCTACGTTTGTTTCACCGCTGGTCTAGCTCCTCTAGACTGGCCCTTGTCTCCTCTTGAAGGGGAACTTCCTCGGACCCTCCTGGTCCACCTTAGACGCCATTTTGTGTTGCCACGTGGGCTTGCCTTAGCCAAGGCTTGTTGCCTCCTTCAACGGATCCAGCATCGCCAGCAGCAGACATCCGACGTGGGACAGCTCGCAGACCTCCAGCCTGGTCGACATCAGCGCCCTGGTCCGTGTAGCAGCAGAATCCAGTGTCACCTCTTCACCTGGCTGAGTGACCTCGTCCGGTGCCCTCCTGGTGCCCACCAAATCACTGGCTAGTGATTCAGAACTTGGTCCCCTCTGCTTACAGGTATCCTTCTTCACTGATCCATCCTTGGATCAGCCCGGAACATCTTCACTGGTCGCCTGCCAGCAACTATTTCTTTCAGGCTCCTGAGCATCAACGAGGACTCCCGACGTCACTTGAACCCTGTGCAGCCGTAGCCCCTGGGCTAGGTAAACCGAGTACCACGGTGCTTTAGCACAGGTCCACTCTCTAAGTGTCCAGATCCTTTTTCGTTTCAGCTCTACCTAGTCGGGTTCGCCCGATAACACGAACTTTGCATTTTACTAGTGTCCATAGACTTTGTCCCGCATTACGCGTGAGAGTTTCCACTCTGCACACGACGTCCCTAGGTCTCCTGCTTCTAATCTAAGGGTTCAGCATTGTAGGCCCAGCGTTTCTAAAGTCTCTGAGAGTAGTACTTACCTGCTAGTAAATTCGCATTCCACTTTTGTAGTATATGGTTTTTCGTGCCCCTCGGGCATTTGTGTAAATTGTGCGACTTTCAGTATTTCTTTAAGAGTTTTGTATTGTGCTTAGCTCCCTGACTCAAAGAGTTCAGGGTAGTCTTGTTATAAATAAATATACTTTATTTTCATAACAACTTGTGTGGTGTCCTTTCACTTGGTGTTCAAGGGGTAAATGTGATGGTAAAACAGCTGGCTTAACACGCCCTCTAGAGTTTAGCCTAAAGACTGCTCTTGTCCATGCTACTAGGATAGCTGGTCTATCAGGTTGACTTACAACCAATCATCAATAAGGGTCGTTTGGACTGATACATAGTGATCACTAGAATAGTGAGCACTGCATATCAGGCCAACTTCTCACATACCCTATCTCTCATCCTATAGATCTATCAATATATCCTCTACATCCACTCATTTATCCCAAACCCCATACCACTACTATGATCGCCAAAATAACCTTTTCTAGACTCTCTCCTGCTCTACCCCGCCTTGCATCATCTGACACCTCTTTTTACTACACCGATCCCCTATAACAAACATTTCTAAACTCCGCCCCTCTGACTCCTTCCCTCCAAAACTCCTTTTTACTCATTCAAAAGCCTCTTCCTACTGCTAAGACTTTAAAAAAATTCCTTCACTCTTATCCCTCCACTATCCTTTTTCAATAAAAATTAACAGACTAACAGGTTTCACTTCTCAAATTCCATATTCCATATTCAACTGTACTAATATACTGCCCAAATAACTGAATAACATATCTACTACTCAAATTACTTCATATTTATACTATACTAATTTTCAACACTAATCCTTTATGGGTTCCGGAGTGGCGTTCTACTCGCCAGAAAAGCGCTTCAACGCCCATCAGGGGTAACAAGTGCTATATGAATGCAAATCTTTCTTCCCCTTTTATCCATCCGCTATCCTTCTCACTCCAAGTAACAGACTAATATCCACCACTAAAACTACCTCATTTCACCATATTAATTCACCACTAATCCTCTATAGGCTCCCTGAATAGCATGCGTCAACAAGCGAGCAATAAATACAAACCTTTGTCCTACTCTATCCTTCTATCATTCCAAATCCAAAAAACTGATTAACCTATCCATCACTTAAAATGTACTTGCATGTTTCACTATACTAATTCAACACTAATCCTCTGTGGGTCCCGGAGTAGCGTGCTACCCGTCGAAAAAGCACTTTGACGCCTTGTCAGGGGTAGTAAGCACTATATAAATGCAATTACAATACAACACAATACAATGTAGGTGCGCTGGCCTTCAGCTCGACGACCCTTCTGTTCAACTCCGATGGATCGACATAGTTTGGTCCGAAGACCATGTAGTCTATCAGTTTCGGTTTTGTTTTTGGTTCCATAACTTTCGGTTTCGATATCAACAATTTCGGAGTACGTTGATCCGATGACTCTTTTCTAATATTCTTAGCCGAGCTGTATCGCGGGGCTATAGAATGGGTTTCGAGATCTTGGCTAAGGCCTTGTGGCCTCGATCTGAGCCGGTGGAACCATAGAAGTGTATGTTTGGGGCGCCGTACTCACGGTTGGGCCCATTTCATCACTGGAGTCGTCTTCGACGGCTCCGATCCCTTGTTCGACGTCTCCTACCTCGACGATGTCTTCTTCTTCGTCGACATAGAAGTTGGAGTCATGCTCCGAATCTTGATCCGACTGTTGATCTGATTCTTCGGCTTCGACGGAATCGTCTTCATCGTCGAAGATATTTTGCGGCTCTGGCGCTGGTTTCTGCTTGATTAGCCTAGCGGCCCGTCGAGTCCGAAGTGTCTTTTTCGATCGAAATTGGGCGCAGGCTAGGCAGTCGGATTCATTATGTTCCGGAGATAAACACTTGTTACATACAGGGTGTTTATCTATATGTGGGTATTTTGAATTACAAAGAGGGCATCTTTTGAATGGACTTCGTTCCATCGACGACTGGTCCCTTTGGCGTCGAGAAGGCCCGCGGCCCGATTCGTCGTCCCAAGTTGAATAAACTGTAAGGAATATGCTACTTACCAGTATGCATCTGTTCTTGGCATGTAGGGCTGCTGACATTCATATCTTGTGAATAGATCGCCGCCTAGTGTTGGGCCCGGATGATTGCACATTGTTGTCCTGGAAGAGTCTTCGAAGTATCACGAGATAGGTGGCTCCTCCCCCGGACTACAGTGCGCATGGGCATCCTCTCCATCCTCAGATTGTTTTTCGCCATTGTCGCAGGCATGGAGTATGATACAGTAAGTGATGTCCATGCTAGAGATTAATTCTGAGTGCTACAGCTGCGACAGGCACCGGGGAGGAGGGAGGGCGATATGAATGTCAGCAGCCCTACATGCCAAGAACAGATGCATACTGGTAAGTAGCACATTCCGTTCGAGGCATGTGGGCTGCTGAATTCATATCTTGTGCATAGAATGTATAGCAGTCTCCCTCTAGCGGTGGTTGCCCGTGCCAGCTGCAGCAGTCTGAAAAAGAGTCTTGAGTACAGCCTGTCCTACAGCTGTTTGCTGTTTGGAGTGTACATCTACGCAGTAGTGTTTGGTAAATGTATGTATGGTAGTCCATGTGGCTGCTCTACATATGTCTTTTAGAGGAATGTTTCCTAGGAAAGCCATGGATGCCCTAACTTGCGTGTTGAATGCGCTCTTGGGGGGAACTGTTAATGTGCGTTTAGCTTTCTGATAACAAATTTGTATGCACTTAACAATCCATCTGGCTATACCTGATTTGGAAATGCGTTTGCCTTTGTGCTGTGGTGAAAAGGCAACAAACAGTTGCTTAGTTTTTCTGAAAAGTTTTGTCCTGCCTATATAGTACAGGAGAGCTCTCTTAACGTCTAGGGTATGTAGAGCTCTTTCTGCCACTGAATCTGGATTTGGGAAGAACACTGGCAGTACTATAGCTTGATTGATGTGAAACTGGGATACCACCTTTGGCATAAATTTAGGGTTTGTTCTTAGCACTACCCTATTTGCGTGAATTTGTATGAATGGCTCCTGAATAGTTAGGGCTTGCAGCTCACTAACTCTTCTAAGTGATGTAATTGCCACTAGAAAAGCCACTTTCCACGTTAGGAATTGTATCTCACACGAGTGTAGAGGTTCAAACGGTGGTCCCATCAGTCTGGTTAGAACCACGTTCAGGTTCCAGACAGGTGAAGGTGGGTGTCTTGGAGGAATGATTCGTTTGAGTCCCTCCATGAAAGCTTTAATAGCAGGTACTCTGAAGAGTGAAAGGTGCTGCCTGTTCTGAAGATAAGCTGCCACCGCAGCTAAATGTATACGTATGGAACTGTAAGCTAGATTGCATTTGTGTAGATGTAACAGGTAACATATGATATTTTGAGTAGATGCATCTACCGGATTTTTGTCATTATTGTTACAATAGATGACAAATCGTTTCCACTTCGGCGCATAGCATGCTCTGGTTGTAAGTCTTCTTGCCTCTTTGATAATATTTATACAGTCAGGAGGCAAGTTCAGGTAACCAAACTCTGACTTCAGGAGCCAGATCGCAAGGTTCAACTGTTACGGATCTGGGTGCTGAATGTCGCCATGGCTCTGCGTTAAAAGACTGGGTGTTAATCGCAGCCTTTGATGAGGCACCACGGAAAGTTCCAGGAACGTGGTGTACCATGGTTGCCGTGCCCACGTTGGAGCAACTAGGATGAATGTCATTGAGTGTTGTCGCAGTTTGCGTGCCACTAGTGGTATGAGAGGGGCAGGGGGAAAAGCGTACGCAAACTTGCCTGACCAGTTCATCCATATCGCATTGCCCTGAGACTGCGGGTGTGGAAACCTGGCAGCGAAGCTTTGGCATTTTGCGTTTTCCCTTGTGGCGAATAGGTCTATCTCTGGGTGACCCCACTGCTGGAAGTACGGTCGTAGCACTGAGGGATGTATCTCCCACTCGTGCATCTGGTGGCTGTGTTGTCTGCTGAGCAGATCCGCCATCTGGTTGTCCCTGCTCGGGAGGTGTTCCGCCATGAGGAATATGTTCCTCTGGATGGCCCACTTCCACATGCTTTGCGCTAGATGTGACAACTGTGGAGAGTGTGTCCCTCCCTGCTTCTGTATGTAGTACATGGCAGTCATGTTGTCCTTGCGGATCAACACGACTTTGTTGCACAAATGTACTTTGAACGCCTTCATTGCCATACAGATTGCCATCAGTTCCAGCAGGGTGATGTGCATCTTCTTTTGCTGTGTCGTCCATAGTCCCTGCACTGTGTAATGGAGGACATGCGCTCCTCATCCCAAGAGATGCGTCCGTCGTCAGCACAAATTGTGGTACAGGCTCTTGGAACGGTCGTCCCCTGCAAAGGTTTTGTGGGTTCCACCAATGCAGAGAGTTGTATGCGCGACCAGTCACCAACACTAGGTATTTTAATTGTCCTTGAGCCTGGTTCCACTGCCGAGCTAAGCACTCTTGAAGCGGACGCATGTGTAGTCTCGCGTGAGAGACTATGAAGATGCAGGAGGCCATCATGCCTATCAACTGCATAAACACCCTTGCTGTGAGCGAGTGTTGGGGTCTGAATTTCTGAATCAGTAATTGAATGCTGTTGATTTCTGCAGTTTGGCTGCGCCTTTGCTGCCAGAGTGTCTATTGTCGCTCCCAGGTACTGTTGTATGTGGGCGGGTTGAAGATGAGACTTTGGGTAGTTTAATGAGAATACGAGGCTGTGCAGGAGGTGAATAGTGCGGGACATGTGGCTGGCACATTGCTGGGCTGACTTTGCTTGGATAAGCCAGTCGTCCGGATAGGGGTAGACGTGAATATGGTTCCTCCGTAGGTGCGCAGCTACTGTCGCTAGGCACTTGCTAAACACCCTGGGGGCTGTTGAAACCCCGAAAGGCAGTACCTTGAACTGGTAGTGCTGATTTTGTATGGTAAACCGGAGATACTTCCTGTGTGCTGGATGTATTGGTATGTGGAAATACGCATCCTTTAGGTCTAGTGTTGCGAAGAAGTCTCCCTGACTGAGTAATGGTAGAACCTGCTGTAAAGTGAGCATGTGAAAGTGTTCTGACAAGATGTATTGGTTTAGGGGCCTGAGGTCCAGTATTGGCCTAAGAAATCAGTCCTTTTTGGGGATCAAGAAGTACAGCGAGTACACCCCTGTACCCTGTTGCTGTATAGGGACTAGTTCTATGGCCCCTTTTGCTCTGCGGACATAGGACGGTGTCTTGGGGGTATGTTGGGTGGAGTGGAGGTTAGCTCTAGACAATAGCCGTACTGAATAAGTTGTCTCACCCACCTGTCTGTGGTAATGCTCTCCCAGACTGGCAGGAACTGTTGTAATCTGCCCCCGACCGGTGTTACATGGTCCAGGGGCAGTGACAAGGCGTCACTGTTCAGTATTGGCGGAGGATCTGGCATTGTTATTCCCTCGTCCTCTGCCCTTGCTGCTGTTGCCACGGTATCCACCTCTATTGTTTTTATTATAGGTGGTCTGCGTGCTCCCTTTATTGTATGGAGTCTGCTGGGATGCCTGGCCTCTTGTAGCTCCTCTGTTACCAGGGCGATGAAAGGAGGCGCCCCTGAATTGCTGTGATTGCAAGGCACCCATAGATTTGGCTGTTTCTGTGTCTTTTTTAATTTTCTCTAAGATTGTGTCCACATCAGGACCAAATAAAAAAATCAGGGTTCACAGGCTGATTTAATAATGTGGTTTGAATCTTAGGTTTGAACCCAGAGATGCGCAACCAAGCAGGTCTCCTGAGCATGACACTTGTGTTGATGGCCCTGGCTGCGGTGTCTGCTGCATCCAGCGCACATTTAATAGATGCGTTGGATATCCGTTTCCCTTCTTGTATCAGTGTTTCTGCTCCCTCCTTGTAGGCATCAGGCAAGTGTTCTAGCAGTTGCTCTAGTGTGTCATAATGCGCCCTATTGTATCTGGCTAATAGGGCCTGTGTCTTGGAAATTCTCCAGATATTAGCTGCTTGAGCAGCTACCCTTTTCCCAGAAGCTTCTTATATTTTAGACTCCTTGTCTGGAGGAGGAGCATCACCAGTAGTTTGTGAGTTGGCACGCTTACGAGCATTTGATACCACCAAAGAGTCCAATGGCAGCTGTCCCTTAATGTATGTAGGGTCCACAGGCGCCGGTCTGTATTTTCTTTCAATTCTGGGGTTAACAACCCTTGCTCTTGTGGTTTCTTTGAAAATGTCTTCTGTGTGTTTAAGGACACCTCTCAACATTGGCAATGTTTTAACCGATTTCTCTGAAGGAGAGAAAGTGTCAAACAAGAAGTCCTCTTCAATTGGGTCAGCATGCATTTCAACATCATGATTATGTGCTGCCCTTTCTATTAATGCGTTAAACGCAGCTGCATCTTCTGTTGGCGAGGTTTGACAGGATAACAAGGAGTATCAGGAATAGTCTGTGACTCACCCGGGTCAATAGGGTCTGTCCAGGCTTGAGTCTGGTCATCTGATCCATGTCCGCAGGGTATTTATATTTTTCATTATAGTCATACCCCATATCCTCATTAGTGCGCGTGGGTGAGTATGCAGAAAAGTCCGGCCATGGTACCTTACAGTCTCAAAAAGGACAGGCGATGTAGAAGAATTCCTTTTCCTTTTGAGTGGAATTTTATATGATTCCAGAGGATTTTCCGACCTGATCTTCCTTTGATCAGTAGTTAGTCTGCCAGATTCGGAGTCGATATGTAGCTTCGACTGATCATCATAGGAGGGCTCTTGGTACACAACGTCCTCTTCCAGAGGAAGACTCCTTTTTCCCATTGACACTTTCTTGGGTGTTTCGACCCCGGTTTTTGGATCGAGCGCCTTAGGGCGTGCAGTCGGGGACAGACCGAATTGTATCGGTGGCATAGTGTCTTAAGACAGAATGACCTTCGGGGCCGGCGTCGATAGAGGTCCGACCGACTTTGCCCTGTCGTCAATATGCTTTTGGCCCTGCGTCGACTTCTGTGCTTGTTGCGTTGGAGGCACGCTCTTTTGCTTCGATTAGACGTGCTCCTTTGAGGCGCCTTTGGGTTTCGGCTCGAGGGCTTTGACGAGCTGTGGCCTGTCGAATCGTTGCTTCGGATCGAGAACCTTCCGAGACTCGAGTCCCTTGTTTGTGTCGCTGTCAGTCGACGTCTACCGCGTCGGTTCGACGTGCTTGACTTTAGTGATGGACATCAGCGCACCGATCTTTGGCTCGACACCCTTCATTTTTTACCTCGCAGGGACGTCAACACTTTTTCTTCATCGAATCCGATGTGTTCGAATTCTTCGATCCGAAGACTGTCTTCAGCAGTTTCGGTTTTGTTTTTGACTCTATGGCTTTCGGTATCACTTTCAGTAGTTCGACCGATGGCTCGTGTGATATGTTCTTAGCCGGGCAGAGACGCGGGGCGTTAGAATGTTCGTCATGATCTTGGCTAAGGCCTTCTGGCGATGCCTCGACCTGAGCCCTTGGAAGTCTTTCAGTGTACGTTCCGGGCCCCGTACCCACTGTTGGGCCTGGTTCATCGCTTGAGTCGTCATCGACTGCTCAGATGGGTGATACGTCGTCCCTTACCTAGACGACGTTTTCATTATCGACGTTTTCTTAGTTGTCTTCATAATAGTTGGAGTCATGCTCCGACCCGGAATCCGACTGCTGTTCTGGATCCTCGCCCTCGACGACCTCGTCGTCTTCTTCATCGAAGATATTCAAGGGGTCGTGCGCTGGCTTCGTCATAGTTTGCCTCGCTGCATGTCGGAGCCTAAGCGTCTTCTTTGACCTGAATCGAGCACAAGCTAGACAGTTGTCCTCATTGTGCTCTGGTGATAAGCACTTGTTGCACACCGGGTGTACATCGATGTGCGGGTATTTAGAGTTACAAAGGGGGCATCGTTTGAACGGGCTCCGTTCCATCGACGATCAGGCCTCTGGTGTCGAAAAGGCCACGCGGCTCTCTTCGACGTCCTGCTCGAGAAGAACTGGAACAAGAACTCGGCACCAATCGAAATAATACCGACGACCCCAAAGGCCTTTTGGCCTTTAGAAAAGTTTCCGAACTTGAGTAAAGAAAAGTACATCCGAACCCAATGGCGGAAAAAAACAATGTGAGGATGGAGAGGATGCCCATGCGCACTGTAGTCCGGGGGAGGAGCCACCTATCTCGTGATACTTCGAAGACTCTTCCAGGACAACAATGTGCAATCATCCGGACCAAACACTAGGCGGCGATCTATGCACAAGATATGAATTCAGCAGCCCACATGCCTCGAACATAAAGTTGTCGGCACAGATTGTAAACAATACCGACGAGACCGAAGGCCTTTTGGCCTGTAGAAAGTTTATTTTTAAATTCCGAACTTCGAGTAAAGGAAAGTACATCCGAACCCAATGGCGGAAAAAAACAATCTGAGGATGGAGAGGATGCCCATGCGCACTGTAGTCCAGGGGAGGAGCCACCTATCTCGTGATACTTCGAAGGCCCTTCCAGGACAACAATGTGCAATCAGCCGGACCCAACACTAGGCGGCGATCTATACACAGATATGAATTCTGCAGCCCACATGCCTCGAACATACTAAGTTTAGGGGCATTTACAGGGGTGTGCAGGTAGGGACCAATTGGCCCCTTCCATGGGGTGAGTAAACTCCCTACATACAACCCTTCAGAGACAAGAGCATGAGCCTCTTCCTAATTAGCCGGATCCCCTCATCTTTGAGATGGAGGGTTCTGAGCTGTGTGCTTCACCTCGCCTAACCCACATGAGGGGTGGGGTTGGCAATGGTGGGTACAATTTTCTTCATGTTTTCCCACCTATTCTCCTGCTCAAAGTGGGGTTCAAAACAGGTGGGAGCCAATTGCTGGGGGAAGCAAAATGCAGGAACAGCTCACAAAGGCGGTGTGAGAAAGTGCCATCTTTCTTGCCATGGTATGCCCCCACTTTTTTCTGAATTGCTGATGTGCTTTGACTGAGTGTGCCCTGGGCTCCTGCCAACCAGGTACGCAGGGCCTGTGTTCCTTCCCTAGGTGACCAGAGAAGCCCCCTAAGGGCTGCAGCACTTATTGTGCCAACCTTAGTGGCCCTGTACCCTGGCACCCCACACTGCCTTTGCAGGTTGAGTGCCTAAGTACAGAACTAAAACCAGAGTCGACATGGCACACAACCCTGTGTGCCATGCCCACAGAACCCACTGCCCGGGCATACTTCAGTCACCCCTCTAGCAGGGTGCCCTATGCCAGAGGTGTGGGCACAGGTGCATGAGCCCTGTAAGTGCATTGATGCCATTAAGAGTATATGGTGCTGGGAGGTTGGCATTACGGACACCACAGCACCATAATGGCTACACTGAAGACTGACAAGTTTGGTATCAAACTTCTCAGCACATTAAACCCGCACGGATGCCAGTGTGGGATTTAATGTAAAATGCACCAGAGGGCATCTTGGAGATGCCCTCTGAAACCCTAACCTACAATCCACGTCTGGCTGAGTGGCTGCAGAGGCTGCCACTCAGACATGTTGCTGGACCCCTGGGTAGGAGAGCCCCCGCTCTCCTGGGCCTGCAGCAATGCACAACCTGGGCGAGGTGCTAGGTCTCCTCCCCCAGGATGGGCAGGGGGAAGCTTCAAAGGCATGCCGCCTCTGTGAGCTTCTCCAGACCTTTTGCTGTACCCAGCAACCAGCCCCCACCAGTCCTGCCCCCCCACTCTGGCGGGAAAAACTATGTCAGGAAGGGGGGGTGCCAGCCTGCGCCAACCCCACCCCTCAGGTGAGGGAGACGAGGTGAAGCACGACCCCGGCCTCCGGCCATCTTGAAGATGGGGAGCCCTGCCCTATCTCAGCTAGGCTCCTGCCCCCCTCCCACAGGAGAGGAGTAGGCTAGGGGGTGTACCCACCCCAGGACAGGGACCTATTGGTCCTTGTCCTAGCCCTACCTGTAACGCCCCTAAAGTCAGTATTTAGGGGCTCCCTGAACCTCCCTTCCTCAGATCCCATTAAGAAAAGAAGAAAGAAGATCAAGAAGAAGCCCCGCCGTGCAGCTGCTAACAACAGGACGACAACAACCGACTTGGCCCCAGCCCTACCGGCCTGTCGATTCTGCTCCTGCCTAATCCCGGCGACTACTGCGGAGAGCAACCTTGGGACACCCAGAAGACCTGCCTGCCTTGACCCTCTTAAAGCCTGGGACTCCCATCAGCAGAGGCTCTGCTGCAAAAACAAACCTGGTGCCAGCCGGGAAGCTCCGTACCAACCCACTCTGCACCCGCCGATCCCGGCCCGAGTGATCCAGGACCACGAGGACGTCCCCCGGCGACTGGGACCCGAAGTCCAGTGCCCAAAGACCCTCCTCGACTACCCCGACGACACCTGCAGCCTCAGGACAGAAGACCCCCTCCGACCGCGACTAGCAGGGTGTAAGATTTCCCAACCTCAAAAGACACCCCTGCACCCGGCGCCCCACGGACCCCTGTGCCCCGCTCCTGGGTGCCTACCTATCCTCCAAGATCCCAACTTACCCCTCGAAGTGTTGGTCGCTCCAGAAGATCCTTCGTCCCCGAGCCTGCAGCCTTTGTTCCCTTTTCAAGTTCCTCATTGAATAACATTGAGCGCCCCACGGATCAAAAGCATCCTGCACCCAGCCACCCGAGGGCCCCTGGCAGTGCAACCTGTACCCTATCGTACTTCCCCATTTACCTTGAGCAAGTGACCAGGAGCCCAGCTCCCAAAGCTGCGTGGCCTGCTAGCCAGCAGCCACCAACAAGAAGCCCCCTTTACCTAATTGTATAGCATTGGGCCTAACTACCTCTGCACCCAGCCGCCCCTGTGTCGCTGGGGGTGAACTAACGGTACTTACCTGACCCTGGGGGACCCCTGAGTCTATGCCCAGAACCTTAAATTCACCAGCCAAGTACTCACGTGGAAACCAGTAACTCACTTACCTGCCTTTGGATAACATTGACTAATTTGGACTCGAAAATTTTCTAAGTATGAAGTTTTGGAATCTGAAAATATTCATATAAAATCAGCCGAATTCCGAAGTCCGAAGTACTCACCTGTGAGCAGGGGAGAAGCCAGTACTGTACCTTGTAGCCCAGTCCTGAACAGCAAAAGTAATCCTTACGGGGTTTACTAGTAATCAGTATTTTCTCCATAGTAACCCGTTGTCTGCTTTTCTATGAAATTTCTTCTAAGTGTGTACTTTTGAAAACTTGAAATATTTTTTAAAAATCATACGAAATACTGAAACGCAATTACCTACCTGTTTTAAGTTAAGGCCCCCGTGCTGGCCCTAGGAGCCCAGTACTGGATTACAAAGTAACGCAATCCTACTTTACCTGCAACCTGAATTTTCTCTCATTGGATAACATTGTCAGATTCACATTGAAAAGTTTTGAAGTGTGAACTTTTACAACAGCTTTACATTCATGAAAATTCACAACAGCAACTAAAACGGTTGTACTAAATTGGTTTCAGTTTAGACCCCAGGACTAAAAAAGGATCTAGTCCTGGAACTACTAAAGTAAACTGTGTGGTAATCAACTGTACTTATCATCATCATCATCATTTTTACTTTATTTCGGTTTGTTAGTGAACCATAAAAGTACATTGCAATAAAGAAAAAAAACATTTACAACTCAACCAATGCGTAGTTACATATCATTTTGGATATTTGCAATAATCGGTTAACGTGCGGTTTATAATATATCAATAAAAACACTAAATCAGTAAAATACAAGAACTAAAAGATTTTTAAAACACAATAAAAAACTAGTTATTACTGAAACAAGCAGTCTGCCCACAAGGCGGGTTACTACAGCGGATCAGTCTTCGTCTAGTTAACCACATCGAAAACAAAAATTTTGCAATCGCAGTAACTATCAATGCATTGGTATCAGTTTTTAGAATTCTAAAATAGTCTACGTAATTCCTAAGTCCTAGATTCTTACATAACTGTATAATCCATTTTTTCCTGCTGGCAGAATATGCAGGACAGAACAAGGTCACATGGATTGTAGTTTCATTTGGATCATTGCAACCAGGACAAGGGCGAGCTACACCCAATTTCCATTTATCAGAATAGGAATAGAGGGGTAGTGTACCATATCTGAACTGTAAGAACAATTTTTTAGCTAAGACAGGTTCTATAACATCTAATTCTTTCTCAAAACTATAAACATTCTTAAAATCCAAAAAGCTGTCAGTGAGACTAGAAGGCCTGGCTGATCGAAGGACCTCTTCAAGGTTGTAATATTTTATAGTCTCAGCCAGGGTTTTCTTTGAGATAGATTTGCATGTGTCCTCCGGGTTAGACCAGAGATTCTCCATGCCGATTTTGGACGCCTGGCCCTTTATAAAAGATAACCACTTTATCCTCCCTACACCCGGGCGAGCCATCACAATCTTTAGTCCTTCTCTATAGCATTCGAGCTCCGGGACACTCCACAATCTACGCCAGTAGAGGAGCGGGCGTGAGGCGATTACTTCTGCAATAGGCCTCAAATTTGTATCCAGCCTTAGTGGGACTAAAGGGGTATTAGTGGGTAAGGAGAACAGCTGTCTAATAAATTTATTCTCGGTTATACTAATCTCATTCGCTGGACAATGACCCCAGAGTTCTGCCCCGTAAAGGGTAGAAGATCTGGTTTGTACTTTATATATTTCCAGCGGTACGCTGACTAGCTTGTGAACACAGGATTTCTGAACCTTAAGAATACCCCCCATAGACTGAGAAAGAGTTAAATTGGCCTTAGTCATTTGGGTTTCCCAACTCATTCTATCATTTAGGGTCAGGCCTAGATAGGTAAAATTATTTACCCTTTCCAGTGCTCGTCCATCCATAGTTGGACAAGGGCAATTAGTTGCAATGCCATTAAAAACCATGTACTTTGTTTTGTCTATGTTAATTACCAAGTTCCTGTCCCTACAGAATTTGGTAAATTGATCTAACACCTGCTGCATCCCCATAGATGTTTTTGAGAGCAGCAGGGTGTCGTCCGCAAACATGAGTGCAGGAAATTTACCACCAGCTAAGTTAGGAGCGTCACTGTTTTGTACAGTAGTTAAGTCATCAACGAGGCCATTTAAAAAAAGGGAAAATAGCGTAGGGGCCAATACGCATCCCTGCCTAACTCCCTTCTCAATGGGAAAATCTCTTGTTAGCTGGCCATTTCTGCCATAGCGAACCTTTGCATAAGTTCCTTCATGGAGTCTTTTGAATTGGAGACATAAGTAGGGTGGTATCCCCATTGTTGTTAATATGCTCCAAAGTTGGTTTCTGTCCACCATATCAAATGCGGATTTTAAGTCCACAAATGTTAGGTAGAGGCTCCCCCCTTCCATCACCACGTGCTTCCAGTAAAGGACCTGGAGCCGTAATAATTGGTCGATGGTCGATGTTTTAGCACGGAACCCTGCTTGCAAGTGGGAGAGGATGTTATTCTCACTAATCCAATCTTGCAAGCGTTGCAAAAGCAGTTTGGCGTAAATTTTTTGGGTAACGTCAATTAGACTAATTGGTCTATAATTTGACGGGCCAGCGGGGATCCCTTTTTATAAATCGGGATAATTTCGGCCCCCAGCCATGTGCTTGGAGGCTCTTGACCGTCAAGAATGGCATTAAATATGACGGTCAAGTAGGGGACCCAGATCTTCGGCTCATCTCTGAAGAGATCACCGGGGATCTTGTCCAACCCAGGGGCCTTATTACATTTTAACCCTTGGACTGCAAGAGTAACTTCCAACTTAGTGAAGGGAGGGGAAGGGCAATCTAGGCCCAATCTCAAGGGCGTTATAGGTGACGCATTTTGAGGGGAAGCGGTGCTAGAATAAAGATCACCAAAGTATGCACACCAAGCTTCCTCGGCAATGTTGGGATCAATCTTTACCTTCCCTTCTGGCTTCCCAGTATGGACCAAGTTCCAAAAAGTTCGGGCGTCTTTCGTTATTAGTGCTTGTTTAATGGCCTTCCATTTCTCTGTTTCCCATTCGGATTTTGCATGAGAAAGGAGGTTCTTATAGAAGTTCCTTGCAGCGCTAATGTTAGCCCTATGGCCTGATTTGATGGCAGAAATTAGAGTGCTCTTCGCCTGCCTACAGGACTGATTGTACCAGGGATTTGTGGGACGTGCCTGTCGGTTGATTTGTTTTACCGGTTTGGAAAAGCTAGCTGCTAAGGTCAGCATTAATTCTTTATGTATAGCTAAGCATTTAACATCATTATCAGAATTAAAGGCGTTTTCATACAATGTGTTTAGACGCTCAAGCTGGGGAATGACGCTTTTATACAGTGATGCCAGGTTATCTGGCGACGACTTGATAGTAGACCATCGAATTTTTTTGCCACCCTGTGTGATCCTAATCGCACTGGAGACCATATCGACCTCTTGATGCTCCCCGTCGTGGATTGGCACGTCCAGTTCTGCTACCAAGGGGTTGTGGTCAGTTTCCACGCGGTCAGATACGTGGAAACAACGAATCAGGTGCCATACAGACATGCTAACCAACAGATAATCTATTGTTGATGAGTGACCCATTCCATTATAAGTGCTCTTCCCTGGGCTATCCCCCGGAAAGCGGCCATTACAGGCCCTAAGGGAGAATATATACGACAATGCGGTGAGCTGCATGGCCATGGGAGACCAGTTTTTTACTGGGTAGATATTTGGGGGTGGAATCCGGCAGGCGTCATCCTCATCTGATGTTAACTGTGAGACGCCCCCGAGCGGTTCATAATGACAATTTAAGTCCCCCCCTATTATCACCTTGGTATCAGTTGAGAAGCTGTTTAATAGGGCAGTCAGGGACTCCAAAGTATGAGAAACCGTACCACCCAAAACTGGACGTAAGTAAATATTAATGATCGCTATTTTGGGTGTGTTTCTACGGGTTAGGAAAATACACAGAATATCGCAAGAATTGGTGTTGATTCTTTTAACCGAGAACCCAAGATGGACAGCCACCCATATGATCAATCCACCAGATGGTCTGCCCCTGGGACCTTTTGTTGCAGGCTCGGCATAAGTTGCAAAACCCAATCTATGCTGAGTAGTCCTGGCCCATGTCTCTTGGAATATACAGATACCATGGTTATCCACATAATCACACCACTCCATGTTCTCTAGCTTTACCACCAAACCCGCCACATTCCACGATAACAACAATAAATTCTTATTATTAGAACACAGTTGATCAGCTGGCTTGTTTGAAAGTATAACAGTTCCCACATTAGGATCACCCACTTCTATGTTCGTCTGTATCATCGGGATCTCATAGTTGGATACAATGTAGTTATCATCATCTGTGCTAGAGGGGGAACTACCCCGTTGGAAGAATTTAAATGGGTAGCTTGACCCACTCTGGGTGTTCTCCTCCAATGGCCCCCCACCATCAACACTAAAATCTTTGGTTGCCTTAGCTGGAAGTCAATCGCAGCCATCTGTGGAAAAGTAAATTTTGCCATGTTCTGTGTCCTTACGTGTTCCCCATCTTATGTTATATGTGCATGATTAATATGCATATGTATTCCCCATGATCGATTAAAGACGCAATTACAGTTGTGTCCATCTCTAGTATGCCAGTTTCCAGTTCTCGTGAAAGCTACGAGTATTAGGCCTATGTAAAGCTACATTGCCACGTTTCTCAGTGTGCACGTTATTTCATTGAAAGTCTCCGTTTCTAGGCCTCAAAAGGGCCCGGACTCAGATTCAGCTCCAGTCTCCTGAACCCTCTCCGAGGAGCGATACAGCCCCCACCTGTATCCCTGACCCTTCACTTACTTCCTGCCTCACAGTGCCCGGCTCGGCCTGGCTCTGCCTGCCAGTCTGCCAAGAGTATGTTATGATTCTAGTTATCAGTCCAGCTCTCCTTCTCTGCATTCCTAAGCTACTGAATCGCATCAATAGTTTCAGTCATCGTCTAGCCTTTACGTCTCCATGTAAGAGAAATACTGTATTTATGGTCATTTAATATTCCTCAACACACACTACATGTAGAATAATGCATGCACCAGTCTTAGTGTCTGTTAGCCTTTGCCCTGATAACTTTTGGATTCTATCAACATGTTCTCTAAACATCAGATACTAGATAGTGTTTAGGTACATGTCGCTCTGACTCTCCAGACTTTCGTCTCTCCTTCTAGCTCAGAAGTCATAGCCCCCAGCTTCTCCCTGGTAACACGTCATTGCCAGTTTGCGCGCACCACTAGGTTAGAGGTCCCGGCTCCTTAGGTAGCCCCCTCCATGTTTCCGCCCCATTTATGACATATTCCGTTACGTTTACATCACATGTCTATGTTCACGCCTCTTGTTACACCTACTTTCTGCCTTATCTTTCGCGACTGCTACAGGCCCTGCCCACTGCTACGCCTATTGTATTGAACATCATGTATTTTGTTTAACTATATATGCTTGTGCACGGTTATTAAAAGTTGCTAGCCATCCCAGATCTTGCCCGTGCAGGTTGTCCTGTTCCTGTCCTTTATGCTGTATTAAACCTGCAAACTCCTACTACCTCGAATCTTGACTCTTATTTATTGAGCTATCTGTTATTGTTATATCTAGTCAAAAATAGAGGTATTATTTATTTATTTACCACACATCTAAACCAGAAATGGCTCCATATCTATTCGAGGTTTCCAGTGGAGTAAAAGGAATCAAATGATCCATATTTCTATTCCCCTGGAAAAACTCTTGCCCCGCACGAGGCTGACTACGTCCATTAGCAGGGACTGTATTCCACGCTAGGTTGTTCCTAGGGGGGGGAGGCCTCTGCAAGAGGTGCATGTAGTTGTTATTTAGAGGCAAGTGAGTGTTCCTAATGCCATTGGGGTCTGGAACCCCACCAGAGAAAAGAGCAGGAGTCACATACGACCTTGGGTAAAAGTAAGTTAGGTCGTATGGGACAATAGCAGTATTCGAATTCATGGGAGGGCCTGTTAATATAGCCCCAACAGCTACTGGGTTCCTAAAATTTATAACAACTATATCACCCTCAATGTTTTTTTCCCTGGTACCCAGCCAGGGCAGGCGTCTAACATGGACTATCTCCCCATCGATATAATATGGGAGTGGTCTATATTTGGCCTAACCAATGTAGAATCTATAGTTGGGGATGGCCCTCCTTTTTGCCTGCTTCTAATGGGGGGACACCTGTGAGTACAACTACAAAGGGTAGCGACTCTGGGGGTAATTCTACATTAGGGCCATGTGGAGTACCATTAGTGGACCTTGTGGACCTCCCCCTACTCAAGTACTTAGTCCTAGTACTAGAGGTAGCGTCTCCCGCCTGGGCATCTATTGGAGCCTGAGCCATAGTTTTTGTTACTGCTTGAACAGGAACCTGGGCCTGTTGAGAAACCAAATTTTTCTGGTGGATATTATTCAAAGACTTACTGTTTACAGTGATTGTCTTAGCAGAAGTCATTGGTTTGTCTACAGTGCCCTGCTTGTTACTGGCGGAAGGTTTAGCAACTCTATTGTTGCCACTGTTGGAGTAGTTTGGGGCCAGGGTAGTAGGAGCAGAAACTATTGGGGTCTGTGATGTAATTGTGGACACAGGAGTAGGGATTAAAGGGGTGATAGGAGCACTTAATTTGGCATTGTGCAGAGCCTCCAAATTGCCTAGTCGGTGCTCAACCCTTTTAAGGATATCCAAAATTGGGAGCATGAAGGACCTAAGCAACTGCTCAACTGTATTCCGCTCAGTATCTGAGAGAGGAATAGTCACTAGGTTTAGAATGGAAACAGCCTCATCTTGGATCCCTCGGGTATTACCAAGATGTAAGTTGATAGGGTCTGAGATTGGTGCCGCTATAGTCACTGCATCAATCAGTGCCGAGGTTTTGGGTGCAAATACACCAGGGGTCTTAAGTTTAGATGTTTTGCCAAACTCAGTGTGACTGAGCTTGCCCCTTTGGGGAGCTCCTAACCCCCTCCTCTTTTTAGTGGGCGGAGGGCCGAGGGTTTTAGGGGTGGTAGATGGTCTACCTAGCCTTTTCGGCTGCTCCTTAGGTAAAGGACAGGGTACATTGGCCACATTTGGTGACGGACTAGATACAGATGGAAGCAAAACTTTGGGTGAGGAAACAATTGATGTAGAGAGCGTTGGGGGTGGAGTACTTCTAAGCAATAATGGGAATTCGTCCAATGACAATGGATCATCAAGGGGTGTAATAATAATAGTGTCCAGTAAAATAGGTGGAGAAGCCAAATCAATTAAAGGTCTGTTTTTCAGGGACTCAATAGAACGGCGTCGTTCAATCCTGCGTTCAGATAGTGAGTCATCCTTGTCCAGGTCGACGACACCCCTAGTAAAATAATTGTCAAGTGTCCTTTTACTGGAACCCGCTATGCTGGAGTTCTCGGAATTGGCCGCCATGGCTAAAGGCCTACCTTACAATCTGGGACAGAAGATGTTAATGGGGTAGCCCGTCCCGTCCTTGGACGTCCCCGGACGGCCACAGACGGTCCCGCCCTTGTCCCGGGCTTCTCCCGGCGCCCTCCCGCGCGCTGCCGCGCCGCGGGGGTGGAGGATCCTTAATGTAGCTGTCCAACCAGCTACCTGGAGGGCGGGGCCGGCAGGGAGAGCAGCCCAGCTGGAGTAAGGGCGCGCGGGGACTCCTGGTCCTCGGAGTCCGCCGCTATGCTCGCAGCCCTGCCGGTTGGCAGAGAAGTGCTGCACACCGCGAAGCGGGACCCGCGCAGCGGGTCCGGCGAGGCGTGGCGGGTACAGCAGGATCACAAGTTTCCTCGCTGGAATAGGAAAGTGCTTCACGCAGGGTCAGCGTCAGTAACAGAATCCACTGAGGTCCAGGTGGGGCGGTGATTTAACAAAAATCAAGGTGAAGGCGGGGCCGGCAGGGAGAGCAGCCCAGCTGGAGTAAGGGCGCGCGGGGACTCCTGGTCCTCGGAGTCCGCCGCTATGCTCGCAGCCCTGCCGGTTGGTCGAGAACAATGCCCCTTCACGAAGCAGAGAAGTGCTGCACACCGCGAAGCGGGACCCGCGCAGCGGGTCCGGCGAGGCGTGGCGGGTACAGCAGGATCACAAGTTTCCTCGCTGGAATAGGAAAGTGCTTCACGCAGGGTCAGCGTCAGTAACAGAATCCCTGTACTTATATGCTGAAAACCCATTGAGCTTAATGCAAAAGTGTGTCTAGACTTGTGTTGCCTTCAGCAACCCCTGTATCTATTGTGTTCACAAACTTTATTGCTTCCTTGCAAAGTAATTAGATGAGTACTCATATTGAGAAAAGTATATTTTTATGCCTGTTGGCTCTAAAAATAAAACAACTATATCTTTCGATATAAAAACAATTGGCCTGGAGTTCAGTCCTTGAGTGTGTGAATCCTTTTGCTGACTGAGTGTGTACAACAAATGCTTTGCACTGTCCTCGGGTACTGCCTTAGTGCTCGACCAAGCTACCACTTTTGAGAGTAAGGTCAGTCCTGACTTTAACCTCTGTTATACCTCTGGGGTTTGTGGACTCTATACACACTGTACTGTATTATAGTCCAGTATATATATATATATATATATAGCCACTTTCTCACAACCCGTAAGAGTATTGAAAGAGGAGGCATGACGGGAGTTGCTAGAGTCTAGCACACTAAGGAATGGTACACGGTTCTGGGGCATTGTCAACAGACCCCTGTTCTTTGAAGTTACAAGTAATCCTTAAGCTCCAACATCACGGAAGAGGAATGGGTGGCCCACTTCCAATCCATGTTTAAGGGTTCCATTGGTTACCACGACCAGTCTCCTCGGACAAGAAATACCGACCATTTGGTCTTTGAGATATCAGAGGTAGAAGCGGGAATTGCGGCTTAACCAGCAACAAGGCTCCCGGCCCGGTCGGGATTCCGCTGGACCTTTCTAAATCAGATCCTTACTTCTGGGCTCTGTTCCTGGTGGCCGAATTGAATGCAGAGGCCAGGGACGGCAGCCTCGAATCATGGACCACATCTACCATTGTGCCAGTGTTCAAAAAGGGGGACTGAAACAGTACGCACTGTTATCGGCCAATCTCTCACATCGACTCCGTAACTAAGGTGGTGGGAGGGGTATTACTGCAAAGATTATCTTCTTGGGCAGAGGAGCGTAATATCGCCGATACTCAATATGGGTTTCGTGCGGGGAGGTCCATGGTGGCCCAATGTTTAAACCTGTATTTGATTCTTGGTAAGTACACAAAGGCCTGCCCAGGTACGATCTACATGGCCTTCATGGACCCATCGTCTGCGTTTTGACTGTGTAAACAGAGTCAAACAGTGGCAGTCCATGAGGGACATGGAGGTGGAGGCCCCTATCGTAGACTTTCTAATGGATCTGCATTGGGACACCAAGGCAAACATTAGATATTCACAGGATCTCCGGGATTCTAGGGAATTTAACATTGAAATGGATGAGGCAGGGCTGCATTTTGGCCCCCTTCCTGTTCAACCTATATATTAACGATCTTGAGGGAGCCCTGGTATCCACAGGGGCTGATTTTCCACTTGTGGGTCGCCAGGGTATCCCCGTCCTCCTATATGCGTATGACGCTGTCTTGATAGCAAGAACTACCAGAGGACTTCAATCCTTATTAGATGCTCTCCTGAACTTTATGGGGTCTCGAGATCTATTGATCAATAATGCAAAATCCTATATCATGCAGGTAGGGGCGCGACCTACGAAAAAGTTCTCTGTAGGCTCTGCGAAGGGCCCCACAACGTCAGTTTTTTCATATTTGGCGGTCGTGTTGGATGATCGCCTTAAGTGGGGGCTCCTTCTCACAAGGAAAAAGGGGGAGCTCACGTGAATATTCGCCGCTATTTTCAGCTTTCCTGCTAAGATGGGCAATGCTGAAAATTTACCAGGCGAAGGGCATGTCAACCGTATGTTATGGTAGTGAATTTTGGGGGTATACCTCCGCAGATACACTACAGGTGGCAGAGCACAACTTTCTAAAGCGTCTGCTGGGAATGCCAACTGGCTTATCGAATCTGATAGCCCATGAGGAACTGGGGGAACCCATTTCTATGTGATATTCTTGCTTTGCACCCTGTAGTGTTTTGGCCAAACAAAGAACTTAAACTTACTCACACATCCTAACGAACTGTATGTCCTTGGAACTAATGTCCAGAATTCCATGGCTGAAGTATGTAAAAGGTTGCCTTTCAAAGTTGAGTCGCCCAGACCGCTTTTATAAAACCCTCAACCATCAGAAAAAAGGATTTTGAATTGGTCAAAAAAAGCATTCATTTGCACAAGGAAACTTGAAAGAGAAGAACAGGAACTATGTAATCCAAGTGTCCGTAAATTTTTGACCCAAAACACCCACCCACTGACAGAGCCATACCTCTTGGGATCACTGACCACATATGAGCGTTTTTTTATTGTCTAGGTTTCGTCTTGATTTTTTTCCTCTTTTAATCGCAGTTCCCGAAAGGGAGGAGCAGAGGACAGCTGTTAGCACACTGTGGCTGCGACAACTTGTCTCCACAGGATCTGCTACACTTCATGTTCCCCTGTAAATTCTATGAAGTAAATCAGAGACATTTTTTTACTCCCCCCCCCCCTACTAAAGAGGCTTAATTTTAACCAGGTTCGCCCAGCACTTTTTTTATTTTCATCTGCTGAAACCAGACTGTATAATTTTTATTGTAGGTTACCTGAAATCGCTGGTGAGAACCAGGGCCTGCTTGGAATATTATTCATTCTAGGGAGAGGAGGTACTTATGGCTTTAAAGTACGTATCTAGTGTGTTTTCCTTTTGATGCATTGAAACTTGCTTACCGCACCTGCCACATTTTACTTGTGATTCTTCTCGTTTCAAGGTTGTGAATTAAACTTTTTAATGTATATTTTTACGGGATGTGTATATTTATTGTGACTTATGGTTTTAACGCACAAGTTCCTTACCTTCGGTAACGATGTATCTGTAAGAAACAGTGGTTAGTGTTCGATTCCTTACCTTAGAATATCCCCAGGCATCAGACTGGATCCGGAAAGTTTTGTGTAGCAGTACCCCTGCGCATCGTCTGTGGCTCCTCGTCAGTTGTCGTGATCGCCGGAATGACGTCTGAGTACTTAGACGCCGCCTTCGCGCGCTGACGTCAGTTCTTGTACATAGCTTTCCGTGCCAGAAACGCACAGCCATGCCAGAGACCGAAACTGGTGCCATGAAACTAGGGCCCTCCAAGGGAAGGAATATGCTACTTACCAGTATGCATCTGTTCTTGGCATGTAGGGCTGCTGATATTCTTATCTTGTGCATAGATCGCCGCCTAGTGTTGGGTCCGGATGATTGCACATTGTTGTCCTGGAAGAGTCTTCGAAGTATCACGAGATAGGTGGCTCCTCCCCCGGACTACAGTGCGCATGGGCATCCTCTCCATCCTCAGATTGTTTTTCGCCATTGTGACCGGGATGGAGTATGATACAGTAAGTGATGTCCATGCTAGACATTAATTCTGAGTGCTACAGCTGCGACAGGCACCGGGGAGGAGGGAGGGCGATATGAATATCAGCAGCCCTACATGCCAAGAACAGATGCATACTGATAAGTAGCATATTCCGTTCGAGGCATGTGGGCTGCTGAATATATATCTTGTGCATAGAATGTATAGCAGTCTCCCCCCTAGCGGCAGTTGCCCGTGCCAGCTGCAGCAGTTTGAAAAAGAGTCTTGAGTACAGCCTGCCCTACAGCTGCCTGCTGTTTGGAGTGTACATCTACGCAGTAGTGTTTGGTAAATGTATGTATGTTAGTCCATGTGGCTGCTTTACATATGTCTTCTAGAGGAATGTTTCCTAGGAAAGCCATGGATGCCCCTAACTTGCGTGTTGAATGCACTCTTGGGGGAACTGTTAATGTGCGTTTAGCTTTTTGATAACAAATTTGTATGCACTTAACAATCCATCTGGCTATACCTGATTTGGAAATGGGGTTGCCTTTGAGCTGTGGTGAAAAGGCAACAAACAGTTGCTTAGTCTTTCTGAAAAGTTTTGTTCTGTCTATATAGTACAGGAGAGCTCTTAACATCTAGGGTATGTAGAGCCCTTTCTGCCACTGATTCTGGATTTGGAAAGAATACTGGCAGTTCTATAGCTTGATTGATGTGAAACTGGGATACCACCTTTGGCATAAATTTAGGGTGTTTCCGCAGTACTACCCTATTTGCGTGAATTTGTATGAATGGCTCCAGAATAGTTAGGGCTTGCAGGTCTCTAACTCTTCGAAGTGATGTAATCGCCACTAGAAAAGCCACTTTCCACGTTAGGAATTGTAGCTCACACGAGTGTAGAGGTTCAAAAGGAGGTCCCATTAGTCTGGTTAGAACCACGTTTAGGTTCCAGACAGGTGAAGGTGGGTGTCTTGGAGGAATGATTTGTTTGAGTCCCTCCAGGAAAGCTTTAATAGCAGGACCCTGAAGAGTGAAAGGTGCTGCCTGTTCTGAAGATAAGCTGCCACCGCAGCTAAATGTATACGTATGGAACTGTAAGCTAGATTGCATTTGTGTAGATGTAACAGGTAACATATAATGTTTTGAGTAGATGCGTCTAGCGGATTTATGTCATTATTGTTACAATAGATGACAAATAGTTTCAACTTCGCCGCATAGCATGCTCTGGTTGTAGGTCTTCTTGCCTCCTTGATAATATTCATACAATCAGGAGGCAAGTTCAGGTAATCAAACTCTATGACCTCAGGAGCCAGATCGCAAGGTTCAAGTGTTGCGGATCTGGGTGCTGAATGTCGCCATGGCTCTGCGTTAAAAGACTGGGTGTTAATCGCAGCCTTTGATGAGGAACCACAGAAAGTTCTAGGAACGTGGTGTACCATGGTAGCCGTGCCCACGTTGGAGCAACCAGGATGAGGGTCGTTGAGTGTTGTCGCAGTTTGCGTGCCACTAGTGGTATGAGCGGGGCTGGGGGAAAGGCGAACGCAAACTTGCCTGACCAGTTCATCCATATCACATTGCCCTGAGACTGCGGATGTGGAAACCTGGCGGCGAAGCTTTGGCATTTTGCGTTTTCCCTTGTGGCGAACAGGTCTATTTCTGGGTAACCCCACCGCTGGAAGTACGGTTGCAGCACTGAGGGATGTATCTCCCACTCGTGCATTTGGTGGCTGTGTCTGCTGAGCAGATCCGCCATCTGGTTGACCTTGCCTGGGAGGTGTTCCGCCATGAGGAAGATGTTTCTCTGAATGGCCCACTTCCACATGCTTTGCGCTAGATGGGACAACTGTGGAGTGTGTGTCTCCCCCTGCTTCTGTATGTAGTACATGGCAGTCATGTTGTCCGTCCGGATTAACACGACTTTGTTGCACAAATGTACCTTGAACGCCTTCATTGCCATAAATATTGCCATCAGTCCCAGCAGGTTGATGTGCATCCTATTCTGCTGTGTCGTCCATAGTCCCTGCACTGTGTAATGGAGGACATGCGCTCCCCATCCCAGGAGAGATGCGTCCGTCGTCAGCACTATTTGTGGTACAGGCTCTTGGAACGGTCATCCCCTGCAAAGGTTTTGTGGGTTCCACCAATGCAGAGAGCTGTATGCGCGACCGGTCACCAACACTAGGTCTGTTAATTGTCCTTGAGCCTGGTTCCACTGCCGTGCTAAGCACTCCTGAAGCGGACGCATGTGTAGTCTCGCGTGAGGGACTATGAAGAAGCAGGATGCCATCATGCCTATCAACTGCATAAACACCCGTGCTGTGAGCGAGTGTTGGGGTCTGAATTTTTGAATCAGTAATAGAATGCTGTTGATTCTTGCTGAGTTTGGCTGCGCCTTTGCTGCCAGAGTGTCTATTGTTGCTCCCAGGTACTGTTGTACATGGGCGGGCTGAAGATGAGACTTTGGGCAGTTTAATGAGAATCCGAGGCTGTGTAGGAGGTGAATAGTGCGGGACATGTGATTGGCACAGTGCTGGGCTGACTTTGCTTGGATGAGCTAGTCGTCCAGATAGGGGTAGACGTGAATATGGTTTCTCCGCAGGTGCGCCGCCACTGTCCCTAGGCACTTTGTAAATACCCTGGGGGCTGTTGTCACCCCGAAAGGCAGTACCTTGAACTGGTAGTGCAGATTTTGAATGGTAAACCTGAGATACTTCCTGTGCGCTGGATGTATTGGTATGTGAAATATGCATCTTTCAGGTCTAGTGTTGCGAGGAAATCTCCCTGACTGAGCAATGGTAGAACTTGCTGTAAAGTGAGCATGTGAAAGTGTTCTGACAAGATGTATTGGTTTAGGGGCCTGAGGTCCAGTATTGGCCTGAGAGACCCGTCCTTTTTGGGGATTAAGAAGTACAGCGAGTACACCCTTGTACCTTGTTGCTGTGTAGGGACGAGTTCTATGGCCCCTTTTTGCAGCATGCGGATGACTTCTTGCTGCAATAAGTGTACGTGCTCTGCGGACATAGGACGGTGCCTTGGGGGTATGTTGGGTGGAGTGGAGGTGAGTTCTAGACAATAGCCGTACTGAATAAGTTGTCTCACCCACCTGTCTGTGGTAATGCTTTCCCAGACTGGCAGGAACTGTTGTAACATGCCCCCGACCGGTGTTACATGGTCTGGGGGCAGTGACCAGGTGTCACTGTCTATTATTTGTGGAGGATCTGGTGGTGTTATTCCCTCGTCCTCTGCCTTAACTGCTGTTGCCACGGTATCCACCTCTGCTTGTTTTATTATAGGTGGTTTGCGTGCTCCCTTTATTGTATTGAGTCTGCTGGGAAGCCTGGCCTCTTATTGCTCCTCCTATTGGAGCGACGAAAGGAGCCTCCTCTGAATTGTTGTGACTGCAAGGCACCCATAGATTTGGCTGTCTCTGTCTTTTTTAATCTTCTCTAAGATTGTGTCCACATCAGGACCAAAAAAAAAAAATCAGAGTTCACAGGCTGATTTAATAAAGTGGTTTGAATCTCAGGTTTGGACCCAGAGATGCGCAACCAAGCATGCCTTCTGAGCATGACACTTGTGTTGATGGCCCTGGCTGCGGTGTCTGATGCGTCCAGCGCACATTTAATGGATGCGTTGGATATCAGTTTCCCCTCCTGTATCAGTGTTTCTGCTCCCTCCTTGTAGGCATCAGGCAAATGTTGTAGCAGTTGCTCTAGTGTGTCATAATGCGCCCTACCGTATCTGGCAATAGGGCCTGTGTGTTGGAAATTCTCCAGATATTAGCTGCTTGAGCAGCTACTCTTTTCCCAGAAGCCTCTAATACTTTAGACTCCTTGTCTGGAGGAGGAGCATCACCAGTAGTTTGTGAGTTGGCACGTTTACGAGCATTGGAGACCACCAAAGAGTCCAACGGCAGCTGTCCCTTAAGGTATGTAGGGTCCACAGGCGCCGGTCTGTATTTTCTTTCAATTCTGGGGTTAACAACCCTTGCTCTTGTGGTTTCCTTGAAAATGTCTCCTGCGTGTTTAAGGACACCTTTCAACATTGGCAATGTTTTAACTGATTTCTCTGAAGTGGAGAAAGTGTCAAACAAGAAGTCCTCTTCAATTGGGTCAGCATGCCAGTCCACATCGTGATTTTGAGCTGCCCTTTCAATTAATGCGTTAAACGCTGCTGTATCTTCTGTTGGCGAAGTTTTGACAGGATAAGAAGGAGTATGTGGAATAGTTTGCGACTCCCCCTGGTCATTAGGGTCCATCCAGGCTTGAGCCTGGTCATCCTGATCATTGTCCGCAGGGTAACAATATTGTTCATCATAGTCATACCCCATATCCTCATTAGAGCGTGTGGGTGAGTATGCAGAAGTGTCCTGGCCATGGTACCCTACAGCCTCGAAAAGGACAGGCGATGTAGAAGAATCCCTTTTCTTTTTGAGTGGAATTTTATACGATTCCATGGGATTTTCCGACCTGATCTTCCTTTGATGAACAGTAAGTCTGCCGGTTTCGGAGTCGATAAGTAGCTTCGACTGATTGTCATAGGAGGGCTCCTGGAACAGAACGTCTTCTTCCAGAGGATGACTCCTTTTTCCAAGTGACACTGTCTTGGGTGTTTCGACCCCTGTTTTCGGATCGAGCGCCTTAGGGCGTGCATTTGGGGGCAGCCCGAATTTTGTCGGTGGCATAGCGTCTTTAGACAGACTGACCTTTTTCGGGGCCGGTGTCGATATAGTTCCGACCGATTTCGCCCTTACGTCGATCTGCTTTTGGCCTTGCGTCGACTTCGGTGCTTGATGCGTCGGAGGCGCGCTCTTTTGCCTCGATTCGACTTGGTCCTTCGAGGCGCCTTTGGCTTTTGGCTCGAGGGCCTTGACGAGCGGTGGTCTGTCGACTCGGTGCTTCGGATCGAGAATATTCCGAGCCTGTAGTCCCTTGTTTGTGTCGCTGTCCGTCGACGTCGACCTCGTCGGTTCGACGTGCTTGGCTTTAGCGCACCAATCTTCGGCTCGACACCCTTTATGTTCGACCCCGCAGGGTCTTCGACATCTTTTTTCTTCGTCTGCTCCGACGTGTTCGAACTCTTCGAACCGAAGACTGTGTTCAGCAGTTTCGGTTTTGACTCGGTGGCTTTCGGTTTCGCTTTCAGTAGTGTGACCGATGGCTCGTGTGATATATTCTTAGCCGGGCCGAGACGCGGGGCTATAGAATGTTTGTCATGATCTTGGCTAAGGCCTTTTGGTGATGCCTCGACCTGAGCCTTTGGAAGTTTTTCAGTGTCTTTTCCGGGCCCAGTACCCACTGCTGGGCCTTGTTCATCGATCGAGTCGTCATCGACGGCTCCAATGGGGGACGCGTCGTCCCTTACCTCGTCGACGTTTTCCTCATCGACGTGTTCTTCGTCGTCTTCATAATAGTTGGAGTCGTGCTCCGAACCTGGATCCGGCGGCTGGTCTGGATCCTCAGTCTCGACGACCTCAGTCGTCTTCATCGAAGATATTCACCGGGTCGGGCGCTGGCTCCGTCATCGTTTGTCTCACTGCACATCGGAGCCTAAGCGTCTTCTTTGACCGGAATCGAGCACAAGCTAGACAGTTGTCTTCATTGTGGTCGGGTGATAAGCACTTGTTGAACACCGGGTGTACATCGATGTGCAGGTATTTAGAATTACAAAGGGGGCATTGTTTGAACGGGCTCTGTTCCATCGACGATCGGGCCTCTGGTGTCGAAATGGCCACGTGGCTCTCTTAGACGTCCTGCTCGAAAAGAACTGGAAAAAGAACTCGGCACCGATCGAAAGAACAATACCGACGACTCCGAAGGCCTTTTGGCCTTGTAGAAAAGTTTCCGAACTTGAGTAAAGAAAAGTACATCCGAACCCAATGGCAGAAAAAAACAATCTGAGGATGGAGAGGATGCCCATGCGCACTGTAGTCCGTGGGAGGAGCCACCTATCTCGTGATACTTCGAAGACTCTTCCAGGACAACAATGTGCAATCATCCGGACCCAACACTAGGCGGCGATCTATGCACAAGATATGAATTCAGCAGCCCACATGCCTCGAACATACCTTAACCCTAGATATCGGTTCGCAGAACGGGGAGGATGGGTGGGCCGGTAAAGAATCTAATACTAACCACTGTTTCTTACTGATATATCGTTACCGAAGTTAAGTAACTTGTGCATCTGAAAGAAACAGGTTAGTATTAGATTCCTTACCTTAGAATAGATATCCCAGCAATACCAACCCCGGTGGTGGGTCTGCGAACCAAGATCACACCAGAAAGTCCTGGAGAACGGAATGGCCGAAAAAGCAATCTCTCCGGACTTGGCTGTCCAGGCAGTATTGTCGAGCAAACGTGTGCAGCGAAGCCCACGTAGCTGCCTGACAGATGTCCTGCAAGGGGACTCCCCGACACAGGGCAGTAGTAGCAGTTGTGGCCAGAGTGGAATGGGCCCTCAGCCCAACAGGAGGCTCCTTTCTAGCCAAGAAGTAACAGACCTTGATGCACAACACGACCCACCAAGAGATGGTTCGTTTGTGCACCGCCCATCCCTTCCTCGTGCCCTTGTAACCAACAAAGAGCTGGTCGTCCACCCGGAAATGGAGTGTGCGATCCAGATAGTATGAGAGCGCACGTTTTGGGTCCAGAAGGTGGAGCCTCTCTTCCTCCTTTTGAAGGATGAGGAAGCGGAAAGAAGGTGGGCAAGGTGATGGACTGCCCGATGTGAAAGGCCGTAACTACCTTGGGCAGGAAAGAAGGACGAGTTTTTAAGACAACTTTATCCGAATGGACAAAATGAAAGGAGGCTTAGAAGATAGAACCTGGAGCTCACTCACTCTCCTGGCAGAGGTGATGGCAACCAGGAATGCAGTCTTAAGAGTCAGAAGACTAAGAGGGCAATTATGTAGTGGCTCGAAAGTAGCGCACATTAGATAGATTAGAACAAGGTTCAAGTCCCAATGAGGCATCACAAAAGGAACAGGAGGAAACGTGCGGGATGCCTTTCAAGAATCTATTTACAACAGGGGACTTGAAAAGAGAAGGTTGATCAGGAAGCGTCAAGAAGGCTAAAATGGCAGAGAGATAACCCTTATAAGTGCCCAGAGCAGAGCCCTGCTGGGCCAGAGAGGAGGAAGAGGAGAACCTCAGAAAGGGGGCAGAGAGTGGATCCACAGCCTTTGCTGTGCACGATGCCACAAATTTGTTCCACCTGCAGGCGTATACTGGTTTTGTGGAGGGACGCCTGGCTGCCCGAATCACATCACTGACTTCAGGAGGCAAGTCAAATGGCCTCAACTGTCGCCGCTCAATCTCCACGCATGGAGGTGGAGGCTGGACAGGTTCGAGTGGAGGACCGTCACCTGCTGCTGCAACAGAAGGTCCTCCTGAAGAGGCAGACGTATCGGGGGATCGACTGACATGCTGAGTAGCTCGGGATACCAGTATCTTCGTGCGCAGTCCAGGTCGACAAGGATGACTTGGGCCCGGTCACGACTGATCTTCAGCACTCTGGGCAGAAGTGGTATAGGCGGAAAGGCGTACAACAGACCGCAGCTCCACTCGTGACGAAAAGCGTCTCCGAGCGAGTGCCGCCTTGGAAATTCCAACGAGCAGAACTGATGACATTGCACGTTCTCGTCGGTGGCAAATCGATCTAACCAAGGCTCTCCCCACTGCTGAAAGAGGCCTTGCGCCACATCAGAGTTCAGACGCCATTCGTGATCCATCATGCACCGGCGGCTGAGTTTGTCAACCCTGGTGTTCAGGGAACCTGCCAGGTGTTGAACCACCAGGGTGACACCCTGGTGTTCCAGCCATTGCCAGAGGCGCAGAGCCTCCTGAAAAAAGGGTCCACAACCCCACCCCGATCTGTTTGTTGCAGTACCACATGGCGGTGGTGTTGTCCGTGAACACCTGCACCACATTTCCCCGGACAGAGGAAAGGAATGCCTTCAGTGCAAGCCGGATCGCCCTCAGTATCAGAAGGTTCATGTGGAGCCGGGACTCTGCCGGAGACCAGTGGCATCTGATCTCCCTCTCTCCCATGTGGCCCCCTGTAGGAGAGTAGGGTCTGCAATCCTATGATCACCCAGATTTTTGCTTTTTGCTTCACTGGTTTACGACTTTCCCTGGCTGTGGGCCTGCTAATCAGACCCACAGCCTAGCTGTTCTCTCTACTCCAAATTGTACCCAGGTACTGAATTGGCACTGGGACCTCTCAAGTCCCTGTACCCAGGGCTGAGGTGCACCCAGAAGTCTCCCAGGGGCTGCAGCATGTATTATGCCACCCCTGGGTTGACTAACTAAACCAGACACAACTGGCTGCTTGACAGCTGGGGCAAGGTGGTGTAATCACCCTTTGCTTTAGATATAGTATTCCTATATCTAAACCTACAATGGACACCTATATTCCTATCAGTCACTCCTATGGCAGGCCTTAACAATCCTGAAGGCAGAGTGCATGGGATAGGGTGAAATGGTGCTCTGGCATGAGCTGAGCCCGTTTGCAGCTTGCGGAACCAAGTCCTAATAGCTGTTCCATGATAACGCATACCATATACTCTTAAGTGCATTATAATCCTCGCGGTTATATGCCAACTCTGGTACCGCTTTATCAAAACATGTCGAGTAAGGTGTCATACGAATTGGAATACTAACCCCTCGCCAATTCTGGCGACGGGGTTAGCATTCCACCCTTCTAGAGGGACACGACATGTTGGTAACCTGTAACCCCGGTTAAAGTCAGACATAGCCTCAGCTCCACAAGATGGATGCTGCCACCGAGACACAAGTCTGCCCTCCTGCTGCTGGGAGTCCTCCCAGCCCAGGAGGCAAGGACAAAGGGTTTCCTGCCAGGGGCGGTGCCAGCACCGTCCCAGACAGGATTTTGTGTATCCTAGGTAGGCAGGGCTTTAGAGGAAGGTGACTGCAAGTGGCACCCCGGTGCTCACTATGCATAGGCCGGCTTGAACCAGTTCCAGGGGCACTCCAGCCCCTGACCTGGGGAAAGCCCGCCAAAGGAGAGGGGTGTAACCACCCCCCTCCTAGTCCCACCCATAGGGCAGGACTTAGTCGCGTGCCAGCCCCTTTTTGCAGGATAAAGGTAGGAACTGGCCCCCTTCCAAATTAGATCAATCTTTGAATCCTGAACCGACTTTCTACGAGAGGAACTCAAGACTCTTCCTAAGATTTCTCCCTTGTGACTAAGGAGTAGTCACCCTGCAGCAGCAGGCACCAACCAAGCATCGCGGTCTGCTGTAAGTCTCTCCTCCGGATCAAGACTGCCCAGCACGACGAGAACCGGCTTCCCTGGCACCTCTGACCTCAACCTGCATCATCAGCCCAGCTGTGATCCGTGGGTGTGACGAGACCGAGGGACCGGCCATCTTTGAAGACTGCACGACGCTTGTCCAGCACGACCACCGAGTGACCCTCGACTGAGTGCTTTGGGGTAAGAGAAGCCCCGACCCTGAGCAGCTCCAGCACCGAAGTTCAGCCCCCCTGCATCCACGAGATCTGCGTGGGGCCCTTCTGCTCTTTGCTGCTCACCGCGTTGTCCAGGTCACTTGCCCGTTGGCTAGTGGCCCTCTTACGACGCTTCACGACGACAAACACCGCTGGTCTGGTTGCTCCAGACTAGCCCTTGCTCCCCTCCAAAGGAGGAGCACCCTGGACCCTCCTGGTCCACTCCAGACTCCATTTTAAGTCCACCGCGTGGACTTGCATTTGCCAAGACTTGTTGCCCCAATCCTGGGTCCAGCGACGTCGACAGCAGAGACCTTCGTGGGACAGCTCGCACCTCCATCTTGGTCGCCGACAAGGCCTCCTGGTCCGAGAGACTGCAGAGCCTAGCAGCGCCCACTCACCTGGTCGAGGTGACTTCGTCCGGTGCCATCCTGGTGCCCACCTAAATCACTGGCTAGTGATTCAGAACTTGGTCCCCTCTGCTTACAGGTCTTCTTCCCTGATCCAGGCTTGGATCACCACGAACTTCTTCACTGGCCGCCTGCCAGCAACAATTTTCTTCAGGCTCCTGGTTTTTCAACGAGGGTTTCCGACGCAACTTGAACCCTATGCAGCCGCAGCCCCTGGGCTAGGTAAACACAGTACTCCGGTGCTCCAGCATAGTCCAACACCCTAAGTGTTCGGATCCACTCTTGTTTTCGACCCACCTAGTCGGGTTCGCCCGAGAACAGTAACTTTGTGATTGTATCCATAGACTTGTTCCCGCATTACGCGTGAGAGTTCCCACTCTGCACACGGCGTCCCTAGGCCTCCTGCTTCTAATCCAAGGGTTCAGCATTGTAGGCCTAGCGTTTCTACAGTCTAAAAAAGTAGTACTTACCTGCTAGTAATTTCGCATTCCACTTCTTGTATATATGGTTTTTCGTGCTCCTCGGGCATTTGTGTAAATTGTGCGACTAAGTATTTTCGTAAGAGTTTTGTTGTGTGCTTAGCTCCATGTCTCATAAAGAGCCAGGGTAGTCTTGTTATAAATAAATATCTGTTTATTTTCATAACAACTTGTGTGGTGTCCTTTCACTTGGTGTTCAAGGGGTATATGTGATGGTAAAACAGCTGGCTTAACACGCCCTCTAGAGTTTAGCCTAAAGACTGCACGTGTCCATGCTACTAGGATAGCTGGTCTATCAGGTTGACTTACAACCAAACATCAATAAGGGTTGTTTGGACTGATACAAGGTGTTCACTAGAATAGTGAACATTATATATCAGGCCAACTTCTCACAATCCCCATCCCAGGAGGGACGCATCAGTCACGACTACGTGCTCCGGTTGGGGTAGGGAGAGAGATCTGCCGCTGACCCAATCGCGGTCCGTGAACCACCACTGCAACTGTCTTGCAGTGCCCTCCAAGATGCGGACGTGGTGGGACAGATTGCCCTGATGCTGTGCCCACTGAAACTTCAGGTCCAACTGCAGAGCCCGCATCCGCCACCTGGCATGATGCACCAGAAGGATGCAGGAGGCCATCAGCCCCAGGAGCCGCAGCGTCAACCTGACCGAAACTCGGGATAAAGGCTGAAAGATCAGAATCAGAGCCTGAATACCCCGAACCCGCTGTTCGGGAGGATAAACCCGAAACTGCGCTGAGTCCAGAACCGCTCCGATGAAAAGGAGCTTCTGAGAGGGGCACAGGTGGGACTTCGGCACGTTGATGGAGAACCCCAGCGAGTGCAGGAGGTCGGCTGTAGTCTGGAGGTGGGAGACGATTGTCTGGGGCGAGCCCGCCTTCAACAACCAATCGTCGAGATAGGAAAAGACTGAAACCCCTAATCTCCGCAGATGAGCAGCGACCACTGCCATCACTTTCGTTAACACCGTGGGTGGCTGGTAAGGCCGAAGGGGAGCAGGGTAAACTGAAAGTGCTCGTGGCCTACAGTGAACGGAAGGTAACGCCGGTGGGCAGGCATGAACCAGTTTGTGAAAGGTAACTGTTGTCCGGCTGTCTGGGGACCCCGTGGATTCATTCTTGCTTTTCTCGAGCCCAACCTGCCCTTAAAGACTCGTAGTCCTCCCGCTGCCGCATTTCCATCGGACCAGCTGCCGAGAGGAGGACTAACTTTCCCAGGGGCCTGAGCGGCGGTCACGTCACCTCACGCGCCCGGAGGCGCCATAAATCGAGCTCCACATCGGTGGAGCGGGTGTAACTGTTGTCCGGCTGTCTGGGGACCCCGTGGATTCATTCTTGCTGTTCTCGAGCCCTACCTGCCCTTAAAGACTCGTAGTCCTCCCGCCGCCGCATTTCCATCGGACCGGCTGCCGAGAGGAGGACTACCTTTCCCAGGGGCCTGAGCGGCGGTCACGTCACCTCACGCGCCCGGAGGAGCCATAAATCGAGCTCCACATCGGTGGAGCGGGTGTAACTGTTGTCCGGCTGTCTGGGGACCCCGTGGATTCATTCTTGCTGTTCTCGAGCCCTACCTGCCCTTAAAGAATCGTAGTCCTCCCGCTGCCGCATTTCCATCAGACCGGCTGCCGAGAGGAGGACTACCTTTCCCAGGGGCCGGAGCGGCGGTCACGTCACCTCACACGCCCGGAGGCGCCATAAATCGAGCTCCACATCGGTGGAGCGGGTGTAACTGTTGTCCGGCTGTCCGGGGACCCCTTGGATTCATTCTTGCTGTTCTCGAGCCCTACCTGCCCTTAAAGAATCGTAGTCCTCCCGCTGCCGCATTTCCATCAGACCGGCTGCCGAGAGGAGGACTACCTTTCCCAGGGGCCTGAGCGGCGGTCACGTCACCTCACGCGCCCGGAGGCGCCATAAATCGAGCTCCACATCGGTGGAGCGGGTGTAACTGTTGTCCGGATGTCTGGGGACCCCGTGGATTCATTCTTGCTGCTCTCTAGCCCTACCTGCCCTTAAAGACTCGTAGTCCTCCCGCTGCCGCATTTCCATCGGACCGGCTGCCGAGAGGAGGACTACCTTTCCCAGGGGCCTGAGCGGCGGTCACGGCACCTCACGCGCCCGGAGGCGCCATAAATCAAGCTCTACATCCGCGTCGTGGGAACGCGCGCCGGGCTAAGCCCGGGCAAAGGGCAGGCCCTCTGTGGCCCTCAGAGGCCTGAGGAGACTGGACCACCCTTCTGTTCCCTGCCTACAAAAGCTGGGACATTTTTGTGAGTAGCAGAGCTGATGTTGCAGTTGGACTAAGCTGTCTAATGAGGGTTCTACGAACTGGTATTTTAGATACTGCTTCTGTAGGGGGTACTCTTTAATTGTTATTATATACTTTTTGTTTCATTTATTGCCTGGAACGTTGTTCACCATCATTACTAATATGTCATTGAAGGGAGTCCCAAAAAATGTCAACTAAAAATGTGACTTCAAAAGGGTTAATCGAACATTATTTAATCCGGGCTTCCTCTGACATAGAACATGAAATTGTTAGAGTTGAAAATGGGTTATCAATAGATGCTCCACCCATCATGAGTACACCAACTGCCCTTCCTGAACCAATGCCGAATTCACCATCAAGGGAGGGTACTGTGCATAATACTTCTATGAAAGACACTGGAAACATTGGGGACATGGGTTTGACTCCCATTACCATTAACATCAATGATAGCCCCAACGCTGCAAAGGGGAATTCTATTGTTATTGTAGATGTGCCAAAACGCCCTGAGGAATGTCTTCCCAGCACACTAGGCTCTACCTCTAATGACAGTAGTATTAATCCCATAGTAGCTGTACAGCTCCCAGCAGTAAAAAGGAAGCGTAGGGGCGCCAAACACAGGGGGAAGGTTGGCTAAGCAAGCCAAAATTTACAACAGCCCACCCAAGGCTTCCACCCTGCCCGACTGTCCAGAGAGGACTATTCAAAGCCCGCAAGTGCCCCATTGTACTACTCCATCCCCTCTTTTGGGCCAGATTGAAGATCTAGTTAGGGCTCTAATTTTGCCACTAGTTGAAAGACTCAAGAGACTTGATGATATGGTGGGACAAATTAGGGACGTAACTGATGCTAATCATGCGGAAATCAAGCAATTGGTCCAAAGTAGTTGTATCGATATTCATAAATCTAGTTTGACTAAAACTAATGTTGTTAAACACCCTAATGAAAGGCAACCTGTGGCTACTAGACCTACATACCCAAAGGAACAAGCTTTAAACAACTGTAAGGGTGTTATCCCTCTACCGAATGTTACCCCAGTAAAAAATATGCCCATTATCCCCAAAAAGCCAGTAACTCGCGATAAAGGGCAAAGTAACAGAATAAACACTATAATTGATTTACCCTCAGAGGCTGCCCCCTATGTGTGCATCCTCTCGGGGGTCCCAGAGCTAAGTCATGGGAAAATAGAGAGCCAACAAGAACTTAAGAATAAGGCTGCCTTTTGGCTTAGTAAAAACAGACCACTCCCACCTAATATAGACGGGCGAATTCTAAATGTTAGAAGGGTTGGGTGGCTTGGACACATGACCAAGGATATACCGGGAGATCTGGTCATTGTTAATTTCAAGAGTACCTAGGTGATCCCATTTTTGAGAAGTTGGCAACCTCAATTAGGGGATGGTTGCATTATAACATGGGAACTTTCAGATTTCTACCCTAAAATACAATCCACCTCACATGCGAGCACTAGGATTAACAGTATACCACCCCCGGGTTCTGTCAACCTGCTTAATATCCAACCGTTGATAACCTATGGCAGGTATACTCCACTGTCTCAATTTGATGAAAATGATTGACATAGTGTTGTTAGACAGTTATCCACGCTAAGGGTTGAAAGGGGTAACACGTTAGATGCAAATGCTTTAGAGGCTTTATCACACATTTATATCCCAGGGCAAACTGTCGACCCTAACGTGACCCCTGTAGTTAACACATGTCTATGTCCTACTACATCAGTTAGCTTATCCTGCCCAACTGTGATCACAAATGAACTTCTGCCAGCTATGTTATACACTAAGGTTGCAGGCTGGAATATAGCGGGGCTTGAGTCTAGATTGTGTTTACCTGATTGGGTGGAATTTATAGACAAAGGCAATGTTTGGTCCTTTCAGGAAACATGGGCGGAAGCACCTGTATTTCGCGCGGGGTTCTTACATTTTTATAAACCAGCATTAAAAGGTCACAGAGGGCGACTTGTAGGTGGCCTGACAACATGGGTCTGCCAATCTGAAGGAGTAACGGTCGAGGAAATTTCAATAGATAGCCCAGATGTATTAATTACTAGGATCCGGTCGACCAAGGGACTTAATATTTGGCTTGTTAATATCTATGCAAGGGGCCTATAGGGTGGGAAAGTCTCCCCGACACTAACACTTTGGATGACTTTCTCTACAAAGTATCAGATGTGGGGTTTAAGATTGTGGTGGGGGATCTCAACACTTGCTTTGAACCATTGGGTAATGAGGACTGTAAACTTACTGAGACAGAAGATATGTTGTGGGGAATTCCCCAGTTAGAACTGTTACCCATAAAAAAGTGGTCTCAATCTGCCATGTACATCAAAGGAATGTGCCGAAACCTAGGGCTAAGGGCAGCAAATGGCAGGGTCAAATCTGACAGGATGGGTAGGCACACTTTCGACAACGGCAGACACAGTAGCCGCATTGATTACATCTTGATTGACGTGAAGCTGTGGTCTGCAGTTGTTGATATGGAAGTTATGGCCAGACCTGAAAGCGTTCACGACCCGCTTGTGTTGTCCCTACTGGATCATAGTTTTCAGGGGGCCCCGTGTGAGGACGTTAACGTTGTTCAAGCTCAGGTACACTTAAAAAATGATCTGAGAAGGGTTGGGTGGTCTAAGGTTGCTGTTGATGATGTAGCCAGAATAGAGATTAGACTCCTAGTTTCCCATACATTGGAAGTACTGAAGAATTGTGGGTCACAGGACATTAATGCCAAAATTCCAAGTCTCCATAGCGAATTGTTTCAGGGGCTTAAAATGTTGTTCACCAAGAACATATCTAATCGGGGCAGGAAAAGTACACCAAGAATTGCTACCTGGTATGACGAGCAGTGCAGGCAGACCCAAGGAGAACTGTTTTTAGCAATTAAATCAAAAGTTTATGGTTCAATCCGAGTTTGTAGAGCTGCCTACAAAGAAGCACAAAAAAATGCAAAAATAAAATGGGATGAAGAACGCTGGAAGGCCCTGACTGAGGCATGTGGTGGCAGAAATATGCAACATTTTTGGCATCTCCTTAAATGGGGTAAATGCCAAGATGACCGACCTAGTTCTACATTTGTGGACCAACAGCAATGGGTAACCTTTTTTGAAAATCAGTTTAGGAAGAATAATGATGTTATGACTGTTTCACCCCCCGACAAACTCTGATGACCCGCTTATATTTACCCACTCTGAAGTTAAGAATATTATGAAATCCATTGCGAGTGGGAAAGCTCCAGGCCCTGACTGCATCCCTGCTGATCTTTTTCTGCAGGAACAGGACCTTTGGGTGCCTTATATTACTATCCTGGCTAATGCCCTAGCATCTGGTGCGCAGGTCCCCGACTCTTGGTTCGGGGCAGAAATTTTACCAATTTACAAAAAGGGTGACCGTTCTGTCCCGTCCAATTATCGGCCGATCAGCCTAATAGATGCGGTGCAAAAAATAACTGCCCGCCTAGTTTTGGGACGTATCCAGTTAAGGATTACTGAACATGATATTCTGACACCACTGCAGGCGGGTTTCCGCAGCCATGTAGGCACCATAGACCAAGCGTTCCGGTTTGTGTTGCTTTATTGGAAGTCAGTGTTTATTTGGGGGGGGCAAATTATATGCGGCCTTTGTGGATCTTAGGTCCGCTTTCGACCTTGTCCCCAGGGCAAAGCTGTGGGAATGTCTACTGAAACTAGGAATGCCAGTTGAACTGGTGAGGCTTTTGATGAATCTCCATGCCCATACATTCACACAAGTACGCTGGGGTAAACCTGGAGAGGTGACTGATAGATTTGCAGTAGTAAAAGGTGTAAGACAAGGGTGTGTATTGGCCCTACCCTTTTTTCGCTATTTATTAATGGGGTCACAAATTACTTCTCTAACTACCCTACAGACGCCCCAACCTTGGCAGGGATTAAAATGCCTCTGCTCATGTTCGCGGACGATACGCTGTTAATATCAAAAACGAGACAGGGCCTACTGTTGGCCCTGTCTTGGTTTGAATCGTTTTGCCGTGAACATGAGTTAGAGGTAAAGGTATCCAAAACCAAGTTAATGGTTTGGCGAGGGAAGAACTCCGTATCAGCCAGGGTAACAATGGGTGGAACCACCCTTGAACAGACCTCTCTATTTACATACCTCGGCGTAACTTTTAGTGAGAACCTTGGTTGGGCCCGCAGATTGATCTTTTAGCCTTAAAACATGCTCAAATTGGTGGAGCTCTACTAAAAGAACACAAAAGCTCATATACAAGGCCTATATCTCCACTTATGAACATCTATGGATCCAAATTTCTACCTTCAGTTTTGTATGGTGCGGAGCTATGGGGCTTTAGTCATTTAGACCCTTTAAAAGTTGCCCAAAATACATTTCTCAGGGCGGCAGTAGGATTACCGCAATCCACACCACGCATACCCCTTCTTTATGATTTAGGGTGTCAACCAGTGGAGGATATAGCTAGATACAGACCCATAGGGTTCTGGCGGCGCTTGTGGACTACGCCAGAACTCTCGCTCTATGCGAAATCTTGTCTGGAAGTTAAGGATCTTCAGGGCTCCCATAAGATAGGCTGGTTGAGGGACCTAAGTATTACCCTATATGATATGGGGTTGGGAGACTTGTGGTCTAACCCAGACACAGCTACTTTTCCCACAAAACAAGTGTTGAGAGGCATGTATTGGGAGAGGATTGTTTGTAAAAGACATTCCATAATGAAAGATGGATCTCTCACGGCGTCCTTTGTGGTAGTGAAGGATGTCGGTCAGTTGGAAAACTATTGGGATGTCATTACTAAACCCATGGACCGCAAGTTATTCCATCAATTTAGAGTAGGGTCACTTCCGCTTAGGGGCCTAACCAGGTCCTGGGGCCACGAGCGGTCTGGTCATTGCCCACTATGTCTAGAGTTGGGTGAAACAGTAGATCATTTTCTTTTTGTCTGCCCTTTGTACCACGCACCAAGACAAAAGTGGTTACGCCCAGTATGTAAAATACTGGGCACACGCTCAGCTAAAACAGCCAGTAGAATTTTAAAAACAGATACGACACTGGTTGTAATTGGGGTTGCAAAATTCCTGGGCTGGGCATGGATACTACGGGCAAGGTTGATTAAGTCTTTCGACTGCTGTGTAAACCGCTAGCTGTAACTTTAGTTTGTTGTGCCAATGAATGAAATAGTCTTTTTTATTGGACTGGTTTTATAACTGCCTTTTTTTATTGTCTAATGAAGTCTTGATGTTTGTGATTTAATACTATTCCTAGCTTGTTCTTAACTGTATATTAACTTATTGTCTTAACATATTGCTCACAACTTTTTACTTGATTCTTTTTATTTGTAATTTTGATACATTATTGGTCATGTACGCTGTGTAGCATGTCTTTTATGATGAAATATCGAATAAAGACTTCTCTGAACTGAAACTGAACGTATGCGTCCTGCAAGTCCAACGCTACCATCCAGTCTTCCGGGTCCAGGACAGCTAGGACCTGAGCCAAAGTCAGCATCTTGAACTTCTCCTTCTGGAGAAAGCCGTTGACGCTCCGTAGGTCCAAGATAGGGCGTAGGCCTCCTTTGCCCTTCTTAGGTACCAGAAAGTAGAGGTAATAGCAACCACGTCCTACTTGTGGCCCAGGAACGCGCTCGACGGCCCCCTTGGCCAAGAGGGCCATAACTTCCTCCCGCAGAAGTTGCAAGTGATCCCCCGACATGCGGTGGTACTGCAGTGGCATGGCTGGAGGGGTCGCCTCGAAGGGGAGGGAGTAGCCCCTTCAGACGATTTGAAGCACCCACCTGTCCAATGTGATGGGTCGCACAGTGGAGGAGGTGATGGCGAACCCTGCCCCCCATTGGCGTCGAATGGGCCTGAAAACTCGGACTAGGGGATTTTGAGGCAGATGCTGCGGGGACGGGTGTGGACTGACCTTGCCGGTGTCCCCCGGTACCGCCACGGCGGTTACCATGTCCGCGACTAGGTTGGTTCTGCGGCCTGTGGCTAGCTGGACGTTTTGGGGCGCCCCTTCCTTGGCCACTTAAAACGGAAGTTTGCTGGCGTTGGCCAAGGCCCAAGGACTTGGCCGTAGCCTTGGAGTCCTTGAAACACTCCAGCGCACTGTCCACCTTGTTGCCAAAAAGGTGACGGCCATCAAAGGGCATGTCCATAAGGGTGGCTTGGACATCCCCCGAAAAGTTGGCGGACCTCAAGCGTGGCGGCGAACCGCCACCGCTGTCACAATCGCCCTACCCAGCGAGTCCGTGGCATCAAGTCCACACCGTATTGAATAGCGTAATGCATCCCGTCCCTCTGCTAGGGCAAGCTTTACCTGGACCTCCACCGGGCACTGCGGCAGCACTTCCGCAACCGTATCCCGCAGAGAGTGGGAGTAACGGCCCAAAAGGCAGGCGGTGTTGATAGACGGCAACCCCAAACTCAGAGAGGAGAACAGTTCTTCCCAAACTGATCGTACCTTTTGGATTCCCGATCCGGAGGAGCGGTCGGGAATGCGGTCTGGGAGGTAGAGGCCTGGATCACCAGGCTCTAACGGACAGGAAGCTGGGGTCGCCCGGAGCCAGGCGGTGGTGTCGGGCCACGTTCCGATCCACAGGGAGGCCTGTGAAGGGCTTGGACCAGGAGCCCAACAGACGTCGGTGAGGGCTTCGTTGAACGGCAGTAGCGGCTTTGAGGAGCTTGCCTGCGGTTTGAGCACCTCAGTCAGGAGGTTAGTCCTCACGGCCGCGACAGGGAGCTCAAGAGCCAAGGCCTAGGCTGCCCTAGTCAACACCACGCTGTAAGCAGCCCCCTCCTCCGTAGCCACGGTAGGAGGGGAGACAAATCCAGTATCTGGCGAAGTGTCCAGACCACTGGTCACCCCCAGCTCATCTGCCCAGTACTGGCTCAACTGGCACTGTAGTGCCAGAGGGTCCCCCAGTCCCCTTCGTCGTCCATCTCCTGGTAATCAGTAATAAATGATGGAGCCGGGTCGTCGGCGCCGGGCCGATGCCGGATCCGGCCCTGGGCTGGGACCGGGGACGTCGTCGTCGTCGTCCAGGGACGGCGTCTGGGGCAACACCCTTGGTGACGCCGCCAGCAGAGAGGTCGTAACGTCGACTAGCGTAGTCATGGATCCAGGCCTGGATCCTGGGGAGCTCTGCGGCGTCGGGACTCGAGTAGTCGACAGCGCCGGGGCACCCGACGGCGCCGGGACCGGAGCCACCGGCCCGCTTGGGCTCCTGGACAGACCCGCGGGGCCCGAAGGTGCCTCAACTGTTCCGACGGAGGGAAGAGCGACCTCATAGCCGTGAGGAAGGCGCTAATCCCCTCGGGTGTCGCGTGCAACCCAGGGACCGGCGGGTATGGAGCTGGACGCGGCGCTTGCGGCTCCGGCAGAGCCGCGTGGGCGGTGTCGCTCGGACCCCCGGCCGCGCAAGCGTCGGGGGGAGTCAGATGAGCGATATCGCTTCTTCGACTTTTTTAGAGTGTCTCGACTTACCTGAGGACTTGGAGCCCGACGAGTGGTGTTGACTCATCGAGCGGCGATGACTGTGGCCCCGCGACCGGTCCCTCGACCTCCTCCTGGACCGGGACCACGAGCGGCACGGGGCCGACTGCCGGAGCTCGAGACGCTTATGGGACTGCTCCCGTCTAGCCTTTGAGGTCAAGGCCCGGCAGTCGGGGCACGACTTGTCATCATGGTCGGCCCCGAGACAGTAAAGGCACCGACGGTGAGGGTCGGTCACCGACATCAAGCGGTGACTATCGTCACAGGGTTTGAACCCAGGCATCCCTACCGGCACCGCGAGTCGAGGAATCGACTCGAGAAGGATCCAAAAGAGATCAAAAAGTTAGTCAAAAATTGACTAGGAGTACTGCTCTTCCTGGATCTGCGCTTGCTGGCGCGGAAAAAAGAAGAACGGACGTCAGCGCGTGAGGGCGGCGTCTAAGTACTCCGACGACGTCATTCAGGCGATCAGGACGCAGACGACCGACATGGAGCCGCAGACAATGCCTACTGACGCGCAAGGTTACTGTTAAGCAAAACTTTCCGGATCCAGTCTGACGCCTGGGGATATTCTAAGGTAAGGAATCTAACACTAAACTGCTTCTTTCAAATATTGTAAAACCGAATAAAGTTTTATGAAATGAAATGAGACTGTTTGCACCTTATGCTCTCTTTCTTATGTACAGAAATGCTAGTCTGGCGAGAGATTCATTAAATGAAAACCGAATGTAAATGGGGCAATTTTAGCCTTTAATATAGGTGCTATATATAGGTCTATTAAAAGTACTACGTACAGTCTTCAAATTATACATATATAAGATATACATTTAATGTGTGCTCCAGGGTTCATCCCACATAGGTGGGAATATTCAGTGCCTTTGACGAGGCAGAGGAGGTGATACATGACGAGGAGGTGGTACATGAGATGGAGGAAGAGGAGTTTAAGCAGATAGTGGGTTGGTGGTGGGGTGGTCAGTAGCCTCTGCATTCTCTGGCAGGCCCAACTCTGCTCGCATCAGTACTAATGAGTTCTCTTCAAACGGAATGGGAGGCAGGTTGGGAAAGTGAAGTGCTCAGGGGAGAGGCAACGGTTGTAGACTTGATGGTGGCCAGTCCAGGGGAACTTGGACTGGCACTGGGGACAGTACTGGAAGGGTGTCCCATCACTGACCTGTCATTCTCGTCGACGGGGCAGAGGCAGCAATGGTTGTGAGGCTCCATTTACGGCCAAGACCTCGGCAGTGAGGCGAAAGGAGGAGGGATTTCGATCTCCGGTTGGTGTACATAAAAAAAGAAATTTTTATCCAGGATTGGACAGTGAATTCTTCTAATAATGCGGTTGTAGGAGAGTGGGGTCTGCAATCCTATGGTCACCCCAGATTTTTGCTTTTTGCTTCACTGGTTTACAACTTTCCCTGGCTGTGGGCCTGCTAATCAGACCCACAACTTAGCTGTTCTCTCTCTAAATTGACAACCATGTACTTTAGGTGCATTTACCAATTGGTACTGGGCCACCTTATCAGTCCCTGTACAGTGTACCTTAGGTGCCCAGGGCATAGGTGTACCCAGGGCCTACCAGGGGCTGAAGCATGTATTATGCCACCCCTGGCTGGCCATCTAAAACTGACAACTGGCTGCAAGACAGCTGGGGCAAGGTGGTGTAATCACCCTTTGCTGTAGATATAGTATACCTATATCTAACCCTAAAATGGACACATATCCTCTTATCAGTCACTCCTATGGCAGGCCTTAATCCTGAAGGCAGAGTGCTTGGAATTATGTGAGATGGTGCTCTGGCATGGGCTGAGCCCATCTGCAGCTTGCGGAACCAAGTCCTAATAGCTGTTCCATGATAACGCTATACCATATACTCTTAGTGCATTATCAACCTCGCGGTTAAATGCTAACTCTGGTATAACATTATCAAAACATGTCGAGTAAGGTGTCATACGAATTGGAATACTACCCCCTCGCCAATTCTGGCGACGGGGGTAGCATTCCACCCTTCTAGAGGGACACGACATGTATGTAACTGTGAACCCCGGTTAAAACTAACTCGAGCCTTGGCATCACAAAATGGATGCTGCCACCACAGACACAAGTCTGACCTCCTGCTGCTGGGAGTCCTTCCAGCGAGGGAGGCTTGGACAAAGGGTTTCCTGCCTTGGGAGGTGCTAGCACCACCCCAGACAGGATTTTGTGTATTGGGTAAGATAGGCCTGAAAGGAATGAGACATGCCTGGGGCACACAAGGTGCCCTGTGCATACACCGGTTCAAACCAGTTGCTGGGGCATCCCTGCCCCAGCTCTGGCGCGAAAACCGGACAAAGGATAGGGGGTGTAACCACCCCCCTTCCTGGTCCCACCCAGGGGAGGGACCTAGTCAGTAGTACAGTCCCCTTTAGCAGGATAAAAGGTAGGAGCTGGTCCGATTCCAAATTAGATTAATCCTGAACTACTCTACAAGAAGAAACTCTGGACTTCGACGTTCTGCTCCACAGAAGACTGAAGAAATCTCCCTTGTGGGCAAGGAGTGTCCACCCTGCAACTGCAGGCACCATAAAGCGTCCAGCGGCTTCACTTTGTCGTCTTCCCTTGAGGATCCAGACTTCAGAGCCCGACGAGACCCGGATTCCCAGACCTCTCCGACCTCAACTCACATCTGCAGCACAGCGGAGATCCGTGGGTGTGACGAGACATGTGGGACCGGCCATCTTGAAAGAAACTACACTTCGCTTCCAGCACGACTCCCGAGGTAAACTCGACTAAGTGCTTTGGGGACTGAGAAGCCCCAGCCCCGAGCAGCCCCTGCACCGAAGATCAGCCCTCCAGCATTCACGAGATCTGCGTGGGGCCCTTCTGCTTGTTTGCTGCTCGACGCGTTGTCTGGTCACTTGCCGGCTGGCTAGTGGCCTCCTAGACGACGAACCTTTGCATCTTTGCTGCTGGTCTGGTTGCTCCAGACTGGCCCTTGCTCCCTTCCAAAAGAGGGGCACCCCGGACTCTCCTAGTCCGCACCAGACGTCTTTTCCACTCACCGCGTGGGTTGCCTTTGCCAAGGCCTGTTGACTCCAATTCCGGATCCGACACCGCCGACAGCGAGAGCCTGCGTGGGACAGCCCGTGCCTCCATCCTGGTCGTCGAAGACACCTCCTGGCTGCAGAGTCAAGCGTACACTCTTCACCTGATCGTGACAACAGCACCTGGTTCCTTCCTGGTTCCACACCGGTCACTGGCTAGTGACTTTGAACACTGTCCCCTCTGCTTTCAGGTCCTCTTCTTCACCGATCCACCCTTGGATCGCACCGGGCATCTTCCTCCTGGTCGCCTGCAGCATCTTTTCTTTCAGGCTCCATTGACTTCAACGCGAGTACCCAACACTTTGGCACCTATGCACCCGCACCCCGTGGGTGAGGTAATGAAAGCATTTCGGTGCTCTAGGGTAGTCTAACTGTCCTAGTGTCCAGTTCCAGTCGTTTTTGTCATAACTAGTCAGGATTGTCCGTACTCACCTTTTACTGGAACTGTACTGTCCATAGACGTTGTTACGCATCTCGCGTGTGAGTTCACACTCTGCACACGCGTTCCGTGGGCCTCCTATTACTTACCTGAAGTTAGTGTAGCGTGGTCCCATCGATCCTACAGCCTCTGGACAGCTCCATTCCTTTTATCGACTCTCACATTCCACTTACTTAGTATGTGGTTTGTCGTGCCCCTAGGGCACCATTGTAATTTTGTGCAACTTGTAGTATTTTTCGTAAGAGATTGTCATGTGCTTAGCCCTCTGACCTCAAAGAGTTCAGAGGTGTTGTTATTAATAGATATACTGTTTATTTTCATAACAACCTGTGTGGTGTCCTTTCATCTGGTATTCAAGGGGTTATATTGTGGTAAAACAGCTGGCTTCACATGCCAAAAGAGTTTAGCCTAAGACTGCTTTGTCCATGCTACCATTAGGATAGCTGGTCTACAAGGTTAACTTACAACCAATCACCATAAGGGTTGTTTGGACTGATACAAGGTGATCACTAGAACTAGTGAGCATCATATATCAGGCCAACTTCTCACAGCGGTAGTTAAGAGATTGAGTGGACCACGCAGTGAGCACTGTTAAGCACTGAACACAGAACCCAATCGGTACATGTCCTAACTCCATAACCCAGGGAAACATCCAACAGAGCCAGTAACTGTGAGAAGTTGGCCTGATATATAATGTTCACTATTCTAGGGAACACTTTGTATCAGTCCAAACAACCCTTATTGATGTTTGGTTGTAAGTCAACCTGATAGACCAGCTATCCTAGTAGCATGGACACGTGCAGTCTTTAGGCTAAACTCTAGAGGGCGTGTTAAGCCAGCTGTTTTACCATCACATATACCCCTTGAACACCAAGTGAAAGGACACCACACAAGTTGTTATGAAAATAAAGTGTATTTATTTATAACAAGACTACCCTGAACTCTTTATGAGTCAGGGAGCTAAGCACATAACAAAACTCCTAAGAAAATACTTAAAGTCGCACAATTTACACAAATGCCCGAGGGGCACGAAAAACCATATATTACAAAAGTGGAATGCGAATTACTAGCAGGTAAGTAACTATTCTCATAGGCTTTAGGATCGCTAGGACTGGACTACTGAACCTTTAGATTACAAGCAGGAGGCCTAGGGACGTCGTGTGCAGAGTGGGAACTCTCACGCGTAAGGCGGGAAAAAGTCTATGGAGGCTAGTAAAAGCAAAGTTAGTGTTTTCGGGCGAACCCGACTAGGTAGGTCAAAAACGAAAGTGGATCTAGACACTTAGAGAGTTGGTCTACGCTGGAGCACCGGAGTACTCGGTTTACCTAGCCCAGGGGCTGCGGCTGCATAGGGTTCAAATGTCGTCGGGTTTCTTCGTTGATGAACCAGGAGCCTGAAGGAAGAAGTTGCTGGCAGGCGACCAGTGAAGAAGTTCTTGGGGATCCAAGCCTGGATCGGGGAAGAGGAAGACCTGTAAGCAGAGGGGACCAAGTTCTGAATCACTAGCCAGTGATTTAGGTGGGCACCAGAGTGGCACAGGGCGAAGTCACCTCAACCAGGTGTGTGGGCGCTGCTGGGCTCTGCAGTCTCTCGGACCAGGAGGCGTTGTCGGCGACCAGGATGGAGGTGCGAGCTGTCCCACGAAGATATCTGCTGTCGACGTCGCTGGACCCAGGATTGGGGCAACAAGTCTTGGCAAATGCAAGCCCACGCGGTGGACTTAAAATGGCGTCTGGAGTGGACCAGGAGGGTCCAGGGTGCTCCTCTGTTGGAGGGGAGCAAGGGCCAGTCTGGAGCAACCAGACCAGCGGTGTTTGTCTTTGAAATTCGTCGTCAGAGGGCCACTAGCCAACGGGCATGCGACCTGGACAACGCGGTGAGCAGCAAAGAGCAGAAGGGCCCCACGCAGATCTCGTGGATGCAGGGGAGCTGAACTTCGGTGCTGGAGCTGCTCAGGGTTGGGGCTTCTCTTACCCCAAAGCACTCGGTCGAGGGTCACTCGGGAGTCGTGCTGGGCAAGCGTCGTGCAGTCTTGAAGATGGCCGGTCCCTCGAGGTCTCGTCACACCCACGGGTCTCAGCTGGGCTGAAGATGCAGGTAGAGGTCAGAGGTGCCAGGGAAGCCGGTTCTCGTCGAGCTGGGCAGTCTTGATCCGGAGGAGAGACTTACAGCAGACCGCGATGCTTGGATAGTGCCTGCTGCTGCAGGGTGACTACTCCTTAGTCACAAGGGAGAAATCTTGAGAAGAGTCTTGAGTTCCTTTCGTGGAAAGTCGGTTCAGGATTCAAAGATGATCTAATCTGGAAGGGGGCCTGCTCCTACCTTTATCCTGCAAAAGGGGGCTGGCACGCGACTAAGTCCTGCCCTATGGGTTGGACTAGGAGGGGGGTGGTTACACCCCTCTCCTTTGCCGGGCTTTTCCCCAGATCAGGGGCTGGAGTGCCCCTGGAACTGGTTCAAGCCGGCCTATGCATAGTGAGCACCGGGGTGCCACTTGCAGTCACCTTCCTCTAAAGCCCTGCCTACCTAGGATACACAAAATCCTGTCTGGGACGGTGCTGGCACCGCCCCTGGCAGGAAACCCTTTGTCCTTGCCTCCTGCGCTGGGAGGACTCCCAGCAGCAGGAGGGCAGACTTGTGTCTCGGTGGCAGCATCCATCTTGTGGAGCTGAGGCTATGTCTGACTTTAACCGGGGTTACAGGTTACCAACATGTCGTGTCCCCCTAGAAGGGTGGAATGCTAACCCCGTCGCCAGAATTGGCGAGGGGTTAGTATTCCAATTCGTATGACACCTTACTCGACATGTTTTGATAATGCTATACCAAAGTTAGCATATGACCGCGAGGTACATAATGCACTTAAGAGTATATGGTATAGCGTTATCATGGAACAGCTATTAGGACTTGGTTCCGCAAGCTGCAAACGGGCTCAGCTCATGCCAGAGCACCATTTCACATTATTCCACGCACTCTGCCTTCAGGATTGTTAAGGCCTGCCATAGGAGTGACTGATAGGAATATATGTGTCCATTTTAGGTTTAGATATAGGAATACTATATCTAAAGCAAAGGGTGATTACACCACCTTGCCCCAGCTGTCAAGCAGCCAGTTGTGTCTGATTTAGTCAGTCAACTCAGGGGTGGCATAATACATGCTGCAGCCCCTGGGAGACTTCTGGGTACACCTCTGCGCTGGTTACAGGGACACAAGAGAGGGCCCAGTGCCAATTCAGTACCTGGGTACAATTTGGAGTAGAGAGAACAGCTAGGCTGTGGGTCTGATTAGCAGGCCCACAGCCAGGGAAAGTCGTAAACCAGTGAAGCAAAAAGCAAAAATCTGGGTGATCATAGGATTGCAGATCCTACTCTCCTACAGTAACTATCTGTGAGAATGTGCCCTCTTTCTACATCGTTGCCCCCACTTTTTGCTTAATTGCTGATGTGCTTTGACTGAGTGTGCCCTGGGCTCCTGCTAACCAGGGACTATGTTCTTTCCCTAAAACTGCATTGAAGAATAAACCCAATTGGCATCTTAGGCCACAAGTCAGCCCCTGGTAAAGAGTACCACAAGTACCCAGGGCACTGTGTCCAGAAAAGGCCTCTAGGGGCTGCAGCACGTATTGTGCTACCCTTAGAGGTCCTGTGCACACACACACACACACTTTGTAGGCTGTGCGTTTTGGTGCAGAACAATGTGAAGAGTCGACATGGCATACCTGTGAGCCATGCAGCACTTGTGTGTTTTGCTGTACACCACAATGCCCTGGCATTGGCTAGTCAGCCCTCTAGCTGGGTGCACTATACCAGTGGTGAGGGTACAAGTGTGTGAGCCCTGTACCCCTACAGTGTCTAAGTCCATTCTTACACATTGTAAGCGCAGTGCTGTCATTAAGAGTATATGGTGCAAGGAGCTTGTCATTACGAACTCCACAGCACCATAATGGCTAGACAAACTGAAGTTTGGTATCAAACGTCTCCGCACATTAAACCCACACTGATGCCAGTGTGGGACTGAATGAAAAATGCACACAGAGGGCATCAAAGAGATGTACCCTGAAAAACGACCTTCCACTAGTGTCCAGGCTGACTGGCAGCTTACAGCTGCCACGACCAGACAGGTTTCTGGACCCCTGGATCGAGAGCCTGCTGCTCTGATGGGCCTGAATCAATGCACTTCCTGGGACGAGGTTTCAAGCCTCCTCCTCCCCCAGGATGGGCAGGGTTCACGAAGGGGAAGCTTTAAAGGCTTGCCGCCTTTGTGACCTTCCCCAGGCCACTTGCTGATTTCAGCAACTGGTCCCCACTGGTTCGGACCTCCACTTTGGGAGGGAAAAACAAGTGAGGGAGAGGTGTGCACACCTCTACCAACTCCACCCCTCAGGTGAGGGAGGCTAGTTGAAGCACAACTCTGTCCCCACCATCTTGCGGATGAGGGAGGACCTAGCCAACCAGGGAAAGGCTTAAGCCCCCTCCCACTGGAGGATGGCATAATAGGGGGTGTACCCACCCCAGGGAAGGGACCCATTGGTCCCTACCACATTACCTACCTCTAATGCCCCTAAATCTAGTATTTAAGGGGCGCCCCTGAACCTTGCTTCCTCAGACAAGAACCATCAAGAAAAGAAGAAAGGACAGAAAAGATGTGCCAAAGCTAAGAGGGAGACACCCACTGACTTGGTCCCAGCCCTACCGGCTTGTCTCCATCATAAACCTACTCCTGCGAAATCCAGATGTATCGTGCAGCCAGCAGCCTCGAAAAACCCGGAGGACCTGCCTGCCTTCAATCACAAAGACTGTCTCCTGTGAACACAGTATTTGCTCATCTGCAACCTTTGACTCCGGCTGGACACTGCAAATACGCACCACTCTGCACCTGCCGTACACGGTACGAGCTCGAGAGGGCAAACACAACGAGGTCTCACCAGAGAATCTAACCTAAGATCCGGCGACCCTGACCTGCCTCAAGCCGACGCCTGCAGCCTCAATCCAGAATGTCTAACCGCGACCCAGAGCTGGTAAGAAGATCCGACCCTAAAAGGCACCCCTGCACCCGACGCCCCACGGCTTGAGTGGCCCCAACTGACTGTGCCTAACCCCAAACATCCCTACTTACCCCTCAAAGTGGTGGTCGCACCCAGAAGACCTTCGTCCCTGAGCAAACAGTGCCTTTGCAAAACATAGGTTCCCCACTGCAAACAGGGCGCCTGACAGCGAAACAGCACCCTGCACCTGGCTGCCCCAATTCCACTGAGGGTGCACCTTTGGTGCTACTTTGTATCCCCATTTGCCCAGAGCTAAAGTCCAGGAGATTTGCTCTGACAACTAAGTGGCCTCCTAATCAGCAGTCACCGTTGGATAACATTGGGCCCTCAGCGCACTGCACCCGGCAGCCCTAGTGCCGCAGAGGGTGTAACGAGAGTGTATCCCTGTCCCTGGAGGACCCTTGAGTCTACCCCCAGAACCTCAACTCCCACTACCGAATACTTACCCTAAAACCGATACTATTTTCCTCCATAGGATTAACACTGACTGTTTCTCTTGAAAAAGTTTTTAAGTGTGCAGCTTGAAAACCTAAAGAAAATCTTTAAAAATGTACTAACAAAAACGATTTTACTTGTCCCAGTGTAGTATACAGGTATAATAAACTGTAAGAAAAGTAATCTGAAAAGTAACTTACCAGTAGTTTTACTCAAAATTCTATACAAAGAATATGTACTGTATTCTACTAAATCATTGCATTATCAGTAACACTACTGTCATCAAATTACAATCTATATATTTACTGCAAAGTATTCATCACTTACCTGTGCCAGGCTTGCTTGGTTCTAGGAAATAAAATAAAGAATATTTTTATACAAAAACAATTTGTCTGAAGTACAGTCTGAGTGTGTGAATTAATTTGCTGACTGAGTGTGTACAACAAATGCTTAACACTGTCCTCTGATACTGCCTTACTGCTTGACTACACTACCACAAATGGAGTGAGTTGCTATCTAACTTTACCTCTGCCTACCTTTGGGGTTCCACTGGACTGTGTACACTACACCTCACTTTGACATAGTATATACAGAGCCAGCTTCCTGCACTTACCCAGTATGCATCTGTTCTTGGCATGTACAGCTGTAGAATCACAACATTTACATAGCTTGCCATCTAGTGTTGGGTCCAGATGTTTGCACTTTGTTTTTCTTTAAAGAAGTCTTTTCCAGTCACAAGATAGGCGACTCCTCCTTTCGGTGATAGTGCGCATAAGCATCAACTCCATTGTTTTGCCACGGAGGGTGATAATGGAGTTGGTGATTAGTAGAAAGAGATGTCCTTGTATATATGTATCTAAGTAAGATGTCACTGCAACAAATATAGGTACCCGGGTGGGCGCATGTGAATCTACAGCTCTACAAGCAAAGAACAGATGCATACTGGATAAGTAGCATTTTCTGTTTGAGGCATGGGAACTGTACATCACATGGTTTGCATAGACTATCTAGCGTTATCTCCCAAAGCGGGGGCTAACCTGTAACTGTTGCAGTTGTATGACAGTGTACGTAAAACTGTTTGGCCCACACTAGCTTGTTTCTTGCTAACACATCTACACAATAGTGTTTTGTGAATGTGTGAGGTGTTGACCATGTTGCAGCTTTGCAGATGTCATATGGGTATATTTCCTAAGAATGCCATAGAAGCTGGGATATTGCAGCCAGGTGAACTTTCACTCAAGAAAAGGTGAGCCTTGACTTAGCTAGTGAGGTGAAATCTGCTCAGCAGGGGTTTGCAATGGATGAACTTTGTTCCTTCCACACCAGCAACAGAATCTTTTCCTTTTCAGACAATGAGTCTTGATAGTGCTTTCAGCACGGGATTTATCAAGTATTTCTTCAAAGTCCTGTGAAATATTGAGATCCTTAAACTCTAGGAATTCAGGATCCATGCGTTCAAGAGCAGAGAATGTGGATCCGGATCAATCACTTGGCCCTTGTTCCTCGATAACATCGTTGGTGATGGATGAAGACGAATGGGTCTTTCTTGTAACAACAGAAGTATCACCGGGAACCAATACTGCCTGGGCCAACGTGGTGCAATCAAAATTAGGCAACATCCTTCCGACTTCACTTGCTTAGTACCCTGGGGGTTAATGAGATGGAGGAAAAGAGTAGGCATAAATCCCTGACCTTCGCTTTCTAAGGGCATTACCCCTTGACCCCAGTTCTGGGAACCTGCTGGCATAATCCTGGCATTTTGCGTTCTCCTTCATTGCAAACCGGTCCAGCGCTGGTTTCCCACATCTGTGAAAGATCCTGTCCACCTGTGCTTGCTCTAGCTTACCTGCTTAGTGTATCTGCAAGGGTATTGTGTAGACCCCTGACATGCTCGGCCCTAGATGAGATTCCATGGAGCGTCATCCATTCACATAAATCCTGAGCCTCCTGAGGTAGCATCATGGATTTCGTTCCTCCTGATTTGTTTATATAGTTCATGCTGGTTGTATTGTAAGTGCGGGCCAGCACTGAGGAACCTGGTATTCTTGGCAGGAAAGCGTGAAAAGATAGGAATATGGCTTTGAGTTCCAATCTGTTGATGTGTTATTTTTTCCATATCAAAGAACACTAGCCCTGGATTTGTAAATCCTGCAGATGATCTCCCCATCCCTCCATGGAGGCGTCTTGTCAGAAGGAAATCTGGGGCACTTTGTAGAAAGGTTAGGCCTTGAACAAGATTTGTCGTTTGGAACCACCATTGAAGTGTTTACCACCTTCCTTCTCGTTATTCAAATCACATCTTCGAAAAATCCCAAACCTTGTTGCCACTTTTTCTGTAGTACCTCCTGAAGAGGTCTCATCTTTAGTCTTGCTAAGGGTATTACATTTATTGCTGAAGAGCACATCCCTAGGAGCGATTTGAACATTCGTACAGAAACTGACTTTATTCTTGAAATGGTCCATGCCAACCTTTGAAGATGCATCTGTCTCGAGAAAAGAATGCTTTGCATTGAACGGTTTCAGGGATGCGACCAGAAACTAAATTACTTGGGTCTTCGTCGGAGGGAGGATTTTTTTTGGGGGGGGGGGGGGGGGTTACGTTGTTTTTCCTCCCTCACATGAAGATTTTTCCTGTGATCTAGCCCTTTTGTGAGATGAAGCCAGTTCTTCCTCATCTGAAGAGAGCCTGTTTTGAGGATTGAAGCAACACAAGTAATCTTCCCTCTGTCCTTGAGGGTCTTGTTAGAAAAGGTGACAGATTTTACAGTGTTTCGCCTTGGATAAAGGCAATAAATACATTCTTTATGTAGCTCTACATGGAACCTCACTTCAAACAGGTATTGCAAGGGCGGAAGAGGCCATTTTTGTCTGACAATGTTCAGAACAGCTGAATATAAGGAAAAAACTGAGTAGCACTCAGGGAGACTCCCTTCCACACGACGTGCTGTGAAAATCTGAAGAGAACAAATAGTTTCTTACCTGTCGGTGTAGTTTTGCAGCTTGAAGATCTTTCTGGATTCACTATGCTGTGCATATTCCGCAAATTGGTGGTTGGGTCCGGAATCGTAGTCTTTTTTATCTCTTTTTTTTGTCGTAGCCCAGGTGGGCGTCGACGTCCCACCATTTGGTGTACTTTCGGTGACGTCGGCGTGCTTCCGGCGGAAGCTACCACCCTTGGGCGCCATCTTCGGATTCTTTTTTCTGTCTCCTTTTTCCTTTTCTGTCTTTGTAGTGAATCCACGGCTATGTTTGTTAATCGTTTTTTCAACGCAATTCTTTTCACGTATCTTTCCACGTATCTCTTCACGTATCTTAAGTTTCAACTTGCTTTCTTTCCATGTGTTTCCACCTTCTTCTCCAGCCTCATCTTTCTGGCGGAGGCGGGTGGGTTCGCTAGTGAATCCAGAAAGATCTTCAAGCTGCAAAACTACACCGACAGGTAAGAAACTATTCGTTTTGCAGCGTGAAACTTTCTGGATTCACCATGCTGTGCATAGATTTTGTAGCGGTTTTCGTTACTTTTGTGGCGGTTGGGTGGAAGATGAGCGTTGGTTGTTGAATATGTTGAAGCACCTTTTGTCCTACTTGTGCTTCTTTGTTCATTTGTACATCCACGCAATAGTGCTTAGTGAAAGTGTGCACTGAAACCCATGTTGCCGCCAGGCATATGTCCTCAATTGGTGTGTTGGCTAGAAAGGCAATTGTTGCTCCTTTCTTCCTGGTGGAGTGGGCCTGTGCCCCTCCTGTTAGCTCCTGGCCAGCTGGTTTGTGGCAGAATTGTATTGTCTGTGCGATCCATCGAACTATGGTGTTCTTAGTCACTGGTTTGCCCATGTAACTGTTTGCGAAGGATACGAAGAACTGTTTTGTTTTCCTGTGTTCCTTCGTCCTTTCAATGTAGTGCATCACAGCCCTTCTTGCGTCTAGGGTGTGGAGCGACCTCTCAGCGCTTGTAGTGGGGTTTTGGAAGAAGCTAGGAATCTAAATACTCTGATTCATGTGGAACCTTGACACCACCTTTGGCATGAAGTGTGGGTCTGTTCTCATCACGACCCTGTCACTGTGTATCTGGATGTAGGGTTCCTGCAGTGTGAGAGCCTGCAGTTCGCTCACCCTACGTAGCGAGGTGATTGCTACCAGAAAGGCCGTCTTCATCGTTAGCATTTGCAGTGATGCTTTGTGGATGGGTTCGAAAGGTGCTTTCATGAGCTCCGTCAGTACCACATTTAAGTTCCAGGCCAGCGGCGGCATTCTCTTTGGTGGCGCTATTCTTTTAGCCCCTTCTAGGAATCTTTTTACGACTTGGGATGTGAAAAAGCTTCTCCCTGTTTCTCCTCTTGTGTATGCCACAATCGCTGCCAGGTGCACCCTCAGCGAGGATGAGCTTAGCTTAGCCTTAATTAGGTGCGTGAGGTATCTTAGCACTGTGGATTCCCTGGTCAGTTTCCTATGAAGTTTTTTCTTGCAACACCATTGAGTGAATCTTTTCCTTTTCTCCCCATAGCACTTGCGTGTGCTGGGCCTTCTTGCCTCTCGCAGCACCCGCAGGGTGCTCTCTGGTAGTTTTAGATGTGCGAACTCTAAGTCCTCAGGAGCCAGGCTGAGAGGTTGATGCTCTCCGGCTCTGGGTGTAGAACTTCTCCGCTTTTCATGGAGAGTAGGTCTCTTCTTTTTGAAAACTGGTGGGGTGGCCCCTACGCCATCTCCATTATCTGAGAATACCAGGTCTGTCTGGCCCATTGTGGTGCCACCAGGATGAGCGTCATGTTGCTCTTCATGCATTTGTTGAGAACCCTGGGGATCAGTGGTATCGGGGGAAAAGCGTAGGCAAATGTTTTTGACCAGCTTATCCATAGGGCATTCCCCTGTGACAGTGCCTCTGGTTGCCTGTGTAGGAAGGTAGATCCCTGACTATGGTTGCCCCCAACTTTTTGCCTGGTGTTTTGCTGGTTTTCTGACTTAGTTGACCTGGGGCCCTGCTATTCAGGACCCCAGGCCCACTGCTCTCTCTGTTAAAATGGATTCCATGTACCCTAGGTACATATCTGATTGGATACTGAGTCACCTTATTAGTCCCTGTACAGTATACCTTAGGTATCCAGGGCATAGGTGTACCCAGGGCCTACCAGGGGCTGAAGCATGTATTATGCCACCCCTGGCTGGCCATACAAAAACTGACACAACTGGCTGCTTGACAGCTGGGGCAAGGTGGTGTAATCACCCTTTGCTTTAGATATAGTATACCTATATCTAAACCTAAAATGGGCACACAGATTTCCTATCAGTCACTCCTATGGCAGGCCTTAACAATCCTGAAGGCAGAGTGCTTGGAATCGTATGAGATGGTGCTCTGGCATGAGCTGAGCCTGTCTGCGGCTTTCGGGATCAATCCCTTAGCCGTTTCCATGATAGCGTCAGACCATATACTTTTAAGTGCCTTATAATCCTCGCGGTTATGGTAACTTTGGTCTGACAATATCTAAACATGTCGTGTAAGGTGTCATACGCTTTGGAATACTACCCCCTCGCCAGTTCTGGCGACGGGGGTAGCATTCCACCCCTCTAGAGGGAGAAGACCTGTTGGTAGCCTGTAACCCGGTTAAAGTTGGACATAACCTCAGCTCCACAAAATGGATGCTGCCACCGAGACACAAGTTTGACCTCCTGCTGCTGGGAGTCCTTCCAGCGAGGAGTGCTTGGACAAAGGGTTTCCTGTCAGAGGCGGTGCCAGCACCATCCCAGACAGGGTTTTGTGTATCCCAGGTAGGCAGGGCTATAGAGGAAGGTGAATGCAAGTGGCACCCCGGTGCTCACTGTGCATATGCTGGCTCAAACCAGTTCCTGGGGCACACCAGCCCCTGAGCTGGGGAGAGACCGGACAAAGGAGAGGGGTGTAACCACCCCCCTCCTAGTCCCACCCATAGGGCAGGACTTGGTCGCGTGCCAGCCCCTTTTCTCAGGATAAAGGTAGGAGCAGGCCCCCTTCCAAATCAGATCTTTGAATCCTGAAACTACTTTCCATGAAAGGAACTCAAGACTCTTCCTAAGATTTCTCCCTTGTGACTAAGGAGTAGTCACCCTGCAGCAGCAGGCACCAACCAAGCATCGCGGTTTGCTGTAAGTCTCTCCTCCGGATCAAGACTGCCCAGCTCGACGAGAACCGGCTTCCCTGGCACCTCTGACCTCTACCTGCATCATCAGCCCAGCTGAGATTCGTGGGTGTGACGAGACCTCGAGGGACCGGCCATCTTCAAGACTGCACGACGCTTGCCCAGCACGACCACCGAGGGATCCTTGAGTGAGTGCTTTGGGGTTTGAGAAGCCCCAACCCTGAGCAGCTCCAGCACCGAAGTCCAGCCCTCCAGCATCCACGAGATCTGCGTGGGGCCCTTCTGCTCTTTGCTGCTCACGGCGTTGTCCGGGACACTTGCCCGTTGGCTAGTGGCCCTTCTGACGACGAACTACGACGACAACACCGCTGGTCTGGTTGCTCCAGACTGGCCCTTGCTCCCCTCCAACAGAGGAGCACCCCGGACCCTCCTGGTCCACTCCAGACGCCATTTTGAGTCCACCGCGTGGGCTTGCATTTGCCAAGACTTGTTGCCCCAATCCTGGGTCCAGCGACGTCGACAGCAGATATCTTCGTGGGACAGCTCGCCCCTCCATCCTGGTCGCCGACAACGCCTCCTGGTCCGAGAGACTGCAGAGCCCAGCGTCGCCCACTCACCTGGTCGAGGTGACTTCGCCCGGTGCCATCCTGGTGCCCACCTAATCACTGGCTAGTGATTCAGAACTTGGTCCCCTCTGCTTACAGGTCTTCATCTTCGTCGATCCAGGCTTGGATCACATCGAACATCTTCACTGGTCGCCTGCCAGCAACTTCTTTCAGGCTCCATAGACTGCAACGAGGATTCCCGACGTCTTTTGAACCCTATGCAGCCGCAGCCCCTGGGCTAGGTAACCTAAGCATTTCGGTGCTCCAGCATAGCTTAACTATCTAAGTGTCCAGATCCTTTTTCGTTTCAGCTCTACCTAGTCGGATTCGTCCGATAACACTAACTTTGCATTTACTAGCCTGCATAGACTTTGTTCCGCATCCCGCGTGAGAGTGCACACTCTGCACCCGATCTCCCTAGGCCTCCTGCTAGTAATCTAAAGGTTCAGTAGTCTAGTCCTAGCGATCCCAAAGCCTCTGAGAATAGTACTTACCTGCTAGTAATTCGCATTCCACTTTTGTAGTATATGGTTTTTCGTGCCCCTTGGGCATTTGTGTAAATTGTGCGACTAAGTATTTTCTTAAGAGTTTTGTGTTGTGCTTAGCCCCCTGACTCAAAGAGTTCAGGGTAGTACTGTTATAAATAAATATACTTTTATTTTCATAACAACTTGTGTGGTGTCCTTTCACTTGGTGTTCAAAGGGTAAATGTGGTGGTAAAACAGCTGGCTTAACACGCCCTCTAGAGTTTAGCCTAAAGACTGCACGTGTCCATGCTACTAGGATAGCTGGTCTATCAGGTTGACTTACAACCAATCATCAATAAGGGTCGTTTGGAATGATACATAGTGATCACTAGAATAGTGAGCACTGCATATCAGGCCAACTTCTCACAGCCTGGATGCAAAGTATTGGCATTTTGCATTCCGGCGTGTTGCTAACAGGTCTATTGTTGGCGTGCCCCATTTCCTGAATAGTCTCTGTTTCCTGACTGTTGAGTTCCCACTCGTGGGACGCTGAAGGTTGCCTGCTGAGCCAATCCGCTTCTACATTGTCCTTACCTGGCAGGTGTATGGCTAGCAGGTCTATTTTTAGTGGTATAGCCCATTTCCAGATTTCCTGTGCCAAGCTTGACAGAGGGAACGATTGAGTTCCCCCCTGTTTGTTTATGTAAAACATTGTTGTGGTGTTGTCTGTTTGTATTAGCACCTTCTGGTTGTACAGCTGTTTCTGAAAAGCCTTGAAGGCTAGCATAACTGCTTTCAGTTCCAGGTAATTGATGTGTCTGACTGAATCTGTAGGGCTCCACAGACCCCTCACTCTGATCCTGTTCATGTGTGCGCCCCACCCCTTCTGGGATGAGTCTGTGGTGATGGTCACTGTTGGGTCCGGTGGTGTTAGAGGTTTCCATTCTGTTATTCTCTCCTTGGTCCACCACCTTATTTCTTCCTGCACCCTGTGCGTTACAACCACTAGATCCCCCCAACTTCCTGTAGCTTGTGACCATTGCTGTTGCAGCCACTCTTGGAGTGGTCTCATTTGTAGGCGTACATTGGGGACCAGGTGTATGCATGACGCCATCATCCCCAAGATCTTGCTCACAGTCCTCACTGTCAGAGCTCGCCCCTTCTGGTAGTGACTTTTCTCCCTCAGTAGGCTGAGGGTTCTCTTTTCGCTGGGTAACACCCTGCATTGGACGGTGTCGATCTGAGCTCCCAGGAAGATCTTCACTTGCTCTGGTTCCATCGAGCATTTTCCCCAGTGTGTGGAGAAACCCAGGCTTGCCAGCGTTCTTGTCACCTGTCCTGCATAATCTTTGCATGTCCTGTAAGAGCTTGCCTTTACTAGCCAGTCGTCGAGGTAGGGGTACACGTGTATCCCCTTTCTTAGATGTGCGGCCACTGCCGCGAGGCATTTGGTGAACACCCTTGGTGCGGACTTTAGGCCGAATGCCAGGGTCGTGAATTGGGAGTGATCCTTGTTCACTGTGAATCTTTGCATGTGCTTGTGCTGCCTGTTCATGGGGATGTGCAGGTACGCATCTTTGAGGTCTACAGTGGACAAGAAGTCCCCGACCTTTATCTGTGGGATGACCTCTTGTAGGGACGTCATCTTGAATTTTTGAGTTTTGACGTATTTGTTTAGGAACCGTAGGTCCAGGATGGGTCTTAGACTTTCGTCCACTTTTGGCACCAGGAAGTAGTTTGAGTACACTTCCTTGTTCCGTTCTTTGAAAGGAACCCGTTCGATGGCCGCTTTGAGGAGGAGTTCTTGAGCTTCCTCTTGCAGTAATTGCAGCTCTCTTCCAGAGTGCTGACTTTTCTTTGGTTTTCTGTTTGGTGGTCTCTTTTCCAACTCTATGCAGTATCCGAACTGCATAATGTTGAGTATCCACTTGTCTGTTATTTTTCGCCACTCCTGGAGAAAAAATCTCAATCTTCCTCCTACCGGCGTCACATGTTCCTTTGTGTCTTGTCCGTGTAGCCCTCTCCTCTTTGTTTTCCCGTGCTCCTCCCCCGAAGGGGTTTGAGTGGGAGAGCACCTTCTTCCGTGTGAAGTCACTTAGAGGGGGGTTGTTCACCGCCTCTCCTTCTCTGGCCCCGTCCATTTCCTCTTGACCAAAAGGACTGGCCCCTGCTCTGGTAGTTCCAGATTTGCCTCTGCTGGCCCTGGTTGTCACTCTGCTGCCCCTGGTGGAAACTCTGGTGAGAATCTCCTCGCTGACTTCCCCCTCTGCCGTTCGGCCTCCGTGTAGGAGTGCCCCTTCTCATTCCCCTGAATTGCAGGGCCCCCATGGACCTTGCCGTCTCGTTGTCCTTCAGTTGGGTGAGCTTTTCATCAACTGGGGCTCCGAACAGTGTTTCACCGTTGAAGGGTGTGTTCAGGATGTTGTTCTGAACCTCAGCCTTGAAGCCTGAGATCCTGAGCCAGGCTTGCCTTCTCTCGGTGATGCCTATAGCCATCAGTCTGCTGGATGTTTCTGCCCCATCCAAGGCTGTCTTCGGGCACGAGTTGGCGATGTTTTTCCCCTCTTCCACAAGGTGTGATGCCCTCTCACGGTATTGTTCCGGGAGGTGCTTGAGCAATTGGCCCATCTCATCCCAGTGCTGGTATTGATGTCTATTTAGGAGGGCGTTGGAGTTCGCCATCCGCCAGTGCGTTGCGGCGTTCCTCTCAATTTTCCTGCCAGTTAGATCCATCCTCCTGCTTTCCTTGTCAGGTGGAGGTCCAGATGTTGTTGGGACGTTTGCCCTTTTCCTGGCCGTTGCAGCGATTATTGAATCTGCTGTGACGGATCCCTTGATGTAAGCTGGGTCTTGGGAGGAGAATTTGTACTTCTTCTCCGTCCTCGGCGTTACTGATCTGCATGTAGCCGGGTCCTTGAAGGCTTCCTTCCCCTGGTCTGTGATACTCTTGAGCATGGGCAAGAACTGGCTTCTTGTCTGTATGGAGAGCAATGTCTCCAGCAGGAAGTCTGCTTTTGGCTTCTCCTCTTCCAGCTTAACTCCATAAGCTGCTGCCGCCTTCCTGACCACCTCATTGTATGCCCCAATGTCATCCGGTGGCGAAGGCCTCGAGGGGTATGTTTCCACAGCCTCCTCCGGGTTTTCGACCTCGATGTCCTGCCATTCCTGGTCTTGGGCCGTCGAGGAACCTGAGCCGTAGCTGGACTGCTGCTCCCCGTAATCCCCTTCTGTGTAGTAGAGGTCTTCCTCCTCTTCGTGCTCCGAGGGTTCAGGAGTTTTTGGCGTCTCTTCGACGTCGAACTCCTCGAGCTCATGTACCTCAGCGACGGTTTGTGCCGGCTTCGAGGGGGATCTTGTAACTTCTCATTTTTTCATCGAAGTCTTTCTTTCTCTGAAGGATGTTCTCCATTTCGGCCTCGAGCCTTCTTCTCTTTCTCTGCATCCCTGCGGCCTGCTCGTCGTCGAGCGTTTCGGCCGCTCTTTTCGGCGTCGTCGTCGAAACTTTCTTCGGCTCCTTTTCTTTCGAAGTCGAAGGCCCTTTTTCGGGGGCTTGCTTCGATGACCTTTGCTTTTCGCTGGTCTTCGGCCTCCGGGAGTCCTTCTCAGAGGATCCGCTGGGTTCTTTTTCGGAGGATGCAGCTTCGGTCGTCGATTTGTTCGGCGCCGGTGCTCCTTTCGAGGCTCTGGGCTCAGACTTTCGTGAGTCTGCCTCTGGATTTCGAGACCCTGTGGGTGTTTTTGGGGTAGTAGACTCTCCTACCTTGTCAGGCGTTTTCTTATCGGTCTCTGCGACCGTGAAGTCATCTGGACCTTCGGCGATGTTGTCCTTGTCGTCGGAGAGGCCCAGTTCATAAAGCGTCGGGGCTTAGCCCTTGCCCTGCATCGTGTGGTGAGCTGTCCTCTGTCTTTCTCGAACTCGGAGTGTCTTCGGCTTGAAGACGGAGCAGGCGTTGCAGTCTCTCCTCTCGTGGTCGATTGGCAGGCAGAGGTTGCAGACCGGGTGCTGGTCTTTCTGTGCGAACTTGTGGTGGCAGTTCTTGCAGAATTTAAAGGGTGTCTTGTACATCCCTGCGCTCAGGGGGCCCCCTGTGTGCGCATTCCTCCAAGGACATCGAAGATTTCAAAGTTCTCTCCTTGCTTCGTCATCTCTTCTCGAATGGTCCTCTTCTCCCGATCTTCTACGGTCTTCACCGTTGAAGAGTTGCTGTATTTCCTCCTTTTCTCCTCCAAAACTTCTGGAGCTTCACGCGACGATCCAGACCCAACGGCGGAAAAAAGAAACTGAAGATGGCGCCCAAGGGTGATAGCTTCCGTCGGAAGCACGCCGACGTCACCGAAAGTACACCAAATGGTGGGAGGTCGACGCCCACCTGGGCTACGACAAAAAAAAAAAAAAAAAAAAAGAGAAAAAAAAGACTACGATTCCGGACCCAACTACCTGATTGCGGAATATGCACAGCATAGAGAATCCAGAAAGATTCACGCTGCAAAACTTGATTCTGCAGGGAGTTTTCCAGATAGTGCTAACAGCTGATTGGCTGGAGCCAATTTTTGGTCCTTTTTTGAAAAGGACGTAGATAGGCTACTAATGGATGGCCTTTGGGCCTTTGTAACCTATTTTTTTTTTATGGCACCGCTTTTGTATTTTACCATGGGACTCCCATCTCGACAACGGGGAATGATTCAGGCATGTGAATCTATGAAAGATACCCCAATACTGGATAATTTCTAGTACCCATTTGTCCGATTGTGTTCCAGACAGGGAGAAATTGGGAGACATATCCCCGACAGGAATGGAATGATTGGGGGCAGTGGGTTCTATGTTGTCGCCTTAGTACATCTGAAAGAGACACGTTGGTGATAGATTCCTTACCTTAGAATATCCCCAGTGTGAGAAGTTGGCCTGATATATGATGCTCACTAGTTCTAGTGATCACCTTGTATCAGTCCAAACAACCCTTATGGTGATTGGTTGTAAGTCAACCTTATAGACCAGCTATCCTAATGGTAGCATGGACAAAGCAGTCTTAGGCTAAACTCTTTTGGCATGTGAAGCCAGCTGTTTTACCACAATATAACCCCTTGAATACCAGATGAAAGGACACCACACAGGTTGTTATGAAAATAAACAGTATATTTATTAATAACAACACCTCTGAACTCTTTATGAGGTCAGAGCTAAGCACATGATCATCTCTTATGAAAAATACTACAAGTTGCACAAAATTACAATGGTGCCCTAGGGGCACGACAAACCATATACTAAATAAGTGGAATGTGAGAGTCGATAAAAGGAATGGAGCTGTCCAGAGGCTGTAGGATCGTTGGGACTACACTACCCTAACCTTAGGTAAGTAATAGGAGGCCCACGGGACGCGTGTGCAGAGTGTGAACTCACACGCGAGATGCGCAACAACGTCTATGGACAGTACAGTTCAAGAAAAAGGTGAGTACGGACAATCCTGACTGGTTAGGACTAATCAACTGTGAATCTAGACACTAGGAGAGTCAAGCTACCCTTGAGCACTGAAATGCCCTTGTTACCTCACCCACGGCTGCGGGTGCATAGGTGCGAAGTCGTGTCGGGTTTCTGCGTTGAAGTCAATGGAGCCTGAAAGAAAAGATGCTGCAGGCGACCAGGAAGAAGAGGTCCGGTGTGATCCAAGGGTGGATCAGAGATGCTGAAGATCTGAAAGCAGAGGGGACAATGTTCACAGTCACTAGCCAGTGACTGGAATGGAACCAGGAAGGAACCAGATGTCGTCGTAGCGATCAGGTGAAGAGTGGACGCTTGTCTCTGCAGCCACGTGGACCAGGAGGTGTCAACGAAGACCAGGATGGAGGCACGAGCTGTCCCACGCAGGCTCTCGCTGTCGGATCCGGATTTGGAGTCAACAGGCCTTGGCAAAGGCAACCCACGCGGTGAGTGGAAACGGCGTCTGGAGTGGACCAGGAGGGTCCAGGGTGCTCCTCTTTTGGAAGGAAGCAAGGGCCAGTCTGGAGCAACCAGACCAGCAGAGTAGATTTCAAGGATCGTCGTCTAGGAGGTCACTGTAGGAAGGTAGATCCCTGACTATGGTTGCCCCCAACTTTTTGCCTGGTGTTTTGCTTGTTTTCTGACTTAGTTGACTGGGGCCCTGCTATTCAGGACCCCAGGCCCACTGCTCTCTCTGTTAAAATGGATTCCATGTACCCTAGGTACATATCTGATTGGCACTGGGCCCTCTCCAAGTCCCTGTACCCAGGGCAGAGGTGCACCCAGAAGTCTCCCAGGGGCTGCAGCATGTATTATGCCACCCCTGGGCTGACTAAACAGACACAACTGGCTGCTTGACAGCTGGGGCAAGGTGGTGTACACACCCTTTGCTTTAGATATAGTATTCCTATATCTAACCCTAAAATGGACACATATATTCCTATCAGTCACTCCTATGGCAGGCCTTAACAATCCTGAAGGCAGAGTGCTTGGAATAATGTGAAATGGTCTCTGGCATGAGCTGAGCCCGTTTGCAGCTTGCGGAACCAAGTCCTAATAGCTGTTCCATGATAACGCTATACCATATACTCTTAAGTGCATTATGTACCTCGCGGTTGTGAGAAGTTGGCCTGATATGCAGTGCTCACTATTCTAGTGATCACTATGTATCAGTCCAGACAACCCTTATTGATGATTGGTTGTAAGTCAACCTTATAGACCAGCTATCCTAGTAGCATGGATACGAGCAGTCTAAGGCTAAGACTCTAGAGGGCGTGTTAAGCCAGCTGTTTTACCATCACATATACCCCTTGAACACCAAGTCAAAGGACACCACACAAGTTGTTATGAAAATAAACGTGTATTTATTTCTAACAAGACTACCCTGGCTCTTTATGAGACAGGGAGCTAAGCACACAACAAAACTCTTACGAAAATACTTAAAGTCGCACAATTTACACAAATGCCCGAGGGGCACGAAAAACCATATACACAAGAAGTGGAATGCGAAATTACTAGCAGGTAAGCACTATTCTCATAGGCTTTAGAATCGCTAGGACTGGACTACTGAACCTTTAGATTGCAAGCAGGAGGCCTAGGGACGTCGTGTGCAGAGTGGGAACTCTCACGCGTAAGGCGGGAAAAAGTCTATGGAGGCTAGTAAAGACAAAGTTACTGTTCTCGGGCGAACCCGACTAGGTGGGTCGAAAACAAGAGTGGATCCGAACAGAGTGTTGGACTATGCTGGAGCACCGGAGTACTCGGTTTACCTAGCCCAGGGGCTGCGGCTGCATAGGGTTCAAGTGGCGTCGGAAACCCTCGTTGACGAACCAGGAGCCTGAAGAAAGAAGTTGCTGGCAGGCGGCCAGTGAAGAAGTTCGTGGTGATCCAAGCCTGGATCAGGGAAGAAGAAGACCTGTAAGCAGAGGGGACCAAGTTCTGAATCACTAGCCAGTGATTTAGGTGGGCACCAGGATGGCACCGGACGAAGTCACCTCGACCAGGTGAGTGGGCGCTGCTGTGCTCTGCAGTCTCTCGGACCAGGAGGCGTTGTCGGCGACCAGGATGGAGGTGCGAGCTGTCCCACGAAGGTATCTGCTGTCGACGTCGCTGGACCCAGGATTGGGGCAACAAGTCTTGGCAAATGCAAGCCCACGCGGTGGACTTAAAATGGAGTCTGGAGTGGACCAGGAGGGTCCAGGGTGCTCCTCTTTTGGAGGGGAGCAAGGGCTAGTCTGGAGCAACCAGACCAGCGGTGTTTGTCGTCGTGAAGCGTCGCAAGAGGGCCACTAGCCAACGAGCAAGTGACCTGGACAACGCGGTGAGCAGCAAAGAGCAGAAGGGCCCCACGCAGATCTCGTGGATGCAGGGGGGCTGAACTTCGGTGCTGGAGCTGCTCAGGGTCGGGGCTTCTCTTACCCCCAAAGCACTCAGTCGAGGGTCACTCGGTGGTCGTGCTGGACAAGCGTCGTGCAGTCTTGATGATGGCCGGTCCCTCGAGGTCTCGTCGCACCCACGGGTCTCAGCTGGGCTGAAGATGTAGGTTGAGGTCAGAGGTGCCAGGGAAGCCGGTTCTCGTCGAGCTGGGCAGTCTTGATCCGGAGGAGAGACTTACAGCAGACCGCGATGCTTGGTTGGTGCCTGCTGCTGCAGGGTGACTACTCCTTAGTCACAAGGGAGAAATCTTAGGAAGAGTCTTGAGTTCCTCTCGTAGAAAGTTGGTTCAGGATTCAAAGATTTATCTGATCTGGAAGGGGGCCTGCTCCTACCTTTATCCTGCAAAAGGGGGCTGGCACGCGACTAAGTTCTGCCCTATGGGTGGGACTAGGAGGGGGGTGGCTACACCCCTCTCCTTTGCCGGGCTTTTCCCCAGATCAGGGGCTGGAGTGCCCCTGGAACTGGTTCAAGCCGGCCTATGCATAGTGAGCACCGGGGTGCCACTTGCAGTCACCTTCCTCTAAAGCCCTGCCTACCTAGGATACACAACATCCTGTCTGGGACGGTGCTGGCACCGCCCCTGGCAGGAAACCCTTTGTCCTTGCCTCCTGTGCTGGGAGGACTCCCAGCAGCAGGAGGGCAGACTTGTGTCTCGGTGGCAGCATCCATCTTGTGGAGCTGAGGCTATGTCTGACTTTAACTGGGGTTACAGGTTACATACATGTCGTGTCCCTCTAGAAGGGTGGAATGCTAACCCCGTCGCCAGAATTGGCGAGGGGTTAGTATTCCAATTAGTATGACACCTTACTCGACATGTTTTGATAAAGCGATACCAGAGTTGGCATATAACCGCGAGGATTATAATGCACTTAAGAGTATATGGTATGCGTTATCATGGAACAGCTATTAGGACTTGGTTCCGCAAGCTGCAAACGGGCTCAGCTCATGCCAGAGCACCATTTCACATTATTCCAAGCACTCTGCCTTCAGGATTGATAAGGCCTGCCATAGGAGTGACTGATAGGAATACATGTGTCCATTTTAGGGTTAGGTATAGGTATACTTTATCTAAAGCAAAGGGTGATTACACCACCTTGCCCCAGCTGTCGTGCAGCCAGTTGTGTAAGATTTTGATGGCCATCCAGAGGTGGCATAATACATGCTGCAGCCCCTGGTAGGCCCTGGGTACACCTATGCCCTGGGTACCTAAGGTACACTGTACAGGGACTGATAAGGTGACTCAGTATCCAGTTAGATATGTACCTAGGGTACATGGAATCCATTTTAAAGAGAGGGCAGTAGGCCTGGGGTCCTGAATAGCAGGGCCCCAGGTCAACTAAGTCAGAAAACCAGCAAAACACCAGGCAAAAAGTTGGGGGCAACCATAGTCAGGGATCTACCTTCCTACAGCGGTCATATGCTAACCTTGGTATAACATTATCAAAACATGTCGAGTAAGGTGTCATACGAATTGGAATACTAACCCCTCGCCAATTCTGGCGACTGAGTTAGCATTCCACCCTTCTAGAGGGACACGACATGTTGGTAACCTGTAACCCCGGTTAAAGTCAGACATAGCCTCAGCTCCACAAGATGGATGCTGCCACCGAGACACAAGTCTGCCCTCCTGCTGCTGGGAGTCCTCCCAGCGCGGGAGGCAAGGACAAAGGGTTTCCTGCCAGGGGCGGTGCCAGCACCGTCCCAGACAGGATTTTGTGTATCCTAGGTAGGCAGGGCTTTAGAGGAAGGTGACTGCAAGTGGCACCCCGGTGCACACTGTGCATATGCCGGCTTGAACCAGTTCCAGGGGCACACCAGCCCCTGAGCTGGGGAAAGCCCGGCATGGGAGAGGGGTGTAACCACCCCCCTTCCTAGTCCCACCCATAGGGCAGGACTTAGTCGCGTGCCAGCCCCCTTTTGCAGGATAAAGGTAGGAGCCGGCCCCCTTCCAAATTAGATCATCTTTGAATCCTGAACCGACTTTCCACGAAAGGAACTCAAGACTCTTCTCAAGATTTCTCCCTTGTGACTAAGGAGTAGTCACCCTGCAGCAGCAGGCACCATCCAAGCATCGCGGTCTGCTGTAAGTCTCTCCTCCGGATCAAGACTGCCCAGCTCGACGAGAACCGGCTTCCCTGGCACCTCTGACCTCTACCTGCATCTTCAGCCCAGCTGAGACCCGTGGGTGTGACGAGACTTCGAGGGACCGGCCATCTTAAAGACTGCACGACGCTTGCCCAGCATGACCACCGAGTGACCCTCGACTGAGTGCTTTGGGGTAAGAGAAGCCCCAACCCTGAGCAGCTCCAGCACCGAAGTTCAGCCCCCTTGCATCCACGAGATCTGCGTGGGTCCCTTCTGCTCTTTGCTGCTCACCGCGTTGTCCAGGTGACTTGCCCGTTGGCTAGTGGCCCTCTGACGACAAACTTCGACGACAAACACCCCTGGTCTGGTTGCTCCAGACTAGCCCTTGCTCCCCTCCAACAGAGGAGCACCCCGGACCCTCCTGGTCCACTCCAGACGCCATTTTAAGTCCACCGCGTGGGCTTGCATTTGCCAAGACTTGTTGCCCCAATCCTGGGTCCAGCGACGTCGACAGCAGATATCTTCGTGGGACAGCTCACACCTCCATCCTGGTCGCCGACAACGCCTCCTGGTCCGAGAGACTGCAGAGCCCAGCAGCGCCCACTCACCTGGTCGAGGTGACTTCGTCCGGTGCCACTCTGGTGCCCACCTAAATCACTGGCTAGTGATTCAGAACTTGGTCCCCTCTGCTTACAGGTCTTCTTCCCCGATCCAGGCTTGGATCCCCACGAACTTCTTCACTGGTCGCCTGCCAGCAACTTCTTCCTTCAGGCTCCTGGTTCATCAACGAAGAAACCCGACGACATTTGAACCCTATGCAGCCGCAGCCCCTGGGCTAGGTAAACCGAGTACTCCGGTGCTCCAGCGTAGACCAACTCTCTAAGTGTCTAGATCCACTTTCGTTTTTGACCTACCTAGTTGGGTTCGCCCGAAAACACTAACTTTGCTTTTACTAGCCTCCATAGACTTTTTCCCGCCTTACGCGTGAGAGTGCCCACTCTGCACCCGATCTCCCTAGGCCTCCTGCTCGTAATCTAAAGGTTCAGTAGTCTAGTCCTAGCGATCCTAAAGCCTCTGAGAATAGTTACTTACCTGCTAGTATTTCGCATTCCACTTTTGTAGTATATGGTTTTTCGTGCCCCTCGGGCATTTGTGTAAATTGTGCGACTAAGTATTTCTTTAAGAGTTTTGTTGTGTGCTTAGCTCCCTGTCTCAAAGAGCCAGGGTAGTCTTGTTATAAATAAATATACTTTATTTTTCATAACAACTTGTGTGGTGTCCTTTCACTTGGTGTTCAAGGGGTAAATGTGATGGTAAAACAGCTGGCTTAACACGGCCTCTAGAGTTTAGCCTAAAGACTGCACGTGTCCATGCTACTAGGATAGCTGGTTAATCAGGTTGACTTACAACCAAACATCAATAAGGGTTGTTTGGACTGATACAAAGTGTTCCCTAGAATAGTGAACATTATATATCAGGCCAACTTCTCACAGTCACTAGCCAGCCGGCAAGTGACCAGACAACGCGTCGAGCAGCAAACAGGCAGAAGGGCCCCACGCAGATCTCGTGGAGGCTGGAGGGCTGATCTTCGGTGCAGGAGCTGCTCGGGGCTGGGGCTTCTCAATCCCCAAAGCACTTGGTCGAGTTTACCTCGGAAGTCGTGCTGGAAGCAAAGTGCAGTTTCTCCAAGATGGCCGGTGTGAGAAATTGGCCGGATATGCAGTGCTCACTATTCTAGTGGTCACTATGTATCATTCCAAACGACCCTTATTGATGATTGGTTGTAAGTCAACCTGATAGACCAGCTATCCTAGTAGCATGGACAAGAGCAGTCTTTAGGCTAAACTCTAGAGGGCGTGTTAAGCCAGCTGTTTTAACATCACATTTACCCCTTGAACACCAAGTGAAAGGACACCACACAAGTTGTTATGAAAATAAAGTATATTTATTTATAACAAGACTACCCTGAACTCTTTATGAGTCAGGGAGCTAAGCAGAATACAAAACTCAAAGAAATACTGAAAGTCGCACAATTTACACAAATGCCCGAGAGGCACGAAAAACCATATACTACAAAAGTGGAATGCGAATTACTAGCAGGTAAGTAACTATTCTCAGAGGCTTTGGGATCGCTAGGACTAGACTACTGAACCTTTAGATTACGAGCAGGAGGCCTAGGGAGATCGGGTGCAGAGTGGGCACTCTCACGCGGGATGCGGAACAAAGTCTATGGAGGCTAGTAAATGCAAAGTTAGTGTTAGCGGGCGAACCCGACTAGGTAGAGCTGAAACGAAAAAGGATCTGGACACTTAGATAGTTAAGCTATGCTGGAGCACCGAAATGCTCAGGTTACCTAGCCCAGGGGCTGCGGCTGCATAGTTCTGAAAAGACGTCAGGAATCCGCGTTGCAGTCTATGGAGCCTGAAAGAAGAAGTTGCTGGCAGGCGACCAGTGATGAAGTTCGATGTGATCCAAGCCTGGATCGATGAAGATGGATACCTGTAAGCAGAGGGGACCAAGTCCTGAATCACTAGCCAGTGATTAGGTGGGCACCAGGATGGCACCGGGCGAAGTCACCTCGACCAGGTGAGTGGGCGACGCTGGGCTCTGCAGTCTCTCGGACCAGGAGGCGTTGTCGGCGACCAGGATGGAGGTGCGAGCTGTCCCACGAAGGTGTCTGCTGTCGACATCGCTGGACCCAGGATTGGGACAACAACTCTTGGCAAATGCAAGCCCACGCAGTGGACTCAAGATGGCGTCTGGAGAGGACCAGGAGTGTCCTGGGTGCTCCTCTGTTGGAGGGGAGCAAGGGCCAGTCTGGAGCAACCAGACCAGCGGTGTTGTCGTCGTGGTTCGTTGTCAGAAGGGCCACTAGCCAACGGGCAAGTGACCTGGACAACGCGGTGAGCAGCAAAGAGCAGAAGGGCCCCGCGCAGATCTCGTGGATGCAAGGGGGCTGGACTTCGGTGCTGGAGCTGCTCAAGGTCAGGGCTTCTCAAACCCCAAAGCACTCACTCGAGGATCCCTCGGCGGTCGTGCTGGGCAAGCGTCGTGCAGTCTTGAAGATGGCCGGTCCCTCGAGGTCTCGTCACACCCACGAATCTCAGCTGGGCTGATGATGCAGGTAGAGGTCAGAGGTGCCAGGGAAGCCGGTTCTCGTCGAGCTGGGCAGTCTTGATCCGGAGGAGAGACTTACAGCAGACCGCGATGCTTGGATGGTGCCTGCTGCTGCAGGGTGGCTACTCCTTGGCCACAAGGGAGAGTCTTCAGAAGTAGTTCAAGAGTTCTTTCGTGGAAAGGAGTCAAGATTCAGAATTATCTAATTTGGGAAGGGGGCCTGCTCCTACCTTTATTCTCAAAAAGGGGGCTGGCACGCGACTAGGTCCTGCCCATGGGTGGGACCAGGAGGGGGGTGGTTACACCCCTCTCCTTTGTCCGGTCTCTCCCCAGCTCAGGGGCTGGTGTGCCCCAGGAACTGGTTTGAGCCGGCCTATGCACAGTGAGCACTGGGGAGCCACTTGCAGTCACCTTCCTCTCACGCCCTGCCTACCTGGGATACACATAACCCTGTCTGGGATGGTGCTAGCACCGCCCCTAACAGGAAACCCTTTGTCCAGGCCTCCCGCGCTGGAAGGACTCCCAGCAGCAGAAGGGCAGACTTGTGTCTCGGTGGCAGCATCCATTTTGTGGAGCTGAGGCTATGTTCAACTTTAACCGGGGTTACAGGCTACCAACATGTCTTCTCCCTCTAGAGGGGTGGAATGCTACCCCCGTCGCAAGAACTGGAGAGGGGGTAGTATTCCAAAGCGTATGACACCTTACACGACATGTTTAGATAATGTCAGACCAAAGTTACCATAACCGCGAGGGTTATAAGGCACTTAAGAGTATATGGTCTGACGCTATCATGGAAACGGCTAAGGGATAGCTCCCGAAAGCCGCAGACAGGCTCAGCTCATGCCAGAGCACCATCTCACACGATTCCAAGCACTCTGCCTTCAGGATTGTTAAGGCCTGCCATAGGAGTGACTGATAGGAGATCTGTGTGCCCATTTTCGGTTTAGATATAGGTATACTATATCTAGAGCAGGGGTGATTACACCTCCTTGCCCCCAGCTGTCAAGCAGCCAGTTGTGTCTGTTTAGTTAGTCAGCCCAGGGGTGGCATAATACATGCTGCAGCCCCTGGGAGACTTCTGGGTGCACCTCTGCCCTGGGTACAGGGACTTGGAGAGGGCCCAGTGCCAATTCAGTACCTGGGTACAATTTGGAGTAGAGAGAACAGCTAGGCTGTGGGTCTGATTAGCAGGCCCACAGCCAGGGTAAGTCGTAAACCAGTGAAGCAAAAAGCAAAAATCTGGGTGATCATAGGATTGCAGACCCTACTCTCCTACAGCCGGTCCCACGTGTCTCGTCGCACCCACGGATCTCAGCTGTGCTGCAGATGTGAGTTGAGGTCAGAGAGGTCTGGGAATGCGGGTCTCGTCGGGCTCTGAAGTCTGGATCCTCGAGGGAAGACGACAAAGTGAAGCCGCTGGACGCTTGATGGTGCCTGCAGTTGCAGGGTGGACACTCCTTGCCCACAAGGGAGATTTCTTCAGTCTTCTGTCGTAGAAAGTTGAAGTCCAGAGTTTCTTCTTGTAGAGTTTTAGTTCAGAATTAATCTAATTTGGAATGGGACCAGCTCCTACCTTTATCCTGCTAAAGGGGGCTGTACTGCGACTAGGTCGCTCCTATGGGTGGGACCAGGAAGTGGGGTGGTTACACCCCCTATCCTTTGTCCGGTTTCCCGCCAGAGCTGGGGCAGGGATGCCCCAGCAACTGGTTTGAACCAGTGTATGCACAGGACACCTTGTGTGCCCCAGGCATGTCCCATTCCTTTCAGGCCTGTCCTACCCAATACACAAAATCCTGTCTGGGGTGGTGCTAGCACCTCCCAAGGCAGGAAACCCTTTGTCCAAGCCTCCCTCGCTGGAAGGACTCCCAGCAGCAGGAGGTCAGACTTGTGTCTGTGGTGGCAGCATCCATTTTGTGATGCCAAGGATCGAGTTAACTTTAACCAGGGTTCACAGTTACATACATGTCGTGTCCCTCTCGAAGGGTGGAATGCTAACCCCGTCGCCAGAATTGGCGAGGGGTTAGTATTCCAATTCGTATGACACCTTACTCGACATGTTTTGATAATGCTATACCAGAGTTAGCATTTAACCGCGAGGTTGATAATGCACTTAAGAGTATATGGTATAGCGTTATCATGGAACAGCTATTAGGACTTGGTTCCGCAAGCTGCAGACAGGCTCAGCTCATGCCAGAGCACCATCTCACATAATTCCAAGCACTCTGCCTTCAGGATTGATAAGGCCTGCCATAGGAGTGACTGATAGGAGTATATGTGTCCATTTTGGGGTTAGATATAGGTATACTATATTTATAGCAAAGGGTGATTACATCACTTTGCCCCAGCTGCCTTAGCAGCCAGTTGTGTCAGTTTGGATGGCCAGCCAGGGGTGGCATAATACATGCTGCAGCCCCTGGTAGGCCCTGGGTACACCTATGCCCTGGGTACCTAAGGTACACTGTACAGGGACTGATAAGGTGACCCAGTATCCAATTAGATATGTACCTAAGGTACATGGAGTCCATTTTAGCAGAGAGAGCAGGAAGCCTGGGGTCCTGAATAGTAGGATCCCAGGCCAACTAAGTCAAAAACCAGCAAAACACTAGGCAAAAAGTTGGGGGTGACCATAGTCAGATATCCACCTTCCTACAGAGGGAGACGCGAAGTCGACTGGCTCCAGCTCCGCAGAACCGTGTTTAGAGCGTTGGTGCTCCTTACCTCTTTCGACAACAGTAGCCAGTTGAGGTTAAGTCGAAGTCCGCTTGGACTTCTTCTGCCTCTTCCCAGCGTGCCCAGATGACCTCGAATGGGAGGAAGAGGACTTAGGGCTCCGTGAGCGATCCCGCAACCACCTCTTCTTTGAACGGGATTGTGACCTCCTCGAATTCTCCCTCAACAGTGTCAACTGCTGGGCCGCGAGCAACTTCAATGCCCACACCCTCAAGGTCTTCCGAGCCATCAACCAGCAGTCAGAACGCAACTTCGATTTGTGGTCTCGTTTAAAACCCAGACATACACGGTGGAGATCGGTAGCCAACATTGTGCAGGAACATGTCCCCGCAAAGTTTAAAACCGGTCTTCCTACCAGACATCCCGCGCACAGGAAGTTGAAAAGTTGGATAAAAATCGAGAAAAAAGCATACCACAAAGCAGCAGAGGGGTAACTCATCCCGGATCAGTACTTAACTGGTGCGGAAAGAAAAGAACTGACGTCCGCGTGCCTGGGTGGTGCCTATGTAGGCACAGTGACATAACAAACGCTACCAACGCCAATGATGTCACGCAGAACCGAATGGAGCCACTAGACGTCGCGCGCAAGGGGTATTGCTTAGTAAAAGTTTCTGGATTCAGCCAGACGTCTGGGAAATTCAAAAGTAAGGAATCTCCAGCTAGAATTCGATCAGATCCGGAGCGCAACAATTCACATCCGAACCCGATGGGGGAAAAAAAAACATGGAGTTAATGCCTATGGGCACAATCTCCGAAAGGAGGAGCCACCTACCTTGTGACTGGAAAAGACTTCTTCGAAGAAAAACAAAGTGCAAACATCCAGACCAAACACTAGATGGCAGGCTATGGAAAGCATGTGATCAACAGCTCCCATGCCTCGAACATGAAGTACCTTCATCCTGAAAATAATAGGATACACCAAACTTTTGACTGAAACGACACAGATGGACACCTGGGTATGGAAAAGGAAATCAAAAGGGAAAACAAAGCAGACACATTTATGTACTAAGATGTCAAGCACGGCTAGCTGTATCATCTCAGTACACAAGCCATGCTCACCAAGGGCTGTGTATCAAAAGTAATCTGAGATCACATTTTCAAGATGGATTTTGTAAAAGCCTTATCAGAAAAACCCAACATTTATAGGTAGTCTTAAAAAAATAAAAATAAAGCATACTTACTGTTGGGTTGAGTGCAATGTGTGGGGCCAGTCCTCCCAGTGAATAAATGTTAATATCATGATAGCTATACTGCGGCTGTGGGGGAACTGTAGTAGTACATGTGGTGCTGGTCGCAGGAACCGTAGCAGTAGCTAAATAAACAAAATAATATGTAAGTACATTGCACAAGCAACTTGTTGCCGGTAGAATAAGGAATATGCTACATTCCCTGTAAGAAACTGCTTGTTGCATGTAGTGCTGTAGAGTCACATTCAGTGCATACTCCTGCCATCTATCATGGAGCTCTTACGCTGCAAGTTATTTTTCTATGAAGACATTCACGTCATCGAGGTCTCAAGGACTCCTCTGGTCAACATTGTGCATTTTCAGAGTCCACTGATACACTATTATTCGTCCAGTGGGTAAGTATTGAGTAGTGTGTATAGAAGGAATAGCGACCATGCAAGCAATAAAGAAAGATCTTTAAGTGAAAGATATCTGTAGTAACCACTGGCTTAAGGAGACAGTGGGCGTATGTAAATCTACAGCACTACATTCAAAGAACAGATAATTACAGGGTTAGTAACCTATTCCGTTCGCAGCATAATGTGCATAGCATGTGTGGAGGTATGGATGCTTCAGACGATTCACCTGGCAATCCATGCCAATAAAATAGCATTGCCCTAATGAAACTGATAGAAAGCAACAAACCACTGTTTTGGGGAAGATTTGCAACTGTCTATGTAGTACAAAAGCGCATGCCTTACATCAATGGAGGGGGTGGGGTGGTCGCCAGTGCAATACAGGAGGAGTCATGCATGTCTTAACGCAAGAGTAACCAGCTAGCACTTTAGTGTACAGGATAGGCGGGGAAAACTCGGAACGGGAAGCTCTGGACTGGGTATTTTTCAGGGGGGGGGGGTTAGGAGTGGAAGTGTTTTTAAGGCTCAGGGCAGGGGGATAAGGGTAGTTTATTTTATTGGGGCAGGGTTTTAGGCATCAGGGCAGTGGAAGGGCTTGGGGTAGTTGAGAGTTTTTTTTGGGCTCAGGGAGAGGAGTAGTTTTATTTAAGCGCTGCGTTGGGGGGTTTAAGTGCGTGTTACTTTTTTGGGCTCAGAGCGGGGGAGAGGGTATGAGGTAGTTTTTTTAATTGGGGGCATGGTTTTATGCCTCAGGGCAGTGGAAGGGGTTGGGCTACTTTAAGGTACAGTGCGGCAGACACGTTAGTATATTGTTAGGGGCATGGTTTTAGGCCTCAGGGTAGGAGGATTGGATTTTAGGGCTTAGGGTGGTCAGAGTAGTGGTGACCTTAGCCACGCATACACCATTACCATTCATGCCTTTACATCGAAAAAGCTTGATGAAGGCAAGCTTGGTAAAGGAATGCGTGGTTAAGACGCATTTGTGTTTCGGGCTGCATGCTTAAGGCACACATGGTTTAGCCATGCGTGCCTCTGTCATACAATCACATCAAGAGTGTGAAGTTCTCTTTTAGCTACTTAGGCAGGTAATGGAAAAAAGACTGAGAGCTCAATAGATTAAGGTGGACAGGGGAGACCATCTTTGGTAAAAACTTGGGATTGGTCCTAAGAACTTTTGTGTTTATGGACTTGGAAAAAGGGTTCATAAACCGGGAGGGCTGCAACTCCCTGATGCCTCTGAGCAACATCATTGCTATGAGGAAGGCATCCTTCCAAGAAAGGGCATGCATGCAGTGGCTCGAAAGGACGCCCCATCAGCCTAGTGAGGACAATGTTAAGGTTCCAAACTGGAACAGGGAGCACCCTTGGTAGAATTACACGCTTAGAGACGTCCATGACTGCTTTTATAACAGATTTTGAAGAGGAAGAATGTTCACAGTTATGTGCATATGCAGCAATGGCAGCTAGGTGAAGCCTGAATCATGTGCAAGTCAATCCTGATCTTTGAAGGTGTAAGAGGTAACAATTAAGGGGCGTGGCTTGGAGGCCGATTGGACAGGCTGCGTGAGCGTTGAGCTCCGCGCTAATCCCCGAATTTATCCTGGCATATCCCGATTCCCTGACCCGTCTGGCGGCATCGAGTGTGTTAGGAGCGGTGCGGGCCAGGGCTGGCGTAGTCCTAAAGCTTTTCATAGCACCAATCGGGAGCTTTGGCCGACTTTGCGGACCGGGACCACTGAAAGCGATGACTCCAAAATGGTGGCAGCACCGCGGCTCTAAATTCTGTGCCCGGGAGAAGAAGAAGATCGGCACAGCGGACCGAGGGGAATATGCGCTGGTGGCATAGCGGGACCGGAGCGGCGGAGGTCTCCTCGTGGCCCAAGTCGGGGCTGTGTGCGAGGGTTTTGAGGTCTGTGGCGTAGCTCCGATGGAGGCCCGGCCTGAGGACTATTAGCGATGGGGGCGGCGCTGTGACTGGAAGTGCAGGCCCGGAGGCTTTCCCTTCCATGGAGCGGCACTGAGGGATTGGTGAACAGCATGGCAGCGTGAGACTGCCTAGAAGTGTGTGGAAGGATGGCGACGCCTGCTTCTGCACTGGTGAGCCCCGAGCTGCGGAGGCGCAAGCGGGGCACAGAGGAAGGCCGCGGCCTGCAAGCTGGGGCGAGAGCGAGGATGCACACAGGGGGACGGTGAAGACAGCAAACGCGGGGCTTGCTGTGGCGTTTCGAGGCCCTTGTGCTGCGTGAGCTTGGTGGCGCTGTGTGGCTAGACCTGGAGCCCTTGCGACCGCAGTACAGCGAGTGAAGGGGCGCGGCAAGACACAGAGGAGGACGGTGGGTGAGAGATCTGCCCCCAGGATAGAGCAACTTGGTGTGGCCCTGGAGGCTGGGTGTATTAGGAGCAGCTGCGGAGGCGAGGAGGCACAGAAGCGACCTGGGCCCGGAAGAGTAACTGGAGTTATGGGACCTTGGCACCAGGGCTTGCACGGAAAGGGACGCACACCCTGAGTGGAGCTACAGGCGGTGTGGGTTGCGAGCTTGGACCTCCTTGGAAACTGTGGTCGTGGTTTGTTGCAGCTGGCAGCAGGCACGTAAGCAGGCAAGCGGCCTTGGAATCGGCGATGAGTGGCGCAGCTGTGATCTTGATTTCAGTGTTCAAGAATTCACATTACTGGATAGCAAAGGTGCGCCACGGACTAGGTTGCACGGACTGCAGAACAGGGGTATTCCTGGTGAGGGCCCACTGATCTTGTTGGACCACACTGGGGCACTGGGGTTCTCTTCCGGTGACGAGGACGCAGGGGAGCCCCTATAACTAACGGGACACGAGCTGGACGACCTGGTCATGGGGAAGCCAAAGGGGAAGAAGGATGGGGTGCACCAGCTATCGGACTCTGAGGCTCCAGCCCAGACCGAACCGGATGGGCTGGAAGTACCCAGAGACCCTGGAATGCAGCAACAGTTTGATCGCATATTGGCGCCCATCTCGGATTCTCGCACCGCTCTGCAGCAGGATATTGCGCAGGTGGCGACAGGCCTTGGCCTCTTGAGAGCGGATCACTCTAAGCTTGCAGACAGAGTAAAACAGGTGGAGGGCATACTCCAGGATGTAGCACCAGCCCAAACTGCGCTGGCGAGCAAAGTGACTGATGCCTTGGACCATTTCCTGGCACTGGAGAGGCGGGCAGAGGGCGTTGAAAGTAGAAATCGACGAAATAACATCCGCGTAGTGGGTCTGCCAGAAAAAGAAGAGGGGTTGGACATGGTGCAGTACCTAGAGAATTGGCTGAAGACGGTGGTGGCTCCTGAGGGACTGTCCTCCTTTTATACATTGGAACGTGCGCATAGAGTACCTGCGAGGCTGCCACAACCGGGGCGTCCACCCCGCCCGGTAGTAGCTAGTCTGCTACATTACAAGGACAGAGACTTCTTGCTCCAGAAGGCGCGTACCGAAGGCCCATATCAGGTTGGAAACGGCAAGGTAACTCTATTCCCTGATTATACTTTGAATGTACAGCGCCGTTGAGCATCCTATATGTCGGTCAAAAAGGAGCTAAGATCCGAGGGACTACAGTAGGAGTAGTTTCTGTCCTGTAACTCCAGTTCTGTAGTAGGGGTATCTCTGTTATAGTCATAATCTAGTGAATAGTCCCGCCCATGTGCGAGGACCCCGGCAATCAAAAATAATCTCTTAAGTGGTCAGAAAATTGCAGAACTGCAAAGACACTTAAGAGAAAATTTAAAGACAAATAATGCAGTCTATATCCACAGGCTACACTGTCCAGTACTTCAACTAGAAATTCCACCAAAAATCCACAAACAGCAAAGCCTGTCCAGATTTCCCTTGCTTTAACAGCAAACACCCTCAGAAATGATAGAGAGGAAGGCATGGACAGACAAGCCCCATAGGCTGCCATTATGTGGCTTAAATAGGATACTGTGCCTTTAAGAGAACCTTCCAGAACCTTCTCTCAGTATCCCAGAATGCATAGCAGGTCCAACTTACTTTCAGTTCTTTTTGAAGGCGTAAAACGCCAGACCTGTCGCATTCCTTAAAGGAACATTTCTCTCCACCGGGGAGGCGGGAGGGCGCTTATGACTATAACAGAGATACCCCTACTACAGAACTGGAGTTACAGGACAGAAACTACTCCTTCTGTAGTAGGGGATCTCTGTGTATAGTCATAATCTAGTGAATAGAATGGCAAGCCCATCCCCACACCAAAGCGGCGGTGGAGAAAAGAGAATTAACGCCACTATTGCGCGAACAGATTTCGCAGCGAAGCCTGCCCAACCTGAGCGTCTGCCCTGGCATCAGTGTCCAGGCAGTAATGCTTAGCAAAGGTATGAACCGACTTCCAAGTGGCCGCCTTGCAGATTTCTGCAATCGGAACATTACGGAGCAAAGCTGTCGTGGCAGCTTTGCCCCTGGTGGAATGAGCCTTAGGCTTACCTCCTAAGGTCTTATTAGCTTTTTGGTAACATAGCTGTATGCAGGACACAATCCACCTAGAGATAGACTGCTTAGAGGTCGCAAGACCCGTCCTGACAGATCCATAATTGATAAACAATTGGTCAGACCTACGAATATCTTTGGTCTTATCCAGATAAAACTTCAATACCCTCCTAACGTCCAGGGAATGTAATGACCTTTCCGCTGGAGATGAAGGATTCTGAAAAAACGTAGGCAAAGTTATGGTCTGGTTGACATGAAAATCAGAAATAACCTTGGGAAGAAATTTTGGGTGAGTACGCATAACAACCTTAGCAGCATGAAATACAGTATAAGGTTCTTGGCAACACAACGCCTGAATTTCACTCACCCTGCGGGTTGATGTAATGGCCACGAGGAACGCCGCCTTCCAGGACAGGTGCTGCAACGAAGCCTTATGAATAGGTTCAAAAGGTTCCTTCATCAACCTGGACAGCACCACATTCAATTCCCATGAAGGCGAAGGAAGCCTGACAGGAGGGAACACTTTCTTCAAGCCTTCCAAAAAATCTTTGATCACAGGGATCTGGAAGAAGGAAGTCTGCGAAGGGCATTTCCTGTAGGCAGTCAAAGCAGCAAGATGAACCTTAATAGAATGGACATTAAGGCCAGACTGCGCCAACTGTAGAAGATAAGGAAGGATGACATCTTCCTTACAAGTCGTCGGATCATAGTTCTTAGACTTGCACCAGATACAAAATCTCTTCCACTTGTAAGCATAGGAAGTCCTAGTGGAAGGTCTCTTAGACTCCTTCAGTATGTCCATGCAATCTGCAGGGAGATTCAGATGACCATATTGCACTAACTCAGGAGCCATGCTGCCAACGAGAGGTTGGGGTGCAACATCAGCCCCCCGAACTTCGTGAGAAGGTCCGGCCTGCACGGCAGCCGAATGTGAGGAAGGAGAGACCGGTGAAGCAGGTCCGTGAACCACCACTGTCTGGGCCATTCCGGGGCAATCAGTATCATCCGCGCCCTGGACCGGGACAGCTTGATGAGAACCGTCGGAATCAGGAAAATGGGTGGAAAAGCGTACAGAAAGCTGTTCGACCAGTTGATCCATAACGCATTCCCCAGCATCCCCGGCTGGTAGTACCTGGAGGCGAAGTCTCGGCATTTGCTGTTTTCTGCGGTGGCAAACAGATCTACGTCTGGAGTCCCCCACCTTGCGAAGACTTCTCCTAGTACTTCGTCGTTTATGACCCATTCGTGGTTTTCCTGAATCAGCCTGCTCAGCACGTCTGCCTGAACATTCTGCACACCTAGCAGATGGGTAGCCGTTATCGTCAGTCCTCGAGCCAGAAGCCAGCGCCAGATCGCCTGCGCCTCCTGCGACAGGGTGCGTGACCTCGATCCTCCCTGCTTGTTGAGGTAATACATTGTGGTTGTATTGTCCGTCTGCACAAGGAGAGAGTCGGTCTGGAAGGACGGGTGAAAGGACTTCAGTGCCAAGTGAACAGCTCTGAGTTCCAGGAAATTGATGTGGTACGTGGACTCCGCCGGAGACCACGTCCCTTGAATCTGTAGGTCTCCCGAATGCGCTCCCCAGCCCTGGAGAGAAGCATCCGTCACGATAACCTGAGCGGGAATGTCCTTGTGGAAGGGAACCCCTCTGAGGAGATTCTCCGCTGAACACCACCACTTCAGAGACTGAAGAGCATGCAGAGATAGGCGTATCTTGTCGTCCCAAGATCCTCTCCTCTGATCCCACTGATCCTCCAAGCACTCTTGCAACGGTCTCATGTGCAGCCGTGCATGTGGCGTCAGGAAGATACAGGAGGCCATCGATCCCAGCAGAGAAGACACCGTCCTCACTGTCGTGGATGGAGCGGACATGAGAGCCCGAGCCTTCCGAAGTAGTGATAATCGTCGCTCCTCCGAAGGAGACACGCTTGCTGACAGTGTATCGATGGAGGCTCCCAAGTACTGAATGCACTGGACTGGAGTCGGAACCGACTTGGACATGTTGATGTGCAACCCCAGCTTGTTCAAGAGAACGCACGTCTTCTGGAAGTGTGTTTGCGCTTCCGCGAAGGAGGAGGCCTTGATCAACCAGTCGTCCAGGTAAGGGTAGACAAACACCTTGTTCTTCCTTAGGTGTGCTGCTACCACCGCCATGCACTTTGAGAATGTTCTCGGCGCAGACTTCAGTCCGAATGGCAGTACTGTGTATGGATAGTGATTGGCGCCGACTTGGAACCGCAGGAACTTCCTGTGTTTGTGTGCAATAGGCACATGGAAGTAAGCATCCTGGAGGTCGATGGCACACAGCCAGTCTCCCCGTTGCAGCTGAGGATAAATCTGATGCAACGACAGCATGCGAAACTTTTCTCTGCGAATCCATTTGTTTGCTTGTCGCAAATCCAGAATGGGCCTGAACTCGTTCTTGTCCTTTTTGCGAACCAGAAAGAAGCGGGAGTACAGACCTCTTCCCCTTTGAGACAGAGGTACGACTTCGATCGCCCTTTTCCTTAACAGGATATCGGCCTCCGACTGGAGCTCGCGCAACTGATACTGCGCGCTGACCGGAGGGATCGATGGAGGAGGGCTGGTGAACCGAAGACTGTATCCATTGCAAACAATATTCAGCACCCACTTGTCCTGAGTAATTTTTCTCCACTCTGCCAGAAAAGATAGAATGCTTCCCCCCACCGGAGCGGGTAACAGTTGACGGGGAAGTAAGTGCTCAGGGCCTAGACCCGGCCTGGCCCTTAGTCGCTGGTGCCGACTGATGGCCGCCTCTGCCCCTCTGGCGTTTCTGGAACGGTCTTCTGAACTGCTGCTGTTGTTGTTGCTGCTGTTGTCCAGAAGACTGGCCACGCCCTCTACCTTGACGACCGAACCGGCGTTGGAACGGACGGTACGTCTTCTTGGTCTCCTTGGGCTTCTCCAAACCCACCGCTGTGAGCGTCTCAGCCTCCGCCTTCATGCGGGCCATTTCGTCGTCAGCGTGCTTCCCGAACAGGGTTTCGCCAGAGAATGGTAGATTGGCAACCCTCTGCTGAGCGTCCGGTTTCAGAGACGTAAGGCGTAGCCAGGCATGTCGTCGCTGGTTTATTCCGTGGCAGAAACCATGCGCCGCCAGAAGAGGAGTCGGCTGCAGCGCTGATGACCTGATTCGCCACCAACATCCCCTCGTTAAGCACCTCCTGGAAGTCTTCCCGCTTGTCCCGCGGAAGAAGTTCCACAAATTGTTGAAGAGATTCCCAGAGGGCTCTGTCAAACCGACACCGGAAGGCCGTGGCACTAGCCGCCTTCATAGAGGTCGCCGAAGTCCCACAAACTCGTCTCCCAGAGGAATCCAACCACCTAGATTCCTTGTCTGGCAGAACAGTGGAGGAAGGCGTGGTGGCATGTTGTTTGCGCGCCGCCGTCACAATCACCGAGTCTGGAGGGGGCTCCAGCCGCAGAAAGGCTGGGTCCGAGTCGGGAGCCCGGTACTTCTTCTGCAGTCTAGAAGGCGCCGCCTTAGTCACCGCAGGAGTAAGGAAAAGATCCAGGGCCGGTTCTTCCAGGCCCGGCACCAGTGGCAGTAACGGCCGAGACAAGTGCTTCTGATGGAGCGTCTCAAAGATGACCGAGGTCTTCGGAGTGGGCACTGTCAAAGTAATGCCCAGTTTCGCTGCACCCCGTAACAGCACGTCCTGGAAGGACACCAGATCGTCGACCGGTGAGACCCGCGTGTCCGGCGAATCTGACAAGGTCGGGGAGTAGTCCCTGGTCCCAGACGACCTGGTCCGTGAACGAGACCTGTGTCTCCGGTGGCGCCGTCTAGATCGCGTCGAAGATCTATGACGCGAACGTTCTCTGCGCCCGGAGCGGGAGCGTGACCTCCCAGCACGTGGGCGCTCCACCGGTTTCCGTGGAGGCGTCATCCGTGGTTTGTCCCGGGGCTTCGGGGTAGACGTACCCTTAGGAGGTGTCGGAAGCAGAGGCAGGGACACTGACCTCGGAGGCCTATGAGGAGGAACTGGTGGCAGAGGCCGCCCCTCAGTAGACGGCGGAGGCAGGGAGGGGAGAGGCGGCTTAGCCGGAGGAGCCTCCTTCGGTAGAGGAGGAGGAGGGGTCACAGGCCTTAGTGGCGTATATACCACCGAGTAACTCGTGCCCGATGACTTCTTCGAGGAGGGGGCCTGTGAGCCAGACCCCCCCCCCCCGAGCGTGAGCGACGCCTCCGACGTCCGCCATCAGATCCGGCGTGACTTCTGGCGCCAGAATCCTTCTTGCGCCTCTTAGAGGAGGTTGAGACCCCAGGAGACGCTGATCTCTTCCTGCTCGACGTCGAGCGTTTCCCATGCGTGGAACGGCTATCTCTAGGCTCTGGCATCGAACGCCGCCTCCTCGACGTCGAGCGTTTCTTCCTCGACGAGCGGCCAGACCTCGACGGCGAGCGTCGACTCTTCTTTCTCGAAGACCGCTTTCTCACTGTCCTCGACGCCGAGGGTCCCCTCGACGTCTAACTTGTCGACGGCGACCGGCGGTGTCGCTTTGACGGCGAGAGCCGGTGTCTTCGTCGACGGCGATGCCTCGACGTCGACGCCGACGACGGTGACTTCGACGGCGGCCTGGCCAGGCCTCTCGACGTCTATTTCCCACGCTGTCTCGACCCGGAGCCCCGGGGATAAGGGGAACACACCGTCATCCCTCTCGACGTCGTCGATGCTATCGACGTCGACGGAGACCGGGATCTTTTGCTGGTCTTCCTGCCTCTGGGGAGCCCCCCAGAGGCCTCAGCAGGGGCAGAGGGAGCCTTCCCAGCCTGCCCAGACCTACCTGCAGCCTCCAGACGCCTCTCCTCTAGGCCTTGGAGCCTACTCTTAAGTCTTTCCCTCAGGGTCCTTGTAGAAAAGGCCTGGCAGATGTCACAACCTTCAGGGACATGCTCATCAGGGAGGCAAATAATGCAGACGTCGTGTGGATCAGTCTTGGCCTTCCTTCCACATGCTGGGCACTTGTCGAATAAGGCAGGCATTTTAGAGCCCTAAAAGCCTGAACAAACACACAGAAGTGAACAGGAAACACCAAGAATCAAAGCAGAACACTTTTAAAACCAAAAAGTGTCAAAAAACTCCAATAAACCCCTGAAAAGGGGAGAGCTCAATGCACAGGGTCCTGTAAGCAGGAGCCGGAAAAAAGAACTGAAAGTAAGTTGGACCTGCTATGCATTCTGGGATACTGAGAGAAGGTTCTGGAAGGTTCTCTTAAAGGCACAGTATCCTATTTAAGCCACATAATGGCAGCCTATGGGGCTTGTCTGTCCATGCCTTCCTCTCTATCATTTCTGAGGGTGTTTGCTGTTAAAGCAATGGAAATCTGGACAGGCTTTGCTGTTTGTGGATTTTTGGTGGAATTTCTAGTTGAAGTACTGGACAGTGTAGCCTGTGGATATAGGCTGCATTATTTGTCTTTAAATTTTCTCTTAAGTGTCTTTGAAGTTCTGCAATTTTCTGACAACTTAAGAGATTATTTTTGATTGCCGGGGTCCACGCACATGGGCGGGACTATTCACTAGATTATGACTATACACAGAGATCCCCTACTACAGAACTCCCTGTTCTCCGCCAAATTGAGAATAGTTGTGGATGGTAAAACTCAGTTCTAAGACACCCCGAACGAGGCATGGACGTGGTTGGAATCCTACAGGGCTGGAACGGATCGAATGGGGTTAAGGGATCCAGATTCTTTGGAGGATCATCAACTTCGCAAGCAACAACGACTTCGACATAGACTGAGGGGTCCGCGAAAATCATCAACATCACAAACTGAGGTAGAATGGCAGGGGGTGCTGGAAGCGGTGTCGGCACTATCGGGAGACCTGCTGACCCAATCACCAGAGGGTACGGACTCAGAAAAGGACAGGACACAGTCGGACGCTGAGACGTCGGAAGCGGACAGTCTACGAATGCCGCAGGTCACTCCGGCCACAGCTGATTGACTGTTAGATGAGTAATAGTTTGCAATTTGGGAAATTGCTGTTGGACTGGTGGGAGGCAATGGGGAGCTTGTGGTCACTATTGTGGCTGCGGGGCGTTGAAGTTTGATAGCCCATGGAGGGGGGGGGGCTTTCGTAGGTCGCTCTGTGGCACAGCACCGGGACAATTTGTGGGGGCTTAACTGATCCTGGAGTGGTGCACGGGAGGGAAGGGGATTCTGTGTGTCTCTGGGGAATCTGGGCAGGGTTAGTCTTGGAGTTTACGTGGTCGCCTGTTGGCACCGAACACCCCCCAACTGCCCATAAGGCATGCCTGCACGGACTACTGGTGGGCTTAGATGTGTGTGGATTGTTGGTATGGTTTTGACGGGGACTGGCAGTTTTGTTCTAGGACCTGTTCTTAGGGGTGGGGGGGGGATGTTGGGGATATGGTTGGGAGGTAGGGGCCACTGGTGTGTATATGCTTACGCAGGGCGAAATGTGGAACTTGGTCTGCTGTGATGGGGGCGTTACCTGATTTGCATTGTGTCACTTGGAATGTGAGGGGACTGCACACTATGACGCGGCGCCATAAAGTCCATGCATATTTAGTCAGAAGAGGAGTACATATAGCACTGCTACAGGAAACCCACCTTACTAAAGCAGAAGGCCAGGCGCTACAGCGCAGGTGGAGGAGCCAGGTTTTTAGCACGTTATATTCTGCATTTGCACGGGGCGTTGGTTTGGGTGAAAGCAGGGGTCCCTTTTCAGGTCAAGAAACAGACAATAGACCGAGAAGGTAGATTTGTAGCGGTGGAGGGGCGATTACATGGTAGGGACATAGCGCTGTGTAGTGTATATGCACCAAACATAGACCAAGCTCGCTTCCTAGACCGCATGACAGGCACATTAGCACATTACTTTGCAGGCCCAGTGGTGCTGGGAGGGGATTTTAATTCCATAGCTGATATATCTCTGGACAGATCACACCCCCTTGGCAGATTCCCCCATCCGTAGGCTGGCCAAATATAGGCTGGAATGGCAAAATAGATGGAACCTAGTAGACATATGGCGCAACCACCACCCACAAGACCGGGACTATTCCTTTTTCTCAGCGATGCACGAACTACACGTTATGTTAGAAACAGTTTATGATCCACATTGATAGTTCCTACCATAACGCTCTGAATATTTGACTAGGACCCTGTCCTACCATAACCCGCTGCTGATTAGCATGCTCTGGATGGCAGTGAGATTCGACATTCCCACTTTGAGATTGCGAGCCGAGACATTAGATGATCCGGTTTTCTAAAGGGAGGTTGGGGAAGGGATAATGCACTATTTTACGGAAAATGAAGGGACTGCTTCTACTAGAGCAGTGAAGTGGGACACCTTTAAAGTGCTGATAAGGGGGGTTGTATTAGCAAGCATGTAAGAGTGCGGAAGGTTCTACTACAGGATGTGGACAAGGCGAAACGCAGACTGAGGGCAGCCAAACAATTTTTTTTTTTTTAAAGTAGGTAACAAATAATTTTGTGCACTGTAGGGATGAGCAGATTGTTGTTTGGGGTACAGTAGTGAACAAAGTGCTTCCACTTTGCAGTGTAGCGTGTGTGTGTGTGTGTGGGGGGGGGGGGGGTGGGGGAGGGACGGGACTACGTGTGGCCCACTACGCCGGCCACAACCATGACCCAGTCTTCTCCTCCAGCAAGCACATCTCCTTCAGCCACTCCACCGGATTCCACTGGACTGACCACAGCTGCATCCACTTCAACTTCAGAAGAACAACGACCCAACACCACCCGCAACAGATTCCTCGCAGGAGCTGGAGCAAGATCACCACCGAGCAGCTCACCACCTCCCTCCGCCAGAACCCTCCCGCCAGCACAACGAACCCCAACGAAGCAGCCGGCAACCTCACACAGTGGCTCACCAACTGCGCAAATGACCTCGCACCACTGAAGAACCCTCCCAGCAGACCCGGCTGGAAGAAAGCCTCCTGGTTCACCGACGAACTCAAGAACTCCAAGAAGAACTGCCGCACCCTCGAGAAAGCCTGGCGTCACGACCAGACCATGGACAACATGACTGCCCGCAAACACCACCAGCTGATCCGCACCACCAAGAAGACAGCATTCACAGAACGACTGAACAACAACGCCCACAACAGCAAGGAACTCTTCAGCATCGTCAAAGAGCTCTCCAACCCCAGCGCTGGAAACAACGACATCACCCCCTCGCAAGACCTCTGCGACTCACTCGCCTCGTTCTTCCACCGCACGATCTCCGATATACACAACAGCTTCGGCGCACCTACCACGCACCCAACCACCGAACCAGCGCCCCCCACCACCACCCTCTGCACCTGGACCCTGATCAGCACCGAAGACACCACCCGCACGATGAACACCATCCCCTCCGGATCACCAACCGACCCCTGCCCCCACCACATCTTCAACAAGGCCGACTCCATCATCGCACCCCAACTCCGGGACATCCGCAACACCTCCTTCAACACCGCCACCTTCCCGGAAATCTGGAAGCACGCCGAGCTCAGCGCCCTCCTGAAGAAACCAACAGCAGACCCCACCGACCTCAAGAACTACAGCCCCATCTCGTTCCTCCCTTTTCCTGCCAAAGTCATCAAGACCGTCAACAGACAGCTTGCCGCCTTCCTCAAGACGAACGGATCCCTCGACCCCTCGCAGTCCGGTTTCCGAGCCAACCACAGCACCGAGACCGCCCTCATCGCAGCCACTGACATCAGATCCCTGCTCGACAACGGGGAAACAGCGGCCCTCATCCTCCTGGACCTCTCTGCAGCGTTCAACACTGTCTGCCACCGCACCCTAGTGCAGCGCCTCAGCAACATCGGAGTCCAAGAAAAGGCACTGGAGTGGATCATATCGTTCCTCGACCGGAAGAACCCAGAGAGTCCGGCTCCCCCCGTTCACATCCGAGGCCACCGAAGTCATCTGCGGCGTACCACAAGGATCATCACTCAGCCCAACCCTCTTCAACGTCTACATGAGCCCTCTCGCAGCCATCGCACGCAAACACAACCTCAACATCATCTCCTACGACGACGACACCCAGCTGATACTCTCCCTCACCAACGACCCCGCCACCGCCAGAACCAGCCTGCATGAAGGGATGAAAGACGTCGCCGAGTGGATGAAGTACAGCCGCCTGAAACTGAACTCAGACAAGACGGAAGTCCTCATCCTGGGATCATCGCCGTCCACCTGGGACGACTCCTGGTGGCCGCCTGCCCTGTGCAGCGCATCCAAACCAACTGACCATACACGCAACCTGGGCGTCATCCTGGACTCCTCCCTCACAATGACCAAGCAAGTCAATGCAGTCTCATCATCCTGCTTCAACACCCTGCGCATGCTCCGAAAGATCTTCCGATGGATCCCCACCGAAACCAGGAAGACGGTTACCCAGGCCCTCGTCACCAGCCGCCTGGACTACAGGAACACGATCTATGCTGGAACCACAGCTAAACTCCAAAAAAGACTCCAGCACATCCAGAACACCTCAGCACGACTCATAAGACATCCCGCGCCGCAACCACATCTCCACCCACCTGAGACCTGCACTGGCTCCCCGTCAACAAGAGGATCACGTTCAGACTCCTCACCCACGCACACAAGGCTCTCCACGACTTGGGCCCGATGTAGCTCAACAGCCGCCTCACTTTCTACACACCCACGCGCCAGCTCCGATCCGCCAGCCTCGCCCTCGCCTCCGTCCCAAGAATTCGGAAGTTCACCGTCGGAGGAAGATCCTTCTCCTACCTGGCAGCCAAGACATGGAACTCCCTTCCCCACTCACCTACGGCTGACACAGGATCACCTCTCCTTCAGGAAACTACTCAAGACCTGGCTGTTCAAGCAGTAGCGACAACCCCCCCCCCACCCCCCCCCAGCGCCTTGAGACCCTTACGGGTGAGTAGCGCGCTATACAAATGGTATGATTGATTGACTAGTTGTGAGAAGTTGGCCTGATATGCAGTGCTCACTATTCTAGTGAACACTATGTATCAGTCCAAACAACCCTTATTGATGTTTGGTTGTAAGTCAACCTGATAGACCAGCTATCCTAGTAGCATGGACACGTGCAGTCTTTAGGCTAAACTCTAGAGGGCGTGTTAAGCCAGCTGTTTTACCATCACATATACCCCTTGAACACCAAGTGAAAGGACACCACACAAGTTATGAAAAATAAAGTATATTTATTTATAACAAGACTACCCTGGCTCTTTATGAGACAGGGAGCTAAGCACACAACAAAACTCTTAAGAAAATACTTAAAGTCGCACAATTTACACAAATGCCCGAGGGGCACGAAAAACCATATACTATACAAGTGGAATGCAGAATACTAGCAGGTAAGTAACTATTCTCATAGGCTTTAGAATCGCTAGGACTGGACTACTGAACCTTTAGATTACAAGCAGGAGGCCTAGGGACGTCGTGTGCAGAGTGGGAACTCTCACACGTAAGGCGGGAAAAAGTCTATGGAGGCTAGTAAAAGCAAAGTTAGTGTTTTCGGGCGAACCCGACTAGGTAGGTCAAAAACGAAAGTGGTTCTAGACACTTAGAGAGTTGGACTATGCTGGAGCACCGGAGTACTCGGTTTACCTAGCCCAGGGGCTGCGGCTGCATAGGGTTCAAATGTCGTCGGGTTTCTTCGTTGATGAACCAGGAGGATGAAGAAAGAAGTTGCTGGCAGGCGACCAGTGAAGAAGTTCTTGGGGATCCAAGCCTGGATCGGAGAAGAGGAAGACCTGTAAGCAGAGGGGACCAAGTTCTGAATCACTAGCCAGTGATTTAGGTGGGCACCAGAGTGGCACCGGACGAAGTCACCTCAACCAGGTGAGTGGGCGCTGCAGTCTCTCGGACCAGGAGGCGTTGTCGGCGACCAGGATGGAGGTGCGAGCTGTCCCACGAAGATATCTGCTGTCGACGTCGCTGGACCCAGGATTGGGGCAACAAGTCTTGGCAAATGCAAGCCCACGCGGTGGACTCAAAATGGCGTCTGGAGTGGACCAGGAGGGTCCAGGGTGCTCCTCTTTTGGAGGGGAGCAAGGGCCAGTCTGGAGCAACCAGACCAGTGGTGTTTGTCATCGAAGTTCGTCGTCAGAGGGCCACTAGCCAACGGGCAAGAGACCTGGACAACGCGGTGAGCAGCAAAGAGCAGAAGGGCCCCACGCAGATCTCGTGGATGCAGGGGAGCTGAACTTCGGTGCTGGAGCTGCTCAGGGTTGGGGCTTCTCTTACCCCAAAGCACTCGGTCGAGGGTCACTCGGGAGTCGTGCTGGTCAAGCGTCGTGCAGTCTTGGAAGATGGCCGGTCCCTCGAGGTCTCGTCACACCCACGAATCACAGCTGGGCTGATGATGCAGGTAGAGGTCAGAGGTGCCAGGGAAGCCGGTTCTCGTCGAGCTGGGCAGTCTTGATCCGGTGAGGAAACTTACAGCAGACCGCGATGCTTGGTTGGTGCCTGCTGCTGCAGGGTGACTACTCCTTAGTCACAAGGGAGAAATCTTAGGAAGAAGTCTAGAGTTCCTTTCGTGGAAAGTAGTTTCAGGATTCAAAGATGATCTAATTTGGAAGGGGGCCTGCTCCTACCTTTATTCTGCAAAAGGGGGCTGGCACGCGACTAAGTCCTGCCCTATGGGTGGGACTAGGAGGGGGGTGGTTACACCCCTCTCCTTTGCCGGGCTTTTCCCCAGATCAGGGGCTGGAGTGCCCCTGGAACTGGTTCAAGCCGGCCTATGCATAGTGAGCACCGGGGTGCCACTTGCAGTCACCTTCCTCTAAAGCCCTGCCTACCTAGGATACACAAAATCCTGTCTGGGACGGTGCTGGCACCGCCCCTGGCAGGAAACCCTTTGTCCTTGCCTCCTGCGCTGGAAGGACTCCCAGCAGCAGGGGGGCAGACTTGTGTCTCGGTGGCAGCATCCATCTTGTGGAGCTGAGGCTATGTCTGACTTTAACCGGGGTTACGGGTTACCAACATGTCGTGTCCCTCTAGAAGGGTGGAATGCTAACCCCGTCGCCAGAATTGGCGAGGGGTTAGTATTCCAATTCGTATGACACCTTACTCGACATGTTTTGATAATGCTATACCAGAGTTAGCATTTAACCGCGAGGTTGATAATGCACTTAAGAGTATATGGTATAGCGTTATCATGGAACAGCTATTAGGACTTGGTTCCGCAAGCTGCAAACTGGCTCAGCTCATACCAGAGCACCATTTCACATTATTCCACGCACTCTGCCTTCAGGATTGTTGAGGCCTGCCATAGGAGTGACTGAGAGGAATATATGTGTCCATTTTAGGTTTAGATATAGGAATACTATATCTAAAGCAAAGGGTGATTACACCACCTTGCCCCAGCTGTCAAGCAGCCAGTTGTGTCTGATTTAGTTAGTCAACTCAGGGGTGGCATAATACATGCTGCAGCCCCTGGGAGACTTCTGGGTGCACCTCAACCCTGGGTACAGGGACTTGGAGAGGACCCAATGCCAATTCAGTACCTGGGTACAATTTGGAGTAGAGAGAACAGCTAGGCTGTGGGTCTGATTAGCAGGCCCACAGCCAGGGAAAGTCGTAAACCAGTGAAGCAAAAAGCAAAAAATCTGGGTGATCATAGGATTGCAGACCCTACTTTCCTACATGACCCCCCCCCCCCCCCCCCAAACTTGGGGACAATAAGCTAACCTTGATCAGGTGAGTCTTCTTGCTCTAAGTGGAAATACCTGGAGAGCCCCATCAGCATTGCCATGATCAGTACCAGGTCTATGCTCCACTGTAAAATCCATCCCCTGTAGGGAAATGGACCACCTAAGTAGTTTGGGGTTTTCACCCTTCATCTGATTTAGCCCTAAGAGGGGCTTATGGTCGGTCTGAATCTTAAAGTGAGTGCCAAACAAGTATGACCTCAACTTTTTCAGGGCCCACACCACAGCAAAGGCCTCCCTCTCAATAGCTGACCAATTTTTCTCTCTGGGGGTCAGCCTTCTGCTAATAAAAGCAATGGGCTGGTCGTTACCATCAAAATTCAGCTGAGATAGAACAGCTCCCACACCCAACTCAGAAGCATCTGTTTGGACAATGAAGGTCTTGGAGTAAACTGGACTCTTTAGGATAGGTGCTGTGCACATGGCCTGCTTTAAGTCATTGAATGCTTTCTGACAGCTTGCTGTCCACTGAACTTTCTTTGGCATCTTTTTACTTGTCAGTCATTAAGTGGAGTCACAATGGACCCATAATTCTTGACAAATTTCCTATAGTACCCAGTCAGGCCCAAGAAAGCTCGAACCTGAGTCTGGGTGGTTGGAGGAGCCCAGTCCTTGATGGCCTGTATCTTGCTCTCCAAGGGTTGAACCTGGCCTCCACCTACAAGGTGGCCCAGGTATACAACCTGTGTCTGCCCTATCTGGCACTTAGTGGCCTTGATAGTGAGACCTGCCTTTTGCAGTGCCTCTAACACTTTCCTCAGGTGGACCAGGTGATCCTCCCAGGTGGAACTAAAGACAGCTATATCATCAAGATATGCTGCACAGAAGTCATCCAACCCAGTGAGAACTTGATTCACCAGCCTTTGGAAGGTGGCAGGTGCATTTTTCAAACCAAAGGGCATTACCACAAATTGATAATGCCCACCAGGGGTAGAAAATGCTGTCTTGGGCTTGGCCTCCTCAGCTAACCTGATTTGCCAATACCCAGCTGTCAGGTCAAATGTACTTAAGTAGTTGGCAGAAGCCAATCTATCTATAAGTTCATCTGCTCTTGGTATTGGGTGGGCATCAGTCTTAGTGACTGCATTGAGTCCTCTGTAGTCTACGCAAAACCTCATCTCTTTCTTACCACCCTGGGTGTGAGGCTTTGGCACTAGAACTACTGGGCTAGCCCAAGGGCTATCTGAGGGCTCAATGACTCCCAGCTCCAACATTTTCTGCACTTCTGTCTTGATGCAGTCTCTGACATGATCAGGCGGTCTGTAGATTTTACTCTTGACAGGCAGACTGTCTCCAGTGTCAACTTCATGGGTACACCAATCAGTTTGACTGGGGGTCAGAGAGAACATATGTCTAAAGGATTGCAGAACTTGTCTACAATCCTGTTGCTGATGTTCAGAGAGGCTGCCACAAAAGACAACACCATCTACTGATCCATCATCAGGATTCTGAGTGAGCAGGTCTGGGAGAGGGTCACTCTCTTCCTCCTGTCCCTCATCTGTGGCCATGAGCAAGCTCATGTCCTTCCTGTCGACATATGCCTTGAGCCCGTTCACATGGAGCACATTGAGGGGGCTCCTGGGAGTTCCAAGGTCCACCAGGTAGGTGACCTCTCCCTTTTGCTCAATGGTGGTGTGGGGCCCAGACCATTTGTCTTTGAGTGCTGCTGGGCCCACTGGCTCCAGCACCCACACCTTCTGTCCAGGCTTGTACACAGTCAGGACAGCCTTCTGGTCATGCCAAGCTTTTTGGAGTTCTTGGCTGACCTCAAGGTTTTTAGATGCCTTTCCATGTATTCAGCCATCCTGGAGCGGAGACCAAGTACATAGTCCACTATGTTGGTTGCAGGCTTTTTGAGAGGTCTCTCCCATCCTTCCTTCACCAAACACAGGAGTCCTCTTACAGGATGCCCATACAGAAGTTCAAAAGGGCTGTAGCCAACCCCCTTCTGTGGGACCTCTCTGTAAGCAAACAAGAGGCAGGGTATCAGGACATCCCATCTACGCCTGAGCTTTTCAGGTAGTCCATGAATCATCCCTTTGAGGGTCCTGATGAATCTTTCAACAAGACCATTGCACTGTGGATGATAGGGTGTGGTGAACTTGTAGTTGACACCACATTCCTTCCACATTGCAGTCAGATATCCTGACATGAAGTTTGCACCTCTGTCAGAAACAACCTCCTTAGGGAAGCCCACTCTGGAGAACACTCCAACTAGGGCTCTTGCCACTACAGGTGCTGTAGTGGTCCTAAGTGGAATAGCTTCAGGATACCTGGTGGCATGGTCCACCACCACCAGTATAAACTTGTGCCCTGATGCTGTCTGGGGTTCCATTGGACCAACAATGTCAATCCCCACTCTTTCAAAGGGGACCCCCACCACAGGTAGTGGTATGAGGGGGGCCTTTGTTGTGCCACCTGACTTACCACTGGCTTGGCAAGTGACACAGGAGCGACAAAACTCCTTGGTATTCTCATTCATGTGAGGCCAGTGAAAGTGTGAGACAAGCCTGTCCCAAGTCTTTGTCTGGCCTAAGTGACCTGCAAGGGGAATCTCATGGGCCAAGGTGAGAAGGAAACCCCTCTGAGACAAGGGGATGACCAGCCTCCTGGTTGCACCAGGCTTGGGGTCTCTTGACTCAGAGTACAGGAGTCCATCTTCCCAGTATACCCTGTGGGCACCTGTGGCATTCCCTGCAGCCTCAGCAGCAGCCTGCTGTCTGAGGGGTTCAAGGGAAGGGCAGTCTAACTGTGCCTTCCCCAGGTCTTCTCTGGAGGGTCCCCCTGAGCCCAGAAACCCAACTTGATCAAGTTCAAGCTCTTTAGGCTCAGTTTCCCTCAGCTCTCTCAGATCAGCCTCCTCAGAGACTTGATCCTCAACCTGGGGCAAGGGGAAGGCAATGCCTTAACCCTACTGCTCTTCTTCTTGGAAGGTGTCTGGTCCATGGTTCCAGGATCCAGCACCTGTTCAGTGGGGCATCTTCTGGCCTGTGACCTAGTCACAGCAAGCACATGTGCTGGCAAGCCTAACATTTCCATGTGAGTCCTCTGCTCCACTTCTGACCATAGGGATGACTCCAAATCATTGCCCAACAAACAATCCACTGGGAGGTCTGAACTAACCACAACTTTCTTTTGGCCACTTACCCCTCTCCAGGAGAAAGCAACAATCGCCATACTATGACTGGTAGTGACGTTGCTGGCATTGGTCACCAGGAAATCTGTACCTGGCATGATCTGTCCAGGGTCCACAAAGTTAGGTGTCACCATGGTGACACTGGCACAAGTGTCCCTATAGGCCTGAGCCATCTTGCCATTATCAAAGGTGTCTGCCTGTATTTGCCCAAAGTATTGGGACTGACATCAGGGGACATATCCATATCCCCTGTACAGACAAGGACAGCCTGAGTGAGTGTGCCAACTAAGTTTTCAGACCCCTCAGTTCCCAAGGTTAACCCAACTATTCCCTTGGGAGGTGCACTACCACTACTGACTGTAATAGGGGGTGCAGTTGCCTTAGGGGCCGTAGTGGTAGGAGTTTGCCCTCCTCTTTTGGTGCACTCACTAAACCAGTGAGACTTACTTTTACAGTACTGGCACCACCTTTTTGACTGGCCTTCTTGAGTCTTCTTTTTCTGCTGTGAAGCCTGACCCCCACAATCTTTGGTTTGTTGGGGACCTGTTGAAGACTTCTGGTCATTTTGTTCACTCTTGTTACTACCCTTCTGGTCTGCTTTCTTCTGACCACCCTGGTTCTGAGTCTGGTTCTGCTTGACCCTTGTTCTGACCCATCTGTCTGCCTTCTTTCCCAATTCTTGGGGAGAGGTCAGATCTGAGTCCACAAGGTGCTGATGCAAAAACTGGTTCTGACAGTTATTTAAAATCTGCTCTCTCATGATCAGATTGTACAACCCTGTATTATCAGTAACCTTACTGCCCAGCAACCAGCCTTCCAAAGCCTTAGTGGCACAATCCACAAAGTCAGACCAATCCTAAAACTGAATTTTCTGGGTATCCCTGAACAGCAACCTGTACTGCTCAGTGGTTAAGCCAAACCAATCAACCAGTGTATTTTTCAGGACTTGGTAATTGTTAGCATCCTCAACTCTAGTAGTGAGAAGCTTATCTCAACCTTTGCCTTCAAAGGAGAGCCACAGTATAGCTGCCCACTGACTTTGGGGGATGCACTGGACAGTGCAGGCCCTCTCCAAAGCAGCCATCCACTTGTGGATGTCATCCCCTTGTTTAAAGGGGGGCACTATCTTACTCAGGTGTTTAGTATCTAAACTCCTTTCTTTATCTCTTGGGAGATTGCTGCCACCAGTGGGGACTACCCCACTCATCTGCTGCTCTCTAGCAAAGGCAAGCTTCTCTTTGGCCAGGGCTAGTTCTTCCCTTTCAATCCTCAGATTAGCCTGTCTCATCCTTGCTTCATGCTCTATTCTCTGAGGGGAAGTCAATCAATAGAGTGCAGAGATCTATTGGAGTCCCTAGAATGAGATCTATCTCTTCTAACTCCAAGGTTAGGCCTTATTAGGGTCAGCACTGGGGGTCCCCCAGCTCCTTCCCTAAGTAGGTCTAAGTTGGCCCTAGTAAGTCTGCTGACTAACTCAGACCTCTTGTTTGCCTCATCCCCAGAGAGTTCCTCTTGATCCTCCTCCTCAACTCTATCTTCAGTGTCAAGGAGGTCTGGATCACCACTGGTACCCTCTAAGGCGAGGAGACCAGAGGAACCGGCTATCATCAGAACCTGCACGACACTGATCCAGCACGACCGCCGAGGGACCCTCGAGTGGGTGCACTGGGGTAAGAGAAGCCCCAACCCCAAGCAGCACGAGCACCGAAGTCCAGCCCCCCAGCATCCACCGGATCTGCGTGGGGCCCTTTTGCTTCTGTGTTGCTTGCCACGTTGTCCGGTCACTTGCCCGTTGGCTAGTGACCCTCCAGACGACGTCCTACGTTTGTTTCACCGCTGGTCTAGCTCCTCTAGACTGGCCCTTGTCTCCTCTTGAAGGGGAACTTCCTCGGACCCTCCTGGTCCACTCCAGACGCCATTTTGTGTTGCCACGTGGGCTTAACTTAGCCAAGGCTTGTTGCCTCCTTCAACTGATCCAGCATCGCCAGCAGCAGACCTCCGACGTGGGACAGCTCGCAGACCTTCAGCCTGGTCGACATCAGCGCCCTGGTCCGTGTAGCAGCAGAATCCAGTGTCACCTCTTCACCTGGTTGAGTGACCTCGTCCGGTGCCCTCCTGGTGCCCACCTAATCACTGGCTAGTGATTCAGAACTTGGTCCCCTCTGCTTACAGGTATCCTTCACTGATCCATCCTTGGATCAGCCCGGAACATCTTCACTGGTCGCCTGCCAGCAACTACTTCCTTCAGGCTCCTGAGCATCAACGAGGATTCCCGACGTCACTTGAACCCTGTGCAGCCGCAGCCCCTGGGCTAGGTAAACAGAGTACCACGGTGTTTTAGCACAGGTCCACTCTCTAAGTGTCCAGATCCTTTTTCGTTTCAGCTCTACCTAGTCGGGTTCGCCCGATAACACTAACTTTGCATTTTACTAGCAACCATAGACTTTGTCCCGTATTATGCGTGAGAGTTTTCACTCTGCACACGACGTCCCTAGGCCTCCTGCTTCTAATCTAAGGGTTCAGCATTGTAGGCCCAGCGTTTCTAAAGTCTCTGACAGTAGTACTTACCTGCTAGTAATTTCGCATTCCACTTTGGTAGTATATGGTTTTTCGTGCCCCTCGGGCATTTGTGTAAATTGTGCGACTTTCAGTATTTCTTTAAGAGTTTTGTATTGTGCTTAGCTCCCTGACTCAAAGAGTTCAGGGTAGTCTTGTTATAAATAATGAATATGCTACTTACCAGTATGCATCTGTTCTTGGCATGTAGGGCTGCTAACATTCATATCTGTTGCATTAGATCGCCGCCTAGTGTTGGGTCCGGATGATCGCACATTGTTGTCCTGGAAGAGTCTTCGAAGTATCCTGAGATAGGTGGCTCCTCCCCTGGACTACAGTGCGCATGGGCATCGGCTCCATCCCCAGATTGTTTTTAGCCATTGTGGCAGAGATGGAGTGTAAAGTGTAAAGGATGTCCATGCTAATGATTGAATGCAAGAGTATGTCTGCAGCTGCGACAGGCACCGGGGAGGAGGGTGGGCGATATTAATGTTAGCAGCCCTACATGCCAAGAACAGATGCATACTGGTAAGTAGCATATTCAGTTCGAGGCATGTGGGCTGCTAAATTCATATCTGTTGCATTGAATACATAGCAGTCCCTCCATTAGCGGCGGTTGCCCGTGCCAGCTGCAGAAACCTGAAAAAGTGTCTTGAGAACAGCCTGCCCAACAGCTGCCTGCTGTTTGGAATGCACATCAACACAGTAGTGCTTTGTAAAGGTATGTGGTGTAACCCATGTGGCTGCTCTACAAATGTCCTCTAAAGGAATGTTCCCCAGGAAAGCCATGGATGCCCCCAATTTGCGTGTGGAGTGTGCCCTTGGGGGTATTGTTAAGGTGCGTTTAGCCTTTTGATAGCAGATCTGGATGCACTTAACAATCCATCTGGCTATTCCTGCTTTGGAAATAGGGTTGCCCTTGTGCTGTGGCGAGAAGGCAACAAAAAGTTGTTTTGTTTTTCTAAAGGGTTGTGTCCTGTCAATATAGTACATCAACGCCCTTCTAACATCCAAAGTATGGAGCATTCTTTCCGCCACCGTTTGTGGGTTTTGGAAGAATGCAGGCAAGTCAATAGTCTGGTTGAGATGAAACTGTGACACCACCTTCGGAAGGAATTTAGGGTTAGTACGTAGTACCACCCTATTTGGATGAATTTGTATGAATGGCTCTTGTATTGTGAGCGCTTGCAGCTCACTAACACGTCTCAGTGACGTAATAGCAATAAGGAAAGCCACTTTCCATGTTGGGAACTGGAGTTCACACGAGTGTAGTGGCTCAAAAGGTGGTCCCATCAGCCTGGTGAGGACCACATTGAGGTTCCACACCGGAGCTGGCGGTGTCCTTGGGGGAATGACTCGTTTCAGACCTTCTAGGAAAGCCTTAATGGCAGGCACTCTGAAGACAGAGAGATGTTGCCGGTTCTGAAGGTAAGCTGCTATGGCGGATAGATGTATCCGAATGGAAGTGTAGGCTAGATTGCACTTGTAAAGATGTAACAGATAGCAAATGATGTTAGGGATAGATGCATCTAGCGGGTTTATGTTATTGGCTGTACAGTGAAGAACAAAACGCTTCCATTTAGCAGCATAGCATGCTCTGGTAGTCGGCTTCCTTGCCTCCTTGATGATGTCCATGCATTCTGGAGGTAGGTGAAGGTAGCCAAACTCTAGGACTTCAGGAGCCAGATCGCCAGGTTGAGCTGTTGCGGATCTGGATGCTGAATGTCTCCATGGTTCTGCGTCAAAAGCCTGGGCGTTAGGCGCAGCCTTTGATGCGGCACCACCGAGAGCTCCAGAAACGTGGTGTACCATGCTTGGCGTGCCCACGTTGGAGCAACTAGGATGAGTGTCATCGAGTGCTGCTTTAGTTTTCTCGCCACCAGCGATATCAGAGGGGCTGGTGGAAAAGCGTACGCAAATTTGCCTGACCAGTTCATCCATATCGCATTCCCCTGCGATTGTGGGTGAGGGAACCTGGCGGCAAAGTGTTGGCATTTTGCGTTTTCGTTTGTGGCAAACAGGTCTATCTCCGGATGACCCCACTGCTGGAAGTACGGGCGGAGTACTGATGGGTGTAACTCCCACTCGTGAATTTGATGGCTGTATCTGCTGAGCAGATCCGCCATCTGATTGTCCTTGCCCGGGAGGTGTTCTGCCATGAGGAAAATGTTCCTCTGAATGGCCCACTTCCACATGCTCTGAGCCAGATGAGACAGCTGTGGCGAGTGGGTGCCTCCCTGCTTTTGAATGTAGTACATCGCTGTCATGTTGTCCGTCCGGACTAACACTACCTTGTTGCACAGATGTACATTGAAGGACTTGAGCGCCATGAAGATTGCCATCAGTTCCAGATAGTTGATGTGCATCTTCTGTTGCTGCGTCGTCCATAGTCCCTGCACTGTGTAAGTGAGCAGATGAGCTTCCCATCCCTGGAGAGATGCGTCCGTCGTCAGGGTAATCTGTGGCACTGGCTCTTGGAACAGTCGGCCCTTGCAAAGGTTGTGTGGAGTCCACCAATGCAGAGAGTTGAACGCCCGACTGGTAACCAACACTAGGTCTGTCAACTGTCCCTGAGCCTGTGTCCACTGGTTTGCTAAGCACTCCTGGAGCGGACGCATATGTAACCGTGCGTGAGGGACTATGAAGATGCAGGAGGCCATCATGCCAATCAACTGCATGAACACTCTCGCTGGAAGCGAGTGTTGTGGTCTGAACCTTTGGATCAGAGATTGCATGCTGTCTATCCTGACCTGGTTTGGCTGAGCCATAGCCGTCAGGGTATTGATCGTCGCGCCCAGAAACTGCCGGACATGTGCTGGCTGAAGGTGCGACTTCGGGTAGTTCAGCGAGAAGCCCAGATTGTGAAGGAGGTGAATGGTAGTTGACATGTCCGCGGCGCACTGTTGTTCCGACTTGGCTTGAACGAGCCAGTCGTCTAGGTAGGGGTAGACATGGATATTCTGCCTCCTGAGGTGCGCCGCCACCGTCGCCAGACACTTGGTAAACACTCTTGGGGCGGTGGTCACTCCGAAGGGTAGGACTTTGAACTGATAATGCCTGCCTTGGATAGTGAACCGGAGGTATTTTCTGTGGGATGGGTGTAGTGGTATGTGGAAATAAGCATCCTTGAGGTCTAAGGTTGCTAAGAAGTCCCCTTGGTTTAACAAGGGAAGAATCTGTTGCAGTGTAAGCAATAAGGAAGTACAGGGAATATACCCCTGTGCCTTCCTCCTCCACTGGCACGAGCTCGATTGCGCCTTTTTGCAGCATCACCACTACCTCCTGCTGCAATAAGTGCAAGTGCTCTGCGGACATAGGCCGCTGCCTTGGTGGAATGTTGGGTGGAGTGGACGTTAACTCTAGACAATAACCGTACTGGACAAGTTTTCGTACCCACCTGTCTGTGGTGATGTTTGTCCAGAGCGGCAGGAACTGCTGTAGTCTCCCCCCGACAGGTGTTAAATGGTCGGGGGGCAGTGACAGAGAGTCACTGTTTGTTTGGGGCAGAGGAACGGGAGTTTTTGTTTCCTCTGCCACGTCCTTTGGTGCTGTTTCCTCGATAACCCCCTTTATTCTGCTTTGGGTAGGAGGACTGTGCTCCACCTCTAGTGAACTGTGATTGTTGACCCATCTGTCCTCTGGTGACTCCATGTGCACCTGAGCGACGAAAAGTGTTGCCCCGGAATTGTTGTGATTGAAGGGCCCCCATAGACTTAGCTGTTTCGTTGTCTTTCTTAATCTTTGAGGGTGGTGTCAACATTAGGACCAAACAGTCTATCAGGATTGACGGGTTGATTGAGTATGGTCGTTTGAATGTCCGGTTTAAACCCTGATATGCGTAGCCACGCTTGTCGTCTCAGCATGACGCTAGTGTTAATAGCCCTAGCTGCTGTGTCAGCGGCATCAAGTGCACACTTAATGGCTGCGTTGGAGATGAGTTTGCCCTCCTCTATAAGCAGTTTGGTAGCCTCTTGAAACAGCGAAGGCAGGTGTTCTAAAACTTGCTCTAGGGTGTCGTAATGCGCCCTATCATAACGTGCCAACAGTGCTTGTGTATTCGCAATCCGCCAGAAATTTGCAGCTTGCGCCGCTACCCTTTTGCCCCCTGCCTCACGCACTTTAGACTCCTTGTCTGGGGGAGGAGCTTCACCCGTCGTCTGGGAGTTTGCCCGTTTGCGGGCATTCGCGACCACAAGAGAGTCTAGTGGCAACTGTCCCCGAATGTATGCAGGGTCTGCAGGTGCTGGTCTGTATTTCTTTTTGATGCGTGGATTGACCACCCTCGCCCTGGTAGGCTCTTTAAAGATGTCCGCAGCATGCTTAAGGACACCTTTGAGCATAGGCAGTGTCTTTTCCGAGACTGAAAAAGTGTCAAACAGAAAATCTTCCTCCACTGGGTCAGCATGCATGTCCACATCATGATTAGCAGCTGCCCGTTCAATGAGTGCATGAAAACCTGCAGAGTCTTCTGTTGGGGATGCACGTGCACTGAAAGGCTGTGGGTCCTGCCCCACAATCTGTATCCCTTGGTCGCCTATGTCGTCATAGGAATCCTGCTGTGCATCGGGTTCATTGATGGGGAAAGTGTACTGGTCATCTTGGCCATAGTCCTCTCCCTCAGAGTGTTCGGGGGAAGGTGTCGGACTCCTTCTAGGAGGAGGCTGGATAGGTTCAATCAGGACTGGAGCGTCCTGTGCAAGCCTCTTCTTCTTCAGTGGGATAACATAAGAGTCCACTGGGTGGGAAGTGATCTTCCTCTTGTAAAGGGTCAACTTGCCCGTGTGTGCGTCGATAAAACGCTCCGAATCGTCTCCGGAGTCGAGTTGTCGACCCGATACTCCAGCAGACGTGGACGAGTCCGATGTCTTTGGCGCCGTCTTTGGCGCAAAGGCCTTTGGTGCCTCCTTTGGCGGCAGAAGGAAGAGAAGTTTGCTAGCAGGCTTCGCCGGCATGTCCATCGGCTTCTGTTGCGACGGCGCAGGAGCCGACGTCGTAGAGGCCTTATCCCGAATTCTCTGGAGTGAAGCGGCGATGAGGGATGCTTCACCCACGGCGTCACTCGGCGCCGACTAGGAGGCCTTCACCTTGCCTTCGGAACCGACGTCTTGTGGTCCCTTCGGAGTCTTAGACGTCGATGCTGCAGCCGTAGACACCGAGTCCTTGGACCGATGTGTTGAGCTTCCGCTCTTTGATCCGTGGGATCGCACAGGCTCCGTGTCAACCACGCGTCTGACTAGCGACGTCTCAGTCGGCACCGGAGTCTTGTCGCTGGCTTTGGCGGACTTTGACGGCGTCGTCCCGGTCGACCCGTGCCGGACGACCTTCTTAGAGGATGCCTCCTCCGTGGACGACTTCGGCACTGTCGAATCGACAGTTTTCTTCGACTTCTGTGGACCGGAGGCCGACGGAGTCGATGAGGTAGCAGGCTTCGGTGTTTTCGGTGGAACGGCCGCCATCTTAGATGCACTCGAATCCGTTAGTTTCGGTTTCGTTTTCGTGTCGGCCATTTTAGGTGTAGTCGATACCGTTTGTTTCGGTTTCGGTACGGGCTGCGTAGCAAGTATGTCCGTGGCCGGGCCTGAAGGCGGGGCCGTGGCTTGCGGTACGGGGTCTTGGGTAAAGCCGAGTGGCGATCCCGTGACCCGAGCCTGATCCGCGTAACCTTCGGGGCATAGCTCATCCCCTGAGCTATCTTCTGCGGCCCCATAAACTTCTTCGACGTCCCCTACCTCGTCGACGTATTCAAGGCCTTGATCCACGACTCAGTCGTCATCTTCCGGATCCGCCTCGACCTCTGTCGCGGGCGGCGAGATGTCAAGATGATGGCTTAGGCCCTCTTCTTCCAGTTCGCCGAAGATGTTCTCTGGAGCCGGGGCCGCTTGTCTGGCCTCGAGGCGCACCGCGCGCCGAAGCTTGAGCGTCTTCTTTGACCTGAATCTGGAGCAGGCCTTGCAGTTGTCCTCGTTATGGTCTGGCGAAAGGCATTTGTTACAGACCGGGTGCACGTCGATATGTGGGTATTTGGACCCACAGACGGGACAGTATTTAAACGGGCTCCGCTCCATGCTGAAAAGTTCTGGTCGTGTTGCGATGAGAAGGCCTCGATGTCCGAAGAGTGATACGACTCCGCAGATTCCGACTCAAAGAGACGGAAGAACTCGAGACCGTACGCAAACAATACCGACGTAATGAAACTAAGGCCTTTTGGCCGTAAAAAAGCTAGTTTTCTCGGTTCCGACAGAGAGACGTCGAGACCGCATCCGAACCCAATGGCGGAAAAAAACAATCTGGGGATGGAGCCGATGCCCATGCGCACTGTAGTCCAGGGGAGGAGCCACCTATCTCAGGATACTTCGAAGACTCTTCCAGGACAACAATGTGCGATCATCCGGACCCAACACTAGGCGGCGATCTAATGCAACAGATATGAATTTAGCAGCCCACATGCCTCGAACATATACTTTATTTTCATAACAACTTGTGTGGTGTCCTTTCACTTGGTGTTCAAGGGGTAAATGTGATGGTAAAACAGCTGGCTTAACACGCCCTCTAGAGTTTAGCCTAAAGACTGCTCTTGTCCATGCTACTAGGATAGCTGGTCTATCAGGTTGACTTACAACCAATCATCAATAAGGGTCGTTTGGACTGATACATAGTGATCACTAGAATAGTGAGCACTGCATATCAGGCCAACTTCTCACATGGCTGAGTGGCTGAAAAAGACTGAAGCTGATCCAACACCTGTACTTTAAGGGCAGGGGAAGTCTTTGCCCAGAACGGAGTTGAGAACTGCCCCTAGATAGGGCTGGATTTGAAGAGGCTCCAAGTAGGAATATGTGGCATTCATTATAAACCCTAAACTGTGTAGGAGCTAAACTGTGGCCTGGGTGTCAGCCAGGCCACAGTCTTGCCTGCTTGTGCTCTCCATTAGCCAGTGATGTAGGTAGTGGAAAATGTAAAGTCCCTTCCTGAGGAACAAGTTACTTACCTTCGGTAACGATATATCTGTAAGAAACAGTAGTTAGTATTAGATTCCTCACCTTAGAAAATCCCCAGGCGTCAGATTGGATCCGGAAATGTTTTGCGTAGCAGTACCCTTGCGCGTCGGTAGGCGTCGTCTGCGGCTCCGCGTCCGCCTCTCCCATGTGGCCCCCCCAGCCCTGGAGGGACACGTCCGTCACAACTATGTGCTCCGGTTGGGGTAGGGAGAGGGATCTGCCGCTGACCCAATCGCGGTCCGTGAGCCACCCCTGCAACGGTCTTGCAGTGCCCTCCGAGATCAAGACATGGTCGGACAAGGTGCCCTGATGCTGAGCCCAATGAAACTTCAGGTCCCACTGCAGAGCCCGCATCCGCCACCGGGCGTGATGCACCAGAAGGATGCAGGAGGCCATCAGCCCAAGAAGCCGCAGCGTCAACCTGACCGACAATCGAGATAAAGGCTGAAAGATCTGAATCAGAGCCTGAATATACCGAACTAGCTGTTCGGGAGTTTAAACCCCAAACTGTGCTGAGTCTAGAACCGCTCGGATGAAGAGGAGCTTCTGAGAGGGACACAGGTGTGACTTCGGCACATTGATAGAGAACCCCAGCAGGTGCAGGAGGTCGGCCGTAGTCTGGAGGTGGCTGAAGACTGTCTGGGGCGAGCCCGCCTTCAACAACCAGTCGTCGAGGTAGGGGAAGACTGGAACCCCTAACCTGCGCAGATGAGCTGCGACCACCGCCATCACATTCGTGAACACCCGTGGGGCGCTGGTAAGGCCGAAGGGGAGCACGGTAAACTGAAAGTGTTGGTGGCCTACCGTGATCCACAGATAACGCCGGAGGGCCAGCAGGACGGGGATGTGAAAATAAGCGTCCTGCAAGTCCAAAGCTACCATCCAGTCTCCAAGGTCCAGGGCAGCTAAGACCTGAGCCAATGTCAGCATCTTGAAAGAAGCAGTTGATGTTCCGTAGGTCCAAGATAGGGGTAGGCCCCCTTTGACCTTCTTGGATACCAGAAAATAATGGGAGTAACAACCACACCCTACTTCTGGCCCAGGAACTCGCTCGATGGCCCCCTTGGCCAAGTGGGCCGTAACTTCCTCTTGTAGAAGTTTCAAGTGATCCCCCGACATGCGGTGGTACTGCGGTGGCATGGCTGGAGGAGACGCCTCGAAGGGGAGGGAGTAGCCTCTTCGGTCTATTTGCAGCACCCACCTGTCCGATGTGACAGTGCGCCAGTGGTGGTGGTGATGGCGGACCCTGCCCCCCACTGGCGTCACATGGGCCTGAAAGCACGGACTAGGACGGCGGATGCTGCAGGGGTAGGTGTGGACTGGCCTCGCAGTTGTCCCCGACCGCCACCACAGCGGTTCCCACATCCGCCACCGCGCTGGATGGTAGTCTGCGGCCCGTGGCTGGCAGGACGTGTGGGAGCGCCCCTTCCTTGGCCACGAAAGGCAGCCGTTTGCTGGCGCGGGGCCGAGAGGCCCAAGGACTTGGCCGTAACCCTGGAGTCCTTAAAGCGCTCAAGTGCATGGTCTGCCTTGTGGCCAAAGAGGATACGGCCATCAAACGGCATGTCCATAAGGGTGTTTTGGACATCAGCCGAAAAGTTGGCGGACCTCAACCAGGCGTGGCGACGAATCGCCACCGTCGTTGCCATCGCTCTGCCCAGTGAGTCAGTGGTATCCAGCCCACACCGGATGGAATACGTTGCCACATCTCGACCCTCCGCAAGGGCTTGGGGGAGTTTAGTCCGGACCTCCTCCGGACATTGTGGCAGCACGTCCGCGACCGTGTCCCACAGAGAGTGGGTGTAACGGCCCAAGAGGCATGAGGTGTTGACTGACCACAATCCCAAACTCAGGGAGAGGAGAGAAGGAATATGCTACTTACCAGTATGCATCTGTTCTCGGCATGTAGAGCTGCAGAGTTGTACACTTAGCAATACATCGCCACCTGGTGTTGGGCTCGGATGATTGCAGGTTGTTGTCTTCTTGGAAGAAGTCTTTTGTAGTCACGAGATAGGTGACTCCTCCCTTGGACAATACTGCGCATGGTCATCGACTCCATCCTCAGATTGTTTTTCGCCATGATGGGAAATGATGGAGTTAGTAGAAGTAAAGAGAAAGGATGTCCATGCGTGTGCATCTAAGTAAGATGAGTACTGGAACGGATAAAGTCCCGGGGAGGCGGAAGGGCGTGTACAACTCTGCAGCTCTACATGCCAAGAACAGATGCATACTGGTAAGTAGCATATTCCGTTTGAGGCATATGAGCTGCAGATTGTGCACTTGGCAATGATTGTGCAGCAGTGTCTCCCCTAGCGGTGGTCACTTGTATCAGTTGCAGCATACTGAAATAGTGTTTTAAGGACAGCTTGGCCTACTGCAGCTTGCTGCTTGGCTTGCACATCAACAATAGTGTTTAGTGAAGGTGGGTGGTGTAGACCATGTTGCTGCCTTGCATATGTCCTCTAGTGGTATGTTTCCTAAGAAAGCCATAGAGGCTCCTAGTTTGCGAGTGGAGTGCGCTCTAGGAGGAACTGCTGGTGTACGTTTAGCTTTTTGATAGCATATCTGAATACACTTTACAATCCATCTGGCAATTCCTCCTTTAGATATGGGATTGCCTTTGTGTGGGGGGGGAGAGAAAAATACAAATAGTTGTTTTGTCTTTCTGAAGGATTTAGTCCTGTCTGTGTAGTATAATAGAGCTCTTCTAACATCTAAGGTGTGTAAAGCCCTTTCTGCAACAGAGTCCGGTTTTAGAAAAAACACAGGTAGCTCTACTGATTGGTTAAGGTGAAAAGGAGTAATAACTTGGCAGGAATTTTGGATTGGGTCTAAGAACCACTTTGTTCGGGTGTATTTAAAAAAATGGTTCTTCTATTGTGAATGCTTGTATTTCACTAACTCTTCTGAGAGAGGTGATGGCAACAATGAAGGCAGTCTTCCTTGTTAGGAATTGCAGTTCACACTTAAGTAGAGGTTCAAAAGGGGACCCATAAGTCTTGTAAGGACCGCGTTGAGGTTCCAAACTGGCGCAGGTGGTAACCTAGGTGGGATTATTCATTTTAATCCTTCCATAAATGCTTTTATTGCAGGTACTCTAAAGAGAGATAGATTCTGTCTATTTTGTGAATAGGCTGCAATTGCTGCTAGATGAGGGTGTATGGAAGACAAAGCCAAATTGAACTTTTGTAGATGTAGAAGGTAGCAAATAATATTTTGGATGGAAACATCCAGTGGATCAATGTGATTGTTACAGTATATTGCAAATCTTTTCCAATTAGCAGCATAACATGCTCTGGTAGTGGGTCTTCTAGCTTCTTTAATTATGTTCATACAGTCTGGTGGTAAGTTTAAGTAGCCAAACTCTAAGACCTGGAGCCAGATCGCCAAATTCACTTGGTTTGGTTCTGGGTGCCTTATTTCTCCATGGTTCTGTGTTAACAGGGATGGCGTGAGCCGTAATTTCTGATGGGGAACCAGTGAGAGATCTAGTAGCGTGGTGAACCACGGTTGACGTGCCCATGTGGGGGCCACTAGTATTAGTCTGAGAGACTGTTGTCTGAGCTTGCGTACTACTAGTGGGATGAGTGGGAGAGGCGGAAAAGCGTACGCAAATCTGCCTGACCCGTTAATCCATATCGCATTTCCCTCCGACCGTGGGTGTGGAAACCTGGCGGCGAAGGTTGGGCATTTTGCATTTTCGTGGGTGGCAAACAGATCTATCTGTGGATGCCCCCACTTTTGGAAGAATGGTTGGAGAACTTGTGGATGCAGCTCCCATTCGTGAATCTGTTGTGACTGACGACTCAACAGATCTGCTATCTGATTGTGAATTCCTGGAAGGGGTTCTACTGTCAGGTGTATGTTTTGAGGGATGGCCCATCTCCAAATGTTCTGTGCAAGCTGGAACAGTTGCAGAGAGTGTGTCTACCCCCTGTTTTTGTATATAGTACATGGCTGTCATATTGTCCGTCCGGATTAGTACAGCTTTGTTTTGTACTTGAAACGTTTTGAGTGCTAGGAAAATTCCTAGCAACTCTAAATGGTTGATGTGGAACTGTTTCTGTTGATTGTTCTATTGGCCTTGTGTGGTATAATGCAAGAGATGGGCTCCCCATCCTGTAAGGGATGCATCTGTCGTGAGCACTATCTGTGGAACTGATCTAGGAACGGCCGTCCCTTTGTCAAATTTTTGGTGTTCCACCACTGCAGAGTGCGATATGTACGCTGTCTACCAACACCAGGTCTGTGAGCTGACATTGAGCCTGATTCCACTGTTGTGCTAGGCATTCTTGTAGTGGGCGCATTTGCAGTCTTGCGTGAGGAACTATGAAGATGCAAGACGCCATTGTAGGAAGGTGGATATCGGACTATGGTTACCCCCAACTTTTTGCCTAGTGTTTTGCTGGTTTCTGACTTAGTTGGCCTGGGATCCTGCTATTCAGGACCCCAGGCTTCCTGCTCTCTCTGTTAAAATGGACTCCATGTACCTTAGGTGCATTTACCAATTGGTACTGGGCCACCTTATCAGTCCCTGTACAGTGTACCTTAGGTATACAGGGCATAGGTGTACCCAGGGCCTACCAGGGGCGGAAGCATGTATTATGCCACCCCTGGCTGGCCATCTAAAACTGACAACTGGCTGCACGACAGCTGGGGAAAGGTGGTGTAATAACCCTTTGCTGTATATATAGTATACCTATATCTAACCCTAAAATGGACACATATCCTCCTATCAGTCACTCCTATGGCAGGCCTTAACAATCCTGAAGGCGGAGTGCTTGGAATTATGTGAGATGGTGCTCTGGCATGAGCTGAGCCCGTCTGCAGCTTGCGGAACCAAGTCCTAATAGCTGTTCCATGATAACGCTATACCATATACTCTTAAGTGCATTATCATCCTCGCGGTTGAATGCTAACTCTGGTATAACATTATCAAAACATGTCGAGTAAGGTGTCATACGAATTGGAATACTACACCCTCGCCAATTCTGGCGACGGGGGTAGCATTCCACCCTTCTAGAGGGACACAACATGTATGTAACTGTGAACCCCGGTTAAAGTTAACTCGAGCCTTAGCATCACAAAATGGATGCTGCCACCACAGACACAAGCCTGACCTCCTGCTGCTGGGAGTCCTTCCAGCGAGGGCGGCTTGGACAAAGGGTTTCCTGCCTTGGGAGGTGCTAGCACCACCCCAGACAGGATTTTGTGTATTGGGTAGGATAGGCTTGAAAGGAATGATACATGCCTGGGGCACACAAGGTACCCTGTGCATACACCGGTTCAAACCAGTTGCTGGGGCACTCCAGCCCCAGCTCTGGCGGGAAACCGGACAAAGGATAGGGGGTGTAACCACCCCCCCTTCCTGGTCCCACCCAGGGGAGGGACCTAGTCAGTAGTGCAGCCCCCTTTAGCAGGATAAAGGTAGGAGCTGGTCCCATTCCAAATGAGATTAATCCTGAACTACTCTACAAGAAGAAACTCTGGACTTCGACGTTCTGCTCCACAGAAGACTGAAGAAATCTCCCTTGTGGGCAAGGAGTGTCCACCCTGCATCTGCAGGCACCATCAAGCGTCCAGCGGCTTCACTTTGTCGTCTTCCCTCGAGGATCCAGACTTCAGAGCCAGACGAGACCCGGATTCCCAGACCTCTCCGACCTCAACTCACATCTGCAGCAAAGCTGAGACCCGTGGGTGCGACGAGACACGTGGGACCGGCCATCTTGAACGAACCTGCACTTCGCTTCCAGCACGACTCCCGATGTAAACTCGACCAAGTGCTTTGGGGACTGAGAAGCCCCAGCCCCGAGCAGCCCCTGCACCGAAGATCAGCCCTCCAGCATCCACGAGATCTGCGTGGGGCCCTTCCGCTTGTTTGCTGCTCGACGCATTGTCTGGTCACTTGCAGACTGGCTAGTGGCCTCCTAGACGACGAACCTTTGAATCTTTGCTGCTGGTCTGGTTGCTCCAGACTGGCCCTTGCTCCCTTCCAAAAGAGAGGCACCCCGGACTCTCCTAGTCCGCACCAGACGTCTTTTCCCTTCACCGCGTGGGTTGCCTTTGCCAAGGCCTGTTGAGTCCAAACCCGGATCCAATACCGCCGACAGCGAGAGCCTGCGTGGGACAGCTCGTGCCTCCATCCTGGTCGTCGAAGACGCCTCCTGGTCCACGTGGCTGCAGAGTCAAGCGTCCACTCTTCACCTGATCGCGACGACGACATCTGGTTCCTTCCTGGTTCCACTCCAGTCACTGGCTAGTGACTTTGAACATTGTCCCCTCTGATTTCAGGTCTTCAGCTTTCCTGATCCACCCTTGGATCACACCGGACATCTTCCTCCTGGTCGCCTGCAGCATCTTTTCTTTCAGGCTCCATAGACTTCAACGCAGAAACCCGACACGACTTCCCACCTATGCACCTGCAGCCCGTGGGTGAGGTAACGAGAGCATTTCGGTGCTCAAGGGTAGCTTGACTCTCCTAGTGTCTAGATTCACAGTCGTTTTAGTCCTAACCAGTCAGGATTGTCCGTACTCACCTTTTTCTTGAACTGGACTGTCCATAGACGTTGTTACGCATCCCGCATGTGAGTTCACACTCTGCACACGCGTCCCGTGGGCCTCCTATTACTTACCTAAAGTTAGGGTAGAGTGGTCCCAACGATCCTACAGCCTCTGGACAGCTCCATTCCTTCTATCGATTTCCTTATACCTTTTACTTAGTATATGGTTTGCCGTGCCCCTAGGGCACCATTGTAATTTCGTGCAACTTATCGTATTTTTCCTAAGAGATTGTCATGTGCTTAGCCCTCTGACCTCAAAGAGTGCAGAGGTGTTTGTTATTAATAAATATATTGTTTATTTTCATAACAACCTGTGTGGTGTCCTTTCATCTGGTATTCAAGGGGTTATATTGTGGTAAAACCGCTGGCTTCACATGCCAAAAGAGTTTAGCCTAAGACTGCTTTGTCCATGCTACCATTAGGATAGCTGGTCTATAAGGTTGACTTACAACCAATCACCATAAGGGTTGTTTGGACTGATACAAGGTGATCACTAGAACTAGTGAGCATCATATATCAGGCCAACTTCTCACAACCCAACTCGCGAAAGCCCCGTTGCTGGCTTTGTTAGGGTAGGCTAAGGTAAGTGACTTGCCACCATCTGGACTGATGCCTCTAAAGAGAGCCTCTGCTGATAAGGGACCTGCAAAGCACCCATTGTCTCTCGGTCCATGTGTCTTTCTTGACTTGAAGAGAAGACACGCAGATCCAGGAGTGGTGCCGCAGGATGACTATGGGGTTCACACTCCTTGCAGCAGTATAAGCTACATCCCAAAACACACTCAATCATGGCATTAGAGCTACCTTGCCTTCTCCAACCAGCAACCCCACCCCCAGCTGCATGAGCCCCTCCATCTCCTCCCAGGTGGCTCTATTGTACCAGGAGAGGAGGCCTACTGAGCTGGTGATGCGTCTTGGGGCTTGAGAATTGTCGAGGATCCATGGCCTTTGTCTCTCCTCTACTTCCAGGCCTTGGCTCTATGTCAATCGGCGTTCAATTCCTCTTACGCAGTCATATGCTGGAGCTGAGAACCATCCCCAGGAGGATGGGCATCAGGCCAAGTGCTGAAGGCGGCAGCAGCATTGCCACTAGGCTCAAGGCTTGTTGTGGGGGGGGCCTCTGACATGCAGCTGCTTATGAGAAATTGTGAGGTTAGGGGCATTGAGAGTACTCACACATGGCATAGTCTGGAGACTATGAGGTAGATACAGCATCCTCGGAGCCTCTTACTCTAGGAAACTCACCAAACACTTTGGAAGATATGTACTTTGGGCTGGGCGTCAGGAAATTTGAGACTTGCCTAACGCCACCACCTCTTCTTCAGTGCTCAGAGGATTGGCTTTGCCAAAAATATCTAGTGTGTCCTAAGAGGACTGTCAATACAGACTGTGGGCACGCAGCACGTTTGCCCAAAGACGTATGGTCTTTTTACTGCAAAGGAATGAACAGCAGCCACAGCAGCTCTTGCTGTGCTCCTTGAGAGAAACAAGTCGAAGAAGTGCGAGATGGGCCACGAATATTTAGAGTGGCACTGAGGACTTCTGGAAAAGGTTGTCCATTCCAGCATGCAGTACGCCGAAGGGCACAGAGGCCTGGTCGCACATTGTCGATGCAATAGAAGTATGGAACCAGTGCCATACATTCAAAAGCACATTTTTTCTTGTGACTGGGTGAAAGACAATGGACTTGAGGATGCAACAGGAACAGACTAATTAAAACCAGAAGCACACTGGATCAAGTCCAAACCAAAGAAAAGTAACAATGGAGTTTGACCATGCGCATAGACGAGCCAGAGGAGGAAGTCACCTAGACTTCTTAGAAGAAATACTTGCAATGTCTTCGCCCAACACTAGATGGCGGGAGTATGTAGTGCAAGCGTAAATACTGCCACACATGCTATGAACATTAGGTTCACTTGGAATACAGGGGTTGCCTGAAAATTGTGAACATCAACATGAAAAGTAAACAAATATGTTCCAGTCAAGTGCATACATTGTTTGAATATGCAAAACAGTCACAAATCAAAATGCATAATAGACTGCAGGCTTGAGAATAAGCAAGGCTTAAATGAATGACTAGTGAAAGCATATAATGACTGGAAATGCTGCATGAGTAATCTCACACAAAACAAAATATAGTCCAGAAAAAAAGTTACCTGTAAATACTGCATCAGACTCTTGCTTCTCCACAGACGCCCACAACTTCCCGGCAGTACGGATAGCATACTCATTGGCAGAGGTAATCGGGGGAACGTCCTCAAGGAGCTTTACATCCTTTTTGGGGACAGAAAGCTGTTCATCCAAGCTCTTGAGACGGTCTTTGTCCTTCAACAGATTGCCTGGTTTCAAGTCATTGATATCCAAAGACAGGTTCTTACAGAGAACCTCTATCTCAAACTTTAGATTGAGCTGGAAATGGGACAAGGTAATCACAATGGGGCATTTAATGAATAGTTCAAAGCTAGTAACAGGTAGAAACAAAGATTCAACTAAGCAGATTCCCATTATGCTATACAAGTATGTGAGAAAGTGGCTCTATATATACTGGACAATAATGAAGTACAGTGTGTATAGAGTCCACAAACCCCAAAGGTATAACAGAGGTTAAAGTCAGGACTGACCTTACTCTCAAAAGTGGTAGCTTGGTCGTGCAGTAAGGCAGTACCAGAGGGCTGTGCAAAGCATTTGTTGTACACACTCAGTCAGCAAAGGATTTCACACACTCAAAGACTGAACTCCAGGTCAATGGTTTTTATATCCAAAGATTTAGTGGTTTTATTTTTAGAACCAACAGGCATAAAAATATACTTTGCTAGATATGAGAACTCATATGTAATTACTTCGCAAGGAAGCAATAAAGTTGGTGAACACAATAGGTACAGGAGTTGCTGAAGGCAACTCAAGTCTAGACACACTTTAGCATTGAGCTCGATGGATTGTTACCATAAAAGTACAGTTGATTACAGTACAGATTACTTTAGTAGTTCCTGTAGGAGAGTAGGGTCTGCTTCCTATGGTCACCCCCACTTTTTGCTTTTGCTTTACTGGTTTTCAACTTAGATGTGGCTGTGGGCCTGCTAATCAGAGCCACAGCCCAGATGCACTCTCTCTAAATTCACACCATGTACTCTAGGTACATCCACAATTGGGAATCGGTTCACCTTATCAGCCCCTGTAGAAGTGTACCCTAGGTACTCAGGGCATAGGTGTAACCAAGGCCTTCCAGGGGCTGCAGCAGGTATTATGCCACCCCTGGCTGGCCAATCAACTGGCACAACTGGCTGATTACTCAGCTGGGGCAAGGTCGTGTAATCACCCCTTGCTTAGGTATAGTATTCCTATATCTACCCTTATATATAGACACACAGTAACCTATAAGTCACTCCTATGGCAGGCCTTAACAATCCTGGAGGCAGAGTGCTTGGTTATGTGTGGGATGACAGAGCCTGTCTGCAGCTTTCGGAACCATGTCCTTATAGCTGTTCTATGATATTGCCATACCATATACTCTTAAGTGCATTATGAACCTCGCGGTTAAATGCTAACTCTGGTTTGGCTTTATCTAAACATGTCGTGTAAGGTGTCATACGCTTTGGAATACTACCCCCCTCGCCAATTCTGGCGACGGGGGTAGCATTCCACCCTTCTAGAGGGAGAAGACATGTTGTTGCTGACTATTCCGTTTAAAGTTAACCAGAGCCCCAGCGTCACAAAATGGACGCTGCTGCCACAGACACAAGTCTGACCTCCTGCTGCTGGAAGTCCTTCCAGTCACGGAGGTTTGGACAATAGGTTTCCTGCCTGGAGAGGTGCGAGCACTGTAGGAAGGTAGATCCCTGACTATGGTTGCCCCCAACTTTTTTTGCCTGGTGTTTTGCTGGTTTTCTGACTTAGTTGACCTGGGGCCCTGCTATTCAGGACCCCAGGCCTACTGCTCTCTGTAAAATGGATTCCATGTACCTATAGGTACATATCTAATTGGATACTGAGTCACCTTATCAGTCCCTGTACAGTGTACCTTAGGTACCCAGGGCATAGATGTGCCCAGGGCCTACCAGGGGCTGCAGCATGTATTATGCCACCCCTGGCTGGCCATCCAAATTTGACACAACTGGCTGCACGACAGCTGGGGCAAGGTGGTGTAATCACCCTTTGCTTTAGATATAGTATTCCTATATCTAACCCTAAAATGGACACATATATTCCTATCAGTCACTCCTATAGCAGGCCTTATCAATCCTGAAGGCAGAGTGCTTGGAATAATGTGAGATGGTGCTCTGGCATGAGCTGAGCCCGTTTGCAGCTTGCGGAACCAAGTCCTAATAGCTGTTCCATGATAACGCATACCATATACTCTTAAGTGCATTATAATCCTCGCGGTTACATGCCAACTCTGGTATCGCTTTATCAAAACATGTCGAGTAAGGTGTCATACGAATTGGAATACTAACCCCTCGCCAATTCTGGCGACGGGGTTAGCATTCCACCCTTCTAGAGGGACACGACATGTTGGTAACCTGTAACCCCGGTTTAAGTCAGACCGAGCCTTAGCTCCACAAAATGGATGCTGCCACCGAGACACAAGTCTGCCCTCCTGCTGCTGGGAGTCCTCCCAGCCCTGGAGGCAAGGACAAAGGGTTTCCTGCCAGGGGCAGTGCCAGCACCGTCCCAGACAGGATTTTGTGTATCCTAGGTAGGCAGGGCTTTAGAGGAAGGTGACTGCAAGTGGCACCCCGGTGCTCACTGTGCATAGGCCGGCTGGAACCAGTTCCAGGGGCACTCCAGCCCCTGATCTGGGGAAAGCCCGCCAAAGGAGAGGGGTGTAACCACCCCCCTCCTAGTCCCACCCATAGGGCAGGACTTAGTCGCGTGCCAGCCCCTTTTTGCAGGATAAAGGTAGGAACTGGCCCCCTTCAAAGGCAGATCATCTTTGAATCCTGAAACTACTTTCCACGAAAGGAACTCAAGACTTCTTCCTAAGATTTCTCCCTTGTGTCTAAGGAGTAGTCACCCTGCAGCAGCAGGCACCAACCAAGCATCGCGGTTTGTTGCCAGTCTCTCCTCCGGATCAAGACTGCTCCAGCACGACGAGAACCGGCTTCCCTGGCACCTCTGACCTCAACCTACATCATCAGCCCAGCTGTGATCCGTGGGTGCGACGAGACCTCGAGGGACCGGCCATCTTCAGAACTGCACGACGCTTGTCCAGCACGACCACCGAGTGACCCTCGACCGAGTGCTTTGGGGTAAGAGAAGCCCCGACCCTGAGCAGCTCCAGCACCGAAGTTCAGCCCCCCTGCATCCACGAGATCTGCGTGGGGCCCTTCTGCTTTTTGCTGCTCACCGCGTTGTCCAGGTCACTTGCCCGTTGGCTAGTGACCCTCTGACGACGAACTCTAACGACAAACACCGCTGGTCTGGTTGCTCCGGACTGGCCCTTGCTTCCCTCCATCAGAGAAGCACCCTGGACCCTCCTGGTCCACTCCAGACGCCATTTTAGGTCCACCGCGTGGGCCTTGCATTTGCCAAGACTTGTGGCCCCAATCCTGGGTCCAGCGACGTCGACAGCAAGTACCTTCGTGGGGCAGCTCGCACCTCCATCCTGGTCGCCGACAACGCCTCCTGGTCCGAGAGACTGCAGAGCCCAGCAGCGCCCACTCACCTGGCTGAGGTGACTTCGTCCGGTGCCATCCTGGTGCCCACCTAAATCACTGGCTAGTGATTCAGAACTTGGTCCCCTCTGCTTACAGGTTTCTTCTTCCCTGATCCAGGCTTGGATCACCACGAACTCCTTCACTGGCCGCCTGCCAGCAACTTCTTCCTTCAGGCTCCAGGATCTTCAACAAGGGTTTCCGACGCAACTTGAACCCTATGCAGCCGCAGCCCCTGGGCTAGGTAAACTGAGTACTCCGGTGCTCCAGCATAGTCCAACACCCTAAGTGTTCGGATCCACCCTTGTTTTCGACCCACCTAGTCGGGTTCGCCCGAGAACAGTAACTTTGCAAAGTGCTAGTATCCATAGACTTGTTCCCGCATTACGCGTGAGAGTTCCCACTCTGCACACGGCGTCCCTAGGCCTCCTGCTTCTAATCTAAGGGTTCAGCATTGTAGGCCTAGCGTTTCTACAGTCTAGAAAAGTATTACTTACCTGCTAGTAACTTCGCATTCCACTTCTTGTGTATATGGTTTTTCGTGCCCCTCGGGCATTTGTGTAAATTGTGCGACTTTCAGTAATTCTTTAAGAGTTTTGTTGTGTGCTTAGCTCCCTGTCTCATAAAGAACCAGGGTAGTCTTGTTATAAATAAATATACTTTATTTTTTATAACAACTTGTGTGGTGTCCTTTCACTTGGTGTTCAAGGGGTAATGTGATGGTAAAACAGCTGGCTTAACACGCCCTCTAGAGTCTTAGCCTTAGACTGCTCGTATCCATGCTACTAGGATAGCTGGTCTATCAGGTTGACTTACAACCAATCATCAATAAGGGTTGTTTGGACTGATACATAGTGTTCACTAGAATAGTGATCACTGCATATCAGGCCAACTTCTCACAAGCACCACCCAGACAGGACTTTGTGTATTGGGACAGGGAGGGCTGAATAGATTGAGAAACTGCATGGGGCACACTAGGTGCTCCATGCATACCCCAGATCAAATCGGTTGCAGGGGCACTCCAGCCCCAGCTCTGGCGCGAAACTGGACATAGGAGAGGGGTGTAACCACCCCCCATCCTGGTCCCACCCACAGGAGGGACCTAGAAAGTAATCCAGCCCCTTTTAGTAGTATAAAGGTAGGAGCTGAGTCCTAAGACTTTAGATTAATCCTGAATCGAAACTTGACACGAAACTGTGGGCCTTCGACATTCTGCATAAGACTGAAAAATCTCCCTTGTGGACAAGGATTGACCTCCCTGGGCAACCAGGCACCATCCAGCAAATCAACGGCTTGCTTTGTCGACACTCCCGCCGGGACCCAAGCACAGAGCCTGACAAGACCCAGACTTCCAGACCTCTCTGACCCGCTCTTCACGACTGCAGCATAGATGAGATCCGTGGATGCGACGAGACGTGGGACCGGACCCCTTGAAAAGCCTGCAACTTGCTAACTGTGCAGCTCCCGAGGCATCCTCGAAGCTGTGCACTGGGGACTGAGAAACCCTGAATCCGAGCTCCACCTGCACCGAAGATCAGCCCTCCACGAGTTCTGCGCGGGGCCCTTCTGCTTGTGTTCTGCTCGACGCGTTGTCCGGTTGCTGGCCCGTTGGCTAGAAGCCTCTGTGACGACAATCCTTTTTAATCAACTAGCTGGTCTGGTTGCTCCAGACTGGCCTTTGCCTCCCTGCAAAGGTGAGGCACCTCAGACCTTGCTGATCTGCACCAGAAGCTTTCTTTGAATCCTGCGTGGGTTGCCTTTGCCAAGGCTTGTTGACTCCAATCCGGCAGTAGACCCCTCCATCTGCGAGAACCTTCGTGGGACAGCTCGCCTCCAGCACCTGGTCGTCCGCGACGCCTCCTGGTCCGCGTGGCTGAAGAGACAAGCTTCACGACAGCACCTGATTGCTCCACGACATAGTATGGTTCCTTCCGGTTCCACCCGGTCACTGGCTAGTGACCCAGACTCTGTCCCCTCTGTTTTCAGATCCTCTTCATCCTCGATCCACCTGGACATCTTCCTCCTGGTCGCCTGCAGCATCTTTCTCCAGGTCTCCATAAGCTTCAACGACGAAACCCGACACATCTTCACACCTATGCACCCGCCGTCCGTGGGTGAGGTAACGCGAGTACTTCGGTGCTCCCAAGGGTATTGACTATCCAAGTGTCTAGGTTTTTGGTTGTTTCCTCCTAGCTAAACCGGAAGTGTCCTGAATCCTTTTTCTAACTTCTTAGTTCCCATTGACTTTGTATTGACTCTCGCGTGTGCGTGTAAAGACACTGCACGCGCAGTCTGTGGGCCTCCTACTTCTAAACTAAGGTTCAGATAGTGTAGCCCCAGCGATTCCCTAGGCCCTAGGCACTTTTCCTGTGACGTGGTACTTATACCACTTTCTTAATATATGGTTTGCTTCGCCCCTAGGGCCTAAGTGTAAATTGTGCAACTTAACGTATTCTGACTAAGTATCTTGTGATGTGCTTTGGCCTCTGATCTCATTAAGAGTTCAGAGGAGTGTGTTAGTAAATAAATACATATATATTTTACATATATCCTGTGTGGTGTCCTTTCATTTGGTATTCAAGGAGTTACATATGGTAAAACAGCTGGCTTTACACACCCTCAAGAGTCTTTTAGCCTAAGACTGTTCTGTCCACGCTACCACTAGGATAGATGGTCTAATAAGGTTGACTTTACAACCATCACCATAAGGGTTGTTTGGACTGGTGCAAGGTGTTCACTAGAATATAGAATATAATATACCAGGCTAACTTCTCACAGTTCCAGGACTAGATCCTAGATTCAGTCCTGGGGTCTAAGCTGAAACCAGATTAGCAAAAACGTTTTAGTTACTGTGGTGAATTTTCATGAACATAAAGCGGTTTTAAAAGTGGGTATAACGGCCCAAAAGGCAAGCGGTGTTGACCGACGGCAACCCCAAACTAAGTGAGGAGAACTGCTTCTTACCGAACTGCTCATACCTTTTTGATTCCCGATCAAGTGGTGCAGTCGGGAATGCGGTCTGGGAGTTGGAGGCCTGGATAACCAGGCTCTCGGGGTGGGGTGGGTGGACAGGAAGCTAGGGTCTCCCGGGGCCGGGCGGTGGCGCCTGGCCACGTTCCGATCTACAGGAGGACCTGTAGCGTGCCTGGACCAAGTGCCCAACAGAACGTCAGTAAGGGCCTCATTAAACGGCAGTAGAGGCTCCGAAGAACTTGCCTGCGGTATAAGGACCTTAGTGAGGTTAGTCCTCACGGCCGCGACAGGGAGCTCAAGACTAAAGGCCATGGACGCCCTCATCAGCACCACGCTGTAAGCAGCCCTCTCCTCCGTAGCCACGGTAGGAGGGGAGACAAAGCCAAAGTCGGGCGAAATGTCCAAACCACTGGCCTCCCCTAGATCCACTGACCAGTCCTAAAACGACTGCCACTCTTGTGCCAGAGGGTCCTCAGACCCCTCCCAGTCCCCTGCGCCTCCCATCTCCTGATAGTCCGGATCAAAGGATGGGGCCGGATCATAGAAGAATTGCTCTTCTCTCGGCGTCGAGTGCGGCGTCGAGCGATGCCGGTCCGACGCCAGATCCGGACCGATGGAGGGCCCGAGGACAAAGACGTCCTGGGACGGCGTTGGGGGTAACACCCTGGGGTCCGGCAGAGGGGTCGTAAGGTCAACCAACGGCGACCCTTATCCGGAACCGGTGGGGCCCTCCGGCGTCGAGACCGGAGTCGTCGACGGTGCCGAAGCTCCAGACAGCGCCGGGGCCGAAGCGCCCGGCCCTCTTGGGCTTTCAGTCGGGGCCGACAGAGAGCGACCTCATGGCCATGAGGAAGGCATCGATCTCCTCTGCCGTTGCGATCAGCCCAGGGACCGGCTGGTATGGAGCTGGCAGCGGCGGCTCCAGCGGAGCCACATGGGCGGTGTCGCCCAAACCCCCGGCCGCGTCGCGCGAGCGTAGGGGGGGGAGTCGGAAGAGCGATGTCGTCTCTGACTTCTTGTGCCTCTTACCTGAGGACTTGGAGCCCGACGAATGGTGTCGACTCGACGACCTTCGATGACTGTGGCCCCGCTTCCGGTCCTTCGATCTCCTCCTCGACCTGGACCGTGAACGGCACGGGCCGACTGCCGGAGCTCGAGGCGCTTACGCGACCGCTCCCGACGACGTCATCCCGGCGCCGACGACGGACGCAGAGTCGCACACGTCTAACGACGCGCAGGGGTACTGCTAGGCAAAACATTCCGGATCGGGTCTGACGCCAGGGGATATTCTAAAGTAAGGAATCTAACACTAACCTGTTTCTTTCAGATAATTTTGATATCAAACTTCTCAGCACATTAAACCCACACTGATGTCAGTGTGGGGTTTAATGTAAAATGCACTACAGAGGGCATCTTAGAGATGCTCCCTGAAACCTAACCTACAATCCATGTCTTGTCTTAGAGGCTGCCACACAGCAGACATGTTGCTGGACCCCTCGGTGGAGAGCCCCCCGTTCTCCTGAGCCTGCAACAATGCACATCCTGGGCAAGGTGCTAGGTCTCCTCCCTCAGGATGGGCAGGGGGAAGCTTCAAATGTACATCGCCTCTGTATTCAGCCCCCACCAGTTCTGACCCCGCTCTGGCGGGAAGACTGGTGGGAAACCCTACGTGATGAAAGGGGGTGTGCCAGCATGTGCCAACTTCACCCCTCAGGTGGGGGAGGCGAGGAAGCACAACTCCGGGCTCCGGCCATCTTGAGGATGGGGAGCTCTGCCAAATCAGAGATCGGCTCATTGTCCCCCTCCCACAGGAGAGGAGCAAGATAGGGGGTGTAATCACCCCAGGACAGGGACCTATTGGTCCCTGCCCTTCCCCTACCTGTAACGCCCCATAATTTAGTATTTAGGGGCACCCTGAACCTTCCTTCCTCAGATCCAGATTTCGAAACAAGACCAGGAAGAAGAAGTCCTGCCGTACAGCTGCTAACAAGAGTGTGAGAAGTTGGCCTGATATATGATGTTCACTAGTTCTAGTGACCACCTTGTATCAGTCCAAACAACCCTTATTGTGATTGGTTGTAAGTCAACCTTATAGACCAGCTATCCTAATGGTAGCATGGACAAAGCAGTCTTAGGCTAAACTCTTTTGGCATGTGAAGCCAGCTGTTTCACCACAATATAACCTCTTGAATACCAGATGAAAGGACACCACACAGGTTGTTATGAAAATAAACAGTATATTTATTAATAACAACACCTCTGAACTCTTTTTGAGATCAGAGGGCTAAGCACATGACAATCTCTTAGGAAAAATACGACAAGTTGCACAAAATTACAATAGTGCCCTAGGGGGACGGCAAACCATATACCAAGTAAATGGAATGTGAGAGTCGATAGAAGAAATGGAGCTGTCCAGAGGCTGGAGGTTCGCTGGGACTACACTATCTTAACCTCAGGTAAGTAATAGGAGGCCCACGGGACGCGTGTGCAGTGTGAACTCACACGCGGGATGCGTAACAAAGTCTATGGACAGTACAGTTCAAGAAAAAGGTAAGTACGGACAATCCTGACTAGTTGGAACTAAAACGACTGTGGAACTGGACACTAGGACAGTTAAACCACCCTTGAGCACCGAAATGCTCTCGTTACCTCACCCACGGGCTGCGGGTGCATAGGTGTCAAAGTGTGTTGGGTTCTCGCGTTGAAGTCAATGGAGCCTGAAAGAAAAGATGCTGCAGGCGACCAGAAGGAAGATGTCCGGTGCGACCCAAGGGTGGATCGGTGAATAAGAGGCCCCGAAAGCAGAGGGGACAGTGTTCACAGTCACTAGCCAGTGACCGAAGTGGAACCAGGAAGGAACCAGATGTCGTCGTCGCGATCAGGTGAAGAGTGGACGCTTGACTCTGCAGCCACGTGGACCAGAAGGTGTCCTCGACGACCAGGATGGAGGCACGAGCTGTCCCACGCAGGCTCTCGCTGTCGGCGGTGTTGGATCCGGAATCGGCGTCAACAGGCCTTGGCAAAGGCAACCCACGTGGTGAGTGAAGAAAGCGTCTGGTGCGGACTAGGAGAATCCGGGGTGCTCCTCTTTTGGAAGGGAGCAAAGGCCAGTCTGGAGCAACCAGACCAGCAGCAAAGATTTCAAAGTTCGTCGTCTAGTAGGCCACCAGCCAGCCGGCAAGTAACCAGACAACGCGTCGAGCAGCAAACAAGCAGAAGGGCCCCACGCAGATCTCGTGGATGCTGGAGGGTTGATCTTCGGTGCAGGGGCTGTTCAGGGCTGGGGCTTCTCAGTCCCCAAAGCACTTGGTCGAGTTTACCTCGGGAGTCGTGCTGAAAGCAAAGTGCAGGTTCTTTCAAGATGGCCGGTCCCACGTGTCTCATCGCACCCACAGATCTCAGTTGTGCTGCAGATGTGAGTTGAGGTCGGAGAGGTCTGGGAGTCCGGGTCTCTGAAGTCTGGATCCTTGAAGGAAGACGACAAAGGGAAGCCGCTGGACGCTTGATGGTGCCTGCAGTTGCAGGGTGGACACTCCTTGCCCACAAGAGAGATTTCTTCAGTCTTCTGTGGAGCAGAACGTCGAAGTCCAGAGTTTCTTCTTGTAGAGTAGTTCAGGATTAATCTAATTTGGAATGGGACCAGCTCCTACCTTTATCCTGCTAAAGGGGGCTGCACTACTGACTAGGTCCCTCCCCTGGGTGGGACCAGGAAGGAGGGTGGTTACACCCCCTATCCTTTGTTCGGTTTCGCGCCAGAGCTGGGGCAGGGATGCCCCAGCAACTGGTTTGAACCGGTGTATGCACAGGGCACCTTGTGTGCCCCAGGCATGTCTCATTCCTTTCAGGCCTATCTTACCCAATACACAAAATCCTGTCTGGGGTGGTGCTAGCACCTTCCAAGGCAGGAAACCCTTTGTCCAAGCCTCCCTCGCTGGAAGGACTCCCAGCAGCAGGAGGTCAGACTTGTGTCTGTGGTGGCAGCATCCATTTTGTGATGCCAAGGCTCGAGTTAGTTTTAACCGGGATTCACAGTTACATACATGTCGTGCCCCTCTAGAAGGGTGGAATGCTACCCCCATCGCCAGAATTGGCGAGGGGGTAGGATTCCAATTCGTATGACACTTTACTCGACATGTTTTGATAATGTTTTACCAGAGTTAGCATTCAACCGCGAGGTCGATAATGCACTTAAGAGTATATGGTATAGCGTTATCATGGAACAGCTATTAGGACTTGGTTCCGCAAGCTGCAGACGGGCTCAGCTCATGCCAGAGCACCATTGTAGGAGAGTGGGGTCTGCAATCCCATGGCCACCCCAGATTTTTGCTTTTTGCTTCACTGGTTTACGACTTTCCCTGGCTGTGGGCCTGCTAATCAGACCCACAGCCTAGCTGTTCTCTCTCTAAATTGACAAGCATGTACCTTAGGTGCATTTACCAATTGGTACTGGGCCACCTTATCAGTCCCTGTACAGCATACCTTAGGTATCCAGGGCATTGGTGTACCCAGGGCCTACCAGGGGCTGCAGCATGTATTATGCCACCCCTGGCTGGCCACCCAAATCTGACACAACTGGCTGCACGACAGCTGGGGCAAGGTGGTGTAATCACCCTTTGCTTTAGATATAGTATTCCTATATCTAACCCTAAAAATGGACACATATATTCCTATCAGTCACTCCTATGGCAGGCCTTATCAATCCTGAAGGCAGAGTGCTTGGAATTATGTGAGATGGTGCTCTGGCATGAGCTGAGCCCGTCTGCAGCTTGCGGAACCAAGTCCTAATAGCTGTTCCATGATAACGCTATACCATATACTCTTAAGTGCAATATTGAACCTCGCGGTCAAATGCTAACTTTGGCATAGCATTATCAAAACTTGTCGAGTAAGGTGTCATACGAATTGGAATAATAACCACTCGCCAAGTCTGGCGACGGGGTTAGCATTCCACCCTTATAGAGGGACACGACATGTATGTAACTGTGAACCCCGGTTAAAGTTAACTCAAGCCTCAGCATCACAAAATGGATGCTGCCACCACAGACACAAGTCTGACCTCCTGCTGCTGGGAGTCCTTCCAGCGAGGGAGGCCTGGACAAAGGGTTTCCTGTCCGGGGCGGTGCCAGCACCATCCCAGACAGGATTTTGTGTATCCCAGGTAGGCAGAGCTGAGAGGAAGGTGACTGCAAGTGGCACCCCGGTGCTCACTGTGCATATGCCAGCTCAAACCAGTTCCAGGGGCACACCAGCCCCTGAGCTGGGGGGAGACCGGACAAAGGAGAGGGGTGTAACCACCCCCCTCCTGGTCCCACCCATGGGCAGGACCTAGTCGCGTGCCAGCCCCTTTTCTTAGAATAAAGGTAGGAGCGGGCACCCTTCCCAAATTGGATAATCTTGAAACTTGAACTACTTTCCACGAAAGGAACTCATGTCATTCTCTGAAGACTCTCCCTTGTGGCTAAGGAGTAGCCACCCTGCACCAGCAGGCACCATCTAAGCGCTTGCGGTTTGCTGCACGTCCATCCTCCGGATCAAGACTGCCCAGCTCGACGTGACCCGGATTCCCTGCCATCTCTGACCTCTACCTGCATCATCAGCCCAGCTGAGATTCGTGGGTGCGACGAGACCCGAGGGACCGGCTATCTTCAAGACCTGCACGACGCTTAACCAGCCCAACCGCCGAGGGATCCTAGAGTGGGTGCACTGGGGTTTGAGAAGCCCCAACCCTGAGCAGCTCCAGCACCGAAGTCCAGCCCCCCAGCATCCACAAGATCTGCGTGGGGCCCTTCTGCTTCCTTGCTGCTTACCACGTTGTCCAGTCACTCGCCCGTCGGCTAGTGAACCTCCTGACGACGTACCACAACGTTTTCACCGCTGGTCTAGGTCCTCTAGACTGGCCCTTGCTCCTTGTCCAACAAGAGGTGCCCTGGACCCTCCTGGTCCACTCCAGACGCCATTTTGACTCAACCGCGTGGGCTTGCCTTTGCCAAGGCTTGTTGCTCCAATCCTGGATCCAGCATCGCCGACAGCGGACACCATCGTGGGACAGCTCGCACTTCCAGCCTGGACGCCGACAACGCCTCCTGGCCCGTGTGGCTGCAGAGTCCAGCGTCACCCACTCACCTGATCGCAGTGACTTCATCCGGTGCCATCCTGGTGCCCACACAATCACTGGCTAGTGATTGAGAACTGAGTCCCCTCTGCTTTCAGGTCATCTTCTTCACTGATCCAGCCTTGGATCACACCGAACATCTTCACTGGTCGCCTGCCAGCAACATCTTCTTTCAGGCTCCATAGACTACAACGAGGATTCCCGACATCACTTGAACCCTATGCAGCCGCAGCCCCTGGGCTAGGTAACTCTAGCATTTCAGTGCTCCAGCACAGGTTCACTCTCCTAGTGTCCAGATCCTTTTTCGTTTTTAGTCTACCTAGTCGGATTCGTCCAGAAACAGTAACTTTAAAAATACTAGCCTCCATAGACTTTGTCCCGCATCCCGCGTAAGAGTTCCCACTCTGCACCCGGGTTCCCTAGGCTTCCTGCTCCTAACCTGAGGGTTCAGTAAGGTAGTCCTAGCGGTCCTGAAGCCTCTGGATCGTGTTACTTACCTGCTAGTATTTCGCATTCCACTTTTAGAGTATATGGGTTTTCGTGCCCCTCGGGCATTTGTGTTATTTGTACAACTTGCAGTATTTTCGTAACAGTTGTGTATTGTGCTTAGCTCCCTGACTCATAAAGAGTTCAGGGTAGACTTGTTATTAATAAATATCCTTTATTTTTATAACAACTTGTGTGGTGTCCTTTCACTTGGTGTTCAAGGGGTATATGCGATGGTAAAACAGCTGGCTTAACACGCCTGTAGAGTTTAGCCTAAAGACTGCTCTTGTCCACTCTACTAGGATAGCTGGTCTATAAGGTTGATTTACAACCAATCATCAATAAGGGTTGTTTGGAATGATACAGAGTGATCACTAGAATAGTGAGCACTATATATCAGGCCAACTTCTCACAACCATCTCACATAATTCCAAGCACTCGGTCTTCAGGATTGTTAAGGCCTGCCATAGGAGTGACTGATAGGAGGATATGTGTCCATTTTAGGGTTAGATATAGGTATACTATATCTACAGCAAAGGGTGTTTACACGACCTTGCCCCAGCTGTCGTGCAGCCAGTTGTGTCAGTTTTAGATGGCCAGCCAGGGGTGGCATAATACATGCTTCAGCCCCTGGTAGGCCCTGGGTACACCTATGCCCTGGATACCTAAGGTACACTGTACAGGGACTGATAAGGTGGCCCAGTACCAATTGGTAAATGCACCTAAAGTACATGGTTGTCAATTTAGAGAGAGAACAGCTAGGCTGTGGGTCTGATTAGCAGGCCCACAGCCAGGGAAAGTCGTAAACCAGTGAAGCAAAAAGCAAAAATCTAGGGTGACCATAGGATTGCAGACCCCACTCTCCTACAAAGAGGACGACATCTACTGACTTGGCCCCAGCCCTACAGGCCTGTTGATCTTTGAACCTGCTCCTGCTAAATCCCGGCGTCTCCTGCGGACAGCAACCTCAAGAACGCCAGAGGACCTGTCTGCCTTGACCCTCTAAGAGGATGAGACTCCCATGAGCAGTGGTTCTGCTCAAACAGCAATACCCCTGGTGCCAGCCAGGAACCACAAATCCAGCCCACTCTGCACCCGCCGAGCCCGGCCTGTGCCCGAGTGGACAAAGACCCAGGGGACATACCACCCTTGAGTCTGCCCTGGAATCCAGTGCCCAAGGACCCTCCTCGACGACCCAGACTGCAGATTCAGAACCAGGGACCCACCCAACCGCGACCAGCAGCGTGTAAGATTTCCAGACTCCAAAAGACACCCCTACACCCGCCGCCCTCCGACCCCTTGTGCCCAACTCCGGGGTGCCTACCTACCCTCCAAGATCCCAACTAACCCCTCGAAGTGTTGGTCGCTCCAGAGAAGATCCTCCATCCCTCAGCCTGCAGCATTTGTTCCCTTTTCAAGATCTCCATTGAGTAACATCGAGAGCCTGACGGCTCAAAAGCACCCTGCACCCAGCCGCCCGAGTGCCCCTGGCGGCGCAACCTTTGTCCTATCCTACTTCCTCATTAGCCTTGAGCAAGTGACCAAAAGCCGAGCTCCCACAGTCGCGTGGCCTGCTAGCCAGCAGCCTCCCACCTCTCATTGGATAACATTGGGCCTAACTACCTCTGCACCCGGCCGCCCCTGTGCCGCTGAGGGTGTACTAACTGTACCTGCTTGACCCTGGGGGACACCTGAGTCTATGCCCAGAACCTTAACTCTGCCAGTCGAGTACTTACATAAAAGCCGATAACTCTTTTCTTCCATAGGCTGACATTGAAAGGTTTCACTTGGAAACTCTTCTAAGTGTGGAGTTTTGGAACTTTAAAATATTCATCTAAAATCAGCCATACTACGTATTCCGATTTACTCACCTGTTATCAGGAGAGACCTCAGTGCTGCATCTTTGAGCCCAGTGCTCACTCTGAAAAGTAATTCTAACCGTACTTAGCAGTAACTTGAATTTCCTTCCATAGGATATCATTGCCTGTTTTTTGCAGAAAAAGTTTCTCGATTTTTGAAACGTACAAATATTCTCTAAAAATCGTGCCAACGATAAAAACGTAATTACTTACCTGTTTTAGATAGAGGTCCCAGTGCTGAACCTAGGAGTCCAGCACTGGATTACAAAAGTAACATGAACTTACTTTACCTGCATCTTGAGTTTCCTTCCATAGGATAACATTGGTAATTTAAACTGAAAACGTTTCTACGTGTCAACTTTTAAAATACAATAATATTTGTAGGAGAGTAGGGTCTGCAATCCTATGATCACCCAGATTTTTGCTTTTTGCTGCACTGGTTTATGACTTTCCCTGGCTGTGGGCCTGCTAATCAGAACCACAGCCTAGCTGTTCTCTCTATCCAAATTGTACTCAGGTACTGAATTGGCACTGGGCCCTCTCCAAGTCCCTGTACCCAGGGCTGAGGTGTACTCAGGAGTCTCCCAGGGGCTGAAGCATGTATTATGCCACCCCTGGGCTGACTAACTAAACTGACACAACTGGCTGCACGACAGCTGGGGCAAGGTGGTGTACTCACCCTTTGCTTTAGATATAGTATACCTATATCTAACCCTAAATGGACACACAGATCTATCAGTCACTCCTATGGCAGGCCTTAACAATCCTGAAGACAGAGTGCTTGGAATCGTGTGAGATGGTGCTCTGGCATGAGCTGAGCCTGTCTGCGGCTTTCGGGATCCATCCCTTAGCCGTTTCCATGATATCGCATACCATATACTCTTAAGTGCATTATAATCCTCGCGGTTATATGCCAACTCTGGTATCGCTTTATCAAAACATGTCGAGTAAGGTGTCATACGAATTGGAATACTAACCCCTCGCCAATTCTGGCGACAGGGTTAGCATTCCACCCTTCTAGAGGGACACGACATGTATGTAACCCCTAACCCCGGTTAAAGTCAGACAGAGCCTTAGCATCCACAAAATGGATGCTGCCACCGAGACACAAGTCTGCCCTCCTGCTGCTGGGAGTCCTCCCAGAGCAGGAGATAAGGACAAAGGGTTTCCTGCCAGGGGCGGTGCCAGCACCGTCCCAGACAGGATTTTGTGTACTGTAGGTAGGCAGGGCTTCAGAGGAAGGTGACTGCACGTGGCACCCCGGTGCTCACTGTGCATAGGCTGGCTTGAACCAGTTCCAGGGACACTCCAGACCCTGTGCTGGGGAAAAGCCCGCCAAGGAAGTGGGTGTAACCATCCCCTCCTGGTCCCACCCCTAGGGCAGGACCTAGTCGCGTGCCAGCCCCCTTTTCCCAGATAAAGGTAGGAGCAGGCCCCCTTCCAAATTAGATCATCTTTGGAATCAAGATACGACTTTCTACGAAAGGACTTCAAGATTTCCTTCTTCAAGATTCTCCCTTGTGGCTAAGGAGTAGTCACCCTGCATCCGCAGGCACCATCAAGAACACTGCGGTCTGCTGCAAGTCCTTCCTCCGGAATCCGACTGCCCAGCTCGACGAGAACCGGCTTCCCTGGCACCTCTGACCTCTACCCACCTCCACAGCCCAGCTGAGAACCGTGGGTGCGACGAGACCTTGAGGGACCGGCCATCTGCAAGACTGCACGACTTCTGCACAGCAAGCCCGCCGAGTAATTTCCTGGTGAGTGCTTTGGGGTCCGAGAAGCCCCGACCCTGAGCAGCTCCAGCACCGAAGTGCAGCCTCCCAGCATCTCCACGATCTGCGTGGGGCCCTTCTGCTTTTTGCTGCTCACCGCGTTGTTTGGCTACTAGCCCGCTGGCTTGTGGCCTTCTGAACGACGCCCGACGACATCACTGCTGCTGGTCTGGTTGCTCCAGACTGGCCCTTGCTCCCTTCCCGAAGAGGAGCACCCCGGACCCTACTGGTCCACTCAAGACGCCATTTTGAGTCCACCGCGTGGGCTTGAATTAGCCAAGGCTTGTTGCCCAATCCTGGGTAACTTCGACGCCGACAGCTTCATCCATCGTGGGACAGCTCGCCTCTCCATCCTGGTCGCCGACAACGCCTCCTGGTCCGTGAGATCTGCAGAGCCAGCGTCGCCCACTCACCTAGTCGAGGTGACTACCATCCGGTGCCCTCCTGGTGCCCACTGACTACTGGCTAGTAGTCACGAACTTGGTCCCCTCTGCTTTCAGGTGTCATCCATCTTCCAGATCCAGGCTTGGATCAACTCGAACTATCTTCACTGGTCGCCTGCCAGCATCTTTTCTTCCAGGCTCCTGGTCCGGCAACGAGGATTCCCGACGTCTTTTGAGACTTATGCAGCTGCAGCCCCTGGGCTAGGTAACTTCGGCATTTCGGTGCCCCAGCATAGCCTCACTATCCAAGGGTCAGGATCCACTGTCGTTTTCTCCCTACCAGGTCGGGTTCGCCCGTGAACACGAACTTTAGCGTTACTAGCTTCCATAGACTTTGTCCCGCATCCCGCGTGAGAGTGCACACTCTGCACCCGAGTCCCCTAGGCTTCCTAGAAGTAATCTAACGATTCCATAGTCAAGTCCTAGCGATTCCAAAGCCTATTAGTACTGTACTTACCTGCTAGTAATTTCGCATTCCAGTTCTAGAGTATATGGTTTTTCGTGCCCCTCGGGCATTTGTGTATCCCGTGCTAACTTAAGTATTTTCGTAAGAGTTTTGTTGTGTGCCTAGCACCCTGTCCTCATAAAGAGTACAGGGTTGTTGTGATTCTAATAAATACACTGTTTATTTTCATAACACTTGTGTGGTGTCCTTTCACTGGGTGTTCAAGGGGTAATGTGATGGTAAAACAGCTGGCTTAACACGCCCTCTAGAGTCTTAGCCTTAGACTGCTCGTATCCATGCTACTAGGATAGCTGGTCTATAAGGTTGACTTACAACCAATCATCAATAAGGGTTGTTTGGACTGATATATAGTGATCACTAGAATAGTGAACACTGCACATCAGGCCAACTTCTCACAATATTCATTAAAAAATAACTACTGTAAACAAAACGCTTTTACCTAACTGTTTACAGCTCATGTCCCGGGACTGAATCTAGGATCAAGTCCTGTGGTTAGAAAAGTAATCTACAAACTAACTAATTGCATTTAACTAGAAATTCCCTTGAGCTCAATGTTGCATTGTGTTTGAAATTGTGTTGCCTATTGCAACCACTGTTGCTATTGTACTTACAAAGTCTATTGCTTATTTGCAAAGTAATTACCTACAGTCACTCATATTGAGAATAGTAAATTTTTAAACCTTGTTGGTTCTAAAATAAAACAGCTATATCTTTTGATACAAAACAATTGGCCTAGAGTTCAGTTCTTGAGTGTGTGAGACCATTTGCTGACTGAGTGTGTACAACAAATGCTTTACACTGTCTTCTGATACCGCCTTACTGCTCGACCAAGCTATCACTTTAGAGAGTAAGGTTATATCTAACTTTCGCCTCTGCCAAACCACTGGGGACTCTATACACACTGTACCTTACTTTGGTCCAGTATGTATAGAGCCACTTTCCTACACAAGCCTCATCCCTTCCACATGCGGGCAAAAAGGAAAGGAACTACAAATCAAGTTCAGATAAACTTGAAAACCAAGATATCTTATAATTGGAAATGATTTCTCAAGGAGGCTTGGCCTACTTGGGTATCCGCTCTGGAATCGGAGTCGAGACAGTAATGCCTCGTGAAAGTGCACCCTCAACCATTGGTACGTTATGCAAGAAAGCTACCGTAGCTGCTTTCCTCCTAGTGGAATGTGCTTTAGGAGACAACAAAAGGGGTTTGCTTGCCAATTGGTATGCCAATATAATGCAGGACACTATCCATCTTCAAATTGATTGTTTGGAAGCTGGAAAGCCTGTCCTAATGGCACCATCATTTAAAAACAATTGTTCTGATTTCCTTATGGGCTTCATTCCCTCCAAATAGAATTTGAGCACCCTCTTAAGGTCTAAGGAGTGGAGTGACCTTTCTGCTGGAGTAGCAGGATTGGGAAAGAAAGAAGGGAGAGGAGAAATTGTCTGGGAAACATGAAAATCAGACAACCTTTGGTAGAAAAGAAGGGTGTGTTCTCACCACCACCCTGTTTTGATGAAAAACAGTATATGGTTCCTTGGAACAGAGTGTTTGGATCTAACTTACTCTGCGTGCTGATGTTATTGCCACTAGAAAAACAGTCTTCCACATTAAGTGCTGCAGCGTGGCTTTATGAATGGGCTCAAAGGGGGGGCCATTAATCTGGAAAGGACTATATTTAACTCCCAAGGACGAGAAGAACAAGTTACTTACCTTCGGTAACGCTTTTTCTGGTAGATACTATATCTGCCTGTGGATTCCTCATCTTGTGAATATCCCCCTTGCGCCAGCAACGTTCGGAAATTTTCTTCGTAGTACGCCGACGTGGGCGACGTCACAGGAGCACGGCATCGCGCGCGACTCCGTCTGACGTCACCGACCCCATATCAGGCCCACGCCGGCGTGATGACGTCAGTTCCGCCCTTTTTTCCGTGCCTTCGAGGCACACGGACGGACCAACGATAGCAAATATGCAAATATACAATGTACACAGTACATATAGAACTAAATCAATAGTATAAACCATATATACAGCAAGACCAGGTATAGCAGAGTGGACAACGGGGAGGCGGGTGGGTCAGTGAGGAATCCACAGGCAGATATAGTATCTACCAGAAAAAGCGTTACCGAAGGTAAGTAACTTGTTCTTCTGATAGATACATCTGCTGTGTGGATTCCTCACCTTGTGAATAGATTCCCACAGCAGTCCCCACTCCCGGAGGAGGGTGCCCACTCTGCTACACCAGGAAGTCTTGGAGGACAGAGCGCGCGAAGTGGCCATCCCTCCTCACCTCGGTATCCAAGCAGTAATGCTTTGCGAAAGTGTGGAGGGAGGCCCAAGTCGCGGCCTTGCAAATATCCTCAACAGGTACACCCCTAGACAAAGCAGATGTTGCAGACTTTGCTCTAGTAGAATGTGCTCTAATACCCTCAGGAGGGTCCTTACCAGCAAGGGAGTAGCAGATCTTGATGCACAGGATTATCCACCTGGAAAGTGTGCGCTTGTGCACCGCTCTGCCCTTCTTGCAGCCAGCAAAACCAACAAACAGCTGGTCGTCCATCCGAAAGTCTTTAGTCCTGTCCAGATAGAACGACACCGCCCTCTTAGGGTCCAGGCGGTGCAGTCTCTCTTCCTCCTTAGACGGGTGAGGGGGAGGATAGAAGGTAGGAAGGGTAATGGACTGTCCAAGATGGAAAGGAGTCACCACCTTAGGCAGAAAAGCAGCCCTGGTCCTGAGAACCATCCTTTCAGCATGAATGGTCAGGAATGGGGGTTTGGAACTTAGAGCTTGAAGCTCACTTACCCTCCTTGCCGAGGTGATTGCAACGAGGAAGATAGTTTTAAAAGAGAGAAGCCTCAATGGACACTTGTGCAAGGGTTCGAAGGGAGAACCCATTAAAAAGGTCAGCACAAGATTCAAATCCCAATGAGGAACAACAAAAGGAGTAGGAGGGAACATATTCGTTAGACCCCTCAAGAATCTCAAAACCACCGGAGATTTAAAGAGAGATGGCTGATCCGGCAAACATAAAAACGCCGATAAGGCTGAAAGATACCCCTTGACCGTGGCCACAGCAAAACCTTGCTGCGCCAGAGAAAGGGCAAACTGTAAAATATTAGACAAATGAGCCTTCAAAGGGTCAACATCTCTCTCCCTGCACCAAGAAACAAACTTTGACCACCTATAGGAGTAAATGGACTTAGTGGTGTCACGCCTGGCAGAGAGAATGACATCCACCACCTCGTGAGGGAGAGAAAAAGAACTCAAGTTGCCCCGTTCAATCTCCAGGCATGAAGGTGTAATGTCTGGAGGTGGGGGTGTAGAACCTGCCCCCCCATTTGAGAGAGGAGGTCTGCCCTGTGAGGGAGACGGAGCGGCGGGTGAGAGGAGAGGTGGAGAAGGTCTGAGTACCACACCCTTCTTGGCCAATCCGGGGCGACCAATATGACTTGGGCCCGGTCTTGACGAATCTTCCTCAGAACCCGAGGAATCAAAGGTATGGGAGGAAACGCGTAAAGGAGTTGATCTCCCCAACTCAACTGAAACGCGTCCCCCAATGCTCCTTGCATCGGATACTGGAGACTGCAGAATGAAAGGCAGTGAGCATTCTCGCGAGTGGCAAATAGATCCACCCGAGGATTCCCCCACATCCGAAAGATGTCGTGAACAACCTCCGGGTGAAGCCTCCACTCGTGGTCGGCAGAGAACTGCCGACTGAGACTGTCTGCACGAACGTTCAGAACTCCGGCCAGATGATTTGCCACCAGACAAATCTGATGGTCCTGAACCCAGGACCAGAGACGCAGAGCCTCTCTGCAGAGACACTGTGACCCTACTCCTCCCTGCTTGTTGATGTACCACATCGCAGTCATGTTGTCCGTTAGGACTTGAACCGAACGACCGCGAAGGGAAGGGAGGAAGGCCTTGAGCGCCAAACGTATCGCCCTCAATTCCAGAAGGTTGATGTGAAACAACCTTTCTTCCGGAGACCAAAGACCTTTGACCTCCAGGTCTCCCAGATGAGCACCCCACCCGAGAGTGGATGCATCCGTTATCACTGTGGCCACTGATGGAGGCAGTTGAAAAGGCTTTCCTTGCGACAGATTGCCTTCCACGCCCCACCAAGACAGATCCGCTGCAGCTTCTCTGGAGATCTTCACTGTCTCCCTGAGATCTCAGTTGTGCTGATACCACTGCCTGCGGAGGCACCACTGGAGTGCCCTCATGTGCCAGCGTGCATGACTGACCAACAGAATGCAAGAAGCCATCAGACCGAGCAGACGAAGGACCTTCAGGACCGGAACAACCGCTCCATTGTAGAATAAAGGAATCATCTCCTGAATGTCGTGAATCCTTTGAGGTGGAGGGAACGCACGACATACAGAAGTGTCCAGTACCGCACCTATGAACAGGTTGCGCTGGGAGGGCACCAGGTGAGACTTGGGTACGTTTATCGAAAACCCAACCTGTGTAACAACTGAGTTGTCTCTTGCAGATGATGGAGCACCATCTCCGGCGACTCTGCTTTGATCAGCCAGTCGTCTAGATAAGGGAATACAGGAATCCCTGACCTTCTGAGATGCGCAGCCACCACTGCCATCACCTTGGTGAAAACTCGAGGCGCAGTAGTAAGTCCAAAGGGAAGAACCGCAAACTGGTAGTGCTGCGATCCCACCGTAAAACGGAGATACTTCCTGTGCAACTTCAGGATTGGGATGTGAAAATACGCATCCTGCAAGTCGATCGACACCATCCAGTCTTCTTCCATCAGCGCCAGAAGAACCTGAGCAAGGGTGAGCATTTTGAACTTCTCCTGTTTGAGATAGAGGTTCAAAACCCTGAGATCCAGGATCGGCCGAAGCCTGCCATCCTTTTTGGGAATCAAGAAAAACCGGGAGTAGCATCCTTGACCCCTCTCCTGCTCTGGAACCACCTCTATTGCACCCTTTCGAAACAGTGCCAGGACTTCCTCCTGCAGGAGAAGCAGGTGGTCCTCCGAACAATAACCTTGGCAAGGAGGGTAATTGGGAGGGAACTCCTGAAAAGGAAGTGCATACCCATTCTCTACGAGATTGAGAACCCAAAGATCTGATGTAACCGATTCCAAATCTCGTAGAAAATGAGTAAGCCGACCCCCTACTGGCCCTACATGATCCAGAATGGTGGATCTAGGGCTGCTTTGCTGATGCGGGTGGGGGTTGGGTATTATTGGAGGAAGTGGAGGAAGAGGAGACTTGACGTCCACGTCCACGACCCCTCTGTCTACCTCTATAAGATCTATATAGAGGGTTCTGCTGCTGCTGCTGCTGTTGTTGACCCTGCTTGAAGGGACGAAAAGAAGATTTTCCAAATCCTTTGAATTTTCTAGTCGTCGACCCTCTCATCTGCAGACCCAAAGATCTTGCGGTGGCACGGCTGTCCTTAAACCTTTCCAAGGCTACATCAGCCTTCTTACCAAAAAGGCCAGTTCCTTCAAAGGGTAAGTCCAGCAATGTAGACTGCACATCCGCAGAGAAATCTGAAGACTTTAACCATGCGGCTCTCCTGGTCGCAATGGATGAACCCATAATTCTAGCAACAGAATCCACAGTGTCCATGCCGCTCTGAATGACCATGCGGGCAGCAGCCTGAGTGTCAGAGACCACTTCATTAAAGTTCTTCTTATCCTCCTCAGGAAGTTTTGATGACAATTGCTTCACTGAGTCCATTAGAGCATGCACATATCTACCTAAAAGGCAAGTAGCATTTGATGACTTAAGAGCCATGCTCCCAGAAGAGAAAGTCTTCTTCGCAGACTGATCTAATTTCTTAGACTCTTTGTCAGCTGGCACCTGAGGGAAAGAGCCTGCAGCCCTATTAGAGCAAGCCGCCTGAATCACAAGACTTTCCGGAGATGGATGCGTAGAAAGAAATGCCGGGTCATCAGGAGCCACTCTATAGCGCCTTGCAATAACTCTTGAAACTGCAGGAGCAGATAATGGCCTCTTCCAAATCTCCTTTATTGGATCCGTCAAGGCATCAGTAAATGGTAGTGTAGGCTCAACAATTGAAGAAGGAGAATGCAAGACTTCAGTGAGGATGTTGGGCTTGTACTCCACTGTGGGCAACTTTAAATTAAGAAGGTCAGCAGCCTTCCTAATAACCACGTGATAGGGAGCCACGTCCCTAGACGGAGTATCAGAAGTCGAAGGTAGACCCCACTCGGGAGAGAGTTCCAGACCACTAGCATCCCGAAGCTCATCGAAATCATCGTCATGATCAGGAAGCTCGCCCTCTTCCACATCAGAACTTTCATCATCCTTTTGCTCGAGAAGACGCTGAGCTCTTCGCCTCGACCACTCCAATCGAATCGAAGTCGACGGATCCGGTAACGACTCCGACGGAGCCGGTTCCGACGTCGATCGAGGAGCCGGAGCAGCAGGACGAGAGTCATGAACAGGTGTGGTACCTCGATCTCGACTGCGAGGTCGATCCGGAGTCGGCGAAGCCGCATGCGGAGTCGAAGACCTCGGTGGAGCCGTACCGAGCCATGGTGGAAGAGGCGCCGGCATGAAAGGCATAAATGGAGCCGGGGCGTACGACTGAGGAATACCCAGATTGTACGACAATGGACCCATGGGACCAACAGGCGCTCCAGTGGGGTACATTGCCCTAGAATACACTCCAAACATCGCATTTAGAAAATGCGAGGGATCCTGTCCAGGACCAGGAAAGGGAGGGTACGGACCTACCGGATGCTCCAATGGAGGCCGTCCCGACACATTCTCACTCTGACCTTCCGGGTCCACAGGCGACTCCGCTGGAGCCGGTTCCAGAGGAATCACCTCTTCTCCTTCTTCATGCTCCGAGGATATCGGATCCGGATCCGGCTCCGGTGCTGGAGAACCTTCTTTTGATAAAGCAGGCGAAGGAGAGACAAAGTCTTTACGATGTTTGTGAGACCTTCTCTTCGAATCAGAGGATTCCTTCTCCGAATGATGTTTCGAACTGTGCTTCCTCCTCTTATGCTTTCTCCTCGAGGAGCTCGAAGCGTGACCTGAAGCCGATTTAGATCTAGATCTAGATCTTTCTCTGGATTTTGACTTCGCTTTAGATCTCGACTCCTCTCCAGATCTCGAACCCGCTCTGGACCTCGACGCCGATCCCGACTTCGATCGAGACCTTTGTTTCGACTTCGATCTTCGTGACGTCGATCTCGAATAACGACCAGAATCCTGTTTTACTTTTGCCAAAAGTAATTTAGCTTCACGCTCTCGAAGAGCCTTTGGATTCATCTTAAAACAGGAATTGCAGTTCTTGACGTCGTGACTCGAACCAAGACACCACAAACAATCCTTATGTGGGTCAGTGATGGACATCGTGCGGGCACAAGACCTACATGGCTTAAAGCCTGTTTTCCTCGACGACATCTTCGGAGAAGAATCAAGTCGTAAGAGAGAAACAGTGGCAATTAATTAACAGAAAGATACTAAGTATCGCAGAAGATCCCGAAAACCGTTAGCGTCGAAGACGCGGAAAAAAGGGAACTGACGTCATCACGCCGGCGTGGGCCTGATATGGGGTCGGTGACGTCAGACGGAGTCGCGCGCACGGCAGATGTATCTATCAGAATGAGTCGGGCGGGGGGGGGGAGGAATACACCTTCAAACCCTGTAGGATATCCTTGACCACCTGAAGTTGAAAAAAGGAAGGTTGGCTGGGGGACCTTCTGTAGGCCATAATGGGCGCCAAGTGTACCCTGATCGATGAGTACTTCAAATCTGCGTTGGCCAAGTAAAGATCAGGAAGAATTACCTCTTCCTGCCCAGTTGTAGGATTAAAATGGTTACGTGCACACCACAAATAGAATCTTTTCCACTTAAAAAGGTATGATGCTCTCGTGGATGGCCTCTTTGCTTCTTTCAAGATATTCATGCAATCCTGAGATAGATTTAGGTGTCCGTATTGCAGGACCTCAGGAGCCATGCTGCCAAGTTCAGTGAGGGAAGGCTGGGGTGAAGAATCTTCCTGTCCATCTTGGTCAAAAGGTCTGATGGCAGGCTCTTGTGGGGGCATATCGAAAGCTGTAATAGGTCTGGATACACCACTGACGAAGCCAGTCTGGCGCTATCAATATCATCGTCATGTTGGATCAGATGAGCTTGGACACCTCGTTCGGGATGAGAGGTAGGGGAGGAAAGGGGCATGCAAATGTATTGTATTGTATTGTATGGCGTTTTTGTAAAGCGCACGGTTACCATGAGGCATCCCAGCGCTAAGATAGAGTGAGACTCAGAGGGGAAGGGGGGGGTGGGGGGTGGGGGGGAATCATTTGGGAAAGAGGAGAGTTTTCAAAGATTTCCGGAAGCGGAGGAGACTGGGATCTGCGCGAAGTTGCAGTGGGAGAGAATTCAAGTGGGAGGCCGCGTTGACCGAAAAGCGGCGGCCTCCGGTGCGAGTTTTCTTAATTCTAGGCACCATGGCCAGGAACCCATTGTCAGAACGCAGGGGTCTGTTGGGTTTATAGGCGGTGACCAGATTTCTCATAATCTGGGGTCCTTTACCTTGGAGGATTTTGTGGGCAATGCATAATGACTTGAAAATAATCCTCTCTCGTACGGGGAGCCAATGAAGTGCTTAGAGAGCAGGTTTAGCTGATGACCTAAGGGGGATACCCATTAGAAGCCTGGCAGCGGCGTTTTGGGTTTGTTGAAGCTTGTTAATTGTAGCTTTCGGGGCTCCCAGGAAGATTGCATTGCTAAAGTCTAGTCTAGACAGAACTAGACCTTGTATCAAAAGCCTCCTAGAATGTTGCTGGAGGAGGGGAAGAATTTTGCGGGCGGAACGGAGTAGGCAGAAGCAGGTACCTGCTGTCTTTTTCGCATGAGTCTTAAGCGAAAGGTCCTGCTCAAGCCAAACCCTTAGACTTTTGATTTCCTTTCTCGGGGTGGGTGGGACCCCTAAACAAGTCGGCCAGATGGAAGGGGGCAGAACTGCCGACTGTGGCCTAACATCATGATTTCAGTTTTTTCTCCGTTAAGCTTGAGTGCGGAGTCACACATCCAGGCATGGATCTTAGTCAAGCAAAGATGGAGATTGTCGGAGCATTGGCCAAGCTGTGAAAGTGAGACGACCAGTTTGGTATCATCGGCTTAGCTTATTATTTTGATCCCGAAGGGGGCGACCACCTCCTCCAGGGGGGCCATATACACATTAAACAATGTGGGGCTCAAAGATGAGCCCTGCGGCACACCACACTGGAGGGGAATTAATGCAGATTGTGAGTTGCCTTCCCAGACTTGGAAGGTGCGATTCGAAAGAAAGGAAGATAGCCAGGTCAGAGCAGACCCTCGTATTCCGACTTCGGCCAGGCGATGGATCAAGATACGGTGATTCACCGTATCGAAGGCCGCACTCAGGTCCAGGAGGATCACTGCCACTGATCCTCCTGCATCTAGAATGCGCCTGGCCTCCTCGATGACAGTGAGGAGAGCGGTGTCGGTGTCAGTGCCTTGGCCTGGGCGGAATCCGGTTTGGGAATCGCGCAGCCGATCATTGGACTCCAAAAAGTGGGAGAGTTGGTAATTCACCACTTTTTCCGTGATCTTACTAATCCCTGGGAGAAGAGAGATCGGTCTGAAATTGGCACGCTCTGAAGGGTCAAGGTGAGGTTTCTTAAGAAGGGCCTTGACAATGGCCCCTTTCCAACTGGGAGGATATGCTCCAGACCAGTCCATCAAAATAGCATTCCCTCTCGTCCCTGGTCGGAAAAGCCTGGACGCGAAGGCGTGGCATTTTTTGTTAAGGTCGTCTGCAAACAAGTCTATTAACAGCTGACCTCACTGATGAAAAATGTCTGCCACCACTTAGTCGTTGAGCACCCAGTCTGGCTTATCTTCGAAGTGCCGACTAAGTGAGTGCCTGCACGTTTTGCTCTCCTGGAAGGTGTGCTGCTGTGATGGAGGTCTCGGGCTAGAAGCCAGTGCCAAATCGCTTGGGCTTCCAGGGAGAGTGGGCGAGAGTGCGTACCAGCCTGCTTGTTGAGGTAATACATGGTGGTCGTGTTGTCTGTATCAGAATCGAGTTGGATTTTATCGATGGCTGAAAAGCTTTTAGAGCTAGATGGACTGCTCGCAGCTCTAACATGTTTATATGGTATGATTGTTCCTTGCTGGACCATTGAACCCATTTGTCCTCCAGAGCCTGTTGTAAAGGTCTCAGTCTGGAGTTGGGAATGAGAAAGATGCAAGAAGCCATCGACCCCAGTAGAGATGCTACCTGCCGGACCGTTGACTGAACTGTATGGACCGTTGACTGAACTGTATGAAGGAGAGTACTACATTTCTGCCTAATCGATAAAAGTCTCTCCTCCGAAGGAAACGCTTTTCCTGAGTTTGAGTTCAAAGGGACGCCCAAAAAATGGATCGTCTGAGTGGGCCGGTGAACCGATTTCTCCATGTTCACATGAAGGCCCAACCGGTGGAGTAGACTGACTAATTTAAAAATTGTTGCTTACCACCCGAGGGGATGGTCGCATCAATAGCCAATCGCAGAGTTGACGACAGAAGGCTTTTAGTTCAACGCCGATCGTCGCCGGGTTGACGACGGCGGCGGATCACGATACTTCGGTGCCGATCGCCGCAGAATGCCTCGACAACCAGTGTTCTTTAGACGGCGAGCCCACCGTCGATGGTCTGCTCGTCGACATATGTCCTGCCGGTGGAAGTTTCTTCAGCGCCGAGCCCGACGCTGAAGGAGAGCAGAGTGGGATCTTACTTTTGAAAGAAGATCTGGCCCTCTTGGAACGCTTTCTCACCAGAGACCTGCCTCTGGAAGATGTTTTATCTCTTTCAGCCAGCCCATAGAGACAAATTCTTTCTCTGTCTTTTAATGTTTTCTTAGACAAAGACTGGTAGTGTTGGCAAGTCTTGGGGACATGATCTTTAGGAAAACAAGGAATACAAACTGAGCGAGTCTCTGATCTGGCCCTTTTGCCACAAGAAGGGCAAGAGTGAAAAAGATGGCATTTCTGAGGTGAAAAAATGCCAAATACTGTCAAACAAAGTCAGCACCTTACTTCTAAAGCTGGAAGACGTCAAAGTAAGAAGTAAGATGCCTGTGAAGAACCGGGTAACAACCGGCGACTTAAAAAGAGAAGGCTGATCTGGAAGCCGTAGAAAAAATGGAGATGGCCGAAAGATCACCTTTGAGAGTGCCCACAGCAAAGCCCTGCTGGGCCAAAGATAGAAGAAACTGAAGGACCTCAGAAAGAGGAGCAGAAAGGGGATCCACGGCCTTTGCTGTGCGCCATGCCACAAATTTGTGCCACCTGCAGGCGTACACCGTTTTAGTGGAGGGACACCTGGCTGCCAAAATAACATCACAGACTTCGGGAGGAAGGTCAAAAGCCATCAACTGCCGCTGCTCAATTTCCATGCATGGAGGTGGAGGCGGGAGAGGTTCGGGTGGAGGACCGTCCCCTGCTGCTGCGACAGATGATCCTCCCGAAGAGGCAGACGGATCGGGGGATGGACCGTCATGCTGAGTAGCTCGGGATACCAGTATCTTTGTGCCCAATCCGGAGCCACAAGGATGACTTGGGCCCGGTCGCGCCTGATCTTCAGCACTCTGGGCAGAAGTGGTAAAGGCAGAAAGGCGTACAACAGAGCAACTCCATTCGCAACGAAAAGTGTCGCTGAGCAAGTGCCGCCTTGGAAGTTCCAACGCGCAGAACTGATGACATTGCGCGTTCTCTTCTGTGGCTAATAGATCTAACCAAGGTACTCCCCACTGCTGAAAGCGACCTTGCGCCATGTCCGAGTTCAGATGTCATTCGTGATCCATCATGCACCGGCGGATGTCCGCCCTGGCGTTCATAGAACCGTCCAGGTGTTGAACCACCAAATTAATGCCTTGATGTTCCAGCCATGTCCAGAGGCGCAGAGTCTACTGACCTAGGGTCCAGGACCCAACCCGCCCTTTTTGTTGCAATACCACATGGCAGTGGGGTTGTCCGTGTACACAAGCACCACACTTCCCCAGACAGAGGGAAGGAATGCCTTCAGTGCAAGTAGAATCGCCCAAAGCTCCAGGATTTCACCAGAGACCAGAGGCCTCTGATCTCTACCTCTCCTAAGTGGCCTCCCCATCACAGGAGGGACGCGTCCATCACCACTGTGTGCACCGCTTGGGGAAGGGAGAGGGATCTGCTGTTGACCCAATCGCAATTCATGAACCACCACTGCAATGGTCGTGCAGTGCCCGTCGAGATCTGATTGTGATCGGACCTCTGATCTCCGCCTCTCCCATGTGGCCTCCCCAGCCCTGGAGGGACGCGTCCGTCACAACTACTTGCTCCGGCTGGTGAAGGGAGAGGGATCTGCCACTGACCCAATCGCGGTCCATGAGCCACCACTGCAGCTGTCTCGCAGTGCCCTCCGAGATCAGGACGTGGTCGGACAGGTTGCCCTGATGCTGGGCCCACTGAAACTTCAGGTCCCACAGCAGAGCCCGCATAAGCCATCTGGCATGTTGCACTAGCAGGATGCAGGAGGCCATCAGGCCCAGGAGCCGAAGGGTCACCCTGACTGAAACCCGGGATAGAGGCTGAAAGATTGAAATCATAGCCTGAATATACCGGACTCGCTGCTCGGGAGGATAAACCTGAAACCGCGTTGAATCCATAACCGCTCCGATAAAGGGGAGCTTCGGAGAGGGACTCAGGTACGACTTCAGTACGTTGATGGAGAACCCCAGCAAATGCAGGAGGTCAGCGGTAGTCTGAAGGTGGGTGACAACTGCTTGGGGAGAGCCCGCCTTCAACAACCATTCGTCGAAGTAGGGGAAGACGGACACCCCTGACCTGCACAGGTGAGCTGCGACCACCGCCATCATTTTCATGAAAACCCGAGGGGTGCTGCTAAGGCCGAAGGGGAGCCAGGCAAACTGAAAATGCTCCTGGACTACCATGAACCGCAGGTAATGCCGGTGGGCCTGCAAGTCCAACGCTACCATCCAGTCTCCATGGTCGAGGGCAGTCAAGACCTGAGCCAGAGTCAACATCTTTACCTTCTCCTTCCAGAGGAAGCGATTGACGTTCCTGAGGTCCAAGATGGGGCGCAAGCCCCCTTTGTCCTTCTTGGGGACCAGGAAGTAGTGGGGACAACTACGCCCTACTTCTGGCCCAGGAACGCTTGATGGCCCCCTTGGCCAAGAGGGACATAACTTTCTGCTGGAGAAACGCAAAGTGATCCCCCGACATGCGGTGGAACAGAGGTGGCATGGCTTGGGGGGGCGTTGCGGGGCAGGGGGGAGAGACTCGAAGGGGAGTGAGTAACCCCTCCGAACGAGTTGCAGCACCCACTTGTCAGAAGTGACAGAACACCAATTGGGAAGGTGATATCGAATCCTGCTGAAGGCTTTGAGACGAATGTTGCGGGCCGGTGGTGGACTGACCCTCACGCAGGCCCCAGGAGCCGCCACGGTGGCCTCCACGCCCACAGCGTTTGATTCTGCGTAGGCTTTTGCCTGAACGAGCGGGCAGGGGCGCCCCTTCCATGGCCACGAAAGAATTTAAAAGTAGACATGGCAGGGCGCGTGGTGGAAAGACCCATTGACTTGGCCGTAGCCCGAGAGTCCTTAAAATGCTCCAGCGCACTGTCGGCCTTATCACCAAACATGCGAGTGCCATCAAAGGGCAGGTCCATGAGCGAGCTCTGGACGTCCGGTGAGAACACGGTAAATCTCAACTAGGCATGGTGACGAAGCACCACAGTCGTGGAAATTGCCCTACCGAGGGTGTCCAAGGTGTCTAAGCCACACTGAATGGCGAATTTAGCCGCGTCCGTTCCCTCGGTCACAGGTAAGGACAGCACAGCCTGGACCTCTTCAGGACACTGAGGTAACTCCTGAGCAACGGTATCCCACACCGCGTGGGAATAGCGGCCCAATTGACATGCGGTGTTCACCGACTGCAGCCCCCAAGCTGGCCGAGGAGAACAACCGCTTGCCGAACTGCTCCAGCCTCTTAGAGTCCTTATCCGGCGATGCCGTGGGAATGGCACTCTGGGACGTTGAAGCTTGAATGACCAGACTCTCTGGCATTGGATGAGTGGTCAAAAAGGCAGGGTCACCCGGCGCAGGGCGAGGACGTCTGGGGACGTACTTATCCACAGGGTCTCCTGTGGCCGGCCACAACCAAGTGCCTAGCAAGACGTCAGTGAGGGCTTCATTAAATGGCAGCAGTGGCTCCGACGAGGTGGACGCCGACTGGAACACCTCAGTGAGGAGATTAGTCTTTAGAGCCACCATAGGGAGATCAAGGTTAAGGAACTCAGCTGCCCGACAGAGCACCACCGTGTACAAGGCACGTTCCTCCATGGTGGGCAGGGGGGAGGCAAACCCTGGGTCAGAGGAGACATCAAGGCCACCGACCACCTCCAAGTCGTCCGCCCAATCCTGCTCAGAGTCACACTGACTAGCAGGAGGGTCCTCGGACCCCTCCCAGTAGACCTCTACCTCCGCTGTAGGTGGGGCAAACCGCAGCAGCTGGGAAGGGACCGGGGAAGGAACAAACTGCGTCGGGAACAGCACCGGACAGGGCCGAACCAGTGCTGTGTCCCAATTCGGATCCCTGGTAGGAACAAAATAGTCTGGGAACCGGGGCAGGGGCGGACCCAAAGGCATCCACTGTGGCACCGGAGTGGAGTCGGGGGAGGCCAGCAGAGTGGGACCTTGTGGAGCCGTTGCCGGAGCCAGCGGCGCAGGATCCGGTTGGCCCGGGGCAGGAGCTGCCGGCCGACAGGATCCTGACAGGGGACCGCGGTGCCCAAAGGTGCCCCGGTAGGAGCCCGAGACCTAAACAGCCGGTCCATGGCAGCAAGAAACTCTTGCACCTGTGAGGGAGTCGCCGACGGACCCGGGTAAGGCAGGTAGGCTGACGGGGGACGTTGGGAAGCAACAACGCTTCTTCGACTTCTTTTTGTGTCGCCTCTTACTCGAATCCGAGGGGTAAGTCTTGGAGCCCAAGGAGCTATAATGTAGGCCCTGCGAGAGTTCTCTAGAACGGCCCCTGGACCGGGAACAGCGCGGGGGGGGAGTGCCGGACCTAAAGAAACTTCCGGCGCCGCTCCCTCAAGGCCTTCGGGGCCATGGCCCGACAGTCCAAACAGGACTGGGAGTCGTGGTTGCGCTCCAGGTAGTAGAGACAGACATCGTGGGGGTTTGCCACCAGCCTATTGCGACGACAGGCCTCGCAGTACTTAAAACCAGGCATCCCTACGTGCACCAGAGAAGACCCACAAGAGACAAGTCCCAAAAAAAAAGGCAGTCAAAAAGTGACTAAGGTACGTGATCTAACCAGATCTGCGTTTATTGGTGCGCAATAAGAAAAATGTCAGCGTGCATGGGTGGCGACTAAGTAGTCTGTGACATCTCGACGATTACGACGCCAGCGACGGACGCAGAGCCACACAACGCCACCTACTGACGCGCAGAGGTACTGCTAGCGAAAACTTTCCAGATCCAGTCTGACGCCTGGGGATATTCTAAGGTAAGGAATCTATCACTAACGTGTCTCTTTCAGATAGGTGGAATATTGTAGGACTTATAAATAAAAAAATCTTACTAGAGAAGAGCAGGATTTTAGCAGTTTTTATGGCATTCTTGTGAATCACTGTTCAAGACTAGACACTCATTTTGCAGCTTTGGAGTACTCTTGGCACCATAACATTTCATGGTGGCGTAACGATTTTGTCATTTTCCTTATATGGTCTGAGAACTATTTGTTTCGGTGTCAATTTTTTGCAATACGTTTGGCCTGAACAGGTGCCAGATAATCCACCACCTTAAGGATCTTGTTGTACCAACTAATTGATAAGCAATAACTGCAATTAACATAGTATAGTTTCACCATTTGTGCCCAATATCCTACTTCAATAATACTGCCTCAGAAGTCACACCTCAATCACCTACAACTTCCCCCCATCAAATACGTTCTTGCCCAGTTTGTAGAAGTGATATTTGACTCATACACTTGCAAAGCATCAGGCAATTTCTACTTTTAACATATCTATAGAAAGAACAGAGAAAACAAATAAACACGAGGAAGACACCTACTTTAAGGTCATGTTCCTGATGCAATTCAGCAAGGACATTCATGATTGCCATTGTCCATGGATTTGGTGGTCGGAAAACCTACAATGAAAAGGAACTTAATTAACCAATGCTACCGGAGGGGAGGATTATGTCCCACTTTAGGGCCTACAGTCAGCACTACGCAATGTCAATGGTTGAATAAATCAGCCTTCAGCCTGGGAGTTGAGCAAAGTAATGTTAGTTCTGAAAAAAAACTGCTAAATAGCAAGTGGTGGTTCAAGGGCACAGTTTAGCCATATAAGAATCAAAAAGTGTCTTATAAGGCATAGTACAGAGCATATACACAAATCATTTATCAGTAGCAGTAGAACTTAAAACTACAATGCACTGAGTCTACAACTGGATCCGTGCACTCACAATACCATTAACAATCAATTGCCAAACTATTTTTGTTCAATAACTGTTTTATGGACTTGTCTTAGTGTGGTTTGCTCATTAAGATGTCAAGGAACATACATGACTGTATATACCATACTCATGCAGAAATGCTATGCTTTAAAACAGAAACCACTCACCACACTCCTGACACTGGATTCCAAAACTTTTGCAATGAATGGCACCACATACAGCATTTCTTGCTGTCCCTTTAAGTAGGCTTCAAGCAGTAAGGACTTTACATCCAGGTCCTGTAACAAAAAACTTGCATGAGAAACGGCACCATCAATTAAACCAAAATCATGAGTGTTCTGCTGACAGTTCTCAAACCCAGATAAGAGCAGATCAAGTTTGGATACCTGGCTGATCAGCAGCTTTTAATTCTTTTTTAGGATACTTCTACACTAAACTTTTCTTCAACTTGACCTCCATTTTCATTTTTAGCTTCTACAATGGTTCAGGATTATCGGTCTTCTCAGCAACTGGATGCTCATCTCCTTACATCAACTTGTAGGACTACAATACACCCACAGAGATAAAAATAAAGTAGGCAACCATGGAGAAAAAAAACACTTAATTATCCATAGTAATAGTTTGGAGCTTGACTTCTAAATCGATTTGGTGTGCTAATATTTGTGAGAAAGTGTCTCTTTTGACAAGGTTAGCTCCCACATTTTGGCTGGTATTTGATGAGGTTTTGATTGTAGTGCACAGGGTCCCTACCAACCAGGTCCCTTTTGTACGAAGCTGGCTCTGTATATACTATACCAAAATGAGAGAGTGTGCACAGAGTTCAGTGGAACCCCAAAGGTAGGCAGAGGTAAGGTTAGATAGCACCACTCTATTTGTGGTAGAGTGGTAGTGTGGTCAAGCAGTAAGGCTTTATCAGAGGACAGTGTTAAGCATTTGTTGTACACAATCAGCAAATGAATTCACACACTCAAAGACTGAACTTCAGACCAACTGGTTTTGTATAAAAATACTTTTGTTATTTTATTTCCTAGAACCAACCAAGCTTGGCACAGGCAAGTCATAAGTACTTTGCAGTAAATATACAGATTGTAACAGTTTGGATTGCAAATGTAAATACACATTGTTTTGAGGTGCCGCTCGCAGCAGTAGTGGTTGCTGTGACCTTTACAAACGGTCTTGCTTTCTTTGGGACTCTCAACGTGGGATTTCTTTGCCCTTCATGGAGCCAGGACTCTTGGTGCGGGACTGAGAGGACCAGCAGCCTTATCACCGGCCGCAGCTGGGGACTCTTCCCGCGCACCGTACTTAACTGCTCGAGGCCCCCGCTTCGCGGGAGCCGCTCGCAGCAGTAGTGGTTGCTGTGACCTTTACGAACGGTCTTTTGCTTTCTTTGGGACTCTCAACGCGGGATTTCTTTGCCCTTCGTGGAGCCAGGACTCTTGGTGCGGGACTGCGAGGACCAGCAGCCTTATCACCGGCCGCAGCTGGGGATTCTTCCTGCCCACTTCCTGTTTGTACTTAGCCACGCCCATCCTGCGCATCGCAGGACGCGGGCGGGCGCCGGGCTGAGCCTGGGCAAAGGGCGGGCCATCTGGGGATCCGGGGCCAGACGAGGCCGGGCCGGGCCACCACCCTAAAATGATATCTACATGGACCTGGACATGACCCTAGCTAAGTGATCCTGAAGCACAAGTTACTACTTGTGTAACGATATATCTGTAAGAGACATTAGTTAGTGATAGATTCCTTACCTTAGAATATCCCCAGGCGTCAGACTGGATCCGGAATTTTTTTGCGTAGCAGTACCCTTGCGCGTCGGTAGGCGTCGTCTGCGGCTCCGCGTCAGTCGTCGGCGTCGAGGGCGCCGTGATGACGTCGTTGGAGTACTTAGACGCCGCCTCCGCGTGCTGACATCAGTTCTTAGACACAGCTTTTCCGCGCCAGAAGCGCTGAGCCATGTTAAAAACCAACACTGGTGCCATTGAAACTAGGGCCCTGAAAGCGGATAACCCTAACCCTAGATATCGGTTCGCAGAACGGGGAGGATGGGTGGGTATGTAAGGAATCTATCACTAACTAATGTCTCTTACAGATATATCGTTACACAAGTAGCACCTTGTGAATCTGAAAGAGACACGTTAGTGATAGATTCCTTACCTTAGAATAGATACCCCAGCAATACCAACCCCGGTGGTGGGTCTGCGTGTAGGAGAGTAGGGTCTGCAATCCTATGATCACCCAGATTTTTTGCTTTTTGCTTCACTGGTTTACGACTTCCCTGGCTGTGGGCCTGCTAATCAGACCCACAGCCTAGCTGTCTCTCTACTCCAAATTGTACCCAGGTACTGAATTGGCACTGGGCCCTCTCTTGTGTCCCTGTAACCAGGGCAGAGGTGTACCCAGTAGTCTCCCAGGGGCTGCAGCATGTATTATGCCGCCCCTGAGTGACTAACTAAATCAGACAAAACTGGCTGCTTGACAGCTGGGGCAAGGTGGTGTAATCACCCTTTGCTATAGATATAGTATCCCTATATCTAAACCTAAAATGGACACATATATTCCTATCAGTCACTCCTATGGCAGGCCTTAACAATCCTGAAGGCAGAGTGCTTGGAATCATGTGAGATGGTTGTGAGAAGTTGGCCTGATGTGCAGTGTTCACTATTCTAGTGATCACTATATATCAGTCCAAACAACCCTTATTGATGATTGGTTGTAAGTCAACCTTATAGACCAGCTATCCTAGTAGCATGGATACGAGCAGTCTAAGGCTAAGACTCTAGAGGGCGTGTTAAGCCAGCTGTTTTACCATCACATTACCCCTTGAACACCCAGTGAAAGGACACCACACAAGTGTTATGAAAATAAACAATGTATTTATTAGAATCACAACAACCCTGTACTCTTTATGAGGACAGGGTGCTAAGCACACAACAAAACTCTTATGAAAATACTTAAGTTAGCACGTTATACACAAATGCCCGAGGGGCACGAAAAACCATATACTCTAAAAGTGGAATGCGAATTACTAGCAGGTAAGTAACGATTCTCAGAGGCTTTGGGATCGCTAGGACTGGACTACTGAACCTTTAGATTACTAGCAGGAGGCCTAGGGAACTCGGGTGCAGAGTGTGCACTCTCACGCGGGATGCGGGACAAAGTCTATGGAAGCTAGAATTCACAAAGTTAGTGTTCACGGGCGAACCCGACCTGATAGGGAGAAAACGACAGTGGATCCTGACCCTTGGATAGTGAGGCTATGCTGGGGCACCAAAATGCCGAAGTTACCTAGCCCAGGGGCTGCAGCTGCATAGGTCTGAAAAGACGTCGGGAATCCTCGTGCCGGACCAGGAGCCTGGAAGAAGGAAGTTGCTGGCAGGCGACCAGTGAAGAAAAGTTTGATGGATCCAAGCCTGGATCAAGGAAGAAGAAAACCTGAAAGCAGAGGGGACCAAGTTCTTGAATCACTAGCCAGTGATTAAGTGGGCACCAGGATGGCACCAGGCGAAGTCACCGCAGTCAGGTGAGTGGGCGCTGCTGGGCTCTGCAGTCTCTCGGACCAGGAGGCGTTGTCGGCGACCAGGATGGAGGTGCGAGCTGTCCCACGAAGGTTCTTGCTGTCGACGTCGCTGGACCCAGGATTGGGCAACAAGTCTTGGCAAATGCAAGGCCCACGCGGTGGACCTAAAATGGCGTCTTAGCCGGACCAGGAGGGTCCAGGGTACTTCTCCGATGGAGGGAAGCAAGGGCCAGTCTGGAGCAACCAGACTAGCAGCAGTATTGTCGTCGGGCGTCGTTCGGAAGGCCACAAGCCAGCGGGCTAGTAGCCAAACAACGCGGTGAGCAGCAACAAGCAGAAGGGCCCCACGCCGATCGTGGAGATGCTGGGGGGCTGCTCTTCGGTGCTGGAGCTGCTCAGGGTGGGGGTTTCTCGGACCCCAAAGCACTCACCAGGAAATTACTCGGTGGGCTTGCTGTGTAGAAGTCGTGCAGTCTTGGCGATGGCCGGTCCCTCGAGGTCTCGTCGCACCCACGGTTCTCAGCTGTGCTGTAGAGGTGGGTAGAGGTCAGAGGTGCCAGGGAAGCCGGGTCTCGTCGAGCTGGGCAGTCGGATTCCGGAGGAAGGACGTGCAGCAGACCGCAGTGTTCTTAGATGGTGCCTGCGGATGCAGGGTGACTACTCCTTAGCCACAAGGGAGAATCTTGAAGAAGAAATCGTGAAGTCCTTTCGTGGAAAGTGGTATCTTGATTCCAAAGATGATCTGATTTGGGAGGGGGCCAGTCCCTACCTTTATCTGGGAAAAGGGGGCTGGCACGCGACTAGGTCCTGCCCTATGGGTGGGACCAGGAGGGGGGTGGTTACACCCACTTCCTTGGCGGGCTTTTCCCCAGCACAGGGTCTGGAGTGGCCCTGGAACTGGTTCAAGCCAGCCTATGCACAGTGAGCACCGGGGTGCCACGTGCAGTCACCTTCCTCTGTAGCCCTGCCTACCTACAATACACAAAATCCTGTCTGGGACGGTGCTGGCACCGCCCCTGGCAGGAAACCCTTTGTCCTTATCTCCTGCTCTGGGAGGACTCCCAGCAGCAGGAGGGCAGACTTGTGTCTCGGTGGCAGCATCCATTTTGTGGAGCTGAGGCGCTGTTTGACTTTAACCGGGGTTAGGGGTTACATACATGTCGTGTCCCTCTAGAAGGGTGGAATGCTAACCCCGTCGCCAGAATTGGCGAGGGGTTAGTATTCCAATTCGTATGACACCTTACTCGACATGTTTTGATAAAGCGATACCAGAGTTGGCATATAACCGCGAGGATTATAATGCACTTAAGAGTATATGGTATGCGATATCATGGAAACGGCTAAGGGATGGATCCCGAAAGCCGCAGACAGGCTCAGCTCATGCCAGAGCACTATCTCACACGATTCCAAGCACTCTGCCTTCAGGATTGTCAAGGCCTGCCATAGGAGTGACTGATAGGAGATCTGTGTGTCCATTTTTAGGGTTAGATATAGGTATACTATATCTAAAGCAAAGGGTGATTACACCACCTTGCCCCAGCTGTCAAGCAGCCAGTTGTGTCAGATTTGGATGGCCAGCCAGGGGTGGCATAATACATGCTGCAGCCCCTGGTAGGCCCTGGGTACACCTATGCCCTGGGTACCTAAGGTACACTGTACAGGGACTGATAAGGTGACTCAGTATCCAATTAGATATGTACCTAAGGTACATGGAATCCATTTTACGGAGAGAGCAGTAGGCCTGGGGTCCTGAATAGCAGGGCCCCAGGTCAACTAAGTCAGAAAACCAGCAAAACACCAGGCAAAAAAGTTGGGGGCAACTATAGTCAGGGATCTACCTTCCTACAATGGTGCTCTGGCATGAGCTGAGCCCGTTTGCAGCTTGCGGAACCAAGTCCTAATAGCTGTTCCATGATAACGCATACCATATACTCTTAAGCGCATTATAATCCTCGTGGTTATATGCCAACTCTGGTATCGCTTTATCAAAACATGTCGAGTAAGGTGTCATACGAATTGGAATACTAACCCCTCGCCAATTCTGGCGACGGGGTTAGCATTCCACCCTTCTAGAGGGACACAACATGTTGGTAACCTGTAACCCCGGTTAAAGTCAGACATAGCCTCAGCTCCACAAGATGGATGCTGCCACCGAGACAAGTCTGCCCCCCTGCTGCTGGGAGTCCTCCCAGCACAGGAGGCAAGGACAAAGGGTTTCCTGCCAGGGGCGGTGCCAGCACCGTCCCAGACAGGATTTTGTGTATCCTAGGTAGGCAGGGCTTTAGAGGAAGGTGACTGCAAGTGGCACCCCGGTGCTCACTATGCATAGGCCGGCTTGAACCAGCTCCAGGGGCACTCCAGCCCCTGTTTTGGGGAAAAGCCCGGCAAAGGAGAGGGGTGTAACCACCCCCCTCCTAGTCCCACCCATAAGTCTCTCCTCCGGATCAAGACTGCCCAGCACGACGAGAACCGGCTTCCCCGACACCTCTGACCTCAACCTGCATCATCAGCCCAGCTGTGATCCGTGGGTGTGACGAGACCTCGAGGGACCGGCCATCTTTGAAGACTGCACGACGCTTGTCCAGCACGACCACCGAGTGACCCTCGACTGAGTGCTTTGGGGTAAGAGAAGCCCCGACCCTGAGCAGCTCCAGCACCGAAGTTCAGCCCCCCTGCATCCACAAGATCTGCGTGGGGCCCTTCTGCTCTTTGCTGCTAACCGCGTTGTCCAGGTCACTTGCCCGTTGGCTAGTGGCCCCCTTACGACGCTTCACGACGACAAACACCGCTGGTCTGGTTGCTCCAGACTAGCCCTTGCTCCCCTCCAAAAGAGGAGCACCCTGGACCCTCCTGGTCCACTCCCGACGCCATTATAAGTCCACCGCGTGGGCTTGCATTTGCCAAGACTTGTTGCCCCAATCCTGGGTCCAGCGACGTCGACAGCAGATATCTTCGTGGGACAGCTCGCACCTCCATCCTGGTCGCCGACAACGCCTCCTGGTCCGAGAGACTGCAGAGCCCAGCAGCGCCCACTCACCTGGTCGAGGTGACTTCGTCCAGTGCCATCCTGGTGCCCACCTAAATCACTGGCTAGTGATTCAGAACTTTGTCCCCTCTGCTTACAGGTCTTCTTCTTCTTCTTCTTCTTCCCTGATCCAGGCTTGGATCACCACGAACTTCTTCACTGGCTGCCTGCCAGCAACTTCTTTCTTCAGGCTCCTGGTTCTTCAACGAGGGTTTCCGACGCAACTTGAACCCTATGCAGCCGCAGCCCCTGGGCTAGGTAAACTGAGTACTCCGGTGCTCCAGCATAGTCCAACACCCTAAGTGTTTGGATCCACTCTTGTTTTCGACCCACCTAGTCAGGTTCGCCCGAGAACAGTAACTTTGTGATTGCTAGTATCCATAGACTTGTTCCCGCATTACGCGTGAGAGTTCCCACTCTGCACACGGCGTCCCTAGGCCTCCTGCTTCTAATCCAAGGGTTCAGCATTGTAGGCCTAGCGTTTCTACAGTCTAGAAAAGTATTACTTACCTGCTAGTAACTTCGCATTCCACTTCTTGTGTATATGGTTTTTCGTGCCCCTCGGGCATTTGTGTAAATTGTGCGACTTTCAGTATTTCTTTAAGAGTTTTGTTGTGTGCTTAGCTCCCTGTCTCATAAAGAGCCAGGGTAGTCCTGTTATAAATAAATATACTTTATTTTTTATAACAACTTGTGTGGTGTCCTTTCACTTGGTGTTCAAGGGGTAATGTGATGGTAAAACAGCTGGCTTAACACGCCCTCTAGAGTTTAGCCTTAGACTGCTCGTATCCATGCTACTAGGATAGCTGGTCTATAAGGTTGACTTACAACCAATCATCAATAAGGGTTGTTTGGACTGATACATAGTGATCACTAGTATAGTGAGCACTGCATATCAGGCCAACTTCTCTCACTGCGAACCAATAATCACACCAGAAAGTCCTGGAGGACAGAACGGCCAAAGAAGCCATCCCTCCGGACTTGGCTGTCCAGGCAGTAGTGTCTTGCAAACGTGTACAGCGAGGCCCACGTAGCTGCCTGACAGATGTCTTGTAAGGGCACCCCCCGGCCCATGGCAGTTGTAGTCGCCGTGGCTCGGGTGGAATGAGCCCGCAATCCAACAGGGGGCTCCTTTTTAGACAAGGAGTAACATGCCTGGATACACAAGATGATCCACCGGGAGATGGTCCTCTTGTGCACCGCTTTCCCCTTCTTAGCCCCCACGTAACCAACAAAGAGTTGGTCATCCACCCGGAACTGGTGTGTGCGATCCAAATAGAATGAGAGCGCACAATTTGGGTCCAGACGGTGGAGCCGCTCTTGCTCATTAGAGGGATGCGGTGGCGGAAAGAAGGTGGGCAAGGTGATAGACTGCCCAATGTGGAAGGCCGTGACAACCTTGGGCAGGAAAGATGGCTTAGTACGCAATACAACCTTGTCCGGATGGACAGAAAGGAAAGGAGGAGTATAAGAAAGAGCCTGGAGCTCACTCGCCCTCCTGGCAGAGGTGATGGCAACCAGGAAGGCAGTCTTCAATGTAAGAAGACGAAGAGGACAGTTGTGAAGTGGCTCAAAGGGAGTGCACATCAGAAACGTAAGAACAAGGTTCAAGTCCCACTGAGGCATCACAAACGGAACAGGAGGGAATGTGTGTGTGATGCCCTTCAGAAATCGATTTACAACAGGGGACTTGAACAAAGAAGGTTGATCAGGCAGCCTCAGAAAGGCTGAAAGGGCATAAAGATAGCCCTTGATAGTGCCCAGAGCAGAGCCCTGCTGGGCAAGAGAAAGAAGAAAGAAGAACCTCAGAAAGAGGGGCAGAAAGTGGATCCACAGCCTTTGCTGTGCACCATGCCACAAATCTGTTCCACCTGCAGGCGTATACCGACTTAGTGGAGGGACGCCTGGCTGCCAGAATGACATTACAGACTTCAGGAGGCAAGTCACATGGCCTCAACTGTCGCCGCTCAATCTCCAAGCATGGAGGTGAAGACTGGACAGGTTCGGGTGGAGGACCGTCCCCTGCTGCTGCGACAGAAGGTCCTCCTGAAGAGGCAGACGAACCGGGGGATCGACTGACATACTGAGTAGCTCTGGATACCAGTACCTTCGTGCCCAGTCCAGAGCCACAAGGATGACTTGTGCCCGGTCGCGCTTGATCTTCTTCAGCACTCTGGGCAGAAGTGGTATAGGCGGAAAGGCGTATAACATACCACAACTCCACACGCGCCAAAAAGCGTCGCCGAGCGAGTGCCGCCTTGGAAATTCCAACGCGCAAAACTGATGACATTGCGCGTTCTCGTCGGTGGTGAATAGATCTAACCAAGGCCCTCCCCATTGCTGAAAGAGGCCTTGTGCCACGTCCGAGTTCAGACGCCATTCGTGATCCATCATGCACCGACGGCTGAGTTCGTCCGCCCTGGCGTTCAGTGAACCTGCCAGGTGTTGAACCACCAGGGTCACGCCCTGCTGTTCCAGCCACTGCCAGAGGTGCAGAGCCTCCTGGCAAAGGGTCCACGACCCCACCCCGCCCTGTTTGTTGCAGTACCACATGGCGGTGGTGTTGTCCGTGAACACCTGCACTACACTCCCCCGGACAGAGGGGAGGAATGCCTTCAGTGCTAGACGAATCGCCCGCAGCTCCAAAAGGTTGATATGGAGCCGGGACTCCGCCGGAGACCAGAGTCCTCTGATCTCCGCCTCTCCCATGTGGCCTCCCCAGCCCTGGAGGGACGCGTCCGTCACAACTACTTGCTCCGGCTGGGGAAGGGAGAGGGATCTGCCACTGACCCAATCGCAGTCCGTGAGCCACCACTGCAGCTGTCTCGCAGTGCCCTCCGAGATCAGGACGTGGTCGGATAGGTTGCCCTGATGCTGGGCCCACTGAAACTTCAGGTCCCACTGCAGAGCCCGCATCCGCCACCTGGCGTGATGCACCAGTAGGATGCAGGAGGCCATCAGCCCCAGAAGCCGCAGCGTCAACCTGACCGAGACCCGGGATAAAGGCTCAAAGATCGGAATCTGAGCCTGAATATCCCAGACCCTCTGTTCGGGTGGATAAACCCGAAACTGTGCCGAGTCGAGAACCACTCCGATGAAGAGGAACTTCTGAGAGGGGCACAGGTGTGACTTTGGCACATTGATGGAGAACCCCAGCTGGTGCAGGAGATCTGCCGTAGTCTGGAGGTGGCTGACTACTGTCTGGGGCGAGCCCACCTTCAACAGCCAGTCGTCGAGGTAGGGGAAGACTGAAACCCCTAACCTGCGCAGATGATCTGCGACCACCGCCATCACCTTTGTGAACACCCGTGGGGCGCTGGTAAGGTCGAAGGCGAGCACGGTATACTGAAAGTGCTCATGGCCAACCGTGAACCGCAGGTAGCGCCGGTGGGCCGGCAGGACTGGGATGTGGAAATAAGCATCCTGCATATCCAACGCTACCATCCAGTCTCCTGGGTCCAGGGCAGAGAAGACCTGAGCCAGAGTCAGCATTTTGAACTTCTCCTTCCAGAAGAAGCCGTTGACGTTCCGTAGGTCCAAGATAGGGCGTAGGCCCCCTTTGCACTTCTTGGGTACCAGAAAGTAGTTGGAGTAGCAACCACACCCTACTTCTGGCCCAGGAACGCGCTCGATGGCCCCCTTGGCCAAGAAGGCCGTAACTTCCTCCTGCAGAAGTCACAAATGTTCCCCCAATACACGGTGGGTCTGTGGTGGCATGGCTGGAGGAGTCGCCTCGAAGGCGAGGGAGTAGCCCCTTCGGAAAATCTGCAGCACCCACCTGTCCGACGTGACAGTGCGCCAGTGGAGGTGGTGATGGCGAACCCTGCCCCCCACTGGCGTCACATGGGCCTGAAAGAACGGACTAGGAGGGTTTTGAGGCGGATGCTGCGGGGGAAGGTGTGGACTGACCTCGCTGTTGACCCTGACCGCCGCCACGGCGGTTTCCACGGCCGCCACCGCGTTGGGTATTACCCTGCAGAGCGTGGCTGGCAACACGTGTGGGTACACCCCTTCCGTGGCCACGAAAGGAGTGAAAGGCAGCCTATTGCTGGCGCGGGGGCGAGAGGCCCAAGGACTTGGCTGTAGCCCTTGAGTCCTTAAAGCGCTCAAGCGCATGGTCTGCCTTGTAGCCAAAAAGGCGAAGGCCATCAAACGGCATGTCCATCAGTGTGTTTTGGACATCGGCCGAAAAGTTGGCGGACCTCAACCAGGCGTGACACGTCTGACCGCCACTGTCGTTGCCATCGCTCTACCTAGTGAGTCGGTGGTATCCAGCCCACACCGGATAGAATATTTGGCTGCATCCCGGCCCTCCACAAGGGCTTGGCCGAGTTTGGCCAGTACCTCGAACGGACACTCTGGCAGCACTTCCGCAACCGTATCCCACAGAGAGTGGGTGTAGCGGCCCAAGAGGCAGGCGGTGTTGGAAGACCGCAGTCCCAGACTAAGGGAGGAGAAGATCTTTTTACCGTACTGCTAGTACCTCTTGGATTCCCTGTCCGGCGGAGCCGACGGGAATGCGGTCTGGGAATTGGAGGCCTGGATGACCAGGCTCTCGGGGGTGGGGTGGGTGGACAGGAAACATGGGTCGCCCGGAGCCGGGGCGGTGGCGTCTGGCCACGTTCCTATCTATGGGCGAACCCGTAGCGGGCTTGGGCCAAGTGCCCAAAAGAACGTCAGACAAGGCCTGGTTAAACGGCAGCAGAGCCTCGGCTGAGCATGACTGCGGCTTAAGGACCTCAGTGAGGAGGTTAGTCCTCACGGCCGCGACGGGGAGCTCAAGGCCCAAGGCCTTGGCCGCCCTCATCAACACCACACTATAGGTTGCCCCCTCCTCCGTAGCCACGGTAGGAGGCGAGACAAAGCCAGTGTCGGACGAAGTGTCCAGACCACTGGCATCCCCAAGTTCACCTGTCCAGTCCTCTTGGGACTGACATTCACGTGTCAGAGGGTCCTCAGACCCCTCCCAATACTCCTCATTACCCATCTCCTGATCAAATAATACTGATAATGGGGGTACCATTAAGGTAAAAAAATGCAAAATAATGTACCAGGGAGAGAGCAGGAGCATCTGGACGGATAGTTACCAAGGAGCCCGCTCCCCAAAACTAGTTGCCGATGTAAACAATAAAGGGAGAGAGGACTCAGGCCCAGATTATGGAAAAAAAGAGGCACCTGTGTATTGATTTATCTCCGGAGTGTGCTCCATACACTGTGATACTGACAGGGGTGCCAGAGATTGAACAGGATAAAATAGAAACCCATAGGGAATTGAAAAATAAAGTCATTTTTTGGCTTACTAGTAATAGGTCGCTTCCGGGTTACACAAACGCAGAAATTCTGCATGTAAGAAGAGTGAGCTGGTTGGGATGCAGATGTAAGGATCAGGAGGGGGACTGTGTAACTGTGAACTTTAGGGACCCCAGGGTGGTAAAGTTCATATGTGAAGGGAAATCATTTAATGGGGAGAGTGGGATCCAAACTTTCGATCTGAGCTATTTTTATCCATGCTCAACATTTGGTACCCCATTTTTCTACGGAAAAGGGTTAGACATGCAACACAAACGATCAAATATGGCATATAGACCAGAGTTCTGCACGGACTGGAGGGAGTCGATTGACTGGGTAATAGCATTTTGAGTACAATCTCCGAGCCACTGTTGTGTAAGGATAGTTCAAACCAGGTTTTGGCAGCAAATAGAGTTAATATCTGTGTGGATGACTTTGGAATAGAAATAGAGACCTCTGATAAAGAATGTCATGGTATCATGGGTTATGATAATAACCTCAGCACTTTGCCAGTAGTTAATCCAGGTATCTCGCAACCCATTGGTGGAGAGGTAGCAACAATGAAAGAGATCTTGGCTAATTATGTTTTGGAATGTTGCGGGCCTCAAAACGAAACTCTAATTCCACATGGTTGGATGCAATCAAAGACTACAATTTTGTAAGCTTACAAGAGACCTGGGTGATAGAAGCTCAGCATATATGTGGTTTTAAGAACTTTCACGCAACTCCATCTATTTCTGGTAGGGCAAAAGGAGGTCTGTGTACCTATGTGTCTAACCAGCTAAGGTGTAGTAAGATCGAGATGGTGGTTAGCAACCAACATTATCATATAATTAGGGTTGTGGTTGAAAAAGACTTACACTTTGCCATTGTAAACTTTTATAATAATGTGTCGGTGGCAGCCCTTGAACAAACGTTCCTAAGTCTGGGCAATGACATAAGTCGTCAAATGGAAGGTAGGGCTAAGTCTGTTTGTGTAATCTGGGGAGGAGATTTTAATTGTCACTTATGTAAATACGGGGAAAAGGAAACTTCTGGCCTAGCGCTAGATAAGGCGTCTAATCTAACCCATTTTGAGCACTCTGCAAGCGGAAATCATTTAAACAAAATTATTTTTTCCAGTGAACTGGACTTCACAAATAAAATTGGTAAGAACAAGGTCCCGTTTGGTCCAACATTTAATGGCAGAGATGCCGGATAACCGGATAAAAAGAACTTAAAACTCACACTAGTCAAGAGAGGGAGTGCTTCAGATTTACGTTTGATGAGATGCAAACTCCACCATAGACTTTATATTAAGGTCAACGCGATATGGGGATGAGGTGCGTGAATTTAAAACTCTTGGAAATCCCCTGAGCGATCACTTCCCCCTAAGTCTGGAGATTGCCCAGTTAGGCAAAGACCCAATCAAATCAAGCTCCCTGATTAAGAAAGCAAGGGATATAGTTCTTACACGCCAGAATGGATAAGCCCTTAAATGGGATAAAATAGTACCTGAAGACTTCCAAAATAAGGAAAAAAATGTAATTTTAATATTTTAGCATGTCTTGTGGAGAATGCAGATGATTCGGTTATCGTGTCCAATTTTAAACTTATAACTGAAAATATCAAAGAGGCCCTGTGGGTAGAGACAAAAAATTCCAAAGCCAGGCATTCGAGCTGGTTTGATACAGCTTGTACTAAGACCTGCTCGAAGCTGAAGCGCGCTCTGAATGCTTTGGTCCGTGATATGGCCCTTGTAAAAAAGCTTAGAAAGGAGTATAAGAAAACTCTCAAATTAAGGCGAGATATTGTAAAAAAGGAAGCTTGGGATGCCCTATGTGAAGCGTCGCAGAATAAAGACACAATAGCATTTTGGAAAGTTGTAAATGCTCCCCTCTTTGAAGACAAAACTAAGGCTAGGCTTGAGATAGCCATATCTGAAGTGGAGAGGGTAAAACACTATGAAGCACTCTATAGTTTAAAATCTACTGATGCTCAGGCCCCTAGTGACGCTCAAGAAAAACCTGAGTGGGCACAGAGTAGGGTCGACTTAAGACTAGGAATTGCACTAAGTGAAGTAATACAGAGTATAAGAGATAGTGCAGGAGCCAAAGCGCCTGGCCCTGATGGCGTTCCAGTTGACTTTTATAAAAGCAACATGGATCTTTGGGGTCCGTTGCTTACGCAACTTTTCAATGCATCTTGTTCCTATGGGCTATTAGACTCGTGGTGCGAGTCAATAATAGTCCCTATTTTTAAAAAGGGAGATAGATCAAGCTGTCATTGTTATCGTCCTATCTCGCTTTTGGACTCTACCATTAAAATCTTGGGCAGGGCAATTTTAAACAGACTGCAATTATGGGCCGATGAAAGGTCCATAATGCGCAACCTTCAGTATGGTTTTAGAAAGGGGTTAGGCACCATTGAGCAATACCTCAACTTGCTTCTTTTATTGGACAAGTATGTTAAAGTAAAGGGTGGCCGAGTGTTTTTAACATTCATTGACTTATCGTCAGCTTTTGACTGTGTCACACATTCCAAGTTATGGCTGGTTCTTCGGAACCTAGGAGTGGAGATAAATATAATTAACTATCTAAGAGCTTTACATGGGGGCTACAGCGCGTGTCAGGTATGGAACGAGCGGGGAATGCACTGATCGCTTTACTATATCTAGAGGAGTGCGGCAAGGCTGCGTCCTTGCTCCGTTTCTGTTTACACTTTACATTAATGCTCTTGAAAAAACTTTATTGGAGGAGTCTAGGGATATGCCTCTTGTCGGGAGTAGGTCTGTCCCTGCACTCCTATACGCCAATGATGCAGTTTTAATGGCCAGGACGCCGCTGGCCATGCAAATGGTGGTGAATTCTTTTACTGCTTTTATGACTAATTTAGATTTAAAAATTAACTGTGCCAAGACCTTTAGTATGACTTATGGCCCTAGAAAGTTTAAGGAGGATAAGGTAATATTTGTCGGCTCCAAACCACTCGAACAGACACCGACATTTCCATATTTAGGAGTCCTGTGACGAAAAGGGTAGGTGGAATGAGGCCATGTGTGAGAAGTTGGCCTGATGTGCAGTGCTCACTATTCTAGTGATCACTATATATCAGTCCAAACAACCCTTATTGATGATTGGTTGTAAGTCAACCTTATAGACCAGCTATCCTAGTAGCATGGATACGAGCAGTCTAAGGCTAAGACTCTAGAGGGCGTGTTAAGCCAGCTGTTTTACCATCACATTACCCCTTGAACACCCAGTGAAAGGACACCACACAAGTGTTATGAAAATAAACAATGTATTTATTAGAATCACAACAACCCTGTACTCTTTATGAGGACAGGGTGCTAAGCACACAACAAAACTCTTACGAAAATACTTTTAAGTTAGCACGTTACACAAATGCCCGAGGGGCACGAAAAACCATATACGCTAAAAGTGGAATGCGAATTACTAGCAGGTAAGTAACAGTTCTAATAGGCTTTGGAATCGCTAGGACTGGACTAGGGAATCGTTAGATTACTACTAGGAGGCCTAGGGGACTCGGGTGCAGAGTGTGCACTCTCACGCGGGATGCGGGACAAAGTCTATGGAAGCTAGAATTCACAAAGTTAGTGTTCACGGGCGAACCCGACCTGGTAGGGAGAAAATGACAGTGGATCCTGACCCTTGGATAGTGAGGCTATGCTGGGACACCGGAGTGCCGAAGTTACCTAGCCCAGGGGCTGCAGCTGCATAGGTCTGAAAAGACGTCGGGGATCTCGTTGCCGGACCAGGAGCCTGGAAGGAAGAAGTTGCTGGCAGGCGACCAGTGAAGGAAAGTTCGATGGATCCAAGCCTGGATCAAGGAAGAAGAAAACCTGAAAGCAGAGGGGACCAAGTTCTTGAATCACTAGCCAGTGATTAAGTGGGCACCAGGATGGCACCGGGCGAAGTCACCGCAGTCAGGTGAGTGGGCGCTGCTGGGCTCTGCAGTCTCTCGGACCAGGAGGCGTTGTCGGCGACCAGGATGGAGGTGCGAGCTGTCCCACGAAGGATGAAGTCGTTGGCGTCGAAGTTACCCAGGATTGGGCAACAAGCCTTGGCTAATTCAAGCCCACGCGGTGGACTCAAAATGGCGTCTTGAGTGGACCAGGAGGGTCCAGGGTGCTCCTCTTCGGGAAGGGAGCAAGGGCCAGTCTGGAGCAACCAGACCAGCAGCAGAAATGTCGTCGGGCGTCGTCGGGAAGGCCACAAGCCAACGGGCTAGTAGCCAAACAACGCGGTGAGCAGCGGAAAGCAGAAGGGCCCCACGCAGATCGTGGAGACGCTGGGGGGCTGCACTTCGGAGCTGGAGCTGCTCAGAGTCGGGGCTTCTCGGACCCCAAAGCACTCACCAGTAGATTACTCGGCGGGCTTGCTGGAAAGAAGTCGTGCAGTCTTGCAGATGGCCGGTCCCTTGAGGTCTCGTCGCACCCACGGTTCTCAGCTGGGCTGTAGAGGTGGGTAGAGGTCAGAGGTGCCAGGGAAGCCGGTTCTCGTCGAGCTGGGCAGTCGGATTCCGGAGGAAGGACTTACAGCAGACCGCAGTGTTCTTAGATGGTGCCTGCGGATGCAGGGTGACTACTCCTTAGTCACAAGGGAGAAATCTTAGGAAGAAGTCTTGAGTTCCTTTCGCAGAAAGTAGTTTCAGGATTCAAAGATGATCTGATTTGGAAGGGGGCCAGTCTCTACCTTTATCCTGTAAAAAGGGGCTGGCACGCGACTAAGTCCTGCCCTATGGGTGGGACTAGGAGGGGGGTGGTTACACCCACTTCCTTGGCGGGCTTTTCCCCAGCACAGGGTCTGGAGTGACCCTGGAACTGGTTCCAGCCAGCCTATGCACAGTGAGCACCGGGGTGCCACGTGCAGTCACCTTCCTCTAAAGCCCTGCCTACCTACAATACACAAAACCCTGTCTGGGACGGTGCTGGCACCGCCCCTGGCAGGAAACCCTTTGTCCTTATCTCCTGCTCTGGGAGGACTCCCAGCAGCAGGAGGGCAGACTTGTGTCTCGGTGGCAGCATCCATTTTGTGGATGCTAAGGCTCTGTCTGACTTTTAACCGGGTTATAGGTTACAGGCATGTCGTGTCCCTCTAGAAGGGTGGAATGCTAACCCCGTCGCCAGAATTGGCGAGGGGTTAGTATTCCAATTCGTATGACACCTTACTCGACATGTTTTGATAAAGCGATACCAGAGTTGGCACATAACCGCGAGGATTATAATGCACTTAAGAGTATATGGTATGCGATATCATGGAAACGGCTAAGGGATGGATCCCGAAAGCCGCAGACAGGCTCAGCTCATGCTAGAGCACCATCTCACACGATTCCAAGCACTCTGCCTTCAGGATTGTTAAGGCCTGCTATAGGAGTGACTGATAGGAGATCTGTGTGTCCGTTTTAGGGTTAGATATAGGTATACTATATCTAAAGCAACGGGTGAGTACACCACCTTGCCCCAGCTGTCGTGCAGCCAGTTGTGTCAGTTTTAGTTAGTCAATCCAGGGGTGGCATAATACATGCTTCAGCCCCTGGGAGACTTCTGGGTGCACCTCAGCCCTGGGTACAGGGACTTGGAGAGGGCCCAGTGCCAATTCAGTACCTAAGTACAATTTGGATAGAGAGAACAGCTAGGCTGTGGGTCTGATTAGCAGGCCCACAGCCAGGGAAAGTCGTAAACCAGTGCAGCAAAAAGCAAAAATCTGGGTGATCATAGGATTGCAGACCCTACTCTCCTACACCATGCAAACTAGAAGATTATTGTACATTAGATCGATTTCAGCGTTAAAAACATTTAGCAGAAAGATGGGCAAAACCCAGGTTAGGGAGCTTCTAACTGTATATAGAGCTACGTGCGTGGCAATTGCCACATATGGTGCAGGGGTATGGGGTTATGTTAACACAAAAAGCCTACAAGTAGTAGAAAATAACTTCTCAAAAAACCTGTTAGCACTCCCACATAGTGTCAACCTATGTCTGCCACGCAGAGTTGTGGTCCCATATATTGAGGATATTATTAAGGTTGCCCCGGTATTACTGTGGCACAGGATTTTGTCAACTGAAGAATGTGTGTTTAATCGTTCAATTTTACAGGATATTATGGGTCTTGAGAATGTTGGAAGGGTGCATGGTTAACCTATGTAAGAACTTTCCTCATTAAGATAGGGCATAGGGAATATTATGAGGACCCATCATCTTTATCAGAAATATCAAGGAAATTATTGAAAGATGCATGCATGAGTCATTTGCATGACTCTAGGTTTAAACTAGAAATAGTAAAGAAAACTGTAATCTCGCATTAATTGACAATGATTTCCGATGACATGCAACCATATATTAAGCTAAAGATGAGAGATTTTGAAAGGTTTTTATTGACTCGTTTTAGATTAAATTTGTTACATCGCTCACTTAGCTTTCCTGTAGTGAATACTTGGACTAAACAATTGATCAAATGTCCTTGTGACGACTCCTCAGACCAGTCAGACATACATATCCTTTTTTTTCTGTAGATTTTATACCACCCCAAGGAAAAAAATTGATTGTGCCCCTCTTGAAAATCATGGAATGTACTCGGTGTCGCCCTGCTTTTTTACAATTGCAAAAATTGGATAATATTTTAACTGTTGCATACTTATTTGCATTTTTCAAATTTGTTTTTAGATCTCGGAAGACAATCATTTAATGAACGAATTATGATGGGTTATTTTAAGGCTTTGTAATGATTTATGTATGATTATCTGCTTGATTAATTTTATGTGCTTTTATGGTTGTTTTATTTGATAACCGGATAAAGTTAAACTTGACTTGAGTTGCAGTATTGTTCCTGAGAAAGGCAATGCTTTGGAAATACAGTACATATACTTTGTATAGGGTTTTCAGTAAGATTACAGGCAAGTTACTTTTGAGATGACTTTACTTACACTGAGTAAGATACCTGGATACTACTCTGGGACATTTCCTGCAAAGAGTTGAGTAAAATCGCTTTTGTTAAATAGCACATTTTTAAAGAATTTCTTTAGGTTTTTAAACTCTAAACTTTTCCAAGAAAAACAGTCCAGGTTATCCTATGGAGGAAAATAGTGTTATCTGTTTTGGGGTAAGTATTCAGTAGTGGGAGTTGAGGTCCTGGGAGTGGACTCACGAGTCCCCCAGGGTCAGAGATGCACTCTTGTTGCATCCTCAGCGGCACTAGGACGGTCAGGTGCAGAGTGCTGAGGCCAAATGTTATCCAATAGGGGATAGGGGGCCTCCGGTTGGTGGCTGCTTGACTAGAAGGCCACTTGGTTGTGGGAGCAAAGCTCCTGTATGTTAGCTCAGGGCAAATAGGGAAACAAAGTAATACCAAAGGTGTACCCTCAGCGGCACAGCTGCGGCCAGGTGCGGTTTCATCAGGCACCCTGTTTACAATGGGGAACCTCTGGTTTGCAAGGCACTCCAGGCTTGGATAAGGTGGTCTTCTGGGTGCGACCACAACTTCAAGAGGTAAGTTGGGATCTTGGGGGTTGGTTAGGCACCGGTTTGGCCACCTAAAGCCATGGGGAGTAGAGTTCAGGGGTGCCTTTTAGGGTCGGATCTTCTTACCAGCTCCTGGTGGCTGTTAGGGGGACCTTCCGGATTTAAGCTACAGGCGTCGGCTAGAGATATAAGGAAGGTCAGGAATCGCATGTTCTCGGGTCAGGATCGCCAGGGGGACCCTCCTCATGGTTTGCGCCAACTCTAGCTCAGGCCGTGGACGGCAGGTGCAGAGTGGTGGGGATTCGTGGTGTGCGGCCGGAGTCCGAGGTTGGAGATTAACAAATCCAGTGTTCACAGGAGACACAGGCTTTGCGGTTGAAAGCAGGCAGGTCCTCCAGGATTTGACGTGGCTAGCTGCAGGACATACCGGGATTTCGCAGGAGCAGGTTCGTTGTGGAGACAGGTCGGTAGGGCTAGGCCAAGTCAGTCGGAGTCTTCCTCTTGTTAGCTTCAGCACGGCTGTTTGGTCCTTTTCTTGTAGTTTGTCTAGTCAGGGCTGCTGTTCACAGGAGATCCGGTCTTTGTTGTAGGCCGTCAGTACTCCCAGGGGTTCAGGAGGTCGCTGGCTGCAGTACAAAACTATTTTTGGTGCAGGATCTCTGGAAACTGCAGATGGGCCGGTAGGGCTGGGGCCAAGTGAGTTCTCCGCAGTCTCCTCTGCTGGGCGTCTCCTTTCGTCCTTTCTTAAGTTGGAGAAATCTGCATTCTTCGATCAGGGCTGCCTCATAAATACCGTATTTAGGGGTGTTTTAGGGGTCCTGAGGTCAGTAGCCAATGGGCTACTGACCTTCGGGTAAATACACCCTTGGTGCAGTACAAAAGGGGGTGGTGATGGACGGAGCGTCTGAACCAATCAAACACTCACACCCAGTCAAAAGATCTGGGTTTGACCCATCACCGTTCTTTAGCCCACTCTGCCACCCCAGTTCAGACATGGCCGTATGCAAATCAGTCTGACCCTGTGCCTCATGGGAACAGTCCAGCCCGAACTGCCAAGCCATGCCTTCCCTGGACCGGAAACAAGCTTCCGAGGACCGGTTTCTGGCATTACAGCAGTCTTCAGCCCGGCTTGCTTGAATCCAGTGGCAAAGTGAGCAAGGGACTCACGTCTGAGCATACCCTGCCACACTTATGGCGGCCAAAGCGGTACAAAAGGGGGTGGTGATGGACGGAGCATCTGAACCAATCAAACACTCACACCCTTGGTGCATTCACCCCATGTAGGGGAGTGAGCACAATCCCTAATCCTGATTGGGTAATGCCGCCATCTGCAATATGGTGGGCACTGAAGAGTGGGCTTCACTTCGCCTACCCTACCTGAGGGGTGGGTGTGAGAAAGTAGCTCTATATACACTGGACCAGAATAAGGTACAGTGTGTATAGAGTCCACAAACCCCAGAGGTATAACAGGTTACATTTTTCAATACAAAATAGGGAACCTCAAGTGGACTATATTTAACGGGGTCCAGTGTACATGTCCAGTCAACCATATATCACAAAAGTACAAAGTTCCCCGGGGAATAATAACAATGGGTGTGTCTAAGGGAGGAGAGCAAAGACAGGGGACAGACGTTCCCTTATTGGAACTAGAAGACCTCACACATCCAGTTAGTTAGATGTCATGCTTCATCATTGGTCTCCTGCTCCTCGTCAGACTGGCGCTGCAATGTCCGACGGGCGCCGAAGAGGCGCTCTATTTTGGAGATCTTTTGTTCCAGCCAATGGTTGAGTGCATGTGAGGGGTCTGGTGAAGGTGTAGTCGTGAAGGTGGGGTGGTTTAAAATTAGGTGCGTCAGTCAACAAACACTTTTATTCGCGTGGCTGGCTCCCTAGGTTAAAAGGGTGGGAGGGGAGATAGGGACTGTAAGGGGCACAGTGGGCTACCTCAACCCTCTACAGTGGTCGACATGTTTCTTGCCTGACTGGCAATTCTTCAGGACCTAAAAGTGCTCAGTACTACACGGTGAATGGAAAAGATAAATAAGGATAAACAATACAACCTCTCTGGGTCAGTGGGGAGACAGGCCAGAAGGTCCTGCTCTATCAGGGTAACCCCAGGAGAGTCCCTAGTGGGCCCCGCAGTCTATTCCCGTGGGGCTGCTTAGTGAGGAATAATGCCTCTAGCAGGAGCAGCCCGGGTCCGGAGACCTACCCAAACGTCTAGCGCCTAGGGAGCAAGCCACGCGAATAAAGTTTTTGTGGACTGACGCACCTAATTTTAAACCACCCCACCTTCACGACTACACCTTCACCAGACCCCTCACATGCACTCAACCATTGGCTGGAACAAAAGATCTCCAAAAAAGAGCGCCTCTTCGGCGCCCGTCTGACATTGCAGCGCCAGTCTGACGAGGAGCAGGAGACCAATGATGAAGCATGACATCTAACTAACTGGATGTGTGAGGTCTTCTAGTTCCAATAAGGGAACGTCTGTCCCCTGTCTTTTCTCTCCTCCCTTAGAGACACCCATTGTTGTTATTATTCCCCGGGGAACTTTGTACTTTTGTGATATATGTATAACAGGTTAAAGCCAGGTGTGACCTTACTCTCTAAAGTGGTAGCTTGGTCGAGCAGTAAGGCAGTACCAGAGGACAGTGTAAAGCATTTGTTGTACACACTCAGTCAGCAAAAGGTTTCACACACTCAAAGACTGAACTCCAGGCCAATTGTTTTTATATCAAAGATATAGTTATTTTATTTTTAGAACCAACAGGTATCAAAATATACTGTTCTCAATATGAGAGGTCTCAGATGAGTACTTTGCAGAAGGTCAATAAACTTTGTAAACACAATAGGGATAGGGGTTGCAGTAGGCAACACAATTTAGCATTGAGCTCAATGGGTTTTTCTATGTAAACACAGTTGATTATTTTGTAGATTACTTTGGTAGTTCCAGGATTGGATCATAGATTCAGTCCTGGGGTCTAAGGTGAAAACAATTTAGTAAAAACGTTTTAGTGATTGCAGTGATTTTTCAGGAATATAAACCTATTTTAAAAGTTCACACTTAGAAACTTTTCAACAGAAATCTGGCAATGTCATCCAACGGGAGAAAATTTAGGTTGCAGGTCAAGTACGATCTTGTTACATTTGTAATCCAGTACTGGGCTCCTAGGTCCAGCACTGGGGTCTCAACTTAAAACAGGTAAGTAATTACGTTTCAGTATTTCGTATGTTTTTTAAAGAATATTTCACGTTTTCAAAAGTAGACTAAAGAAATTTCATAGAAAAGCAGACAATGGATTCCTATGGAGAAAATACAGGTTGAGGGTAAACCCGGTTCGGATTACTTTTGTGGTTCAATACTGGGCTACAAGGTACAGTACTGGCTTCTCTGCTGATCACAGGTGAGTACTTCGGAATTCGTTACTCGGCTGATTTGATAGGACTATTTTAAGTTTTCAAAAGAGGGTAATTAGAAGATATTTCGAGTCAAACCAGTCAATGTTATCCAATGGCAGGTAAGTGAGTTACCGATTTCCAGGTGAGTACTTGGCTGGTGAAGTAAGGTTTTGAGCATAGACTATGGGGTACCCCAGGGTCCGGTAAGTACAGTTGGTTCACCCTCAGCGGCACAGGGGCGGCCGGGTGCAGAGGTAGTTTGGCCCAATGTTATCCAATGAGGGGCAGGGGGTCTCTGGTTGGTGGCTGCTGGCAAGCAACCCACGCGGCTGTGGGAGCGTGGCTCCTGGTCACTTGCTCAGGGCAAATGGGTAAGTAAGACAGGGCAAAGGTGGGCCGGCCAGCGGCACTCGGGCGGCTGGGTGCAGGGTGCTTTTGAGCAGTCTGGCACTCAATGTTATTCAATGGGAAAGGTAACAAACGAACAAAGGCTGCAGGCTCGGGGACGGAGACTCTTCAGGGGCGACCACCACTTCGAGAGGTAAGTTGGGATCAAGGAGCACAGGTAGGTACCCCAAAGAAAGGCACAGGGGGCTGTAGGGTGCAGGGGTGTCTTTAGGTGTTGGCAAAGCTTACCCTCAGCTGGTCGCGATTGGAGGGGCCCCTGGTTCTGGGTCTGCAGGCGCCGTCTGGTTAGTCGATGAGGGTCTTTGGGCACTGGACTTCGGGTCCCAGGTGCCGGGGGGACGTCCTCGTGGTCTTGGATCACTTGGGCATGGGCCAGGCTCGGCGGGTGCAGAGTGGGCTGGTCCGGAGCTTCCTGGCAGGTACCAGGGGTGTTGTTGCAGCAGAGCCTCTGCTGATGGGAGTCCCAGTCTTTAACAGGGTCAAGGCAGGCAGGTCTTCTGGGTGACCGAAGGTTGTTGTCCGCTGGAGTCGCCGGGGTTTAGGCTGGAGCAGGTTCCAGGATCGACAGGCCGGTAGGGCTGGGGCCAAGTCAGTTGTGGTAGTCCTGTTAGCAGCTGCACGGCGGGCCTTCTTCCTCTTGCTCTTTATTCTTATATCAGGATCTGAGGAAGGAAGGTTGAGGGTGCCCCTAAATACTAAATTTAGGGGCGTTACAGGTAGGGCAAGGGTACACCCCCTAACCTGCTCCTCTCCAGTGAGAGGGGGGCAGGAACCTAGCTGTGATTGGGCAGGGCTCCCCATCTTCAACATGGCCGGAGCCCGGGGTCGTGCTTCACTTTGCGTCTCCCACCTGAGGGGTGGGGTTGGCACAGGCTGGCACATTCCCCTTCCTGACGTAGGATTTCCCGCCAGAGTGGGGGTTAGAATCGGTGGGGGCCAGTTGCTAAGTACAGCAAATGGTCTGGAGAAGATCAGAGACGGCATGCCTTTGAAGCTTCCCCCTGCCCATCCTGGGGGAGGAGACCTAGCACCTCGCCCAGGATGTGCATTGTTGCAGGCCCAGGAGAGCGGGGGCTATCAACCCAGGGGTTCAGCATAATGTGTGCTGTGTGGCAGCCTCTGCAGCAACTCAGCCCAGACGTGGATTGTAGGTTAGGTTTTCATGGGGCATCTCCAAGATGCCCTCTGGTGCATTTTACATTAAATCTCACACTGGCATCAGTGCAGGTTTAACCACATGTGCGCTAGCGGTTTTCCCGCTGTGAGCTGACTTTTGCGGAAAACCGCGTTACATGACGAGCTCAGCTCGTCATGAGCGTACGACAGGCATAACTCATGACGAGCTGAGCTCGTCATGAGCGTAGAAGGGGTTAATGTGCTGAGAAGTTTGGTACCAAACTTGTCAGTCTTCAGTGTAGCCATTATGGTGCTGTGGAGTTTCGTAATGAACCTCCCAGCACCATATACTCTTAATGGAATCACTGCACTTACAGTGCCCAGGAATGGCCCTGGGTACTGTAGGGGCACAGAGCTCATGCACATGTGCCCACACCTCTGGCATAGGGCACCCAGCTAGAGGTGTGACTGAAGTATGCCAGGGCAGTGGGTTCTGTGGGAATGGTACACAGGGATGTGTGCCATGTCGACTCTTTGTTTAGTTCTGTACTTGGACACTCAGCCTGCAAAGGCAGTGTGTGGGCGTCAGGGTACAGGGCCCCCGAGGGTGGCACAATAAGTGCTGCAGCACTCAGGGGTCTTCTCTGGTCACCATGCCCTGGGTACTTAGGGTACCATTTACTAGGGGCTGACAGGTGGCCAGAGATGCCAATTGGGTTTTAGTTTCAAAACAGTTTTAGGAAAGGAACACAGGCCCTGGGTACATGCTTGGCAGGAGCCCAGGGCACACTCAGTCAAAGCATATCAGCAGTTCAGAAAAAAGTGGGGGCATACCAATGCAAGAAAGATGGTACTTTCTCACAGGGGGCACACTTTCCGGGCTGGCTAATTTTCCCTGCCTGTCTTCCCGCTGAAAAGGAGGGGAGACAGGAAGGGGGCCTGCTCCTGACAGCAGGAGGGGCTGGGGTCACATTACAAAGGCTGCCAGGCATGTACTTTAGGTACACTCCAGATTGGATTCTGGGGAACCCTTTTAAGACCCTAGTATATGGTATACTATATACCCAGGGCATAGGAACCACAGAAACCTCCCAGGGGCTGCAGCATGTATTGTGCCACCCCTGAGAGATCACTCAAACTGACACCACAGGTCTGCTACTGCAACATGTGTAAGGTGATGCATGCACCCCTTACTTAGATATAGGTTCACTATATCTACCTTACATCACTTCACATATAAATCAGTCACCCCTGTGGCAGGCCTTATCAATCCTGCAGGCAGGGTGCTGGGTTTTGTGTCAGAGGGTGCCCATGCATTAGCAGAGCCCCTCTGCAGGCTTCTTACTGATGCAGCCATACAATATACTCTTAAGGCATTATAATCTTGCAGTAAATGCTATCTTAGAGATGGCTGCAAGGAAACATGTTGTGTTTAGTGCCAAACACCTTGGACTCATACCTCCACACTAGTAACTGGTGTAGGAGGTATGATTCCACCCTCCTAGAGGGAGAAATATGAAAACACTGGTACACCCGTTACCAGCTTTCTTGACCCTGGCATCACAAGATGGACGCTACCAGCCACGAGTCTGCCCACCTGCTGCTGAGCCAAGCTCGCGCAGGGGAAGGCATGACAATAGGCAACCTGTCACAGGGAGGTGTAACCACCTCCCAGACAGGCTTTAGTGTATTGGGGCTGGGTGGGTGCAGAGTGCTTTGATGTCTTTGATGTCTGCACTGGGGGAACATTTGGTGTCCCTGTGCATAGTCCAGCTCAAGCCATTTGCTCCTATGCGAAACTGGACAAAGGACATGGGTGTAGCCACCCCTCTGTCCTGACCCTCCCATATATGGGTCCCCAGTTAGTCCCTCCCCTTCCTTGGGTACAAAGCAGGAACCCCCGACTACAGCACTTTAGATTTCCCTGGGCAAAATTCTGCTACAGAAACCAAGAAACAGAAAGGAATATGCTACTTACCAGTATGCATCTGTTCTTGGCATGTAGGGCTGCTGATATTCATATCTGTGCATAGATCGCCGCCTAGTGTTGGGTCCGGATGATTGCACATTGTTGTCATGAAAGAGTCTTCGAAGTATCACGAGATAGGTGGCCCCTCCCTCGGACCACAGTGCGCATGGGCATCCTCTCCATCCTCAGATTGTTTTTCGCCATTGTGGCAGAGATGGAGTATAGTACAGTAAGAGATGACCATGCAAAGAGTGAGTGCTGCAGCTGCGACAGGTACCGGGGAGGCGGGTGGGCGATATGAATATCAGCAGCCCTACATGCCAAGAACAGATGCATACTGGTAAGTAGCATATTCCGTTCAAGGCATGTGGGCTGCTGAATTCATATCTGTGCATAGAATGTATAGCAGTATCTCCCCTAGCGGTGGCCGCCTGTGCCATTTGCAGTAGTCTGAAAAAGAGTTTTGAGAACAGCCTGTCCTACAGCAGCTTGCTGTTTGGAATGTAGATCTACGCAATAGTGTTTTGTAAACGTATGTATGGTTGACCATGTGGCTGCTCTACAAATTTCGTGTAAAGGAATATTTCCCAGGAAAGCTATGGATGCCCCTGGTTTGCGTGTCGAGTGCGCCTTAGGGGGAAACTGTTAAGGTGCGTTTTGCTTTTAAATAACATATTTGAATGCACTTAACAATACATCTTGCTATACCTGATTTTGAAATAGGGTTGCCTTTGTGGTGAGAAAGAAACAAACAACTGTTTTGTTTTTCGAAATGCCTTTGTTCTATCTATATAGTATAGCAGAGCTCTCTTGACATCTAGAGTATGCAAGGCCCTTTCAGCTACTGTCTGTGGGTTTTGAAAGAACACTGGCAGTTCTATTGTTTGATTTATATGAAAGTCGGATATCACCTTTGGCATGAATTTAGGGTTTGTTCTGAGAACTACTCTATGTTGAATGAATGGCTCTTGAATAGTTAGGGCTTGTAGCTCGCTAAATCTTCGAAGTGAAGTAATGGCAATTAGGAAAGCCACCTTCCAAGTAATAAATCGTAGTTCGCATGAGTGTAGTGGTTCAAAAGGTGGTCCCATAAGTCTGGTTAAAACGACGTTTAGATTCCAGACAGGTGAAGGTGGGTGTTTTGGTGGAATTACTCTTTTGAGTCCTTCCATGAATGCCTTTATTGCTGGCACTCTAAACAGTGAAAGGTGTCGTCTGTTTTGGAGGTATGCTGCCAACGCAGCCAGATGTATCCTGATGGATGAGTAGGCTAAATTGCAACGTTGTAGGTGCAGGAGATCGCAAATGATGTTTTGTGTCGAAGCATCTAATGGGTTTATGTTGTTGTTTCTGCAGTAAATGACGAAACGTTTCCACTTTGCTGCATAACATGCCCTGGTAGTGGGTCTTCTTGCCTCTTTGATAATATTCATGCAGTCTGGAGGCAAGTTGAGGTATCCAAATTCTAGGATTTCAGGAGCCAGATCGCCAGGTTCAGCTGTTGCGGATCTGGGTGTTTGATTTCGCCACGGTTCTGAGTTAGAAGACTGGGTGTGAGTCGCAGTCTCTGATGAGGCACCACTGACAGTTCTAGGAACGTTGTGTACCATGGTTGCATTGCCCACGTGGAAGCAACTAGGATTAGCGTCAGGGAAAGTGGGCGCAGTTTGCGTGCCACCAGCGGGATTAACGGTGCTGGGGGAAAAGCGTACGCAAATTTGCCGGACCAGTTCATCCATATCGCATTGACATGCGACTGCGGGAACCTGGTGGCAAAGTACTGGCATTTCGCGTTTTCGCTTGTGGCAAACAGATCTATTTCCGGTTGTCCCCATTTCCGGAAGAATGGATGGAGCACATTGTGGTGAATCTCCCACTCGTGCATTTGTTGGCCGTGGCTGCTGAGCAGGTCGGCTATTTGATTGTCCTTGCCTGGGAGGTGTTCTGCCATGAGAAACATGTTCCTCTGAATGGCCCATTTCTACACTCTTTGAGCCAGGTGCGACAGCTGTGGCGAGTGTGTCCCTCCCTGCTATTGAATGTAACACATAGCCGTCATGTTGTCCGTCTGGATCAACACGGTTTTGTTGCATACGTGTTTTTTGAACGCTTTTAGGGCTAGGAAGATCGCCATCAACTCTAGAAGATTGATGTGCATCTTTTTCTGTTGTATAGTCCATAGTCCCTGGACTGTGTAATGCAGGACATGGGCTCCCCAGCCTAGAAGGGATGCGTCCGCTGTCATCACTATTTGTGGGACAGGCTCTTGGAACAGTCGCCCTTTGCAAAGGTTTTGTGGATTCCACCAATGCAGAGAGTTGTATGCATGACTGGTCACCAACACAGGTCTTTTAATTGTCCTTGAGCCTGGTTCCACTGCCTTGCTAGGCACTCCTGTAGCGGACGCATGTGTAGTCTGGCATGAGGGACTATAAATTTGCACGAGGCCATCATGCCTATTAGTTGCATAAACACTCAAGCTGGCAATGAGTGTTGTGGTCTGAATTTTTGGATCAACAGCTGCATACTGTTGGTCCGTGCTGCGTTGGGGTATGCCTTCGCCACTAGTGTATCTATTGTCGCTCCCAGGTACTGTTGGACTTGGGAGGGTTGCAGGTGTGATTTTGGGTAGTTTAGCGAGAAGCCTAGACTGTGCAGGAGATGAATTGTTTTTGACATGTGGCTGGCACATTGCTGGGCCGATGGCGCGTGTATTAGCCAATCGTCCAGATATGGGTACACATGAATGTGTTGCCTTCTGAGATGTGCCGCCGCCGTTGCTAGGCATTTGGTGAACACCCGTGGAGCTGCTGTGACACCGAATGGTAGGACTTTGAATTGGTAGTGTTGTCCTTGAATAGTAAACCTCACATACTTTCTGTGAGCAGGGTGTATTGGTATATGAAAGTATGCGTCTTTGAGGCTAGGGTTGCTAGGAAGTCTCCCTGACGCAGCAATGGCAAGACTTGTTACAGAGTGAGCATGTGAAAATGCTCTGATAAAATGTACAGGTTGAGGGGCCTGAGGTCCAATATTGGTCTGAGCGAACCGTCCTTTTTGGGAATGAGGAAGTATAGTGAGTATACTCCTGTTCCTTGATATTGAAGTGGGACTGGTTCTATGGCCCCCTTTTGCAGCATACTGATGACCTCTTGTTGCAGTAATGTTATATGTTCTTGTGACATTGGACGGTGTATGGGTGGAATGTTGGGTGGTGTTGATGTGAGTTCTAGGCAATAGCCATGTTGGATAATTTGCAGAACCCATTTGTCTGTAGTGATGTTTAACCATTGTGTTAGGAATTGTTGTAGTCTTCCCCCGACCGGTGTTATATGGTCTGGGGGTAGTGCCCAGAAGTCACTGTTTGGTGTTAGTGGAGGATCTATTGGCATTGCCTCCACGACCTCTGCACTTGTTATTACCTCTGTATCCACCTCTGTTTGTGTTTTTACTGTAGGTGGATTGCGTATTAGTTTTGTATGTGGAGGATTGCTGCGATGTGTTATCTCTCGCTCCTCCCCTGTAGGTGGAGCGACGAAAGGAGCTTCTGTGTTGCTGGGACTGAAGAGTCCCCATGGACTTTGCGGTCAGTGCCCTTTTTCATTTTGTCCAGAATTGAGTCAACTGCTGGACCAAACAGAAAATCTGGATTTATAGGCTGGTTAAGAATTGTAGCCTGTACTTCATTTTTAAATCCAGATATTCGCAGCCTTGCATGCCTCCTAAGTAGTACGCTTGTGTTAATAGATCTGGCAGCTGTATCTGCCGCGTCTAGAGCACATTTAATGGAGGCGTTGGTGATGAGCTTTCCCTCCTGTATGAGTTCATCTGCCTGGTCTCTGTACGGCTCAGGTAAGTGTTGGAGAAGTCCCTCTAAAGAATCATAGTGTGCCCTGTCATATCTGGCCAGTAAGGCCTGAGTATTGGCTATTCTCCATGAGTTTGCTGCTTGAGCTGCTACTCTCTTGCCTGATGCATCTAAAATCTTGGACTCCTTGTCAGGAGGAGCAGCCTCTCCAGTAGTTTGTGAATTTGCACGCTTTCGTGCGTTGGATACCACTAAAGAATCTAGAGGTAGTTGCCCTTTGATGCAAGTAGGGTCTACTGGTGCCGCCCTATACTTTTTTTCTATCCTTGGGTTGATGACACGTGCCCTAGCAGTGTCCTTGAAAATGTCAGGTGCATGCTTTAGGACGCCCTTTAACATGGGGAGCGTTTTGACAGTTTTTTCTGATGTAGCCAGTGTATCGAATAGAAAATCTTCTTCTATAGCGTCTGAGTGCATGTCTACGTTATGGTAGCTTGCTGCTCTATCTATTAAAGAGTCAAACGCCACTGTGTCTTCTGTGGGTGATGGCTTAACTGGGTATACCGTAGGGTCTGTAATGGATAGAGTCCCCTCATTGACTGGCTCACCCCCCCCCCCCCACGCCCCCCGCCCACCCCATGGTTGTGAATCGGGGTCTATATATGGATTTTGTGGATATCCAAAACCCACGTCGGCATCCTAATCTTCATCTGGGTTATGGTCAGAGCGTGCAGGGGAGTATGGGGCATATGGAGTAGTAGGCATAGCTGGAGAGATAAGCTGGAAAAGAATAGGAGATTTAGCATAGTCCCTTTTCTTTTTGAGAGGAATTCTATAAAAGTCTTCAGCAGGAGCTGGTCTTTTCTTTTTGGTATAAACAGTCACTTTCCCAGTATTTGGGTCAATATATAGTTTGGACTGATCCTCTGTGGAGGGGTCTGGATGGATGAGCTCCTCCTCCACAGTGTTGTGCCTTGGCGCCGTTGTCTTTGGTTTGACCTTTTTTGGTTCGATGCCTTTGGCTGGTTGGACCAGTTTTGGTGCCTGTATCGGTTTTTGAGGGTTTCCGACAGGTTTTGTCGGTCCGATGTGTTTTCCGGGTTTCACCACTTGTTTCCGACCGATGGTTTTTGTCGGTTCGGTAACTTTTCGGCTTTAGGTGTCCTCGGAGCCTGCGGCTGTGGCTCGATGCCCTTCTTCGGATCGATGGGCTTCGGCTCGACGGGTTTGCTCTGGGGAACCTTAGGTTTCGGTTCGACGACCGCCTTGGGCGTAGCCCTTTTGTCTTCGGTGCCAGGCCTTTTCCTTTTTTCGACAATCAAAGTCGATTTGGTCGATTCGATGGTCTTTGGCTTCGAAGGTTTTTCTGGTATGGTGGCCTTCGGCTCGGCACCCTTTGGTTTTGAGACCTTCGGTTCGACGACGTTCGGTCCAAAGACGGTCGTGTCGATGACTTTCGGTTTCGATGGAACTGGCCTTGGAGTACGTCTCTCAGAAGGCTCTCTTTGTATGTTCTTAGCCGGGTGGTATTGCGGGGCTATAGAACCAGTTTTTTGATCTTGGCTAAGGCCTAATGGCGATGCCTCGACCTGAGCCTCTGATATAGGTGTAGTGTATATATGGGGCGGTGTACTCATGGTTCGCCCCCCGTTGTCATCGGAGTCTTCTTCGACAGCTACAATGTCTTGATCATAGTCGTCGATATCGACGATTTCTTCTTCTTCTTCGTCAATATAATATTCAGAGTCGTTCTCGGAGTATTGATCGTCTTGATCGGAGTCTTCGGCGTGGACTAGTTCTACCTCATCGTCGAAGATATTCTCGGGCTCTGGTGCCGACCTCTGCATTTCTTGCCTCGCTGCCCGCCGATTACGTATTGTCTTTTTGGATCGGAACTGGGCACAGGCTAGACAATTATCTTCATTATGATCTGGAGATAAACATTTGTTGCACACTGGATGCTTATCTGTGTGCGGGAACTTTGAGTTGCACTGCGGGCAGTATTTGAATGGACTTCGTTCCATCGACTGTCGGTCCACATGGTGTCGAGAAGGCCCGACGGCCAGATTCGACGACCGGAATGCAACAAAGTTTAAGAAAGTCTTTCGGTACCGAACGCAAACAATACAGACGAAAGCGAAGGCCTTTCGGCCTTTTATAAAAGTTTTCTTTGATTCCGAACTTGGAGTGCTGGAAGGTACATCCGAACCCAATGGCGGAAAAAAACAATCTGAGGATGGAGAGGATGCCCATGCGCACTGTGATCCGAGGGAGGAGCCACCTATCTCGTGATACTTCGAAGACTTCCAGGCGGCCAACAATGTGCAATCATCCGGACCCAACACTAGGCGGCGATCTATGCACAGATATGAATTCAGCAGCCCACATACCTCTAACACAGAAAACCTTCACTGTCTACCCTGCGTTGGAGTTACTCCACTGCTAAGCAGGCATTAAAGACGCATCTGACCGGTTTGCAACGCCAAAACTCCTGAGGACTCCATGACTTTTGCAATACAGGAGATGGGTTTCCAAGTGTCCCTGAGGTCGACTAGGGTGCCCAGCAAACCTGAGACCCATATACCTCTTGGGGGCCGTGCAACCCAAACCCCTAGGCACTGTGTCCATTTGCTGAAGCATCTGCTCTCCGGCGACCCCTGAAGCTGTGCTTTGGGCTACTTGTAGTAGAGACCCCGAGCAGTGAGTCACCGAAGATTACCAGTCTACACTCCACAAGTGTTCCATGAGCTAGTATTTTGTGATTCATCTTGAGGTCCCTTCGCGATCCCTGGTTCGTTGGCCTGTGGGTCCCTGTGAAGGCAACTTTAACTTTCAGTGAGCTTACCTGGTTGTACAGATATGCCCCGACTCTCCATAGCTTGGGGAGTCCCCATGACCTTTCTGGTCCTCGCCAAAGCATCTTTTCTCTGACCGTGTGGGTTGCAGTTGCCAAGGCTTGTTGGTGTTCAATCCAGACACTGACCCCCTCAGCACCCGACATCCTTCGTGGGACAGCTCGCTTGTGGACTTTGGTCGTCCTCGACGTCTCCTGGTCCCAGTGGCTGCAGAGTCAAGCTTAACCTCTACTCACCTGAAGCACCAGACATCGGTGGGAATTAGTCTATCAAGCCCCTGGTCACTGGCAAGTGACCCAGACTTTGTCCCCTCTGCTTTCTGGTTCATCTCAGCTTCCACGCAGGCTTGGATCGGGCCAGTCACTTTTCCTCATCAAGGTAGCAGTACTTTGCAGCATCACGCCATTGATAACGACAAAATACCAGACACCATTTGACACCTATGCACCTGGCTTGCCTAGGTAACAAGAGTACTCCGGAGCTCACATGGGTGCTGGCCTTAGAACCTTCCAAGTCTAAAAGGATTTGCTCAAAGTCCTCTCCTAAGTGTCCTTAAACTTTAAAATTCCAACTGCGACTTTCCCATAGAGTTGTACGGAGCACGTGGCTGTGTTTTCACACTGCAAGCGTCCCCCATGGGGGGTTGGAATGTTCCGGGGGGGTGGGGGGGGGCTGGGAGAGGAAAGTCATTGGGTAGGGGTGGAGGCAGACCTGGTGTTGGTTTTGCCGCTTCCCTCATTGTTATTGCCTCTGTAAATACCTCTTTGGTAACCTTTGGGAAAGGTACTGTGTGGGAGCTTTGTAAGTGGTAGGGTTGTCGGAGGAGTAGCCTCTGGATGTGCCTCTGTAAAATGAGCGACGAAATAAACGTCTGGGAGCTTGCGCTTGCAAAGCTCCCTTCGATTTTGCTGTGTCTATCTTTCTTCATTTTCTCTAATGAAGAATCCACATTAGGGCCAAATAAATGCTGTTGGTCAAAAGGCTGAATTTTGGACTTTTATTTGAAACAAGATACGTAGCTAGGCATGCCTATGCAAGAGTACACTTGTATTTACTGCTCTAGAAGCGGTATCAGCTACATCCAGAGAGCAACTTATGGAGGTGTAATTAGTTTACCCTACTGTATGAGGTAATTGGCCCCGTTTTTATTTTTATCTGGTAGGTGTTATAATAGGGCCTCTAGTTCATCAGAATGTGCCCTATCATACCTGGCCAACAAAGCTTGAGTATTGGCGATACGCCAAATATTAGCTGCTTGTGAGACTGTTCTTTTGCCCGAGGCGTCTAGGAGCTTGGATTCCTTATCAGGGGGAGAAGCATCACCTGATGTTTGGGAGTTTTCTCTTTTTCTGGCATTAGACACTACGAGGGAGTCTAAGGGGTTAGGGCCTTTAATGTAGGCAGGTTCTCCAGGTGCGGCTTTATACTTTTTGTCGATCCTGGGGTTAATAACTCTAGCCCACACAGGATCTTTGAATACTTCTGGTGCATGCTTAATTACCCCTTTTAGCATTGGTAAGATGGAAGTGGACCTTTGTGAGGTGTCAAAAGTGTCCATAAGGAAATCCTCATCTACAGGGTCTGTGTGTAAGGTAATACCATGGTACTGAGCAGCTACTGAGCAGCCCTGTGATGTAACTGTTTAACGCCAATTTTGTCTTCTGGAGGGGAAGGCCTAGTAGGGTATATTTCCTCCTTTGGAATATTAGGAACATCAGGTGTATTATAGTCATCCCAGGGGTCAGGGGAAGATGGTGGACTATGACCCCCTAGTGGTTCCTCATATGGTCTGGCTCCATCAGAAGAGTTGTCATCATTCCCTGGTGGAGATGGTGTAGGAGAATGATTAGGTGGTGGAGGTGGAGGAGAAGGTGAAGGAGGTGATGGAGGAGGTGTAGGAGGAGGATGTGGAGAAAGGACCCTGAGAGGAGATGTAGCAATGTCCTTTTTAGGTGGTGAGGCTATTGCAGGGTCATGCAAAGGTCTCTTTTTGAGCGGAGGGCGAGTTTCCCAGTTATGGGGTCCTTGACGAGAGTCTTGTTTAGGATCAGAGGTAAAAAGCTCCTGAGGCATAGACAGTTCGTTAGGCACGAGTTTTTATGGTCGCTAGACTTATGAGACAGTTTTGTGATGTTTTACCGTTTCTGTGGTTGGTTTTGGAGCTGGTTGTTTTTTCAGAAAAGTGTTTTTTCGGCTCCGGAGGACGTGGATCCGTAGTCTTAGGAATTGGCTGTTTACTTGGCTCCAGGTGTTTTTCAAAGTGGAGGGTTTGGTGCCTACGGCTTTTCGTACCGAATGTTTGGATGGTTCGGTATCGGTGGATTTCAGATCCGAGTGCTTGGATGTGGAAGAACGATCGGCAATGAGAATGAATGCGGTTTCTTTTTCGGTGCCGGTGTTTCGGTGCCCACAGCAGGCTGGCTCGAGCTGCCTGAGGATTAATAGGCTTTTTTGCCGAGACCGAGGGTGGGGCATGGGAAGCAGTCTCTCTGTGTGCACATGGGCCCGAAGGTGAAGATGTGACGGAAGCCTTTTTTGGTGTTTTACGGAGGGGTTCTGGGTCAACGATCGTACTTACGACCGGCTGCGCTGGAGTTTTCTTCCTTGTCAAATTCCTCTGCTTCTGATTCGCTGCAGAGGATTTGTTAGACGCTCTCCTGTTCCGGTACTTCGATGCCCTCCTGAAAGATGTCGTCGGGTATTGGAGTCTAGTATCGAGCCCTTTTCCTTCGAGCTCGACGATCTCGAATAGTCTTCTTGGAGCGGAAAGAGGCACAAGCTTCACAGTCTCTATCCTCGTGCTCCGGTGAAAGGCAGAGGTTGCACACCTCATGCAGATCGAGGTGGGGAAACTTCGACCCACATTGAGGACACTTCTTGAAAGGAGTCCTTTCCAAGAGTCAAATACCGAGGCCCAAGTAGGCACGAAGGCCCTCGTCGACGATTGGTATCAAGGACTTCAAATTTGTTGAGATGCGCGTCGACTGGGATCGCAATCGAAACAATACCGTCGAAAGGGTGAAGGATTGCGTGTCTAAATCTAATCGGTAACGGGTCCGAAATGGAGCACTACAATTACATCCGAACGCGATGGCAGAAAAAAACAATCTGAAGATGGAGCCGATACCCATGCGCACTATAGTCCACAGGAGAAGTCACCTATCTCATGACTTCCATAGATGTTTCCAAGACAATAGCAAAGTGCAAACATTCGAACCCAACACCAGTTGGCGATCTATGCACAGTGTGTAATCTGTAGCTCATATGCCTCGAACAAAGGTATACCTGTATTTTATTTTGCATAACCAAGCAGGGCTTGGCACAAGCAGGTATGAAAAGCAGTAAGATTACTTTGGATTACTTTTCAGTTACTTTAAGTATTATATTTTTTTTAACAGTTTTAGATAGGGCGAACTTTACCCGAATCGGGTATCAAATCGCTTTACATAGCACCAGTTGCATTACATGAGGACACATTCATTTTTGTTAGGCACAGGGAGATTAAGTGATTTGCCCAGAATCACAGGATGTTCAGTCATTGCAGAGACTCAAACCCAGTTCCCCAAATTCGAGGTCGACCGCCCTAGCTATTAGTGCAACTCCTCTCCCCTACTTGAGGTGATATGCCAAGTTATTACACACTGGAGGTTATCACAGGTAAGCACAACAATTCTTAAGATAAAGCATAGTTACTTTATATTCATATAAGACAGTTCAACACATTTTTATGAGCAAAACACTTAACATTGGTTCCTATGAGAAAAAGTGGGCTATCAGTTTGCAGGTAAGTTAACGACCTGCCAGAGTATTTTTCAGGGGTTACAACCAGGGTTGCCAAGGTTCCAAATTACACTACCAGCGGCACTAGGGTGGTCGAGGGCAGGGGCCAAAAGATAGCCTATTTGGCTAAGGGGGCCTTCGGTAATGGACTACATTTGAGCAGGCCACTCAGGTGTAGGTGCAAAGCTCTTGGGTTTGGGATCAGCACTGCAGGGCCCAACAATCAGGACAGGAGCTGCACCATCAGCAGCACAGAGGCAGCTGTGCGCAGTGTGCCAAGGAGATGTTGGGCACTCTGGATTTCAGTAGAGATCTCTGGTTTGGCAAAGATGATGCAGGCTCGTTCAGGCTCCTGAAGGAGACCACCGGCTGGAGAGGTAAGTTGAGTTCTTGGGGGATGCCTGAACACTGTTGATTAGGCGACTTAATGCCGTAGGGCATCGGGTGCAGGTCTGTCTTTTGGCGTCGGATTCTTCTTACCAACTGCTGTCATGGTGACCATCAGGCTGACGCTGCAGGTGTCTGGTTGAAGCTCCACGTAGGTCAAGGATCACCACATCCCAGGTCAGGATCACTGGGAGACCGCCACGTGGTGTTGACCGTGGGCGTAATTGGGCAGAATCAGAGCCGCCTGGATCCAGATTCTGTGGCTGGAGTCTTTGTTGAGCACATGCGCTGCTCCCAGGAGAAAATCGTTAAGATGGGTGCAGAGCAGGACCTCTGGGGTCTTCTGGAAATGCTGGGGTTTCCACTGTAGGCAGGGCAGTGATGGGGTGAAGGGAAAGGGCGGTAGGGCTGGGGCCAAAGCAGTTGGTGTCTTCTACCTGGGTCAGCAAGGCTCTTCGGTCCTCCTTTCTTCAGCGAATCTGAGGCGGCAAGGTTCAGGGCTGCACCAAAGGATAAGAAATGAGTTACTTACCTGTAACTGCAGTTATCCAGTAGCGGTGTCTTTCATAGATTCACATGCCTGAATCATTCCCCGTCGTCGAGACGGGAGTCTCCGGTACATAGAAAAGCAATGTCCTATAGACATATATAGAGAAAAATAGGCCTATGTCCTTTTGTAAAAAGGACCAAACTCCAGAAGGTAGCCAATCAGCTATCACCTCCCTCTAGAAGATTCCTGTCAGGAGCTTCAGTCTCTCAGATTTTCGTACGCACCAAGCTAGGTAGGCGTAATGCTGTTAGAGAAATAAGTGAGTCCTTCCAGGGGAGGCGGGAGGGTTGCATGTGAATCTATGAAAGACACCAATACTGGATAACTGCAGTTACAGGTAAGTAACGCATTTCTTATCCAGTATTATGGGTGTCTTTCATAGATTCACATGCCTGAATCAGAGTAGCAAGCAATACATTATGCACATTTCTGATGGAACAGCATATACCAGTCTCTAGATAATACATATCATGCGACTATGAGCCATCAATAAATAACAAGAAATAAGTAAATATATGTGCATACCAGCGAAGGATGGCGGGAAGGAGGAAGGCTCACCTCATTGGAATAGATGACGAAGCACAGCCTGGCCCATTGCTGCATCCTGCATCAGTTCCGTATCCAGGCAGTAATGCCTGGTGAAGGTATGCGGCAACTTCCATGTCGCTGCTCTGCAAATGTCCAGTATTGGCACCCCAGCGAACAGTGCAGCCGATGTGGACACAGCTCTTGTAGAATGAGCTCTTACTTTGGAGTGCAATGGCCGTCCCGCTCTGTCGTGGCAAAAAGCAATTGCCGAAGATATCCATCTTGAAATACTTTGTTTGGAAAGCGGCATGCCTTTCCTTGGTCTACTAAAAGCGATGAATAGCCGATTTGTTCTCCTGAACTGTTTTGTCTTGTCAAGGTAAAATTTAAGACACCTCTTCAGGTCCAAAGAGTGTAGGGTTCTTCAGCTGCAGTGCTGGGATTTGGGAGAATGATCGGAGAACTATAGGCTCATTTAAATGGAAGTCTGACTGGACCTTAGGAATAAACCGAGGATTAGTTCTTAAAACCACTCTGTCTTCCTTAAACTGCATGAAGGGATTTTGAATGGAAAGAGCCTGTAGTTCACTGACCCTTCTTGCTGAGGTCAGTGCCAGTAGGAGGGCTGTTTTCCAGGAGATGTATTTGACGTCTGCCCTGTGAATGGGTTTGAAAGGGTGTTTCATCAATTGGTTGAGGAACACATTGGGATGCCACGTTGGTGGAACCCTCCGTGGCCGAGGAAAGGATCTGTAGATTCCTTTAAGGAACTGTTTTATTAACCTGTGTGACCAGAGAGAGGGTCCTTTTGAAGTTCTTGAATACCGTGAAATTGCCGCCAAATGAACTCTGATGGAGGCGTGCGCAAGGCCCGACTGTGCCAGGTGTAGCAGGTATGGTAGTAGCTGCTCCGGAGTAGCCTGAAAGGGATGTAGACCTTTGTCCTTACACCAGATGCAAAAGCGTTTCCACTTTAAGGAATAGGTTTTGTTTGTGCTCTCCGCTCTTGAATGAATGAATGAAAGACAACTCTAATGCGCAACTAAAACCCGAAGACATCAAGGCGCCTAACAGACAAAAGTCCTCAAAAAAATGCAGAGACAAAAACTACAGGTAGGCTTTGGAAAAAAGACGAGTCTTCAAAGCCTTCGCGAGGACATCTTTGCACTCCTGCGGGATGTCTAGCTGGCTGAACTCTCAGTACTCAGGAGCCAAGCCGATAATCTGAGTGATTTCAGACTCGGGTGCTGTACTTGGCCGTTGGACATCGTGAGCAGGGATGGATGTTGATACAGACGGATTGGCGGGTGAACTGAGAGGCGATGGAGGTCCGTGAACCATTGCTGCCTCGGCCAGAACGGGGCAATCAGAATCAGAGTGCAGTGCTCGGTCTTCATCCTTCTGAAGACTCTTGGTATCAGAGGGAACGGCGGAAAGGCGTACGCAAATACGTTGCGCCAGGCGATGGAAAATGCATTTCCGAGGGACCTTAACTGGGGATGCCAACTTGCGAAGTTGCGGCATTTGGCGTTCTCCCTGGTGCCAAAAAGGTCGATCTGCAGTATCCCCCATTCTGAGAAGATGTGATCTAGTACCTCTTGGTCGAGCTCCCATTCGTGGGACATAGATCTCCGTCTGCTTAGAGCATCTGCTATGACGTTGTCCTTGCCTGGGACATACTCCGCTTTTAACGTGATACTGTGGAGCACAAGCCAGTTCCAGATTTTCTGCGATTCGCGAGATAGTGTGAGCGAACTCGTTCCTCCTTGCTTGTTCAAGTAGTGCATCGTCGTAGTGTTGTCGGTCCTGACGAGCACTGGGGAGTTCTTGATGCGCGGTAGGAAAGCCTGAAGAGCTAGAAAAACTGCCCTCAGCTCTAGGAGATTGATATGGAGCTGCTTTTCCTGGTCCGTCCACTTTCCGCTGATCTGCGATTCCTGGAGGACCGCTCCCCATCCCTCTAGAGAGGCGTCCGTTGTTACCACATGTGGGGCTGCAGGAAGCAGGAATGGTAGCCCTTGTGAGAGGTTCTTGAGCGACCTCCACCAGAGTAAGGCCTAGGTCATTTGTTGAGTTATCACAATGCGATCCTCTAAAGAACCTGTGCTTTGACTCCATTGCCTGTTCAAGGCCTCCTGCAGTGGGCGCATTCTGAGCCGACAGAGGGGAATAAGCAGGATACACTAGGACATCACCCCCAAGAGGGACTTGAAAGTACAGACCAGTAAATTTTTCTTCGAGGCTACTGCGGTGGCCAGAGTGATAAGCTTGTGCTTTCTCTCCTGAGATGGGAATGCTTTTGAACATTCCGTATCCAATGCCGAGAAAGGTAAGAACTCGGGAGGGCTGTAGAGTAGACTTCTCGTGATTGAGCGTCAGGCTCAGGTGCTGGACAAGATTGAGACAGGCGTTGGAGGACTTGGCTGCGCCTTTCATAGATGGTGCTTTCACCAGCCAGTCATCCAGATATGGGAAGACCTGGTGTCCATGCTGTCGTAGGAAAGCCGCCACTGGAGAGAGACACTTGGTGAATATCAGAGGTGACGACTTGAGGCGAATTGATAGTGTTGACCCGCCACTGCGAATCTGAGGAATTTCCTGTGGCCTTTGTGAATAGGGATGTGGTAATATGAGTCTTGCAGATCTAAAGACGTCATAAAGTCGCTGTGAGAAGTTGGCCTGATATATAATGTTCACTATTCTAGTGAGCACTTTGTATCAGTCCAAACAACCCTTATTGATGATTGGTTGTAAGTCAACCTTATAGACCAGCTATCCTAGTAGCATGGATACGAGCAGTCTAAGGCTAAGACTCTAGAGGGCGTGCTAAGCCAGCTGTTTTACCATCTCATTACCCCTTGAACACCAAGTGAAAGGACACCACACAAGTTGTTATGAAAATAAATGTATATTTATTTCTAACAAGTCTACCCTGAACTCTTTATGAGTCAGGGAGCTAAGCACAATACAAAACTCTTAAGAAAATACTTTAAGTCGCACAATTTACACAAATGCCGTAGGGGCACGAAAAACCATATATTACAAAAGTGGAATGCGAATTACTAGCAGGTAAGTAACTATTCTCATAGACTTTAGAAACGCTAGTCCTACAATGCTAAACACTTAGATTAGTTGCAGGAGGCCTGTGGACGTCGTGTGCAGAGTGGGAACTCTCACGCGTAAGGCGGGAAAAAGTCTATGGAGGCTAGTAAAGACAAAGTTACTGTTCTCGGGCGAACCCGACTAGGTGGATCAAAAACGGGAGTGGATCCGAACACTTAGGGTGTTGGACTATGCTGGAGCACCGGAGTACTCAGGTTACCTAGCCCAGGGGCTGCGGCTGCATAGGGTTGAAGTTGCGTCGGAAACCCTCGTTGAAGATCCAGGAGCCTGAAGAAAGAGTTGCTGGCAGGCGGCCAGTGAAGAGAGTTCGGAGTGATCCAAGCCTGGATCAGGGAAGAAGAAACCTGTAAGCAGAGGGGACCAAGTTCTGAATCACTAGTCAGTGATTTGAGTGGGCACCAGGATGGCACCGGACGAAGTCACCTCAGCCAGGTGAGTGGGCGCTGCTGGGCTCTGCAGTCTCTCGGACCAGGAGGCGTTGTCGGCGACCAGGATGGAGGTGCGAGCTGTCCCACGAAGGTTCTTGCTGTCGACGTCGCTGGACCCAGGATTGGGCAACAAGTCTTGGCAAATGCAAGGCCCACGCGGTGGACCTAAAATAGCGTCTTGAGTGGACCAGGAGGGTCCAGGGTGCTCCTCTTTTGGAGGGGAGCAGGGACTAGTCTGGAGCAACCAGACAATCAGTAGTTGTCGTCGTGGAGCGTCGTGAGGGGGCCACTAGCCAACGGGCAAGCGACCTGGACAAGCTGGGCTGATGATGTAGGTTGAGGTCAGAGGTGCCAGGGAAGCCGGTTCTCGTCGTTCTGGAGCAGTCTTGATCCGAAGGAGAGACTGGAAACAAACCACGATGCTTGGTTGGTGCCTGCTGCTGCAGGGTGACTACTCCTTAGTCACAAGGGAGAAATCTTGAGAAGAGTCTTGAGTTCCTTCTTGAAGAAAGTAGTTTCAGGATTCAAAGATGATCTGATTTGGAAGGGGGCCAGTTCCTACCTTTATCCTGCAAAAAGGGGCTGGCACGCGACTAAGTCCTGCCCTATGGGTGGGACTAGGAGGGGGGTGGTTACACCCCTCTCCTTCGGCGGGCTTTCCCCAGGCCAGGGGCTGGAGTGCCCCTGGAACTGGTTCCAGCCGGCCTATGCACAGTGAGCACCGGGGTGCCACTTGCAGTCACCTTCCTCTAAAGCCCTGCCTACCTAGAATACACAAAATCCTGTCTGGGACGGTGCTGGCACCGCCCCTGGCAGGAAACCCTTTGTCCTTGCCTCCTGGGCTGGGAGGACTCCCAGCAGCAGGAGGGCAGACTTGTGTCTCGGTGGCAGCATCCATTTTGTGGAGCTAAGGCTCTGTCTGACTTTAACCGGGGTTACAGGTTACATACATGTCGTGTCCCTCTAGAAGGGTGGAATGCTAACCCCGTCGCCAGAATTGGCGAGGGGTTAGTATTCCAATTCGTATGACACCTTACTCGACATGTTTTGATAAAGCGATACCAGAGTTGGCATATAACCGCGAGGATTATAATGCACTTAAGAGTATATGGTATGCGATATCATGGAAACGGCTAAGGGATGGATCTCGAAAGCCGCAGACAGGCTCAGCTCATGCCAGAGCACTATCTCACACGATTCCAAGCACTCTGCCTTCAGGATTGTTAAGGCCTGCCATAGGAGTGACTGATAGGAGATCTGTGTGTCCATTTAGGTTTAGATATAGGAATACTATATCTACAGCAAAGGGTGATTACACCACCTTGCCCCAGCTGTCGTGCAGCCAGTTGTGTCAGATTTGGATGGCCAGCCAGGGGTGGCATAATACATGCTGCAGCCCCTGGTAGGCCCTGGGTACACCTATGCCCTGGGCACCTAAGGTACTCTGTACAGGGACTGATAAGGTGACTCAGTATCCAATTAGATATGTACCTAAGGTACATGGAATCCATTGTACAGAGAGAGCAGTAGGCCTGGGGTCCTGAATAGCAGGGCCCCAGGTCAACTAAGTCAGAAAACCAGCAAAACACCAGGCAAAAAGTTGGGGGCAACCATAGTCAGGGATCTACCTTCCTACAGTCGCCTTCCTCTAGTGACCCCAAGATCTCCTGGATCGTAACCATGCGGAACGATTGACTCTTCAAGAATGCGTTGAGTGCCCTGAGATCTAAGATGGGCCTTCATTTCTTCCCTTTCTTTTGTATCACAAAGAAGCGGGAATAAAATCCCTTTCCTCTGTGAGCTGATGGTACTCGCTCTATTGCTCCTTTCTTCAACATAGAAGAGACCTCTTGAAGGAGTAATCGTAAATTCCTGTGTTGCATTTTGCGAGGAGGAGTTGTCGGGAGAATTGATTTGAATTCCAACGAATTTCCGAACTGGATCAATTGGAGCACCCTCCGATCTGTTGTAATTGATCTCCAATTGTCGAGGAAGTGTGTCAGTTTTCCTCCAAGTTTGAAAAAATTAGATTGTGGACGGACTGGCTGTTGGAAAAGGTCATTGGCGTCCGCCGGTGGTTTTCCTTTGGTTTTTTTCCCCTGCAGTTGGACTTTCCAAACGAGGTCTGGCGACCTTGTTGCTGCTGTCGCTGTTGGTATTGGTATTGCGATAGGCCTTGATTATAGGAGTATGTGGATTTGTTTTGGTAAGATCCTTTGTAAGAGGATTGACCTCTACCCCTGCTCCCTCGAAAGGACTGGCTCCTAAACTGTAGTGTGCCAAGCGCCCTTGCCGTGTCCGTATCTTTCTTGATCGTTTGTAAGGCCTCGTCGATTTTCTCCCCAAAGAGGTGTTGGCCATTGCAAGGCATGTCCAGTACCTTAGTTTGGACCTCTTCGCGAAAAGATGTAGCTTTAAGCCCCCCCTGCCTTCGCAAGACCGCAGCCCCTGCCAGCTGTCTGAAGCCGGTCATGGCAACATCCATCGCACAATCAATAAGTTCCTATGCTGTTTGGCCCTCTTTAAGGAGTGATTGAACCTCCTCTTTCACGGTGTCTGGTAGCTCCGCCGGATACGGAGCAATATCCTCCCACAATTGCCTGTTGTAGCGGCCCAGTAGCGCAATGGAATTAGCTACTTTCACAGTCATGGCCGACGTGGTGGAAAAGCGTTTGCCAATACTGTCTAGTTTCCTGCCCTCCTTGTCCGGTGGAGCCTACCATGGAGATGACGGATGTAGGAGAGTGGGGTCTGCAATCCTATGGTCACCCCAGATTTTTGCTATTTGCTTCACTGGTTTACGACTTTCCCTGGCTGTGGGCCAGCTGTTTTACCACAATGTAACTCCATGAATACCAGATGAAAGGACACCACACAGGTTGTTATGAAAATAAACAATATATTTATTAATAACAACACCTCTGAACTCTTTATGAGGTCAGAGGGCTAAGCACATGACAATCTCTTAAGAAAAATACGACAAGTTGCACAAAATTACAATGGTGCCTTAGAGGCACGACAAACCATATACTAAGTAAGTGGAATGTGAAGGTCGATAAAAAGAATGGAGCTGTCCAGAGGCTGGAGGTTCGCTAGGTAAGTAATAGGAGGCCCACGGGACGCGTGTGCAGAGTGTGAACTCACACGCGAGATGCGTAACAACGTCTATGGACAGTACAGTTCAAGTTAAAGGGGAGTACGGACAATCCTGACTAGGTAGGACTAAAACGACTGTGGAACTGGACACTAGGACAGTTAAACTACCCTTGAGCACCGAAATGCTCTCCTTACCTCACCCACGGGCTGCGGGTGCATAGGTGCAAAGTCGTGTCGGGTTCCGGCGTTGAAGTCTATGGAACAACAAGGATAGGTAGTAGTGTTCCCGTAGGGAAACGTCCGCACAACTCTCCAAGGAATAATATTATTCAATATGCAATTTGTACACACTTACAGTATGGTTCACAAAAGATGAAGTTTGTAAGAAAAGGGTGCTAAAGAAACTCTAAGCACCTACTACCACAAGGTGCTGTTGACACACACAAAAGTATGTGTCACAAAGCTACAGGGGGATGAGAATCTAATTACAGCACTCCCAATGATTGGTATTATAGCAGTCTGGGCATGGCGTACATAAAGCCCTCGATATACCACACTCTAATTATCATAGAGGATATTGTACAGTACAGAGAACAAAATTCTATTCCATGGGGGTTCCAAAAGGATAAATTAGAGTTCAAATACAATCCAGTTTTTGATTTCTTCAGTCTTTTCTTTATTGATATTCAAATTTCTTAAAACATATTCTCCCAGCACGCATCCCCCTGTTGAAGTCTATGGAGCCTGGAAGAAAAGATGCTGCAGGCGACCAGGAGGAAGATGTCCGGTGTGATCCAAGGGTGGATCAGAGATGCTGAAGACCTGAAAGCAGAGGGGACAATGTTCAGTCACTAGCCAGTGACTGGAGTGGAACCAGGAAGGAACCAGATGTCGTCGTCGCGATCAAGTGAAGAGTGGACGCTTGACTCTGCAGCCACGTGGACCAGGAGGTGTCTTCGATGACCAGGATGGAGGCACAAGCTGTCCCACGCAGGCTCTTGCTGTCGGCGGTGTCGGATCCGGAATTGGAGTCAACAGGCCTTGGCAAAGGCAACCCACGCGGTGAGTGGAAAAGACGTCTGGTGCGGACTAGGAGAGTTTGGGGTGCCCCTCTTTTGGAAGGGAGCAAGGGCCAGTCTGGAGCAACCAGACCAGCAGTGAAGATTTCAAGGTTCGCATCGAGCAGCAAACAAGCAGAAGGGCCCCACGCAGATCTCGTGGAAGCTGGAGGGCTGATCTTCGGTGCAGGAGCTGCTCGGGGCTTGGGCTTCTCAATCCCCAAAGCACTTGGTCGAGTTTACCTCGGGAGTCGTGCTGGAAGCGAAGTGCAGTTTCCTCCAAGATGGCCGGTCCCACGTGTCTCGTCGCACCCACGGATCTCAGCTGTGCTGCAGATGTGAGTGGAGGTCGGAGCGGTCTGGGAATCCGGGTCTCGTCGGGCTCAGAAGTCTGGATCCTCGAGGGAAGACGACAAAGTGAAGCCGCTGGACGCTTGATGGTGCCTGCAGTTGCAGGGTGGACACTCCTTGCCCACAAGGGAGATTTCTTCAGTCTTCTGTGGAGCAGAACGTCGAAGTCCAGAGTTTCTTCTTGTAGAGTAGTTCAGGATTATCTAATTTGGAATGGGACCAGCTCCTACCTTTATCCTGCTAAAGGGGGCTGTACTGGTGACTAGGTCCCTCCCCTGGGTGGGACCAGGAAGGGGGGTGGTTACACCCCCTATCCTTTGTCCGGTTTCGCGCCAGAGCTGGGGCAGGGATGCCCCAGCAACTGGTTTGAACCGGTGTATGCACAGGACACCTTGTGTGCCTCAGGCATGTCTCATTCCTTTCAGGCCACCCTACCTCAATACACAAAATCCTGTCTGGGGTGGTGCTAGCACCTCCCAAGGCAGGAAACCCTTTGTCCAGGCCTCCCTCGCTGGAAGGACTCCCAGCAGCAGGAGGTCACACTTGTGTCTGTGGTGGCAGCATCCATTTTGTGATGCCAAGGCTCGAGTTAACTTTAACCGGGGTTCACAGTTACATACATGTCGTGTCCCTCTAAAAGGGTGGAATGCTACCCCCGTCGCCAGAATTGGCGAGGGGGTAGTATTCCAATTCGTATGACACCTTACTCGACATGTTTTGATAATGCTATACCAGAGTTAGCATTTAACCGCGAGGTTGATAATGCACTTAAGAGTATATGGTATAGCGTTATCATGGAACAGCTATTAGGACTTGGTTCCGCAAGCTGCAGACGGGCTCAGCTCATGCCAGAGCACCATCTCACATAATTCCAAGCACTCTGCCTTCAGGATTGATAAGGCCTGCCATAGGAGTGACTGATAGGAATATATGTGTCCATTTTAGGGTTAGATATAGGTATACTATATCTATAGCAAAGGGTGATTACACCACCTTGCCCCAGCTGTCTTGCAGCCAGTTGTGTCAGTTTTAGATGGCCAGCCATGGGTGGCATAATACATGCTTCAGCCCCTGGTAGGCCCTGGGTACACCTATGCCCTGGATACCTAAGGTACACTGTACAGGGACTGATAAGGTGACCCAGTACCAATTGGTAAATGCACCTAAAGAACATGGTTGTCAATTTAGAGAGAGAACAGCTAGGCTGTGGGTCTGATTAGCAGGCCCACAGCCAGGGAAAGTCGTAAACCAGTGAAGCAAAAAAGCAAAAATCTGGGGTGACCATAGGATTGCAGACCCCACTCTCCTACACTTCGGAATCGGCAAGTAGCGGAAATAACAGCCACCACCTACTTAAGAAGCCGAGACCCTTTCTATAGCTACCTTGTCCAAAAGAGCTGTAACTTCCTCTTGGAGCAAATTCAAATGCTCCTTCGCCAGCTGTTCCAGAGTTAGCGGAATAGGAGGAGGAAGGGAAAGGAAGAGTATAGCCCTCCTGGACAATCTGCAAGACCCACTTGTCTGTTATAGATCTCCAGCTGGGGAGATGACGAATTCTCCTACCCACTGGATTAGTGAGATCCTGCAGAATCAGCCTAGGAGTGCTTGGAAGCTGCGGCTGCTGGGGGCAGTGTGGCAGACTGCTTCTGGCCTCTATTCAGAGGATGGAATGTACCGCGTCCACGTACGGCTTGGGTAGTCTGAGCGGGACGGTGGCTAGGATAGGGCAGATGTGGCTGGAAACCCCTTCCGTTGGCACGGAAGGGGGCGAAAGGAAGACTGGCCACGAGAAGTGGAGGAGAGGCCCATGGATCTGACCATAGCTCGAGAGTCCTTGAGCCTGACCAGGCTGAGTCTGCCTCTTCCATAAAAGGCGGGTTCCATCAAAGGCCATGTCCATCAAATTGGCTTGTACACCCCCCGAAAATCCAGTTGTACAGAGCCAGGCGTGATGACTCAAGCCCAGCGAATCGGTCAGATCCAAACCACACCGCATGGCAAACTTTTCTGCATCTCTCCCAGCCTTGACAGCTTGGGAGAGCATAACCCGGGCCTCCTCCGCGACCTCTGGCAGCACCTGCGCAACAGTCTCAACAGTCTCAACAGTCTCCCAAAGAGTGGGAAAAATGGCCCAACAAGCATGCTGTATTCACTGACCGCAATGCTAGACTGGAGGAAGAAAACATCTTCCCAAATGAGTCCAGTCTCTTGGATTCCCAATCCAGAGGGGACGGAAGGGAATGAGCCCCGGGAAGTAGAGGCCTGCATCACCAAACTTTCTGGAGTGGACTGACGCTGTCACGCGGAGCCGAATGGAGCCACCCGACGTCACATACAAGGGGTATTGCTCAGAAAAAGCTTCCGGATCCAGCCTGATGCCTGGGAATTCAAAGGTAAGGAATCTGCAGCTAGACGTGTATCAGATAGGGAGGTTTGGGCTTTGCGATTACCTTAAATGACAAAGGTTAAGTTAGCAGTTTTTAAACTGCCCTTCCAGTCTGAAGTGAGACTGGTAGCTATTTTTTACCTTATAGTACAAGTGGTGGCACAACTCGTGCTGGAGATCACGACAGATCTCAACTTAAAGGCCCTACGTACACTTGGTACCATATACTAGCACCTGGTACATTACAAATAAGTTTGCCTACGCCAACTGGGGACAAGGCAATTAAACATGCATAATTTTTAATGGGCAGAAAACAAAAGCCGAGCCAGTTTTTACAGGGCGCAGTGCATTTCAGTCTCTTTACACCAGTACTTATTAGTTAAATTGCGAGTTAACCTGGAAAAAGCTTGCTTCCTGGGTGGAATGGGGCAAAGTCCTTGTGTGACAAAGTGCCCTCTTTCTGCATGGTTGCCCTCACTTGTTGTTTAATTGCTGATGTACTATGACTGAGTGTGCCCTGGGCTCCTGCTAATCAGGTACCCAGGGCCTATGTTCTTTCCCTAAAACTGCATTGAAGCCTAAACCCAATTGGCATCTCTGGCCACAGGTCAGTCAGTGGTAAATGGTACCATAGGTACCCAGGGCACTGTGACCAGAGAAGGCCTCTAAGGGCTGCAGCACTTATTGTGCCACCCTTAAGGTCCTGCACCCAGACACTTGCACACTGCCTTTGCAGGCTGCGTGTCTTGGTGCAGAACAAAGCGAAGAGTCGACATGGTACACATCTGTGTGCCATGCCTACAACCCACTGCCATGGCATAAATCAGTCACCCCTCTAGCTGCACTATACCAGTGGTGAGTGTACAGGGGCATGAGCCCTGTACCCCTACAGTGTCTAAGTCAATTTTTAGACATTGTAAGTGCAGTGCTGACATTAAGAGTATATGGTGCTGGGAGTTTGTCATTACGAACTCCACAGCACCATAATGGCAACACTGAAAACTGAGAAGTTTGGTATCAAACTTTTCAGCACATTAAACCCACAATGAAGCTAGTGTGGGATTTAATGGAAAAAGGCACACAGAGGGCATCTTAGAGATTCCCCCTGAAAACTAACCTAACACTAGTGTCCGGGCTGAGGGGCTGCTTTCAGCTGACACTGCCACTACCAGACATGTTTCTGGACCCCTGGGTCGAGAGCCTGCTGCTCTCTGCGACCTAAAACAATGGACATCCTGGGACGAGGTACCAAGGCTCCTCCCCCAGCATGGGCAGGGTTCATGAAGGGGAAGCTTGCCGCCTTTGTGACCTTCTCCAGGCCACTTGCTGCTCTCAGTAACTGGTTCCCACTGGTTCTGACCCCCACTTTGGCAGGAGAACCGATGGGAAAAACAAGTGAGGAAGAGAGGTGTGCCCACCTCTGCCAACTCCATCCCTCAGGTGGGAGAGGCGAGGTGAAGCACAAATCGCAGTCCAAGTCATCTTGAAGAGGGGTGGGGGGGCCTCAGCCGACAGGCTTATGCCCCCTCCCACTGGAGGGTGGCATAATAGGGCGGTACCCACCCCAGGGAAGGGACCCATTGGACCTTGCCTTTTACCTACATGTAACTCCCCTAAATCTAGTATTAAGGGGCACCCCTGTACCTTGCTGCCTCAGACAAGAACCTGCAACAAGAAAAGAAGAAGATCCGAACAGCCATGCCGAAGCTAAGAGGAAGACGCTAACTGACTTGGCCCCAGCACTATCAGCCAATCTCCACCTCAAACGTGCTCCAGCTAAATCCCTCTGTCCTGTAGCCTGCAACCTCGAAAACACCGGAGGATTGCCTGCCTACAAGCACTAAGACGTTGTCTCCTGTGAACACCGGGTTTGTTCACCTGCAACCTATGGCTCCAGCAGACACCACGAATCTGCCCCACTCTGCACCCGCCGTCCACGGCCCGAGTGGGCAAACATCACAAGGTCACCCCGGCCATCCTGACCCAAGATCCAGCGACCCCTGACCTGCCCCAAGCTTCCAGCCGACGCCTGTGGTCTAAATCCATAAGGTCCCCCCTGACCGCGACCAGGAGCTGGTAAGAAGATCCGGCCCCAAAAGGCATCACTGCACCTGACGCCCCAAGGCTTTGTGTACCCAAACAGACAACGCCTAACCAACCCCTAACTTCCCAACTTAACTCTCGAAGTGGTGGTCGCACCCAGAAGACCTTCGTCCCCAAGCCTGTAGTGCCTTTGCAAACCGGAGGTTCTCCAATGAAACGAATAGGTTGTCCGACATCGAAACAGCACACAGCCGACCTAGTGCCGCTGACGGAGCACCTTTGGTGCTAATTTGTTCCCCATTTGCCCTGAGCTAAAGTCCGGGAGCTTTGCTCCCAGAACCCAGTAGCCTGCTTGCCAGAAGCCACCAACCGGAGGCCCCCTATTCCCCATTGGTTAACATTGGGCATCAGCACTCTGCACCCGGTCACCCTAGTGCCACTGAGGGTGTAACAAGTGTGCATTCTTGACTTTGAGGGACCCCTGAGTCTACCCCCAGAACCTCAACTCCCACTACCAAATACTTACCAGAAAACTAATAAGGAATATGCTACTTACCAGTATGCATCTGTTCTTGGCATAGAGGGCTGCAGAGTGGTACATTTATGAATAGATCGCCATCTGGTGTTGGGCTCGGATGATTGCACTTGTTTTTCTTCTGGAGAAGTCTTTGTCGTCATAGATGACTCCTCCTCTTGGTGTTAGTGCGCATGGGCATCGGCTCCATCCTTAGATTGTTTTGCCATAGTAGGGTTAGATGGAGTAGTGTAGTATAATACATAAAGATATGCCCATGTAAGTGTATCTAAATAAGATAATGTTGGGACAGACACAGGTTTCCGGGGAGGCAGGGAGGGCATGTACCACTCTGCAGCCCTCTATGCCAAGAACAGATGCATACTGGTAAGTAGCATATTCCGTTCGAGGCATACGGGCTGCAGATGGTACATTTATGAATAGATTGTACAGCAGTTACCTCCCTAGCGGTGGTCACCAGTGTCTGTCGCAACTGTTTGAAATAGAGTTTTTAATACAGCTTGGCCCACTCTGGCTTGTTGTGTAGCCTGTACATCAACACAGTAGTGCTTCGTGAATGTATGTGGTGTAGACCAAGTTGCTGCTCTACATATGTCATCTAGGGGAATGTTCCCTAAGAATGCCATAGATGCTCCTAGTTTTCGTGTAGAATGAGCTCTAGGAGGAACAGTTAATGTTCTCTTTGCTTTAATGTAACATATTTGTATACATCTTACAATCCATCTAGCGATGCCTGCTTTAGAGATAGGATTGCCCTTATGTGTTGGGGAAAATGCTACAAATAGTTGTTTAGTTTTCCTGAAGTTTTGTGTTCTTTCTATGTAGTACAAAATAGCTCTTTTGACATCTAGTGTATGTAGAGCCCTTTCTGCCACCGTCTGTGGCTTTGGAAAGAAGACTGGTAGTTCCACTGGCTGATTGATGTGAAATGCCGAAATTACTTTAGGTAAGAACTTTGGGTTTGTTCTAAGAACCACTTTATTCTGGTGTAACTGTAGGAATGGTTCTTGTATTGTCAATGCCTGTAATTCACTTACTCTCCTAAGTGAGGTAATAGCTATAAGGAAAGCCACCTTCCATGTAAGGAATTGTATTTCACACCTATGCATAGGTTCGAAAGGTGGCCCCATTAGTCTGGTGAGTACTACGTTGAGGTTCCAGACTGGGGAAGGTGGTAATCTTGGTGGAATGACTCTTTTAAGGCCTTCCATAAATGCTTTTATCGCTGGTATTCTGAACAGTGATATGTGCTGCCTGTTTTGTAGGTACGCTGCTATAGCTGCTAGATGTACTCTGATAGATGTGTACGCTAGATTACATTGCTGTAAGTGTAATAAGTAGCAAATAATCTCCCTTGTTGATACGTCCAGAGGGTTGATATTGTTGTTAGTACAGTCTATAGCAAACCTCTTCCACTTAGCTGCATAGCACGCTCTGGTGGTAGGACGTCTTGCTTGTTTAATTATCTCCATGCAATTTGGGGGTAGATCTAAGTACCCAAATTCTAGGATTTCAGGAGCCAGATCGCTAGGTTCAATTGTGTGGGATCTGGGTGCATTATTTCTCCATGGTTCTGTGTAAGGTGCATGGGTAGAATTCATAGCTTTTGATGTGGCACTTGTGAGAGTTGCAGGAGCGTGGTGAACCACGGTTGTCGTGCCCACGTGGGTGCCACTAGTATCATGGTCATTGAGTGTTGTTGCAGCTTTCTGACCACTAATGGGATTAGTGGGAGAGGGGGAAAAGCGTATGCAAATTTGTTGGACCAATTTATCCATAACGCATTGCCCTGCGACAGGTGGTGTGGGTACCTGGACGCGAAGCTTTGGCATTTTGCGTTCTGAGTGGCAAAGAGGTCTATCTCTGGTTGTCCCCATCTTTGGAAGAATGGCTGCAGTATTTGTTGGTGCAGTTTCCATTCGTGTATTTGTTCCGACTGTCTGCTTAAAATGTCTGCTATCTGGTTTTGGACTCCTGGTAGGTGTTCGGCTAACAGGTAGATGTTTTGAGGAATGGCCCATCTCCAAATTTCCTGTGCTAGTCTGGATAGTTGGAGAGAGTGTGTCCCCCCCTGTTTTTGAATATAATACATTGCTGTCATGTTGTCTGTTCTGATCAGGACTGCTTTGTTGGTAACATGCATTTGGAAGGCTTTCAATGCTAGAAACACTGCTAGTAGTTCTAGATGATTGATGTGCAGTCTTCTTTCCTGCACACTCCACCTTCCTTGTACTGTGTATTTCTCCATATGTGCTCCCCATCCTGTGAGCGATGCGTCCGCTGTTATTGTCACCTGTGGAATTGGTTCTAGGAACGACCGTCCCTTGGCAATGTTTGTTGTGTTCCACCACTTCAGAGAGCGGTGTGTGCGGTCGTCTACCAACACCAGATCTGTAATCTGCCCTTGAGCCTGATTCCACTGTGTCGCTAAACATTCTTGTAGCGGGCGCATTTGTAGTTTGGCATATGGTATTAGCAGTATGCAGGATGACATCATCCCTAATAGCTGCATGAACACTCTTGCTGGTAGTGAGTGTTGTGGCTGGAATCTTTGAATGATTGTTAGCATTGTTTGGATCCTGACTGGGTTGGGGTATACTTTGGCTTTTTCTGTGTCTATAGTAGCCCCCAGATATTGTTGAACCTTGCTTGGTTGTAGGTGTGACTTTGTGTAGTTCACCGTGAACCCTAGCTGGTGTAGTAGCTGAATTGTCTTTTGTGTGTTTTGAAGACATTCCTCTTGTGACTTGGCCTTTATTAGCCAGTCATCCAAGTACGGGAAGACATGTATTTGTTGTCTTCTTAGGTGAGCTGCCACCACTGCCAGGCATTTTGTGAACACCCTTGGTGCCGTTGTGACACCAAACGGAAGGACTTTGAACTGATAATGTTGTCCTTCTACCACAAACCTCAGGTATTTCCTGTGGGCTTTGTGAATCGGGATATGAAAGTAAGCGTCTTTTAGATCCAGTGTAGAAAGAAAGTCCCCTTTCTTCAGTAAAGGAAGTACCTGTTGGAGCGTGACCATGTGGAAATGTTCCGAATTTATGTATGCGTTGAGAGGTCTTAGGTCCAGTATCGGCCTTAGAGACCCATCCTTTTTGGGAATTAGGAAGTATAGGGAGTATACTCCTGTTCCTTGTTGGTGCTGTGGAACCTTCTCTATGGCATGCTTTTCTAGTAGGGATAGTACTTCCTGCTTTAATAGTGTCAGGTGATCTTGTTTCATTGGACGCTGTTTGGGGGGGATGTTTGGTGGGGTAGATGTGAGTTCCAGGCAATAACCATGTTGGATAATTTGTCTCACCCACCTGTCTGATGTGATGTTTTCCCAGACAGGTAGGAACTGTGATAGGCGTCCCCCGACCGGTGTTATATGGTCTGGGGGGAGCTGTATGAAGTCACTGCTTTGGGGTTGGAGAGTTGCGGTTGTTGTTTCCGCGACCTCTACCCTTGTTGTTGTTACCTCTGTAGCCACCTCTAAAATTACCTCTGGGTGATGTAGGTGTAAAAGAGGTTTGTTGCTGGCTTGTACCTGTATTTTTGGATCCTCCTCTATAGGTGGACCTACGAAAGGAACCTCTTTGTGTTGGCTGTTGCAATGCTCCCATTGATTTAGCCGTTTCGGTATCTTTTTTCATCTTTTCTAAGGCCTCATCTGTCCCTGTGCCGAAAAGTGTTTTCCCATCAAAGGGTTGGTTCAGTAACGATGTTTGTACCTCTTGTTTGAACCCTGATACCCTGAGCCATGCATGTCTCCTTAACATGATGCTTGTGTTTGTAGATCTTGCTGCAGTGTCTGCCGCGTCTAGGGCGCACTTTATTGAAGTGTTAGTAATTAACTTCCCTTCTTGTATGAGTTGATCTGCCCTCTTTTGATGTTCTTTAGGGAGATGTGTGATGAGTTTTTCTAACTCATCATAATGCGCTCTGTCATATCTTGCAAGTAGTGCTTGCGTATTAGCTATGCGCCAGCTGTTTGCCGCTTGAGATGCTACTCTCTTGCCAGAGGCATCTATTAGCTTAGACTCTTTGTCAGGAGGTGGAGCTTCTCCCGTAGATAAAGAGTTTGCTCTCTTACGAGCGTTTGTGACCACTAGTGAGTCTAGAGGAATTTGTCCTTTAATGTATATTGGGTCTTTTGGAGCTGCCCTATATTTCTTATCGATTCTTGGGTTCAGTACCCTAGCCCTCACTGGGTCTTTGAATATCTCTGATGTATGACTGAGAAGGCCCTTAAGCATTGGTAGTGTTCCTGATGTCCTTTGTGCAGTAGGTAGTGTTTCTAATAAGAAATCCTCTATTTGAGGTTCTGCGTGTAGTTCTACCTTGTGATATGTTGCTGCTCTATTAATGAGTTGCGCAAACCCAGTATTATCATCAGGAGGTGAGGGTTTTGAAGGATACAATTCAGGGTCGTTATCGTTATCTGACCCTACATTGTACTCTTCCCATGGGTCTGCCTCCTCTGGGATTGTGTCTTCATCATCCCCAGGATGTTCCCCTTCCCCTGTGTCGCTCTCTACATCTGTTGTAGGTGTAGATGGTCGTGTGGGAGGAATATTTGGTCTATTGTGAGGAAGAGGAGAAGATGGTGTGTGTCTAGGTTTTGGAGAAGGGGGAGGAGTTGTATTTGTCCCCATTGTTCTCTTCTTCGGATGAGTTTTGTCGTCCGAATGTTCATTCTTCCTCTTTTTAGGTAGTTCTGTGACTACCTTGCCAGTTTTTGGATCAATAAACAGTCTTTTGTTTAGGATCGGTCTTGTATTCCTGTGTCGGTACCGCAGTTTTCGGGTCCGAAAGGTGTTTTTTCTTTTGACTGTCCATTTGTATTTTCGGCACCGAGATTTTATTCGGATCCGATGTCTTCGGTATCGAAGATGTCCCCGGTGTCGAGGGTGTTTTCGACGTCGAAACATGTTTCGGTGTCGACATGGACTGCTTCGACTTCAAGCTTTCCTTGACTTGGAGCTTCGGTGTCGATGTGGTCCGTTTATCGGAGCCGCCATGGTGGGAGACCGAGTGTTTCGGTTTCGTTGCCGGGCTCGAAGGCGGGGCGTCGGAAACTTTTTTCGGTTGTCTGACCGGGCTCGAAGGCGGGGTCGACACCGTGCGGGGTCTGTTCTTTGGTAAAGGGACGTCGTCACTCACAGTTTGTTGGACGTCGATTTCCTCGACGTCGGACTCGTCCGCTTCAGACCCCGCCTCGTCGGCCTCTTCTTCCTCCTCTACTGGGTGCTGGTCCTCAAACAGCTCCGGGATTGCCTGTGACTGCATTCTCGATACCTCGTGTCTTCGGGCTCGACGGTTTCTAATCGTCGATTTTGAAGAGAACGCTGCACAGGCCTCACAGTCCCTGGATTCGTGTTCAGGGGACAAGCAGAGGTTGCACACCTCGTGTAGGTCCTTGTGTGGGAACTTAGCACCACACGTTGGACATTTTTTGAATGGAGTCCTTTCCATGGACCCCGGGCTGGACTACGTCGATTTTCTCGTAGTCGTCGTCCTTTGAAACGCGTCGGTATGGAAGTGAAGTCGCGTTCGATAACAATACCGTCGAATTGGAAAGGGTTACGCGCCGAATATAGCCTTCTTTATCGAAGTCGGTCCGGAGCGCTTCGATCCTCATCCGAACCCGATGGCGGAAAAAAACAATCTAAGGATGGAGCCGATGCCCATGCGCACTAACACCAAGAGGAGGAGTCATCTATGACGACAAAGACTTCTCCAGAAGAAAAACAAGTGCAATCATCCGAGCCCAACACCAGATGGCGATCTATTCATAAATGTACCATCTGCAGCCCATATGCCTCGAACCACTATTTTCCTCCATAGGATAACATTGACTGTTTTTCTGTGAACATTTTTTAAGTGTGGAGGTTGAGAAACTAAAGAAATTCTTTAAAATTGCATAAGCTAACAAAAACAATGTTACTTACCTGTTTTCAGGAATTGCCCCAGAGTAGGATCTAGGTATACTACTATGTGCAAGCCTAGTAATCTCAAAAGTTACTTACCAGCTATTTTACTGAAAAGCCTATTGAAGTCTCTGTATCTATGTAGTGTATTTACTAAGTATTGCATTTATCTGCATCCATACTGTAAATCAAACAAAAGTGCATATACATTTACAATTCAAATTGTACTTCAATTTCAATACTACTGTAAAGTACTTATTGCTTACCTGTGCCAGGCTTGCTTGGTTCTGGAAAATAAAATAAAGAATATTTTTATACAAAAACAATTGTTCTGAAGTTCAGTCTGAGTTTGTGAATTCATTTGCTGATTGGGTGTGTAAAACAAGTGCTTAACACTGTCCTTGGATACTGCCTTACTGCTTGACCACACTAACACAAAAAGAGTGAAAGGTTCCTTCTAACTTTACCTCTGCCTACCTTTGGGTTCCACTGGACGGTGCACACTATACCTCACTTTGGTATAGTATATACAGGGCCAGCTTCCTAAATCTTGCACAAGGAATAAGGGCTAGTACTGCGAGTATAGAGTATGACTCCAGAGGCCCCTGTGGTATAGGTATAGGATTTTAAAGACTTGGAGGTGAAAATATTGGAGTTGAAAGTGATGGGTCTGATGCCAGGGTCTCCTCGAAGGCCGGCCTGATTTTCTGAGGCAGGGTCTTCTTCGAGGAAGAGATGTTGCCTGTGTGAAGATGAAGGATGATCCTCTTCTGAATTTCATCAATTTCCTGCTACAGTGTTACGAGGCACTCCTTGACGTCAAGAGTGGGTCTCGTATCCAAAGTTCGCAGACTGTGGCTGTTTGGTTACTATTGTACTTCCGACCTTGAAGATGAAGCTGGCTTAGGAAGGTCAGCGCTGGTAGGTGTCCTGCGTTTTTCGGACAGCAGAGGGCTCATGCCCTTGGAAGGGTCTTTACTTGGCTCTGACGCCGGACTCCAGTGTCAACTAGCACTGGAGGGCAGCGGTGCACCAAAAGATGGCAGCGGTGTCCCGACAAGGCTCAACGTCCGACCCCCAGTGGGGCAGTGCTCAGCTCAAACATGGGCCATTTGTGAGTTTTGATGGTATCACATGAGGTGTGGGATTGAGGCATGGGCCGCAGTCAACCGAAGTAGATCGAGCATCCTCGGAAGCCTGCTTCCCCTATGAAATCCTCCTTGCCTGAAGACAGTCAATTAACTCGGGGACTGTCTTTTGTGCTGGGAAATTAAAGCAAAAACAGCAGATAGAATGAAAGCTGAATAGTACAAGCATTCACCCCCAGTCAACATATCTGTGTTTAATCCATCTTTATTTTGCCCACTACGCCAAATGCAAATCAGTCTTAATCTTGATAATCATGGAAACATACCAGCCCTAACTACCAAGCTGGGAGATTGGCCAACTCACCCAAAGCTTCCTCCTCCTCTGGGGGAGGGGGGGGGGGGGGACGATGGCCACTATCAGCCTCACCGAAGATAGCTGCGATCCTGCTGTGAACCTGCCATTATTCTCAGCACTGGAGCAGAGTATTTTTGCTGCAAAACCCAGGACAGTCGCAACGGCTGTCCTCGTGCTCCGATGAGTGGCAGATGGCCTGGAGGTCGACTCAAGGCTATTCAGTGTGGCATTAATGGCATCTCTTGAAGTGTGTCTGTTGCAATACCTCGTGTGAGCACTAGCCAAAGGGTAGTCTGAAGCACACGGTGGTAAAAAGGACCCCGAGGGCAGGCTGCACAACAACTGGGTCAAGGAAATTAAACAATACAGTTTGAAGAAATGCGAAGAGTGTTCTCACAGAGGATGGAAGGTAATAGACTGAGGCCACGACGGGAACAGACAAACTCATCGAGACCGGGAGCATGCTGAATCAGGGGGCAGAGACACGAACAATGATGTCTGGTCCAATGCACATCCAAGAACAGAAGAATCATGGTCAAGACCTTGCGACTCGAAAAACAAGTTGCAATTGTCCGAGCCCAACACTAGATGGCAGAAGTATGCAGAGCTCGTGAATCTACAGCCACACATTACGAACATAACATATTTCCAATATATTAAGCAGGTCAGAGGCAATAACGTTTTTATTTGTTCATTTAACTAAGACAGTTCAACAGTACTCCAGGATGGAGAAGTGTGCTTTTTCAAAGAAATGTAGTATTTGGCACAGAGGGTAAGGCTCACAATATACAATTCACAATCCCTTCATAAGTGGTCATTCAAGTTTTCCCAAGTATTACATTCTCAAACTAATCTTCATACTATTTGCAATAGAGATTAACTAACCGTATGGAGAATTGGTTTATTCTTGGCTAAGGTTATTATTCCAAGCCAATGGCCCAGGTTTTTCAGTAGGGATCGATCAGAGAAGTTTGCTGCAGCTTTGTCTGATGTGAGTAGTACCTTAAAAGAAAAATAAACATGGTGCAAGAATGAGCTGGATACGAGAACTCAAGACAAACTCTTTAAACTTCAGCTTAGAAAAAAAACTGATTTAACCTCATCGGATTTGTTATGTCAACATTGTCAACTATTTTTTAATATTGACGTATTTAAAGACAACCAAAGAATTTTTGATGCCATAGGTATCAAATGCTGCCTGAGTTATGAAACAGTGCTCAAATGAATTATAAAGTAGTGCGGGAAAAATAATGTCGACGTGGCACCCACCAAAGCAAGCACTCAAACCCACAACAGCCTACCACTAAAGAGGTACTGAAGATTGCTCTCAACGTGCAATAGGGTCAGGATTGAAGGTAGTACATATTGAATTTAAATTTGAATTTATTTTCAAGCTATATAAACCATGCACAACTTAAAATGTTGAAATAACATGGTACACATAGAACTGCAGTTGGCAGAACAAAACTTCAAGGTAAGGAATTTTAAAATATTGTGTTGTACACTTTCCACCTAGCTAGCTTATAGAACATTGGCCTTTCTTTGTCTTTTTTTTAATACTTTTTATTCAGCTTGAAAACAAATCAATAACAGTACAATATAGCTTCATCATGGCTGATCAAATGTGAATATACCAGAATGTGTACAAAGACTACACGAAGCAAAGAAAACAAAACAAAATAGAAAAAAACAAGAATACCGGCATGAGAGGCGTAATATAAAGAAAGGGGAAAAAGAATGGGTCAAACAACGCACATATGCTCAACAAAACAAATACCAGTCACGATGTGGCAAGAACAAGTTCATACAGTTCAGCTATTCACCCATTGTGTTCAATCATTAATCAACCTAAGCCTCAAAATTCCGGTGGTTCTATCTCCTGAACTAGTAATATTGGGTTGTGAGACTGATGGTTTGGTTTGATGTCTGCTCTGATATTTATTGCTATGTCCTTAATACGGCTATGTATTACGTCAGAATGGATTAGTCCTGATGCCCCCACTTTTGTAAATTGGAGAGCAAGGATTCTAGCTTTCCATAATTTAGAATCAGCTGTTTTTTTAAGGGGGGGTAAGAGAAGGCGTGAGAGGGGCCTGAAAATATGTTGGCCTTTCTTTGTCACAGCCACAACAAATATTTATAAGGCATACCCTATGGCTCCATAAAATCCTAATGACTTCAAATGGCACACTAATCTACATGCAATCAATAATGGTGATCAAATTTGACTAAAAGATAATCAAGCATTTGAAGATTTGCTCTGTAGTGTTCTATTGACGACTTGCACTGCATGCAAAGTTTACAAAAGATCAACCCTATTTGATTGTTTTACCCCTCTCCAATGTAATAGCACCCACACACAAACTAAACACATTTCAATACTAAGCTTCAGCAAAATAAAAAAGGGGAGGAAAGAAGATCACTGCAGGGGGGGGGGGCGGGGGTGTAAGTCGGAAACCAGTTAAAGAAAAACACTAAGCGAAGACAAGCTGCTGGAGTAATTACGAATAACAGCAAGCCTAGCCACACATTTTTATAGCCACTTAACCAGAACTTGGTACGCCCACTGTATCAAAAGTTAAGGAGAAATACAAATTAGAAGAATGCAGACCACCACACCTTTATATTTCTGTAGGTCTCACTAAGCACCATCTTGTTAAACTCCAGGTTCTTCAGGGTGTCCAAGAAGTTGGAATATAGACTATGGAAATTTGGCTCAATACTGACTCGCTTCATCACAAGGTACTGGGAAACCCAGGGCATGAACTCTTCCTTAACTGTTTCCTTCAGTTCTTCAACCTACACAGAAAATAAAAAGTTATAATTTCAGACACAAAAAAAGAAACTAGTTCCATTAAAAGATATTTGAGCACCCAAACACTACAATGAAGAATACGATTCATAAGGTCTTAAAATAATGTGCCTTCTAATTATTATTCTTACATTTTACCGGATGAAAATACATGTTCACTGCACTGTGCGTGCACCTAGAGCGAATTTGACTATTTTAAAGCTGCAGTGCAAATTATGAAAACTTAGAAATAATATACAAGTACTGCACAGACCCCAAGTATAGGTGAAGAAACTAGATTACAATTTATCCCCCGGCATTAAGCATAATTACATCAATTATAACCATCACCTATAAAATATGAGGTCACAGGATGGGGGAAAGTGGAGCAAGTTAAACTTTAAAGCACCAGATACTGGCCTTCTGCGTCATGTTGGACTGAGACAAGTTGTTGAAGATGAATGCAATCTTCTCTTGCACATTTTCAGGGGGCTCCGTGATTCTTTCGGTCTGATCAGTTGCCACAAGAAGAGTATCTATGTTGGTGGTGTTTATTGAGGGCTGGAGGATGGAAAGGTGAATCAATAAGCAATACAAATGGATAAGGTTTCTGAAATACAGCTTTTCCCCTGGCTAGTACATGAAAAAATGGATGCAGCCCAATTACAAACTGAATCATTGCATTAAAGTACAAGTTACTTACCTTCAGTAACGGTGCATCTGGTAGAGACAATTCTAGCCGCAGATTCCTGAACGTAGAATTATCCCCAGGCGTGAGACTGGATCCGGAAAATTGTTGCCACAGCATCTGTGCGCAGGGGGGCGGAGTTAGTTGAACGGACAGCAGCCCCTAGGCAGGGGACAAGTCAAACGGCCTCATGGCCAGGAAGCACATGCGTGAGAAAGAAGACAGTCGCGCAAAGCTCCAGCAGAGCAAGGAACAGGAGCACATGCCGAGGTCCACGGAGGTGGACCATAAGACCAGGAGTTCACAGCAGGCAGCTGGTAAGTACTATGAAGTAGTGTACCCAGAACAGCGACCCACGGGAAGCAAGAACATGTAGTACAGACCTAAATCAGACAACCAGAACCCAGGAGAACACCAGAAATGCCCCAGCCACCCTGGAACACCAGGCCGAAACATCGGACAACAAGGTGGAACAACACGACACCGTAGACGGCATGACAAAAGCTGGTCTGGCGATCCAGAGGCTGAATAGGGAGGGCAAAACTCACAGAAGCAGATATCCCACAGGAACAAGGGGCAAAATGTACGACAGGCAAGCCCTCTAGAAGGACAGAAACGCCATCAGATACTGAGCAGGACAGAACCTGGAGCAGCGCAAGCTGGGCGCAGGTGGAAGAAAAAGGGGCCACACCAAGCAGTATACAGTGACGCCAGGAAGTTCGAGGAACCCGAAAAGGTATCCACACCCACCCAGCTTAGGTTAGAGCTATACAATAGCCAACAAGTACCCCACCTAGGGTATGAAACACCTCAAAACAAACCGGGGGAACACCTCTGGGGAAAAGCCCGTAGCAGAGTTCAACAGAAAAGACCTGTGGGTATTACAACAGGCGGCTTACCAATCAGCCAAAAAATACACAGACTGGCAAACCCGAGGATCTATACAACTTCACTAACAGCCAAAAAACACACCACAAAAACTGAAGGGCTGTACCAGTAGCCAAAAGTACAGAGGGGCCAACTGAAGGACCCTGAGGGCATTCAAAGCCTCACACAGCATACAAACGGGCCAACCAAACACTGGGCCCAGATAGAAAGGTGGGAAAAATGTCCCTTATAAGACACCTGAAAACCGACAAGCCAAGCTTACAGAGGGGGAGGAGGACAGAGCCCCGTAAGGAATCATTGAATAGCGGAGTCCGCGTGGGTGTTAAACAAAAGAACTCCAAATTAGGTCAACCAGACGCTCCCGAATATTCTCCGAAAGACGCTAACCCGCAACCAAGCACAGCAGCGGAGTGCCACAGAACTCGCCATAGCTTGGGCGAGAGAATCAGAGACATCCAAGGACAAACGGAGAATAAAGACGGCTAACTCCCGACCATCCAGCACATGGTAACGCAGATCAGCGCGGCCACATTTGTGGGCAATGCAAGACAGAAGGGACTCCGCAGAATCCCAGAGGCAGGAGGTATCCCTGGTAAAAATACAAAGTGTGCTGAGCACACGCAGTGCAGCACTAGTGGACGCGAAAATGTTACGCCCCCAGGAGTCCAACCACTGTGCATCCCGTGACGGAGGGAGCAACACTGAAGGCAAGGAAGGAAAAGCAGCCGCCAGGGCCCTGAGCAGATGGGTGGGAAAAAAGACAGACTGGATCGTGGGGAGCAGGGCGGTGGATGAGCGGCTGAGGCACCGGATCCCTCGTAGCAGGACTCCCCCAGAAGAGAATTGTGGAGTGAGGCTTCAAATGGAAGAAGCGGCTCCCCTCCACCAGAGCCCTGGTGGAGAACCTCCAACAAGTGGTCAGTGGGATTGGAGCAACCGGCTTGCCCACTTGCAAAATGCCAGTGACAGTGGAAATAGCCCAGGCAAATGCCACACCAGCCTCCGTAGGGTGTCATGGGGCGAGATGAACTCTTCCGTGGGCGAAGGCTGCAACCTAGACCGCCCATCCCCATGCCCTGCCGTAGGAAGAAAACGGCCAGGCCCTGAAGGATGGAGGACCCATGGACGAGTGAGGGGTCTACGGAGAGGGCGGAGAAGCCTGCGGTGCAACCAACTGCGCAGTGCGGAAGAGCGCATTTGGGGGCTGTGGACACGGAGACGGAGTAAAACCCGTCCTGGAAGCTGACCGTGAAAAGGCAATGACGCGGCGTCCAGTCTCCGGTGAAGATGAGACTAGGAGACAACAATCCTCCGGAGAGTAAGAAACATCCGGAGTTGACTATCCTACTCCGGGATGGCGCCGGGGAGTAGGCCACGGGCAAAGGTGCGACCACGGACGGCACCAAAGTGTCCACCAGAAGGACAGTCGGCCTCCACCACCATGTGCCTCACAGGAGAAAGGATTCAGAAAAGGGGGTGGTGATGAACAGAGTGCCTGAATTAAGCAGACCACTCTTACCCAGTCCAAAGATCAGGGCTTGATCCATCACCGTTTTTTAGCTCACTGCACCATCCCAGCTCAGAACTTGGCTATATGCAAATTAGTCTGTTCCTGTCCCAGTGCATGATGGGAACAGGGCAAACCAAACTACCAAGCCAAATGGCAGAAACCGGTCCCCGGAAGCTTGTCACCTTTCTGGTGAAGAATTGGCTTGGTAGTTTGGTCTGCCCTGTTCCCATGATGCACTGGGCCAGGGACAGACTAATTTGCATATAGCCAGGTTCTGAGCTGGGATGGGGCAGTGAGCTAAATAACGGTGATGGATCAAGCCCTGATCTTTGGACTGGGTAAGAGTGGTCTGCTTAATTCAGACACTCTGTTCATCACCACCCCCTTTTCTGAATCACAGGAGAAAGGGGCAGGGTCGGCGCCGAGGCGGCCAATGAAAGGCGCCGAAAAGACGACGGCTCGACCTCCGATGAGGCAGCCGCCAAGGGCCGAGAGGGGCCCAGGTCCCAGACCCCACCCGCAGCACTGCCAGGGAGGAAAGTCGTTGGTGCCGGACAGTGTCAGCTCGGCCTATGGTAAGACAGCAGCCTGCCAGAGGACCAAGGGGGACTTGGGGACATCACAGGGAACCCCGCGGGGTTTTACAGCGAAGCAGGGGCGCCATGGGTCGAAGAGGGGAACCCCGTAGGGCCGCACCTAGACTACACCACCCCTCCAAAACCTGAAGCCGTACTAGTCCGCGCCGGGGGCGAATCCACCGGCGAGTCCAAGGAAGGCCCCGCGCAGGGCGAGGGATCCGCAGACTTCTCAGAAGGAGGAGGGGGACTGTGATAAAGTGCCATCTTTCTTGCATTGGTATGCCCCCACTTTTTCTGACTGCTGATGTGCTTTGACTGAGTGTGCCCTGGGCTCCTTGTGAGAAGTTGGCCTGATATGCAGTGCTCACTATTCTAGTGATCACTATGTATCATTCCAAACGACCCTTATTGATGATTGGTTGTAAGTCAACCTGATAGACCAGCTATCCTAGTAGCATGGACAAGAGCAGTCTTTAGGCTAAACTCTAGAGGGCGTGTTAAGCCAGCTGTTTTACCACCACATTTACCCTTTGAACACCAAGTGAAAGGACACCACACAAGTGGTTATGAAAATAAAAGTATATTTATTTATAACAGTACTACCCTGAACTCTTTTTGAGACAGGGAGCTAAGCACACAACAAAACTCTTAAAGAAATACTGAAAGTCGCACAATTTACACAAATGCCCGAGGGGCACGAAAAACCATATACTACAAAAGTGGAATGCGAATTACTAGCAGGTAAGTAACTATTCTCAGAGGCTTTGGGATCGCTAGGACTAGACTACTGAACCTTTAGATTACGAGCAGGAGGCCTAGGGAGATCGGGTGCAGAGTGTGCACTCTCACGCGGGATGCGGAACAAAGTCTATGGAGGCTAGTAAATGCAAAGTTAGTGTTATCGGACGAATCCGCCTAGGTAGAGCTGAAACGAAAAAGGATCTGGACACTTAGATAGTTAAGCTATGCTGGAGCACCGAAATGCTTAGGTTACCTAGCCCAGGGGCTGCGGCTGCATAGGTCTGAAAAGACGTCGGGAATCCTCGTTGCAGTCTATGGAGCCTGAAAGAAGAAGTTGCTGGCAGGCGACCAGTGAAGATGTTCGATGTGATCCAAGCCTGGATCGATGAAGATGGAGACCTGTAAGCAGAGGGGACCAAGTCCTGAATCACTAGCCAGTGATTAGGTGGGCACCAGGATGGCACCGGGCGAAGTCACCGCGACCAGGTGAGTGGGCGATGCTGGGCTCTGCTGTCTCTCGGACCAGGAGGCGTTGTCGGCGACCAGGATGGAGGGGCGAGCTGTCCCACGAAGGTATCTGTTGTCGACGTCGCTGGACCCAGGATTGGGGCAACAACTCTTGGCAAATGCAAGCCCACGCGGTGGACTAAAAATGGCGTCTGGAGTGGACCAGGAGGGTCTGGGGTGCTCCTCTGTTGGAGGGGAGCAACCAGACCAGCGGTGTTGTCGTCGTGGTTCGTCGTCAGAAGGGCCACTAGCCAACGGCAAGTGACCTGGACAACGCGGTGAGCAGCAAAGAGCAGAAGGGCCCCACGCAGATCTCGTGGATGCAAGGGGGCTGGACTTCGGTGCTGGAGCTGCTCAGGGTCGGGGCTTCTCAAACCCCAAAGCACTCACTCAAGGATCCCTCGGCGGTCGTGCTGGGCAAGCGTCGTGCAGTCTTGAAGATGGCCGGTCCCTCGAGGTCTCGTCACACCCACGGGTCTCAGCTGGGCTGAAGATGCAGGTAGAGGTCAGAGGTGCCAGGGAAGCCGGTTCTCGTCGAGCTGGGCAGTCTTGATCCTGAGGAGAGACTTACAGCAAACCGCGATGCTTGGATGGTGCCTGCAGGTGCAGGGTGGCTACTCCTTAGCCACAAGGGAGAGTCTTCAGAAGTAGTTCAAGAGTTCTTTCGTGGAAAGGAGTCAAGATTCAGAATTATCTCATTTGGGAAGGGGGCCTGCTCCTACCTTTATTCTCAAAAAGGGGGCTGGCACGCGACTAGGTCCTGCCCATGGGTGGGACCAGGAGGGGGGTGGTTACACCCCTCTCCTTTGTCCGGTCTCTCCCCAGCTCAGGGGCTGGTGTGCCCCAGGAACTGGTTTGAGCCAGCCTATGCACAGTGAGCACATGGGTGCCACTTGCAGTCACCTTCCTCTCACGCCCTGCCTACCTGGGATACACATAACCCTGTCTGGGATGGTGCTAGCACCGCCCCTGACAGGAAACCCTTTGTCCAAGCCTCCCGCGCTGGAAGGACTCCCAGCAGCAGGAGGGCAGACTTGTGTCTCGGTGGCAGCATTCATTTTGTGGAGCTGAGGCTATGTTCAACTTTAACCAGGGTTACAGGCTACCAACATGGCTTCTCCCTCTAGAGGGGTGGAATGCTACCCCCGTCGCCAGAACTGGCGAGGGGGTAGTATTCCAAAGCGTATGACACCTTACACGACATGTTTAGATAATGTCAGACCAAAGTTACCATAACCGCGAGGATTATAAGGCACTTAAGAGTATATGGTCTGACGCTATCATGGAAACGGCTAAGGGATAGATCCCGAAAGCCGCAGACAGGCTCAGCTCATGCCAGAGCACCATCTCACACGATTCCAAGTACTCTGCCTTCAGGATTGTTAAGGCCTGCCATAGGAGTGACTGATAGGAGATCTGTGTGTATACTATATCTAAAGCAAGGGGTGATTACACCACCTTGCTCCCAGCTGTCAAGCAGCCAGTTGTGTCTGTTTAGTCAGTCAGCCCAGGGGTGGCATAATACATGCTGCAGCCCCTGGGAGACTTCTGGGTGCACCTCTGCCCTGGGTACAGGGACTTGGAGAGGGCCCAGTGCCAATTCAGTACCTGGGTACAATTTGGAATAGAGAGAACAGCTAGGCTGTGGGTCTGATTAGCAGGCCCACAGCCAGAGAAAGTCGTAAACCAGTGAAGCAAAAAGCAAAAATCTGGGTGATCATAGGATTGCAGACCCTACTCTCCTACAGCCTGCACCACCAAACTCTGAGGCAGAGGGTGAGTGGATAAAAATTCTGGGTCATCAGGAGCAGCTCTGTACCTCCTGGCAACAGCTCTAGACACAGCAGGAGCTGACAAAGGTTTCTTTTAAACTTCTAAAATTGGATCTTTAAGGGCATCATTAAAGGGCAGCAATGGTTCAGTCACCGATGATGGAGAGTGAAGGACCTCTGTGAGAAGATTTGACTTGAACTCAGCAGTAGGTAAAGCAATGTTCAACAAACCTTCTGAATCACAATATGGTAAGGAGCCGCATCTTTAGAGGGTTCGTCCGGTACTGAAACCAAATCCCATTCAGGGGACAGTTCAAGGCCACTGGCCACTGAAAGATCCTCAAAAGGGTCCTCAGGATCCTGCAGCTCACCCTCCTCCAAATGCTCCTCACAATATCTCTTCCTCCATCAGTCTCTGGGCTTCACGCCTCGACCTGCACTTCACATCCGAAGCCGCTGGATCCACAGACGGCTCCGTCGAAGCCGGTGCCGGTGCCGAGCCCCACGCCGGACGAGGAAGAATCCCACAACGTCGCTCAGGGTTCGGCATCAGGGATGATGGAATCGGCGTAGAAGGATTCGGCGTAGACTACTTCGGCGACGATGGCTTCGGAGTCGAAGGCCTCACCGGCGTCAGAAAATGCCAATGCGGCGCCGAAACTGGCATAAAGGGCGCAGGAGCATAGGTTTGGGGAACACCAAGACCAAACGCCATCGGACCCGTGGGACCAACAGGAGCCCCAGAGGGGTACATAGCCCTGAAATAAATACCACATATCGCATTTAGTAAATGCGTCGGATCCTGACCTGGAGACGGAAAAGTTGGGTACGAACCCCCAAAGCTGTTCTTGAGGGCGTGGAGTCGATACGACGTCGACTTCCTCTTCAGGCTGGTGCACCGGAGTCGACAGACCTTCGGGCAATGGAGCCTCTCCCTCTCCAACCATCTCCCGCTCACCTTCATCCTCCCGATCCGGAGAATGGGATGGAACCGGAGATGGATTCGCTGTCTGCTTCGGCGAACCTGGCGAATTCTTATATGACGCCTCACCCCCGGCGTCTTGATCTTCCGAAGCCACCATCTCTTTCTCAACCAGCTTCACCTGCGACTTCGGCTTAGAACCTGAATCCTTCCTCGAGCGATGTCGGAATTCATGAGACCTCTTCTTATGCTTCTTTTTTGAAGATCTTGCAGCATGGGCCGAGGACGAGTCCGAACGAGACCTCGAGGGAGATCTTGACCTCGAGCGTCGAGTCCGTGACCTCAATTTCTTCTTCTCCTTACTTCCTTTAAGCTTTGCCACAATAAGCTTAGCTTCTCTCTCCCGGAGGGCCTTAAGGGTAATTTTCCTACAAGACCGACAGTCTTCGACATCGTGGTCGGAGCTCAGACACCATCAGCAGCATTCATGCGGATCCGTAATGGACATGGTTTGCCGCATTCTGCACAGGCTTTAAATCCGGTCTTCTTCAAAGACATGTCGAAAGAGAAGACAATGAAACACCAACAACACAAAGTAGGAATATGCTACTTACCAGTATGCATCGGTTCTTGGCATGTAGGGCTGCTGACATTTATATCTATGCATAGATCGCCGCCTAGTATTGGATGTTTGCACATTGTTGTCCTGGAAGAGTCTTCGAAGTATCACGAGATAGGTGGCTCCTCCCCTGGACTACAGTGCGCATGGGCATCCCCTCCATGCTCAGATTGTTTTTCTCCATTGTGGCAGAGATGGAGTATGATACAGTAAGTGATGACCATGCTTGAGAATAAACCTGAGTGCTACAGCTGCGACAGGCACCAGGGAGGAGGGTGGGCGATATAAATGTCAGCAGCCCTACATGCGAAGAACAGATGCATACTGTTAAGTAGCATATTCCGTTCGAGGCATGTGGGCTGCTGAATTTATATCTATGCATAGAATAAATAGTAGTACCCTCTTTAGCGGCGGTTGCCCGAGCCAGCTGCAGCAGTCTGAAAAAGTTTTTAGAACAGCTTGACCTACAGCAGCTTGCTGTTTTGAGTGTACATCCACACAGTAGTGTTTGGTGAATGTGTGGATGGCGTGAGAAGTTGGCCTGATATATGATGCTCACTAGTCCTAGTGATCACCTTGTATCAGTCCAAACAACCCTTATGGTGATTGGTTGTAAGTCAACCTTATAGACCAGCTATCCTAATGGTAGCATGGACAAAGCAGTCTTAGGCTAAACTCTTTTGGCATGTGAAGCCAGCTGTTTTACCACAATATAACCCCTTGAATACCAAGTGAAAGGACACCACACAGGTTGTTAGGAAAATAAACAGTATATTTATTAATAACAACACCTCTGAACTCTTTATGAGGTCAGAGTGCTAAGCACATGACAATCTCTTACGAAAAACACTACAAGTTGCACGAAATTACAATGGGCACGACAAACCATATACTAAGTAAGTGGAATGTGAAAGTCAGTAAAAGGAATGGAGCTGTCCAGAGGCTGTAGGATCGATGGGACCACGCTATACTAACTTCAGGTAAGTAATAGGAGGCCCACGGAACGCGTGTGCAGAGTGTGAACTCACACGCGAGATGCGCAACAATGTCTATGGACAGTACAGTTCAAGTTAAAGGTGAGTATGGACAATCCTGACTAGGTAGGACTAAAACGACTGTGGAACTGGACACTAGGACAGTTAAACTACTCTTAAGCACCGAACTGCTCTTGTTACCTCACCCACGGGCCGCGGGTGCATAGGTGTCAAAGTGCGTCGGGTTCTCGCGTTGAAGTCAATGGAGCCTGAAAGAAAAGATGCTGCAGGCGACCAGGAGGAAGATGTCCGGTGCAATCCAAGGGTGGATTGTTGAAGGAGACCTGAAAGCAGAGGGGACAATGTTCACAGTCACTAGCCAGTGACTGGAGTGGAACCAGGAAGGAACCAGGTGTCGTCGTCGCAATCAGGTGAAGAGTGGACGCTTGACTCAGCAGCCACGTGGACCAGGAGGAGTCTTCGACGACCAGGATGGAGGCAGGAGCTGTCCCACGCAGGCTCTCGCTGTCGGCGGTGTTGGATCCGGGATTGGAGGCAACGGGCCTTGGCAAAGGCAACCCACGCGGTGAGTGAAGAAAGCCTCTGGTGCGGACTAGGAGAGTCCGGGGTGCCCCTCTTTTGGAAGGGAGCAAGGGCCAGTCTGGAGCAACCAGACCAGCAGTGAAAATTCAAAGGTTCGTCGTCTAGGAGGCCACTAGCCAGGCGGCAAGTGACCAGACAACGCGTCGAGCAGGAACCAAGCAGAAGGGCCCCACGCAGATTTCGTGGATGCTGGAGGGCTGATCTTCGGTGCAGGGGCTGCTCGGGGTTGGGGCTTCTCAGTCCCCAAAGCACTTGGTCGAGTTTACCTTGGGAGTCGTGCTGGAAGCGAAGTGCAGGTTCTTTCAAGATGGCCGGTCCCACGTGTCTCGTCGCACCCACGGGTCTCAGCTTTGCTGCAGATGTAGGTAGAGGTCGGAGAGGTCTGGGAATCCGGGTCTCGTCGGGCTCTGAATTCTGGATCCTCGAGGGAAGACGACAAAGAGAAGCCGCTGGACGCTTGATGGTGCCTGCAGTTGCAGGGCGGACACTCCTTGTCCACAAGGGAGATTCTTCAGTCTTCTGTGGAGCACAACGTCGAAGGCCAGAGTTTCTTCTTGTTGAATAGTTCAGGATAATCTAATTTGGAATGGGACCAGCTCCTACCTTTAATCTCCTAAAGGGGGCTGCACTACTGACTAGGTCCCTCCCCTGGGTGGGACCAGGAAGGGGGGGTGGCTACACCCCCTATCCTTTGTCCGGTTTCCCGCCAGAGCTGGGGCAGGGATGCCCCAGCAACTGGTTTGAACCGGTGTATGCACAGGGCACCTTGTGTGCCCCAGGCATGTCTCATTCCTTTCATGCCTCCCTACCTCAATACACAAAATCCTGTCTGGGCTGGTGCTAGCACCTCCCAAGGCAGGAAACACTTTGTCCAAGCCATCCTCGCAGGAAGGACTCCCAGCAGCAGGAGGTCAGACTTGTGTCTGTGGTGGCAGCATCCATTTTGTGATGCTAAGGCTCGAGTTAACTTTAACCGGGGTTCACAGTTACATACATGTTGTGTCCCTCTAGAAGGGTGGAATGCTACCCCCGTCGCCAGAATTGGCGAGGGGGTAGTATTCCAAATCGTATGACACCTTACTCGACATGTTTTGATAATGTTACACCAGAGTTAGCATTTAACCGCGAGGTTGATAAGGCACTTAAGAGTATATGGTATAGCGTTATCATGGAACAGCTATTAGGACTTGGTTCCGCAAGCTGCAAACGGGCTCAGCTCATGCCAGAGCACCATCTCTCATAATTCCAAGCACTCTGCCTTCAGGATTGATAAGGCCTTCCATAGGAGTGACTGATAGGAATATATGTGTCCATTTTAGGGTTAGATATAGGTATACTATATCTACAGCAAAGAGTGTTTACACCACCTTGCCCCAGCTGTCATGCAGCCAGTTGTGTCAGATTTAGATGGCCAGCCAGGGGTGGCATAATACATGCTTCAGCCCCTGGTAGGCCCTGGGTATACCTATGCCCTGGATACCCAAGGTATACTGTACATGGACTGATAAGGTGGCCCAGTACCAATTGGTAAATGCACCTAAGGTACATGGAATCCATTTTAACAGAGAGAGCAGGAAGCCTGGGGTCCTGAATACCAGGATCCCAGGCCAACTAAGTCAAAAACCAGCAAAACACTAGGCAAAAAGTTGGGGGTAACCATAGTCATTATATCCACCTTCCTACAGATGGTGGTCCATGTGGCTGCTCTACAAATGTCCTCTAGAGGAATGTTAGCCAGGAAAGCCATGGATGCCCCTAACTTGCGTGTGGAATGCGCTCGTGGGGGAACTGGTAATGTGCGTTTAGCCTTTTGATAACAGATTTGTATGCACTTAACAATCCATCTGGCTATACCTGACTTTGAAATTGGGTTGCCTTTGTGCTGTGGAGAGAAGGCAACAAACAGTTGTTTAGTTTTTCTGAAGTCTTTAGTCCCGTCTATGTAATACAGGAGAGCCCTTTTAACATCTAGTGTGTGTAGTGCTCTGTCTGCCACTGAATCAGGATTTGGGGAAAATACTGGTAGTTCAATAGTTTGGTTACTGTGGAACTGTGACACCACCTTGGGCATAAATTTAGGGTTGGTACGCAGCACGACCCAATTAGCATGAATTTGAATGAAAGGCTCTTGAATAGTGAGGGCTTGCAGCTCACTAACCCGTCTGAGCGACGTGATTGCCACCAGAAAAGCAACTTTCATGTGAGAAATTGAATCTCACAAGAGTGAAGAGGTTCAAATGGTGGACCCATGAGCCTGGTGAGGACAATGTTGAGGATCCAGACAGGCGAAGGCGGGTGTCTTGGAGGAATGACTCTTTTGAGTCCCTCCATAAAAGCTCTAATGGCCGGCACTCTGAAAAGGGAGAGGTGCTGTCTATTTTGAAGATAAGCGGCCATTGCAGCTAAATGTATCCTGTTGGAACTATACGCAAGATTGCATCTGTATAGGTGCAGCAAGTAACAAATGATGGTTTGCGTGGAAGCATCCAGTGGATTAATGGTATTATTGGAACAATACATGACAAAACGCTTCCATTTTGCTGCATAGCATGCCCTGGTGGTAGGTCTTCTAGCCTCTTTGATGATGTCCATACAGTCAGGGGGCAGGTTTAGGTAGCCAACCTCTATGACCTCAGGAGGCAGAGTGCAAGGCTTAACTGTTGCGGATCTGGGTGCTGAATATCTTCATGGCTCTGTGTGAGGAGCCTGGGTGTGAGTTTTAGTCGCTGGTGGGGCACCACCGAAAGTTCTAGGAACATGGTGTACCAGGCTTGCCTTGCCCACGTTGGAGCAACTAGGATGAGTGTCATGGAGTGCTGCCTCAGTTTGCGAGCCACTAGCGGTATGAGTGGCGCTGGAGGAAAAGCGTACGCAAATCTGTTTGACCAGTTCATCCATATCGCATTGCCCTGAGACTGCGGGTGTGGGAACCTGGTGGCGAAGGTGTGGCATTTTGCGTTTTCTGGTGTGGCGAAGAGGTCTATCTCTGGATGACCCCACTGCTAGAAATATGGTTGGAGCACCGAGGGATGTATCTCCCACTCGTGCATCTGATGGCCGTGCCTGCTGAGCAGGTCCGCCATTTGGTTGTCCCTGCCTGGGAGGTGTTCCGCTATGAGGAACATGTTCCTCTGAATGGCCCACTTCCACATGCTTTGTGCTAGGTGTGAATTGTGGGGAGTGTGTGTCCCCCCCTGCTTTTTAATGTAGTACATTGCAGTCATGTTGTCCGTCCGGATAAGCACGACTTTGTTGCAGAGATGCAACTTGAATGCCTTCATCGCCATGAAGATGGCCATCAATACCAGGAGGTTGATGTGTAACCGTTTCTGCTGTGTGGTCCACAGTCCCTGCACAGTATAATGGAGGACATGAGCTCCCCAGCCCTGGAGAGACGCGTCCGCTGTTAGCACCAAATGTGGTAGAGGCTCCTGGAACGGTCGTCCATTGCAAAGGTTTTGTGTGTTCCACCAATGCAGAGAGTTGTATGCACGACCGGTCACCAACACTAGGTCCTTCAGCTGTCCGTGAGCCTGGTTCCACTGACGTGCCAAGCATTCCTGAAGCGGACGCATGTGTAGCCTCGCGTGAGGGACTATAAAGATGCAGGAGGCCATCATGCCTATTAGTTGCATGAACACTTGCGCTGGGAGTGAGTGTTGTGGCCTGAATTTCTGAATGAGTACCTGCATGCTGTTGACTCTCGCTGAGTTTGATTGCGCCGTGGCAGTGAGAGTGTTTATTTCCGCGCCTAGGTACTGTTGTACAGGGGCGGGTTGAAGATGAGACTTTGGGTAATTGAGTGAAAATCCTAGACTGTGTAGGAGGTGAATTGTGCGGGACATGTGGCTGGCACACTGCTGGGCCAATTTTGCTTGGACCAGCCAGTCGTCTAGGTACGGATAGACATGGATGTGTTATCTCCGAAGATGCGTGGCCACTGTCGCTAAGCATTTGGTAAACACCCTGGGGGCAGTAGTGACCCCGAAAGGCAGGACCTTGAACTGGTAATGCTGGTTGTTGATGGTGAACCTGGGATACTTCCTGTGACTGGGGTGCATGGGAATGTGGAAGTAGGCATCCTTCAGATCTAGGGTTGCTAGAAAATCTCCTTGACTGAGCAGTGGCAGAGCTTGCTGTAAAGTGATCATGTGACAGTGTTCTGACAGGATGTATTGGTTTAAGGGTCTGAGGTCTAGAATGGGCCGTAGAGACCCGTCTTTTTTGGGGATTAGGAAGTACAGTGAATACACCCCTCCCTGCTGGTCTAAAGGCACGAGTTCAGTTCTATGGCCCCTCTTTGCAGCATGGATAGGACTTCTTGCTGCAATAAGTGCATGTTCTCTGCGGACATAGGACGGTGCCTTGGGGGTATGTTGGGTGGAGTGGACGTTAACTCTAGACAATAGCCGTGACATATAAGTTGTCTCACCCACCTGTCTGTGGTAATGCTTTCCCAGACTGGCAGGAACTGCTGAAGTCTCCCCCCGACTGGTGTGGTATGGTCGGGGGGCAGTGACAAGACGTCACAGTTTGTTAGCGGCGGAGGATCTGGTATTTCCACGTCCTCTGCCTTTGGTGCTGATCCCACGGTATCCACCCCTATTGTTCTTGTTATAGGTGGATTGTGTGCCTCCCTTGTTGTATTGGGCTTGTTGCAATGCTTGACCTCTAGAAGCTCCCCTGTTACCGGAGCGACGAAAGGAACTGCCCCTGAATTGTTGAGACTGCAGAGCCCCCATGGATTTTGCAGTGTCAGTGTCCTTTTTAATTTTTTCTAGAGTGGTGTCTACCTCAGGACCAAACAGTTAGTTAGGGTTAACTGGCTGATTAAGTAGAGTGGTTTGGATTTCCGACTTGAAACCAGAGATGCGGAGCCAGGCATGCCGTCTAAGCATCACGCTAGTGTTTATGGCTCTAGCTGCAGTATCAGCTGCATCCAACACACACTTAATGGACGCGTTGGAGAACAACTTCCCTTCTTGTATGAGCATCTCTGCTCCCTCCTTATAAGCATGTGGCAGGTGTTGCAGTAGCTGCTCTAACGTGTCATAATGGGCCCTGTCATATCTTGCTAACAGGGCTTGTGTGTTGGAGATCCTCAAAATATTAGCTGCTTGAGCCGCTACACGTTTCCCAGAAGCTTCAAAGATTTTGGACTCTTTGTCCGGAGGAGGAGCATCACCAGTTGTTTGAGAGTTTGCTCTTTTGCGAGCATTAGCCACCACTAAGGAGTCCAAGGGGAGTTGGCCCATGACATGCGTAGGGTCCACTGGCGCAGGCCGGTACTTCTTTTCAATTCTGGGGTTCACCACCCTTGCTTTAGTGGGCTCTTTGAAAATGTCGCTGGCATGTTTGAGCACACCTTTGAGCATAGGCAGAGTCTTTACAGTTCTTTCTGACGTAGAGAATGTATCAAAAAGAAAGTCTTCCTCCACAGGGTCAGCGTGCATGTCGACATCGTGGTTAAGGGCTGCCCTTTCAATGAGTGCGTTAAACGCAGCAGTGTCTTCAGTAGGCGAAGTTTTGACTGAAATGAGTGAGTGTCAGGCGTGGTGTGTGGTTCATCAGGGTCAACAGTGTCAGCCCATGGCTGGGACTCATCCTGATCTGTGTCAATAGGATAGTTAAACTGCTCCTCATTGTCCCCTTCCCCCACATCCTCAGTGACTGGTGTGGGTGAGTAGGTATAGTCTTGCCCATACGGGTGTATGGGTTCAAAAAGGATAGGAGATGTAGTAGAGTCTCTTTTTCTTCAGTGGTATCTTGTAGGGCTCCATAGGTGTTTCAGGCCTGATTTTCCGTTTGTAAACGGTGAGCCTGCCTGATTCGGAGTCGATGTATAATTTCGACTGTTCGTCGTAGGTCGGTGGCTGGAACTGAACGTCTTCGGTTCGAGGCTGGGCGGGTGCAGCTACTGATGGTGACTTGGATGAGTCTGTAGCTTTTGGGAGTTGGACAGCCTTAGGTCTTGCCGTTGGGGGCAGGCCGTATTTGATCGGCGCCGAAAGCATTGGTGACAGACCGACCTGCTTGGAAGACTTCGATCTGCCTGACACCGACTGGTCAGTGTGCTTGTGTGTTTTGGTCGACTCGATCCGTTGCTGCGCAGCAGGGACGCTTGCTGTCTTCGAGGAGGTTTGTTCCTTTGTGCCGAGGGTGGTTTTCGGCTCGAAGGCCTTGGCCAGTTGTGGCTTCTGGATCTTTGGATAGACGGCCTTTTGGGCTTCGAGACCCTTGGAAGAGTCGCCATCTTTGGAGCTGGGCTTCGAGGTCGACGTGAGAGTGACGTGTTTAACAGCAGACACAGGCTTTGTCGTTCCGATCTTCGGGTCGACGCCCCCTGTCGACCCAGAGGGGTCGAGCACACGTTTCGACTTGGGAGGCTCCGAAGTCTTCGAGCAGATGGTTGTAGTCAACACTTTCGGTTTCGATTTTGTGTCTTTATGTTTTTGTTTCGATTGCTCAACTGATTGTGGCCGCTCGACCGATGGCTCTTTGGAAATGTTCTTAGTCGGGCCTGGAAGCGGGACTAGAGAACGTGGATGAAGATCTTGGCTAAGGCCTTCCGGCGATGCCTCGACCTGAGCCGTGGAAGAGTCTGTTTGGGGCCCCGCTACTGTGGTTGGGCCTAGCTCCTCGCTTGAGTCGGCGTCGACGGCTCCGAGAGGTTGTGCGTCGTCTCCTACCTCGACGATGTCTTTATCATGGACGTAGAGTTCTCCCTCGTCCTCATCGTAACCTGAGTCTTGCTCCGATGCGGGATCCGAGTGCTGAGCAGGATCCTCTTCTCGTACACCCTCCTAGTCATCACCCCCGAAGATATTTTCTGGATCGGGTGCCGAGTCCCGCGCCGACTGTCGTGCAGCGCTTCGAAGACGAAGAGTTTTCTTCGATCTGAACTTCGAACAGGCCATGCAGCTGGCCTCGTCGTGGTCTGGTGAGACATTTATTGCACACCGGGTGCACATCGATGTTAGGGTATTTTGAGTTGCAGGCGGGGCAGCGCTGGAACGGACTCCGTTCCATCGTCGATCGTCGATGGGGCCTTTGGTGTCGAAAGGCAATCTGTCTTCGGCGTCGTATTCCAAGAACTGGAAACAAGTATAAGGCACCGAACGAAAGACAATACCGACGCCCCGAAGGCCTTTTGGCCTTGAGAAAGAGTTTTTATATATATTCCTAACTTAAGCTAAGAAAGTACATCCGAAACCGATGGCGGAAAAAAACAATCTGAGCATGGAGGGGATGCCCATGGGCACAGTAGTCCAGGGGAGGAGCCACCTATCTCGTGGTACTTCAAAGACTCTTCCAGGACAACAATGTGCAATCATCCGGACCCAACACTAGGCATCGATCTATGCATAGATATAAATTCAGCCGCCCACATGCCTCGAACACAAAGTTACTGTAAAAGCTACAGACGATCCCTAGAAAACCGTTAGCGTTGACGACGCGGAAAAAAGGGAACTGATGTCATCACGCCGGCCTGGGCCTGATATGGGGTCGGGGACGTCAGCGGAGTCGCGCGCGATGCCGTGCCTCTGACGTCGGACCACGTCGGCGCGAAGCTACAAAAAGAATTTCCGGAAGCTGCTGGCGCAGGGGGATATTCACAAGGTGAGGAATACACAAGGCAGATGTATCTATCAGAAACTTGTATCACTGTTCTGCAGAAGTTTACAACTTATTTTCATTGATTCTTCTCTCCAAATCTAAGAAGCTCCTTCCGTATCGATTCAGACCCAACAGCAGAAAAAAAATAATCTGAAGATGGCGACCAAAGGTGGGAGCTTCCGGAAGAAGCACATTGACGTCACAGGACACCAAATGGGGGTATGTCGATGCCCACCAACCAAAAAAAAAAAAAGGGGGGGGGGGGAATATGGGCGAATACAATTACTGACCCAACCACTAGATGGCCGAATAATGCACACCATATGAATCCAGAAAAGATTCAAGCTGCAAAAGGAATATGCTACTTACCAGTATGCATCTGTTCTTGGCATGTAGAGCTGCAGAGTTGTACATTTAGCAATAGATCGCCACCTGGTGTTGGGCTCGGATGATTGCAGGTTGTTGTCTTCTTGGAAGAAGTCTTTGTAGTCACGAGATAGGTGACTCCTCCCTTGGACAATACTGCGCATGGTCATCGACTCCATCCTCAGATTGTTTTTCGCCATGATGGGAAATGATGGAGTTAGTACAAGTAAAGAGAAAGGATGTCCATGCGTGTGCATCTAAGTAAGATGAGCACTGGAACGGATACAAGTCCCGGGGAGGCGGGAGGGCATGTACAACTCTGCAGCTCTACATGCCAAGAACAGATGCATACTGGTAAGTAGCATATTCCGTTTGAGGCATATGAGCTGCAGATTGTACATTTAGCAACGATTGTGCAGCAGTGTCTCCCCTAGCGGTGGTCGCTTGTATCCGTTGCAACATACTGAAAGTGTTTTAAGGACAGCTTGGCCTACTGCAGCTTGCTGCTTGGCTTGCACGTCAACACAATAGTGTTTAGTGAAGGTGTGTATGGTAGACCATGTTGCTGCCTTACATATGTCCTCTAGTGGTATGTTTCATAAGAAAGCCATAGAGGCTCCTAGTTTGCGAGTGGAGTGCGCTCTAGGAGGAACTGTTAGTGTACATTTAGCTTTTTGAAAGCATATTTGAATACACTTTACAATCCATCTGGCAAGTCCTCCTTTAGATATGGGATTGTCTTTGTGTGGGGGAGAGAAAGATACAAATAGTTGTTCTGTCTTTCTGAAGGATTTAGTCCTGTCTGTGTAGTATAAAAGAGCTCTTCTAACATCTAGGGTGTGTAAAGCCCTTTCCGCAACAGAGTCTGGTTTTTGGAAAAACACTGGTAACTCTACTGATTGGTTAAGGTGAAAAGGAGTAATCACTTTTGGCAGGAATTTTGGATTAGGTCTAAGAACAACTTTGCTGCAGTGGATGCAATATTCCACCGAGCCACCAGACCCGGCCTAGTCTGGTGGAGTCGCCAGAAGGCAGTTTATTTGCCCAGAAGGCAAGTTACTGATAAAAAAGGGAACATACAAAACTGCTGTACCGGGCGACTGGTAGACCAGTGGCAACTGCACTCTGTGAAGCTCAAGAGGACTTTGAGGGATGTTGACACCAGTGGCCAGGTTCACCTTACCATGCAAGTTCACGGAGTAATATCCAGACAAAGACACCGAACTGCAGCATCTTCAGCATTCTGCACCCCTTGAATTATGGCCACTCAATTGAAGACAATGGCAAGGAACCACTGACACTTGACTGAACACTGCTTTTCTTCTTGAGGCAATTGTTTGAGGACATTGCTGGTCCAGCCAGATGGCACCCTGATGGAGTTGCTCACCTAGATTAACTTAAACAAACCACATTGACACTTACCAAGGTTATCTTGAAAAATGCTTCTTTGTGTCAAATTAGTTTAATTTGCCAATGTTTGTTCAGGGTCTGCATCTCCTGAATCCTCTGGTGGATCTTTTTCTGGTCTAAAATTACTTAAAAATACAGTCCATTTTCAAAAACTGTTGGATTTCAAGTGTTTCATGTATTTCTTCTCCAAATGTTTAGGTGCTGTTTAAATGTTTTACACTTGTTAATCTATGTAAGCCTGATGGCTTAGAGTCACAATTACCCTGAGTTGAGCTAACAGTTTAACAAACAATCTACTAGATCTAAAGTAGATGGTGAGTATTACAGTGAGGTTGCACAACCACACCATATAATACATTCCATTTCCTTACAGCCAGTCATCGGGGCATCAAAGTGAAGCAGTCTCATTTAGAGGAAATATAGGAGTGTGCCCTTCAGGAGAACTCTAACAGCAGTTGACCAAGCACTGATAGTTTTCAGAGTCATTAGTCTCAGAAAGTGAAGTAGCTGTGGCTTTAAAGGCCTCAAGAACTGCATCTATCTTGGAGCTGTTAAACTCACCTGAAGAAACGGCAGAAAAACAATCTAAGATGGATTTGCATTTAGAACTAAGGGAGGAATCTCACAACATTCCAAGACTCTAAGCTTCTTCGAAGAAAAAAAAACTTAGCCCAACACCATATGGCAGGAGTATGCAGAGCATGTTAATCTACAGCCATATATGCTACATGCTACAAACAAAACATTTTGGAAGTCAGTGAAGAACAGACAGGGGGCTCCAGATTGACATTGAAGGGTGCAGAAAATGTTAACTGACAGCAACATGCACGTGTAGAGGTTATATATGGGTGTGGGCTATCACTTCGGAGGTGGGACGAGGCTGCCAGAGCTAAATGGTGCCACCTATGGGCTATTTGGAGCAATAGATAGTCTGGCAAGATTAAAAATGTGCGCAATCTGCAGTTAGAAGTATCCATCAGAAATGCCATATGCTTAGGTGTCAAGAGGCTCAACAGCACAGTCCACAAAGACATGCCACACTCCACCTTAAATAACATGCCTTAGAAATCTAAGTTTGAATATGCAATTGACTGGAAAATACGGAATTCAACAAGATTTGTTACTTCTATCATCTTAGCCCAAATTTTTCAGGCAATAGGCAACCATACCAACATCGAAAATAAGCAACTGGATACAGCTCTGAGGTGTTACCAAAAACTCATACCTGAAAGTCATCCTTCTGACCACAGACTGACACAAACTAGACTCCAGTCTGCAAAAACGTTTGCAGAGTCATAGCACACATTACTGACAGGGACTGCAAAACCATACTAATAAAAAACTGTTCATAATCCAAGTGCAAATTACCAACAATACATTCAAGAGGGACAGAGCAGTAAGGTGGACTAATTTACTCCTTAGAAAATTCACAAGCCACAGCTTTTATTTTACCAAACACTCGCTCCAGGTGAAAAACAGTCCCTTCAATTTTAAAACCCACCAATAAGACTGAGCCATGTTCTTAAGCAACTGCATCTTCAGGACAACGTGTTACAATTAATACCAGAATAAAGAATGCAGTAGGGAAATACTTTATCCTGCTCACTAAAATAACTTACTGGTACATCCTTTTTAAAGCTGACACCTGTAGGCCTGGTGATGGTGATCGTTTTTGCAGTGGTGGTAGTGGTTGAGATGGTGACAATCGTGCTGACTTGACCTGCAAGAGAAGCTTTGGCTGGAACTTGGGCTTGGGCCTGAGCCTGAGCAAGTGCAATACTTCCTGGAGTAGTGATGGAACCCTGCATCTTCACTGGAGGATCTCGAGACTGTTGACCATACTCTATATACTAAAGTGCAGGAAAAAAAAGTTACTGAAACCACAATCACTTAAACAGAGAAACAAAACAGTCCCTTTAAATAAACTGTGCAAAGAGCAAAAGAAATCCATAAATTTCTTAAAGAACAGTGTGGGCAACTAACGTTTCGGACACCACTTTTTCCCCCCACCCACACAAGTTGGAAATAAGGAATTTCAGATTGTATTTACTGCCCAGCCTTTAAAAGTATGTAAAATGCAGGTTAAGGGTTACTCCAGATTGTACAATTTGTTTCTTAAGGAGGTGCATTTAAAGAAAAAAGCTTTAAAGCTGCAAATGCTACGTTTAACACCAATTTAAGCCATGTGCAATTTCTTAATTCTATAACCCAAATATTAACTAGGCCAAAATGAGATTAATCACCACCCGTTTTTTGGTCCAAAGCACACCGCTAACCTAGGGATTTTTGCAATGGACCTCTGCGCTGGATAGAATTTGTGAATTCAAATGGGGTGAACTCATAAGAAATGTAACAAAAACTTGTTTTCCATGCCAGGGCAGAGGCAAATCGCAAGGCTTATGCAAGGAGTGCAAATGGATGGTAGACAGCAGGCTTTAGTTTGCAAACATAACTTTCTACACCTTCACGAGCCCAATCCCACCCCTCAAAAGCTATTTTTAAATGTACAAATTCAATTTTATTTAAACACTCACCTCCTGTAGGTGATGAGGGAACTGTATAAAGTGACTAATAGAAGCCAAGTGCTGACAATACTGGGGATAGTCCTTCAATCTGTCAGCGGCAAAAATATTAATCAGTCAGGGAAAGAGCACGAGAACATGCATAACATCAAGAATGCAAAAATGCAATAACCTACTGTTTCCTGGAGCAACATTCACTGTGCAACAGGCACCTATCTACAACGATCAACCTCCATCGATCTATCAAGTCTACTGAATATGTCAGCAAAGGGGGAGATTGCAACAATCTCTTCCAGGTGACCTGCCAACTGGATGACAGTCAGGCAGCACACGGATAACCATACCATAGTAATATGTTACATGGGCAGACCTAGGCGTAAACAAATAAATGCATCTGCACAATGGATGATGCTGATGGAAGCTCACACTAGACTTCCAGATAAGTTGGGTGCTTCCCGTAATAGTACTTGAAAGCAAGATTAGCAATGGGAAAGTTGCTCGGTGTTAACACCAGAAATCCTAGGGGAATGAAGGCAAACAGTCACATCTAAGACTTCTAGCTCTCTGTATCTTGAGTCTAATGACTGAAGTACCACCATAAAGCAAGGTACCTGTAGCTGACTAGATAATGCGAAATGAGTATTATAATGCTCAAACAGGTTTTTTGCGGTTTTTGGGGGCTAGTATACCTCAAAGCCAACAAAATGGGTGTCCATGTCAACACGGATTAGCGGACCAGGCTAAGGCACTCACACTGAAAGTGCAAGAAAAGGGATGGGAGTTTCTACAGCATGCTTATTTGAGTAGCAAAGAGGTCTTTGCAATGAGGGTTCTTAGACGCTTACTGCTACCCAATTATAATTTTCACAAGAGAATGTGAAGTTCAAACTGTTGTGCAAATAGGAAAGCTTAATAGTTGTCTAAGGAGTCATATGAACCTCCATGAATATAGGTACAATAAACTATCAAGAGCAGGTGGAGATCTCAGGAACATAAATGCCTTATCGCACAGACCAGATGTATCTGAGGCTTCCATGAAGTCAAAACGTGGAGGTCTATGAGGGAACAAAGTTATAACAGATTAAGCAATAGCTCTTTGGTGCCCTAAAAGGCACATAGTGCAATGGAGTCATTCCTAAGTAGAAGTCCTACATTACTCTAGAGAACCTTTAGATCACTTGAAGTGACTGCATTGAAGAAATGTAGTATCAAAAATAACTATCAGGTTTGAGATGATTACACATAGCCATTTGGTTACAAATGGGATTCTTCGCATTTAGTTATGTGGGCACACGTAGATATAGACTGAGAAGCAGTCTAGACCTAGAAAAACAGCTTTTGCTAATTTACAGTTTTACGAAACACTAAGCTCTGCATTTATATCAGACCTCAGCTACATATTTTAATTGAACTTTACCCAATAATCCAAAATACCCACAACCCCCACCCCCAAGTCCACCCATGAGTGGGAGCAATAAAACTATATGGCTTTACATACAAAACTACCCTGCTCAGTATGGAATGAAGCAGGTCATTCCACCTCAACAAATCTTTAACAAAATCTGCTTATTTACAAAAACTTTCTACGTGCCCTCTATTTTTATTTCAACCCGTAAGACTAAAAAAAAATCTACATTGTTTGATAAAAACAAAAAACAATTTTGAACAAATGAAGTCACAAGAGCAGCAGACTCACCTATTTTTAAATCTATCTAGTGCAGCAATGCCAAAATAATACATTTTGGAGGCAAAAGGCTTGCGTAAGGCTTCAAGGACATAGCGTAGGGCAAGGCCCAATGCCATGTATGTGACCAGTCCTTTCTCTATGATCCCGCCAAAGAGACAGGCTGTTATGTGCAGCTCCTTGTCTGGGTACTGGGGGAAAAAGCGGTACTCCTCAAACAAGTTCCTTAGCATACAGTTAAACACCTCTCGCTCGCGTTTAATGGTGGAGTCTTTAAACCTCTGCAGCATTTCTAACACCTGCAAACAAAATTAGAAACCCAGTTACCATTAACAGCCCACAATGGCTTCCTCATGCGCTACATAGTATAAAAATAGCACTACGAAGCCATTGACAAATGAGCATTGCAATAACGAAAATTAACCATTCCTTTCAAACATACAAATCCTTTCACCTTAAAGTCTAGAGATGTAGCAGTCTGCTAAGTAGCAGTAAAGTCAAAAAGTACTTGTTAGTCCTAAATTACATTGCAATTGTTTGTAACTCATAAGAACACATACTAAACTTAGAATACCATTCACATACTGGATGTAAAAAGCATTGTCTACTATTAACACTAGTGCAAACTAAATCAGTGAATACGTTTTGGATAGCAAACGTAAAATTACTGCAAAGAGGTTCAAAGATAGCTTAGGTGCACATAGAGCCTACCCCAAACCCCCACATATGCAAAAACAAGCATTGGCAAAGTCAAAATTGTCCGCACTAGCAATTAGGAGACATTTTATCCATTTAATTTGTGCAAATAGGCATTGAAAGTTTAAAAGCAATAAGTAGTAACAATTGCCATGCCAATGTTTTAAGAAAGAAAAGTAAGACTCAAAATACTGTTTAAAAAAGACTGTCTCACCAGACCTGCCACTGAATAGACTATTTGGCAGAAAGGAATAATCAAACAGCAGTCAGAATAAACAGACAATGGATGATTTGGGCTGACCATAGCACCATGCTCTGTGCTAGGATGGTAGAAAGCAAAATACTAATGACAGCTGAACAGACCAAATTATGAAGAGGATCCAGTAAAGGCCCTTCTATGTATACCGCTGCAAGAATTTGTATCCACTTTTGGAAATCATGAGGCTGGAGAAACTAAAGCGGGGTCTAGGTCAGACTTAAACTGGACTACATTCCTGACAGCTTCCTTCTTGTGTAGTTAATAATCTGCCCAACCGCATTACCTGACTTCTGCCGAATTTGGAGGACAAAGGCTAGAAATTTCACTGCAAGTGGTAGTTTTTGCTCATAGAACAAAACCATAAACTCCTTGAGGAACAGGGGTCAGATGGTAATTTCAATCAGTGTTCCAACAAGGTAGAATAAGAAAAAAAAGAAAACTGCTTAATGGTAATTGCATATACAGGTCAATGAATTATTAGAGAATAGAAGGTGAAGTATTTTTTTACAATAATTCATATTTATTTATATAAAATATGTTTTATTATAATCGTATCATTAGCAGCAGTGCTCATTAATCAATAAATGAAAATGCAGGGTGACAACTCAAACTCCTAAGATTCCAAAGTGCGTGGGAAAGAGAAACCATATTAGACTCAAACTAGATGTAGAGTTTCCAAATGTATGAAGGTCCCTTATGGAGGCATATTCAAACCCCCCCAGCCCCCGGACAATCTTTATGGGCCGTGTGCATCAACGTAATTTCGACCATCTAGTCATTTGCAAGTTATCATTAGGACTAGGAACACATTCTAAGCACTGGCTGCTACATAAATCTATGGATAAGGGATTAACAGATTCATGGAAGTCAAGAACCGAAGTTATGATACAAGACTAAATGATGCATAATCTGCCAAATGTGCTTACAAGACAACTGCTCTGATGTACGATTTACTTACCTTCGGTAACTATGTATCTGCTAGAGAAGATTCTAGCCGCAGATTCCTTCACAGAGAATTACTCCCAGGCGTGAGACTGGATCCGGAAACTTTTTTGCCACAGCATCCCCGCGCGCTATGGGGCGGGGCGACATCAGGCGACTCCGCCCAGGCATCGTCCGCACACGTGACATCAGCGAGGTCACATAAGACCCACCCCAGCGCACCTACGCCAGGTTTCTTCTAAGAACTTTTCCGCACCACAACGCGGAACCGCCAGATAAAAAACTGTGGAAGCATGAGAACAGTGTGTGAAGAGCAGAAAAATTGGAAAGAAACAGTGACTAACACCACCACCCACAGTAGTGTCAACACCGCAGAACCCAAGGTAGGGAAAGAAGAAGCAGCAAGCAGAGCCCTGCGCAGCTCCCCTGCCAGCACAGACAGCCTCCCATCCCTGTGCCCCATAGGCAAGGAACATGGGTAAAAGTCATGGTACACGTAGGAAACCCACCACCCCCATCCCAAGCAAGGAAGGGGACCAGTCCCAAGACAGACCGGGACAACAAACCTCCAAGCCACCCCAACAGAGGGCAACCACCCACAAGGGACAAGGGCAAGACATGGCCAGGCAACCATTAATCAGAGAATAGCAATGGAAGGAAGGGAGTGAGGACAGGGATAGAAAGCAATCCCCCCAAAACCTGGAGTAGCCCAAGCAGCAGGGCACCGGAACACCGGAACCCCATCCTCCAAAGAACTAAAGGAGGAATGAACCGCCCCCAGACGGAGCCACTCGTCAAGAACAAAGAAGTCACTCACAGGAGATACAGCCCCCCACCGGGAGGAGAGTACCGAATACTAACCATAGGGTCCTCGCAGAATAGGGGAGAAAGGGTGGGCCCAGAAGGAATCTGCGGATAGAATCGCCTCTACCAGATAGATCGTTACAGAAGGTAAGTAACTCGTACATCTGATAGAGACTACTAGCCGCAGATTCCTTCACGTACAATAGATACCCTAGCAATACCCTGTGGGAAGGAGGGTCTGCGAAAGGTACCCACCAGCCAATACAGAACAGAGGGCCCCAAGGGAAACCGATCTGTGGACCAGGTAGAACCTAGTCCCTGCCAGGCAATAAGAACCCCTCAAGCAGACCCCCAACAACCCCAAAAGGATGTAGGAGGGAGAAGTAGGCTGAAGAGGCCCGTAGACGGACAGCAGAGGAACCAAAGGCAAGGTCGGAGAGGCCGAAGCACCGCACTCTCCACAAGGCAACACAGCTGCCACCCAATGACAAGACAGGAAGAGGGGAAGAAGATGCCTGTAACACCCAGGGAAAGGAAGGCAAACCCACTCCAGATGGAGAGCAACTTGCCAGCCGGAACAGCGTCGGCAGTCAAAGCCGCCAGAAGCAAGAAGAACAGCCCGAGGCCCAGGGAAGGCCGAGTAGGTGAAGTCTGGCAAGGGAGAACACAGGATCATCCCAGACCTCAGGGTAGGAGCAGGGAGAAAAGGAGATGCCAGGGCACACCACTACGAGAGGCCGCGCACACGACCTCAGGAAGCAACGCAACCTACATAAACACCATAGAGAACAGGCACCGAAAACGGCCAGAACCCCCTAGCAGAGCGCAAGCCATATGACATCTACCACTACCCCACATAGGGCACATTAAGTCCCAAGACATGGGAACAATCTTTGGAAGAACTTCTGCAGCAGAGAAAAAACAAAAGAGCCACGGGGGAAAAAAACACCCCGCGAAGGCTTGACAAGCAGCTCAAGCAAAGCAGAAGGCCTAATCTCAGGGGCAAGTCTGCGCATCAACTCCGGCAGAACACACACACAATCAACAAAGGGGCCGTCCAGCAGCCAACAATGCCAAAGCTTCACGGAAGGGGGCAAATGTCTAGAAAACACACTCCATAGCCAGAACAACCGGCGTAAAAAGGCCCAGAATAAACCCAACTCAGGAGTCACTGAGGAGGGGACGGAGGAGGAGGAGAAGGAGGAGGGTAAGGCAGAGGAGGACAGAGCCCTGCCGAGAGCATTTGGATGGCGGAATCAGCCAGGGCATGGAACAACAGGCTGCTATCAAACGGAAGGTCGATGAGTCGCTCCCGAATGTTCTCAGGGAATACACCATCCCGAAGCCAAGCATGGCAGCGGAGAGCGACCGAGGAAGCCATGGCCCAGCCCAGCACCTCTGATATGTCCAGAGCGGAGAATAAACGCTGCAAGCTCCCGGCTCTCCTACGCATGGTGCAGTACGTCCACCTGACCACCCTCCTGGGACACTGCTGATCCCAGAGACTCAGCCGAGTCCCACAAACAGGAGGAGGCCCTAGCCAGCACACACAAGGTGTTAAGGGCCCGCAGGGCAGCGCTGGTCGAGGCAAACGTGTTGCGGCCCCAAGAGTCCAGCCAGCGGGCCTCACCGGACGGCGGAGTCAACAGGCGGCAGGGAGGGAAAAGCAGTCTGCAAAAGAAGACTGAAGGCAGAGGGGTGGAGGGAAAAGCATGCAGGTTGAAGCGGCGCCAGGAGGTGCCAGTGCAGAAGATGTTGAGGCACCAGGTCTTCGAAGGCAGGACGCCTCCAAGTCCCCATCAAGGAAGAAAGGAGCGAACCTTCAAAAGGAAGTATAATTTCCCTCCGACCACAGCCCTGGTGGAGGACCTCCAATGGATGGTCCGCTGAAAAGTGAGCCACCGGGTCACCCATGCGCCGGATGCCCACAGCCGTGGACACCGCGTGAGCTAAGGCCGTACCCGCCTCCGTAGGGCCCCTCGGTGGAGAAAGCATCTCCTCCGTGGGCGACGGCTGCAAACTAAGGCGCTCGTCCCCGAGGCCAAGCGGGACGTGCAAGGGCCAGACCTGGAAGTCAGAAGGTGCCAAAGAATGAGGTAACGGCCGCTCTTGCGACAAACACCTCTGCTTCAGGAAGGGCAGGGAACCGCCCTTTAGACGCCAGTGAAAAAGACATCACACGGCGACCAGTATCCGGGGAGGAGGACACCAATATACAGCCAGCCTCCGGAGGAGTGTCCGAAGACTAATCCGCAGTACGACCCCTGCGCGGAGCCGTAGAGTCAACTGCCTGAAGCAGGTTGTCGGCACCATCCGGCGTCGCCAGACAAGGTTCCTCCAAGTCACCCCGCACCGGAGTGGAGCTGGAGTCAAACCGGCCCAAGAGCGCACCGGAACAGCACCCACCCGACCCCCGTAGAGACAGCCACCTGCGCGGTGGAACGAAACGGGCCTGGGGAGTGACACGAAGCCCTCCGCCAGAATGAGGTGGAGATCGCTCCACAACACACATGGTGGTGCCAGGGACGATCCATCCTCCGACTCGCTCTCAGGCGAGGCATCCGCCGGTGGGGAGAGACGAGAGGGGCCAGAGGGGTCCGCACCCGGCCTCGCCCCGGAGCGGGAGGAGGAGGGTTCACCTACCCCTGTGGCTCTGCACGGTCCAGCTGCTGCCAGCGCCGTAGCGGCGTCACCTCGGCCTTAGACTGGACCACCTTGTCAAAGGACCGGGAGGGGTTCGGGGATGCGACCCGAGCCCCGGCGACCTCCCGCCACATTACAGGAGTTTGCGGCTGAGGCGGAGACTTGTGATCAATTTATGAGTTAGTTAAATCATAAATTGCTGAGGCACGGAACACGCTACATCCTAGAAGCGCCTGCCAAATTACAGATCACGCCTTCATCTGACCTGACAACTTTGCCGGTTTCAGATAGTAACATTGGATCTGTGCAACTAACTGACAGATTAGAGCGTTGTATCTATTCACCTCTAGTGATCCATCCATTTGAGCATTTTTCGCCTTACTGCAGAGAGGCACTCATTGCAAAAATATTACTGTCCTGATGATGGTCTTTTAGACATCCGCAACCAAGACCGAAACGTCGACCTCTCCATCATCTCCAAAAGCAATTCACCTGCACCAAGAATTAACCATCGTACATTGTCTGACTTGGTTATTGTCCATGATTTTGTGTGGGTGTGGGTGTGTGGGTGTATATGTGGGGGTGTGGGTGTGGGGGTGTGGGTGTGGGTGTGGGTGTGGGGGGGTGGGTGTGGGTGTGTGGGTGTGGGTGTGTGGGTGTATATGTGGGTGTGTATATGTGGGAGAGGTGTGGCGCCAGGGCGACTGACGCTGGAATCTGGGGACCACGGTTCGATCCCCGGCTCCGGGTTAGCCCAGCACCATGTGACTCTGGGCAATAGCTCGCTTAATCTTCCCGACGGCCCCCCAGCGCCTAGAGACCCTTACGGGTGATTGTGCGCTTTACAAATGTGGACTTTGGACTTTGGACCTGTTGATTAGTACATACATTTGTCCATAACACTTTTTGCGTTCATTGATGTGTTCATTATATCCCCGTATATACGTTTGTTTGATTCATTCAATACAATATTTTTCAGATAAAATCATTCCTTCGTGTGTTTCTTCCCTTCCTCATTTATCATTGACTGTTTCCACTAAAGAAAAGTTTTGTTGTCATCCTATGGATACATTAGAGTTAGATCTTTGTTATCTACTACCTCTGTTCATTCCTACTGCCCCTACCCTGTCATTGTGAAGCGCTCCGATATCTGTAAAGATCTTGTTCGCGCTATATAAAACTTTGAATAAATAAATAAATAAATAAATAAATCTAACTCAAATTGATCACAAGTCAATAGATAAATGAAATCCCTTGTAGTCACTTTTTACCTTAATTGCTCATTGCCCAAGCCTACAAGGGTTGATTGAGTTATCCATTTCCTCTTTACATGGTAACCAGAATGACATCACACACTTCGGAAGGAAGGTCGAAAGCTGTCAAGTGTTTCCGCTCAATCTCCATGCATGGAGGTGGAGGCTGGACAGGTTCGGGAGGACAACCGTCCAGAGCTGCTGCAACAGAAGATCCTCCAGAAGAGGCAGTCGGATCGATGGATCAATGGCCATGCAAAGTAGCTTGGGACACCAGTATCTTCGTGCCCAATACAGAGCCACAGATTTGGGCCTGGTCACGCCTGATCTTCAGCATTCTGGGCAGAAGTGTAATAGGCAGAAAGGCGTAAAACAGACGGCAACTCCACTCACAACGAAAAGCGTTGCCGAGAGAGTGCCGCCTTGGAAATTCCAACAAGCAGAACTGATGACATTGCGGGTTCTCTTCGGTGGCAAATAGATCTAACCAAGGGTCTCCCCACTGCTGAAAGACCTTGCGCCAGGTCAGAGTGCAGACGCCATTTCTGATTCATCAGGCACAGACTGTTGAATTTGTCCGCCCTGGCGTTCAGAGAACCTGCCAGGTGTTTAACCGCCAATGAAATGCCCCGATGTTCCAGCCATGTACAAAGGCGTAGAGCCTCCTGACATAGGGTCCACGACCCCACCCGCCCTGTTTGTTGCAGTACCACATGGCGGTTGTGTTGTCTGAAGACCTCCACCATACTTCCCCTGACAGAGGGAAGGAATGCATTCAGTGCAAGTCGGCTCGCCCGAAGCTCCAAAATGTTGATGTGGAGCCCGGACTCCGCCGGAGACCATAGGCTAATGATCTCCACCTCTCCCATGTGGCCACCCCATCCCATCCCAGGTGGAACACATCTGCCACCACTGTGTGCGCCGGTAGGGGAAGGGAGAGGGATCTGCCATTGACCCAATCACGATTCGTGAGCCACCACTGCAATTGTCGTGCAGTGCCCTCCGAGATCTGGGCGTGATCGACAGGTTGCCCTGATGCTGTGCCCCCTAGGACTTTAGGTCTCACTGCAGAGCCTGCCCCACGTATGCCATCTGGCATGATCTACCAACAGGATGCAGGAGGCCATCAAGCCCAACCGCCGGGTCATCCTGACCGAAAGCAGTTATAGAGGCTGAAAGATCGGAATCATAGCCTGAATATACCAGACTCGCTGCTGGGGAGGATAAAACCGAAACTGCGCCGTGTCCAGAACTGCTCCGATAAAGAGGAGCTTCTGGGAAGGAACCAGGTGCGACTTTGGCACGTTGATGGAGAACCCCATCAAATGCAGTAGGTCAGCCGTAGTCTGGAGGTGGGAAACTACTGCCTGGAGCGAGTCCGCCTTCAACAGCCAGTCGTCGAGATAGGGGAAGACAAACCCCTATTCTGCGCAGATGACCTGCGACCACTGCCATCCCGTTCATGAACACCCGAGGGGCACTGGTAAGGACGATAGGGAGCAGAGTGAACTGAAAGTGCTCGTGGCCTACTGTGAACCGCAGGTAACACCAGTGGGCCGGCAGGACTGGGATATGAAAATAAGCGTCCTGAAATTCCAACGCTACAATACAGTCTTGCGGGTATAGGGCAGACAAGACCTGAGCAAGTGTGAGCATCTTGAACTTCTCCTTCCAGAAGAAACGATTGGCGTTCCAAAGGTCTAAGATAGGACGCAGGCCCTGGTCCTTCTTTGGAACCAGTAAGTAGTGGGAGTAAAAACCACTACCTACTTCCGGCATCGGAACGTGCTCGATGGCACCCTTGACCTTCATCCGCCAGTTACCACGGGTGCGAGGATCACACGCCGTTCGGACCCCTATCTGCTTATTCCATACTTTCTATCTATTGAAGGATTTCTAGTACCGGATTTTAACTGGCCATAGACTTACCGCACAGTGTGGCCTCCATGGCTACGCCACTCCAAATGGGTTTTGAACATCGTGGCGCATGCTACCTAGGATATCGTCTATTCCAATCTTCCTTTGTGCATTCCCTGAGTTTGCATCCATTTGCTTCTACATTCGCCGTAACGGGTGATCGGTCGGGTGTTCTCCATTGATACATATATCTGTATATCTCAACCCACGACCAAGGTCATATGATAATTATCACGTTTGTCTTCATGAGTTCCACTCTCTTTGGCTCCGTCCTGATGAAGGCGTGACCCAGACTAGGGTCAGACACCGAAACGTGTCGGCGCTGGAGCCCTGTGCCTCCCCCATCTCTTTCTCCCTTTGGGGAAAGAAATTGTGTTAATGAATTGCACGAGGAGTGAATAACGAATAGTTTTTTACCTGTCGGTGTAGTTTTGCAGCTTGAAGATCTTTCTGGATTCACTATGCTATGCATTATTCTGCGGTCTAGTGGTTGGGTCCGGAATCAGTCTTTTCTTTCTTTTTTTTTGTAGCTGAGGTGGGCATCGACGTCCCACCTTTTGGTGTACTTCCTGTGACGTTGGCACGCTTCCTGCGGAAGCTCCCACCTTTGGGCGCAATCTTCGGATTCTTTTTTTGTTTTTGTGTTCTGTTTGTGAATCCTTTGGCAATGTTCTCTAGTTCTTCCTCAAAGTTAAAGTCTTTTCGCTTTGTCTTTTAAGGTGTCTTTCTGTATATTGTCCTTGTATTTCCACCTGCCTCATCTTTCTGGCGGAGGTGGGCGGGTTCGCTAGTGAATCCAGAAAGATCTTCAAGCTACAAAACTACACCGACAGGTTAGAAACTATTCGTTTTGCAGCATGAATCTTTCTGGATTCACTATGCTGTGCATTGACTTTGTAGCGGTTTGTTATGTTTGTGGCAGCTGGGTGGGAGATGAGAGTTGGTTGTTGAATATATGTTGAAGCACCTTCTGTCCTACTTGTGCTTCCTTGTTCATTTGTATATCTATACAGTAGTGCTTAGTGAACGTGTGCACTGAAGCCCATGTAGCTGCCAGGCATATGTCTTGAATGGGTGTGTTAGCCAAGAAGAATATTGTTGCTCCCATCTTCCTGGTAGAGTGGGCTCATGCCCCCTGTGCTAGTTCTGGTCTGCCTGTTTGTGGTAGAATTGTATAGTTTGTGCGATCCATCGTGCGATGGTCCCCTTCGTTACTGGTCTATCCAGGAAACTGCTTGCAAAGGACATAAAGAACTGATTTGTTTTCCTGTGCTCTTCAGTTCTTTCCATGTAATGCATTACTACTCTTCTAGCGTCCAGAGTGTGCAGTGCCCTCTCTGCGCTTGTGGATGGTTTCTGAAAGAAGCTTGGTATTTGTACTGTCTGGTTCATGTGAAACCAAGACACCACCTTTGGCATAAAGTGTGGGTCAGTTCTTATTACCACCCTATCATTGTGTATTTGAATGTAGGGTTCTTGCAGTGTCAGCGCTTGCAGTTCGCTTACCCTGCGTAGTGAGGTTATTGCCACTAGAAAGGCTGTCTACATTGTGAGCATTTGTAGTGATGCCTTATGAATGGGTTCGAGAGGTGCCTTCATAAGCTCGGTTAGGACTAAATTAAGGTTCCATGCCGGTGGTGGCATCCTTTTGGGTGGTGCTATCCTTTTAGCCCCGTCCATTTATCTTTTCACTACTTGTGATGTAGAGAAGCTCTGTCCTGTCTCTCCTCTTGTGTAGGCCACTATCGCTGCTAGGTGTACTCTCAGCGAGGATGAACTTAGTTTTGCATTCAGCAGGTGTGTTAGATATTTTTGCACCATTGATTCCCGTGTCATTTTCTTGTCCAGCTTTTCCTTGCTGCACCATTGTGTGAACTTCATCCATTTTGTCACATAGCACCTTCTTGTGGTAGGTCTCCTTGCCTCTCGTAGCACCCGCAGAGTGCTCTTCAGTAGCCTTAGGTGTGCGAATTCTAGGTCTTCAGGAGCCATGCAGCTAGGCTGAGGCTCTCTGGCTCTGGGTGTAGTACTTCTCCGTTTTACGCGGAGAGTAAGTCTTTTCTTTTCCCGAACTTGTGGGGTGTTCCCTGCGCCATTTTCATTATTTGCGAGGACCAGGTCTGCCTTGCCCACTGTGGTGCCACCAGGATCATAGTCATGTTGCTGGTTCTGCACTTGCTGAGTTCCTTGTGTAACAGTGGTATCGGGGGAAAAGCATAGGGAAATGTTTTTGACCAGCTTATCCATAGGACATTCCCCTAGGATTGTTCCTCTGGTTGTCTCGATGTGAAGTATCGGCATTTTGCATTCTGGTGTGTTGCAAATAGGTCTATTGTTGGTGTTCCCAGCCTCCTGAATAGCCTTTGCGTTTCCTGTGCATGGAGCTCCCACTCGTGGGATCCTAATGTCTGTCTGCAGAGCCTGTCTGCTTCCACATTACCTTCCCTGGTAGGTGTATGGCCAGTAGGTCTATTTTGCGTGGGATGGCCCATCTCCATATTTCTTGCGCGGAGTTGGATTGTGCCACTGATTGTGTTCCTCCCTGTTGATGTAGAACATTGTTGTTGTGTTGTCGGTTTGCATCAACACTCTCTGGTTGTACAGTTGTTTCTGGAAGGCCTTTAGGGCGAGGAGCACGGTCTTTAGTTCCAGGTAGTTGATGTGTCTGATTGCATCTGCTGGGGTCCACAGACCCCTCACCTTGAGATTGTTCATGTGTGCTCCCCAACCCATCTGGGATGCCTCTGTGGTGATGGTCACCGTTGGGGTTGGTGGTAAAGTCTTCTCTTTTGTTATATTCTCCTTGTTCGACCACTTTATCTCTTCCTGCACTTCGTGCGTTACAACCACTAGATCTTCCCAACTTCCTGTAGCTTGTGACCATTGTTGTTGTAGCCATTCCTGGAATGGTCTCATGTGGAGCCGTGTAATGGGGCCAAGTGTATGCAGGACGCCATCATCCCCATGATCTTGCTCGCTGTTCTCACTGTCAGAGCTCGCCCCTTCTGGTACTGGCGTTTCTCCTTCAGCAGGGCAAGTGTTCTCTTATCGCTGGGGAACACCTTGCACTGTCTGGTGTTGATCTGTGCTCCTAGGAAGATCTTCACTTGCTCTGGTTCCATTGAGGATTTCCCCCAGTGTATGGAGAATCCCAGGTCTGTCCGTGTTTGTGACCCCGCTGTGCGTGTTCCTTGCATGTCCTGTGGGAACTTGCTTTTATTAGCCAGTCGTCGAGGTAAGGGTATACATGAATCCCTTCCCTCCGTAGGTGCGCTGCCACGGCAGCGAGGCATTTGGTGAAGACCCTTGGTGCAGATTTTAGTCTGAAGGCTTGAGCTGTGAACTGGTAGTGTTCTTTGTTGATGGTAAGTCTTAGAAGATGTTTGTGCTGCCTGTTCATGGGAATGTGCAGGTAGGCATCTATGAGGTCTATGGTGGACATGAAGTCTCCGACCCTTATCTGAGGAATGACCTCTTGTAGGGATGTCTTTTAGAATTTTTGTGTTTTTATGAATCGGTTTAGGAACCTTAGATCCAGGATGGGTCTCAACGTTTCGTCCACTTTTGGTACTAGGAAATAGTTTGAGTACACTTCCCGGTTTCTTTTCTCTGAATGGAACTGGTTTGATGGCCTCCTTTTGGAACAGTTCTTGTGCTTCCTCTAGGAGTAGCGCTAGTTCTTTAGCCGAGTGTGCCTTCCTATTTGGTTTTCGGTTTGGTGGTTTCTTTTCAAGTTCTATGCAGTATCCAAACTGTATGATGTTGAGTATCCATTTGTCTGTAGTTATCCTCTTCCATTCCTGGAGGAAACGCTTTAGCCTACCTCCTACTGGTGTTACATGATCGTTGCTGTTTGGTCCGTGTAACCCTCTTTTTTTGACCTTGCTGTGCTCCACCTTCCGAATGATCGTGTGGGTGGGCATGCTTGGTGGGATGGAGTCACTTTGAGGTGGGTTGCTGGCCTCCTCCTCTTGCTTGCCCTCGTCCTTTCGCCCTCCTGCGAAAGGACTGTCCCAGAGGCTGGTACTGCCAGGATTGGTTTTGCTGGCCTTGCTGCGCTTTGTCGCCCTGTTAGGCCTGCTGGAATGTCTGGTGTGACGTTCCCGGCTGGTTTCCCCCCTTCCGTTTGGTCTCCGTGTCGGGGTGCCCCTTCTCATTCCTCTGAATTGTAAGGCCCCCATGGACCTTGCAGTCTCATTCTCCTTTTTGAGCTGGGTGAGTTTTTCATCCACTGGTGCCCCGAACAGTGTTTCACTATTGAATGGGGTGCTCAGAATGTTGTTCTGTACTTACGGCTTGAAGCCGGAGATCCTCATCCAGGCATGCCTTCTTTCTGTGACCCCGATCATCATGAGCCTGCTGGATGTGTCTGCTCCATCCAATGCTGATTTCAGGCATGAATTTGCTATATTCTTGCCTTTCTCCTCCAGGTATGACGCCCTTTGTTGGTATTGCTCAGGGAGGTGTTTCAGCAGCTGTACGACCTCGTCCCAATGCTGGTATGTATACCTGTTTAGTAGCGCATTCGGGTTTGCAATGCGCCAGTGCACCGATTCATTCCGCTCTACCTTTCTCCCAGTTAGGTCCATCCTCCTACTTGGTCTGGTGGTGGGCCTGAGGTTGTTGGAACGTTTGCCCTCTTCCTGGCTGTTGCGCAATAATGAAGTCCGCCGTGACAGATCCTTGCATGTAGGGGGGGTACTTCGAGGAGTGCTTGTATTTCTTCTCCGTCCTAGGTGTGACAGACCTGCAGTTCACTGGGTCCTTGAATGCCTCACTTGGTCCAGGACACTTGGAAGCATGGGGATGAATTGACTTCTTGTTTGAGTGGGAAGCAGGGTCTCTAAGAGGAAGCATGCCTTTGGTTTTTCTTCCACTAGTTTGACTCCATAAGCCGTGGCCGCATTCCTGATGACCATGTTGTAGACCCAAATGTCATCTGGCGGCGAAGGCCTCGAAGGGTATGTCTCCACAGGATCTTTTGGGCTTTCAGCAAAGAGGTCCTGCCACTCCATGTCCTGTGCCACCGACTATATCGAGCCGAAACTCGTCCGCTGGTCATCGTCACCTTCCTCGTTGTGGTATAGGCCATCTTGTAGGTGTTTCTGGGGCTCGGGAGTTTACGGCGGTTCTTCGGCGTCGAACTCCTCTTCCTCCTCTATCTCGACGATCGTCGTGGGTGGTTGACGGAATCATGAACTTTTTAATTTTTTCGTCGAACTCGCTTTTCCTTTGCAGGGTGTTATCCATTTCAGCCTTGAGCCTTCTCTTTTTTCTCTCCATTTCTGCGGCCTGTTCGGCGTCTAGTGTTTCGGCCAACCTCTTCGACGTAGTAGTCGTCGTCAGAGCAGCCTTCGGGTCCTTCTCCTTCGAAGTCGAGCGGTCCTTTTCGGGGACATGCTTAGACTACCTTGGTTTTTCTCCAGCTTTCGCTGTCTGGGAGTCTTTTAGAAAGGATCAGTTGAGCTGTTTGTCCCTGGATGCAGCTGCGGCCATTGAGATTTTTGGCGCCAGTGCTCCCTTCGTGGACTTAGACTCTGTTTTTCGAGAGTCTGACTCAGGCTTTCGAGAGTCTGTCGGGGATTTAGAGGTAGACGTCTCTCCTACCTCTTCAGATGTTTTCTTATTGGTCTCTACGACCGTGTAGTCATCTGGTCCCTCGGCGATGTTGTCCTCTTATTCACTGGAGAGGCCCAGGTCCTGAAGCGACGGAGGTTGGCCTTTGCCTTGCATGGAGTAGTTGGCTCTTCTCTGTCTCACAAACCCTGAGGGTCTTCGGGGTGAAGGCGGAGCAGGCGTTGCAATCCTTGCTCTTGTGGTCGACCGGTAGGCAGAGGTTGCAAACCGGGTGCTGGTTCTTCTGCTCGTACTTGTGGTGGCAGTTACGGCAGAACTTAAAAAGGTGTTTTGTCCATTCCTGCGCTCAGGGGGGCCCCCTGTGTGCGCATTTTCCGTTGGACGTCGAAGTTCTCCAAGTTGTCCTTCTTAGTCGTCCCGGTACAGTGATCTTGTTTCTCGGTGTCTTCTCTAATCCTTTCCGTGTAAAATACGCCTTTTTTCCTCTTCTTTCCTCCAAAAACTCTGGAGCCTCTCAGTGACGATCCAGACCCAACGGCGGAAAAAAGAATCTGAAGATGGCGCCCAAAGGTGGGAGCTTCCGCGGAAGAGTGCCGACGTCACAGGAAGTACACCAAAAGGTGGGACGACAACGCCCACCTGGGCTACGAAAAAAAAAAAAAAGACTACGATTCCGGACCCAACCACTAGACCGCGGAATAATGCACAGCATAGTGAATCCAGAAAGATTCACGCTGCAAAACTGTGTACTCCCGATACACAATTGCTTATGTCATTACTGTATTGCACTTATGGTGAAGTGGCTCCGGGAAGACCTTTTTGGTGATTCTGACCTACTGTCATTTCTTTTTAATGATTTTGCATGGGTAGAATGGTTGGAGTATGTATGAGTATGTGGCTGTGTGTTGGTAAGACAGAATTAATGTGTGTGACTCATGATATCAATTGATATTAACCTTTTGTGATTGAATTTAATCAAATCATTTTGTACCACATGGGTTAAATAATAAAAAATATATATTTTTTCAATGTATGTGTATGTAGTAAATTTGGGAAGACAGGGTGTTTGTTGGACCTAGTTTGCTTTATCGGTGACTTATTCACAATTTAAGTAAAAACTGGGGCAGAGGGGTGTGTTTTTTCCTTACACTGTTTTGTAGCTTTATTCCCTTTCTCCCTCTGCCTACTATCAATCCCGGGGGCCCCTTCTGTGTGAGTGGTCCCCTTGGCCAAGTGGGCAGCAACTTCCTGTTGGAGAAGTACCAAGTGATCCCCCGACATGCAGTAGAACTGAGGTGGCATTGATTGAGGGGTAGTCGGGAAGTGGTAGTCCCGAAGGGGAGGGAGTAGCCCCTTCAGACTATCTGTAAAAACCACTTGTCCGTAGTGATGGTGCACCAGTGGGGGAGACAATGGTGAATCCTGCCACCCACTGGCGTTTGGTAGGCCGGAAACACCGGACTAGTAAGGTGTGGCGGCAGGGGAGGTGGTGGACTGACCCACCCGAGGGCCCTGTAACGTACCTCGGCGGGTCCCACGTCCACAGCTGCGCTGAGATGGTTGCTGCCCAAGCATGTGGCTCTGAAACGAACGCATTTGGGGGCCCCTTCCTTGGCCACGAAAGGAGCGAAAAGCAGAAGCCGTAGGAGTAGGCATGACCGAAAGGCCTAAGGACTTGGCCGTAGCCCGTGAGTGCTTAAGACGCTCCAACGCACTGTCTGCCTTGTCCCCAAAAAAGTGAGTGCCATCAAAGGGCATGTCCATCAGAGTGTTCTGGACATCCCCGGAAGAGCCAGATGTCCTCAGCCAGGCGTGGTGGCGTAGCGCCACTGTCGTGGAAATCGCCCTGCCCAGCAAGTCACCGGTGTGAGAAGTTGGCCTGATATGCAGTGCTCACTATTCTAGTGAACACTATGTATCAGTCCAAACAACCCTTATTGATGTCTGGTTGTATGTCAACCTGATAGACCAGCTATTCTAGTAGCATGGACACGTGCAGTCTTTAGGCTAAACTCTAGAGGGCGTGTTAAGCCAGCTGTTTTACCATCACATTTACCCCTTGAACACCAAGTGAAAGGACACCACACAAGTTATTATGAAAAATAAAGTATATTTATTTATAACAAGACTACCCTGGCTCTTTATGAGACAGGGAGCGAAGCACACAACAAAACTCTTAAAGAAATACTTAAAGTCGCACAATTTACACAAATGCCCGAGGGGCACGAAAAACCATATACTATACAAGTGGAATGCTAAGTACTAGCAGGTAAGTAACTATTCTCATAGGCTTTAGGATCGCTAGGACTGGACTACTGAACCTTTAGATTACAAGCAGGAGGCCTAGGGACGTCGTGTGCAGAGTGGGAACTCTCACGCGTAAGGCGGGAAAAAGTCTATGGAGGCTAGTAAAAGCAAAGTTAGTGTTTTCGGGCGAACCCGACTAGGTAGGTCAAAAACGAAAGTGGATCTAGACACTTAGAGAGTTGGACTACGCTGGAGCACCGGAGTACTCAGTTTACCTAGCCCAGGGGCTGCGGCTGCATAGGGTTCAAATGTCGTCGGGTTTCTTCGTTGATGAACCAGGAGCCTGAAGGAAGAAGTTGCTGGCAGGCGACCAGTGAAGAAGTTCGTGGTGATCCAAGCCTAGATCGAGGAAGGAGACCTGTAAGCAGAGGGGACCAAGTTCTGAATCACTAGCCAGTGATTTAGGTGGGCACCAGAGTGGCACCGGACGAAGTCACCTCAACCAGGTGAGTGGGCGCTGCTGGGCTCTGCAGTCTCTCGGACCAGGAGGCGTTGTCGGTGACCAGGATGGAGGTGCGAGCTGTCCCACGAAGATATCTGCTGTCGACGTCGCTGGACCCAGGATTGGGGCAACAAGTCTTGGCAAATGCAAGCCCACGCGGTGGACTTAAAATGGCGTCGGGAGTGGACCAGGAGGGTCCAGGGTGCTCCTCTGTTGGAGGGGAGCAAGGGCCAGTCTGGAGCAACCAGACCAGCGGTGTTTGTCGTCGAAGTTCGTCGTCAGAGGGCCACTAGCCAACGGGCAAGCGACCTGGACAACGCGGTGATCAGCAAAGAGCAGAAGGGCCCCACGCAGATCTCGTGGAAGCAAGGGGGCTGAACTTCGGTGCTGGAGCTGCTCAGGGTTGGGGCTTCTCTTACCCCAAAGCACTCGGTCGAGGATCACTCGGTAGCCGTGCTGGGCAAGCGTCGTGCAGTCTTGAAGATGGCCGGTCCCTCGAGGTCTCGTCACACCCACGGGTCTCAGCTGGGCTGAAGATGCAGGTAGAGGTCAGAGGTGCCAGGGAAGCCGGTTCTCGTCGAGCTGGGCAGTCTTGATCTGGAGGAGAGACTTACAGCAGACCGCGATGCTTGGATGGTGCCTGCTGCTGCAGGGTGACTACTCCTTAGTCACAAGGGAGAAATCTTGAGAAGAGTCTTGAGTTCCTTTCGTGGAAAGTTGGTTCAGGATTCAAAGATCTAATTTGGAAGGGGGCCTGCTACTACCTTTATCCTGCAAAAGGGGGCTGGCACGCGACTAAGTCCTGCCGTATGGGTGGGACTAGGAAGGGGGGTGGTTACACCCCTCTCCCATGCCGGGCTTTCCCCAGCTCAGGGGCTGGTGTGCCCCTGGAACTGGTTCAAGCCAGCATATGCACAGTGAGCACCGGGGTGCCACTTGCAGTCACCTTCCTCTAAAGCCCTGCCTACCTAGAATACACAAAATCCTGTCTGGGATGGTGCTGGCACCGCCCCTGGCAGGAAACCCTTTGTCCTTGCCTTCCGCGCTGGGAGGACTCCCAGCAGCAGGAGGGCAGACTTGTGTCTCGGTGGCAGCATCCATCTTGTGGAGCTGAGGCTATGTCTGACTTTAACCGGGGTTACAGGTTACCAACATGTCTTGTCCCTCTAGAAGGGTGGAATGCTAACCCCGTCGCCAGAATTGGCGAGGGGTTAGTATTCCAATTCGTATGACACCTTACTCAACATGTTTTGATAATAATAATGTTATACCAAAGTTAGCATATGACCGCGAGGTACATAATGCACTTAAGAGTATATGGTATGCGTTATCATGGAACAGCTATTAGGACTTGGTTCCGCAAGCTGCAAACGGGCTCAGCTCATGCCAGAGCACCATTTCACATTATTCCACGCACTCTGCCTTCAGGATTGTTAAGGCCTGCCATAGGAGTGACTGATAGGAATATATGTGTCCATTTTAGGTTTAGATATAGGAATACTATATCTAAAGCAAAGGGTGATTACACCACCTTGCCCCAGCTGTCAAGCAGCCAGTTGTGTCTGGTTTAGTTAGTCAACCCAGGGGTGGCATAATACATGCTGCAGCCCCTGGGAGACTTCTGGGTACACCTCTGCCCTGGTTACAGGGACACAAGAGAGGGCCCAGTGCCAATTCAGTACCTGGGTACAATTTGGAGTAGAGAGAACAGCTAGGCTGTGGGTCTGATTAGCAGGCCCACAGCCAGGGAAAGTCGTAAACCAGTGAAGCAAAAAGCAAAAAATCTGGGTGATCATAGGATTGCAGACCCTACTCTCCTACAACCGGTGTCAAGGCCACAAAGAATTGTGAACTTGTCTGCATCTCTCCCCTTAGCAATAGCTTGGGAGAGCACCGTCAGGGCCTCCTCCGGACACTGAGGCAGCACCTGCGCAACCGTGTCCCACACAGAATGGATATAACGGCCCAAGAGGCATGCAGTGTTAACAGACCGCAGCCCTAAACTGGCGGAGGAAGGAAAATGCTACTCAACAGTATGCATCTATTCTTGGCATGTAGAGCTACAGATTCATACACTTTGCATTAGATCGCCACCTGGTGTTGGGCTCGGATGATTGCAGGTTGTGGTCTTCTTGGAAGAAGTCTTTGTAGTCACGAGATAGGCAACTCCTCCCTTGGACAATACTGCGCATGGGCATCGACTCCATCGTTAGATTGTTTTTCGCCATGACGGGAAATGGAGTTAGTAGAAGTAAAGAGAAAAGGATGTCCATGCGTGTGCACGTAAGTAAGATGAAAACTGGAACGGATACAAGTCCCAGGGAGGCAAGAGGGCGTGTACGAATCTGCAGCTCTACATACCAAGAACAGATGCATACTGATAAGTAGCATTTTCCGTTCAAGGCATATGAGCTGCAGATCGTACACTTTGCATCGATTGTGCAGCAGTGTCTCCACTAGCGGGGGTCGCTTGTATCCATTGCAGTAGTTTGAAAGAGTGTTCTAAGGACAGCTTGGCCTACTGCAGCTTGCTGCTTGGCCTGCACATCAACACAATAGTGTTTAGTGAAGGTGGGTGGTGTAGACCATGTTGCTGCCTTACATATGTCCTCTAGTGGTATGTTTCCTAAGAAAGCCATAGAGGCTCCTAGTTTGCGAGTGGAGTGCGCTCTAGGAGGAACTGTTAGTGTACGTTTAGCTTTTTGAAAGCATATTTGAATACACTTTACAATCCATGTGGCAAGTCCTCCTTTAGAGATGGGGTTGCCTTTATGTGGAGGAGAAAGATACAAACAACGGTTTTGTATTTCTAAAGGATTTAGTCCGATCTATATAGTATAATAGAGCCCTTTTAACATCTAATGTGTGTAAAGCCCTTTCTGCTACAGAGTCTGGGTTTTTGAAAAATACAGGTAACTCTACAGATTGGTTTAGGTGAAAAGTAGTGATAACCTTTGGGAGAAATTTTGGATTAGACCGAAGAACCACTTTATTAGGATATATTTGAAAAAATGGTTCTTGTATAGTGAACGCTTGTATCTCACTTACTCTTCTGAAAGAGGTAATGGCAACAAGGAAAGCGGTTTTCCATGTTAGGAATTGCAGTTCACATTGATGTAGAGGCTCGAAAGGGGGTCCCATGAGTCTTGTAAGGACAATGTTCAGGTTCCATACAGGAGAAGGTGGTAACCTGGGTGGGATTACTCTTTTTAATCCTTCCATGAATGCTTTGATTGCAGGTACTCTGAAAAGAGATAGATGCTGCCTGTTTTGTAAATAGCCTGCAATTGCTGCAAGATGTAGGCGTATAGAAGAATAAGCCAAATGAACAAGTTACTTACCTTCGGTAACGATATATCTGTAAGAAACAGTAGTTAGTATTAGATTCCTTACCTTAGAATATCCCCAGGCGTCAGTCTGGATCCGGAAACTTTTGCGTAGCAGTACCCCTGCGCGTCGGTAGGCGTCGTCTGCAGGCGTCCCCTGCGGCTCCGCGTCGTCGGCGTCGTGCGTCGTGATGACGTCGCTGGAGTATATAGACGCCGCCTCCGCGCGCTGACGTCAGTTCTTTGCACACAGCTTTTCCGCGCCAGAACACGCAGAGCCATGTGAGAACCAACACTGGTGCCATTTGAAACTAGGGCCCTGAAAGGGATGTCCTTAACCCTAGGTATCAGTTCGCAGAACGGGGAGGACGGGCGGGGCGGTAAGGAATCTAATACTAACTACTGTTTCTTACAGATATATCGTTACCGAAGGTAAGTAACTTGTTCATCTGAAAGAAACAGGTTAGTATTAGATTCCTTACCTTAGAATAGATACCCCAGCAATACCAACCCCGGTGGTGGGTCTGCGAACCAATACAACCTACACCAGAAAGTCCTGGAGGACCGAACGGCCAAAGAAGCCATCCCTCCGGACTTGACTGTCCAGGCAGTAGTGCCTCGCAAAGGTGTGCAGCGAGGCCCACGTGGCCGCCTGGCAAATGTCCTGCAAAGGGACTCCCCGGCCCAGGGCAGTAGTAGCCGCCGTGGCCCGAGTGGAATGGGCCCGCAGCCCAACAGGAGGCTCCTTCCGAGCCAAAGAGTAGCATGCTTTGATGCACAGGACGACCCACCGAGAGATGGTCCGTTTCTGTACCGCCCTTCCCTTCTTCTCACCCACGTAGCCAACAAACAGTTGGTCATCCACCCGGAACTGGCGTGTGCGATCCATATAGAATGAAAGCGCACGTTTTGGGTCCAGACGATGGAGCCGCTCTTCATCCTTTGAAGGATGCGGAGGCGGGAAGAAGGAGGGCAAGGTGATGGACTGCCCAATGTGAAAAGCAGAGACTACCTTGGGCAGGAAAGAAGGTCTAGTCCGAAGAACCACCTTATCAGGATGAACAGACAAGAAAGGAGGTTGAATAGAAAGAGCCTGGAGCTCACTCACTCTCCTGGCAGAGGTGATGGCTACCAGGAAGGCCGTCTTTAAGGTGAGAAGACGGAGAGGACAGGAATGAAGGGGCTCAAAGGGAGCGCACATCAGGAAAGTCAAAACCAGGTTCAAGTCCCACTGAGGCATCACGAACGGAGTTGGAGGATACATGTGCGTGATGCCCTTTAAGAATCTTAACACAATAGGGGACTTGAACAAAGATGGCTGATCAGGTAGCCTCAAGAAGGCGGAAAGGGCAGAAAGATAGCCCTTGATAGTGCCCAGAGCAGAGCCCTGCTGGGCAAGGGAAAGGAGGAAGAGGAGAACCTCAGACAGAGGGGCAGAAAGGGGATCCACAGCCTTTGCTGTGCACCATGCCACAAATCTGTTCCACCGGCAGGCGTATACCGACTTTGTGGAGGGACGCCTGGCTGCCAGAATGACATCACAGACTTCAGGAGGCAAGTCAAATGGCCTCAACTGTCGCCGCTCAATCTCCACGCATGGAGGTGGAGACTGGACAGGTTCGGGTGGAGGACCGTCCCCTGCTGCTGCGACAGAAGGTCCTCCTGAAGGGGCAGGCGGATCGAGGGACCGACTGTCATGCTGAGTAGCTCGGGATACCAGTACCTTCGAGCCCAGTCCGGAGCCACAAGGATAACTTGGGCCCGGTCGCGCCTGATCTTCTTCAGCACTCTGGGCAGAAGTGGTATAGGCGGAAAGGCGTACAACAGACCGCAACTCCACTCGCGCCGAAAGGCGTCGCCGAGCGAGTGCCGTCTTGGAAACTCCAACGCGCAGAACTGATGACATTGCGCGTTCTCTTCTGTGGCGAATAGATCTAACCAAGGCTCTCCCCATTGCTGAAAGAGGCCTCTCGCCACATCCGAGTTCAGACGCCATTCGTGATCCACCGAGCACCGACGGCTGAGTTCGTCCGCCCTGGCGTTCAGAGAACCTGCCAGGTGTTGAACCGTCAGAGTCACGCCCTGACGTTCCAGCCATTGCCAGAGGCGCAGAGCCTCTTGGCAAAGGGTCCACGACCCCACACCGCCCTGTTTGTTGCAGTACCACATGGCGGTGGTGTTGTCCGTGAACACCTGCACTACACTCCCGATGACAAAGGGGAGGAATGCCTTCAGTGCCAGGCGAATCGCCCGCAGCTCCAACATGTTGATATGGAGCCGGGACTCCGCCGGAGACCAGAGGCCTCTGATCTCCGCCTCTCCCAAGTGGCCACCCCAGCCTTGGAGGGACGCGTCCGTCACAACCACGTGCTCCGGCTGGGGAAGGGAGAGGGATCTGCCCCTGACCCAATCGCGGTCCGTAAGCCACCACTGCAACTGTCTCGCAGTGCCCTCCGAGATCAGGACATGGTCGGATAGGTTGCCCTGATGCTGGGCCCACTGAAACTTCAGGTCCCACTGCAGAGCCCGCATCCGCCATCTGGCGTGATGCACCAGAAGGATGCAGGAGGCCATCAGCCCCAGAAGCCGCAGCGTCAACCTGACCGAAACCCGGGATAACGGCTGAAAGATGGGAATCAGAGCTTGAATATCCCGGACCCGCCGTTCCGGGGGATAAACCCGAAACTGCGCCGAGTCGAGAACCGCTCCGATGAAAAGGAGCTTTTGAGAGGGACACAGGTGTGATTTCGGCACATTGATGGAAAACCCCAACTCGTGCAGGAGGTCTGCCGTCATCTGAAGGTGGTGGACGACTGTCTGGGGCGAGCCCGCCTTCAACAGCCAGTCGTCGAGGTAGGGGAAGACTGAAACCCCTAACCGGCGCAGATGAGCTGCGACCACCGCCATCACTTTCGTGAACACCCGTGGGGCGCTGGTAAGGCCGAAAGGGAGCACGATAAACTGAAAATGCTCGTGGCCTACCGTGAACCGCAGGTAACGCCGGTGGGCCGGCAGGACGGGGATGTGAAAGTACGCATCCTGCAAGTCCAACGCTACCATCCAGTCTTGTGGGTCTAGAGCAGCCAAGACCTGAGCCAAAGTCAACATCTTGAACTTCTCCTTCCGGAGGAAGCCGTTGACGTTCCGTAGATCCAAGATAGGACGCAGGCCTCCCTTGTCCTTCTTGGGTACCAGAAAGTAGTGGGAGTAGCAACCACACCCTACTTCTGGCCCAGGAACGCGCTCGATGGCCCCCTTGGCCAAGAGGGCCGTAACTTCCTCCTGCAGAAGTGTCAAGTGGTCCCCCGACACACGGTGGTTCTGCGGTGGCATGGCTGGAGGAGTGGACTCGAAGGGGAGGGCATAGCCCCTTCGGACAAGCTGCAGCACCCACCTGTCCGATGTTATCGCGCGCCAGCGGGAGTGGTGATGGCGAACCCTGCCACCCACTGGCGTCACGTGAGCCCGAAAGCTCGGACTAGGAAGGCTTGGATGCCGCAGCGGAGGGAGGCGTGGACTGACCACGACGCTGGCCTCTACCGCCACCACGGCGGAAACCACGGGCGCCACCGCGCTGGGGAGCGCTCTGCGCCGCGTGGCTGGCAGCACGTGTGGGACCTCCTCTCCCTTGGCCACGAAAGGGCCGAAACGAACCCGTCTGCTGGCGCTGGGTCTGGGTCGAGAGACCCAAGGACTTGGCCGTGACCCTGGAGTCCTTGAAGCGCTCCAGCGCGTGGTCCGCTTTGTCACCAAACAGGCGACTGCCATCAAATGGCATGTCCATAAGCGTATTTTGGACGTCTGGTGAGAAGTTGGCAGATCTCAGCCAGGCATGGCGACGAATCGCCACCGTAGTGGACATGGCCCGTCCCAGTGAGTCCGTGGTGTCCAGACCACAACGGATCGAGTACCGCGCCGCATCCCGGCCTTCAACAAAGGCCCGGGTGAGCTTGTCCCGCACTTCCTGGGGGCATTGCGGCAAACACTCCTCGACCGTATCCCACAGGGAGTGGGTGTAGCGGCCCAAGAGGCACGCGGTGTTACAAGACCGCAGCCCAGCACTCAAAGAGGAAAACACTTTCTTTCCAAATTGGTCGTACCTCTTTGATTCCCGGTCGGGCGGAGCCGACGGAAATGCGGACTGCGAAGTGGAGGCCTGGATCACCAGACTCTCCGGGGAGGGATGGGTGGACAGGAAGGCAGGGTCGTCCGCGCAGGGACGGTGACGCCTGGCAACGTTCCGGTCAACCGGCGCACCAGAGGCGGGCCTGGACCAGGTGCCCAGAAGGACATCCGTCAGGGCCTCATTAAACGGCAGCAGAGGCTCCTGGGGGCATGACTGCGGTTTAAAAACTTCCGTCAGGATATTCGCTTTGACCTTCGCGACGGGGAGCTCAAGGTGTAAGGCCTTGGCAGCCCTCATCAGGACCACCGAATAGGCAGCACCCGCCTCGGACGCCACAGGGGACGGAGAGACAAACCCAGGGTTGGGCGACTCGTCCAGGCCACTGGCATCACCCAGATCACCTACCCAGTCCACATCGTACTGGCAGGCACGGGATAGAGGGTCCTCAGACCCCTCCCAACCCTCTCCATACTCCTCCTCGTCATACCCATATTCTGGGTCGACGATATAGACATCGGGGTCAACGGGCCCCATCGGCGTCGGGTCCGGCGTCGGCCGACGCCGGTCCGGCTCCGAGTCCGGAGTCGGGGAGGAAAGGGGGGTGGCGCCGCGCGGCGTCGGTGCCGGGGACCCGACGCCGGCCGGAGCCGACGGCGGAGTCGCTGCACCACGCGGGGGCGGTACCACGGGCTGGCCCACAGGAACCGACGCCGGAGAGGCCGGGAGACCAGCCGGCGACGAACCAGAGGGAACCAGCGGCGCCGGGGCCGGAGCCACCGGCGGCGCCGGGGCAGGAGCACCCGAACCGCTCGGGCCCCCAGACGGAACCGACGGGCCCGCAGGCGCCGAAGGCCCCGCCGGAGAAGACCTCGCCCTCATAGCAATGAGGAAGGCCTCGATCTCCTCACGCGACGCGCCTTCCCCAGGGACCGACAGGTGTGGGGTAGACGGCGTCGGCGACCCATGCGGGACCGCGGGGGTGGGGTCACCCGAGCCCCCGGCCGCAGCACGCGGGCGTCGGGGGGAGTCGGGGGTGCGATGGCGACGCCCCGACTTCTTGTGCTTACCTGACGAGCCGGAGGAATGGTGGCGACTCCCGGAGCGCCCATGGCGGCTCCGCGACCGCTCCCTCGACCGCTCCCTCGACCTCCGACCGGACCGGGACCGCTCTCGACGCGGGGCCGACAACCGGAGTTCGAGAAGCTTGCGGGACCGCTCCCGCCTAGCTTTTCCAGTCAAGGCCCGACAGTCGACGCAGGACTCCACGTCGTGGTCCGCGCCCAGACACCGGAGGCAGAGTCGATGGTGGTCGGTGACCGACATCATGCGGTCGCACTCGTCACAACTCTTGAAACCGGGCATCCTACCGGCACCGTAAAGATCAATCAGTTAACAAAAAACTTGGTCAAAAGACCGGAGTACTGCTCTTCGGATCTGCGCTAACTGGCGCGGAAAAAAGAAGAACTGACGTCAGCGCGCGGAGGCGGCGTCTATATACTCCAGCGACGTCATCACGGCGCACGACGCCGACGACGCGGAGCCGCAGGGGACGCCTGCAGACGACGCCTACCGACGCGCAGGGGTACTGCTACGCAAAAGTTTCCGGATCCAGACTGACGCCTGGGGATATTCTAAGGTAAGGAATCTAATACTAACCTGTTTCTTTCAGATTAGACCTATGTAGATGTAAAAGGTAACAAATGATATTTTGGGTGGGGCTGTCATTTTGAGGTGGGGTGGAGGGCGGAAGCGGATTGAATTCGGAAAGCGCTATGTGAGAGGGAAAAGTACTTGTTGCTTTAAATGTGCTAATGCACATTTTATTACGAATTGTGTGTGTGTTTTTAAAATGTTAAAATTCTTTCAAATTTATCAAGTTCGTTCAGCTCTTAATTTTTGTGCGTTCCACTGCTAAGAGCGCGTTGGGTTTCAACAATGAAACAGTGGGTAAACGTTGTGATAATGCTATGCAATCATTGGCCTCGTGCAGTTTTACCACATTTTGAACAAACTGCGTTTATTTTTACATGCTATTGTCTTTATAAACGTTTCATTATTTTTAAACAGTAGTTCTTAACTGCACGGTTTTTGATTAACGTGCGTGGTGTTTGAGGTCCACTCTTCTTTTGGAACTGAAAGGCCCTTTTTGAGCAAAAGCGATACAAAAGTTTTCTTTTCGGGCAAATGACTAAGTCCCCGTGCATTAAAAAGGTGAATGAATGGGACCTTGTGTAATAAAACTCGTGTTCAAGTTCGTGCTATGTTAAACTGAAGAAAGAAAAAAAAAGGTTCTTCTAGATGTGCTAGGCTTTTGCACATTCCGTCAGTGTGACCTTTTCGGTTTGTGGAAAGGAGGTTGCAATAATTATCAACACCGGGAACTAGATACTTTTCTAGGCCAGAAAACAACACTACGTCGTGTAGAGTATTGAAGTGTAGGGTATTTTATTTCAATATTAGGTGGTGGTACTCGAGCGTCAATTAAAGAATAACCATTGGCAGGCAGGAAAGGGAGATTCATTAACGTTAACGCTCAGACAAAACAATGAGCACTCTGGAACCTAAATGGGCCAACATGTATATTATGGGGTTTGGTTGAGGGCCGCATAGATGTTGACAAAGTAAACCTCCAGTGTAGCAAAATATGACTGAAAACGTACTCCTGATGTATAAGCAACATGTGGCTGCGTGGGGATCGGTTTCAAATGTATTTTGTGGTCAAAAACCTCTTTAATTTTGTAGCAAAAGTACATTTTAAGTATACTTTCCTTACGGCACTGGTTAACAGGCATTAGGATATAACGAAAAGTTGAAATTGGGGTTTTGAAGTTATATGTTTTTAAGATATTTTGGATGGAAGCATCCAGTGGATCAATGTCATTTTTGCAGTAGATTGCAAACCTATTCCATTTAGCGGCATAACACGCTCTGGTAGTGGGTTTCCTAGCCTCTTTGATGATATTCATACAATCTGGTGGTACCTTTAGATAACCAAACTCTAAGACTTCAGGAGCCAGATCACCAAATTCAGTTGGTTTGGGTGTCCGATTTCTCCATGGTTCTGTGTTAACAGTGATGGTGTGAGCTGTAACATTTGATGTGGAACCAGAGACAGATCTAGTAGTGTGGTGAACCACGGCTGGCGAGCCCATGTGGGAGCTACTAGTATCAGTTTGAGAGACTGTTGTCTGAGCTTGCGCACTATTAGTGGAATGAGTGGGAGAGGCGGAAAAGCGTATGCAAATCTGCCGGACCAATTCATCCATATCGCATTGCCTTGGGACAGTGGGTGGGGAAACCTGGCGGCGATGGTCGGGCATTTTGCATTGTCGTGGGTGGCAAACAGATCTATGTGTGGATGCCCCCACATTTGGAAGAATGGTTGAAGAACTTGTGGATGTAGTTCCCATTTGTGAATCTGTTGTGACTGCCGACTTAACAGATCTGCTATCTGATTGTGAACTCCTGGAAGGTGTTCTGCTAGCAGATGTATGTTTTGAGGAATGGCCCATCTCCAAATGTTTTGTGCGAGCTGGGACAGTTGCAGAGAGTGTGCCCCCCCCCTGTTTTTGTATATAGTACATGGTTGTCATATTGTCCGTCCGGATTAAGACAGCTTTGTTCCGTACTTGAAGTTGGAACGACTTGAGTGCTAAGAATATTGCTAGCAGCTCTAGATGGTTGATATGGAACAGTTTTTGTTGGTTGTTCCATTGACCCGGAGTCGTATGATGTAAGATGGGCTCCCCATCCTGTGAGGGATGCGTCTGTAGTGAACACTACTTGTGGAACAGGCTCGAGCAACGGCCGCCCTTTTGTTAAGTTTTTGGTGTTCCACCACTGCAGACAGCGATGTGTGCTGCTGTCCACCAACACCAGGTCTGTTAGTTGACCTTGAGCCTGGTTCCATTGCTGTGCTAGGCATTCCTGTAATGGTCGCATTTGCAATCTTGCGTGTGGTACTATGAAGATGCAAGATGCCATCATGCCCATTAGTCTCATGAACCCTCTGGCTTGGAGAGAGTGTTGTTAGTGAAAAGTGGAAACTAAGGCTTGAATGCTTTGTACCCTGGCTGGACTGGGATAAGCTAGGGCTGTTGCAGTGTCTATTACAGCTCCTAGATACTGATGTACATGCGAAGGCTGGAGGTGCAACTTGGTGTAGTTTATGGTGAACCCCAAGATGTGCAATGTTTGAATTGTCTGATGTGTGTGTTGCACACATTGGTTGAATGATTTGGCTTTTTTGAGCCAATCGTCCAGATAAGGGAAGACATGAATTTGCTGTCTTCTGAGATGTGGCGCTACTACTGCTAAGCACTTTGTGAACACCCGAGGTGCTGTTGTGACACCAAAGGGAAGGACTTTGAACTGATAGTGCTGACCCTGTATTACAAACCTTAGATACTTCCTGTGGGCAGGATGTATAGGAATGTTAAAGTAGGCGTCCTTTACGTCTAATGTCGAAAGGAATTCGCCCTGCTGTAGTAGTGGGAGCACTTGTTGCAGAGTGATCATATGAAAATGATCTGACTGAATGTACTGGTTGAGTGGCCTGAGGTCAAGAATTGGTCTCAGTGTCCCGTCCTTCTTGGGAATTAGAAAGTATAGCGAATAAACCCCTGTTCCTTGTTCTTCTAAAGGAACTAGTTGAATTGCATCTTTTTGTAGAAGTGATGGAACTTCTTGTTGAAGCAGAGTGAGATGGTCTGTGGACATTGGACGCTGCCTGGGAGGTATGTGCGGAGGGGTTGCTGTAAGTTCTAGGCAGTAGCCATGTTCGATAATCGGTCTTACCCACTTGTCTGTTGTAATGGAGTGCCAGACAGGCAGGAACTGCGTTAATCTGCCCCCGACAGGAGTGGAATGCTGTTAGGGGAGAAGAGGGAAGACACTGTTTTGTTGCGTTAGAGGATTGGTTGCTGTTACCGCGACCTTTTGTTGCCTCTGTATCCTCCTCTAAAATATCCCTTGTTAGAGGATGTTTGTGTGTGTGACTTGAAAGATGTGGTAGTATCTAAGAGGTTTTATGTGTAAGGAAATTTTTGCTGGTATAGGGGGGAAATACTCTTTAGGTCGAGATTTCTCTTTGGCCTTAAACATTTTTGGTGTTGAGGAAGTATCTATGATTTCCCTCCCGCTAACAGAATTTAAATCCTTTTTAAAATTTCAAGTGGAAGGATCAGCTTCAATAGAGATATTGTGCTATGTAATACTAAGGAGAGATGAAAAATAATAAGGTCTACTTCCCCGAAAATGCCCCAGAAATATTTAACCTGGGACCTAGACCATGGAATAAGACGCTGGTTTGCCCTATTTAGATTTAATCTCCTACCTCTAAATGATCTAACAGCACATTGGTCCCAGAATACAAAAAACGAAAAAAATTGCAATCTCTGTGAGCCGAGTATCCAGAACCTCGATCATGTTTTGTTTGTTTGCCCGGCACTGGACTTGCACCGTTGTCTTTTTCTTAGGCCGAAGTTTTTACAAAATGGTATTAAAGACGTAGCCTCAGCTCGCAACTTTCTTTTTAACCCCAAAAATTAAGCTGTTAGTGCAAAATTGTTTAACTTCTTTAGGGAATTTATGTACATATTTTAACTAAATATTTTTCAAGTGAGATTTAATTCTTAAAACAGCTGATCTTTTTCTTAGTCATATTATCCTTTCTTGATTATGAATGTATCTTGCACTATTTGGTCCTTTTTTTATAGGCTGTGCTTATTTAATTTTTTATTACAAAAAATTAAAAACTTGCACATGATCAGGCTGCTTTTACTTGTTATTTGCACAGTTCAGGAAATGCTCAGTTCTCTAATTTTCTGCTGCAATCTCTAAACTTTGTTCCTCTAAAGTGCTTTACGTTGTCTCGGTTGCTTTCTAATTGCTTTCTGCACAATTCTGGAAATGCCCTATTTCCTCATTGTTGGCTGCTGGATCCCAAACTTTTTATTTCTTGAAACTGTTGTATCTTGAAATGTACTTTGCACTATTTGGTCCTTATTTTGTAGGCTGTGCTTATTTAATTTTTTATCCCAAATGTTAAACTTGCACATGATTAGGCTGCTTTTACTAGTTATTTGCCCAGTTCAGGAAATGCTCTGTTCTTTCACTGTTTGCTGCTAATTCTAAACCTTGTTTCTCGAAAGTGCTTTACGTTGTCTCGGTTGCTTTCTATTTGCAATCTGCGCAATTCTGGATATGCCCGGTTTCCTCATTGCTGGCCGCTAAATCCCAAACTTTTATCCATTGAAACTGTTGTATTTTGAAAAATGTTATTATCTTGTTTCCGCTGCATTACCACATGGTTTTATTGCACTTTATGTATTAATTGGTGTGTAAATTTTAAGTGGACCTCATTGGAGTTCCAAAACTTTAATAAATTGAATTGAATTGGTAGTATCTGCTCCAGTTTGCTTGGAGCCTCCTCTATAGAAGGAGCGACGAAAGGAACCCCTAGCTTGTGTGGACTGTAAAGCCCCCATAGACTTTGCGGTGTCCGTGTCTTTTTTTATCTTTTCAAGTGTAGCGTCTACTTCTGGGCCAAATAATTGGTTCTGATTAAATGGTTGGTTCAAAATAGTGGTTTGCACTTCTTGTTTGAACCCCGAAATGCGTAACCACGCATGTCTTCTGAGTACGACATTGGTATTTACAGCTCTAGATGCTGTGTCTGCGACATCTAGTGCACATTTTATAGAGGCATTGGATATTAGTTTACCTTCCTGTATAAGGTCTGTTGCCTGATCTTTATACAGGTGGGGGCGCTTCACCATGGTAAACAGCAGCTCTGTTTAAGAGGACTAAAACCAATATCTTCTGGAGGAGAAGGTTTGGTTGGATATGACTGGGGATCAGGAATGTCGGGCACATTTTGTGGGTTTGTAAAATCCCCTGGTACATTTTTAGGGTTAGAAAAATCCCACATACCCTCATCTACAGGGTATGAATCAGGTTCTCCTACATCATCCCCTCCACCTATATCATATTCATCATCAGTATGCTGAGGTGAATGTGATGGTACTGGAGAATGTACAGGAGAGATTTGAGGTGAAATGTGAGGAAGAACAGGAGTGGAAGGAGGTATAGGAGAGGGAGGGTGCAGGAGACTTAGCACAGTCCTTTTTCTTGGCAGGCACTACAGGTGTGGGTGGAGTATCTGCTGGCCTCTTTTTGGGAGGTATAGCACCTACATGACCTGTCTTTGGGTTTATGTAGATCTTCTTTTGTCGAGGATCTGGTGTAAAAAGTACTTCCTCATCTACAACCTTCTTAGGCGTCGATTTTTTCGGCTCCGACAGAGGTTGCCTTGTATCCTTAGCCTTGGGAGGTGGTAAAACGACCTGTGGCAAAGTTTTCAGTGCCGAAGGTGTTTTCGGCTTGTTAGGCGTGGTCGAGGGTTTATGAGCCTCGGAAACAGGCCTCGTGGGTTTTGGCACTGAAGAGGGTGTTTTTGGTGCAGTAGCTGTTCTCATCAGTGTCGAGGCGTCGGACGCTGGCTTTGCATCTTTATATTTAGAAGTGGACGGCTTCCGGGCCGGGACTTCTTTCGGTTTCGGCACCGGTGCAGTTTTAAGTTTTGGTGCCGGTATGTTTTTAGGCTTCGGTGCCGAAGGGTCTTTTGGCTTCGGTGTCGAAGGATCTTTGGGTTTTGGGGCCAAAAGAATAGGTGGAATTGGCACATGCGGCTTGCTCTGTGTCGAAGCACCGGAAGGCTTAGTTAGTTTGTTCGGAGCCGGGCCGGAAGGCAGAGCTTTTGAAGCAGGTATTCAGTCTCGACTGGGCCCTTTGGGCTGAGTGCTGACCTTTGCCTTCGGTTTGGGCAGTGTATGTGGTGCAGGGGCACTAGTACTCACGCCCTGACCCGATGGAATGGAGTCATCCGAGTCGTCTGCCTCGGATACGATCTGGAGATCAGGCGAATTCTCTTCGGGGACGAGTGGAACTTAGTCGTCGAAGATATCTTCTGGTTCTGGGGCTGATCTAATTTCGGGCCCTCTGATCCCAGATAGTTTTCTTCGATCGGAATGAGGCACAAGCTGTACAGGTGGACTCGTGTTCCGGTGATAGACAGAGGTTGCAAACCTCGTGGTGGTCACTATGTGGGAACTTTGCTCGATATTTCGGGCATCTTTTGAACGGAGTTCTGTCCATGAGGTGTAGGCCGCGCGGCGTCGATTGGCCCAACAGCCCGCGTCAATGACGGGAATGGAGCGGATGACGTAGAAAGTTATTGTACTCTATGTCGAAACTAGTTTAGGAAGTTTTTGCGCTTCAAAGTTCCTGAAAAGTGTTTTTCTAGCCGGAGTGGAGAAACTTTCATCCGAACCCAGTGGCGGAAAAAAACAATCTATCGATGGAGCCGATGCCCATGCGCAGTATTGTCCAAGGGAGGAGTCACCTATCTCGTGACTTCCAAGAAGACAACAACCTGCAATCATACGAGCCCAACACCAGGTGGCGGTCTAATGCAAAGTGTACGATCTGCAGCTCATATGCCTCGAACACATTTTTCTTCCCAAACTGTTCCAATTTCTTGGATTCCCTGTCCAGAGGTGTGGAAGGGAATGCGCTGAAGAGGCAGAGGCTTAGACGACAAAGCTCTCAGGGCTTGGGTTTTGAGAGAGGAACATGGGGTAGCCCGGGGCCGAGCGATGGAGTCTGGCCACGTTCTTATCTACAGGCGCCCCTGTCTTGGGCCTCGACCAGGTGCTCAAAAGAACATCCAAAAGTGCGTCATTAAAGGGCAGCAGCGGCTCCGTTGAGGAAGACGCTGGCCGGAGCACTTCTGTCAGGAGGTTAGTCCCGAGGGCCACCGTAGGGAGCTCGAGGTGGAGAGCCTCGGCTGTTCTACGCAATACAACAGAATATGTACCACCTTCCTCCGCAGCCACGGTATAAGGAGACAGTGTGCCAGGTTAAGGAGTATAATCCATGTCACCTGCATCCTCGAAAATCCTCTTGCCGGTCCGGGTCAAACTCGCACTGGGCTGCGAGAGGGTCCTCAGACCCCTCCCAGTTCTCCCCAACCAGCCAAGGAGGCCAGAAAAGAGGGAGGCGAATGGAGAAAGGGATAGAAATTCCCCATTGGTGTTGATCGACACCAGTCCGGAGCAGTCTCCACGTGGGGGTGGAAGTCGGGGACGGCAGCCACGGGGTGGTCAACACTGGTGGTACAAGGCCACCCGACATCAGCTGGGATCCATGCAAGGATCCATTGGGGATCTCCCGGCATCGAGACTGAAGCAGTCAACGACGTTGGGCCGGAGCCAGCGACAAAGAGGAGCGAGGACCCCCCCCAGTCAGACCCACGGGGACCAAAGGCATGCCGGCGGGAACCAATGGGCCAAAAAGGCGGGCCATGGCTGACAAAGTCCTGCAGCTGGGCCAGGGTCACCGACTGACCCGGGAATGGCAGGTAGGTCGTGGGCAACTGCGCAGGCTCCGCGCGGGTGACATCACCCGCACCCTCAGCCATGTCACGCTGACAGGCTAGGCGAAGAGCAATGACCCTTCTTTGACTTCTTCTGCTTTGCCTTACCTGATTCTGATGTGCGAAGCAGACTCCCGGGCCTCCAGCAACTTTCGGAACTGCTCCCGCAAAGTTTTCGGAGCCATGGCCCAGCATTCAGGGCATGACTAGGAATAGTGGTCACGCCCCAGGCAGTAGAGACTCACGGTGCTGGTCCGTCACAGACATCGTGCGGGGACAAGCCGCGCAAGACTTACAACCGAGCATCCCTATACACCAGGAGTCAATGACTCAAAAAACAGACTAAAGTCGCAAAAATAATTCAGTCAAAAATTGACTGGGGGTATGGCTCTCTCCCGATCTGGGCTTGCTGGCTCGGACAAAGAAAATGAATATGCTACTTACCAGTATGCATCTGTTCTTGGCATGTAGGGGTGCTAACATTCATATCTTATGCATAGATCGCCGCCTAGTGATGGGTCCGGATGATTGCACATTGTTGTCCTGGAAGAGTCTTCGAAGTATCACGAGATAGGTGGCTCCTCCCCTGGACTACAGTGCGCATGGGCATCGACTCCATCCCCAGATTGTTTTTAGCCATTGTGGCAGAGATGGAGTGAAATAGTGTAAAGGATGTCCATGCTAATGATGAATATAGAGAGAGTATCTGCAGCCGCTACGGGCACCGGGGAGGAGGGCAGGCGATATGAATGTTAGCAGCCCTACATGCCAAGAACAGATGCATACTGGTAAGTAGCATATTCAGTTCGAGGCATGTGGGCTGCTAAATTCATATCTTATGCATAGAATACATAGCAGTCCCTCCATTAACGGCGGTTGCCCGTGCCAGCTGCAGAAGCTTGAAAAAGTGTCTTGAGAACAGCCTGTCCTACAGCTGCTTGCTGTTTTGAATGCACATCTACACAGTAATGTTTGGTAAATGTGTGTGGTGTAGACCATGTGGCTGCTCTACAAATGTCTTCTAAGGGAATGTTCCCCAGGAAAGCCATGGAGGCCCCCAATTTGCGTGTGGAGTGCGCCCTTGGGGGTATTGTTAAAGTACGTTTAGCCTTTTGATAACAGATTTGAATGCACTTAGCAATCCATCTGGCTATTCCTGCTTTGGAAATGGGGTTGCCTTTGTGCTGTGCTGAGAAGGCAACAAAAAGTTGTTGTGTCTTTCTAAAGTGTTGTGTTCTGTCAATGTAGTACATTAGCGCCCTCCTAACGTCTAATGTATGAAGCATTCTTTCGGCTACTGTTTGTGGGTTTTGGAAGAATGCAGGCAGGTCAATAGTTTGGTTGATATGAAACTGTGACACCACCTTAGGAAGGAATTTGGGGTTAGTGCGGAGCACTACCCTGTTGGAATGTATCTGGATGAATGGCTCTTGGATTGTGAGCGCCTGCAGCTCACTTACACGTCTGAGCGATGTGATAGCAATGAGAAAAGCCACTTTCCATGTGAGAAACTGAATTTCGCAGGAGTGCAGTGGCTAAAAAGGTGGGCCCATCAGCCTAGTGAGGACCACATTGAGGTTCCACACTGGAGCTGGTGGTTTTCTTGGAGGAATGACTCGCTTCAGTCCTTCTAGGAAGGCTTTAATGGCAGGCACCCTGAAAACAGAGAGGTGTTGCCTATTCTGGAGATAAGCCGCTATGGCGGATAAATGTATCCGAATGGAAGCGTACGCTAGATTGCATTTGTAAAGATGTAACAAATAGCAGATGATGTTAGGAATGGATGCATCCAGCGGGTTGATATTGTTGTCTGTACAGTACATGACAAACCGCTTCCATTTTGCTGCATAGCAAGCTCGGGTAGTGGGCTTTCTTGCCTCCCGGATGATGTCCATGCATTCTGGAGGCAGGTTGAGGTAGCCAAATTCTAAGACTTCAGGAGCCAGATCGCCAGATTGAGCTGTCGCGGATCTGGATGCTGAATGTCGCCATGGTTCTGCGTCAAGAGCCGGGATGCGAGATGCAGCCTTTGATGCGGTACCACGGAAAGTTCTAGAAACGTGGTGTACCATGGTTGGCGTGCCCATGTTGGAGCAACCAGGATGAGAGTCATCGAGTGTTGCTTTAGCTTTCTTGCCACCAGCGGAATGAGAGGCGCTGGGGGAAAAGCGTACGCAAATTTGCCTGACCAGTTCATCCATATCGCATTCCCTTGCGATTCCGGGTGAGGGAACCTGGCGGCAAAACTTTGGCATTTTGCGTTTTCCCTTGTGGCAAACAGGTCTATCTCTGGATGACCCCACTGCTGGAAGTACGGGTGGAGTACTGATGGATGTATCTCCCACTCGTGCATTTGATGGCTGTATCTGCTGAGCATATCCGCCATCTGATTGTCCTTGCCCGGGAGGTGTTCCGCCATGAGGAAAATGTTCCTCTGAATGGCCCACTTCCACATGCTCTGAGCCAGATGAGACAGTTGTGGTGAGTGAGTACCTCCCTGCTTTTGGATGTAGTACATGGCGGTCATGTTGTCCGTCCGGATCAACACGACTTTGTTGCACAAATGTACTTTGAAGGACTTTATCGCCATGAAGATTGCCATCAACTCCAGGTAGTTGATGTGCAACTTCTGCTGCTGGGTGGACCACAGTCCCTGCACAGTGTAGTGGAGCACATGAGCTCCCCACCCTTGGAGAGATGCGTCCGTTGTTAGGATTATCTGTGGCACTGGCTCTTGGAACGGTCGTCCCTTGCAAAGGTTGTGTGGATTCCACCAATGCAGAGAGTTGTATGCCCGACCGGTCACCAACACTAGGTCTGTCACCTGTCCCCGAGCCTGTGCCCACTGATTTGCCAAGCATTCTTGGAGCGGGCGCATGTGCAACCTCGCGTGCAGGACTATGAAGATGCAGGAGGCCATCATGCCTATCAACTGCATGAACACTCTCGCTGGCAGGGAGTGTTGCGGTCTGAACTTTTGGCACAGCGACTGAATGCTGTTGATTCTGACTGGGTTTGGCTGAGCCATAGCAGTCAGGGTGTTTATTGTCGCGCCCAGATACTGCCGCACATGGTTTGGTTGAAGGTGCGACTTCGGGTAGTTTAGCGAGAACCCCAGGCTGTGAAGGAGTTGAATAGTGTGGGACATGTCCGCGGCGCACTGTTGTTCCGACTTTGCTTGAACAAGCCAGTCGTCTAGATACGGGTAGACATGTATTTTCTGTCTCCTGAGGTGCGCCGCCACTGTCGCCAGACACTTTGTAAACACTCTGGGGGCAGTAGTCACCCCGAAGGGTAGGACTTTGAACTGATAGTGCCTGTTTTGAATGGTAAACCTGAGGTATTTTCTGTGGGATGGGTGGAGTGGGATGTGGAAATAAGCATCCTTTAGGTCCAAGGTTGCTAGGAAGTCCCCTTGATTGAGCAGGGGAAGGATTTGTTGCAGTGTCCGCATGTGAAAGTGTTCTGACAGTATGTACATGTTGAGGGGGCGTAGATCCAGAATAGGTCTGAGGGATCCGTCCTTTTTTGGGATGAGGAAGTACAGGGAATAGACCCCTGTGCCTTCCTCTTCTACAGGTACGAGCTCGATGGCGCCTTTTTGCAGCATCACCAGTACTTCCTGCTGCAATAAGTGCAAGTGCTCTGCCGACATAGGACGGTGTCTTGGGGGAATGTTGGGAGGAGTGGATGTTAACTCCAAACAGTAACCGTACTGGATAAGTTTTCTCACCCACCTGTCTGTGGTGATGGACGTCCAGATTGGCAGGAACTGCTGGAGTCTCCCCCCGACAGGTGTGGTATGGTCGGGGGGCAGAGACAGAGTCACTGTTTGTTGGCATCAGAGGTACGGGAGTTGTTGTTCCCTCTGCCTCTGCCCTTGGCACTTATACCTCTGTAACCTCCTCTACCCTGCTTGGGGTACGAGGATTGCGCACCACCCTTTGCGAATTGTGTTTGTTGACCCAAGTGTCCTCTGGTAACACCACGTGCTCCTGAGCGACCAAAAGTGTTTCCCCTGAATTGTTGTGACTGAAGCGCCCCCATGGACTTAGCAGTCTCGTTGTCCTTTTTAATTTTTTCAAGGGTGGTGTCTACATCTGGACCAAACAGTTTTCAGGATTGACCGGCTGGTTGAGGATTGTAGTTTGGATGTCAGGCTTAAATCCAGATATGCGAAGCCAAGCTTGTCGCCTCAACATGACGCTAGTGTTAATCCCCCTAGCCGCTGTATCTGCCACATCAAGTGCACACTTTATTGCAGCGTTGGAGATAAGCTTTCCCTCTTGTATGAGCATTTCGGCTGCTTCCTTAAACTCATCAGGTAGGTGTTGAAGGAGCTGTTCTAGGGTGTCGTAATGCGCCCAATCGTATCGTGCCAATAGTGCCTGTGTGTTTGCAATACGCCATACATTGGCAGCCTGCGCCGCCACCCTCCTGCCCGATGCCTCAAACACTTTCGACTCCTTGTCTGGGGGAGGAGCTTCACCCGTGGTTTGGGAGTTTGCCCTCTTGCGGGCATTGGCGACCACCAACGAGTCCAGAGGCAACTGTCCTCGAATATATGCAGGATCTCCAGGTGCTGGCCTGTATTTTTTCTCGATACGTGGGTTCACCACTCTCGCCCTGGTAGGTTCCTTAAAGATCTCTGGGGCATGTTTAAGGACACCTTTAAGCATAGGAAGTATTTTAACTGTTCTTTCTGAGACAGAGAAAGTGTCAAACAAAAAGTCTTCCTCCCCCGGGTCAGCATGCATGTCCACATTATGATTTGCTGCTGCCCGTTCGATTAAAGCATTAAATGCTGCAGAATCCTCTGTTGGAGATGTACGTGCCCCAAAACCCTGTGGATCTTGTACCACCTGATGTCCACCTTGGTCCCCAGTGTCGTCATACGAGTCCTGCTGAACATCAGGGTCATTGCCAACTGGGAAATTGTATTGGTCCTCTTGTTCATCATCCTCTCCTCCTGATTGGTTAGGGGAAGGTGATGGACTCCTTCTCGGTGGTGGCAGAATAGGCTCAATAAGGGAAGGAATGTCCTGTGCTGGCCTCTTCTTCTTCAGTGGAATAACATAGGATTCCAGTGGTTGGGAAGTGATTTTCCTCTTATAAAGGGTCAATTTCCCTGTTTGGGCATCGATGCAATGCTCAGATTGGTCCTCTGAGGCTTGATATTGATCCGAGCGGCTCTTTGGCGTCGACGGATCCGACGGTTTTGAAACCGACGTTGTTGCAAAGGCCTTTGGGGCCACCTTCGGTGGCAGAGTGTAAAGAAGCTTGCTCGAGGACTTCGGAGGTGTGTCCACCGATTTTGGAGCCGATGGCGTGGAAGTCGTGGACGACAAAGTCTTCTCCCGAATACGTTTCAGGGAGTCTGTAACCTGCTTTGTGAAGGAGGTAGAGGGTTTTGTAGCCGACGGCCGATGTTCGGTGGCGTCGGAGTCCCTTGGTGTCGACGGTATTTGCGTCGACGAATCTTCGGCTGCAATGTGTCGCGGCTCCGTTGAAGGCTTTTGCGCCGACGCCGTTGCTGCAGATCCGGCATCCTTGTGCCGATGCGTTGAGCGAGCGGCCTTTGGGTCGTGGCTTTTAGTCGACTTTGGGTCGACTGGGCGTTTACTTGACGGCGCCGTAGTAGCATCCGAAGGCGTGTCAAGAGGTTTAGATGTCCGCGCCGGAGCAACCGTGGTCGACGCCTGATGGACGGCCTTCTTGGAGGAGGGTTCCTTGTGCACCTTCTGCGGCGCTGTCGACTCAACAGCCTTCTTCGACTTTTGTGGGTCGGAGGGCGACGGAGTCGATGAAGGAGCAGGCTTCGATATTTTTTGTAGTACGTCGGCCATTTTAGGTTTTGTCGATTCCGCAGGTTTCGGTTTCGATTTCGGCTGGACGTCGGCCATCTTGGGTGCCGTAGAATCCGAAGGTTTCGGTTTCGATACGGGCAATGGCGGCTCCGCTTGAGTGTCCGTGGCCGGGCCAGAAGGCGGGGCCGGGGATAGCGGTGCAGGGTCGTGGGTAAGGCCGAGTGGCGATCCCGTGACCTGAGCCTGAATAATGTAGACATCGGGGCATAGCTCCTCCTCTGAGCTATCTTCCGCGGCCCCATAAACTTCTTCGTCGTCCCCTACCTCCTCGACGTATTCAAGGTCTGGGGCCTGTCCTTCGATGTATTCCTCTGGATCGGCCTGGACCTCCGTCGACGGTGGCGAAATCTGGAGATGATGGCTATCGCCTTCCTCCGCGGGGTCGTCTAATATGTTGTCGGGTGCCGGTGTCGCTCGCTGGGCCTCCAGGCGCGCCGCGCGCCGATGCTTGAGCGTCTTCTTGGACCTGAACTGAGAGCAGGCCATGCAGTTTTCTTCGTTGTGGTCCGGCGACAGGCATTTATTACAGACCGGATGCACATCGATGTGTGGATATTTGGATCCACAGACGGGGCAGAACTTGAACGGGCTCCGCTCCATGTCAAGTTCGTCGGGTCTTGCTGCGACGAGAGGGCCTCGATGTCCGAGGAGTTACTTGACTCCGTAGATATCCGGCTTAGAGAGTCGGACGACGCTCGAGACCGTACGCAAACAATACCGACGCAGGTAACAAAGGCCTTTTGGCCTTAAGATCAAAGTTTATCGGTTCCGACACGGAGACGTCGAAACCACATCCGAACCCAATGGCGGAAAAAAACAATCTGGGGATGGAGTCGATGCCCATGCGCACTGTAGTCCAGGGGAGGAGCCACCTATCTCGTGATACTTCGAAGACTCTTCCAGGACAACAATGTGCAATCATCCTGACCCAACACTAGGCGGCGATCTATGCATAAGATGAATTTAGCAGCCCACATGCCTCGAACAGCTGACGTCAGCGCGGGTGGGTTTTGTCTAATTAGTTCCAGCTACATCATCTTGGCGACTACGATGCCAGCGGCATACGTGGAGCCGCACGACGACGCCTACTGACGCGCAGGGGTACTGCTGACGAAAACTTTCCAGATCCAGTCTGATGCCTGGGGGTAATTCTAAAGTAAAGAATCTATCACTAACATGTTTTTTTCAGATGCATCGAGCAGATTGATTTGATTGTTACAATAAATCACAAACCGCTTCCACTTGTGGTAGGGCACCTAGCCTCCTTGATAATATTCATGCTGTCTGGCAGAAGATTAAGATAGCCAAACTCTAAGATTTCAGGTGCCAGATCGCAAGGTTGAGATGACTAGGATCCGGATGTCATATCTCCATGGATCTCAGCAAGAAGATTGTGAGTGATCATAAATCTGTTGTAGTTGATGACTGAGCGGATCTGCAATCTGGTTATTTATTCCTGGAAGGTGTTCTGCAAGGAGGTATATTTTGTGAGGTATGGCCCATCTCCAGAAGCTCTCGGCTAGTTGGGAGAGCTGGAGAGTGTGTACCCCCCTTGTTTTTTTTATGTAGTACATTGCTGTCATTGTCTTAACGAATTAGGACAGCTTTGCCTACTAGATGAAGTTGAAATGCTTTCAATGCTAGAAAAATTGATAGTTTATGTGGATTTGTTTTTGTTGCAGAGTCTACATGCCCTGAATGGTCTGTCTTGAAGATGCTCCCCAACCAGAGAGCGATGCATCTGCTGTTAGCACTATCTGTGGAGAACTGGGTCGAGGAATGGCCGCCCCTTGGAAAGTTTTTTTATGTTTCACCACTGCAGAGAGCGATCGGTGTGGCCATCCACCAACACTAGATATGATAACTGGCCTGGAGCCTGGTTCCACTGACGTGCCAAGCATTCCTGTAGGGGACACATTTGGCGTCTTGCGAAGGAACGACTAAAATGCAAGACTCCATTTCTAGCAACTACATGAACACTCGAGCTGGTAACGAGTGTTGAGGCTGAAACAGATATTAGAGTCTGCATGTTGCGGATTCTGACTGGGTTGGGACACACCAGAGCTTTCTAAATGTCTATTGTAGCTCCTAGATACACTTGTGTGTTGGACGGTTGGAGATGAGATTTGGTTAGGTGTACAGTGAACCCAGGGTGGTGAAGCAGTTGGACTGTCTTTAGAGTGTGCTGTAGCCGCTTTGCTGCAAGTTGGCTTTTATTAGCCAATCGTCTAGGCAGGGGAGGACGTGAACGTGCTGTCTTAGATGAGCTAAGACAACTGGCAGGCATTTGGTGAAAATCCTGGGTGCTGTAGTTACTCTGAATTGGAGAACTTTGAATTGCCAATCTTGGCCGTCCACCCCAAACCTGAGATTTTCGGTGAGCAAGGTGAATGGGAATATATAAGTAGGCATCCTTTAAGTCCAGAGTGGACAGAAAGTCGCCTTGCTGAAGGAGTGGGATCACCGGTTGGCGTGAACCATGTGAAGGTGGTCCAACTAAATGTACAGATTTAGTTTTCTGAGGTCTAGTAAAGGCCTGGGAGAGCAGTTCTTTTTGGGAATTAGAAAGTATGCACAAGTTACTACTTGTGTAACGATATATCTGTAAGAGACATTAGTTAGTGATAGATTCCTTACCTTAAAATATCCCCAGGCGTCAGACTGGATCCGGAAAATTTTGCACAGCAATACCCCTGCGCGCCGGCAGGCGTTGTCCGCGGCTCTGCGTCAGTCGTCGGCGTAGTTAGCGCCGGAATGACGTCTGAGTACTTAGACGCCATTCATGCGCGCTGACGTCAGTTCTGATACACAGCTTTTCCGCGCCAGATACACAGAGCCATGATAGAACGAACACTGGTGGAATGAAACTAGGGCCCTGAAAGGGAATGACCTTAACCCTAGATATCGGTTCGCAGAACGGGAGGATGGGTGGGTCGGTAAGGAATCTATCACTAACTAATGTCTCTTACAGATATATCGTTACACAAGTAGTAACTTACGCATTTGAAAGAGACACGTTAGTGATAGATTCCTTACCTTAGAATAGATACCCCAGCAATACCAACCCCGGTGGTGGGTCTGCGAACCAATAATCACACCAGAAAGTACTGGAGGACGGAACGGCCAAAGAAGCCATCCTTCCGGACTTGGCTGTCCAGGCAGTAGTGTCATGCAAACGTGTGCAGCGAGGCCCACGTAGCTGCCTGGCAAATGTCAAGCAAGGGCACTCCTCGGCCCAGGGCGGTGGTAGTCGCCGTGGCCAGAGTGGAATGAGCCGGCAATCCAACAGGGGGCTCCTTCGTAGCCAAGGAGCAACATGCCTGGATACACAAGATGATCCACCGAGAGATGGTCCGCTTGTGCACCGCCTTTCACTTCTTAGCGCCCACGTAACCAACAAAGAGTTGGTCATCCACGCGGAACTGGAGTGTGCGATCCAGATAGTAAGAGAGCGCACGTTTTGGGTCCATACAGTGGAGCCTCTCTTCCTCTTTCGAGGGATGCAGAGGCGGAAAGAAGGTGGGCAAGGTAATTACCTGCCCAATGTGGAAGGCCGTGACAACCTTGGGCAGGAAAGAGGGTCTCGTTCGCAACACAACCTTGTCCGGATGGACAGAGGTTAAGGAGGTGTAGAAGAAAGAGCCTGGAGCTCACTCACTCTCCTGGCAGAGGCGATGGCAACCAGGAAAGCAGTCTTCAAAGTAAGAAGACGGAGAGGACAGTTATGAAGCGGCTCAAAGGGAGCACACATTAGGTAAGTAAGTAAGTACAAGATTCAAGTCCCACTGGGGCATCACGAAAGGAACATGAACATGTGTGTGATGCCCTTCAAAAACCTATTTACAATGGGGGATTTGAACAAGGAAGGCTGATCAGGTAGCCTTAAGGCGGAAAGGGCAGAAAGGTACCCCTTGATAGTGCCCAGAGCAGAGGCCTGCTGGGCAAGAGGGGGCAAAGGGATATCTTTACTCACAGTACGCTGACCCGAAGAAACATGCTCCTCTTCTTCCATGTCGGAGTCGGCTTCAGACACGGAGATATGTTCTTCCTCCTCAGCTACTTGAGCTTGATGTTCTGTGTCGGAATCTTCATCGCAGATGTCCTGTGCAGAGCCGCTCTGGTGTTGCATTTTGTGGCGTCAAGCCAGACTGTCACAAAGAGTCTTTTTCGATCGAAACGCTGCACAGTCTTTCTAGTCGTTTTCCGGGGACAGGCAGAGGTAGCACACTTCGTGCAAGTCCGTGCGTGGAAATTTAGCACGACACCCAGGACAGAACTTGAAGGGAGTCCATTCCATCGACTGCTAGAGAGGTTGGCGTGTGTAGGGCCGAAGGCCTGCCATGATTTTCCCGATTGAGGGTTTTCCAAGGTGAGACGATACGCGTCGAATGGGGAACCGCGACCGATAATAAAGTCTAGGGTAGTGGATTGCGCGTTGAAGGCTCTGATAACAGATCAAACCGGATCGCAGCAATATATATCCGAACCCGATGGTGGAAAAAAACAATCTAAGGATGGAGTTCATGCCCACTATCACCGAAAGGAGGAGTCATCTACCTCATGATTGGAGGGACTTTTCAAACAAAAAAAAGTACAAACATCCAGACCCAATACTAGATGGCAATCTATGCATAGCATGTGATCTACAGCTCACATGCCACGAAAACATAATTTAAAGTGAAGCTCAATGTTACAATTAGTGGCAAGGAAAGCACTTCGAGAAAAGATGGAGCCATTACCCGAAAAAAGATGGAAAAAGAATAAAGGTAAAGGAAAGGGTAGAGGCTTGAAGATGAAATGCATATTGGCTAGCAGTAAAAAAATTCAGACTCACTGAATAACAAGAATCAACATAGAGCATAAATCCACGTGTGCACCAGGAGCAAAATACCTACATAATAAAGAGGAGAAGCAATACAGTGGTGGTTGCACATGCTGCAGCCAATGTAATCAAATCAAGCACCTAAAAAAATAAGTTGCTTCCATTATAGAGAATCCAACTACACAGTCTAAAGGTAGAAGTATGGAAGAAAGCTACTTACCACATCAGGTGCAGTGAGTGCAAGACTGATGGCTTAACCTGGTTTGGCATTTTCCGCTACAGTTACCATTTTAACGTACAGTGGCATAACGATCGGTAAGTCTGAAGTTAAAGCAAGTGGTCAAACCTTTGAGTCTACCGCTATTGCTGTCACTTACTATTGGGTTCTTTGCTTTCTAAGTTGTCAGTAAAATTTTTAGTGTTTACTTATGGATTTATGAGTACTTAAGGTAACTATATACCGTTTTTGATAAAACATGCATATACAATATTGACTACATCCAATTGATACAATGTGGTTACCCTTCTGTTCTCTTATTCAATTAAGTATTGTATTAACAAGGTACATCTGTAAGGAAATTGATTTTTGTTTTAAAACTATACCTCGTTGGAACGTTGTCCATTTTAAGAAGAGCAAAAGCAAAACTTGTGAAAGTAACCTAACCTTTATACATAAAAGTACCATCAAACAGGATTAAACATCAAAACATCTTCAGTCTTCAGCCAACTGTAGAAGAACATTCTGTACATTGGATATGTCCATTTTACACTCTTTTACCTTAATCTGAGAGCCCCTTATGCTGGCAAAATCCAAGATATACTTCAGATCAGTAAAGATTGGTTATTACATCAGTGTTGGGTGTATTTAAACACCCATATCAAAACATCTAAACTGTAAATCAGGGGAAGAAAACTCACCTCATCCACAGACATGGTCGGGTGTGGTGGATGGTTGTAGATACGCTGGAAGTAGCTGTTAGCTTCATCATCTATTTCTTTACTAAAGTGCTGATTTGCTTCTGGCCACACTTGAGATAAGTCAGCTGAAAAGGAGATGAAAAGAGACTTTGTATTTTTTGTGAAAACAGATCTAAACCCACCAGATGTATGGCAATGTCAAAACTATAAAACAGATCTGAATAAGGACAGCCAAAGTCTTCTGGAAGTGATGATACTTTTTCTAATCAACGGCAGTCAATGCAGCTTTGAATACTGAAATAACTACTATGGTTATTTGCAATAAAGGAAACATCCTGAACTTGGTTAGCATTTACTAAATCGTAACAGTGTTAGATGCAAAAACCTGAAGTACATGAGGTTTACATTTAGCACAGACATTGACAAAACATGTATCAAAGACGTGCTTCTCAGCATCTAGTGACTGATGGGAACGGTCTCAAAGGACTGAGGTCTGAGCACAATGCGTAGTTTTGGAGAAATATTCTATATGGGTATTATCAGCGAAGTGCCCCAGGTACAAAATACTAATGAACTCCTAACTGTCAATTTAGTGCCTACCTTCGGGGACAGAGGACATCTGATCTAGACCAAAAAGGGAAAGCTTTTTGAGAGACCTTTTCATGGGGTAACAAATAAAAATCTATTTAAAGTGTGGAAATATTCCCCAAGCCCATAATCCTTAGTTTTGCAAAATTTCAGGGACGCGTTCATGCATACACAATAAATCAATTAGTTTAAAGAATTCCTTTATTCATTCATGAATTACTCGTTCAACTTAGTAGGAAGATGGCTCTGTATATACTATACAAAAGTAAGGTATAGTGTGCACCGAGTCCAGTGGAACCCCAAAGGTACTGCAGAGGCTAAAGTACATAATAACTTACTCTCTTTTGTGGTAGTGTGGTTGAGCAGCCAGGCTTATCAGAGGGTAGTGTTAAGCACGTGTTGTACACACACAGGCAAAATATGTCACTCAGACAATCCAGAACAATTGATTGTATAAAAGGTTTTTACTTTGTGTGAGAAAGTGCCATCTTTCTTGCATTGGTATGCCCCCACTTTTTGCTGTACTGCTGATGTGCTTTGACTGAGTGTGCCCTGAGCTACTGCCAGCCAGGTGCCCTGGGCCTGTGTTCCTTCCCTAAAAGCTGTGTTGAAACTAAAACCCAATTGGCATCTCTGGCCACCTTTGTTGATGAAGGATGTACCATCTTATCCTCATATATCACTCATAGCATGCATAAAGGAAGGTCCTTAAGGAATCCCAAATGATGAAGGGAAGTATTGAGTGGTGACTGATTGGCATCCTTATTCTCTAGGGACAGGTCAGGACTAGTTACTTTAACTTTTTCTGTTCTTCACTTTGTTGAGTTGCTCAATTTGCATCATATTAGGTTTCACCCAGACCCATAGACACTTGTGTGTGTTACAAGGTATATAGGGAGTGTGTCTATGCCTGGTCTTTTAAATTTCCCTAGGGCCCCCATCCACCGTGTTGTTAATGTACTCACCTCTTCTCCAAGAACCCAACTTACCTCTCGAAGCGGTGGTCGCACCAGAAGAATTTCCGTATCCGAGCCTGCAGCCTTTGTTCACCTTGTAACTTTCCAACTGGATAACATTGAGCGCCCGACGGCTCAAAAGCACCCTGCTCCCAGCAGCCAGAGTGCCGCTGGAAGTGCAACTACTACCCTACTCTACTTCCCCAATTGCCCTAAGTAAGTGACCAGGAGCTCAGCTCCCACAGCCGAGTGGCCTGCCTGCTTGCAGCCACCAACCAAAGGCTCCCTACCCTCCATTGGGACTACTCTCCCTGCACCCGGATGCCCCTGTGCCGCTGAGGGTGTAACAACTGTACCTTTCTGACCCTGGGAGAACCCCGAGTCTATGCCTAAAACCTTAACCTCACAAGTCGAATACTCACCTGAAAGCCGATAACTCACTTTCCTTTCATAGTCTAACACTGACTGGTTTTCACTGAAATTTCTTCTAAGTGTCGATTTTTGAAACTTTAAAATATTCCTCTAAAATCAGCGACATAACGATTTCCGAAATACTCACCTGGGATGAGGAGAGAAGCCAGTGATGTACTTTTTAGTTCAGTATTGAACCGCAAAAGTAATCTTAACCGTACTTACAAGTTACCTGCATTTTCTTCCATAGGGAAACCATTGACTGATTTTCTCTGAAATTTCATTTTTGTCAACTTTTGGAAGCTACAAATATTCTTTAAAAATCTTACCAACTACTGAAACGTAATTACTTACCTATCTTAGGTAGAGGTCCGATTGCTGAACCTAGGAGTCCAGAACTGGATTACAAAAGTAACGAGAACCTACTTTACCTGTGACTTGAATTTCCTTCCATAGGATAACATTGCTAGTTTTTCTCTGAAAAGTTTCAAAGTGTCAACTTTGAAAATACATTTATATCCTTTAAAAATTACAACTGTAACCAAAACGCTTTTACTTAACTGTTTACAGCTTAGGCCCAGGGACTGAATCCAGGATCCAGTCCTGTGGTTAGAAAAGTAATCCTGAAATTAATCGACTGTATTTATGTAGAAAAACCCATTGAGCTCAATTTTAAATTGTGTTTAGAATTGTATTGCCTATTGCAAACCCAGTAACTATTGTATTTACCAAGTCTATTGCGGTTCTGCAAAGTAATTACGTAAAGTCATTCATATTGATAAAAGGATATTTTGATACCTGTTGGTTCTAAAATAAAACAACTATATCTTTGGATATAAAAACAATTGCCCTAGAGTTCAGTTCTTGAGTGTGTAAAACCTTTTGCTGACTGAGTGTGTACAACAATTGCTTTACACTGTCCTCTGGTACAGCCTTACTGCTCGACCAAGCTACCACTTTAGAGAGTAAGGTCAGACCTCACTTTAACCTCTGGGGATTGGTGACTCTATACACACTGTACCAGACTTTGGTCCTATCTATATATCTCTATATATCTCTATATATCTCTATATATCTCTATATATCTCTATATATCTCTATATATCTCTATATCTCTATCTCTCTATCTCTCTATCTCTATCTCTATCTCTATATCTATATCTATATCTATATCTCTATATCTATATCTATATCTATATCTATATATATATATATATATATATATATATATATATATTAAACACCGGAATCCCCCAGTCCTAGTCCTCGGGATACACCTCCAACGAGAGCACACAGAGCCAGTATCTCGTGGTTTAGCCAGATTTATTTATTAGAATTTCTCTGCACAAGCAATGAGCTCACAAACTCGTTTCGGCGTTGCCGCCTTCGTCAGTGTGAGCGCGCGTTGGCATTACACCATTATTTGAACACCAGCACAGTAGTCATCTGTCACGTGTTGACCACTCAACAACACAAAAGAAGGCACATGAAGTTCGCCGAAAATTACACGGCGGCCATCTTATAATGGTAACAAAAAAATGTATGGAACCAAATTATAAGACAATATCCATAATACCTTGGATAACGCTGTATGAAAATAACATTCAGATTATTTGTACGTTAAATTCAAGCTATTTACAGATCAATTAGAGAAGTATTGCAAATTCATTCATTTTCTTTGAATACATTTCAACTCATAATATAATGTATACTATGTGTGTCACATAAATAGGTTCTGATTACACCTTAGATGCCTTCTCAACTCATATTAAACCATACATCGGTATACTCAGGAAAGGTTCACACATCAAAATTTCGCGTGCATAACCTGCACCGTTGTCATGCCCTGAATGGGCTAAGAATCATAACAAATTCATTCACAAGATATATTGACAGTGTAATGGGGAGAAGTAAGCATTCCTCAATAAATATATACAACATCCAGGATAAGAAAACAACACAGAGTAAGGTGGGGTGATTAGATATGTGTCCACATCTCTTCCTCATTATTCATCCCACCCGGGGCCTTGGTCTGAAGCTGGATAATGAATCTTGATTCCAAGGTTCTCAATTTTTTCACCCAATTGCCCCCTCTCTCTGTTCTGACCAACTGATCCAGTATGAAATATGTCAGTAGGTTGCTGTTGCTATTGTGTTTCTGCTCGAAGTGACGTGCTACAGGGTAATTGGGGTCTTTTGTTGTGATCGCCCTCATATGTTCGAGAACCCTCAATTTAGTAGCTTTTATAGTACTGCCTATATATTTCAGTCCACAGGGACAAATCAAGCAATACACTGTATAGTCAGAATTACAGTTGAGTAATTTGGTGATCTTACTCTTTGTTTTCTTGCCTGGAATGTGATATTCCTTGACTTTCTGAGAATTTTTACAGGCCTTGCACTTCATGCAGGGATAGAAGCCAGAAACAGTACTCTTTCTCTTCCTCTTTTTATCATAGTGGCTACTCACCAGGAAGTCTTTAAAGGAATTTCCCTTCCTATAGGTGACAAGGGGATAATCAGATACAGATTTGCCGATTACAGGGTCTGCTTTCAGAATCCTCCAGTTCTTCCTTAATATATTAAAAATTTCTGGGGATTTATCTGAAAAATCCGTAATTAATCGGATCTTTGAATCTGTGGATTTGACCGTATCACTTAGTAGGTCACTCCTCTCTATTTGGTCGCTTTTCATTTCAGCTCTATCTAGGATCCCTTGCCCATAGCCTCTCTGTGTGAATCTCTCTCTTGCCTGTTCCTTTGCTGCCTCGAACTCCTGTTTAGTGGAGCAGTTGCGTTTCAAACGCAAGAACTCCCCAAGGGGAATGTTATTAATGACACTGCGCGGATGATAGCTCTGTGAGTGTAATATAGAATTACCCGCAGTGGGTTTTCTATATACCGCTGTTTGAATAGATTCATTCTCCACATGGACCCGAAGGTAAAGGTAGAAGACCTCACTCTTACTGATATTACTGGTGAATTTCAAATTTAGACTGTTCTTGTTCAAGTCAGCAATATATTTCTCTGCTTCCGACTGTGGACCACGCCACACCAAAAAAAGATCATCGATGTAGCGGGTCCACAGAACGATGCTATTCATCCACTTCTCATTCTCCCCCGCCCAGGCCACGTGCTTCTCCCACCACCCCACGAATAAATTCGCGTAGCTGGGGGCGAAGCACGTGCCCATCGCGGTCCCCTGCAGTTGTAGATACAATTTACCTGCGAACAAAAAAATATTGTTACGTAAGCAGAAGTCCGTAAATTCTATCAGCATATTGTTGTGGCTTCGAAATTTGATCGGTCTATTGTCCAAAAAACTCCTCATTGCCAGCAAACCATCCTCATGCCTAATGGAAGTATACAGGCTGGCAATGTCCAATGTTATCAAGACCATGTCCTCTTCCCATTTGACATCCTGTATAATCCTTAAAAAGTCTTTCGTATCTTTCAGATACGAGCTAAGATCTTTTACAAATGGGGCAATGAAAGTGTCAATGTAACTAGAGGTTTTTTCTAGCAAACTCTCTTTCGCAGACACTATCGGTCTACCAGGAGGCCATATCCTACTCTTGTGAACCTTCGGTAGGTGATAAAATGTTGCAATCTGTGGATGTTCACATTTTAGATTTTCCCAGTCCTTTAAATCCAAGATTCCTTCATCTTTCCATTTCCCAATCATATCATGGAAGGTCTTGATACTCTCAGTATATTTCTCTCTTTTGATCTCAATGTAATGCTCTTTCTTATTCAATTGGGAGAGTGCCTCATCCTCATATTGGTTGCGATTCAAAATAACAATGTTCCCACCTTTATCACTAGGTTTAAAAATGATGTTGTCATCTTCTCTTAAATTTTGAATGGTGGCCCAATCCTCCTTGCTTAAGTTCCTCCTTCTCCAATTGAATGGCTCAGACTGTAGACCTTTGAGTTCTTCAATAACTATTTCTTGGAACGTATCTATTCCATCATGGGGTGTTCTAGGATTGATCTTGGATTTGATCGTCATCTCACTCTTACAACCCTGTTGAATTATTCCACATTCTTGCAATGTTTGTGTGGGTTGTACCTCCCAATCCTGGGAATGACTAGTTTCAATCAGAGTTTGAGCCACAGCTAAGGCTTGTAGATCTTTGCCGGTTATTGTTGCTAGTGGGTCACTATCACCAACTGCACCTGCTGCATACCTGGTGTCAGCCTTGGGGTTCAAAGTATGTATTTTCTGTAACTTCATCTTCCTGATAAACCTAAATAAGTCAATCCGTGTCTGAGTATAATCATACATTGGGGTAGGGCAAAAAGATAATCCCAATTGCAGTAAATCCTCCTCCTTTGGTGTTAATCTGCGATCTGACAGGTTAATGATGGTATTAGTTTTCGGAAGCATCGAGTTCATTTCCAATTCTTGCCTCGGGCACTCCTTGTCACTACGGGGGTAGATCTGCCTTGTACCCCCCCGCTTACCCCTCCTCGTTTTCCTTTTGGGGTTCTTGGTGGGTGAGTGGTGGCCGCGGGTCGTTGCCTGAGCCCCCTTATAACTTCGTACTCCTCGAAAAAAGGATCAGCCTCTGGGGTTGCTCCAGTCGTTGCAGGAGGATCGTCACCTCCTTCTGCACCCTTTGTCGTCTCGTCGCCTGAAACTTCAGATTCCTCAGTACTTACTGGGGTTCTGTTCCTCGATCTCTCTTGTTGGAGCGTTTTTCTAGGGGCATCATATTTTCGCGCGAATGTCAAGATTCTCCCAATTGAGTAAAAAAAATATATATATATATATATATATATATATATATATATATATATATATATATATATATATATATATATATATATATATATATATATATAGTCACTTTCTTACACTGATTTACATTACTTGAGCAAAGATTCTCAGTGGCAGGTACTTTAAAAACAGTGATACTTTTCAAGATACAGTGTGTACTGGTTTTGTAGGAGCATACAAATTACTTTGCAGTCAAGCAAATGGATTGTAAACTTCAGAATACAGATAATTACTTAAGACTACTTTTTCAGTTACTTTTCTACTTTTGCACAAAAAACAATTCCACACAGTTTGAACATTGTAGGACATTCCCGAACAAGTTACTTACTTTCGGTAAGGATATATCTGTAAGTTAAATACTAGTAATAGATTACTTACCTTAGAATTACACCCAGGCGTCAGACTGGGTCCGGGGAATTTTTCTGTAGCAGTACCGCAGCGTGTCGGTAGGTGGTGTTGGTCGACTCCATCTCAGTAGTCAGTGTCGTGATCGCCGGACGACTTTGCGGTGCCTACTTAGGCCCCCCTGCACGCTTAAGTCAGTTCTGACATGAATTTCCATACCAGAAGCGCAGAGACATGCAAGAGACTGGCCACTGGTGCACAAAACTAGGGACCAGAAAAGGAGTCTTCCTACACTAGAAATCACTTTGCAGAATGGGGCGGATGGGTGGGGCAGTAAGAAATCTATAAATAATATAAGTCTCTTACAGATATATTGGTACCAAAGGTAAGTAACGAATAGTTGCTTACCTGTCGGTGTAGTTTTGCAGCTTGAAGATCTTTCTGGATTCACTATGCTGTGCATTATTCCGCGGTCTAGTGGTTGGGTCCGGAATCGTAGTCTTTTGGGGGTTTTTTTGTTTTTGTTTTTCGTAGCCCAGGTGGGCGTCGACGTCCCACCTTTTGGTGTCCTTCCTGTGACGTCGGCATGCTTCTTGCGGAAGCTCCCACCCTTGGGCGCCATCTTCGGATTCTTTTTTCTTTTTCCGTTTGTGTTCTGTTTCCGAATTGTATGGCAATGTTTCGATCTTCTCTTTTACCGCTCTTTCCCTTAAAGTCCCATTAAAGTCCTTTTTTTGTTGTTTACCACCTCTTTTCTCCAGCCTCATCTTTCTGGCGGAGGTGGGTGGGTTCGCTAGTGAATCCAGAAAGAGCTTCAAGCTGCAAAACTACACCGACAAGTGAGAAACTATTCGTTTTGCAGCGTGAATCTTTCTGGATTCACTATGCTGTGCATAGACTTTGTAGCGGTTTGTTGTTATTGGTGCGGCTGGGTGGAAGATGAGCTTGGGTTCTTGAATATGTGCTGAAGCACCTTCTGTCCCACTTGTGCTTCCTTGTTCATTTGTATATCCACACAGTAGTGTTTTGTAAACGTGTGCACAGAAGCCGATGTTGCCGCCAGGCATATGTCCTGAATGGGAGTGTTTGCCAAGAAGGCTATTGCAGCTCCCTTTTTCCTTGTTGAATGGGCCGTGGCCCCTCTGTTAGTTCTTGCCCAGCTTGTTTGTGGCGGAATTGTATTGCTTGCGCGATCTGACGTGCAATTGTCCCTTTAATAACAGCTTTCCCCATGAAACTTTCATCAAATAACACAAAAAACTGTTTTGTTTTTCTGTGATCTTTAGTTCTCTCTATGTAATGCATGACTGCACGTCTCGCGTCCAGAGTGTGCAGTGCCCTTTCAGCTTTTGTTGTTGGTTTCTGGAAGAAACTTGGTATTTGAATTGCCTGGTTGATGTGGAAGTTGACACCACCTTTGGCATAAAGTGTGGGTCCGTTCTCATCACCACCCTATCGTTGTGAATTTGTATGTAGGGTTCCTGTAGCGTTAACGCCTGTAGCTCGCTTACTCTGCGCAGCGAGGTGATTGCCACTAGGAATGCTGTTTTTAACGTTAGCATCTGTAGTGAGGCTTTATGCATTGGTTCAAAGGGTGTCTTCATGAGTTCTGTCAGTACTATACTGAGGTTCCATGCAGGTGCTGGTGACCTTTTAGGCAGTGCAATCCTTTTTGCACCTTCCAAGAATCTTTTTACAATCATAGAAGTGAAGAAGCCTTTGCCTGATTCTCCTCTAGTGTAAGCGACAATGGCTGCTAGGTGTACCCTTAGCGATGATAATCTCCGGTTAGTCTAGAGAAGGTGCGTGAGGTACTTAAGCACTGTAGAGTCTCTTGTCATTTTGTTGTGCAGTCCCTCCTTTCTGCACCATAGTGTGAACCTCTTCCATTTGGCCACGTAGCACTTACGTGTGCTTGTTCTTCTTGCCTCTCGAAGTACCCTCAGGGTGCTCTCAGGTAGCTTTAGGTGTGTGAACTCTATGTCCTCAGGAGCCAGGCTGCTAGGCTGAGACTTTCTGGCTCTGGATGCAACACCTCTCCGTTTTGCATGGAGAGTAGGTCTTTCCTTCTCCCAAATTTGTGTTGTGCACTCTGTGTCATTTCCATAATCTGCGAGTACCATGTCTGCCTGGCCCACTGGGGTGCGACCAGTATCAGAGTCATGTTGCTTGTCCTGCTATTGCTGAGTACCTTGTGTATCAGGGGAATCGGCGGAAAGGCGTAGGCAAATGTCTTTGACCAGCTTATCCATAGGGCATTCCCCAGGGACCCTTCCCCTGGTTGCCTCGATGCGAAGTGTTGGCATTTTGCATTCTGGTGTGTTGCAAACAGGTCTATTGACGGGGTTCCCCACCTCTTGAACAGTTTCTTTGTGTCTTGTGCATTTAGCTCCCATTCGTGTGAGGACGATGTCTGTCTGCTGAGCCAGTCCGCTTCCACGTTGTCCTTTCCTGGCAAGATGTATCGCCAGTAGATCTATTTTCAGTGGTATTGCCCATTTCCGTATTTCCTGCTCTAGTTCTGACAGCAGGGCTGATTGTGTTCCTCCCTGTTTGTTTATGTAGAACTTCGCTGTTGTGTTGTCCGTCAGGATCAACACTGTTTGATTGTACAACTTCGTCTGGAAAGCTTTCATAGCTAGGAGAACGGTCTTTAGTTCTAGGTAATTGATGTGTTTGACCGCATCCGCTTGTGTCCACAGGCCCCTCACTCAGAGTTTTTCCATGTGTGCTCCCCATCCCTTTTGGGAAGCGTCTGTGGTAATGGTCACTGTTGGTGTTGGTGGTGTTAGAAGCTTCCCCTTTGTTTGTTTCCTTTGTTCCACCATGATATCTCCTCGTGCACTGCGTGCGTTACAACCACTAGGTCCTCCCAACACCCTGTCGCTTGTGACCATTGGTCCTGCAGCCACTCCTGGAGTGGTCTCATGTGTAGTCGTACATTTGGTACTTTGTGGATGCATGAGGCCATCATGCCCATCATTTTGCTCACTGTCCTCACTGTCAGAGGTTGCCCCTTCTGGTAGAGGCGCGCCTCCAACAGCGCCATCGTTCTCTTCTCGCTGGGGAACACCTTCCCCTGCACTGTGTTGATTTTTGCCCCCAGAAATATCTTGACCTGTTCTGGGTTTATCAAGTTTTTCTTCCAGTGGATGGAGAAACCCAGGGCCATTTGTGTGTCTGTCACTATTTGAGCGTGCTGCTTGCACGTGTTGTATGACTTTGCCTTTATTAGCCAGTCGTCTAGGTAAGGGTATACGTGTATCCCTTTCCTCAAGTGCGCTGCGACTGCTGCCAGACACTTTGTGAATACCCTCGGTGCTGATTTTAGTCCGAAGGCCAATGCTGTGAATTGGTAGTGATTTTATTGCAAATCGCAGCAGATGTTTGTGCCGTCTGTTTATTTGGATGTGCAGGTAGGCATCTTTGAGGTCTATGGTGACCATGAAGTCTCCTGTTTGAATCTGTGGAAGTACTTCTTGCAGGGATGTCATTTTGAATTTTTGTGTTTTTATGAATTTGTTGAGGAACCTTAGATCCAGGATGGGTCTCATTGTTTCGTCTACTTTTGGTACTAGAAGTACGTAGAGTACACCCCCTTGTTCCTTTCCATGAGAGGTACAGGCTCGATAGCCTCCTTTAGTAGCAGTTCCTCTGCCTCCCTCTGAAGAAGCTCTAGTTCCTTGTTTGCTAGTGCTCTTTTCTTTGGTTTTCTGCTTGGTGGTGTCTTTTCTAACTATGCAGTACCCGTAATGTATTGTGTTGATGATCCATTTGTCTGTGGTAATTTTCTTCCACTCCTGGAGAAAACTGTTTAATCTTCCTCCCACTGGTGTTACGTGCTCGTGGTTTTTCTGTGCGGGACACTCCTGTTCTTTGTTTTTGTGCTCCACCCTTGGAGTTTTTGGAAGGGTGTGCACTATCAATGTGGCCGAGTCACTTGGAGGTGGTTTGCTGTCCACCCCTCCTGTTTCCACCTCCACTCGCCCTCCCGCGAAAGGACTGGCCCCTATGTTGATATTGCCAGTGCTGTTTTTGCTGGCCTTGTTGCGTATGGGTGTCGCTTTGGTGGGAATGTTGGAAGGACTGATGCGACGTTCCCGGCTGGTTCCCCCCTCTCCCGTGTGGTCTCCGTGACGGGGTCCCTCTTTGCTCCCCTGAATTGCAAGGCCCCCATGGATCTTGCGTGTCGTTATCCTTTTGAAGCTGTGATAGCTTGTCGTCCACTGGTGCTCCGAACAGCGTCTCACCGTTGAACGGAGTGTTCAGGATGTTGTGTTGCACTTCTGGTTTAAAGCCTGATATTCTGAGCTAGGCTGGTCTTCTTTCTGTGATGCCCAGCATCATAAGCCTGCTGGCAGTGTCTGCACCATCCAGTGCTGTTTTTAGGCAAGAGTTTACCAAGTTCTTCCCCTCCTCTACCAGGTGCGAAGCCCTTTGTTGGTATTCCTGAGGGAGGTGTTTCACCAACTGTCCCAGTTCTTCCATGATTTGGTAATGGTGTCTGTTGAGCAGTGCGTTGGAATTAGCCATGCGCCAGTGCATAGCGGCATTCCTTTCGATTTTTCTTCCTGTTAGGTCCATCCTTCTGCTCTCTGTCTGGCGGTGGACCTAAAGTAGTTGTGACATTGGCCCTTTTCCTTGCTGTTGCAGTGATGGAGTCAGCAGTGACCGTCCCCTGTATGTAGGGTGGGTCCTTTGAGGAGTGCTTGTATTTGTTCTCCGTCCTTGGCGTGACGGGTTTACAAGTAGCAGGCTCCTTGAATGCCTCTCTTCCTTGTCCTTTGATGCTTTCAAGCATTGGCAGGTACTGGCTCCTACTGTGCATTGGGAGTAGTGTTTCTACTAGGAAATCCCCTTTCGGCACCTCCTCCTCGAGTTTGACTCTGAACGCTGTTGCTGCGTTCTTGATTCATTCATTGTAAAGTCCAATGTAGTCAGGCGGCGAGGGCCTCGCTGGATATGTGTCCACTCCCTCTTCTGGACTCTCAGCTTCGATGTCCTGCCACTCTACCTCTTGTGTATCCGAGTACGTCGATTCTTGGTACACCCTCTGGTCGTCATCTGCCTCCTCTTTGTAATAGGGGTATCATCTTCCTGATATTCCAGATCTTCCAAGCTCTCCGGCGCTGCTTCGACCTCTAATTCTTCCTCATCTTCCTCGAGCAACTGTACTTCCGGTGACTTGGGCCTCGACGGAATAGTGTAAGATTTCATTTTTTCGTCGAAATCTTTCTTTCGCTGCAGGATGTTCTCCATCTCTGCCGCGAGTCTCCTCTTCTTTCTTTCCATCTCCGCCGCCTGGCCGGCGTCGAGTGGTTGTGCCGCTCTCTATGCCGTGCAAGATGGCGTCGAGATGGGTTTCGGCGGCGAGACTGGTTTCGGCGGCGAGACTGTTTTTGGCGTCGAGACTGGCCTTGCGTCTTTCGTCGTCGACTTCGAAGTGGTTTTCGGAGTCAAGGACTCCTTTTCTTGGACGCTTTTCGACGACTTTGGCTGGTCGCCGTTGTGAGAAGTTGGCCTGATATATAGTGCTCACTATCCTGTTGCTGATGCTCAGAGAGGCTGTCAGAAAAGACTACACCATCTACTGACCCATCATCAGGGTTCTGAGTGAGCAGGTCTGGGAGAGGGTCACTCTCTTCCTCCTGTCCCTCATCTGTGGCCATGAGCAAGCCCATGTCCTCCCTGTCAACAAATGCTTTGAGCCTATTCACATGAAGTACTCTGTGAGGGCTCCTGGGAGTTCCCATGTCCACCAAATAGGTGACTTCTCCCTTTTGTTCAATGATGATGTGGGGTCCAGACCATTTGTCTTGGAGAGCTGCTGGGGCCACTGGCTCCAACACCCACACCTTCTGTCCTGCATGGTATACAGTTAGGACAGCCTTTTGGTCATGCCAAGCTTTTTGAAGTTCTTGGCTGGCCTCAAGGTTTTTGGATGCCTTCTCCATGTACTCTGCCATCCTGGAGCGGAGACCAAGTACATAGTCCACTATGTCAAGCTTAGGCTTTTTGAGAGGTAACTCCCATCCTTCCTTCACAAGACATAGGGGTCCTCTTACAGAATGTCCAAACAAAAGCTCAAAAGGGCTGTAACCAACCCCCTTCTGTGGGACCTCTCTGTAAGCAAACAGAAGGCAGGGTAAAAGGATGTCCCATCTTCGCCTAAGCTTTTCTGGTAACCCTTTTATCATCCCTTTGAGGGTCTTGTTGAATCTCTCAACAAGCCCATTGCATTGTGGGTGATAGGGTGTGGTGAATTTGTAATTGACACCACATTCCTTCCACATAGCAGTCAAGTATCCTGACAAAGTTTGCAACTCTGTCAGAAATCACCTCCTTAGGGAACCCCACTTTGGAGAAAACTCCAACCAGGGCCCTTGCCACAACAGGAGCTGTAGTGGTTCGAAGGGGAATAGCTTCTGGATACCTGGTGGCATGATCCACTACCACCAGTATAAACCTGTGCCCAGATGCTGTTGGGGGTCCATTGGTCCAACAATGTCAATCCCCACTCGTTCAAAGGGAACCCCCACCACAGGTAGTGGTATAAGGGGGGCCTTTGTTGTGCCACCTGATTTGCCACTGGCTTGGCAGGTGATACATGAACGACAAAAGTTCTTAGTGTCCTCAGACATATGAGGCAAGTGAAAGTGTGGGGCAAGCCTGTCCCAAGTCTTATTCTGGCCTAAGTGACCTGCAAGGGGAATTTCATGGGCCAAGGTGAGAAGGAAACCTCTCAGAGTCAAGGGGATGACCAGCCTCCTGGTAGCACCAGGCTTAGGGTCTCTTGCCTCAGAGTAAAGGAGTCCATCGTCCCAGTACACTTTATGGGCACCTGTGGCATTCCCTGCAGCCTCAGCAGCAGCCTGCTGTCTGAGGGGTTCAAGAGAGGAACAGTCTAACTGTGCCTGCCTCAAGTCTGCCCTGGAAGGGCCCCCTGTCCCAAGAAACTCAACCTGTTCAGGCTCAAGCTCTTCTAGGACAGTTCCTTCTGGGGTCTTGGGGTCAGTCTCCTGAGAGAGCTGATCCTGTTCCTGAGGCAGGAGGGAAGAGCCAATCTTACCCCTACTGCTCTTTCTCTTGGGTAGTGTCTGGTCCATTGTTCCAGGATCCAGCACTAGTTCAGCTGGGCATTTCTTGGCCTGTGACCTAGTCACAGCAAGGACATGTGCTGACAAACCAAACATTTCCACATGAGTCCTATACTCCCCATCTGACCATAAGGAGGATTCCAAATCATTGCCCAAAAGACAGTCCACAGGGAGGTCTGAACTAACAACAACCCTTTTGAGGCCATTTACCCCTCCCCAGGAGAAGTTAAGTGCCATACTATGGGAGGTAGTGGCATTGCTAGCATTGGTCACCAGGTAGTCTGCTCCCAGTATTACCTGGTCAGGGTCCACAAAGTTAGGTGTCACCATGGTGACACAAGTGTCCCTGTAGGCCTGAGCCATTTTTCCATTAATCAAAGGCGTCTGCCTGTACTTGCCCAGAGTACTGGGACTTATTGTAGGGGTCATATTCATGTCCCCAGTACAAACAAGAACAGCCTGAGTAGGTGTTCTGACTACGTCAGAGCCCGCCTCAGTTTCCAGGGTTAACCCCACTATAGCCTTGGGAGGATTACTACCACCACTAACTGTACTAGGGGGTGCAGGTGCCTTAGGGGCAGTAGTGGTAGGAGTTGGGCCTTTCTTGGTGCACTCACTAAACCAGTGAGTATTACTTTTGCAGTACTGGCACCATGGTTTCTTCTGACCATTCTTCTTCTTTTGGGAATTCTGGGAATTCTGGGTCCCACCCTCTTTAGATTGTTGGGGCCCTGTTGAAGACTTCTGTTCATTTTGCTTATTCTCATTACCCTTGGGACCGGCTTTCTTCTGGCCACCACCCTGGTTCTGGTTCTGCTGCTTGACCCTTGTCCTGACCCATCTGTCTGCCTTCTTTCCCAATTCTTGGGGAGAGGTCAGATCTGAGTCAATAAGGTGCTGATGCAACAACTGATTCTGACAATTACTTAAGATTTGTTGTCTCATAATTAGATTATACAATCCTGTGTAATCAGTAACTTTACTTCCCAGTAACCAGCCTTCAAAAGCCTTAGTGGCACAATCTACAAAGTCAGTCCAATCTTGAGACTGAATTTTCTGGGTGTCTCTGAACAGCAACCTGTACTGCTCAGTGGTTAAGCCAAACCCATCAATCAGTGTATTCTTCAAGACTTGGTAATTGGTAGCATCCTCGGCTCTAGTAGTGAGGAGCTTATCTCTACCTTTGCCTTCAAAGGAGAGCCACAAAATAGCTGCCCACTGACTCTGGGGGATGCACTGGACAGTGCAGGCCCTCTCCAAAGCAGTTATCCACTTGTGGATGTCATCCCCTTGTTTAAAGGGGGGCACTATTTTACTCAGGTGTCTAGTGTCAAAACTCCTGTCTTTATCCTTAGGGATATTGCTGCCACCAGTGGGGACTACCCCACTTAACTGTTGCTCTCTAGCAAAGGCAAGCTTCTCCTTGGCAAGGGCAAGTTCTTCCCTCTGAATCCTTAGATTAGCCTGCTTCATCCTTGCTTCATGTTCTCTTCTCTGAGGGGAAGTCAGTCTCCTCTGGGGAGAGATCATTCTCCTCTGAGCAGAGGCATGAGAGTGCACAGAGATGTTGGAGTCCCTAGAATGAGATCTATCTCTTCTAACTCCAAAGTTAGGCCTGCTTAGGGTCAGTACTGGGGGTCCCCCAGATCCTTCCCTATGTAGGTCTAAGTTGGCCCTAGTAAGCCTGACTAGCTCAGGACCATTGTCTGCCTCATCCCCAGAAATAACCTCTTCATCCTCCTCCTCCTCCTTCTCTACTTCCTCAGTTTCAGTGAGGCCAGGATCTCCAGGGGTACCTTCTAAGGGGGGCATGCTCCCATCTGTAGGAGTAGCTTTTCTAGCATCATAAGTCTCTAAGAGACCCAACAGAAAAGGAGTGGTAGGGTTAGAACCCTGTTTTAGTTTCCTGGAGGTACACAATTGTCTTATCTCCTGGAAGCTAAGGCCTGCATATCTGGAAGTGACCTGTGGAGGGTCAACAGCCACAAGGGGAGTCTCTGAAGACTCTCCATGGGTAGACATGCTTCTAGTGTGGTGTAAGTGATGCACCTACCTACACTATGGGTTTACCTACTGATCCCTTGCTAAGAGTTGTAGTCAAGGTGTGCTAAGCCTTGTTACACTACAACAGCTGGTTCAGTAGAACTCAGAGTATTCTAAGTTAAGTTATATGTACCTGGGTACTTATGTGATCTTTCAATTGATATTCTTAGGATACGTGCAAGGTAAAAGAACAGCAAGCTCAAATCCCAACCGCTGCACACCAATGTGAGAAGTTGGCCTGATATATAGTGCTCAATATTCTAGTGATCACTTTGTATCATACCAAACAACCCTTATTGATGATTGGTTGTAAGTCAACCTTTCAGACCAGCTATCCTAGTAGCATGGACATGAGCAGTCTTCGGGCTAAACTCTAGAGGGCGTGTTAAGCCAGCTGTTTTACCATCACATATACCCCTTGAACAACAAGTGAAAGGACACCACACAAATTGTTATAAAAATATAGGATATTTATTAATAACAGTTCTACCCTGAACTCTTTATGAGTCAGGGAGCTAAGCACAATACAAAACTCTTACGAAAATACTTAAAGTTGCACAATTTACACAAATGCCCGAGGGGCACGAAAAACCATATACTACAAAAGTGGAATGCGAAATACTAGCAGGTAAGTAACAAGATCCAGAGGCTTCAGGATCGCTAGGACTACACTACTGAACCCTAAGGTTAGGAGCAGGAGGCCTAGGGAGATCGGGTGCAGAGTGTGCACTCTCACGCGGGATGCAGGACAAAGTCTATGGATGCTAGATTTCGTAAAGTTAGTGTTATCGGACGAATCCGACTAGTTAGGCTGAAAACGAAAAAGGATCTGGACACTTAGATAGTGAACCTACGTTGGAGCACCGAAATGCTCGAGTTACCTAGCCCAGGGGCTGCGGCTGCATAGGGTTCAAAAGACGTCGGGAATCCTCGTTACAGTCTATGGAGTCTGAAAGAAGAAGTTGCTGGCAGGCGACCAGTGATGAAGTTCGATGGGATCCAAGCCTGGATCGGAGTTGAAGATGACCTGAAAGCAGAGGGGACTCAGTTCTTGATCACTAGCCAGTGATCAGATGGGCACCAGGATGGCACCGGATGAAGTCACCTCGACCAGGTGAGTGGGCGACGCTTGGCTCTGCAGTCTCTCGGACCAGGAGGCGTTGTCGGCGACCAGGATGGAGGGGCGAGCTTGTCCCACGAGGGTGTCTGCTGTCGGCGCTGCTGAAACCAGGATTGGAGCAACAAGCCTTGGCAAAGGCAAGCCCACGCGGTGGACTCAAGATGGCGTCTGGAGTGGACCAGGAGGGTCCAGGGTGCTCCTCTGTTGGAGGGGAGCAAGGGCCAGTCTGGAGCAACCAGACCAGCGATGAAAGTGTCGTGGTTCGTCGTCAGGAGGGCTACAAGCCAGCAGGCAAGTGGCCGGACAACGCGCTGAGCAGCAAGGAGCAGAAGGGCCCCACGCAGATCTCGTGGATGCTGGGGGGCTGGACTTCGGTGCTGGAGCTGCTCAGGGTTAGGGCTTCTCAAACCCCAGTGCACTTACTCGAGGGTCTCTCGGGGGTCGTGCTGGAGAAGCGTCGTGCAGGTCTTGAAGATGGCCGGTCCCACTGGTCTCGTCGCACCCACGAATCTCAGCTGTGCTGGATGATGTAGGTAGAGGTCAGAGATGGCAGGGAATCCGGGTCTCGTCGAGCTGGGCAGTCTGGATCCAGAGGATGGACTTACAGCAAACCGCAAGAGCTTCGGTGTGGTGCCTGCTGGTGCAGGGTGGCTACTCCTTAGCCACAAGGGAGAGTCTTCAGAAGAGTCAAGAGTTCCTTTCGTGGAAAGTAGCTTCAAGATTCAGAATTATCTAATTTGGGAAGGGGGCCTGCTCCTATCTTTATACTAAGAAAAGGGGCTGGCACGCGACTAAGTCCTGCCCTATGGGTGGGACTAGGAGGGGGGTGGTTACACCCCTCTCCTTTGTCCGGTCTCTCCCCAGCTCAGGGGCTGGGGTGCCCCAGGAACTGGTTTGAGCCGGCAAAAGCACAGTGAGCACCGGGGTGCCACTTGCAGTCACCTTCCTTTCAGCCCTGCCTACCTGGAATACACAAAATCCTGTCTGGGATGGTGCTGGCACCGCCCCTGACAGGAAACCCTTTGTCCATGCCTCCGTTGCTGGAAGGACTCCCAGCAGCAGGAGGGCAGACTTATATCTCGGTGGCAGCATCCATTTTGTGGAGCTGAGGCTATGTCTGACTTTAACCGGGGTTCACAGTTACATACATGTCGTGTCCCTCTAGAAGGGTGGAATGCTAACCCCGTCGCCAGAATTGGCGAGGGGTTAGTATTCCAATTCGTATGACACCTTACTCGACATGTTTTGATAAAACGATACCAGAGTTGGCATATAACCGCGAGGATTATAATGCACTTAAGAGTATATGGTATGCGATATCATGGAAACGGCTACGGGATGGATCCCGAAAGCCGCAGACAGGCTCAGCTCATGCCAGAGCACTATCTCACACGATTCCAAGCACTCTGCCTTCAGGATTGTTAAGGCCTGCCATAGGAGTGACTGATAGGAGATCTGTGTGTCCATTTTAGGGTTAGATATAGGAATACTATATCTAAAGCAAAGGGTGATTACACCACCTTGCCCCAGCTGTCAAGCAGCCAGTTGTGTCAGATTTGGATGGCCAGCCAGGGGTGGCATAATACATGCTGCAGCCCCTGGTAGGTCCTGGGTACACCTATGCCCTGGGTACCTAAGGTACACTGTACAGGGACTGACAAGGTGACTCAGTATCCAATTAGATATGTACCTAAGGTACATGGAATCCATTTTACAGAGAGAGCAGTAGGCCTGGGGTCCTGAATAGCAGGGCCCCAGGTCAACTAAGTCAGAAAACCAGCAAAACACCAGGCAAAAAGTTGGGGGCAACCATAGTCAGGGATCTACCTTCCTACACTCTACATCTGAGACGCGCTGCTCCGTCTCCTAGATTTGCGTCTCATGTCCTTCTATTGTCCGTACGATAGCGTCAATCTGCGTTGATACCGGGTCCATCTTATATGCCATGGTCGTGAAGCCTTGTCAAACTTCATTGAGAAGTGACTTGAGGTCATCACTTGGCGCTTGTTGATAATCTTGCTGAGGGGCCTCCGTCCCAGCATCCACCTCTGCGTGTTGCTGTTTAGTGGGTTTTTTAGCATCAAAATCACCACCCCCTACACTCCCGCCGCACCTAGCTCCCCCTCTAGCTGTGACCTCCCCCCCCACTCCCTGCTCCCCCCTCCTGGCCCCCACCCCTCCCTCAACATCTCCCCCCCTACTCTCTGCACTCAAACGCCTGTCATACACCCCTCCCTCAACATCTCCCCCCCTACTCTCTGCACTCAAACAACGCCTGTCATACACCCCTCCCTCAACATCTCCCCCCCCACTCCCTGCTCTCCTAGCCTTCACTCCTCCCTCAACAGCGCACCCCCCATTCTCGGCGTTCAACCCATTCCAGACATACACCCCTCCCTCAACATCTTCCCCCCCCACCACTCCCGCCACTCCTAGCCTTCACTCCTCCATCAATAGCGCCCCTCCTATTCTCGGCACTCAATCCATTCCAGACCTACACCCCACCCTCAACAACTCCCCCCCAACCCCTGAACCCCCGCCACTCCAAGCCTCCACTCTTCCCTCAACAGTTCACTCCCCACCCTTAGCTCCCCCTCCACTCCTGGTCCCCACTCCCCCCTCAACATCTCCCCCCCCACACACTCCCCATTACTACACCTGCCCCCCCGCAACGACCAGTCTCCACTCGTCCCGCATTTGCCTCACCCCTCCTGTCACTGATTACCCTTCCAATAACTCTAACCCCATTCCCAACGGCACGCTGGACACAATCATGACCACCCTCCTCCAAGTGAAAGAAGAGCTCCACTTGCTCAAGGAGTTACTCCTCACGCACACCGACCACCCCCCCATCACCACCACTTCTCAACGAATCTTCAACCCCCCCCCCCCCCACATCCTAGGCACCCCTTACATGGGACTTCTATCCCCTCTCGCAATACCTCCAACAGGCCTAAGCGCACTTTCAAGACACATCCTAATCGCTCCTTACATTGGACCTCTATCCCCTCTCGCAATACCGCCAACCGCCCCCAGCGCGCAATCAAGACTCTCTCGGACTGCGACATACACACCCTACTCAGCACATATGTCCCGGCAACCCAAAACAGCTTAAACAACACGCACATGTCCATTTCTACGATTCTCTCCAACCCTAGTAGGCACCCCACGCATAGCAACAGAGGCTCTGTTCCCAACAACCTCACTAAAGTCCCTCTCACTACGGAACCCTCCACCTCCCCTTGCACCCCCAGTCTCAAATGCACACTTCTCAACTGTAGATCGGCCCGAAAACACTCGACGGAGGTCGCTGACCTCATCTTGTCTAGGAACCTTGACCTGGCCATACTAACTGAAACATGGTTAACTGAATCCTCCAATCCTATCATGGATATCCTAGTCCCCCCCCCCCCCCAACTACTGCATCACTAGACTTGACAGGCCCAACAAGACAGGTGGCGGAATCGCCTGCATTTACAAGAGCAACCTCTCTATTAATAAAGTCACCGCTCCTTCTCTTACCTCCTGTGAATAACTTCTGCCTTGAGGTCACCAGTGAGAACAAACCTGTATGTTCACTACACATCATGTACCACCCCCCGGGGGACAACCTCGTCTTCTCCCAACAACTCATGGACACAATATCGAGCAACGCAGGACGGCTAAACACACAAATTTACCTTGGTGACTACAATCTCCATTGGAATGATTGCAGTGACGCAGTAGTTAATAGCCTCAAAAGTTTCCTTACCGCTTCTGACCTCACTCAAATTTGCAACACCCCGACACACGACAAAGGCTCTATCCTCGACCTGGTCATTTCCAAAGAAGGCACCACTCAACTCGACTCAATCCAACCTTGTGACTGGTCAGACCACCATATTATCACATTCCTCATCAAGGAAAAAGTAAAACTCATCCCGGTGCAATACGCCATGCCCAAAGTCTGGAAAAGAGACATGAGGAAACTCAATCCAAACTCTCTACCCCCAAACAGCTGCAATCTCCTACTCCCCCCTACCGATGCTACTGACGTTCAGGACCTAACTGGCCACTATCTCAACTCCATGGCCAAAATAATCAATGAGGCCGCTCCAATGCAACTGAAAAGAGTATCCACTAAGATATCCAACCCCTGGTACAACGGGAGTCTCAACGAAGAGAGACGGGCTATGCGAATGGCAGAGCGTACCTGGAGATCAGTTCCCTCGACATTGCATCTCAAAACTCTGAGGAAAAAGAGAAATGCATACTTCAGGAAAATAAAACGCTCTAAGTCAGAGTTCTTCAGAATCCAGCTAGACCAAGCAAAAAACCGTCCAAGTAAATTGTTCGAGCTAATCCGATCTCAATCTAAGGAACAACCCCCCGCTGTCGACATTATGAGCACTACTCCTTCCTGTGAAGAATTCTCAGCTTTCTTTAACAAAAAAACTGACAATATAAGGAGCGACCTCCTCAATGACGCAAGCCTTTACTCAATACCCAACTGCATAACACCCAATAAACTAAAAAACAATGCGACATGGTCATCCTTTGACACCTACTCTGAAGAAGAAATTGAAAGAATACTCAGCACCCTAAAACCATCCAATCACCTCACTGACCCTCTTCCTGCTAACGCCGTAAAAGACTTCATCCCCTTGCTACTCCCACTCTGGACTAAAATCATCAATAGCTCACTACAACAAGGAACCATCCCGGACTCCCTCAAAGTTGGACAAGTTACACCTTTACTGAAGAAACCAACAGCCGACCCCACTAATCTAAACAACTACCGTCCGATTACCAACATTCCCACTCTCGCCAAACTTTTAGAAAAATGCGTCCAACTACAAATGACAAAGCACATAGAACAGTTTGATCTCCTCAACCCACACCAATCAGGCTTCCGAGCAGGGCACAGTACTGAAACTGCTATGACTCACATAATTGACGACGCCATCCAAATCTTAGATCAAAATAATACCTGCCTCCTCATCTATCTTGATCTCTCTTCAGCATTCGACACAGTGAAACATGAGAACTTACTCGAACTCCTAAAGACAAGAATGGGCTTCTCTGGGACTGTGCTTCGTTGGTTCACTTCCTTTCTACACAACAGGTCTCAAAAATTCAAGAGCAAAAACTTGATGTCTTCCCCAGTACCGGTATCGTTAGGTGTCCCTCAAGGATCCTGCCTATCCCCTACTTTGTTCAACCTAGTTATGGAACCTCTCACCACCCTGTTACAAGCATCCAATGTACACTTTCACATGTACGCCGATGACACTCAAATATATCTCAAGTTACAATCCCCCAAAGACATCCTGAGTCTGAATTCAACGATCAGAAGCACCCAATCTTGGCTGGCCGATAACCACCTCAAACTCAATGCTATGAAGACTGAGTTCCTCCTAATCTCACCTCCCACGAAAATATCTTCGGCACAAACATGGCTTAAGCACCTAACAGCACTCAATGTCCAACCGACCATCGTGGACTCAGCAAAATCCCTAGGCATAACACTCGACACCAACCTCAACATGCAGCAGCATATCAGCAAGGCTACTAAGGGGGCGAACTTCCAAATAAATACCTTGAGGAAACTGAAACCCTTCCTCCCAGCAAAAGACTTCCAAACAGCAGTACAAGCTCTAGTCATCCCTCGCATAGACTACGGCAGCGTGGCCCTCTGCGGCCTCCCCCTAACGTCAACTGCACCCCTCAGAGCGTCACTAAATGCAGCTGCAAGACTCATCTCTGGATCAAAAAAGCATTCGCATATCTCCCCCGACTTCAAATCCTTGAACTGGCTGCCTCTTGAAGCCAGAATACAGCTGAAAATTGCCTGCATGACGCACAAGGCGATACACCTGAAATCACCCAGCTACCTCACTCATAAGTTGACAATTTCTGGTGGGTCCAGAACTACCAGGAGCACAAACAATCTTCTGCTGAAACCGCGAAGATTCCGGAAGGAAAAAACTTACAAACGCTCCTTCTCTGGAATGGCGCCCAGGATCTGGAACGCACTTCCCCCTGAAACGAGGCTCATCTCTTCCTCCCTTCTTTTTAAGAAAGAAGTCAAAAGTATCCTTATGGCTAAATACACTTGAACAATTCGTTTGATTTACATTGCGAACAGTATTACCAGTATTTTGTTATGATATTACCTATATATTCCTATGCACGTGTGTTTTGACTTATATTAGGCTAAAGTGCTTAGATCCTTGCTCCCTCATATCAGTTTTTTTTTTCTGTTTATTTTTTACAGCGTTTTGAGGGCCTACGCTCCAACTATGCCTTGCTACCTCATACCTGTACTATACGTACTATTTTTTATAATAATTATATTCTGTATTATTTTCAACGTTTTGATGGCCTACGCTCCAACTATGCCTTGCTACCTCATACCTGTACTATACGTAATAGGTTTGCTATGTACTTGAACTTGACGATCTACCTCCCTACTAAGCCCCCTTGTTACCCTACCCTCCACCTGCCTTTGTAAAGCGCTCTGTTATCTGCAAAGATCTTGTTCGCGCTATATAAAACTCTCAAAATAAATAAATAAATAAATAAATAAACGTGAGTCGCGGTTGGCGGTCATCCAATCTCCCCATCTTAGCCCCGAGTCCAGCGGCTGTTGCCAGTACAATTTTACTTCGCAACTCCCTTGTCAATACGTATTTTGTGGCTGTGCAGCCAATCCGTCAGCGTTCAGGTATGTCTAAAAGTTGCCCACTACTATCCAGTAGCGAGTTTGGCTGAACCACTTGGTTCCACAGAGATATGTGAGGCACACCTTCTGGTAGTGACAGAGTGCAGGTGCAGTCTGAGCAGGCCCCCACCCTAATGCTGCATCCGATGAATAGCTCTTGTCTCACTCCCCACCGATTCTAGTCTTGTTACCTCAGTTGATCAGTTAAGCACCACACCACTTCTGCTACTGTCCTCTATGCATGCAGAGGCAGTATCACGTCACAGGTATACACTTAAAATCTGCGGTCAGAATGGAATGCCCCTGCCGAACAGTTCAGTGTCATTCCCAGCCTCAAATATTAGCCACAGACTCCTCCGGTGCTCATCCCAGCGTCACTTTGACGGCAAAATCAGTGCAGTCGATTCCCGCCAGAGGGTCTGCGTATAGCACTGTCCCCTGTGCACCTCTGCTTGGGCCTCAAGCCTTCCGCTCTCCCCGCCGACACTTCTTATGACAATGGCAGCAGTTCCAATCCCAAGGCCTCATTCGCTGCATCACACATAGCGGTCGAGTACTCCCATCAATTTCACTTGCCCCTCTCATCCATTGCAAGCGGGAGCTCAGCGATGGTAAAGTGATGTCTCACGTGAGTAGGCCTCCGCTGCGACCGTGAAATGGCGGTGCCCCCTCAGCGCACTCACCTCTGCAGCCTGCTCTATCCCGGCAGATAGTGAGCGACCAATCAGTAGTCCCAGGCACTGGGGAGAAGTCACACCCACCTCCCGATCTGATTTTTTGGCAGTAGAGGGTGGCACCTCCAACGCCTCAAGCACGGGCACAGGCAAAGCAGAGATCGGCAATGTCCGCCTCTAAGATGGCCGCCCTGTGAGTTTGAGAGATGAGCCTCCCAGCTGCTAGTTCCCCGGGACCAGCACGCAGACAATGGAGCACAAGATATATTCTGCTTCACTCGTCGCTCTCACCGTTCAACTGCTGCGCAGCATATGTCAGAGGATCTCCCAGAGGCCAGCCACTAAGCGGGTCTGCAGGAAGTTCCCACACACTGGCCTAGCTGCCGCGTGGCGAGCCGGGACCTCTCGTTCTTGACCACACGTGACCTATCCTGGTCAGAGCCGGTCGCTCCACCCGCCGCGTGGCCCATCCTTATTGTGCCCGGTCTCCGTTTGCTGCTGCCGCTGCCCGTTCATATCTGCCTCACTGTTGTGCCCCTGATCTCGTTGTGCCAGTAATTGTACTTTTCCAGTAATTGTATTTCTCTCGTCCTCTGTTGTGCCCCTGATTGCTTTTGTGTGCCTCCACCGCCGTTTCTCTCCCGCTGCTCCACGCCGCTGCTCCACCCCGCTCCCCGCCGCTGCTCCCCCGCGGCCCCACCCCCTTTCCCTCCAGCATCACCGCACCGCTCCCCTCCCCACTCGCCACCCCGCTCCCGCCTCCCAGCTGCTCCTCCCTTGCTCCGCCCCCCCACTCTCAATTATGGCAGAGTCAGCGCAGCGGGTGCGCCGAAGGCGCGCCACAGGCAAGCCGGTCTGCGCCTGGACCTCGCCCAGCACCAGACCCCCTGGCCCCCGCAAATGCCATCCTACTCGCCAGACGTACGACGCTGCCACCCTCAACGCACTCAACACCGGCCGGATCTCCGGCTGCCACCGGGCCACCCCAGGACGCACCCACGGACCCTTCACCTGCCAATCCTGCAAGTTCTCCTGCATCTGGACCTGCACGGCACCCGCCAAGCCGAGCACCAGCAGCAACCACCTGAAGTGCATCCTGCTCAACACCCGCTCCGTCCACAGACACGCCGTGGAAGTATGGAACCTGCTCGGCACCACATCTCCAGACGTCGCCTTCCTCACGGAAACTTGGATGAACGCCTCCTCAGCGCCTGACATCGCCATCGCCATCCCGGACGGATACAAGATCACCCGAAGGGACCGCGTCAACCAGACATGAGGAGTGTAGGAGAGTAGGGTCTGCAATCCTATGATCACCCAGATTTTTGCTTTTTGCTGCACTGGTTTACGACTTTCCCTGGCTGTGGGCCTGCTAATCAGACCCACAGCCTAGCTGTTCTCTCTATCCAAATTGTACTCAGGTACTGAATTGGCACTGGGCCCTCTCCAAGTCCATGTACCCAGGGCTGAGGTGTACCCAGAAGTCTCCCAGGGGCTGAAGCATGTATTATGCCACCCCTGGGCTGACTAACTAAACTGACACAACTGGCTGCACGACAGCTGGGGCAAGGTGGTGTACTCACCCTTTGCTTTAGATATAGTATACCTATATCTAACCCTAAAATGGACACACAGATCTCCTATCAGTCACTCCTATGGCAGGCCTTAACAATCCTGAAGGCAGAGTGCTTGGAATCGTGTGAGATGGTGCTCTGGCATGAGCTGAGCCTGTCTGCGGCTTTCGGGATCCATCCCTTAGCCGTTTCCATGATATCGCATACCATATACTCTTAAGTGCATTATAATCCTCGCGGTTATATGCCAACTCTGGTATCGCTTTATCAAAACATGTCGAGTAAGGTGTCATACGAATTGGAATACTAACCCCTCGCCAATTCTGGCGACGGGGTTAGCATTCCACCCTTCTAGAGGGACACGACATGTATGTAACCCCTAACCCCGGTTAAAGTCAAACAGAGCCTCAGCTCCACAAAATGGATGCTGCCACCGAGACACAAGTCTGCCCTCCTGCTGCTGGGAGTCCTCCCAGAGCAGGAGATAAGGACAAAGGGTTTCCTGCCAGGGGCGGTGCGAGCACCGTCCCAGACAGGGTTTTGTGTATTGTAGGTAGGCAGGGCTTCAGAGGAAGGTGACTGCACGTGGCACCCCGGTGCTCACTGTGCATAGGCTGGCTTAAACCAGTTCCAGGGACACTCCAGACCCTGTGCTGGGGAAAAGCCCGCCAAGGAAGTGGGTGTAACCACCCCCCTCCTGGTCCCACCCCTAGGGCAGGACTTAGTCGCGTGCCAGCCCCCTTTTCCAAGATAAAGGTAGAGACTGGCCCCCTTCCAAATCAGATCATCTTTGGAATCAAGATACCACTTTCCACGAAAGGACTTCACGATTTCTTCCTCAAGATTCTCCCTTGTGGCTAAGGAGTAGTCACCCTGCATCCGCAGGCACCATCCAAGAACACTGCGGTCTGCTGCACGTCCTTCCTCCGGAATCCGACTGCCCAGCTCGACGAGACCCGGCTTCCCTGGCACCTCTGACCTCTACCCACCTCTACAGCACAGCTGAGAACCGTGGGTGCGACGAGACCTCGAGGGACCGGCCATCGCCAAGACTGCACGACTTCTGCACAGCAAGCCCACCGAGTAATTTCCTGGTGAGTGCTTTGGGGTCCGAGAAGCCCCCACCCTGAGCAGCTCCAGCACCGAAGAGCAGCCCCCCAGCATCTCCACGATCGGCGTGGGGCCCTTCTGCTTTCTGCTGCTCACCGCGTTGTTTGGCTACTAGCCCGCTGGCTTGTGGCCTTCCGAACGACGCCCGACGACAACACTGCTGCTGGTCTGGTTGCTCCAGACTGGCCCTTGCTTCCCTCCATCGGAGAAGTACCCTGGACCCTCCTGGTCCGGCTAAGACGCCATTTTAGGTCCACCGCGTGGGCCTTGCATTTGCCAAGACTTGTTGCCCAATCCTGGGTCCAGCGACGTCGACAGCAAGAACCTTCGTGGGACAGCTCGCACCTCCATCCTGGTCGCCGACAACGCCTCCTGGTCCGAGAGACTGCAGAGCCCAGCAGCGCCCACTCACCTGACTGCGGTGACTTCGCCCGGTGCCATCCTGGTGCCCACTCAATCACTGGCTAGTGATTCAAGAACTTGGTCCCCTCTGCTTTCAGGTTTCCTTCTTCCTTGATCCAGGCTTGGATCCATCGAACTTTCCTTCACTGGTCGCCTGCCAGCAACTTCCTTCTTCCAGGCTCCTGGTCCGGCAACGAGATTCCCGACGTCTTTTCAGACCTATGCAGCTGCAGACCCTGGGCTAGGTAACTTCGGCACTTCGGTGTCCCAGCATAGCCTCACTATCCAAGGGTCAGGATCCACTGTCGTTTTCTTCCTACCAGGTCGGGTTCGCCCGTGAACACTAACTTTGCCTTTACTAGCTTCCATAGACTTTGTCCCGCATCCCGCGGGAGAGTGCACACTCTGCACCCGAGTCCCCTAGGTCTCCTAGAAGTAATCTAACGATTCTATAGTCAAGTCCTAGCGATTCCAAAGCCTATTAGTACTGTACTTACCTGCTAGCAATTTCGCATTCCACTTTTAAAGTATATGGTTTTTCGTGCCCCTCGGGCATTTGTGTATAACGTGCTAACTTAAGTATTTTCATAAGAGTTTTGTTGTGTGCTTAGCACCCTGTCCTCATAAAGAGGACAGGGTTGTTGTGATTCTAATAAATACATTGTTTATTTTCATAACACTTGTGTGGTGTCCTTTCACTGGGTGTTCAAGGGGTAATGTGATGGTAAAACAGCTGGCTTAACACGCCCTCTAGAGTCTTAGCCTTAGACTGCTCGTATCCATGCTACTAGGATAGCTGGTCTATAAGGTTGACTTACAACCAATCACCAATAAGGGTTGTTTGGACTGATATATAGTGATCACTAGAATAGTGAACACTGCACATCAGGCCAACTTCTCACAAGGAGGCATCGCCATCGTCCACAAGAACACCATCCGCATCACGACCAACTCCGACGACACCCTCACAGCCGCCGAACATCTTCACTTCCAGATACACACAGACCCCAAGACCACACTCAGAGGCACCCTCATCTACAGACCCCCAGGACCCCGCACACAATTCAGCAAAGACATCGCAGACTTCATCAGCCCACTCGCCCTCCCCTCCGCGGACTACATCCTCCTAGGGGACCTCAACGTCCACCTGGAGAACAACAACGACAACACCACCACCACCACCACCACCACCACCCTGCTGGACAACCTCGCCAACCTCGGACTCAAGCAACTGGTGAACACCCCCAACCACTACGCCGGACACACGCTTGACCCAGTCTTCTCCTCCAGCAAGTACATCTCCTTCAGCCACTCCACCGGACTCCACTGGACTTCAGCTTCAGAAAGACCACGACTCACCACCACCCGCAACAGGTTCCCCGCAGGAGCTGGAACAAGATGACCAGCTCACCACATCACTGAACCAGAAACCTCCCGCCAGATCAACGGACCCCAACCAAGCAGCCATCAACCTCACACAGTGGATCACCAACTGCGCTGACGACCTTGCACCCCTGAAAAACCACCCCAGCAGGCCCGGCAGCAAGAAAACCTCCTGGTTCAACGACGACCTCAAGAACTCCAAGAAGAACTGCCGTACCCTCGAGAAAGACTGGCGAAAAAACCAGACTACTGACAACATGACCGCCCTCAAGCACGCCACCCGCAAACACCACCAGCTGATCCACACCCCCAAGAAGACAGCATTCAAGGATCGACTAGACAACGCACACAACAGCAAGAAACTCTTCAGCATCGTCAAAGAGCTCTCCAACCCCAGCGCCGGAAATGACATCACTCCCTCACAAGACCTCTGCGACTCACTCGCCTCGTTCTTCCACAGCAAGATCGCAGACAAACAGAACAGCTTCGGCGCACAGACCACGCACCCAACCACAGAACCAACGCCCCCCACCACCACCCTCTGCGCCTGGACCCTGGTCAGCACCGAAGACACCATCCACACGAACACCATCCATTCCGGATCGCCAACCGACCCATGCCCCCACCACGTCTTCAACAAGGCCGACTCCGTCATCGCACCCCAACTCCGGGACATCATCAACTGCTCCTTCAACACCGCCACCTTCCCGGAGAGCTGGAAGCATGCCGAACTCAGAACCCTCCTGAAGAAACCATCAGCAGACCCCCACCGACCTCAAGTACTACCGCCCCATCTCGCTCCTCCCGTTTCCTGCCAAAGTCATCGAGAAGACAGTCAACAGACAGCTTGCCGCCTTCCTCGAGACAAACGGATCCCTCGACCACTCGTAGTCCGGCTTCCGAGCCAACCATAGCACCGAGACCGCCCTCATCGCAGCCACTGACGACATCCGAGCCCTGCTCGACAACGGGGAAACAGCGGCCCTCATCCTCCTGGACCTCTGCAGCGTTTGATACGGTCTGCCACCGCACCCTAGTACAACGCCTCAACAACATCGGAATCCAAGAGAAGGCACTGGAGTGGATCATCTCGTTCCTCGCCGGAAGAACCCAGCGAGTTCGCCTCCCCCCGTTCAGATCCAAGGCCACCGAAGTCATCTGCGGCGTACCACAAGGATCATCACTCAGCCCCACCCTCTTCAACGTCTACATGAGCCCCCTCGCAGCCATCGCACGCCAACACAACATCATCTCCTACGCCGACGACACCCAGCTGATCCTCTCCCTCACCAACGACCGAGCCACCGCCAGAACCAACCTACACGAAGGGATGAAAGACTAGCCGAGTGGATGAAGAACAGCCGCCTGAAACTGAACTCAGACAAGACGGAAGTCCTCATCCTTGTATCATCACCCTCTGCCTGGGACGACTCCTGGTGGCCCCCTGCCCTGGGCAGCGCACCTAAACCAACGGACCACGCACACAACCTGGGCTTCATCCTGGACTCCTCCCTCTCGATGACCAGACAAGTCCACGCCGTCTCATCATCGTGTTTCAACATCTTACGCATGCTCCGAAAGATCATCCGATGGATCCCCACCGAAACCAGGAAGACGGTCACCCAGGCACTCGTCACCAGCCGACTAGACTACGGAAACACCCTCTACACTGGAACCACAGCCAAACTGCAGAAAAGACTCCAGCGCATCCAGAACGCCTCCGCACGACTCATCCTGGACATCCCCCGACACAGCCACATCTCCGGACACCTGAGACCTGCACTGGCTCCCCGTCAGCAAGAGAATCACGTTCCGACTCCTCACCCACGCACACAAGGCCCTCCACGACCTGGGCCCCAGGTACCTCAACAACCGCCTGACCTTCTACACTCCCACCCGCCAGCTACGATCGACCAGCCACGCCCTCGCCGCCGTTCCACGCATTCGAAGAGCCCCCATGGGAGGAAGATCCTTCTCCTACCTGGCAGCCAAGACTTGGAACTCCCTCCCCATCCACCTCAGTCTTACCCAAGATCACCTCTCCGTCAGGAAGCAACTCAAGACCTGGCTGTTCGAGCAGTAACGGACCCCTCTCCCCCAAGCGCCTTGAGACCATCCGGGTGAGTAGCGCGCTATACAAATTTCTTGATTGATTGATTGACACCGCTTGCCAGCTCCAGGGGCAGCAATCTCGGCTCCTCCAGGGAAGGCATGGATTGGCAGTTCGGGCTTGACTGTTTCCATGAGGCACAGGGTCTGACTGATTTGCATATAGCCATGTCTGAACTGGGGTGGCAGAGTGGGCTAAAGAACGGTGGTGGATTAAACCCAGATCAGTTGACTGGGGGTGAGTGCTTGTATTGTCAACGCTCCGTCCATCATTTCCTTTGGTTTTTCTACCTATATTAAGCACAGGTAAATTTCCTGGAAACAGGTGAGTAAATACGTTTTGGTTATTCATGCAATTGTTAAAGAATATTTTTTGATTTAAAAACTCCACACTTAGAAACTTTTTGGAAGAAAATTCACAATGTTATACTAAGGAAAAAAACAGGTTATCTATTCACAGGCAAGTTATCGACTGATAACGGCCCAAAAGGCAAGCGGTGTTGATAGACCGCAACCCCAGACTAAGTGAGGCGAACAGTTTCTTCCCAAACTGGTCAAACCTCTTAGACCCAATCTGGAGGGGCTGTCGGGATTGCCGTCTCGGACGTGGAGGCCTGCATCACCAGGCTCTCGGGGGTGGGGTGTACGGACAGAGAGCAGGGGTCGCCCAGAGCTGGCCGGTGGCGTTGGGCCGCGTTCCAATCCACAGGGGCACTGTGGAGGGCTTGGACCAGGTGCCCATCAGAACGTCTGAGGGCCTCATTGAACTGCAGCAGAGGCTCCGAAGAGCTTACTGGCGGCTGAAGCACCTCAGTGAGGAGATTAGTCCTCACGGCCTCAGCAGGGAGCTCAGGGGACAAGGCCTTGGATGCCCTGCGCAACACCACACCATAGGTAGCACCCTTCTCCATAGCCACGGAGGGAGGAGAAAGAAGCCAGTGTCAGGCGAAGTGTCAAGGCCACTGGCACCGCCTAGCTCGTCTGCCCAGTCCTAACTCAACTGGCACTGCTGGGCCAGAGGGTCCTCAGACCCCTCCCAGTCCTCCCCTTCATCCGTGTCCTGATAAACAGGCAGGAATGATGGAGCCGGGTCATAGATGAATTGCTCACCCATCGACGGAAAAGGTGCAGAGCGGCGCCGGTCCGACGCCGGATGGGGGCTGAAGCTGGGGACGGCATCGTCCGAGGACGGCACCTGGGAGTGACATCAGGGTCGGCGCCAGCGGAGGAATCATGAGGTCAACTGGCATCAACAGGGATCAAGGCCTGGATCCCTGGGGGCCATGCGACGTCAGGACTGAAGTCGGCCCCGGGGCCGAAGCAGCTGGCTCGCTAAGGCCCCTCGTTGGGTCTGCAGGGCCCGAAGGGGCGCAGACAGGCTCGATGGAGGGAAGGGAGTCCTCATGGCCACAAGGAAATCACGTATCTCCTTCGGCGTCACATGCAGTCCAGGAACCAAAGAGAATGGGACCGGACGCAACGCCTGTGGCTCCGATGGAGCCGCGCAGGTGGTGCCACCCGAACCCTCAGCCGAGTCGCGCTACCGGCGAGGAAGTCAGAAGAGCGATGTTGCTTTTTCGACTTCTTTTTAGAGTGCCTCAACTTACCTGAATGCAAGGACTTGGAGCCCGACGAACGGTGCAGGCTCCGGCACCGGCATCGTGACTGCCTCCTCGATCGGGACCTCGAGCGGCGCGGAGCCGACTGCCGGAGCTCCATTAGCCTGCGGGACCGCTCCCGCCTAGCCTACGACGTAAAAGCCCGGAAGTCGGGGTACGACTTACCGTCGTGGTCGGCCCCTAGGCAGTAGAGGTCGGTCAACGACATCAGGCGATGACAGGCGTCGCGCGGTTTGAATCCAGGCATCCCTACCAGTACCAGGAGTCGAATCGACTCGATAAAGATAGCCAAAATAGGCCAAAAGGTTCGTCAAAAAGTGACTAGGGTACTAGCTCTTCGCGGACCTGCGCTTGCTGGCGTGAAAAAAAAAAAAAGAACTGACGTCAGCGCGCGAGGGCGGCGTCTAAGTACTCAGACGACGTCATCCTGGCGATCCAGACGCCGGCGACGGACACGGAGCCGCAGACGGGCCTACCGACGAGCAGGGGGTACTGCTGACGAAAACTTTCCGGATCCAGTCTGACGCCTGGGGACATTCTAAGGTAAGGTATCTAAAACCAACCCTTTTCTTTCAAATGGTTCTTGTATGGTTAAAGCCTGGAGTTCACAGACTCTTCTGGGAGAGGTGATCACAACCAGGAAAGCTACTTTCCAGGTGAGAAATTTTAACTTGCATTTATGCATAGGTTCAAATGGGGGCTCTATGAGTCTGGTAAGGAACACATTTAAGTTCCATACTGGAGAGGGTGGAACTCTAGGTGGAATTATTCTTTAAAGTCCTTCCATAAATGCCATAATAGCTGGTACCCTAAACAAAGACAAATGTTGTCTGTTTTAGAGATTGGCTGCTATTGCAGCAAGATGTAGTCTAATGGATGTATACACTAGGTTACAATGTTGTAAATTCAAAAGGTAACAGATCTTTTGAATAGAAAAATCTAGTGGGTTGATTTTGTTATTTGTACAGTGAATTACAAATCTTTTCCACTTTGAGGCGTAGCAAGCTCTAGTGGTAGGATGTCTAGCCTCCTTAATGATGTTCATGCAGTCTGGCAGGAGATTAAGGTAGCCAAACTAAGACTTCAGGTGCCAGATCACAAGGTTGAGTTGACTGGGATCTGGATGCCTTATCTCTCCATGGTTCTGAGTGAGAAGCTTGGGTGAGGCACGTAGCCTTTGATGAGGAACTACTGATAGTTCCAAGAGGGTTGTGAACCATGTCGGGACCATGGTGGAGCAATCAGGATCATTGTGACGAAATGCTGTTTGAGCTGCCGAACCAGTAGCGGAATGAGTAGGAGAGGCAGAAAAGCGTAAGCAAATTTGCCTGACCTGTTCATCGATAGCACTTTGCCTATGGACAATGGATGTGAATACCTGGATACGAAGCTTGGGCATTTTGGTGTGTGGCCAACAGGTCTATTTTTTGGGTGGCCCCACATTTGGAATAATGAAATCAGTACTCCCATTTGTGGATCTGCTGTCTTTGGTGACTGAGCAGATCTGCAATATGATTGTGTATCCCTGGGAGGTGTTCTGCAAGGAGATAGAAGTTTTCTGAGGAATGGCCCACCTCCATATGCTTTGAGCTAGGTGTGAAAGCTGCAGACCGTGTGTGCCCCCCCCCCCCATTTTTGTATGCAATACATTGCTGTCATGTGTGTACGGACAAGGACAGCTTTGCTTACGAGGTGGAGTTGAAAATATTTCAACACTAGGAAGATTGCCAACCATTATACGTAATTTATGTGGAATATACCCTGAATGATCTGGGTTTGAAGATAAGCTCCCCAGCCGGTGAGCGATGCATCTGCACCCCCATCACAGTGAGTCATATGGACTCATTTTGTAACAATTAACTAAAAAAATAGTAGTTCTGAAAACTCTGGAACCACTAGGAAAATATGTTAATCTATAAGAGATTTATCTTGCAAACACCAGAGAAAAGTCAAAGTTCAATCTATTAAGTACTCCAAACTTTCTACATCAAAAAGCCTCTTGCAGAAAAACATCAAAAACAGAGAAAGTCATCTTAAAAGGTTTAATCTTACTCTGCTGGAAAGTAGGTTGATTAATTCCAGACGTGCTCAGTTTCCTCTGTCCAAAAGGATCACTGTTCACTGCAGGAAGTCCAAGGCTACCTGTGCCCATTCCACCAAGACTTCCAGTTCCAAGGCCACCTACAGAAAAAATGCTTAATATAAAGAAACATTTTGTACTTGTTTCAAAATTTCAATCTATGAAGCCAGCAATAATATAACAAGCCTATCACACCTAGAGAATTTAATAAATTAAGCATATAACCTTACAGAATGAAAATATTGGCTGTTGGAAAGTGCACTTGTTGAAAAGGTTACCCCCAGATGTTTGCCAGATATCTGATGCAACTTTATTAAAGTGTACTGGGTTCCAGCTAACCAGGTCCCCAGTACCAGTATTCCTTCCCAAACTGTACCACTGCTTCCACAAATGGAACCACTTTAGCTCACAGTAGTCCCTAGCAAAAGGTACCCTTGGTACCAAAGGGTCTTGTGACTAAAGAGGGTCCCTAAGGGCTGCAGTACGAATTCTGCCACCCTAAAGGATCACTCACCAAGCACATGCACACTGCCACTGCCGGCTGTGTTTGGGGCAGGGTAAAATGAAGTCAACATGGCACACATCCATGTGTGCAAGGTCTAAACTGCAGGAGGCATAGCAAAGTCAACCCTACAGAAGGCATTATGAATGAATGAATGAGCAAGTTGTATAGCGCAAACTAAGCCCAAGGGCGTCAAGGCGCTGTGTACGAACCGCCCACAGACAACTTCGGAAATCGTACTTAGACCCTGCTCTTGGGAAACAACCAGGTCTTAAGGGACTTGCGAAAACAGAATGTTCTTGTTGCCCAGAGTGTGATATGCCTAGAGATCGCACTGGGACATTTCCTACACAAAAGGTAAGTAATTCAGTTATTATACATGTACAGTTTAAGGTTTCATACAAACACCACACAAGATTTTTCACAGAAAAGCAGTCAATGCAGTCCTATGTGAGGAAGGATTATGTTACTTACCCTGTAAGCATCTGTTCTTGGCATGTAGGGCTGTAGATTCACATGCTTTGCATACTCCCGCCATCTAGTGTTGGGTACAGATGTTTGCACGTTATTTTTCTTTGAAGTCTTTTCCAGTCACGTGGTAATGCTGCAACTCCTTTCGGTGACAGTGCACATGGGCATCAACTCCATTGTCAGATTATTTTCCCACAAGAGGGTGAGAATGGAGTAAGTGTAGTATAGAGCTGTCCATGCGTATATAATGTGAATAATAAGAACTGCAACAACCATAGGTGTCCAGGGAGGAGGAAGGGCACATGTGAATCCACAGCTCTACATGCCATGAACAGATGCTTACAGGGTAAGAAACACAATCCGTTCAAGGCATGTGTGCTGTAGATACACATGCTTTCCACCGACTGTATAGCAGTACCCTCCAAAAGCGGAGGCTAATCAGTAAGTGTTGCAGTTGTTTGAAAGAGTGTTTATAGCACTGCCTGTCCTACATTAGCCTGTCGACATGCTAACATCCACACAATTATGTTTTGTAAATGTGTGTGGTGTAGACCATATAGCTGCCTTTCATATGTCACCGATGGGAATGTTGCTAAAAAAAGGCCATAGATGCTCCTACTTTGTGAATAGAATGTGCTCTAGGAGGAATAGTTAAATTGCTTTTGTCTTTAATATAGTAAGTTTGAATACATTGGACACCATCTCGAAATACCAAATTTTGAGATCGTTTTTCCTTTATGAAGTGGAGCAAAAGCAACAAAGTTGTGTTGTGAAAATCTTTTGTCCTATCAATGTAGTGTATAAATGCTCTCGACATCCAGTGACATATAAATGTCAGCAGCCCTACATGCCAAGAACAGATGCATACTGGTAAGTAGCATATTCCGTTCGAGGCATGTGGGCTGCTGAATTTATATCTATGCATAGAATAAATAGCAGTATCCTCCTTAGCGGCGGTTGCCCGTGCCAGCTGCAGCAGTCTGAAAAAGAGTTCTGAGAACAGCCTGACCTACAGCAGCTTGCTGTTTGGAGTGTACATCCACGCAGTAGTGTTTGGTGAATGTGTGTATGGTGGTCCATGTGGCTGCTTTACATATATCCTCTAGAGGAATGTTACCTAGGAAAGCCATGGATGCCCCTAACTTGCGTGTGGAATGCGCTTGTGGGGGAACTGTTAATGTGCGTTTTGCTTTTTGATAACAGATTTGTATGCACTTAACGATCCATCTGGCTATACCCGACTTTGAAATGGGGTTGCCTTAGTGTTGTGGAGAGAAGGCAACACACAGTTGCTTAGTCTTCCTGAAATCCTTTGTCCTGTCTATGTAATACAGGAGAGCTCTTTTGACATCTAGCGTGTGCAGTGCTCTGTCTGCTACCGAATATGGAAAGAAAACGGGCAGTTCTATGGTTTGGTTAATGTGGAACTGCGACACCACCTTAGGCATGAATTTCGGGTTGGTACGCAGCACCACACGATTAGCATGAATTTGTATGAAAGTCTCTTGAATAGTTAGGGCTTGAAGCTCACTAACTCTCCGTAGCGATGTTATTGCCACTAGAAAAGCCACTTTCCATGTTAGAAACTGTATCTCACAAGAATGAAGAGGTTCAAAGGGTGGTCCCATTAGTCTGGTGAGAACTATGTTGAGATTCCAGACAGGTGAAGGAGGATGTCTGGGAGGAATCACTCTTCTGAGTCCTTGCTTAAAAGCCTTAATGGCTGGCACTTTAAAAAGAGAAAGATGCTGTCTGTTTTGAAGATGAGCTGCCATTGCGGCCAAATGTACCCTAATGGAACTATATGCCAGATTGCATCTGTATAGGTGCAACAAATAACAATGTTTTGCGTGGATGCATCTAGCGGATTTATGTCATTAGTAGAACAGTAAATGACAAATCACTTCCATTTGGCCGCGTAGCATGCCCTGGTTGTAGGTCTTCTTGCCTCCTTGATGATGTCCATACAGTCAGGGGGCAGGTTGAGGTAGCCAAACTCAATGACCTCAGGAGCCATATCGCAAGGTTTAACTGTTGCGGATCTGGGTGCTGAATGTCTCCACGGTTCTGAGTGAGGAGATTGGGCTTGAGTTGCAGCCGTTGGTGAGGCACCACTGAAAGTTCTAGGAACGTGGTGTACCACGCTTGCCGTGCCCACGTCGGAGCAACTAGGATGAGCGTCATGGAGTGCTGCCGCAGTTTGCGCGCCACCAGCGGTATGAGCGGTGCTGGAGGAAAAGCGTACGCAAATCTGCCTGACCAGTTCATCCATATCGCATTGCCCTGAGACTGCGGGTGTGGGAACCTGGCGGCGAAGGTTTGGCATTTTGCGTTTTCCTTCGTGGCGAATAGGTCCATCTCTGGATGACCCCACTGCTGGAAATATGGTTGGAGCACTGAGGGGTGTATCTCCCACTCATGCATCTTGTGGCTGTGCCTGCTGAGCAAGTCCGCCATCTGGTTGTGTTTGCCTGGGAGATGTTCTGCCATGAGAACATGTTCCTTTGAATGGCCCACTTCCACATGCTCTGGGCTAGATGAGACAATTGTGGAGTGTGCGTGCCTCCCTGCTTCTGGATGTAATACATGGCAGCCATGTTGTCCGTCTGGATCAGCACGACTTTGTTGCACAGATGCAGCTTGAACGCCTTCATAGCCATGAAAATCGCCATGAGCTCCAACAGGTTGATGTGAATTTTTTGCTACTGCGCTGTCCATAGTCCCTGCACTGTGTAATGGAGGACATGCGCTCCCCAACCCTGGAGAGATGCGTCCGTTGTCAGCACTATCTGTGGTACAGGCTCTTGGAACTGTCGTCCCCTGCAAAGGTTTTTTTTGTGTTCCACCAATGCAGAGAGTTGTATGCACGACCGGTCACCAACACTAGGTCTTTTAGATGTCCTTGAGCCTTGGTCCACTGTCGTGCCAGGCACTCCTGAAGTGGACGCATGTGTAGCCGTGCGTGAGGGACTATAAAGATGCAGGAGGCCATCATACCTATCAGCTGCATGAATACCTGCGCTGGGACCAAGTGTTGTGAACTTCTGAATAAGCAATTGCATGCTGTTGACTCTGGCTGCGGTTGGGTGCGCTGTCGTTGTTAGAGTGTTGATTGTCGCACCCAGGTACTGTCGCACATGTGCGGGTTGAAGGTGTGATTTTGGGTAATTCAGCGAAAATACTAGACTGTGTAGGAGGTGAATTGTGCGGGACATGTGGCTGGCACATTGCTGGGCTGACTTTGCTTGAACAAGCCAGTCGTCCAGATAAGGATAGACATGGATGTGTTGTCTCCGAAGGTGCGCCGCCACTGTTGCTAAGCACTTGGTGAACACCCTGGGGGCAGTAGTGACCCCGAAAGGCAGGACCTTGAACTGGTAATGCTGGTGGTTTATGGTGAACCTGAGATATTTCCTGTGTCCTGGGAGAACGGGAATGTGGAAATATGCGTCTTTTAGGTCTAGGGTTGCTAGGAAGTCTCCCTGACTGAGCAATGGTAGAACTTGTTGTAAAGTCAGCATGTGAAAATGTTCTGACAAGATGTACTGGTTCAGGGGTCTGAGGTCTAGAATGGGCCTGAGAGACCCGTCCTTTTTTGGGATTAAGAAGTACAGAGAGTACACCCCTGTACCCTGTTATAAAGGCACGAGTTCTATGGATCCTTTTTGCAGCATGGAGATGACTTCTTGCTGCAATAAGTCCATGTGCTCAGCGGACATAGGACGGTGCCTTGGGGGTATGTTGGGTGGAGTGGAGGTTAGGTTTAGACAATAGCCGTGTTGTATAAGGTCTCTCACCCACCTGTCTGTGGTTATACCTTCCCAGACTGGCAGGAACTGCTGGAGTCTTCCCCCGACTGGTGTTATATGGTATGGGGCAGTGACAAGACGTCACGGTTTATTGGTGGCGGAGGATCTGGCATTATTATTTCCGCGTCCTCTGCTTGTGGTGCTGTTCCCACGATAGCCACCCCTATTGTTCTTGTTATAGGTGTTCTGCGAGCCCCCTCTGTTGTATTGGGCTTGCTGTGATGCTTGACCTCTGGAGGCTCCCCTGTTACCGGAGCGACGAAAGGAACTGCCCCTGAACTGTTGTGACTGCAGAGCCCCCATGGATTTTGCGGTCTGTCTTTTTTAATTTTCTCAAGGGTTGTGTCCACAACAGGGCCAGAGAGAAAATCAGGGTTAACGGGCTGGTTGAGTAAAGTAGTTTGTATCTCCGGCTTAAAACCAGAGATGCGTAGCCAGGCATGCCTTCTAAGCATCACACTTGTGTTTATGGCCCTAGCTGCAGTGTCTGCTGCATCTAGCGCACACTTGATGGACGCATTGGAAATTAATTTCCCCTCCTGTATTAGCATTTCTGCTCCCTCCTTATAAGCATCAGGCAGGTGTTGCAGTAGCTGCTCTAACGTGTCGTAGTGTGCCCTATCATATCTGGCTAATAGGGCTTGTGTGTTGGAGATCCTCCAAATATTTGCTGCTTGAGCCGCTACTCGCTTGCCAGATGCTTCAAAGATCTTGGATTCTTTGTCCGGAGGGGGAGCATCACCACTGATTTGAGAGTTTGCCCTTTTACGAGCATTAGCCACTGCGAGGGAGTCCAACCGGAGCTGGCCTTTGATGTACCTAGGGTCCACGGGAGCTGGCCTTTGATGTACGTAGGGTCCACAGGAGCAGGCCGGTACTTCTTTTCAATCCTTGGGTTTACAACCCGTGCCTTTGTGGTCTCCTTGAAGACGTCATAAGCGTGTTAAAGGACACCCTTCAGCATAGGCAATATTTTTACTGATCTTTCCGAAGTCAAGAAAGTAGCAAACAAAAAGTCCTCCTCTACTGGCTCAGCATGCATGTCCACATCATGGTTTGTGGCTGCCCTTTCAATTAAAGCGTTAAACGCAGCAGTATCTTCAGTAGGCGAGGTTTTGATGGTATAGGACTGAGCGTCAGGCGTGGTCTGTGGCTCACCAGGGTCAACAGGGTCAGTCCAGGTTTGCTGTTCATCCTGATCTGTGTCAGCAGGATAATTGAACTCATCTTCATTGTATCCCTCCCCTATATCCTCATAGGTGCGTGTGGGTGAATAGGAATAGTCTTGTTCATAGGACTCCACAGTCTCAGAAAGAACAGCTGAGGTAGCAGAGACTTTTTCTTTTCAGAGGGATCTTGTATGACTCCAAAGGACGTTCTGGAGCTATTTTACGTTTGTAAATGGTGAGTCTACCAGTATCCGAGTCGATGAACAGTTTTGACTGATTGTCATAGGAGGGTGGTTGGAACATTACATCCTCCTCAGCGGACGGAGTCCTTGAAACTACCGACACTTTCTTGGTAGTGTCGGTGCCCTTTGTTAGCTCGAAGGTTTTTGGTCTGGGGCAGTCCATATTTAATAGGTTGTGGAAGCAGTGGAGATGAACCGACCTGTTTTGAGAGTGTTGCTGTCTTCGATCCGATCAACTTTGAAGGATCACTATGCTGCTTGCGGCCGCGCGCCGCTTCAGGCTGTCGGTGCGCAACAGAGACGCCTTTTTGCTTCGACACGACGTGCTCTTTCGTGTTGGGTGCACTTTTCGACTCGAAGGCTTTGCTAGATATTGGCGCCGAGGCTAAAAGTTTCGGATCGACAATCGTCCTAGCCTTGAGTCCTTTGCCAGTGTCGTCAGCTTTGGGCGCGGACGTCGACAGCGTGACGTTCTTGACGGCAGACACAGGCTTCGGCGTCCCGTGTTTTGGGTCGACGCCCCCTTGTGACCCCGAAGGGTTAATGACACTTAGATTGGTTTGGAGCCGACAAATCCGAAGCGGTCGATCCGAGGACTGGCTTCAGCAGTTTCGGTTTCGATACAGTTGCTGTCTGTTTCGGTTTTGCCACTGAAAGTGACTGCCTGATCGACGGCTCTGTAGAAGTATTCTTAGCCGGGCCTGGACGCGGGGCTATAGAATGCGGGTAAAGATCTTGGCTAAAATGTAAATGTAAATGTCATGGTACTTATAGAGCGCACTGTCACCAGACGGTCACCTTGCGGTGTCGCCTATTTGGCTTCCTGGCGCTGATACTCATACCGCTGTGAAACACCTCCTGGCTTTCCCTGTGAAGTGTCAACTCCTGGGCACCCCCAGGGTGAAGCCAGGCATCCTTAGCGCTGTTGGGGCCGGTGTGGAGGCTAAGCAAGCTATTGCCAGAGTTGCAGCTTGGGGCCCGTGATTAGAATAGGCACCGAGGCAAGAATTAACAGGTCAGAGGAAATTGAGACCGAGACCCCGCCGAGGCAGAATCGAACCCTGGTCCCTGGCCAGAACTCTGCATCAGGGTCTGCCGCTCTAACCATTGAGCCACACTCCTCCACAGGCTAAGGCCTTCCGGCGATGCCTCGACCTGAGCCTCAGAGAGCATAGTGTCAGTATCGGGCCCCGCGATTGCGGATGGGCCTTGCTCATCGCTTGAGTCGTCATCGACGGCTCCGATTGCTTCTGCGTCGTCTCCTACCGCGACGATGTCTTCTTCATGGACGTAGTCTTGTTCTTCATCCACACCATATTGTGATTCGTGCTCCGATGCAGGGTCCGACTGCTGGTCTGGATCCTCTTGATCGGCGCTCCGATAACGTCTGCCTCGAAGATATCTTCTGGTTCTGGCGCGGTTTGCTGGGCAGACTGCTTCGCGGCGTGTCGAAGCCGAAGTGTTTTTTTCGACCGGAACTTGGAACAGGCCATGCAGCTGGCCTCGTCGTGGTCCGGGGATAGGCACTTATTGCACACCGGGTGCACATCGATGTGAGGGTATTTGGAGTTGCAGACGGGGCATCTCTTGAACGGGCTCCGTTCCATCATCAACGCTCGTCAGGGCCTTTCTGTCGAAAGGCAATACGGCCTTAGACGTCCTGTTCAAAGAACTGGATGAACTATCGGGCACCGAACGAGAGACAATACAGACGCCCCGAAGGCCTTTTGGCCTCGCGAAAAGTATTTTGAGTATATTCCGAACTTGAGTCGAGAAGGTACATCCGAACCCAATGGCGGAAAAAAACAATCTGAAGATGGAGAGGATGCCCATGCGCACTGTAGTCCAAGGGAGGAGCCACCTATCTCGTGATACTTCGAAGACTCTTCCAGGACAACAATGTGCAATCATCCGGACCCAACACTAGGCGGCGATCTATGCATAGATATAAATTTAGCAGCCCACATGCCTCGAACAGATACATTTTGCCTATTTTGAAGATATGCAGCCACTGCTGCAAGGTATAGTCTAAAATGTGTACGGTAAGCATGCACATTGTAGAAGCCAAAGATAAACATTTTGTAATGATGCATCTAGCAGATCAATTGAATTAATAGTACAATATATGACAAATTATTTCCACTTTGCTGCTTAACATGCTCTAGTGGGAGGTCTTCTTGCTTCTTTAAGAATTGTCATACAATATGGTGGTAAGTTTAGATAGTCAAACTATGACTACAGGAGCCAAATAGCAAGATTGAGGTCTTTGGGATTTGGATGTCTGATTCCTCAACGGTTCTGAGTGAGAAAATTTGACTTTATGTAAAGCTTGTGAGTTGGTACTGACAATTACAATAGTGTTGCGAACCACGGCTGACAAGCCCATGTGGGAGCTACGAGAATTAGTGCGATAGAGGTCTGCCTGAGTTTCTGAACCAGAAATGGAAGGAGACGGAGAGGCGGAAAAACGTACGAAAATATCCCTGACCAGTTCATGCATAGGGGATTGACTTTGGATAGAGAGTGGTAGCCTGGAGGCGAAGTCTTGGCATTTTGAGTTCTGTGTCGTTGAAGCGAGGTCTATTTGTCGAAATCCCCCATTTCTGAAAGTAGGGAAGGAGAACTTGTGAGTTAAGTTTCCTTTCATGTATATGTTGTGTATTACTGCTGAGGAGATATGCAATGATGTTCACTGTACCTGGAAGGTGATCTGCTAGTAGAAGGATTTTGTGAAAAATTGCCTAACGTCAAATGGTATGACAGCGGCGAGACAGTTGTGCACTCAACCCACTCTCCCTCCCTCCCCCCTGTTTTTCTATATGGCAAAATGTTGTCATTGTCAATCAGGATTAAAACAACTTTGTTTACCAGGTGAGGAAAAAATGCTTTCAACACAATTTGAACTAATTGCAACTCTAGGTAGTTGATGCGATAGTTGCGTTTGGAGTTCCAAAGACCCTGAAAAAGTGCCACCCCACCCTGTGAGAGGAGTCTGCTGTGAGCACATCTTGTGAAACAGGGTTGATGAACGGCTGCATTTTTTACAAATTTTGTGTGTACCACCATTGCAGAGAGCGAGGAGTGTGGCTGTCTAACACTCGATCCGTCAGCTGACCCTTTGATTAATTCTACTGACGTGCTAAGCATTCTTGAGCAGGGCGCAGGTTTAGTCGTGCATGAGGCACTATCGCAATGCATGGTGCCATCAGCCCTAGTAACTGCATGTGCCTTCTGGCTGAGATACTGGTAGAATTGAAACTGTTGTTACAGCGAGTAGGAAGCGGGCTCTGTATATACCATACCAAAATGAGGAATAGATTGCACAGAGTCCAGCGGAAGCCCAAAGGTAGGCAGAGGTAAAAGTAGATAGCTCTTTATTTGTGGTAGTGTGGGCGAGTGTAAGGGTTTGTCAGAGGGTAGTGTTAAGCATTTGTTGTACACACAATCAGCAAATGATGTCACACACACAAAGACTGAACTCAGACAAATTTTGACTGTATAAAAATATTATTACGTTTTTATTTCTAGAACCAAGCCAAGCCTGGCACAGGCAAGTGAAAAAAAAGCTTTGCAATATTTTATGTAGTATTAACAAGTGAATGAAAGTTCAAATCCAGTTGTTTGAAATACAGTTAAGTCAAGGTATTAAAATTACAGTACAGATTACTTTTTAGGTTGCTTTTTCTACTGTTTGATATGCATAGATCTCACACGTACATTTCCTAGAGAAAAAGTAAAATCAGTTTTGCACAATTGTAATTTTTCAGATTTCCATACAAATCAACTCCACACTTGAAAGATTTTTGAGAGACAAAAGTCTATAGAATCCTATAGAAAGAAATGAAATTAACAGTTACCTGGTAAGTACTCAGTCTTTCGGGTTGAGCTTCTGAGGTTAGAACAAGGGTTCCCCCAGGGTAAGGATGAACTCTTGTTACACCCTCCTCAGCACTAGGGCAGCCGGGTGCAAAGTGCTGAGGCCCAATGTTATCCAAAGGGAGATAGGGGGCATCCGGTTGGTGGCTGCTTACGAGCAGGCCACTGGGCTGTGGTAAATGTTTAGAGTTCTGAGGTCTAGGATAGGTCTTAGAGATCCGTCCTTCTTTGGCATTAAAAAATATAGGGAGAATAATCCTTTGTTTTGCTGATGCATTGGGACTATTTCTATTGCATTTTTGTGCAGGAGGGACCGAAGTAGCTTCTTTTGTTTTTTTGGCAATGTCTAACAGGAGAAGCAGGAGTCTTTTTCGGCTCCAATGGTTTTTTCGGCTCAGATTTTCTCGGTTCCGGTGCATTTTTCAGATTCGATGTTTTTTTCGGTTCCGGTGGTCTTTTTGAATCCGAAGCATGTTTGCTTGGTTCCGACATGGGTTTCGGTGCCGAGGGAGTAGCAGTATGTTCCAGCACCGATTGTTTCTATGCCGGCGTGGTAGGTGATGTTGTCTGTTGAGGGGAGGCCGACTCTAGTCGCCGGAAGGCTTAGGTAGCTTCTTAGCCGGGCCCAAAGGTGGGGCAGTAGAAGCAATGTCTGTGTGCACCCGAGGGCGAGGGTGTGACCGGAGCCTTTTTTGACTGTGTCGAGGAAGGGTCGGGGTCGAAGGTCTTACTTACCACCCGCTGTGCTGGAGTGATGTCCTCTACTTCGGAATCTTCTGCCTCGGAGTTGCTGTCAACGCCATGTTGTTCTGGGACGTCGACGCCCTCTGCGAAGTTGTCGTCTGGAATCGGAGCTGAAGATCGAGCCATTGTTCTCCTAGCTCTTCGGTCCCGGATCGTCTTCTTGGAGCGGAAGGAGGCACAATCGGAACAGTCTCTGGCCTCGTGCTCCGGGGAGAGGCAAAGGTTACACACCTCATGAAGGTCAGTGTGGGGAAACTTCGACCCACATGGAGGACACTTTTTAAATGGCGTCCTTCCCATGTGCTGGAGTCGAGGCCTAATTAGGCCCGAAGGCCGTCGTCGACTACCGGAATCGAAATCTTCGATGTTGAAGAGTAGCGTCGACTGGAAACTCGTTCAAAACTAAGTTCTGGAAGCTGATGAGGATTGCGTGTCTAAGGAAATCTGTTCCAACATGGAGCGCTGGAAACCCATCCGAGCCCCGTGGCGGAAAAAAACAATCTGGGGATTGAGCAAATGGGAATGCGCAGTATAATCCAAAGGAGGAGTCACCTGTCCTGTGACTTCCAAAGACTTTTCTACAACAAAACCAAACTGCAAACAGCCTGGCCCAACACTAGGTGGCCATCTATGTACAGTGTGTAATCTGCAGCTCATATGCCTCAAACACTCTTTTCGGTTTCCCCTTTTGTGTAAGCGACAATTGCTGCAAAGTGTACTTTTGGTGATGTAAAGCATAATTTGCTTTGTAGTAAATGTGTGAGGTATTTCAGCCCTGTTCTTTCTCTTGTGATCCTGGTTGAGAGATGTTTTTTAAGTCCCCATTGTGTGTGTCTTTTCCATTTTGCTGTATAACATTTTCTTGTTGTCGGTTTTCTAGCTTCTCTTAGAACAGCCATTGTTTAAGATTTGCTAAGTCTTCAGGAGCCATATTGCTAGGCCTAAGCTCTCTGGTTCTGGGTGAAGTACCTTCCAGTCTTGCATTGTTAGCAAATCTTTTCGTCTTTGGTTTTCTGCATTGTCCCTTGCGAAATTCCCATTAGTTCTGAGAACCAGGTCTGTCTGACATATTGTGTTGCTATGAGAATCACTGTCATTTTGCTGTTTCTGCATTTGCTGTTTACCTTGTTCAGTAATGGTATAGGGTGGGGGGTGGGGAGGGAGGTTAAAGCGGACACAAACATCCCTGACCAGTCTATCCATAGCGCATTCCCAAGGGACTAGTTGCAGGGTCACCTGGATGAGAAGTTTTGGCATTTTGGGGTGTTGCAAATAGGTCTTTCTGCAGAGTTCTCCATTTTTTAAAAAAAAGTTCTGCACTTCTGTTTGGTTCAGTTCCCACTTGTGGGATGCTGCTGTTTGTCTGCTCAGTCTGTCTGCTTCTAGATGGTCCTTCCCTGGCAGGTGTATTGCAAACATATCTATTCCTTTTGGGATTGCCCATCTCCACATCTGCTATGCTAGATTTGAGAGTGCTACAGAGTGAGTCCCTCCTTTTTTGTTTATATAAAGGAAAATGCTATTTACCAGTATGCATCTGTTCTTGCCATGTAGAGCTGCAGAGTTGCACACTGTGCATAGATCGCCACCTAGTGTTTGGCCCGGATGTTTGCAGTTTGTTGTTGTCCTGAAAAGTTCTTTGGAAGTCACGAGATAGGTGACTCCTCCTTTGGACCACATTGCGCATGGGCATCGGCTCCTTCCCCAGATTGTTTTTCGGCAAAGGGAAATAGAGCTTTGCAAGTAAAGGAAGGATGCCCATATAATTTGTATCTAATTAAGATAATACTGGAACAGACAAGGGTAGCCGGGGAGGCGGGTGGGCGTGTGCAACTCTGCAGCTCTACATGTCAAGAACAGATGCATACTGGTAAGTAGCATTTTCCGTTCGAGGCATATGAGCTGCAGAATGACCACTGTGCATAGATTGTATAGCAGTACCCACTCTTAGCGGCGACCACCCCTATCTGTTTCAGTAGTTTGGAATAATGCTTTGAGAACAGCCTTGGCCACATTAGCTTGTTGTTTGGTTTGCACATATACACAATAGTGATTTGTAAATGTGTGCAGTGTAGACCATGTAGCTGCTTTGCAGATGTCATCTAGGGGAATGTTCCCTAAAAATGCCATTGAAGCCCCTATTTTTCTTGTAGAGTGGGCTTTAGGAGGAACAGATAAGGAAAATGCTACTTACCAGTATGCATCCGTTCTTGGCATGTAGAGCTGCAGAGTTGCACACTGTGCATAGATCGCCACCTAGTGTTGGGCCCGGATGTTTGCAGTTTGTTGTTGTCCTGAAAAGTTCTTTGGAAGTCACGAGATAGGTGACTCATCCTTAGGACCACATTGCGCATGGGCATCGGCTCCATCCCCAGATTGTTTTTCGCCATTAGGGAAATGATGGAGCTTTGCAAGAAAAAGAAGGATGCCCATGTAATTTGTATCTAATTAGGATAATACTGGAACACACATGGGGAGGTGGGGAGGCGGGTGGGCGTGTGCAACTCTGCAGCTCTACATGCCAAGAACAGATGCATACTGGTAAGTAGCATTTTTCGTTCGAGGCATATGAGCTGCAGATTGCACACTGTGCATAGAATGTATAGCAGTACCCACTCTTAGCGGCGACAACCCCTATCTGTTGCAGTAGTTTGGAATAATGCTTTGAGAACAGCCTTGGCCACATTAGCTTCTTGTTTGGTTTGCACATATACGCAATAGTGTTTTGTGAATGTGTGCAGTGTAGACCATGTAGCTGCTTTGCAGATGTCATCTAGGGGAATGTTCCCTAAAAAAGCCATTGAAGCTCCTATTTTTCTTGTAGAGTGGGCTTTAGGAGGAACAGATAACGTACGTTTAGCTGTGTGGTAACAAATCTGTATGCATTTGAAAATCCATTTAGCTATCCAAGATTTTGAAATGGGATTACCTTTGTGTGGTGGTGAGAAAGACACAAAAAGTTGTTTTGTCTTACGAAAAGGTTGAGTTCTTTCTATGTAGTATAGCAATGCTCTTTTGACATCTAATGTGTGAAGAACTCTTTCTGCAACTGACTGTGGTTGCGAGAAGAAAACGGGCAGTTCCACAGATTGATTGAGATGGAATGGAGAAATGACTTTGGGCAGGAATTTTGGATTAGTACGTATAACTACCTTATTTTGATGCATTTGCAAGAGGGGCTTTTGGATGGTTAGTACTTGTAGTTCACTAACTCTCCGCAGAGAAGTAATATCTACTAGGAAAGCATCTTTCCATGTTAAAAATTGTAATTCACATCTGTGTAAAGGTTCAAAGGGAGGTCCCATTAACCGTGCGAGAACAACATCTAAATTCCACACAGGTGAAGGTGGTACTCTTGGGGGAATTATTCTTTTAAGGCCTTCCATAAAGGCTTTAATGGCAGGCACTCTGAATAGGGATAGATGTCTGTTATGCAGGTATGCTGCTATTGCAGCAAGATGTAGTCTAATAGAGGTATAGGCTAAGTTACATCTTTGGAGATGCAGTAAGTATCCTATGATGTGTTGAATAGACATCTAGAGGATCAATATTGTTGTTGTGAAAATATATTACAAATAGTTTCCACATGGCTGCATAACATGCCCTAGTGGTTGGACGTCTAGCTTCTTTTATGACATTCATGCAGTCTGGAGGAAGGTTCAGATATTCGAATTCTAGGTTTTCCGGAGCCAGATGTCTAGGTTGAGCTGAGCTGGGTCCGGGTGCCTGATCTCTCCACGGTTCTGTGTTAAGAGGTGTGGAGACAGGTGACATTTTTGGTGCAGTACTACAGACAGTTGTAGCAGTGTGGTGTACCACGGCTGTCTGGCCCACGTTGGAGCAACTAGGATGAGGGTGAGAGAATGCTGCTGTAGTTTGTGTACTACTAGTGGCATGAGTGGTAGAGGTGGAAAAGCGTACGCAAATCTGTTTGACCAGTTCATCCATATCGCATTGCCTTTGGACAGTGGGTGTGGATATCTGGCAGAGAAGCTTGGGCATTCGGCGTTTTCGTGGGTGGCAAATAGGTCTATGTGAGTTTGTCCCCACATCTGAAAGAATGGCTGAAGAACTTGTATGGAATATGCTACTTACCAGTATGCATCGGTTCTTGGCATGTAGGGCTGCTGACATTTATATCTATGCATAGATCGCCGCCTAGTGTTGGGTCCGGATGATTGCACATTGTTGTCCTGGAAGAGTCTTCGAAGTATCACGAGATAGGTGGCTCCTCCCCTGGACTACAGTGCGCATGGGCATTCTCTCCATGCTCAGATTGTTTTTCGCCATTGTGGCAGAGATGGAGTATGATACAGTAAGTGATGACCATGCTTGAGAATAATTCTGAGTGCTACAGCTGCGACAGGCACCGGGGAGGAGGGTGGGCGATATAAATGTCAGCAGCCCTACATGCCAAGAACAGATGCATACTGGTAAGTGGCATATTCCGTTCGAGGCATGTGGCTGCTGAATTTATATCTATGCATAGAATAAATAGTAGTACCCTCCCTAGCGGTGGTTGCCCGTGCCAGCTGCAGCAGTCTGAAAAAGAGTTCTGAGAACAGCTTGACCTACAGCAGCTTGCTGTTTTGAGTGTACATCCACGCAGTAGTTTGTGGTGAATGTGTGTATGGTGGTCCATGTGGCTGCTCTACACATATCCTCTAGAGGAATGTTACCTAGGAAAGCCATGGATGCCCCTAACTTGCGTGTGGAATGCGCTCTTGGGGAAACTGTTAATGTGCATTTAGCCTTTTGCTAACAGATCTTTATGCACTTAACAATCCATCTGGCTATACCCGATTTTGAAATTGGGTTGCCCTTGTGCTGTGGAGAGAAGGCAACAAACAGTTGTTTAGTTTTCCTGAAATCTTTAGTCCTGTCTATGTAATACAGGAGAGCCCTTTTAACATCTAGTGTGTGTAGTGCTCTGTCTGCTACTGAATCAGGATTTGGGAAGAATACTGGTAGTTCAATAGTTTGGTTAATGTGGAACTGTGACACTACCTTGGGCATAAATTTAGGGTTGGTACGCAGCACTACCCTATTAGCATGAATTTGAATGAAAGGCTCTTGAATAGTGAGGGCTTGCAGCTCACTAACTCGTCTGAGCGACGTGATCGCCACCAGAAAAGCCACTTTCCATGTGAGAAATTGTATCTCACAAGAGTGAAGAGGTTCAAATGGTGGACCCATGAGCCTGGTGAGGACTATGTTGAGGTTCCAGACAGGCGAAGGCGGGTGTCTTGGAGGAATGACCCTTTTGAGTCCCTCCATAAAAGCTTCAATGGTCGGCACTATGAAAAGGGAGAGGTGCTGTCTATTTTGAAGATAAGCGGCCATTGCAGCCAAGTGTATCCTGATGGAACTATACGCTAGATTGCATATGTATAGGTGCAGCAAGTAAAACATGATGTTTTGCGTGGAAGCATCCAGTGGATTAATGTCATTATTGGAACAATAGATGACAAAATGCTCCCATTTCGCCGCATAGCATGCCCTGGTGGTAGGTCGTCTAGCCTATTTGATGATGTCCATACAGTCAGGGGGCAGGTTCAGGTAGCCAAACTATGACCTCAGGAGCCAGATTGCAAGGCTCAACTGTTGCGGATCTGGGTGCTGAATGTCTCCATGGCTCTGAGTGAGGAGACTGGGTGTGAGTTTTAGTCGCTGGTGGGGCACCACTGAAAGCTCTAGGAACGTGGTGTACCAGGCTTGCCTCGCCCACGTTGGAGCAACCAGGATGAGTGTCATGGAGTGCTGCCTCAGTTTGCGCACCACCAGCGGTATGAGCAGGTGCCGGAGGAAAAGCGTACGCAAATCTGTTCGACCAGTTCATCCATATCGCATTGCCCTGAGACTGCGGGTGTGGGAACCTGGCGGCGAAGGTGTGGCATTTTGCGTTTTCTTGTGTGGCGAATAGGTCTATCTCTGGATGACCCCACTGCTGGAAATATGGTCGGAGCACTGAGGGATGTATCTCCCACTCGTGCATTTGATGGCTGTGTCTGCTGAGCAGGTCCGCCATCTGGTTGTCCCTGCCTGGGAGGTGTTCCGCCATGAGGAACATGTTCCTCTGAATGGCCCACTTCCACATGCACTGTGCTAGGTGTGACAATTGTGGAGTGTGTCCCCCTCCCTGCTTTTGAATGTAATACATTGCAGTCATGTTGTCTGTCCGGATAAGCACGACTTTGTTGCAGAGATGCAACTTGAATACCTTCATTGCCATGAAGATTGCCATCAATTCCAGGAGGTTGATTTGCAACTGTTTCTGCTGTGTGGTCCACAGTCCCTGCCAGTATAATGGAGGACATGAGCTCCCCAGCCCTGGAAAGATGCGTCCGTTGTCAGCACCACCTGTGGTACAGGCTCCTGGAACGGTCGTCCCCTGCAAAGGTTTTGTGTGTTCCACCAATGCAGAGAGTTGTATGCACGACCGGTCACCAACACTAGGTCTTTCAGACGTCCTTGAGCCTGGTTCCACTGGCATGCCAAGCATTCCTGAAGCGGACGCATGTGTAGCCTCGCGTGAGGGACTATAAAGATGCAGGAGGCCATCAAGCCTATTATTTGCATGAACACTTGCGCTGGGAGTGAGTGTTATTTATTTATTTAACGATTTGTAGAGCGCCTGGTGACCCGGAGGCATCCCCGCGCTGTAAGAACTTGAGTTGGCCAAAGGGGGAAGTGGGCTTATTTTGGACAGAGAAGAGTTTTAAGCTGTTTGCGGAAGCGTAAGTAACAGGGTTCCAAGCGCAGACAGCGGGGGAGCGAGTTCCAGCGTGAGGATGCTTTTACTGAGAAACGCCGCCCTCCAGTGCGTACCCTCCTGAATTTGGGGACATTAGCCAGATGCTCGATGTCCGAGCGCAGGGGTCTCGAGGCTTTGTACGGGGTGACCATGTCTCTAAGAATGGAAGGGCCTTGACCCTTAAGGAGTTTGTGGGCGATGCACATTGCCTTAAACTCGATCCTCTCTCGCACTGGGGGCCAGTGGAGAGCCTTAAGCGCTGGTCTGGCAGAGGCTCTAGAGGGAAGGCTCATCAGCAGTCGGGCAGCCGCATTTTGGGTACGTTGTAGCTTGGCCAGAGTATTTTCGGGGGCTCCTAAGTAGACGGCATTGCAGTAGTCCAATCGTGCAAGGATCAGTCCTTGAACCAGGAGTTTCCTAGATGGGGGAGGAAGCAGCGGAAGGATCTTACGGACTGATCGCATGAGTCCGAAGCAGGTTCCCGCTGTTTTGGTTGCCTGGGTTTTCATAGACCGGTCTGGTTCGAGCCAGACCCCCAGACTCTTAATTTCCTTCTTCGGGGCGGGCACCTCACCCATAGCAGCGGGCCAAACAGATGGTGGAATTGCTGACCATTTCTTGCCCATCAGCATGACTTCAGTTTTAGACCCGTTGAGTTTGAGTGAGGACTCGCTCATCCAGAGGTGGATTTCCTGGAGGCATTGCAGGAGGTTGTCTGGGCAGTGGTCAAGGTGTGAGAGCAAGACGACCAGTTGCGTGTCGTCCGCATAGCTCACTATCTTGATGCCGAAGGGGGCAACGATGTCCTCTAGAGGGGCCATATAGGCATTAAATAAGGTGGGACTAAGTGAAGGCCCCTGGGGCACCCCACTAGTCAGAGGCAGGGAATCAGAGCGGGAATTGCCATCCCAGACCTGGAAGGAGCGGCCCGACAGAAATGACTATCCATGCCAACGCGGTGCCCCCGAGTCCCGCCCTGGCCAACCGGTGGAGCAAGACACGGTGGTTCACCGTGTCAAAGGCTGCACTCAGGTCCAGGAGGATCACTGCCACTGACCCCCCTGAGTCTAGAATGCACCTTGCCTCCTCGATGACTGCGAGGAGGGGGGTGTCCGTGCCTTGGCCAGGACGGAACCCAGTTTGGGACTGACGCAACAGGTTATTGGATTCCAGGAACTGGGATAACTGGGCGTTGACCAGTTTCTCGGCCATTTTGCTGATGCCCGGGAGGAGCGAGATCGGTCTGTAGTTGGCTAGATTGGTGGGGTCTAGTTGGGGTTTTTTAAGAAGGGCTTTAACTACCGCTCCCTTCCAGCTGGGAGGGACGGAGCCTTGGGACAGCGAAGTGTTGATCAGCTCCATGATTGGGGACACGATCGCAGGGGCAACTGCTTGCAGGAACCTCATGGGGGTAGGGTCGCACAGGGAGCCGCTTTTTACCTTGGCAGGAGTATTTCCAACCTCGTCCAGCGAAACCACCCTGAAAGCGGTCAGCTGTGGGTGGGAGGTGTCTCCTGGACGGATGGCAGGCGCAGCGTTGTCCCTGTCGGTTGGCTGGGTAGGCTGCGGGAGTGAAGCTAGGATGTGGGAGATTTTGGAGTCAAAGTAGTTTGCAAGTTCATTGCTCCTGTCTGGAAGAACAAGTTACTTACCTTCGGTAACGATATATCTGTAAGAAACAGTAGTTAGTATTAGATTCCTTACCTTAGAATAACCCCAGGCGTCAGTCTGGATCCGGAAACTTTTGCGTAGCAGTACCCCTGCGCGTCGGTAGGCATCGTCTGCAGGCGTCCCCTGCGGCTCGGCGTCGTGCGCCGTGATGACGTCGCTGGAGTATATAGACACCGCCTCCGCGCGCTGACGTCAGTTCTTTGCACACAGCTTTTCCGCGCCAGAACACGCAGAGCCATGTGAGAACCAACACTGGTGCCATGTGAAACTAGGGCCCTGAAAGGGATGTCCTTAACCCTAGGTATCAGTTCGCAGAACGGGGAGGATGGGCGGGGCGGTAAGGAATCTAATACTAACTACTGTTTCTTACAGATATATCGTTACCGAAGGTAAGTAACTTGTTCATCTGAAAGAAACAGGTTAGTATTAGATTCCTTACCTTAGAATAGATACCCCAGCAATACCAACCCCGGTGGTGGGTCTGCGAACCAATACAATCCTACACCAGAAAATCCTTGAGGACCGAACGGCCAAAGAAGCCGTCCCTCCGGACTGGACTGTCCAGGCAGTAATGCCTCGCAAAGGTGTGCAGCGAGGCCCACGTAGCCGCCTGGCAAATGTCCTGCAAAGGGACTCCCCGGCCCAGGGCAGTAGTAGCCGCCGTGGCCAGAGTGGAATGGGCCCTCAGCCCAACAGGAGGCTCCTTCCGAGCCAAAGAGTAGCATGCCTTGATGCACAGGACGACCCACCGAGAGATGGTTCGTTTCTGTTCCGCCCTTCCCTTCTTCTCACCCACGTAGCCAACAAACAGTTGGTCATCCACCCGGAACTGGCGTGTGCGATCCATATAAAATAAAAAGCACGTTTTGGGTCCAGACGATGGAGCCGCTCTTCATCTTTTGAAGGATGCGGAGGCGGGAAGAAGGAGGGTAAGGTGATGGACTGCCCAATGTGAAAAGCAGAAACCACTTTGGGCAGGAAAGAAGGTCTAGTCCTAAGAACCACCTTGTCAGGATGAACGGACAAGAAAGGAGGTTTAACAGAAAGAGCCTGGAGCTTACTCACTCTCCTGGCAGAGGTGATGGCAACCAGGAAGGCCGTCTTTAAAGTGAGAAGACGGAGAGGACAGGAATGAAGCGGCTCAAAGGGAGCACACATCAAGAATGTCAGAACCAGATTCAAGTCCCACTGAGGCATCACGAACGGAGCAGGTGGATACATGTGCGTGATGCCTTTCAAGAATCTCAGTACAATAGGGGACTTGAATAAAGATGGCTGATCAGGTAGCCTTAAGAAGGCGGAAAGGGCAGAAAGATAGCCCTTGATAGTGCCCAGAGCAGAGCCCTGCTGGGCAAGGGAAAGAAGGAAGAGGAGAACCTCGGGAAGAGGAGAACCTCGGGAAGAGGGGCAGAAAGGGGATCCACAGCCTTTGCTGTGCACCATGCCACAAATCTGTTCCACCGGCAGGCGTATACCGACTTTGTGGAGGGACGCCTGGCTGCCAGAATCACATCACAGACTTCAGGAGGCAAGTCAAATGGCCTCAACTGTCGCCGCTCAATCTCCAAGCATGGAGGTGGAGACTGGACAGGTTCGGGTGGAGGACCGTCCCCTGCTGCTGCGACAGAAGGTCCTCCTGAAGGGGCAGGCGGATCGAGGGACCGACTGACATGCTGAGTAGCTCGGGATACCAGTACCTTCGAGCCCAGTCCGGAGCCACAAGGATAACTTGGGCCCGGTCGCGCCTGATATTCTTCAGCACTCTGGGCAGAAGTGGTATAGGCGGAAAGGCGTACAACAGACCGCAACTCCACTCGCGCCGAAAGGCGTCGCCGAGCGAGTGCCGTCTTGGAAACTCCAACGCGCAGAACTGATGACATTGCGCGTTCTCTTCTGTGGCGAATAGATCTAACCAAGGCTCTCCCCATTGCAGAAAGAGGCCTCTCGCCACGTCCGAGTTCAGACGCCATTCGTGATCCACCGAGCACAGACGGCTGAGTTAGTCCGCCCTGGCGTTCAGAGAACCTGCCAGGTGTCGAACCGTCAGTCACGCCCAGACGTTCCAGCCATTGCCAGAGACGCAGGGCCTCCTGGCAAAGGGTCCACGACCCCAGACCGCCCTGTTTGTTGCAGTACCACATGGCGGTGGTGTTGTCCGTGAACACCTGCACTACACTCCCGTTGACAAAGGGGAGAAATGCCTTCAGTGCTAGGCGAATCGCCCGCAGCTCCAACATGTTGATATGGAGCCGGGAATCCGCCGGAGACCAGATGCCTCTGATCTCCGCCTCTCCCAAGTGGCCACCCCAGCCCTGGAGGGACGCGTCCGTCACAACCACGTGCTCCGGTTGGGGAAGGGAGAGGGATCTGCCTCTGACCCAATCGCGGTCCGTAAGCCACCACTGCAACTGTCTCGCAGTGCCCTCCGAGATCAGGACATGGTCGGAAAGGTTGCCCTGATGCTGGGCCCACTGAAACTTCAGGTCCCACTGCAGAGCCCGCATCCGCCATCTGGCGTGATGCACCAGAAGGATGCAGGAGGCCATCAGCCCCAGAAGCCGCAGCGTCAACCTGACCGAAACCCGGGATAACGGCTGAAAGATGGGAATCAAGGCCTGGATATCCCGGACCCGCCGTTCCGGAGGATAAACCCGAAACTGCGCCGAGTCGAGAACCGCTCCGATGAAGAGGAGCTTTTGAGAGGGACACAGGTGTGATTTCGGCACATTGATGGAAAACCCCAGCTCGTGCAGGAGGTCTGCCGTCATCTGGAGGTGGTGGACGACTGTCTGGGGCGAGCCCGCCTTCAACAACCAGTCGTCGAGGTAGGGGAAGACTGAAACCCCTAACCGGCGCAGATGAGCTGCGACCACCGCCATCACCTTCGTGAACACCCGTGGGGCGCTGGTAAGGCCGAATGGGAGCACGATAAACAAAGTGCTCGTGGCCTACCGTGAACCGCAGGTAACGCCGGTGGGCCGGCAGGACGGGGATGTGAAAATACGCATCCTGCAAGTCCAACGCTACCATCCAGTCTTGCGGGTCTAGAGCAGCCAAGACCTGAGCCAAAGTCAACATCTTGAACTTCTCCTTCCGGAGGAAGCCGTTGACGTTCCGTAGGTCCAAGATAGGACGTAGGCCCCCTTTGTCCTTCTTGGGCACCAGAAAGTAGTGGGAGTAGCAACCACACCCTACTTCTGGCCCAGGAACGCGCTCGATGGCCCCCTTGGCCAAGAGGGCCGTAACTTCCTCCTGCAGAAGTGTCAAGTGGTCCCCCGACACACGGTGGTTCTGCGGTGGCATGGCTGGAGGAGTGGTCTCGAAGGGGAGGGAGTAGCCCCTTCGGACGAGCTGCAGCACCCACCTGTCCGATGTGATAGTGCGCCAGCGGGAGTGGTGATGGCGAACCCTGCCACCCACTGGCGTCACATGGGCCTGAAAGCTCGGACTAGGAGGATTTGGAGGCTGCTGCGGGGGGAGGTGTGGACTGACCTCGCCGCTGTCCCCGACCGCCACCACGGCGGAATCCACGGCCGCCACCACGCTGAGGAGCGTTCTGCGGTGCGTGGCTGGCAGCACGTGTGGGACCGCCCCTTCCGTGGCCACGAAAGGAGCGAAACGAACCCGTTTGCTGGCGCTGGGTCGAGAGACCCAAGGACTTGGCCGTGACCCTGGAGTCCTTGAAGCGCTCAAGCGCGTTGTCCGCTTTCCATCGAATGGCATGTCCATCAGGGCATTCTGGACGTCCGGCGAGAAGTTGGCGGACCTCAGCCAAGCATGGCGACGAATCGCCACCGTCGTGGACATTGCTCTGCCCAGCGAGTCGGTCGTGTCAAGACCACACCGTATGGAGTACCTCGCCGCGTCTCGGCCTTCAACCAAAGCCTGGCCGAGCTTGTCCCGTACCTCCTGCGGGCATTGCGGCAGGCACTCTGCGACCGTATCCCACAGAGAGTGGGTATAGCGGCCCAAGAGGCACGCGGTGTTGCAAGACCGCAGTCCCGCACTCAGGGACGAGAAGACCTTATTGCCGTACTGATCATACCGCTTAGATTCCCGATCGGGCGGGGCCGTCGGGAATGCGGACTGGGAAGTGGAGGCCTGGATCACCAGACTCTCAGGGGAGGGATGGGTAGACAGGAAGGCAGGGTCGTCCGCACACGGACGGTGGCGCCTGGCCACGTTCCGATCAACAGGTGAACCGGAAGCGGGCCTGGACCACGTGCCCAAAAGGACATCCGTCAAGGCGTCATTAAATGGCAGCAGAGGCTCCTGTGGACATGACTGCGGTTTGAATACCTCGGTGAGGATGTTAGGCTTCACCTTAGCGACGGGGAGCTCAAGGCGCAAAGCCTTGGCAGCCCTCATCAGTACCACCGAATAGGCAGCCCCAGCCTCCGACGCCACAGTGGGGGGCGAGACAAACCCAGGGTTAGGCGATTCGTCCAGACCACTGGCCTCACCCAAGTCACCTACCCAGTCCACGTCGTACTGGCATGCTCGTGACAGAGGGTCCTCAGACCCCTCCCAACCCTCTCCATAATCGTCCTCATCGCCATAGTTTGAGTCAACGATATAGACCGGCTCCTCGGAGTCAACGGGCCCCAACGGCGCCGGACTCGGCGTCGGACGATGCCGGTCCGACTCCGCGTCCGGAGTCGGAGAGGGAATGGGGGTGGCGCCGTGCGGCGCCGGCGCTCCGACGCCGGCCGGAACCGGCGTCGGAGGCACGGCACCGCGCGGAGGCGGCACCACGGGGTGCCCCGAAGGAATCGGCGCCGGAGAGGCCGGTTGACCAGCCGGCAACGACCCTGAAGGGCCCAGCGGCGCCGGGGCCGGAACCGCCGGCGGCGTCGGGGCAGGCCGGAACCGCTCGGGCCCCCAGACAGGACCGACGGGCCCGCAGGCGCCGTAGGTCCCGCCGGAGGAGAAAGCGCCCTCATGGCCATGAGGAACTCTTCTACCTCTTCACGCGACGCGCCTTGCCCAGGGACCGGCGGGTATGGAGCAGGCGGCGTCGGCGACCCACGAGGGGGTGGGGCCACCCGAACCCCCGGCCGCATCGCGCGGGCGTCGGGGGGGGGGGGGGTATGATGGTGACGCCCCGACTTCTTGTGTCGCTTACCTGAGGAACCGGAGGAATGGTGACTACTTCCGGAGCGCTCGTGGCGGCTCCGCGACCGCTCCCTCGACTGCTCCCTCGACCTCCGTCCGGACCGGGACCGCTCTCGACATGGGGCCGACACCCGGAGCTCGAGCAGCTTGCGGGACCGCTCCCGTCTAGCCTTGCCCGTCAAGGCCCGGCAGTCGACGCAGGACTCCACGTCGTGGTCCGCGCCCAGACACCGGAGGCAGAGTCGATGGTGGTTGGTGACCGACATCATGCGGTCGCACCCGTCGCAACTTTTAAAACCGGGCATCCTACCGGCACCTGAAAGAGTTATAGTTAACAAAAACTTAGGTCAAAAGACCGGAGTACTGCTCTTCGGATCTGCGCTAACTGGCGCGGAAAAAAGAAGAAGAGGAAGAAGAACTGACGTCAGCGCGCGGAGGCGGCGTCTATATACTCCAGCGACGTCATCACGGCGCATGACGCCGACGCGGAGCCGCAGGGGACGCCTGCAGACGACGCCTACCGACGCGCAGGGGTACTGCTACGCAAAAGTTTCCGGATCCAGACTGACGCCTGGGGATATTCTAAGGTAAGGAATCTAATACTAACCTGTTTCTTTCAGATGGGTCCTGTAGGGGGGTTGTGGTATTTTTAGGAGCTCTTTGGCAATGAGATAGGATTCCCTCGCCGAGTTGGTGGCATTTTTTATCCTCTCATCGTAGTAAGAGGCTTTAGTGAGTTTCAGAGCGGATTTATATGCTCTCACCGACCCTCGGTAGGCTTCCTTACTAGAATGGAGCCAGTCCTTCCTCCACAGTCTCTCCGCTTTTTTATATTCCTTGCGGAGGGTTCTGAGCTCCGGGCTGAACCAGGGGGCTGACCCTGTCTTTCCGCTTTTATCTTCGCGGGTTTTTATAGGGAGGATGGAATCGAGAGAGTTGGAGATCCACTTCCTGAAATTGCTGTCTGCTATGATAGGATCCTCTGAGGGAGAGGGGGTAGTTGATTCCAGGGCTCTGGCCCAGTCCTCTGTTGAGAGTCTGGACCATGCCCTGTCTTGGATATACGTGACCGGCTTGTGGGGCTTCCTAAAAGTCTCCTGGCCAAAAGAGAGGGACCAAAAAGTGGTCCGTCCAGGGGAGGGGGCAAGAAGCTTTGGCCTGGAGGGTGTGAACATTCGTAAAGACTGGGGCTAGCAGGTGGCCCTTGATGTGGGTGGTCCCAGAGTTGGCCAGTTGGAGACCATAGGCAGCCAAGTCTAGAATCAGGTCGGCGGCCCCTGTGTCTAGGGCATCGTCAAAGTGGATATTAAGGTCCCCTAGCACAGTGAAGTTGGGGGTGGAATGGGCCAGTGCTGATATAGATTCAAGTAGGGCGCTAGCAAAGGGGCCAAAATGCCCGGGGGGGGGGGGCGATACACCAGGAGGCCTACCAGTGAAGTTGTCGGGGCCAGCTGGATGGTAAAGTGGCAGCTCTCTGAGTCCATGATATGTGCGTCGCTGATTCTGCAGGAGAAGTGATCTCTATGCAGGATGGCTAGTCCGCCTCCTCTGCCAGAGGGACGTAATTGGGACTGGATGAGAAAACCCGGGGGCAGGGCTAAGACCACATCCGAGTCGGAGTGTGTGGTGAGCCACGTTTCCGCGAGGAACAGAATGTCTAGCTCGTGGTCCACAAGCAGGTGATTGATGAGCAGGGCGTGCATGGGGAGGGACCTGCAGTTCAGTTCTGCAAGTTTTAGTCCAGAGTATGAGGTCGGTGCCTGGGTGAGTTGTAGGTGGACTGGGTGGCAGAGTGTACAGTTTATAAAGAGTCCATCTGAGTCATGTACATAGTTACACAATGTGTTGTTTGTAGGTCTAAGACTTAGAAGGGCGCGGCGCGAGTAACTCACCCTCTTGATGACTGGATCCAGCATAGGGTCTGGCCCTGAGCCCGTTCGAGCGCGGACGGGCGCAGACGGGCTTGCCTTAGGCGCTCCCGCTGCGCTCGTCCGCTGCGCTTCCTGGCCAAGCACATTTTATGGCTGGTTGCTGGGGGGAACGACCAGGGGGCGTGGCCTAAAGGGGGCGTGGCCACCGTCCTCACGGTGCCGAGTTAGTTGGGGGCGTGGGAGAGGGTCAAGGCAGCGTGGTAGCGCTAGGGTCTGCTACCCGTGCCGAGTGCCGCTCTACAATGCCCAGGTAAGAATAGTGATTTTAAAACAGAGTAGTCTAAACACAAGTAATATTTTTAAAAAGCAGTAAATCAGAACACAGGTAAATATTTAAAAATAGCGAGCAACAGTCCCGGCTTTCCGCCTCAGGACGCAGCAAGACAGTAAAACTTCTCTAATGCAGTCTTTAATTAAAGTCAATGATGTCACGTGTTGTGGCCTGAATTTCTGAATGAGTACCTGCATGCTGTTGACTCTCGCCGAGTTCGGTTGCGCTGTGGCAGTGAGTGTTTATTTCTGCGCCTAGGTACTGTTGTACAGGGGCGGGTTGAAGATGAGACTTCGGGTAATTTAGTGAAAATCCTAGATTGTGCAGGAGGTGAATTGTGCGGGACATGTGGCTGGCACACTGCGGGGCCGATTTTGCCTGGACAAGCCAGTCGTCTAGATACGGATAGACATGAATGTGTTGTCTCCGAAGATGCGCGGCCACTGTCGCTAAGCATTTTGTAAACACTCTGGGGGCAGTAGTGACCCCGAAAGGCAGGACCTTGAACTGGTAATGCTGGTTGTTGATGGTGAACCTGAGATATTTCCTGTGACTGGGGTGAATGGGAATGTGGAAATAGGCATCCTTCAGATCTAGGGTTGCTAGGAAATCTCCCTGACTGAGCAGTGGCAGAACTTGCTGTAAAGTGAGCATGTGAAAGTGTTCTGATAGGATGTATTGGTTTAAGGGTCTTGGGTCTAGAATGGGCCTGAGAGACCCGTCTTTTTGGGATTAAGTACAGTGAATACACCCCTGTACCCTGTTCCAAAGGCACGAGTTCTATGGCCCCTTTTTGCAGCATGGATAGGACTTCTTGCTGCAATAAGTGCATGTGCTCTGCGGACATAGGACGGTGCCTTGGGGGTGTGTTGGGCGGAGTGGAGGTTAATTCCAGACAATAGCCGTGATGTATAAGTTGTCTCACCCACATGTCCGTGGTAATGCTTTCCCAGACTGGCAGGAACTGCTGAAGTCTTCCCCCGACCGGTGTGGTATGGTCAGGGGGCAGTGACAAGACGTCACTGTTTGTTAGTGGCGGAGGATCTGGCATTATTATTTCCACGTCCTCTGCCTTTGGTGCTGTTCCCATGGTATCCACCCCTATTGTTTTTGTTATAGTTGGATTGTGTGCCTCCCTTGGTGTATTGGGCTTGTTGCGACGCTTGACCTCTAGAAGCTCCCCTGTTACCGGAGCGACGAAAGGAACTGCCCCTGAACTGTTGAGATTGCAGAGCTCCCATGGATTTTGCAGTTTGTGTCTTTCTTAATCTTTTCTAGAGTGGTGTCTACCTCAGAACCAAACATGAAGTCAGGGTTAACTGGCTGATTAAGTAGAGTAGTTTGGATTTCCGACTTGAAACCAGAGATGCGGAGCCAGGCATTCCGTCTGAGCATTACGCTAGTGTTTATGGCCAAAGCCACTGTGTCAGCTGCATCTAACGCACACTTAATGGACGTGTTGGAGATCAACTTCCCTTCTTGTATAAGCATTTCTGCTCCCTCCTTATAAGCATCTGGCAGGTGTTGTAGTAGCTGCTCTAACGTGTCATAGTGGGCCCTGTCATATCTTGCTAACAGGGCTTGTGTATTGGAGATCCTCCAAATATTAGCTGCTTGAGCCGCTACACGTTTTCCAGAAGCTTCTAAGATCTTGGATTCTTTGTCCGGAGGAGCATCACCAGTTGTTTGAGAGTTTGCTCTTTTACAAGCATTAGCCACCACTAAGGAGTCCAAGGGGAGTTAGCCCTTGATATACATAGGGTCCACTGGTGCAGGCCGGTACTTCCTTTCAATTCTGGGGTTCACCACCCTCGCTTTAGTGGGCTCTTTAAAAATGTCGCTAGCATGTTTGAGCACACCCTTGAGCATAGGAGAAATTCTTCCTCCACCGGGTCAGCGTGCATGTCGACATCATGGTTAAGGGCTGCGTATCTTCAGTAGGCGAAGTTTTGACCGCATATGACTGAGTGTCAGGGGTGGTGTGTGGTTCATCAGGGTCAACAGTGTTAGCCCATGGCTGGGACTCATCCTGATCTGTATCAATGGGATAGTTAAACTGGTCCTCATTGTCCCCTTCCTCCACATACTCAGTGATAGGTGTGGGAGAGTAGTTATAGTCTTGCCCATATGGCTGTATGGGTTCAAAAAGGGTAGAAGAGGCAGTAGAGTCCCTCTTTTTCTTTAGTGGTATCCTGTAAGATTCCATAGGAGTTTAAGGCCTGATTTTTCGCTTATAAACGGTGAGTCGACTGAATTCGGAGTCGATGTATAATTTCGACTGTTCGTCGTAGGACGGTGGCTGGAACAGAACGGCTTCCGTCCAAGGCTGAGTGGGTGCAGCTATCGATGGTGACTTGGATGAGTCGGTAGCCTTTGGGAGTTGGACAGTTTCAGGCCGTGCTGTCGGGGGCAGGCCGTATTTTATCGGCGCTGTAAGCATCGGTGATGGACCAACTTGCTTTGAAGACTTAGTCTTCGATCCGACCGACTGACAGGTCCGTGTGCTTGTGGCTTTTCGAGCTGTTGCTGCGCAGCAGGTACGCTTGTGTGCTTCGACGATGTCTGTTCCTTCGGGCAGAGTTTGGATTTCGGCTCAAAGGCCTTGACTAACTGCGGCTTCTGAATCTTCAGATCGATGGCTTTTTGTGCCTCGAGTCCCTTGGAAGAGTCGCCATCTTTTGAGCCGGACGTCGACGTGAGCGTGACGTTTTGTAACTGTAGACACGGGCTTTGTCGCTCCGATCTTTGGGTCGACGCCTCCTGTCGACCCCGAGGGGTCGAGCACACTTGTGGGTTCTGAAGTCGTCGAGCCGATGGTTGTTTTCACCACTTTCGGTTTCGATTTAGTGTCTTTATGTATCGTTTTCGATTGCTCCACTGATTGTGGCCGTTTGACTGATGGCTCATTAGAAATGTTCTTAGTCGGGCCTGGAAGCGGGACTAGGGAACGTGGATGAAGATCTTGGCTAAGTCCTTCCGGCGATGCCTCGACCTGAGCCGTGGAAGAGTCTGTATGGGGCCCCGCTAATGCGGTTGAGCCTAGCTCCTCGCTTGAGTCGTCGCCGACGGCTCCGAGAAGTTGTGCATCGTCTCCTACCTCGACGATGTCTTCATCATGGACGTAGAGTTCTTCCTCGTCCTCATGGTAGTGGGAGTCTTGCTCCGATGCGGGATCCGAGAGCTGAGCAGGATCCTCCTCTTGTACACCCTCGTCGTCGTCCACCCCGAAGATGTTTTCTGGATCGGGTGCCGACTCCCGCGCCGACTGTCGTGCAGCGCGCCGAAGACGAAGAGTTTTCTTCGATTTGAATTTTGAACAGGCCATGCAGCTGGCCTCGTCGTGGTCCGGAGAGAGACATTTATTGCACACCGGGTGCACATCGATGTGAGGGTATTTCGAGTTGCAAACAGGGCAGCGCTTGAACGGACTCCGTTCCATCGTCGATGGGGCCTTTGGTGTCGAAAGGCAATCGGTCTTCGACGTCCTGTTCGAAGAACTGGAAACAAGTATAAGGCACCGAACGAAAGACAATACCGACGCCCCGAAGGCCTTTTGGCCTTGAGAAAGAGTATTTATATATATATTCCGAACTTGAGTTAAGAAAGTACATCCGAACCCAAAGGCGGAAAAAAACAATCTGAGCATGGAGAGGATGCCCATGCGCACTGTAGTCCAGGGGAGGAGCCACCTATCTCGTGATACTTCGAAGACTCTTCCAGGACAACAATGTGCAATCACCCGGACCCAACACTAGGCGGAGATCTATGCATAGATATAAATTCAGCAGCCCACATGCCTCGAACATGAAGTTCCCACTCGTGGGTCTGTTGTGTTTGACGACTTAACAAATCCGCTATGGTATTTTGTACTCCTGGAAAATGCTGGGCTAGAAGGAATATGTTTTAAGGTATAGCCCACCGCCATATGTCCTGTGCTAGTTGTGTTGCAGGGAGTGTGTGCCACCCTGCTTCTGTATGTAATACATGGCTGTCATGTTGTCTGTGCGGACTAACGCACAAGTTACTACTTGTGTAACGATATATCTGTAAGTGACATTAGTTAGTGATAGATTCTTTACCGACCCACCCATCCTCCCCGTTCTGCGAACCGATATCTAGGGTTAGGGACATCCCCTTTCAGGACCCTAGTTCACGCGCAAGGGTACTGCTACGCAAAAATTTCCGGATCCAGTCTGACGCCTGGGGATATTCTAAGGTAAGGAATCTATCACTAACGTGTCTCTTTCAGATTCTTGTCAACGTATTGCGGAGGGCTGGCGACATAGGACATATCGTACTATCAAGTATCCCATCTACTGGTCCTAAACGAGTGGTGGCATGGGGACAGGAGGGACCCAGCGTATGCTTTGGAAAGGCATCTGATGGGGTCGGATACCCTTCACGCAATCCTGTACTCTGCACAGTTGCGGAAAAGGTTACCGCCAGCCACCCAGGTGGTGTTCCAGATCTGGAGGCAGGCCCTACGTCGGATGGGCTGGTGGGGCACCTTAACGGAGGAGACCCCCCTGTGGCATAATGGACGATTGCCGGCGCTGGCGACTCTTAGTGGGTTCCGAGGCTGGAACAATATAGGAATTTGAACACTGGGGGATGTCGGGCACGACTCTTAAAGCCTTCAAGGACCTACGTAGAGAGTATGGGATGCCCCAGTCCCAATTTTTTAAATATCTTCATTTCCGACACGCCATCACACCGATCCAGGCCTTGCCTCTTTACCGGAATTTAGCCCATTAGAGGCCAATGTCTTCATGGGGACCTAGTTGATAAAAAGATATCCAGCATGTATCAAACCCTGGTTACGCACTGCTCTACCTCCCTGCATAAACTGAGAGAAGCCTGGGAAAGGGATGTAGGGGCAATGGATGAAGACTATTGGTGAGAGGCACTTGAGGCCCCTAGAGGAGCTGCAATTGCGAAGAGACTGAGGCTGGATCAATTTAAATATTTGCATAGAATCTACTACACAAGAGAAAAATTGTGGCGGGCGGGCCTAATTGCATCCCCGGACTGCCTTAGGTGTGGTCGAGAGGTTGGGACATTGATGCATACGGTGTGGAGCAGCAGCTCGTTGGTCAGGTTTTGATGGGGAGTGTGGAGCAGTTTGTCTGAAGTTCTGGGATGGGAGCTTACGCGTACTCCGCGGTTGGGTCTGCTGCATATTTTGGAAGGGGTGGGGGGAAATGTATATAAATGACATCTGTTGTTGCTGGGTCTCATCATTGCCAAACGGGATTTAGCTCGGGCATGGAAGGATCCCAGGGCGCCATCGGTGCTAGTATGGAAGAGAGGGCTAGACTTCTGCATGGGTTTGGAGCGTCCGATATTTGAGGCCAGGGGATGCCCAAGGAAGCACTATAAAATATGGAAGCGCTGGGCAGACTACAGAGGTCTGTGGCTGGACCCCCCTGTGGAGCAGGGGGATTCGCCGGAGACGACATGAAAGGACTGACACTGTTGGTGCATATAAACATTTGATTGGACACTGTATTTTGAATAAGAGATGCTATCATGCGGCAGGGTGAGGAAGGAGGGGGGAGTTTGGGGCGAGGGGGGGGGGTTTGGGGCGAGGGGGGGGTGAGAGGGGGATTTGTTCATGTTGTATACTCTAAAATGATATCCAGATTGCCAATTGACTGATGTTGTATAAATGCTCGCAGATTACTCCGGGTTACGGAGATCTGCGCCTGGTGTGCAATCGCTCAATAAAATCTGTTTTGAGAAAAAAAATAGCTCCTCCTTGTAAGAAAGTGGCTCTGTATACACTGCATCAAAGTAAGGTACAGTGTGCACATATTCCACAGTCCCCAGAGGTTTGGCAGAGTCTAAAGTTAGATATAACCTTACTCTCTAAAGTGGTAGCTTGGTCGAGCAGTAAGGCAGTATCAGAGGACAGTGTAAAGCATTTGTTGTATGCTAGATCCATTCCCAAACATGCAATGAGACCTGAGACCTATTAGAGGACCGGAAGCCCGATATCGGTTTTTTCACAGAAACATGGCTCAATAATGATGTTACACCCAACCTAGCAGTGGCCGTTCCGGATGACTATGCAGTCATCAGACTGGATAGGACTGGGAAACGAGGAGGAGGAGGATTAGCTATTGCCGTGCGGCCCCCTATCACATTAGGACGATTGATAGAATCTCGATGGCCAGTATGGAGCTCCTTATTTTTAGAGTAGAGGGCAACCTGGTTACTGAATGGACAGGTGCACTGGTATACCACCCGCCAGGGAGCAGCAACAAGGAGTTTGGTTCTATACTACTAGAGAGCCTGGCACCCCATGCTATTAATGCTAAAAAGCTCCTCCTGTTAGGGGATTTTAATCATCATTTAGAGATGCCTTCTAATTCGGACTCAGTTAGTCTGATTGCTATAATGGAATCTCTTGGGCTATCTTTGAGAACTATCGGTCCTACCCATAGTGCAGGCCACACTTTGGATGCCATATTTTCCAACATATCAGATCTGGACACTGAGCCACAGCAGGTACTTGGTTGGACTGACCATATGGCACTGAGTTTCAGTGATGTCTGCCCACTCAGTACAGAAGGGACAAGGTCAGAGGAGGTTTCCGAGACCTTGATCGAGATGACTGCCTACGCATATGGACAAGCATATGTGGCTCCCCTGCTTAATTTTGAGGTGGACGCTAATGTGGCCTGGGAAAAATTGAAGGGAGCAATTCAGGTAGCCTTAGACATTATAGCCCCACTGAAAAGAGTTTGCACCCAGAAGAGGGCAGCTCCGACCCCCTGGTACTCGAACACTCTTAGAAAGGAAAAGTCTAAGAGTAGAGTTTTGGAGAGGAGATGGAGGAAGTCAAAGAGGGAGCAAGATGAATTGCTATACCGGAAATCACACAGACTACCTAAATAGCTGTAAAACAGCACGAAGGATACACCTGGTGCACGCATTATTGAGGCTAAAAATTCATCCAGGGAACTGTATAGGATACTGAAGGAATTCACAAACCCAAAGGTGAACAATGCAGCACCCCCACCCCCCCCACAAAAATTATGTGAAGACTTAGCCAGGCACTTCACCAACAAGATCGACCTGATTTATCAGTCCTTTGAGATGGCTAAGGTGGAACAAGGAGAGGGAGACGCTCCTAAGCAACCTTTGCTGGAAGACTACTTCCCCCCACAGGTTTGACTCCTTTGCCGCTACGACCTGCATGCAAGTTAGTGCCCTACTAAGCTGTGTTAAGTCGGGTTCACCATCTGACCCTGTGCCACCAGCAGTAATGCCAATACTCAGCCCGATCCTAGCAGACGCACTTTCTAAAATCTATAACCTCTCTCTGGAGACAGCCATATTTCCAACTGAATGGAAAGGAGCGCGGGTTAAGCCACTCCTAAAGAAGGCGTCGGCGCATCCGTCCAAGCGGCAGAACTATACGCCAATATCACTCCTCCCCTGTTGTACGAAGTGTAGGAGAGTGGGGTCTGCAATCCTATGGTCACCCCAGATTTTTGCTTTTAGCTTCACTGGTTTACGACTTTCCCTGGCTGTGGGCCTGCTAATCAGACCCACAGCCTAGATGTTCTCTCTCTAAATTGACAACCATGTACTTTAGGTGCATTTACCAATTGGTACTGGGCCACCTTATCAGTCCCTGTACAGTGTACCTTAGGTATCCAGGGCATAGGTGTACCCAGGGCCTACCAGGGGCTGAAGCATGTATTATGCCACCCCTGGCTGGCCATCAAAATCTGACACAACTGGCTGCACGACAGCTGGGGCAAGGTGGTGTAATCACCCTTTGCTTTAGATACAGTATTCCTATATCTAACCCTAAAATGGACACATATATTCCTATCAGTCACTCCTATGGCAGGCCTTATCAATACTGAAGGCAGAGTGCTTGGAATTATGTGAGATGGTGCTCTGGCATGAGCTGAGCCCATTTGCAGCTTGCGGAACCAAGTCCTAATAGCTGTTCCATGATAACGCTATACCATATACTCTTAAGTGCATTATCAACCTTGTGGTTAAATGCCAACTCTGATATAACATTATCAAAACATGTCGAGTAAGGTGTCATACGAATTGGAATACTACCCCCTCCCCAATTCTGGCGACGGGGGTAGCATTCCACCTTTCTAGAGGGACACAACATGTATGTAACTGTGAACCCCGGTTAAAGTTAACTCGAGCCTTGGCATCACAAAATGGATGCTGCCACCACAGACACAAATCTGACCTCCTGCTGCTGGGAGTCCTTCCAGCGAGGGAGGCTTGGACAAAGGGTTTCCTGCCTTGGGAGGTGCTAGCACCACCCCAGACAGGATTTTGTGTATTGGGTAGGATAGGCCTGAAAGGAATGAGACATGCCTGGGGCACAAAAGGTGCCCTGTGCATACACCGGTTCAAACCAGTTGCTGGGGCATCCCTGCCCCAGCTCTGGCGCGAAAACCGGACAAAGGATAGGGGGTGTAACCACCCCCCTTCCTGGTCCCACCCAGGGGAGGGACCTAGTCACCAGTACAGCCCCCTTTAGCAGGATAAAGGTAGGAGCTGGTCCCATTCCAAATTAGATTAATCCTGAACTACACTACAAGAAGAAACTCTGGACTTCAACGTTCTGCTCCACAGAAGACTGAAGAAATCTCCCTCGTGGGCAAGGAGTGTCCGACCTGCAACTGCAGGCACCATCAAGCGTCCAGCGGCTTCACTTTGTCGTCTTCCCTCGAGGATCCAGACTTCAGAGCCCGACGAGACCCGGATTCCCAGACCTCTACGACCTCAACTCACATCTGCAGCACAGCTGAGACCCGTGGGTGCGACGAGACACGTGGGACCGGCCATCTTGAAAGAAACTGCACTTCGCTTCCAGCACGACTCCCGAGGTAAACTCGACCAAGTGCTTTGGGGATTGAGAAGCCCCAGCCCCGAGCAGCCCCTGCACCGAATATCAGCCCTCCAGCTTCCACGAGATCTGCGTGGGGCCCTTCTGCTTGTTTGCTGCTCGACGCAATGTCTGGTCACTTGCCGGCTGGCTAGTGACCTCCTAGACGACGAACTTTGAAAACTACACTGCTGGTCTGGTTGCTCCAGACTGGCCCTTGCTCCCTTCCAAAAGAGGAGCACCCTGGACCCTCCTGGTCCACTCCAGACGCCGTTTCCACTCACCGCGTGGGTTGCCTTTGCCAAGGCCTGTTGAGTCCAAATCCGGATCAGACACCGCCGACAGCGAGAGCCTGCGTGGGACAGCTCGTGCCTCCATCCTGGTCGAAGACACCTCCTGGTCCACGTGGCTGCAGAGTCAAGCGTCCACTCTTCACTTGATCGCGACGACGACATCTGGTTCCTTCCTGGTTCCACGCCAGTCACTGGCTAGTGACTGAACATTGTCCCCTCTGCTTTCAGGTCTTCAGCATCTCTGATCCACCCTTGGATCACACCGGACATCTTCCTTCTTGTCGCCTGCAGCATCTTTTCTTCCAGGCTCGATAGACTTCAACGCCGGAACCCGACACGACTTTGCACCTATGCACCCGCAGCCCGTGGGTGAGGTAACAAGAGCATTTCGGTGCTCAAGGGTAGATTGACTCTCCTAGTGTCCAGTTCCACAGTCGTTTTAGTCCTAACTAGTCAGGATTGTCCGTACTTACTTTTTTCTTGAACTGTACTATCCATAGACGTTGTTACGCATCTCGCGTGCGAGTTCACACTCTGCACACGCGTTCCGTGGGCCTCCTATTACTTACCTGAAGTTAGTATAGCGTGGTCCCATCGATCCTACAGCCTCTGGACAGCTCCATTCCGGTTATCGACTTTCACATTCATTTACTTAGTATATGGTTTGTCGTGCCCCTAGGGCACCATTGTAATTTTGTGCAACTTATCGTATTTTTCCTAAGAGATTGTCATGTGCTTAGCCCTCTGATCTCATAAAGAGTTCAGAGGTGTTTGTTATTAATAAATATACTGTTTATTTTCATAACCTGTGTGGTGTCCTATCATCTGGTATTCAAGGGGTTATATTGTGGTAAAACAGCTGGCTTCACATGCCAAAAGAGTTTAGCCTAAGACTGCTTTGTCCATGCTACCATTAGGATAGCTGGTCTATAAGATTGACTTACAACCAATCACCATAAGGGTTGTTTGGACTGATACAAGGTGATCACTAGAACTAGTGAGCATCATATCAGGCCAACTTCTCACACGAAGGTTTTGGAAACTCTAGTGCAGAAACAACTGTCCCAATATTTGGAACAAAACCACCTCCTGGATCCCTCAGTCTGGATTTCGCGCATCCCATAGTACAGAGGCTGCATTGCTAGAAGTAACGAATACCATCAGGATGACTTTAGACGGAGGGAGTCCAGTAATCCTCGCCCTCCTCGATCTGTGAGCGGCATTTGACACCATTTCCCATCGGCTGCTCCTAGACAGATTGACCAGAATTGGGGTTAGGGGTAAAGCTCTTGAGTGGATCCAGAGCTTTCTATCGGGATGGACACAAAGTATCCAGCTGGGGACATTCGTATCTCAGACAATGGAGATGGATAGGGGTGTTTCGCAGGGTTCAGTTTTGAGCCCTACTCTGTTTAACGTCTATGTGACACCCCTGGCGGATATTATCAGAGGCCACGGGTTAGAGACCATCTCCTATGCGTACGATACGCAGCTAATCGTCCCCATTGAGGAAGATATTACATCAACTCAACGGAAATTTAGAAGCTGCATGTCCAGTATTGCCGTCTGGAGGAGGAGGAATTTCTTACAACTTAATTCCTCAAAAACCGAAATCCTGCATTTCGGGAAGGCTGAGACAATCTGGTCCCCTGAGTGGTGGCCACCCGAGCTGGACGAGCCCCCGCCACCCAGGAGGTGGGCTAAGAATCTGGGCGTTCGGATTGATGATGAATTATCTATGGAGGAAGAGGTCAAGACAGTGTCCAGCACGTGCTTCGGCACAATGAGGATGCTTAGGAAAATCTTTCCCTGGATTCCTTCGTCAGCAAGGAAAACCCTCAGCCAGTCACTCTTGGTGAGTCGGCTGGATTACGGCAACTCACTGCTGGTGGGTGCCCGTGAGGATCTACCAACGTGTCTACAGGTAGTGCAGAACACTGCAGCCCGCCTCGCCTTAAACAAGCCACCACTAACCCCATCGGCCCCTTTGTTGAACCACCTGCACTGGCTCCCGGGGTGAGGAAACGAGCTATCTTTAAGATGCTCTGTGTGGCCTTTAAATCACTACAGGGGAAAGGACCTGTGTACCTCAGAAATAAACTCAGGTGGTATCAACCGGCACGACAACTGAGATCTAGTTACGCCAACCTTCTGTGTATTCAGACAATACACAGAGTAAGAAGGGGTGGTAGAGCCTTTTGCCACCTGGCGCCTAGATACTGGAACAAACTGCCATTAAATATCAGGTCCTGCAGCGATTTACCCAGCTTTAAGAAACTTTTGAAAACATGGTTGTTTGGGGCGTTCTTGCCCTACATATCTTTTCCCTTGGTGCCGAGAGATCCCCTCGGGGATGATTCGCCTGCGCTTAAGAAATTCACAAATTCAAATTGTACACACTCAGTCATCAAATGGTCTCACACACTCAAGATCTTAACTCTAGGCACATTGTTTTGTATATAAATATATTGTTTTATTTTAGAACCACAAGTAGGTATAAGGAAAATGCTACTTACCAGTATGCAGATGTTCTTGGCATGTAGGGTTGCTGACATTCATATCTTAGCATACATCACCGCCTAGTGTTGGGTCCAGATGTTTGCACCTTGTAATCCTGTAAGAGTCTTCGAAGTATCACGAGATAGGTGACTCCTCCCCTGGACTACAGTGTGCATGGGCATTCTCTCCATCATCAGATTGTTTTTCGCCATTGTGGCAAAGATGGAGTATAGAAAAGTAAGAATGACCATGTAAGTGTATGTAGAAAGATTACTGCAGCTGTGACAGGCACCGGGGAGGAGGCTGGGAGATATGAATGTCAGCAGCCAAGAACAGATGCATACTGGTAAGTAGCATTTTCCGTTCGAGGCATGTGGGCTGCTGAATTCATATCTTAGCATAGACTGTATAGCAGTATCTCCTCTAGCGGTGGTCACCTGCCCTAGCTGCAGCAATTTGAAAAAGAGTTTTAAGGACAGCCTGGCCTACAGCAGCTTGCTGCTTTGTTTGAACATCGACACAGTAGTGTTTAGTGAAAGTGTGTATGGTAGACCATGTAGCTGCCCTACATATGTCTTCTAGGGGAATATTTCCTAGGAAAGCCATGGATGGCCCCATTTTACGCGTAGAGTGGGCTTTTGGGGGAACTGTTAGAGTGCGCTTAGCTTTTTGATAGCATATTTGAATGCATTTAACTATCCATCTGGATATTCCTGATTTTGAAATGGGATTACCTTTATGTTGTGGAAAAAAAGCAACAAACAATTGCATTGTTTTCCTGAATGATTCAGTCCTGTCAACATAATATAGCAGAGCTCTTCTTACATCTAGTGTGTGTAGGGCTCTTTCAGCCACTGACTGCGGGTTTTGGAAGAAAACTGGCAATTCTATTGACTGATTGATATGGAAAGTGGATATAACCTTTGGCATAAACTTAGGGTTTGTACGAAGTACTACCTTTTTGCTATGTATCTGCATGAAAGGTTCTTGAATGGTTAGTGCCTGTAGCTCACTCACTCGCCTGAGGGAGGTAATGGCAATCAGGAATGCCACCTTCCATGTTAAGAATTGTAATTCACATGAATGTAGTGGTTCAAAGGGAGGTCCCATAAGACTGGTAAGTACTATGTTTAAGTTCCAGACTGGTGAAGGTGGATGCTTTGGAGGGATTATCCTTTTAAGTCCTTCCATAAAAGCTTTGATTGGTGGTACTCTGAACTGGGACATGAGTTGTCTGTTTTGGAGATATGCTGCTATAGCAGCAAGATGTAGCCTTATGGAAGAGTATGATAGATTGCATCCTTGAAGATGTTATAGGTAACAGATAATGTTTTGGATGGTAGCATCCAATGGAATAATTTGGTTAATATTGCAATAAATTACAAATCTTTTCCATTTAGCTGCATAGCATGCTCTAGTAGTTGGGTGCCTTGCCTCCTTGATAATGTTCATGCAATCAGGAGGCAAGTTAAGGTATCCGAACTCTAAGACTTCAGGAGCCAGATCGCTAGGTTCATCTGGTTGGAATCTGGGTGCCTGATTTCTTCATGGTTCTGAGTTAAAAGATGTGGCGAGAGGCGCACTCTTTGATGGGGAACTTCTGAAAGTTCTAGGAGCTTTGTGTACCATGGCTGTCTTGCCCATGTGGGAGCAACCAGGATCATTGTGAGTGACTGTTGGCGTAGTTTGCGTGTCATCAGCGGAAACAGTGGGGCTGGTTGTAGGAGAGTGGGGTCTGCAATCCTATGGTCACCCCAGATTTTTGCTTTTTGCTTCACTGGTTTACGACTTTCCCTGGCTGTGGGCCTGCTAATCAGACCCACAGCCTAGCTGTTCTCTCTCTAAATTGACAAGCATATACTTTAGGTGCATTTACCAATTGGTACTGGGCCACCTTATCAGTCCCTGTACACAGGGCATAGGTGTACCCAGGGCCTACCAGGGGCTGAAGCATGTATTATGCCACCCCTGGCTGGCCATCTAAATCTGACACAACTGGCTGCACGACAGCTGGGGCAAGGTGGTGTAAACACCCTTTGCTGTAGATATAGTATACCTATATCTAACCCTAAAATGGACACATAGATTCCTATCAGTCACTCCTAAGGAAGGCCTTCTCAATCCTGAAGGCAGAGTGTAGGAGAGTAGGGTCTGCTATCCTATGGTCACCCCAAATGTTTGCTTTTTGCTTCACTGGTTTATGACTTAATGTGGCTGTGGGCCTGCTAATCAGACCCACAGCCTGCTGTTCTCTCTCTAAATTGTTACCCATGTACTTTAGGTGCATAACGAAATTGGAACTGGTTCACCTTATTGGCCCCTGTAACAGTGTACCCAGGTACCCAGGGCATAGGTGCTTCCAAGGCCTACCGGGGCTGCAGCATGCATTGTGCCACCCCTGGCCTGGCCTCCATATTTGATACAACTGGCTGATAACTCAGCTGGGGTAAGTCGGTGTAACCACCCCTTACTTAGGTGTAGTATGCCTACCCCTAACCTAAAATTGACACATGTTCCTATCAGTCACTCCTATGGAAGGCCTCATCAATCCTGGAGGCAGAGTGCTTGGGAATATGTGAGATGGTGCTCTGGCATGAGCTGAGCCTGTCTGCAGCTTTCTGAACCATGTCCTTTAGCTGTTTCATGATACTGTCATACCATATACTCTTAAGTGCATTATAATCCTCGCAGTTAAATGCTATCTTGGGTTTGGCTTTATCAAAATAAGTCGAGTAAGGTGTCATACGAATTGGAATACTACCCCCTCGCCAGTTCTGGCGACCGGGGTAGCATTCCACCCTTCTAGAGGGACACGACATGTACCTAACCTGAACCCCGGTTAAAGTTAAACTGAGCTTTAGCATCACAAAATGGATGCTGCCACCACAGACACAAGTCTGACCTCCTGTTGCTGGGAGTCCTTCCAGCGAGGGCAGCTTGGACAAAGGGTTTCCTGCCTTGGGAGGTGCTAGCACCACCCCAGACAGGATTTTGTGTATTGGGTAGGACAGGGCTGAATAGAATCGGACATGCCTGGGGCACACAAGGTGTCCCTGTGCATAGGCCAGTTCAAACCGGTGCTGGGGCCTTCCAGCCCCAGTCCTGGAGCGAAACTGGACAAAGGAAAGGGGGTATAACCACTCCCCTTCCTGGTCCCACCCAGAGGAGGGACCTAGTAGGTGATCCGGCCCCCCAGATTCGAATAAGAGTGGGAGCTGTGTCCTAAGACTTCAGATAATCCTGAATCAACTTAAAACTAAGAAGACGACTGGACTTCGACATTCTGCTGCACAGAAGATTGAAGAGCATCTCCCTTGTGGCCTAGGAGTGGCCACCCTGTGAACACAGGCACCATACAGCAACTCGACGTCTGCTTTGCCGCCGCCTCCCGCCGGAGCCCAAGCCCAGAGCCTGACAAGACCCAGACTCCCAGACTTCTCACAGCCCGATCCACAGTCCCTGCAAAGAAGGGACCCCGTGGAGGCACCGAGAGACGTGGGACCGGACCTCTTGAAAGACCCCCGAGAAGCTGACTGCGCAGTATCCGAGGCACCCTCAACACTGTGCTTTGGGGTTTGAGAAGCCCCAACCTCGAGCAGCCCTTGCACCGAAGATCAGCCCCCCAGCATCTCCACGATCTGCGTGGGGCCCTTTTGCACCGTGCCACTCGACGCGCCATCCCAGCCACATGCCACGTGGCTAGCGGCCATCTTGGCGACGAAAACGACGAACTACACCGCTGGTCTGGTTGCTCCAGACTGGCCCTTGCTCCCCTGAAAAGCAGCAGCCGCTCTGACCTTGCTGGTCCGAGTGAGAAGCTTGAATCACTTCCTGCGTGGCTTGCTTTAGCCAAGGCCTGTTTGCTCCAATCAAGTTGCCGACACCGCCATCAGCGAGAGCCTTCGTGGGACAGCTCGTGACCAAAGCCTGGGCGTCCTTGACCTCTTCGTGTCCACGTGGCTGCAGAGACAATTTTCACGACATCGCCTGTTTGCACCCGACATCGCCTGGTTCCTTCCTGGTTCCACGGTAGTCACTGGCTAGTGACTTTCAACATTGTCCCCTCTGCTTTCAGGTCTTCACCTCTTCAGATCCCCCCTTGGATCCACCGGAACTCTTCACATCGAGCCGCCTGCAGCATCTTCAGCTCCAAGCACCATCGACCTGCGTGACGAAACCAGACACTACTTCGACCCTGTGCACCTGCTTCCTGTGGGTGAGGTAACTCAGCAACGCCGGTGTTCCCACACTGGTACACCTCTAGTGTCTGTGTCTAAAGTTTCATCCTTCTAGGTCACTCGGAAGGTTCCTTAATAACTAACTTTGTAACTTTTACGCACCATTGACATTGCATTGGTATTGCGTGCATTTTCCACACTGCACCCGAGTCCCGCGGGCCTTTGCCGACTTCTTCACTGCTAGTCCCGAACAGCTCGAGCGATTCCCCAGGCCCTAGGCCTCTTCACTTTCCCCATAGTGGTTCTTATACCACTATTTTAGTATATGGTTTAGGTGGCCCCTAGGGCTCATCCATAATTGTGCAACTTTGGTATATTTAAACTGTGTTTTGTTTTAACGCATTTGCTTCTGTGCTCATAAAGAGTATAGGGGATATTTGTAGAAATAAATCTATATATTTTTAATATACATCTGTGTGGTGTCCTTTCATTTGGTATTCAAGGGGATTGTGTATGGTAAAACAGCTTGCTTCACATGCCTTTACAGAGTTTAGCCTAAGACTGCTTAGTCCATGCTACCCCTAGGATAGCTTGTCTATAAGGTTGACTTTACAACCTGCACCAAGGGGGTTGCTTGGCATGGTACAAGGTGATCACTAGAGCTAGTGAGCATCATATACCAGGCCAACTTCTCACACAGAGTGCTTGGAATTATGTGAGATGGTGCTCTGGCATGAGCTGAGCCCGTTTGCAGCTTGCGGAACCAAGCCGCCAGTTGGACCAAGCAAAAAACAGGCCAAGAAAGCTATTCGAACTAATCAAGACCCAAACGAAGACACAACCCTTACAATCAAACAGTGCAACAAGCGACACCCCACACTGTGAAGCCTTCTCTGCTTTCTTTAAGCTAAAGACTGACAACATAAGAAATGACCTCATCATGGATGTAAGCCGATTCCCCAGTCACACCAGAATGTCTAACACTCAACCTAAAAACAAGGCATCATGGCTGTACTTCGATACCTACTCGGAAGAAGCAATACACAAACTGCTCTGCACCTTGAAGCCCTCTAATCACCTCACAGACCCTCTACCTGCTAATGCTGTAAAAGACTTCATCCCCTTGCTCCTCCCTCTCTGGACCAAAATCATCAACAGCTCCCTACAACAAGGCCTCATCCCAGACTCCCTTAAGGTGGGGCAAGTCACGCCTATACTCAAGAAACCTACAGCTGATCCGTCTGACCTAAACAATTACCGGCCCATCACCAATATCCCCACCCTGGCCAAACTGCTGGAGAAATGTGTCCAACTCCAACTAACAAAACACATTGATCAATTTGACCTCCTCAACCCTCATCAATCAGGCTAACGAGCGAAACATAGCACAGAAACAGCTATGACACACATAATTGATGACGCCCTCCAAATTCTTGATCGCAATGAGTCTTGTCTCCTCATCCTTCTTGACCTCTCTTCAGCATTTGACACGGTCAAACATGAGAACTTGCTGGAGCTGCTAAGCACTAGAATGGGTCTATCGGGAACTGTTCTCAAATGGTTTTCGTCCTTCCTTCACAACCGATCTCAGAAGTTCAAGATCAACAATGTGCTATCTACACCCGTGCCTGCAGATGGAGTAGTTTCTGTCCTGTAACTCCAGTTCTGTAGTAGGGGTATCTCTGTTATAGTCATAATCTAGTGAATAGTCCCGCCCATGTGCGCGGACCCCGGAGCAATCAAAAATAATCTCTTAAGTTGTCCAAACATGCAGAACTGCACAGACACTTAAGAGAGAATTTAAAGACAGATAATGCAGCCTATATCCACAGGCTACACTGTCCAGTACTTCGACCAGAAATTCCACCAAAAGTCCACAAACAGCACAGCCTGTCCAGGGTTTTCTTACAGAGAAAACCTTGCCTGTAACAGCAAAACCCTCTGGAATGATAGAGAGGAAGAAGTGGACAGACAAGCCCCATAGGCTGCCATTATGTGGCTCAAAACAGGATACTGTGCCTTTAAGAGAACTTCCCAGAAGCCTCACAGTATCCCAGAATGTACTGCAGGTCCCTTCCACCTTCAGTTCTTTTTGAAGGCGTAACACGCCAGACCTGTAGTATTTCTTACATGAATATCTCTCTCCACCGGGGAGGAGGGCGGGCGCTTATGACTATAACAGAGATACCCCTACTACAGAACTGGAGTTACAGGACAGAAACTACTCCTTCTGTAGTAGGGGATCTCTGTGTATAGTCATAATCTAGTGAATAGAATGGCAAGCCCATCCCCACACCAAAGCGGCGGTGGAGAAAAGAGAAATAACACCACTACTGTGCGAACAGATTTCGCAGCGAAGCCTGCCCAATCCGAGCATCTGCCCTGGCAACAGTGTCCAGACAGTAATGCTTAACAAAGGTATGGACCGACTTCCAAGTGGCTGCCCTGCAGATATCTGCAAGCGGAACACTACGGAGCAAAGCAGTCGTGGCAGCTTTGCCCCTGGTGGAATGAGCCTTAGGTTTACCCCCTAAGGTCTTATCAGCCTTTTGGTAACACAATTGTATACAGGACACAATCCACCTCGAGATGGACTGTTTAGAGGTAACAAGACCGGTCCTGACTGATCCATAATTGATAAACAATTATTCTGACCTACGAATATCCTTGGTTTTATTCAGATAAAATTTCAACACCCTCCTAACATCCAGGGAACGCAGAGACCGTTCCGCTGGAGATGAAGGACCCTGAAAACTCGTAGGCAAAGTTATAGTCTGGTTAACATGGAAGTCAGATATAACCTTCGGAAGAACTTTTAGGGTGAGTACGCAGAACAACCTTAGCAGCATGAAATACAGTATAAGGTTCCTGGCCACACAACGCCTGAATTTCCCTCACCCTGCGGGCCGATGAAATGGCCACGAGGAACGCCGCCTTCCAGTACAGGTGCTGCAATGAAGCCTTATGAATAGGTTCAAAAAGCCCCTTCATCCATCAGGACAGCACCACGTTCAATTCCCATGAAGGCGAAGGAAGCCGGACAGCAGGGAACACCGTCTTCGAGCCTTCCCAAAAAACACTTTGATCACAGGGACCTGAAAGAAGGAAGTCTGTAAAGGCCATGTCCTGTAGGCAGTCAGCGCAGCAAGACGAACCTCAATGCAATGGACATTAAGGCCAGATTGCGCCAGGTGTAGAAGATATGAAAGGATGACATCTTCCTTCTACGTCCATAGGTCATAGTCCTTGAACTTGCACCAGATGCAAAAACCTTATCCACTTGTAAGCATAAGAAGTTCTAGTGGAAGGTCGCCTAGCCTCCTTCAGTATGTCCATACAAACTTCTGGTAGATTCAAATGGACATAACGCACTACTCAGGAGCCATGCCGCCAAACTCAAAGACGAGAGGTTGGGGTGCAACATCTGCCCCCCCTAACTTCGTGAGAAGATCCGGCCTGCACGGCAGCCGTATGTGAGGAAGGAGAGACCGGTGAAGCAGGTCTGTGAACCACCACTGCCTGGGCCATTCCAGGGCAATCAGGATCATCCGCGCCCTGGACTGGGACAGTTTGATGAGTACCGCCGGAATCAGGGGAATGGGCGGAAAAGCGTACAGAAAGCTGTTCGACCAGGTAATCCATAACGCATACCCCAGCGTCCCCTGCTGGTAGTACCCGGAGGCGAAGTCTCAGCATTTGCTGCTTTCGGCGGTGGAGAACAGATCTACGTCTGGAGTCCCCCACCATGCGAAGACTTCTCCTAGTACTTCGTCGTTTATGACCCATTAGTGGTCTTCCTGAATCAGTCTGCACAGTGCGACTGTCCGAACCTTCTGCACACCTAGCAGATGGGTAACCATAATCGACAGTCCTCCGGCTAGAAGCCAGCGCCAGATCGCCTGCGCCTCCTGCGACAGAGTGCGCAATCTCGAACCCCCCTACTTGGTGAGGCAATACATCGTGGGCGTATTGTCCGTCTGTACAAGCAGAGAGTTGGTCTGGAAGGACGTAAGAAACGCATTCAGTGCCAAGTGAACAGTTCTGAGTTCCAGGAGATTGATATGATACGTGGACTCCAACGGGGACCACATTCCCTGTATCCGTAAGTCTCCGGAATGTGCCCCCCCAGCCGTGGCGAGACGCATCCGTCACGATAGTGTGTGCGGGAATGTCCTTGTGAAAGGGAACCCCTCTGAGGAGATTCTCCGCCGAACACCACCACTTCAGAGACTGAAGCTCTTGCAGAGACAGCCGTATCCTGTCGTCCGAAGATCCATTCCTCTGATCCCACTGATCCTCCAAGCACTCCGCAAAGGTCTCATGTGCAGCCGTGCGTGTGGCGTGAGGAAGATACCAGAGGCCATCGACCCCAGTAGAAAAGACACCGTCCCCACTGTTGGAGATGGAGCGGTCATAAGAGCCTAAGCCTTCCGAAGGAGCGATAATCGTCTCTCCTCCGAAGGAGACACGCTTGCTGACAGTGTATCGATGGAGGCTCCCAAGTACTATATGCACTGGACCGAAATCGGGACAGCCTTGGACATGTCGATGTGCAACCATAGCTTGTTCAAAAGAACGCACGTCTTCTGGAAGTGTGCTAGAGCTTCCGAGAAAGAGGAGGCCTTGATCAACCAATCGTCCAGGTCCGGGTAGACAAACACCTCGTTTATCCTCAGGTGTGCAGCTACCACCGTCATGCACTTCGAGAATGTTCTGGGCGCAGAGGGCAGCCCGACTGGCAGTACTGGGTACTGATAATGATTGGCGCCGACTCGGAATCGCCGGAAGTACCCACCCTGTAGACCTATGACAGAGCCAATCTCCCTGTTGTAGCTGAGGAGAAAACCTGATGCAACGATAGCATGCGAAATTCCTCTCTCTGTGAATCCACTTGTTTGCTTGTCGCAAATCCAGAATGGACCTGAACTCTTTCTCGTCCTTCTTGCGAACCAGAGAGAACCGGGAGTACAGATCTCTTCCCCTTGAGACAGAGGCACGTCTCCTATCGCCCTTTTCCTGAACAGGATATCGGCCTCCGACTGTAGCTCGCGCAGCTGAAACTGCGAGCTGACCGGAGGAATAGCTGGAGAAGGGTTGATGAACCGAAGACTGACTTAGACCCGGCCGGCCTTTGTTCGCCGAGGAGCAACAAGCTCTCCCGCGTATGCGCACAATATACTTGTTAAGTATTAAAGGCGGCCCGGGACCACAGACAAACCCTGGGAGGAAAAACGCTGCTAGAAAGGAAAGGAGGCCTCAAGCCGGTCTCCACGCCCCAAACCTACAGCCTTCCAAAAGTCTCGAGTCAGACTTATGCGGGCCACTCACTACCCCCATGGCAGCCCAAGGGTTGCCCAAAGAACGGGAGAGTAGAAGCACCCTGCTGAGCCGCAGGCTGCAGAGACATCCGACGAAAACAAGTATGGCAAAGTAGGACAAACCCACAATACTTGGGGGTCGGCCGGAGAGAAAACTCTGCTCCGACACCGATGCTTAGAACTGAAACCATCAGGTTTCGTGCAAGGCCTCCCTTCTGTCTCTTGGCAGGGGAACCATAAATCGGTAACGAAAACACCCCCACACAGGGATCCTACCACAACCGCCCAGCAACAGCGGGCCACAGCATGACGTCTACGTGCCGCCACCCCTGCGACCAAGTCAGAAGTACATTCGAAGCCAGAACCTCCTGGCAGGTGGTAGCGGACCAAAGCTAAGTACCGCCAACCAGTCAAGAGTCGGAGAGGGACTCCCCGTACTCGAGGAAGACGCATCCCCGGCATCAAGGCACGGGGATTCGCGGACTGAGGGGCCAAAGGCCCCCGCCTAGCCGATGAGTAGGCATGCGAATACTCAAAACTAAGCAAAAAAGGACCAACGTCCCTCGCTTACACGTGGTGAGTAGCCACAGACTCCCCATCAGAAGGGTTCCTCGACGTCGATCAACTGCTCGGCGTCGTGAGTGGACGGTGCCGGGAACACAAAGTCCCCTCCTACGAAGAGGAGCTCAACACAGAGCGAGGCCTGGAACAAGACCCAGGCCGCAAGCACCGGTAAGTGTTCCGCGGCTGCAACCCATGACGTCGACTTCACTACGACGTCACCATCACTAAGACAGTGACTGTCTCTACGATAACCAACACTCCGACGTCAAAATGTCACCACGGTGTCAAACACCGAGACGCCGAGACATCCATAACCGTGACGTCTGGACCCAACGGAAGATAGCGGAGTCCAAGCGACCAACGCCCCAAAAGGAGCATCACTGCTCCATGACGTCGAGCAGCACCGCTCCATTGACGTCGAGCAGCACCGCTCCATTGACGTCGAGCAGCACCGCTCCATTGACGTCGAGCAGCACCGCTCCATTGACGTCGAGCAGCATTGCCCCATCGACGTCGAGGCACTCCATCGACGTCGAGGCACTCCATCGACGTCGAGGCACCCCATCGACGTCGAGGCACCCCATCGACGTCGAGGCACTCCATCGACGTCGAGGCACTCCATCGACGTCTAGGCACTCCATCGACGTCTAGGCACTCCATCGACGTCGAGGTACTCCATCGGCGTCGAGGTACTCCATCGGCGTCGAGGCATCTCCATGACGCCGAGGCGTCTCCATGACGCTCCACGTCCCTCAGACGTGCCTTTACCGGGGAGAACCCCAGAGGTTACAGCATGGGACTCGGTAGAGGACCCACCCTCTCCTTACCCAGAGGCTGAAGATGCCTTCAAACTCCTCTGTTCTAAACCTGGGAGCCAAAGCTTCCCAGGAAAGAAGTCACAGAGAAGACAGGTGTCAAAAGACACAGGCAAACACAGAATACAAACCTGTGAGCTTCAGCTTTGGCCTTCAGTACAGCAGCAGACAAAGCACTTGTCAGACTCTCAGATCTATCGCTCCTTGGTTACACACTGCTCCCCCTCTCTCTCGTCGTTGAAGGCCTCCTGGGAGAATGATATTGGCCCCTTGGATGATGATGACTGGCGCGAGGCCCTTGAATCCCCCCGGGGAGCTGCTATAGCTGTCCGTCTTAGATTTATTCAGTTCAAATACCTCCACAGGGCCTATTATACTAGGGAACGGCTGTGGCGGGCGGGCCTTATAGCCGCCCCGGAGTGTCTGAGGTGCGGAGATGAGAGAGGGACGCTTCTCCATACTGTGTGGTCCTGTGGGAGGCTGACCAGATTCTGGGCGGGGGTTTGGGACTGTCTTTCGGAGGTGCTGGGGTGGGACCTGCCCCGTACCCCTAGGCTGGGTCTTCTTCATATCCTGGAAAATGTAGGGGGTAACGCTTACAAACATCACTTGCTGCTGTTGGGACTAGTGGTGGCCAAGCGAGATCTGGCCCAGGCCTGGAAAAGCGTTCGTGCCCCCCCACTAGGTGCATGGAAAGCGGGACTGGACTTCCTTATGGGCCTGGAATTACCTGTTTTTGAAGCCAGAGGGTGTCCCCGGAAACATTACAAAATTTGGAAAAGATGGGCGGACTACAGGGGTCTGCACCTCGACCCCCCCGCTGATATTGATGATGTGCTGGCCCTGGATGTGGACCCCGTACCTTAGACTGTTGGCTGACTCCACCTTTGTTTTTCATCTTATGTTGCTACGCTGTGAACACGTGCACTGGGCTCGGGTGGGATAAGGGGTGGGTAGTAGGGGGGGGTGTTGCAGGGCGTTGTTGGGGTTGGGTGGTCTGGGAGGGGATTGGGGTATGTTTCTATAACTCTGGGTTCACTGCTATGCCTTTTCAGTGTCTGTCGTTGGCAGTCTCCTCCTGACTGTGGAGGGCTGTATTGAATCATGCGTGAACTCTTAATAAATACGGTTTTGAAAAAAAAAAAGAATGTAGATAAAGGCCAAAGACGTCGAGTGAAGCTGTAAAAATCCAAATTTTATCACAAAAAAATATAGAAAAAGCTCAAAAAAGAAGAGCTAATGCTCCAGGGTCCTGCTAGCAGGAGCCGGAAAAAAGAACTGAAGGTGGAAGGGACCTGCAGTGCATTCTGGGATACTGTGAGGCTTCTGGGAAGTTCTCTTAAAGGCACAGTATCCTGTTTTGAGCCACATAATGGCAGCCTATGGGGCTTGTCTGTCCACTTCTTCCTCTCTATCATTCCAGAGGGTTTTGCTGTTACAGGCAAGGTTTTCTCTGTAAGAAAACCCTGGACAGGCTGTGCTGTTTGTGGACTTTTGGTGGAATTTCTGGTCGAAGTACTGGACAGTGTAGCCTGTGGATATAGGCTGCATTATCTGTCTTTAAATTCTCTCTTAAGTGTCTGTGCAGTTCTGCATGTTTGGACAACTTAAGAGATTATTTTTGATTGCTCCGGGGTCCGCGCACATGGGCGGGACTATTCACTAGATTATGACTATACACAGAGATCCCCTACTACAGAACTAGGTGTTCCACAAGGATCCTCCCTCTCCCCCACACTGTTCAACCTCGTCATGGAACCGCTCGCCACCCTGCTCCAAGCCTCCAATGTCCAATTCCATATGTACGCCGACGACACAACTTTACCTAAAGCTACAATCCCCAGAAGATATCAAACATCTGAATTTCACGCTTATCAACACTCAATCTTGGCTGGCCGATAATCACCTCAAACTAAATGCTCTGAAAACTGAGTTCCTACTCATCTCACCCCCGGCGAAAATTTCCACCACCCAAACGTGGCTCAATAACCTAACAGCACTCAATGTCCAACCTACCATCGTGGACTCGGCGAAATCCCTAGGCATCACACTCGACGCCAAGCTCAACATGCAGCAGCACGTTAGCAAAGCCACAAAAGGAGCTAATTTCCAAATCAACACACTGAGGAAAATCAAACCCTTCCTCCCTGCCGAAGACTTCCGAACTGCTGTGCAAGCTTTAGTCATCCCTCGAATAGACTACGGAATTGTGGCCCTCAGCGGACTCCCGCTATCCACAACAGCACCCTTAAGAGCCTCCCTGAACGCTGCAGCGAGACTCATTACCGGCTCAAGAAAACATTCGCATATATCCCCAGACTTAAAGTCCCTAAAATGGCTGCCTTTTGAAGCCAGAATACAGCTAAAAATTGCAGTTATGACACACGCGGCCGTGCACCACAATGCACCCAACTACCTCGCTCAAAAGTTGTCTATATCAGGAGGTTCGAGATCCAATAGAAGTGCTAAAAATCTACTCCTGAAACCCCGTAGATTCCGGAAAGAGAAAACATACAAGCGCTCCTTCTCGGGAATGGCACCCAGGATCTGGAATGCGCTCCCTCCTGAAACCAGGCTCATCTCCTCCACTGCACTCTTCAAGAAAGAGGTGAAAACCATCCTTCTGGCCAAGATCTCCTGAACCTTATAGGTGCTGGATCAGTGACTCTGCATTCCTCTGTACCACTGTTCACTTTGTCCTTTGGCACTATACTTCTACTTGGTGGGGATACCACTACGTTACGCTCTCACTACCGACCAATATATGTTACACTTGGTTTACTGATTCACTCTCCCGATGCCCCCACTCAGTGTTCTCTCTATACTAGGGCATTGGTATAAGCCATCCACGCACCCAAGGTGTACCTGAACACCTAGGTTGTGGGATCAATTACTTGTGCCGTCCTATATTATTTTGTTTACCTGATTGTATTTTGATATGTTTTATGTAGGTTATTATTATCCTACCATGTTTGTGACTATTATACTGCTCCCACTATCTCTGTTCACCCCTACTGCCCACTCTCCGTGTGAAGCGCTCTGATATCTGTAAGGATCTTGTTCGCGCTATATAAAACTTTGAATAAATAAATAAATAAGTCCTAATAGCTGTTCCATGATAACGCTATACCATATACTCTTAAGTGCATTATCAACCTCGTGGTTAAATGCCAACTCTGGTATAACATTATCAAAACATGTCGAGTAAGGTGTCATACGATTTGGAATACTACCCCCTCGCCAATTCTGGCGACGGGGGTAGCATTCCACCCTTCTAGAGGGACACGACATGTATGTAACTGAACCCCGGTTAAAGTTAACTCGAGCCTCAGCATCACAAAATGGATGCTGCCACCACAGACACAAGTCTGACCTCCTGCTGCTGGGAGTCCTTCCAGCGAGGATGGCTTGGACAAAGGGTTTCCTGCCTTGGGAGGTGCTAGCACCACCCCAGACAGGATTTTGTGTATTGAGGTAGGGAGGCCTGAAAGGAATGAGACATGCCTGGGGCACACAAGGTGCCCTGTGCATACACCGGTTCAAACCAGTTGCTGAGGCATCCCAGCCCCAGCTCTGGCAGGAAACCGGACAAAGGATAGGGGGTGTACCCACCCCCCTTCCTGGTCCCACCCAGGGGAGGGACCTAGTCAGTAGTGCAGCCCCCTTTAGGAGAATAAAGGTAGGAGCTGGTCCCATTCCAAATTAGATTATCCTGAACTATTCAACAAGAAGAAACTCTGGCCTTCGACGTTGTGCTCCACAGAAGACTGATGTTGTGCTCCACAGAAGACTGAAGAATCTCCCTTGTGGACAAGGAGTGTCCACCCTGCAACTGCAGGCACCATCAAGCGTCCAGCGGCTTCTCTTTGTCGTCTTCCCTCGAGGATCCAGAATTCAGAGCCCGACGAGACCCGGATTCCCAGACCTCTCCGACCTCTACCTACATCTGCAGCAAAGCTGAGACCCGTGGGTGCGACGAGACACGTGGGACCGGCCATCTTGAACGAACCTGCACTTCGCTTCCAGCACGACTCCCGAGGTAAACTCGACCAAGTGCTTTGGGGACTGAGAAGCCCCAACCCCGAGCAGCCCCTGCACCGAAGATCAGCCCTCCAGCATCCACAAAATCTGCGTGGGACCCTTCTGCTTGGTTCCTGCTCGACGCGTTGTCTGGTCACTTGCCGGATGGCTAGTGGCCTCCTAGACGACGAACCTTTGAATTTTCACTGCTGGTCTGGTTGCTCCAGACTGGCCCTTGCTCCCTTCCAAAAGAGGGGCACCCCGGACTCTCCTAGTCCGCACCAGACGCTTTCTTCACTCACCGCGTGGGTTGCCTTTGCCAAGGCCTGTTGAGTCCAAATCCGGATCAGACACCGCCGACAGCGAGAGCCTGCGTGGGACAGCTCGTGCCTCCATCCTGGTCGAAGACACTTCCTGGTCCACGTGGCTGCAGAGTCAAGCGTCCACTCTTCACCTGATCGCGACGTCGACATCTGGTTCCTTCCTGGTTCCACTCCAGTCACTGGCTAGTGACTGAACACTGTCCCCTCTGCTTTCAGGTCTCCTTCAACAATCCACCCTTGGATTGCACCGGACATCTTCCTCCTGGTCGCCTGCAGCATCTTTTCTTTCAGGCTCCATAGACTTCAACGCGAGAACCCGACGCACTTTGACACCTATGCACCCGCGGGTGAGGTAACGAGAGCATTTCGGTGCTCAAGGGTAGTTTAACTGCCCTAGTGTCGAGTTTCACAGTCGTTTTAGTCCTACCTAGTCAGGATTGTCCGTACTCACCTTTTCTTTGAACTGTACTGTCCATAGACGTTGTTACGCATCTCGCGTGTGAGTTCACACTCTGCACACGCGTTCCGTGGGCCTCCTATTACTTACCTGAAGTTAGTATAGCGTGGTCCCATCGATCCTACAGCCTCTGGACAGGTCCATTCCAATTATCGACTTTCACATTCCACTTACTTAGTATATGGTTTGTCGTGCCCCTAGGGCACCATTGTAATTTTGTGCGACTTGTAGTATTTTTCGTAAGAGATTGTCATGTGCTTAGCCCTCTGACCTCAAAGAGTTCAGAGGTGTTGTTATTAATAAATATACTGTTTATTTTCATAACAACCTGTGTGGTGTCCTTTCATCTGGTATTCAAGGGGTTATATTGTGGTAAAACAGCTGGCTTCACATGCCAAAAGAGTTTAGCCTAAGACTGCTTCGTCCATCCTACCATTAGGATAGCTGGTCTATAAGGTTGACTTGCAACCAATCACCATAAGGGTTGTTTGGACTGATACAAGGTGATCACTAGAACTAGTGAGCATCATATATCAGGACAACTTCTCACACTGGTGGAAAAGCGTACGCAAATCTGCCTGACCAGTTCATCCATATCTCATTTTATTTATTTTATTTATTTTTAAAGTTAATATATAGCGCGAACAAGATCTTTGCAGATAACAGAGCGCTTTACAGAAACAGGTGCTAGGGGCAACAGGAGCGTGATTAAACAGCTTAATGGGTTCAATATAGCAGTCAGTAGTAAGTGAATAGCATAATAGGATAGCAGTCATGTACAGATATAATAACAAAAAAAACAATCAGTTAACCAATAATACAAAAACGGTGTAAAGTCTTTGATCCAGCAACAATAGAGTACAGGTGAACTTTGGCTATAAGGATGGCCTGTACCTATTTCTTAAAAATTACAGAAAAACACAGGGTAGGGGCATCAAGAGGGTGATAAAACAAACTATTGGGTACAATATAGTAGTCAGTAGTAAGTGAGTAGCATAATAGGATCGCAAACATGTAAAAATATAGTAACAATAATCAATCAGGTATCCAATGATACAAAAGCGGTGCAAAGTCTCTGATCCAGCAACAATAGAGTTCAGGTGAACTTGGCCATAAGGATGGCTTTTACCTCTTTCTTAAAAAATGCAGTGGAGGAGATGAGCCTGGTTTCAGGAGGGAGTGCATTCCAGATCCTGGGTGCCATTCCTGAGAAGGAGCGTTTGTATGTTTTTTCCTTCCGGAATCTACGAGGTTTCAGGAGTAGATTTTTTGTACTTCTATTGGATCTCAAACCTCCTGATATAGTCAACTTCTGAGTGAGGTAGTTGGGTGACTTGTGGTGTACGGCCGAGTGTGTCATAACGGCAATTTTCAGCTGTATTCTGGCTTCAAAAGGCAGCCATTCCAGGGATTTTAAGTCAGGAGATATGTGTGAATGTTTTCTTGAACCAGTAATGAGTCTCGCGGCCGCGTTCAAGGAGGCTCTTAGGGGTGCGGTTGTTGATAGGGGGAGTCCGCTGAGGGCCACAATTCCATAGTCTATGCGAGGGATGACTAGGGCTTGTACAGCAGTTTGGACGTCCTTGGCTGGGAAGAAGGGTTTAAGTTTCCTCAACGTGTTGATTTGGAAATTAGCTCCTTTCGTTGCTTTGCTAATGTGCTGCTGCATGTTGACCATGGCGTCAAGTGTGATGCCCAAGGATTTCGCGGATTCCACGATGATGGGTTGGACATTGAGCGCAGTTAGGTGATTGAGCCAGATTTGGGTGATTGCAATTTTCGCAGGAGGTGAGATCAGAAGGAACTCAGTTTTCAGAGCATTTAGTTTGAGGTGATTATCGGCCAACCATGATTGGGTGTCTCTAAGTGTGGAGTTCAGAAGTTAGATGTCTTCCGGGGATTGTAGCTTGAGGTAAAGTTGAGTGTCATCGGCGTACATATGGAAGTATACATTAGATGCTTGGAGCAGGGTGGTGAGTGGTTCCATGACGAGGTTGAACAATGTGGGGGAAAGGGAAGATCCTTGTGGGACGCCTAAAGTTACAGGCACAGGTGAGGACAGCACGTTGTTGATCTTGAACTTCTGAGACCGGTTATGTAGGAAGGAGGTGAACCATTTCAGAACAGTCCCGGATAAACCCATTCTGGTATTCAGCAGCTCCAGTAGGTTCTCATGTTTGACCGTATCAAATGCTGAGGAGAGATCAAGAAGGATGAGAAGGCAGGAATCATTGCGATCCAAGATTTGGAGGGCGTCATCAATTATGTGCGTCATAGCCGTTTCCGTGCTGTGTTTGGCATGGAAGCCTGATTGATGAGGGTTGAGGAGGTCAAACTGATCAATGTGTTTTGTCAGTTGGAGTTGTACACATTTTTCCAGCAGTTTGGCCATGGTGGGGATATTGGTGATAGGGCGGTAATTGTTTAGGTCAGACGGGTCAGCTGTAGGTTTCTTGAGTATAGGTGTGACTTGCCCCACCTTGAGAGAGTCTGGGATGAGTCCTTGTTGAAGGAAGCTGTTAATGATTTTAGTCCAGAGTGGGAGGAGCAGGGGGGTAAAGTCTTTTACAGCATTAGCAGGTAGGGTGTCTGTGAAGTGATTAGAGGGCTTCAAGGTACCGAGCAGTTTGTGAATTGCTTCTTCAGAGTAGGTGTCGGAGGACGTCCATGATGCGTTGTTTTTAGGTTGAGTGGTATTCATGCGGATGGAGCTGGAGTATCGGCTTACATCATTGAGGAGATCACTTCTTATGTTGTCGGTCTTTAGCTTAAAGAAAGCAGAAAAGTCTTCACAGTGTGGAATATTGCTTGCTGTGCTTTTTGATTGTATGGGTTGCAACTTGGTTTGAGTTTTGACTAGTTCGAACAGTTTTCTTGGTCGTTTTTTTGCTTGGTCTAGCTGGAGGCTAAAAAAAGTCAGATTTCGAGCGCTTGATTTTCCTAAAGTAGGCATTTCTCTTGTTCTTAAGCGTTTTAAGGTGCCGTGCTGAGGGGTCAGATCTCCAGGTGCGCTCTGCCATTCGCATAGCACGCCTGTCTTCATTGAGTCTACCGTCATACCAAGGGTTCGAGTTCTTGGCGGAGACTCTCTTCAGTTGCAGTGGGGCGGCTTCGTTGATTATTGAATTCATACAATCAAGGTAGAGGTCGATTGAACATCAGAGGCGCCCGAAGGGGGAAGGAGGAGACTTCAGGTGTGAGGAGGCAAGGAGTTGGGGTTAAGATTCTTTATGTCCCTTTTCCAGATCTTGGATTTGGTGGGTTGAGCCGGGTTGAGTTTAACTTTTTCGTTGATGAAGAAAGTGATAATATGGTGGTCTGACCAGTCACAGGGTTGGATCGCCCCCAGTTGGGTAGTCCTCTTTGGCGATGATAAGGTCGAGTATCGAGCCTTTGTCGTGTGCGGGGCTGTTGTATATTTGGGTGAGGTCAAGCGCATTAAGGAAAGTTTTGAGACTATTCACCACTGCGTCTTTCTGATCGTTCCAGTGGAGAATGAAGTCACCCAGGTAGATTTGAGTGATTTGCTGACCGGCGTTGGATGAGATCGTGTCCATGAGTTGTTGGGTGAAGGTGAAGGTGAGGTTGTCCCCAGGCGGGTGGTAGATGAGATGTAAAGCGCATACTGGTTTGCCCTCACTGGAGATATCGAGGCAGAAGAGTTCACATGAGGTGAGGGAGGGGGAGGTGACTTTAGTAACGGAGAGGTTGCTCCTAAAAATGCATGCGATTCCCCCGCCCGTCTTGTCGAGTCTAATGATGTGGTAGTTGGGGGGGGGGGGGACTAGTATGTCTATTATAGGTGTAGAAGCTTCAGTTAGCCACGTTTCAGTCAGAATGGCTAGGTCAAGATCCCTTGTTATGACGAGATCCGCGATGTCCGAGGAGTGTCTCGGAGCCGATCTGCAGTTGAGTAGGATGCATTTGAGTCTGGGGGTGAGAAGGGTGGTAGAGTGTTCTAGAGAGAGGGGGACTTTTCTTAGATTATTGGGGACGGAGCTTCTGTTGCTTCGAGTGGGGGGCCTAAGGGGATTTGTGAGAATTGTGGGTATGGGGAGGTGTGTAGTGGGTGAGTGTTTTAAGGGGCCTGGGCCAAAAGAGCGGAGGAGGGTGCATAGGTCGTGGTCCGAAAGGGATTTGAGGGCGCGCCAGGGTCGGTGGGTGTGATTGCGAGCGGGGATAGAGGGCAACGCGGGGAGTATTGATTGCGAGGGTCTGTGGGGAGGGTGGGGGACTTGTTGGATGAGGAAGTGGTGGTAGGTCGGGGTTGTCTGGGGTGTGTGTAAAGAAGTTCTTTGATGGTGTGGAGATCTTCTTTGACTTGTAGGAGGGTGGATAAAATCATGTCCAGAGGTGGATTGGGGATGGTGTTGGGGATGAGAGCCGTAGGCGAGTGGTTGAGTAGGGAGCTGGAAAGGGAACTGGGTAGGGAGGGGGGGGGGGATATGCTAGAGTTAGTGCAGGGTTCTGAGGTAATAGTAAGTGGGGTGGCATTCGATGGGTGAGAGAAGTTGTGGGCGAGGGGTGTGGGTGAGGTAGGGGGAGGTTGGAGGCATAGATGGGGACGCTGGTAGGAGACGGCGCCGGTGAGTTGGGGGATGAGTGAAGGCTGAAGACGGTAGGGGTGCACGGAAGGTAGTGGGGGCTGAGAATGGGGGGGAAGTGGCGGAGGTGTTAAGGTAGGGGAGGTGGTGTGTTCTGTGAGTCTAGTTGGGAGAGTGGGGAAGTGGAGAGTGAGAGTGGGGGGGGGGGGGGGGGAGTTAGGGTGGGAGATGGATCTGCCGCAGGGCGGGGGAGATATGTTCCGGGCGGTGGTGTGTTCTGTGAGACTCGGAGGTGGGGGGAAGGGAAGGTGGGGGTATGGAGGATGTATGAGGGGGAGTGATCTTCGCCAGCGAATGAGGGGTGAGGAAGGGTTACATCGGGAGTGTGACTGACTACAACGCTGGGGGGATGGGAGAGGTGCGTGTCATTCCGCTGTTGTGGTGGGTTAGGCAAGTTAGATTGAGGATTGGAAGTGGAGGGTGTTGTGTAGCCAGAGGTGTTCGGAATGGAGTTCCGCCGTTTGGCGATGTGTTCTAAGAAGCTGGGGAACAGGTTGTCGAGTCGGTCGAGGTTCCTATCAGTGGATTGAAATAGGATGGTCCCGTTGTTGTAGATGGTGGCTCTGCCTGGGAAAACTTGGGATGGTGTGGTGGACAGCGTTCGGCCATGAGCGGATTTTCTGGTGGTGGAGATAGTGAGAATGGAGAGGAGCGCTTTCCTCCACTGTGCTCTACGTAGAGTGTAGAAGATGATATCGGTGCTCGTGGCTCCATTGCCTTGTGACAACAGGTGTGGGAACCTGGCGGCAAAGTACGGGCATTTTGAGTTTTCTTTAGTGGCAAACAGATCTATCTCTGGATGCCCCCATTCTTGGAAGAATGGTTGGAGAACTTAAGGGTGAATCTCCCATTCGTGTAGCTGTTGGCTGTGTCTGCTTAACAGATCTGCTATTTGATTGTCTTTCCCTGGCAGGTATTCCGCTAGGAGAAAAATGTTTTTGGGAATTGCCCATTTCCATATGCTCTGTGCTAGGTGAGACAGCTGTGGAGTGTGGCCCTCCTTGTTTCTGGATGTAATATATGGATGTCATGTTGCCCGTCCGGATCAACACAGCCTTGTTACTCTAAGTGGTTGATATGCAGTGTCTTTTGCTTGATTGTCCAGAGCCCTTGGACTGTGTATTGAAGTAGGTGGGCTCCCCAACCTGTCAGTGATGCGTCTGCTGTCAATACTATTTGTGGAACTGGCTCTTGGAACAGTTGCCCCTTGGAAAGGTTTTGTGGATTCCACCACTGCAGAGAGTATTAAGTGCGACCATCTACCAACACTGGGTCTTTTAGTTGTCCTTGAGCCTGGTTCCCCTGCCGTGCTAGGCATTCTTGCAATGGACGCATTTGAAGTCGGGCATGAGGGGCAATGAATATGCAAAAGGCCATGATGCCTATGAGCTGCATGAACACTCGAGCTGGCAGAGAGTGCTGTGGCTGAAACCTTTGAATGAGAGTTTGTATGCTGGCTATCCTGGCTGGATTTGGATATGCCTTTGTCACTGAGGTATTTATTGTAGCTCCCAGATATTGCTGTATGTGTGAGGGCTGCAGGTGTGACTTTAGGTAATTTATGGAAAAACCCAGACTGTGCAACAGCTGGATTGTCTGAGACGTGAGGCTTGCACACTGTGCGTATGATTTGGCCTTTATGAGCCAATCGTCTAGGTATGGAAACACGTGGTTGTGTTGCCTTCTGAGGTGTGCGGCGATTACTGCTAGGCATTTTGGGAACACCCTTGGTGCTGTAGTTACCCCGAAGGGGAGCACTTTGAATTGGTAATGTTGACCTTCTATTGTAAACCTGAGATTTCCTGTGAGCTGGATGTATAGGTATGTGAAAATATGCATCTTTGAGATCTAATGTAGCAAGGAAGTCGCCTTGCTGTAGTAACGGGATGACTTGTTGTAGAGTAATCATATGGAAATGCTCTGAGTATGTATTGGTTCAGAGGTCTGAGGTCTGAGGTCTAGTATGGTTCGGAGGGATCCATCTTTTTTGGGAATTAGGAAGTGTTGGAAACCGGCTATTTCTGGTAGGCTAAGGCTTATGCCAAAGCCAGGCAGAAACCACCATTCCAGTCAGGGCAAGGAAGTCACACGCCAAGATAACCCCTGCTCACCCTCTAGGTAGCATGGCGCAAGCAGTCTAGGCTAAACTCGGAGGCGATGTGTAAAGCATTTGCGTCAGCGCATGACAGCAACAACATATTAGGTACACCACAAAAGAGACTCCACACAAGGTTATATTAAAATAACTTTTGTATTGTAAAAACATATCAGATAGAAATTACACATGTACATTGTGCCAACTGGCACGGCAATATTCACAAGGGATTATGTACACAGGACAGGGCCACATAGGCCACTGTCATAATCAGCACTTCTAAAATAGAAATAGTACTTATAGAACTTAGAATAAAAGTGTATAAAATCACTGTACCACAAAGGAACAGTTATAGATCACCCCCAGTAACTACTGGGGACAGGTAAGTACCACCTACGCAACCCTACACTCCTTGGGAGACTGTCACGCAGGGGACCAGGACCTCACTAGGACCACCTGTACTAAGAAAGAACAACCACCTAAGGATGAAATCCACTTAGGGGTATAGCTCAAAACGCACTACCCATGATGCATGAATATACATTCAGAGGAGTAGTAAAGAAAGAAAACACATGATGTATAGACCTACACATTCAGCGGTGTTCAGGACAGAGCACATGATGCAATTAAAATACAGTCAGGGGTGCAGCGCAAGAAGACACATGATGACTAAACATTCAGAGGTGTAGCGCAAGAAGAGAAAGACACATAATGCATGAAACATTCAGGGGTGTCAAAGTAAAGCAATAGCGCAAGAATCACATGATGTCTAAAAACATTCAGAGGTGTAAGATCAAGGTGCGTAATCATACTAAAAGCATTACATTTCCTAGCACCACATCACAATGCGCAAAACTCACATTAGGCAGATACTATCACATGAGCCACTACCTGTGGCAGTCCCTAGGCCAACGGCCTTGTTGGGGCTCAGACGCCCTGAGTCTCAGTGTCAGGGTGCGCTGCCATGCAGCGCCAGCCTCAAAGTACCAAAAAGCCTAAACGTAGCAGGTGCCCACTAAGTGCTGGGCACCTGGAGAACAACAGAACTGAGCCAGGGCCCTCACTGGCCCTTCGGCGCCAACTGCGCCACTGCTGGAGCCACACAGGCTCTGGGCATAACACACATGCCCCAGACGTTGGATTCTCAAAGGCTCTAAAGCAATGATGCCAACCGTTGGAGCCACACAGGCTCTTAAAACACAGATGCCCCCATGAGCCTCACCGGACTCTAGCCCTCACACTCAGGGGCAGGAGGGGACGAGCACCGAAAATATGCCCCGAAGCCCCCCTCTCGAATATGGCCCTCTCGGGAGCCAAACGGGCTCGTACACATAATGCGGCCCCTCTGAGCCTCTCTAGGCTCATGCGCGTTGGGGCGACCCACTGCCAACTGGGGCCGCCCTTGAAGGCTTTGCAATGCGTTGGGGCGACCCACTGCCAACGGGGCCGCCCTTACTCGGCGCCTTGACCGGCACCGCACGGAGCTTTGCGGGCCCTCAAGAGCCCCTCGCGGGCTCTGTGCTCACGGTGGGGCGGCCCACTGCCATTTGGGGCCGCCCTTCCTTGGTGCCTCGACCGGCACCCCGAGAACCCATCTGCTCCCTCACGGAGCAGCAGCATCACGGAGCCCCCCCAGCCCTCTTGACTCACCAGGCTGTTCTCGGCGGGGGCTCCTCTTCGCCCGGTCTCCCTCCCTGGGACCGGGTCTCTACACCGGCAGCAGGCGGGGCTCTCCTTCGTTCGCGGTGGGGCAGGCACCGCCAATGTGCCTCGCGCCCCCGCCGCAAGTCTCCGCCTGCTGCTCCTCCTTCACTCGGGGCTCCCTCTGCACACGGGAGCCCCAGAAGCCGACCACACGCCTCTTCAGAGGCCGCCGGGTTCCCTCAGATCACGGGAGCCCGGCCGACCCGCCGCCATGCTTCTCCTCCGCCTCATCTCCCCCAGGTCACGAGCGATGGGCCAATCCCATCGCGGCTCCTTCGGCAAGCCCCCAGTGACGCGTAGCTTCCTCGGCCAATCGGAGCGCGGCTCCTGCCGAGGGACGGCCAATCAGGTCGCGGCCCCTTCGTGGCTTCGTCCACGGCCGCGCACAGGCAGACGGCGGCTCCTGGGCCCCTTTAGGCCCCCGGGCAGCGGCAATCACGGCGTGGGCAGCCGAAGTTAAATAACACTAAGAATAAGCGAAGTGGGAACTCGCCAGGCGGGCAAAGCGCTCCTCAGCGCTATCATCAAAATAAAGCGCTCTTCCAGGGCTGCCAGCACCAAAGCGCTTTCAAGGCGCTAGAACACAAAGTCCCCAAAGTCCTTCCAGCAATGCAGCTCCACCATGCTGCACAAAGGTCCCAGAGAGTCTCAGCGGGCTAAGCAAAAGTCCCCCCATCAGCCCAGGCAGGCAGAAGGGTCCCCCAGGAGTCCAGGAATCCAGGTATCCAGGGGCTGGGCAGCGCCCACCCCTGGTAGATCCGAGTCAGCCACAAGAGCTAGCACAAGAACATTTTGGAAGGAGACACCGTCCCTTCTTATACACAGAAATGCCTTTGAAGTACTTTGAAGCTTTCGTGCAAGGGGCCCTGAGTACTGGAATGTTTCTGGTTTACGTCTCCCTGACAGCTTCAGGGCCAGAGGTGACAGTAGGCCGCCCGGATGGAGAGCCAGCAGGGTGGGCGACAGGCACAGCCCGGCACCACCAGATGCTCTTTCCTCCCATCCCTGACAGCAGAGGGGCCTTTCATCTACCCCCTCCTCCGGGGCCTTGCGGACCCTGCAGACCCTGTTCTACTCAAACCAGACAGTCCATCTACCAACAGGCCCAGGCATGCCTGGGCCAGGCCCATCAGCCAATCACGTGCTAGCAGACTCACTACACAATTATGCCAACTTCTAAAAGTGGCGCTTCTAGACTACACACAGCCATGCCGCATATACCATTCTGCAGCATTCATTCTCACGAGTTCACACATATCAAACTCGACCCTGCACTCCCCATGCATCAGGAATCTACCATGGGCATACATATTCCCAGTCATTCCTATGGGAGGGCAGGTCACTCATCATCCATACACAGAAAGCACACGCACTTTACACTGTACCACAGTGAAAAAGTGCGCAGAGGCCCACAATCACCAATCCAGGTTCCAAAAACAGGCTAGGAAAAAGCAAAAAGTCACGGGGTAGACCTGCCCAAAGGACCGGGTCCAACACATCCCCCTTCCAGCCAAAACGCAGGGTAGACCAATCAATACACTGATGGTCTTCAATGCTTTGGGCGACAAAACCACGGAGACGGGCCTGCAGGGCAGGGCCACCTTACAGTTTTTCGCCACTCGGAACCCACAGGGATTTCCCTCAACAAAAGCTCTCTGACACAACTAGGATACCCCACTGGTACACACTAGTCATCCACAGCCAGGACCAGGCCCTAGGCCATCCAATGATCACAGGTCCTAACCAATCCACAGAGTGGGGGCAGAAGCCCCTGGCACACAATAGCCAATCTCCACTCTCTCTCTCAGGGTAGCTACACTACCACCGATCCTACAACCTAGGGACCACACCCTCGGCTGACTAGAGGTCACGGGCAAGCATGCCCCACCCTACCTCTACTCCATCAATGTTAGAACTGGGGGTCTCATGTTGGCAGAGGTAAGTACCTTAGACCAAGTAGGGACCCTTGCTTCCAGTCATGGTGAAGGAATAACCCTCACAGCGAAGCACTCACCAGAACACAACTCTCCTACCAGATCAGGACCTCACTCCGTCACTGGTCTATCACCTGGAAACGATTCCACTTCTGAGGTACAAAGCACACAGCACCAGTCCCTCTTCAAGCAGGTGGGGGGACACAGCACACAGCAAAGCCCCCTTTCGTCTACCTTAGTGGAAACAACAAACTGCAGGTGGGCCCCCGAACACACAGCAAGGGCCGCCTCCTCAGTCTCGTCAGTTGATCCACTTTAGTAGAGACTCCTCTTGACCTAGAAGTTACCTAATCTCCCAACCTAGGATTTACACCCTTAAGTTGCGCCGGGGTCAGAAGTACACCGTCCTTCTGCACCCCCTTCCAGTTCCACTATCACAGGCACAGTATGTCTCAGGCTAGACAGAGCACACGCCAGCGGCGTAGCAGTGACACACTCTCCTCCAGTACTCCCTATCACAGGGTGATTCTCAGTATGTTCCAGGCTAGACAGAGCACACGCCAGCGGCGTATCAGCAACACACTTTCCTCCCACCGGGGTCAGAAGTAAGGACACCGTCCCTCTGCACCCCCCTCCAGAGTTCTGCACCCTCCCACCTGGGAGCGGTACCCCTGGAAGCCAACAACCGGTCAGGACACTAACTCCAGATGCCCTTCCCTCCAGGTCAGGCTGAACCTGAACCTGGCCTCCCCCCTCCTCGGGGAACAACCTCCAGAGGCCCCAAAAAATGGTCAAGCACTCTAGACGGTCAAATGCCCAGCGAACCAGGACTTTTGCACTTTCCACTTAGGAGCGGTACTGCCCAACACTAGGACCGCCGGAGTTCTGATTACAGACACTCCCCGTCCTCTAGACACAGGAAGATCCTCTTCAAATGACTTGTAAGTACAGCCTAGGCCCCTGACCTGGCGCTCCCTTAGGGAACCCTCCAGGCCCCGAGACATGGTTTCGGGCCAACGTGGGACACACCGTCCCACACTCACTCCGCCTCCACTGAGACAGGACGTGAGCCCCTACACCCCTATCATCCTAATGGGACATAGCTGGGCTACACATGAACCTCTTCACCTACACAGGATCATCAGATACACAAGCCACTACTTTTAGAATCACTTTCTAATGTCTCTGCACGACATCCAGCACACCGCCAGACATCCACCTTCTTGTCCAATGCCTCTGCAGGACGTCCTGCACACCACCAGAGGTACACCTCACGTGCAAGCTCCTTACAAAAAAAAACTCACACGAACTCCTCCAGTTCAAGACACCACTCATCCACACACTCCCCCTCCAGACTGGTGAGACAGTTCCTCACTGCCTCTGACTCTCAACCTGTCACTCTCTTACTGAGCACCAGGCACCATACTCTGGGAACTGGGAATGGGAATTCACGCACTGGACACATTTAAGCTGCCACCACTGGATCCTACCATACTGGGGAATCCAGACACACACACTACACTCAGGGAATAACCACCCTCCTGAGCAAGCAATTTCTCCTCTACCCTCCCTCTCTTCCATCTACCCACACAGGGACAGGAACGGGAATTGGACACTGGACCCAGCAAGGGATTCCTAATCTATGGGAACCTCCCCTCTCTACTGGCGTCCCGCCCTGTCATTTTCTCTCATCTGCCACTTAACATAAAGCGCAGGAACACCATCTGAAAATGACACTTTTGAGGAAAAATAAAATCAAAAACAATAATCCCAAATATGTGACTATCTGAAAAACGCAGAGTTTTTGTAATGTAGCCAGTTGTCGCTATGGCACTGGGCAAATGCAAGTCCAAATCCGCACCGCTGAAACACCAACGTTGGAAACCGGCTATTTCTGGTAGGCTAAGGCTTATGCCAAAGCCAGGCAGAAACCACCATTCCAGTCAGGGCAAGGAAGTCACACGCCAAGATAACCCCTGCTCACCCTCTAGGTAGCATGGCGCAAGCAGTCTAGGCTAAACTCGGAGGCGATGTGTAAAGCATTTGCGTCAGCGCACGACAGCAACAACATATTAGGTACACCACAAAAGAGACTCCACACAAGGTTATATTAAAATAACTTTTGTATTGTAAAAACATATCAGATAGAAATTACACATGTACATTGTGCCAACTGGCACGGCAATATTCACAAGGGATTATGTACACAGGACAGGGCCACATAGGCCACTGTCATAATCAGCACTTCTAAAATAGAAATAGTACTTATAGAACTTAGAATAAAAGTGTATAAAATCACTGTACCACAAAGGAACAGTTATAGATCACCCCCAGTAACTACTGGGGACAGGTAAGTACCACCTACGCAACCCTACACTCCTTGGGAGACTGTCACGCAGGGGACCAGGACCTCACTAGGACCACCTGTACTAAGAAAGAACAACCACCTAAGGATGAAATCCACTTAGGGGTATAGCTCAAAACGCACTACCCATGATGCATGAATATACATTCAGAGGAGTAGTAAAGAAAGAAAACACATGATGTATAGACCTACACATTCAGCGGTGTTCAGGACAGAGCACATGATGCAATTAAAATACAGTCAGGGGTGCAGCGCAAGAAGACACATGATGACTAAACATTCAGAGGTGTAGCGCAAGAAGAGAAAGACACATAATGCATGAAACATTCAGGGGTGTCAAAGTAAAGCAATAGCGCAAGAATCACATGATGTCTAAAAACATTCAGAGGTGTAAGATCAAGGTGCGTAATCATACTAAAAGCATTACATTTCCTAGCACCACATCACAATGCGCAAAACTCACATTAGGCAGATACTATCACATGAGCCACTACCTGTGGCAGTCCCTAGGCCAACGGCCTTGTTGGGGCTCAGACGCCCTGAGTCTCAGTGTCAGGGTGCGCTGCCATGCAGCGCCAGCCTCAAAGTACCAAAAAGCCTAAACGTAGCAGGTGCCCACTAAGTGCTGGGCACCTGGAGAACAACAGAACTGAGCCAGGGCCCTCACTGGCCCTTCGGCGCCAACTGCGCCACTGCTGGAGCCACACAGGCTCTGGGCATAACACACATGCCCCAGACGTTGGATTCTCAAAGGCTCTAAAGCAATGATGCCAACCGTTGGAGCCACACAGGCTCTTAAAACACAGATGCCCCCATGAGCCTCACCGGACTCTAGCCCTCACACTCAGGGGCAGGAGGGGACGAGCACCGAAAATATGCCCCGAAGCCCCCCTCTCGAATATGGCCCTCTCGGGAGCCAAACGGGCTCGTACACATAATGCGGCCCCTCTGAGCCTCTCTAGGCTCATGCGCGTTGGGGCGACCCACTGCCAACTGGGGCCGCCCTTGAAGGCTTTGCAATGCGTTGGGGCGACCCACTGCCAACGGGGCCGCCCTTACTCGGCGCCTTGACCGGCACCGCACGGAGCTTTGCGGGCCCTCAAGAGCCCCTCGCGGGCTCTGTGCTCACGGTGGGGCGGCCCACTGCCATTTGGGGCCGCCCTTCCTTGGTGCCTCGACCGGCACCCCGAGAACCCATCTGCTCCCTCACGGAGCAGCAGCATCACGGAGCCCCCCCAGCCCTCTTGACTCACCAGGCTGTTCTCGGCGGGGGCTCCTCTTCGCCCGGTCTCCCTCCCTGGGACCGGGTCTCTACACCGGCAGCAGGCGGGGCTCTCCTTCGTTCGCGGTGGGGCAGGCACCGCCAATGTGCCTCGCGCCCCCGCCGCAAGTCTCCGCCTGCTGCTCCTCCTTCACTCGGGGCTCCCTCTGCACACGGGAGCCCCAGAAGCCGACCACACGCCTCTTCAGAGGCCGCCGGGTTCCCTCAGATCACGGGAGCCCGGCCGACCCGCCGCCATGCTTCTCCTCCGCCTCATCTCCCCCAGGTCACGAGCGATGGGCCAATCCCATCGCGGCTCCTTCGGCAAGCCCCCAGTGACGCGTAGCTTCCTCGGCCAATCGGAGCGCGGCTCCTGCCGAGGGACGGCCAATCAGGTCGCGGCCCCTTCGTGGCTTCGTCCACGGCCGCGCACAGGCAGACGGCGGCTCCTGGACCCCTTTAGGCCCCCGGGCAGCGGCAATCACGGCGTGGGCAGCCGAAGTTAAATAACACTAAGAATAAGCGAAGTGGGAACTCGCCAGGCGGGCAAAGCGCTCCTCAGCGCTATCATCAAAATAAAGCGCTCTTCCAGGGCTGCCAGCACCAAAGCGCTTTCAAGGCGCTAGAACACAAAGTCCCCAAAGTCCTTCCAGCAATGCAGCTCCACCATGCTGCACAAAGGTCCCAGAGAGTCTCAGCGGGCTAAGCAAAAGTCCCCCCATCAGCCCAGGCAGGCAGAAGGGTCCCCCAGGAGTCCAGGAATCCAGGTATCCAGGGGCTGGGCAGCGCCCACCCCTGGTAGATCCGAGTCAGCCACAAGAGCTAGCACAAGAACATTTTGGAAGGAGACACCGTCCCTTCTTATACACAGAAATGCCTTTGAAGTACTTTGAAGCTTTCGTGCAAGGGGCCCTGAGTACTGGAATGTTTCTGGTTTACGTCTCCCTGACAGCTTCAGGGCCAGAGGTGACAGTAGGCCGCCCGGATGGAGAGCCAGCAGGGTGGGCGACAGGCACAGCCCGGCACCACCAGATGCTCTTTCCTCCCATCCCTGACAGCAGAGGGGCCTTTCATCTACCCCCTCCTCCGGGGCCTTGCGGACCCTGCAGACCCTGTTCTACTCAAACCAGACAGTCCATCTACCAACAGGCCCAGGCATGCCTGGGCCAGGCCCATCAGCCAATCACGTGCTAGCAGACTCACTACACAATTATGCCAACTTCTAAAAGTGGCGCTTCTAGACTACACACAGCCATGCCGCATATACCATTCTGCAGCATTCATTCTCACGAGTTCACACATATCAAACTCGACCCTGCACTCCCCATGCATCAGGAATCTACCATGGGCATACATATTCCCAGTCATTCCTATGGGAGGGCAGGTCACTCATCATCCATACACAGAAAGCACACGCACTTTACACTGTACCACAGTGAAAAAGTGCGCAGAGGCCCACAATCACCAATCCAGGTTCCAAAAACAGGCTAGGAAAAAGCAAAAAGTCACGGGGTAGACCTGCCCAAAGGACCGGGTCCAACAGGAAGTATAGAGAATATACTCCTGTTCATTGGTGGTGAAAGGGGACTGGCTCTATGGCTCCCTTTTGTAGCATGGATGTGACCTCTTGTTGTAACAGCGTGATGTGTTCTTTGGACATAGGACGGTGTTTGGGTGGTATGTTGGGTGGAGTAGAAGTGAGTTCCAGGCAATAACGATACTGGGTAATTTGTCTCACCCACCTGTCAGTGGTATTGTTGCCCCAGACTGGTAGGAATTGTTGTAGTCTGCCTCCGACCGGTGTTAAGTGGTCTGTAGGGAGTGTGAGCAAGTCACTGTTTGGTGGCGGCGGAGGCTCTGGTGTTGTTGCCGCCACGTCCTCTGCCCTTGTTATTATTGCCTCTATAACCCCCCTCTGTTTGAGCCTTTATTAAAGGTACTCTGGGTGTTACTTTTGAATGTTGAAGTATGTGATGTGTTGACTCTCCCTCAGCATCTAAAGGAGGAGCGACAAAAGGAACTTCTGGGTTGTTGAAACTGAAGTGCGCCCTTAGACTTAGCAGTTTCATTATCTTTTTTCATTCTTTCTGAGATGGTATTTACTGCAGGGCCAAACAGGAAATCTTGGTTAACTGGTTGGTTGAGGATGGTGGATTGCACTTCGTTTTTAAAGCCAGATATGCGTAGCCATGCGCGTCGGCGTAGTAATACGCTAGTATTAATGGACCTGGCTGTGTCAGCTGCGTCTAGTGCACATTTAATGGAAGCATTAGTTATAAATTTGCCTTCCTGTATTAGGTTCTTAGCTTTAGCTTTAAAAGGTTCTCGAAGGTGTTGTAGTAAACCTTCAAGTTGGTCATAATGTGCTCTATCATAACGTGCTAATAGAGCTTGTGTGTTTGCAATCCTCCAGGAATTTGCTGCCTGTGAAGCTACTCTTTTGCCTGAGGCTTCGAATATCTTTGACTGTCAGGAGGGGGAGCATCTCCTGTTTGTAAATTAGCTCTTTTTCGAGCGTTTGCCACAACTAGTGAATCTAATGGCAACTGTGACCTAATATAAGAAGGGTCTGTAGTGGCTGATTTATACTTTCTCAATTCTGGGATTGAGAACACGTGCTCTGGCTGGGTCTTTGAATATGTCAGCCGCGTGTTTTAGTACCCCTTTCAACATAGGAAGTGTCCGTATACTTTTTTCAGAAGTAGGAAAAGTGTCAAATGGAAAATCCTCCTCTATTGGGTCAGTGTGAATGTCTACACCATGGTATTTCGCTGCCCTATCTAGTAATTGGTTAAAAACAATAGTGGCGTCAGTAGGTGACGGCTTTGTTGGGTATCGCGGAAGTGTCTGGGATGGGTTGTGTATCATAAGTATCATTGTGGTCATCTCATGTGTGTCATCCTGTACATCGGGATCCTCAAGTTCTCCAAAATTATCCTGACTATCTTCTCCCATGTTGTCTGCCTCATCATAGTTTGAATGTGTAGGAGAGTAAGGCACAAAAGGCATGTTAGGGAAGAAAGGAGGAGTAGTAATAGGCCTTGAAGGAGATGTCCCAAAGTCTTTTTTCTTTGGAGGAACAGGGGCAGGAGTATCAGTGTCCAAAGGTCTCTTTTTCCTGTGGTAAACTGTAACATGTCCTGTTGCACAAGTTACTACTTGTGTAACGATATATCTGTAAGAGACATTAGTTAGTGATAGATTCCTTACCTTAGAATATCCCCAGGCGTCAGACTGGATCCGGAAATTTTTTGCGTAGCAGTACCCTTGCGCCTCGGTAGGCGTCGTCTGCGGCTCCGCGTCCATCGTCTGCGCCGTGATGACGTCGGAGTACTTAGACGCCGCCTCCACGTGCTGACGTCCGTTCTTAGACACAGCTTTTCCGCGCCAGAAGCGTCGAGCCATGTTAAAAACCAACACCGGTTCCATTGAAACTAGGGCCCTGAAAGGGGATGACTTTAACCCTAGATATCGGTTCACAGAACGGGGAGGATGGGTGGGTCGGTAAGGAATATCACTAACTAATGTCTCTTACAGATATATTGTTACACAAGTAGTAACTTGTGCATCTGAAAGAGACACGTTAGTGATAGATTCCTTACCTTAGAATAGATACCCCAGCAATACCAACCCCAGTGGTGGGTCTGCGAACCAATAATCACACCAGAAAGTCCTGGAGGACGGAATGGCCAAAGAAGCCATCCCTCCGGACTTGGCTCACCAGGCAGTAGTGTCTTGCAAACGTGTGCAGCGAGGCCCACGTAGCTGCCTGGCAAATGTCCTGCAAGGGCACTCCCCGGCCCAGGGCAGTTGTAGTCGCCGTGGCCCGGGTGGAATGAGCCCGCAATCCAACAGGGGGCTCCTTCTTAGCCAAGGAGCAACATGCCTGGATACACAAGATGATCCACCGAGAGATGGTCCGCTTGTGCACCGCCTTTCAATTCTTAGCGCCCACGTAACCAACAAAGAGTTGGTCATCCACCCGGAACTGGCGTGTGCGATCCACGTAAAATGAAAGCGCACGTTTTGGGTCCAGACGGTGGAACCGCTCTTCCTCTTTAGAGGGATGCGGTGGCGGAAAGAAGGTGGGCAAGGTGATGGACTGCCCGATATGGAAGGCCGTGACAACCTTGGGCAGGAAAGATGGCTTAGTACGCAACACAACCTTGTCCGGATGGACAGAAAGGAAAGGGGGTGTACATGAAAGAGCCTGGAGCTCACTCACTCTCCTGGCAGAGGTGATGGCAACCAGGAAAGCAGTCTTCAGAGTGAGAAGACGGAGAGGACAGTTGTGAAGTGGCTCAAAGGGAGCGCACATCAGACACGGAAGAACCAGGTTCAAGTCCCACTGAGGTATCACAAACGGAACAGGAGGGAACATGTGTGTGAGGCCCTTCAGAAAACAAGTTACAATAGGGGACTTGAACAAAAAAAGGTTAATCAGGCAGCCTTAGGAAGGCTGAAAGGGCAGAAAGGTAGCCCTTGATAGTGCCCAGAGCAAAGCCCTGCTGGGCAAGAGGAAGAGAAGAACCTCAGAAAGAGGGGAAGCAAGAGGATCCACAGCCTTTGCTGTGCACCATGCCACAAATCTGTTCCACCTGCAGGCGTATACCGACTTTGTGGAGGGACGCCTGGCTGCCAGAATGACATTACAGACTTCAGGAGGCAAGTCAAATGGCCTCAACTGTCGTCGCTCAATCTCCAAGCATGGAGGTGGAGACTGGACAGGTTCGGGATGAGGACCGTCCCCTGCTGCTGCGACAAAAGGTCCTCCTGAAGAGGCAGACGAACCGGGGGATCGACTGACATACTGAGTAGCTCTGGATACCAGTACCTTCGTGCCCAGTCCGGAGCCACAAGGATGACTTGGGCTCGGTCGCGCTTGATCTTCTTCAGCACTCTGAACAGAAGTGGTATAGGCGGAAAGGCGTACAATAGACCGCAACTCCACTCGCGACGAAAAGCGTCTTCCAGCGAGTGCCACCTTGGAAATTCCAACTCGCAGAACTGATGACATTGCGCGTTCTCTTCAGTGGCGAATAGATCTAACCAAGGCTCTCCCACTTCTGAAAGAGGCCTTGCGCCACGTCCAAGTTCAGACGCCATTCGTGATCCATCATGCACAGACGGCTGAGCTCGTCCGCCCTGGCGTTCAGAGAACCTGCCAGGTGTAGAACCACCAGGGTCACGCCCTGTTCCAGCCACTGCCAGAGGCGCAGAGCCTCCTGGCAAAGGGTCCACGACCCCACCCCGCCCTGTTTGTTGCAGTACCACATGGCGGTGGTGTTGTCCGTGAACACCTGCACTACACTCCCCCAAACAGAAGGGAGGAATGCCTTCAGTGCTAGACGAATCGCCCGCTGCTCCAAAAGGTTGATATGGAGCCGGGACTCCGCCGGAGACCAGAGGCCTCTGATCTCCGCCTCTCCCATGTGGCCTCCCCAGCCCTGGAGGGACGCGTCAGTCACAACTACGTGCTCCGGCTGGGGAAGGGAAAGGGATCTGCCGCTGACCCAATCGCGGTCCGTGAGCCACCACTGCAGCTGTCTCGCAGTGCCCTCCGAGATCAGGACATGGTCGGATAGGTTGCCCTGATGCTGGGCCCACTGAAACTTCAGGTCCCACTGCAGAGCCCGCATCCGTCACCGGGCGTGATGCCCCAGAAGGATGCAGGAGGCCATCAGCCCCAGAAGCCGCAGCGTCAACCTGACTGAGACTCGGGACAAAGGCTGAAATAGTGGAATGAGAGCCTGAACGAATAGTTTTCTTACCTGTCGGTGTAGTTTTGCAGCTTGAAGATCTTTCTGGATTCACTATGCTGTGCATTATTCCGCGGTCTTGTGGTTGGGTCCGGATTCGTAGTCTTTTCTTTGTTTTTTTCATAGCCCAGGTGGGCGTCGGCGTCACACCTCCTTGGGTGAATTTCCGGTGACGTCGGCATGCTTCCTGCGGAAGCTCCCACTCTTGGGCGCCATCTTCGGGTTCTTTTTTTCCGTGTTTCTTTCGTTTCCGAAAAAAAATGGCAATGTTCTATTTAGGTGATATTTTACCGCTTTGTACTTATAAGTCCTTTTTTAAAATTTTTTTTTATATCCACCTCTTCTCTCTCCAGCCTCATCTTTCTGGCGGAGGTGGGTGGGTTCGCTAGTGAATCCAGAAAGATCTTCAAGCTGCAAAACTACACCGACAGGTAAGAAAACTATTCGTTTTGCAGCGTGAATCTTTCTGGATTCACTATGCGGTGCATAGATTTTGTAGCGGTTTCTCATCTCTGTGGCGGCTGGGTGGAAGATGAGCGTTGGTTATTGAATATGTGCTGGAGCACCTTTTGTCCGACTTGTGCTTCCTTGTTCATCTGTATATCCACACAGTAGTGCTTCGTGAACGTGTGCACCGAAGCCCATGTTGCCGCCAGGCATATGTCCTGTATGGGTGTGTTAGCCAGGAAAGCTATTGTAGCACCCTTTTTCCTAGTGGAGTGGGCACGTGTCCCCTCTGCTAGCTCTTGTCCTGCACGTTTGTGGCAGAGTTGAATTGTCTGTGCGATCCATCGTGCAATAGTCTTTTTGGTTACTGCCTTTCCCATGAAACTGTTGGCGAATGACACAAAGAACTGTTTTGTTTTCCTCTGTCCCTTCGTCCTCTCAATGTAGTGCATGACTGCCCTTCTGGCGTCCAGGGTGTGCAGAGCTCGCTCTGCGCTAGTTGTTGGTTTTTGGAAAAAACTCGGTATCTGTATAGACTGGTTCATGTGGAATTTGGATACCACCTTCGGCATGAAGTGTGGGTCAGTCCTCCTCACAACCCTATCATTGTGTATTTGTATGTAGGGTTCTTGTAGCGTCAGCGCCTGAAGCTCGCTTACTCTGCGTAAGGACGTTATTGCAACCAGGAAAGCTGTTTTCATAGTTAGCATCTTTAGGGGGGCCTTGTGAAGTGGTTCAAAGGGCTCTTTCATGAGTTCCGTTAGGACTATGTTCAAGTTCCATGCAGGTGGCGGCACCCGCTTGGGTGGTGCGATCCTTTTCGCTCCTTCCAGGAATCTCTTCACCACCTGTGATGTGAAGAAACTCCTGCACGTTTCTCCCCTTGTGTAGGCGACTATCACTGCCAAGTGAACCCTTAACGAGGATGAGCTAAGGTTCTTCTCCAGCAAGTGTGTCAGGTACTTTAGCACTGTGGAGTCCTTCATTTTAGTGTGAAGTCTTTCTTTTCTGCACCACATTGTGAATCTTTTCCATTTTGCAACGTAGCACTTCCGAGTGCTGGGCCTCCGTGCCTCCCGAAGGACCCTCAGGGTGCTTTCTGGCAGTCTCACATGTGCGAACTCTATGTCCTCAGGAGCCACGCTACTAGGCTCAGGCTTTCTGGCTCTGGGTGTAGCACCTCTCCGTTCTGCATGGAGAGTAGGTATTTCCTCATGCCGAATCTGTGGGGTGCACACTGTCTAATCTCCATGATCTGCGAGTACCATGTCTGTCTGGCCCACTGTGGCGCGACCAGTATCAGGGTCATGTTGCTCACTCTGCACTTGCTCAGCACTCTGTGCATCAGTGGTATCGGGGGAAAGGCGTAAGCAAATGTCCCGGACCAATCTATCCATAGGGCATTCCCCAGTGACCCCTCCTCGGGCTGTCGATGTGAAGTTTCGGCATTTTGCATTCCGGCGTGTGGCAAACAGGTCCACTGATGGTGTTCCCCATCTGTCGAACAGCCACCTTGTCTCTTGAGCATTGACCTCCCACTCGTGGGATGCAGATGTCTGTCTGCTGAGCCAATCTGCTTGTATGTTGTCCTTCCCTGGTAGGTGTATGGCTAGCAGGTCTATCTTGAGAGGGATGGCCCATCTCCATATCTCCTGCGCCAGCGTTGAAAGCGGGGCTGACTGTGTGCCCCCCTGCTTGTTGATGTAGAACATCGCGGTGGTGTTGTCTGTTTGTAGCAACACCTTGTGCTTGTACAGTCTTGTTTGGAAAGCTTTCAGTGCAAGGAAGATGGTCTTCAATTCTAGGTAATTGATGTGCTTTGTCGCATCTGCTGGCGTCCACAGTCCCCTCACCTTGAGCTCCTCCATGTGAGCGCCCCATCCCTTCAGGGATGAGTCTATGGTGATGGTCACTGTTGGCGTTGGGGGCGTTAGAGGCTTTCCCCTTGTTATGTTCTCCATGGTCCACCATGTCATCTCCTTCTGCACTGCATGCGTTACAACCACTAGATCCTCCCAACTGCCTGTAGCTTGTGACCATTGCTCCTGTAGCCATTCTTGAATGGGTCTCATGTGGAGACGTACATTCGGTACAAGGTGGATGCATGATGCCATCATCCCCATGATCTTGCTCGCAGTCCTCACTGTCTGAGCTTGTCCCTTCCGGTAGAGGCGAGTTTCCTTCACCAGCGCCCTCGCCCTCTTCTCGCTGGGGAACAACTTGCCCTGTAAGGTGTTGACCTGTGCTCCCAGGAAGATCTTCACTAGTTCCGGCTCCATTGATGATTTCTTCCAATGGATGGTGAACCCCAGGCTTATGAGCGTGCTCGTCACTGTGTGTGCGTGCTGCTTGCATTTCTGGTATGAGTTTGCTTTCACCAGCCTGTCGTCCAGGTAGGGGTATACGTGTATTCCCTGCCTTCGTAGGTGCGCCCGAAGGCTAGTGTCGTGAACTGGTAGTGGCTTTCTCCGATGGTGAACCTGAGCATATGCTTGTGCTTTCTGTTCATTGGGATGTGCAGGTAGGCGTCCTTGAGGTCTATCGTGACCATGAAGTCGCCGATCTGCAATTGCGGGAGCACCTCTTGCAGGGAGGTCATTTTGAATTTTTGCGCTCTTATGAATTTGTTCAGGAACCTTAGGTCCAGAATGGGTCTCATTGTCTCGTCTACTTTTGGTACCAGGAAGTACGTTGAGTATATTCCCTTGTTTCTTTCCTTGAAGGGTACCCGTTCTATGGCCTGCTTCCGCAGGAGTTACTTTGCTTCTTCCTGAAGACACTAACTGCTTGCTTGCGGTTTTCTTTTTGGTTTTCTGCTTGTTGGCCTCCCCTCCAACTCTATGCAGTATCCGAATTGGATGATGTTGAGGATCTCTCTCCATTCTTGGAGGTAAAATCTTAATCTTCCACCCACTGGTGTTATGTGGTCGTAGATGAGTAGCTTGTCTTGACCCCTCTGTACGTGCTGCCCCCTGGGATCTTTTCTGTGGGTGGGCACACAGTTTTTTGAAGCCACTTAGAGGCGGGCTGCGGTCCCCCTCTTCTATTCTGTCCACGTCCATTTCCTCTCCCTCGAAAGAACTGGCCTCTTTGTTCGTATTGCCAGGACTGCTTCTGCTGACCCGGCGAGTCTGCCTGGTGCATTTGTTGGAAAGCCTGGTGTGATGTACCTGGCTGGTTTCCACCTCTCCCGCTAGGCCTCCGTGACGGGGTGCCCCTTTTGTTGCCTCTGTACTGCAATGCTCCCATGGACCTTGCTGTTTCGTTATCCTTTTTTAGTTGGCTGAGCTTCTCATCAACTGTTCCGAAAAGCATGTCGCCATTGAACGGTGTGTTCAGGATGCTGTGTTGCACCTCGGGTTTGAAACCTGAAATCCTGAGCCAGGCGTGTCTTCTTTCAGTGACACCCATCATCATGAGCCTGCTGGAGGTGTCTGCTCCATCCAGGGCCGTCTTAAGGCAAGAATTTGCCACGTTCTTCCCTTCTTCAACCAGCTTTTCGGCCTTCTGTCTGGCATCCTGGGGCAGGTCTTTCACCAACTGCCCCAGCTCCTCCATGATCTGGTACATGTGCCTGTTTATCAGGGCGTTGGAATTAGCCATGCGCCAGTGGGTCGCGGCGTTCCGTTCGATCCTTCTGCCCACCAGATCCATCCTCTTGCTCTCCTTATCCGGTGGTGGTCCAGAAGTAGTGGGTACGTTAGCCCTCTTCCTTGCTGTGGCCGTGATAATGGAGTCTGCAGAGACCGTTCCCTGAATGTAGGGTGGGTCTTTTGAGGAATGTTTGTATTTCTTCTCTGTTCTGAGAGTTACTGCCTTGTATGTTGCGGGCTCCCTGAATGCTTCCTTTCCTTGAGCCAAGACGCTGTCGAGCATTGGCAGGTACTGGCTCCTTGTTTGTGTGGGGAGCAATGTCTCTAGAAGGAAGTCTGCTTTCTGCTTCTCTTCGTCGAGCTTGAGTTTGAATGCCGCTGCGGCAGACCTTATCACCGAGTTGTAAGCCCCGATGACGTCCGGCGGCGAGGGCCTCGAGGGATATGTGTTGACTGCCTCCTCCGGGCTGTCGGTGTCGACATCTTGGTAATCCACCTCCTGTAAGTCAGAGGGGGCCGACTCTGCGTCCGTCCTGCTGTCCTCTTCCTCCCCATAGTTGTAACTATCGTAGGGATTCTCGTCCTCTTCCTGGTCGTCTACCACCTAGACGTCCGGGTCCTGTTCCTCGGCGACCCAGTCTTCCTCCTCGACCACCTCCACCACTGGTGGCTTGGTCTTGGGTGGGATCGTGAAGGTTTTTATCTTTGCGTCAAATTCTTTCTTCCGCTGCAAGATGTTTTCCATTTCGGCCTCGAGGCGCCTTCTCTTTCTCCATCTCGGCCGCATGTTCCGCGTCGGATGGTTCGGCCGCTCTTTTCGGCGGTTGGTTCGGCGCCGTGCTTTCCGGAGCCGAAGTTTGACGTCGAACCGGATGTTGTGTCTCTGGTCGGCGTCTGTAGTTTAGGGTCCTTCTCCCTCGGCGTCGATCGATCCTTTTCGGGGGCGATTTTCGACGACTTCTGCTGTTCAACAGCTCTCGGTGCCGGGGACTCCTCAGAGGATCCGCTGGGCCTGTGAGTACTCGCGGACGCCAGGTGTTTTGGCGTCGGCACTTTCGGGGCCTTGCCCTCGTTTTTTCGAGACTCAGTCTCTCAGGTTCTTGGGGGCCGGAGAGTCTCCTACCTTATCAGAAGTCTTTGTGTAATCGGTCTCTACGACCGTGTAGCTGTCTTCTTCAGCGGCAGCGTTGTCCTCTTCCTCGGAAGACATCCCCAGATCATAGAGGGATGGTGTTGGGGCCTTCCCCTGGAATGCGGCGTGCGCTACCCTCTGTCTCTCTCTCACACGAAGGGTCTTCGGGGCGAAGGCGGAGCAGGCGTTGCAGTCCTCGCTTTCGTGGTTTACCGGTAGACAAAGGTTGCATACCGGGTGCTGGTCCTTCTGCGCGTACTTGTGGTGGCAGTTACGGCAGAACTTGAATGGCGTGTTGTCCATCATCGAGCGCTCAGGGCCCCCCTGGTCGCGCGTTCGTCGACGTTCGTGGAAGATCTCGATGAATTCTCCTTCTCCCCTGCTGACTCCTCGTCGATGAAGTCTCCTGGAGTCTTCAGATGCCTTTTCTTTGCAATTTCTGTATTTTTCTTTCTTCTTTCTCCAAAAATGTCTGGAGCCCAAACGGGAACGATCCAGACCCGACCACGGAAAAAAAGAATCTGAAGATGGCGCCCAAGAGTGGGAGCTTCCGCAGGAAGCATGCCGACGTCACCGGAAATGCACCCAAGGAGGTGTGACGCCAACGCCCACCTGGGCTACGAAAAAAAACAAAAAAAAACAACAAAGAAAAGACTACGAATCCGGACCCAACCACAAGACCGCTGAATAATGCACAGCATAGTGCATAGAGAAAGATACACGCTGCAAAATGTCCCGAACCCGCTGTTCGGGAGGATAAACGCGAAACTGCGCTGAGTCGAGAACCGCTCCGATGAAGAGGAGCGTCTGAGAGGGGCACAGGTGTGACTTCGGCACGTTGATGGAAAACCCCAGCAGGTGCAGGAGGTTTGCTGTCGTCTGGAGGTGGCTGACGACTGTCTGGGGCGAGCCCCCCTTCAACAACCAGTCGTCGAGGTAGGGGAAGACTGAAACCCCTAACCTGCGCAGATGTGCTGCGACCACCGCCATCACCTTCGTGAACACCCGTGGGGGGCAGGTAAGGCCGAAGGGGAGCACGGTAAACTGAAAGTGCTCGTGGCCTACCGTGAACCGCAGGTAACGCCAGTGGGCCTGCAGGACGGGGATGTGGAAATAAGCGTCCTGCATGTCCAACGCTACCATCCAGTCTCCTGGGTCTAGGGCAGCTAAGACCTGAGCCAGTGTCAGCATTTTGAACTTCTCCTTCCGGAGGAAGCCGTTGACGTTCCGTAGATCCAAGATAGGGCGTAGGCCCCCTTTGCCCTTCTTGGGTACCAGAAAGTAGTGGGAGTAGCAACCACACCCTACTTCTGGCCCAGGAAGGCGCTCGATGGCCCCCTTGGCCAAGAGGGCCGTAACATCCTCCTGCAATAGTCGCAAATGATCCCCCGATACACGGTGGTTCTGCGGTGGCATGGCTGGAGGGGTCGCCTCGAAGGGGAGGGAGTAGCCCCTTCGGACGATTTGCAGCAACCACCTGTGCGCCAGTGGAGGAGGTGATGTCGAACCCTGCCCCCCACTGGCGACACATGGGCCTGAAAGCACGGACTAGGAGGGTTTTGAGGCGGATGCTGCGGGGGAAGGTTTTGACTGTCCTCACCGCTGTCCCCTACCGCCACCCCGGCGGTTACCACGGCCGCCACCTCGTTGGGTATTACCCTGCGGCGCGTGGCTGGCAACACGTGTGAGTACACCCCTTCCTTGGCCACGAAAGGGGGGAAAAGCAGCCGTTTGCTGGCGCGGGGCCGAGAGCCCCAAGGACTTGGCCGTAGCCCTGGAGTCCTTAAAACGCTCAAGCGCATGGTCTGCCTTGTCGCCAAAAAGGCGACGGCCATCAAAAGGCATGTCCACGAGTGTATTCTGGACATCTGCCGAGAAGTTGGCGGACCTCAACCAGGCGTGGCGACGAATGGCCACAGTCGTTGCCATCGCTCTACATAGTGAGTCAGTGGTATCCAGTCCACACCGGATACAATAACGTGCCGCATATCGGCCTTCCACAAGGGCTTGGCCGAGTTTAGCCCGTACCACCAACGGGCATTCTGGCAGCACGTCCAATACGTATCCCACAGGGAGTGGGTGTAGCTGACCAAGAGGCAGGCGGTGTTGGAAGACCGCAGTCCCAGACTTAGGGAGGAGAATACCTTCTTGCCGTATTGCTCAAACCTCTTGGATTCCCTGTCAGGCGGAGCTGACTGGAATGCAGTCTGGGAATTGGAAGCCTGGATCACCAGGCTCTCAGGGGTGGGGTGGGTGGACAGGAAACAAGGGTCGCCCGGGGCCGGGCGGTGGCGTCTGGCCACGTTCCTATCTACAGGCGAACCTGTAGCGGGCCTGGACCAAGTGCCCACAAGTACGTCAGTCAAGGCCTCATTAAACGGCAGCAGAGGCTCAGCCGAGCTTGACTGCGGTTGAAGGACCTCAGTGAGGAGGTTAGTCCTCACGGCCGCGACGGGGAACTCAAGGCCCAAGGCCTTGGCCGCCCTCGTCAGCACCACACTGTAGGTAGCCCCCTCCTCCGTAGCCACGGAAGGAGGGGAGACAAAACCAGTGACTGGCGAAGTGTCCAAATCACTGGCATCCCCAAGTCCACCTGTCCAGTCCTCCTGGGACTGACACTCCCGTGTCAGAGGGTCCTCAGACCCCTCCCAATACTCCTCATCACCCATCTCCTGGTACTCCGGGGGATCAAATGATGGGGCCGGTTCATGGAAAGTGAACTCTCCGAACGGCGCCGGATCGAGGAAGGCATCGGAGACGGCGGCGCTGGGGGTGACACCTGAGGGACCGGCGTCCACCAGCGACGACCCGGATCAGGAACCGGATCCAGTGGGGGACTGCGGCACAGGGCCCGAAGCAGTCGGGGAGTGAGGGACCTCATGGCCATGAGGAACCGCTCGATCTCCTCCGGCATCGCGCGCAGCCCAGGGACCGGAGGGTATGGGGCCGGACGCGACGCCTGCGACTCCGACGCAGACCAGAGCTGGAAGCCAATGATTGGGTTGAAACTGGAGAACTAAAGCCTGAATATTGCGAATCCTGGCTTTGCTGGGACACACCAGTGCTTTTTGAGTATCTAGCGTGGCTCCTAGGTAGTCCTGTGTATAGGCTGGTTGAAGATGTGAATCTGAAAGAAACACGCAGTGATAGATTCCTTACCTTAGAATTACCCCCAGGCGTCAGACTGGATCTGAAAAGTATGTCAGCGGTACCCCCTGCACGTCGGAAGGTGGCGTTGTGCGGCTCTGTATCAATAGTTGGCGTCGTGGTTGCCAAGATATCATGGCAGCTCTTAGACGCCGCCCTTGCATGCTGTCAGTTTTCTGTTTCCGCGCCAGCAAGAGCAGATCCAGAGCGAGCGGTACCCCCAGTCATTTTTTTATCGTTTTTTTTTAAGGCCTTTTGAGTTTGTTTTATGAGTCGATCGAATCCCGATGCCGTAGGGATGCCCGGTTTAAAGTCCTGCGGGGACTGTCATTGCATGATGTCAGTGACGGACTCGCACCGCATGCGTCTCGACTGCCTGGGGCGCGACCACGGCCCCAAGTCGTGCCCTGACTGCAGGGCTGTGGCACCGAATACTGAGGAAGCGGTCGCGAAATTTGCTTGAAGTCCAGCAGTCAGCTCCATGCCGTTCAAGGTCCTGCTACAGTGGGAGGTCGAGGGACACGTCGCAGAGCCATCACCATCGATCGAAGTTTTCGCACTCTGGGTCAGGTATGGTGAAGCATCACAAGATGTCAAATAAGGACCATCGCTCACAGACTTTCCCCTCCCCAGTCGTGCGATGCGGGCTGTGCCTCCCCCACGGCTCCGGCAGAGCCTACGCAGTCGCTGTCGGCCTGCCCGGCCTTCCTGGGTCCGTCGGCGACTCCGGCTCAGCTGCCAGCCATGGTCCGCAGGCCCGACTGGGGGCCCTCGCTCTGCACTGGCGGTGGCTGCTGCATTGCTGTCTGCTTTGGCCCCGGCACCGCAGGGCCCCCCAGGATCCAGGTCTGGATCCCGGTCGACGCCGGTTGACCTTGTGACACCTCCACCGACCATACCGGCACCACCTCAGACGTCACCCGTGCACCCACACGTCGTCCCCGGTTTCAGTCCTGATGTGGACATGGTGCTGGAACAGACGCCGATGGGCCTTTCTACCCCTATGTCCAGCCTCCTTATTTATTTTCGGCCTTTTCCATCAGCTTGCGGAGGAAGGAGAGGACTGGGAGGGGTCTGAAGAGCCTCTCACAGCACAGTGCAAGTATGACCTGGACTGGGTAGAGAAACTGAGGGACGCCAGTGGTCGTGATACCTCTCCTGACCTTGGCATGCTAACTTCTCCTACCGTGGCTACGGAGGATGGTGCAAGTTATCAAGTGGGGTTCCGTAGGGCGGCCGAGGCTCTCCATCTCAAAATCCCTACAGTGGCTGTCAGGACTAACCTCCTGACAGAAGTGTTTCAGCCAGCAGCTACCTCTGCGGAGCCACTGCTGCCCTATAATGATGCACTTTCAGACACTCTTTTGGGCACCTGGTTCAGGCCCAACACAGGGGCTCCTGTGGATAGGAACGTGGCACGACACCATAGCCCGGCCCCGGCTGACCCCATTTTCGTTTCCCAACACCCCACCCCTGGGAGCTTGGTTTTCCAAGCCTCTGCATCCCCAAGCGCATTCCCTTTCGCACCCCATAACAGGGAATCCAAGAAACTGGAACAGTTTGGTAAGAAGATTTTTTCTTATGCCAGTTCAGGGCTGCGGTCTGGTAACACCGCATGCCCCTTGGGCCGCGATTCCAACAGTGTGTGATACGGTGGCGCAAGTGCTGCCTCAGTGTCTGGAGGAGGCCCGGAGAGTGCTCCTTAAACCATTGCTGAAAGGAGAGATGCAGCAAAGTTCCCGATTCGATGTGGCCTTGACACTGCCGACTCGCTGGGCAGAGTGTTTTCCACAAAAGTGGCGCTCCATTGCCACGCCTGGCTGAGGACTACTGGTTTCACTGGGGATGTCCATAACACCCGGATGGACATGCCCTTTGATGTCATTCGCCTTTTTGGCAATAAAGCAGACCGTGCGTTCGAGTGCTTTAAGGACTCGCGGGCTACGGCCAAGTCCTTGGGCCTTTACGCCACGCGTCCTCCTCTACCTTCTGCTTTTTGCTCCTTTTGTGGGCACTGAAGGGGTGCCCAACATGTTAGCTTAAGAGCCACAGGCCTACGCAGCAACCGTCTCAGCGCGGACTTGGAACCTGCCGAGGCGGGTCAGGGGGCCAGCGGTCTGGTCAGTCATCCTCCACCCTGGCCAGCACTGCCTCAAGACCTTCCTACTCTGGTCTTCAATGTCCAAAAAACGCCAGTGGGTGGCAGGATTCGCCATCACCTCCCCCACTGGCGCATAATCACTTTGAACAGGTGAGTTTTACAAATAGCCGAAGGGGCTAGTCCCTGCCCTTCAAGACTACCGTTCCAGCCATGCCACCCCAGTACCACTGCAAGTCGGGGGATAAATTGGCATTTCAACAGAAAGTTGTGGCTCTCTTAGCCAAGGGGGCCATCAAGCGCGTTTCTGCGTCAGAAGTAGGACGTGGTTGTTATTCCCACTACTTTCTGGTGCCCAAGAAGGACAAGGGCCTGCGTCCTATCTTGGACCTCAGGGACGTCAATCGCTTCCTCCGGAAGGAGAAGTTCAAGATGTTAATTCTGGCTCAGGTCTGGTCTGCCCTTGACCCTGGGGACTAGATGGTAGCGCTGGCCCGGCAGGACGCATATTTCCACATTCCCGTCCTGCCAGCCCACAGGTGTTACCTGCGGTTCACGGTAGGCCACGAGCACTTTCAGTTAACTGTGATCCCCTTTGGCCTTACCAGGGCCCTCAGGTGTTCACCAAAGTGATGGCGGTGGTCGCAGCTCATCTGCTCAGATCAGGGTTTCCAGTCTTCCCCGATCTTGACTACTGGCTGTGGAAGGCGGGCTCGCCCCCGATGGCCTTTTCCCACCTCCAGACTATGGCCGACCTCCTGCATTTGCTGGGGTTCTCCATCAATATGCCGAAGTCGCACCAGATTCCCTCTCAGAAGCTCTTCATCGGAGCAATTCTGGATACGATGCACTTTCGGGCCTATCCTCCCAAAGGGCAAGTCCAGGATATTCAGGCTATGATTCCGATCCTTCAGCCTCTATCCTGGGATTCGGTCAGGACGAGCTTGAGGCTGCTGGGCCTCAGGGCCTTCTGCTGGTCACTCATGCCAGATGGCATGCAGGCTCTACAGTGGGACCTGAAGTTCCAGTGGGCGCAGCATCGGGGGAACCTGTCTGATTACGTCCAGATATTGGAGGGCACTGCACACCAGCTGCAGTGGTGGCTCATGAACCGGCACTGGGTCAATGGCAGATCACTACCTTCCCCAATCAGAGCACACAGTGGTGACTGATGCGTCCCTCCTGGGAGGGGGGGGGCACATGGGAGAGGCAGAGATCAGAGGCCTCTGGTCTTCGGCAGAGTCCAGGCTCAATATCAACCTTCTGGAGCTTCAGAAGATCCGACTTGTACTGAAGGCATTCCTTCCCTCTGTCAAGCGAGGAGTAGTGCAGGTGTTCACAGACTACACCACCGCCATGTGGTACTGCGAAAAATAGGGCGGGTGGGGTCGTGGACCCTATGTCAGGAGACCCTGCGCCTCTGGACATGGCTGGAACATCAGGGCATTTCCCTGGTGGTTGAACACCTGGAAGGTTCACTGAACGCCAGGGCGGATAAACTCAGCCACAGGTGCATGACTGATCACAAATGGCGCCTTCACTCGGACGTGGCGCAAGGTCTCCTTCAACAGTGGGGAGAGCCACATTTAGATCTATTCGCCACCGAACAGAACGCACAATATCAGTTCTGTGCGTTGGGATTTCCAAGGTGGCACTCACTAGGCAACACTTTTCGCCGCGAGTGGAGTTGTGGTCTGTTGTACACCTTTCCGCCTATACCACTTCTGCCCAGTCTGCTGAAGATCAGGCGCAACCAGGCCCAATTCATTCTTGTGGTTCCGGGCTGGGTTCGAAGAGTTTGGTATCACGAGCTACTCAGTATGACCACCAATTCCTCGGTTCGACTGCTTCTTTGGGAGAATCTTCTGTCTCGGCATCAGGGGACGGTCCTCCACCTGAACCTGTCCAGTCTCCACCGCTTTGCGTGGAGATTGAGCGGCGGCAGTTGATTCCTTTCCATTTGACTCCTGAAGTCTGTAATGTCATTCTGGCAGCCAGGCGTCTCTCCACTAAGTTGGTATATGCCTGCAGGTTGAAAACATTTGTGGCATGGTGCACAGCAAAGGCTGAGGATCCCCTTTCTGCCCCTCTTTCAGAAGTCCTGTTACTTCTTGGCCCAGCAGGGCTCTGCTCTGGGCTCTATCAAGAGCTACCTTCTATTTCGGCCATTCTCAGGCTGCCTGATTAGCACTTTCTTTTCAAGTCCCCTGTTGTAAATAGATTCCTCAAAGGCATTATTTATCTTTTCCCTCCTATTCCCTTCGTAATGCCAAAGTGGGACTTGAACCTGGTTCTTACATACTTGATGTGCGCTCCATTTGTGCCTCTTCACAACCGTCCTCTTCGTTTGTTAACGCTTAAGACTGCTTTCCTGGTTGCCATCACCTCTGCTAGGAAAGTGAGCGAGCGAGCTCCAGGCTCTTTCTTGCAAACCTCCTTTTCTGTTTGTCCATCCGGACAAGGTTGTGCTCAGAAACGTTCATCCTTTCTGCCAAAGGTTGTCACTGCCTTTCACATCGGGCAGACCATCACTTTGCCCACCTTTTTTCCACCTCCTTCTAGAGGTAGAGAGGCTCCACCACCTGGACCCAAAACGTGCACTCATTTTACCTGAATGGCAACAGCCCCGGGAGGATGACCAGCTCTTTGTTGGCTACGTAGGCACCAAGAAATGTCAGGCCGCAAACAAGCGGACTAACTCCTGATGGGTCGTCGTGTATTAAAGCATGTTATTCTGTGGCGAAAAAGGAGCCTCCGGTGGGGCTGCGCGCCCATTCCACCAGGGTGACGGCGGCCACTACAGCATGGAGACATGGTGTACCCTTACAATACTTCTGTCAGGCAGCTACGAGGGCTTTGTTGCACACTTTAACTAAGCACTATTGACTAGACAGCTAAGTCCGGAGAGACTGCTTCTTTTGCCGTTCTGTTCTCCAGGACTTCCTGGTGTGATCTTGGTTCGCAGACCCACCACTGGGGTTGGTATTGCTGGGGTATCTATTCTAAGGTAAGGAATCAATCACTAATGTGTTTCTTTCAGATGAACAAGTTACTTAACTTCGGTAACAATATATCTGTATAAAACATTAGTTAGTAATAAGATTCCTTACCGCCCCACCCATCCTCCCCGTTCTGCAAAATGATTTCTAGGGTTCAGTCATCCATTTCAGAGCCCTAGTTTTAATGCCCCAGAGGTCAGTATCTTGCACGGCTCTGCATTCCTGGCGCGGAAAGTAGTGTACAGAACTGACATCAGCGCGCGAGGGTGGTGTCTAAGTAGCTGCCGCGACGTCTTCTCGGCGACCACAACGCAGACAACGGACTCGGAGCCTTACAACGCCACATTCCGTCACGCAGGGGTACTGCGGACGAAAACTTTCCAGATCCAGTCGGATGCCTTGGGGTAATTCTAAGGTAAGGAATCTTTCACTAACTAATGTTTCTACAGATATATCATTACCAAAGGTAACTTGTTGTTTTATCACATTGATTGTGAACCCTAGTTGATGTAGTAACTGAATTGTTCTGATGAGCCAGTCGTCCAAGTATGGGAAGACATGGATGCTCTGCCTTCTCAGGTGAGCAGCTACTACTGCCAGACACTAGGTGAAGACACTGGGGCAGGGGTGACCCCCGAACGGAAGTACCTTGAACTGAATTTGTTGACCCGCTACCACAAACATGAGGAATTCGCGATAAACGGGGTGGATTGGAATATGAAATTAGGCATCTCAAATCAATAGTAGACAGAAAGTCACCTTTCTGCAGAAGATGTAGTACTTGTTGAAGTCTTACGATGTGGAAATGATTTGACTGAATGTAAAGATTGAGGTCTCTGAGACATATTGGTCTGAGAACCATCGTTTTTTTGGTTATTAGGGATTAAGCATAATACATGCCTGACTCGTGATATGGTGGTACAGACTCTATAGCCCATTTTAGAAGGAGACTGCACCTCTTGTTTGAGGGGGTGTGGGGGATCTGGAGAAAGTTTGTGTGACATTGGTGGAATGTTTGGAGGAGTGTTGATGAACTCCAGACTGTAACCAGAAAAGATAAATGGTTATTGGGTTGTCTCCCAGGAGGTAATTTTGGAAGCTCTGAGGTAGAAAAAGGGCCGAAAGGAACCACAGCTTTTTGTTGACTGAAGGGCTCCCATCGACTTGGCCACTTCAGTGTCTTTCTTCATCTTTTCCAGTGAAGAATCTACCACTGGGCCAAAGAGGTTTTCATTAACAAAGGGTGCATTTAATATGGAGGCTTGAACTTCGGGTTTAAACCCAGATACGCAGAGCCAGGTGTGTCTCCTTAAAAAGACACTGGTGTTTACAGCTCTAGCAGCAGTGTCTGCAGCATCTGCAGAGCATCAGACTGCGTTGTTAGAAATAAGATGCCCTTCATGCACCAGGTCTTGTGCTTTAGATCTATGTTCTAGGGCAAACACTGGATTAATTGCTCCATCTCGTCCCATAGCGCACGGTCATATCATGCTAGCAACGCCTGAGTTTTAGAGATACGACAGAAGTTTGCTGCCTGAGAGGCCACCCTTTTCCCCAAAGCATCAATAAGTTTTGATTCTTTATCCGGTGGTGGCGTATCTCCTGTAGTTTGGGAGTTGGCTCTTTTCCTTGCATTGGACACAACCATGGAACCCAATAGTAAATGTCCCCTTGTATATACTGCATCCAATGCGGTTGGCTTGCATTTCTTATCTAACATAGGTGGTAAAAATACGAGCCCTAACAGGGTCATTGTAGATGTCATCTACACGCCTGATCATCCCCTTGAGCATGGGTAATGTGTTTGATGACTTTTGCTTGCTATTAAGGGTGTCCAAGAGGAAATCCTCTTCTAGGGATTCTTTATGTAGCTGCTCCTCATGGTAGTTGGCAGCTATACCCAGTAATACAATGGAGCCTACACTGTCATCTGGTGAGAGGGCTTGTTGGGGTACAAGTCGAGTTCATTGCCTGTGGCAGAATTGGTGTAGTATTCGTCCAATGGGTCTTGTAGTGGCTGATCATCGTCCGCCATCATCCTAGTTGTCAGGCGTATGTGGTGGTGAATGCTCAGGTGAAATTGGTTGAAAAGGAGTCGACGAAAGCGATGGAAGAGGAGGAGGGTTAGTTCCAACAGTTCTCGTTCAATCGAAAGCGATATTCCTCTTCTGTATCAGTCCTTTTTAAAGTGATGATGTGTCCAGTTTGTGGGTGAATGTACAACCCTGTTTCGGATGCGGTGTGCCGATCATAGTCCCGAAACTGTGTTTTGGTGATTTCGGCACATCTGTTTCGGTGCCAAAAGTTTCAGTGCCGTAGGCATAGAGGTCTTTGAATCTGAAGTGTGTTACGGTGCCCAATGGTGTAGGTCGGAGCCAGACTTGTGTTTCGACCCCAAAGGTCTGGGCTCTGAGCTCGATTTGGGGTTCCTTTTCAGAGCCGGAAGGCTTTTTAGTAGGTTTCAAAGCAGAGCCAGAAGGCTAGGAGTCGGAAGCGAGGTCTCAGTGCCGACCAGGGCAGAGGGCACGGGTTAGACCGGAGCCTTCTTTTTATGTGGCGTTCGATCCTGGGACAAGGTGGGAGATCTGTACTCACAGTACATTGTCTCCCTATTGGTCAGAGTCTAGCTCTGAGATGGGGATCAGCTCTTGCTCCTCCTCGGTTCCCATGGCCTCCCCAGCCTCTTCAACTGGTTGTTGCCCGAAGATGTCCGGAATGGAGCTTGTGTGCTGGCTCTGCAAGTCGCGACTTCGAGCCTGACTGTTGCAAAGTGTTTTCTTGGAGCGGGAAGACTAGCACGCGGCGCAGTCCTTTTCTGTGTTCGGGAGACAAACACATGTTACACACTTCGTGTGAGTCGGTGCGCGGTTATTTCATGTGACACCAAGGGCAGAATTTGAAGGGAGTTTGGTCCATCGTCTGCGGGTCGGCCAGACTTGGGTAGGCCAAACAGCTTTCCACAAGCTTTCCATTTGAAAGATAGTTTAAATAAGTAAATCCGATAAGCGATAGAAAGGGAGACGCGATCGGAAACAATATCAAGGCAGAGTGTCTTGCACAGCGAGGGAAATCAAAGAACCGCGAGGACCCATAGCGCAGCAATTCACGTCCTAACCCGATGCCGTAAAAAACAATCTAACAATGGAGTTGATGCCCATGCGCACTATCACCCAAAGGAGTGGTCACCTACTTCTTGACTGGAAAAGACTTCTTTGAAGAAAAAGAAAGTGCAAACATCCGGACCCAACACTAGATGGCGGGCTATGCACAGCATGTGATCTACAGCTCACATGCCTCAAACATATAATTTCAAAGGTCTGAATATTAAAGTTCCTGGCTGAAATCACTCTTTAAATTATATGGGGATGGTCTATGACGACTAATCTAAATACACAGGTTGAACAAAATAGTATAAAAACTACGATTCATTGAGAAGTTACCTGGAAGTTGTGTAGGGAGGTTCCCAATCCCACTGAAACCTGTGCCCTGACTCTGTGTGGAGAGGGATGGGAAGGCTTTTGCTGGAGACTGTGGAGTACTAAAGGCAGAGCCCAGATTGGGAGGGAACGCTGGTAAGCTCTGGGTGTGGGGTGCAGTAGTGCTTCCAATGCTGAGAGATGCCATAGCTGCAAGAGGATCAATCTACAAAGAAATAAGAAAAAACTATTAGTAACTGAACTAGAACATGTAAAACGGTTTCATTTTCAAAGTAACAAGCAGAGTATGTTTATGCATCAGATTGTATTTTTGGCTCCTACAACAAACAGGGGTTACTAGGTAGCAAATGGAATGGTTACTGTCAAGCTAAATGTCCTGAAGCCACAATACAGTTGTACTCCCAGAGGTTGAGCAAGTAAGCACATGGTTTTTAAACCTGAGAATCTCAAGGTGTAAGAAACTGGCTCTATATATACTGCACCAAAGTAAGGTGCAGTGTGTATAGAGTCCAAAGGTCTCCAGAGGATTGGCAGAGGCTAAAGTTAGATAGAACCTTACTCTCTAAAGTGGTAGCTTGGTCGAGCAGTAAGGCAGTATCAGAGGACAGTGTAAAGCATTTGATGTACACACCCAGTCAGCAAATGTTCTTACACACTCAAGAGCTGAACTCTAGGCCATATGTTTTGTATATAAAAACATACTGTTTTATTTCTAGAACCAAGCAAGCCTGGTGCAGGTAAGCATAAAAATACTTTTCAGAAGTAAATTATTTGTATGAACACAGTTCAAAATAGCAGTGTAACTTGTACTGGTTTTGGTTACAGTTTTAAGAAAGCAGTTTGCAACACATTGCAGGTATAGTACTTTCAATTGAATGGGCTTTTTAACTTAAATGTAGTTAATTACTTTAGCTAACACAGGACTGGATCCTGGATTCACTCCTGGGACATTTCCTGAAAACAGGTGAGTAAATGCGTTTTGGTTAAAGGTACAATTGTTAAGGAATATGGTACAATTGTTAAGGAATATTATTGTATTTCAAAAGTTGACACTTGTAAACTTTTTCACATAGAATCACCTATCTTATTCTTTGGGAGGAAATTCACTTAGCAGGAAAGTTAGGTTATCGGTTTCAAGGCAAGTAATCGATCTTTTGAGTAAGGGTTCTGGGGTTAGACTTAGGAGTCTCCCAGGGTCAGTGATGCACTGTTGTTGCACCTTCAGCAGCACTCGGGCGGCCATGAGCAGAGTGTTGAGGCCCAATGTTATCCAATGGGGGACAGGGGGACTCGGGTTAATGGCGGCTGGCAAGCAGGCCACAGGGTTGTGGGCGCCAAGCTCCTAGGGTTAAGCTCTGGGCAAGTTGGGGACCAAGTTAGCACCAAGGGGGCACCCTCAGCGGCGCTAGGGCAGCCGGGTGCAGTTTTGAGGTCGGGTGCCCTGTTGATTTCAACGGGATTCCTCCAGGACACAAACACTGCCGGCTCAGGGACGAGGATCTTCCATGAGTGACCACCACTTCGAGGTTAAGTTGGGATGTAGAGGGATAGTTAGACACCGCTGCGTGGGGCGTCAGGTGCAGGAGTTACTTTGGATGTTGGATTTTCTTACCCGCTCTGGTCGCGGGGGTCCTCTGGATTAAGGCTGCAGGCGTCGCCTGGAGGCTTGAGGCAGGTCAGGGGTCGCCGGATCTTGGGTCAGAATCGCCAGGGGGACCTCCTCGTGGTGTTTGTTTACTCAAACACGGGCCGAGCTTGGCGGGTGCAGAGTGGGCTGGATTTGTGGTCCCTGGTTGGCACGAGAAGCTGCAGTTTAAACATGTCCGGTGTTCACGGGAGAAACAGCTTGGGAAGTGAATGAAGGCAGGTCCTCCGGGGTATGAGGTTGCTGGCCGTGGACACGTCGGGATTTCGCAGGAGCAGGTTCTAGGGGAGACAGGCCTGGGCAAAAGTCAGTGGGCGTCGTCCTCATGTTAGCTCTGCACAGCTTCTCGTCCTTTTCTGGTCGTTGCTGGATCTGAGGACAGAAGGTTCAGGGTGCCCCAAAATACTACAATTAGGGCCGTTACAGGTAGGTACAGCTCAGGAACCAATGGGTTCATTCCCTGGGGTGGGTACACCCCTCATTCTGCCACTCTCCAGTGGGAGGGGGCAGGAGCCGGTCTCTGGTTGGCTGGGCCTCCCATCCTCAAGATGGCAGGGACTTGTGTTGTCCTTCACCTCGCTTCCCCCACCCTAGGGGTGAAGTTGGCAGTGGTGGGCACACCTCTCTCCCTCACTTTTTCCCCCGCAGAGTCTCCCGCCCAAAGTGGGGGGGGGGGGGGGTAGAACCAGTGGGGATGGGGGGGTAGAACCAGTGGGGACCAGTTGCTGAGTACAGCACATGGTCTGGAGAGGCTCACAAAGGCGGTATGCCTTTGAAGCCTCTCCTTCGTGAACCCTGCCCATCCTGGGGGAGGAGGCTTGGCACCTCGTCCCAAGATGTGCATTGTTTCAGGCCCCCTAGAGCGGCAAGCTCTCGACCCAGGGGTCTAGAAACTGTTTGGTGGTGGCAGCCTCGGTAGCCACACAGTCCGAACACTGGGAGTTGGTTGAGTTTCAGGGGGCATCTCTAAGATGCCCTCTGTCGTGCATTTTACATTAAATTCCACACTCGCATCAGTGTGGTTTTAATGTGCTGAGAAGTTTGATACCAAACTTCAGTCTTCAGAGTAGCCATTATGGTGCTGTGGAGTTCGTAATGACAACCTCCCAGCACCATATACTCTTAATGGCAGCACTGCACTTAGTGCCCAGGAATGGACCAGGGTACTGTAGGGGTACAGGTCTCATGCACCTGTACCCTCACCACTGTCATAGGGCACCCAGCTAGTGGGATGACTGATGTATGCCAGGGCAGTGTTTTGTGGGCATGGAACAAGGGGATGTGTGCCATGTCGACTCAGTTTCATACGTCTTCATTTCGATTTTTTTACACCATAAAAGACAGTCTACATAAGAGGAATAAAACCAGATCATTCATACATATAGTTCAAAAACATCATGTTTCTTCCAAAACAGTTCATAATTTTAAGAAAAGATTAAACAGTAATTTTAAAGACGCAGTATAAGAAAATAACCATAATTAAAATTAAATAATCAAGATACATGAAGGTGTCTAGCTCTGATAACCCAAGCCCACCCTAGGTACTTTGCTACACCTATAACTACAATCTCTGAGGTGTTTGTTCTTAAAGCCCACAATGCCTCTGCACTCCCTCCAATATTCATCTGACGACAAATGGGCCTAATCCATTTATTCTTTGGGGCTGAATAGGCAGAACAAGCAAAGAAGAAATGACCCACACTCTCCTTTTGATCAATACACCAGGGGTAGTACTCGGTTGAATGGCCATGCCATTTCTTGGAAAAGGACCTTACTGGCAAGGACCCAACTTTGCCCGGTCCATGACAAGCCGTTTATATCCAGGGAAAGGCTAACTCTTAAAAGGCCGTGGTATAAACTTACGCTGGAGGAGTTCTACGGTATATTAGAGCGGAAACCTTTAAACAATCTCACCAATGTGGAACAAGGCTACCAACAGTTTTGCCTGTGGGTAACTGACGCCTTGGACTCTCTGATACCTTTACGATGGGCGAAAGGCCGAACAAAAGTACCTAGCCCCTGGTATAACGAGTCTTTGGCAGAATTGAAAAGATCCTGCCGTAAGACAGAGAGGGAATGGAGACGCTCATATGACCCGGCCCAGAAAATCCGGTATTTCACTGAGTTAAAGTTTTATCACAGAGCTATATGCAGAGCTAGAGCTGCATTTTATGCCCAGGAATTTGCCACCAGTACCAACCGCTCAAAACTGATTTTTAAGGTACTGAAGGACCTAATGAAAAATAGATCCTCAGCAGAGGCGATTTGCACAGACTCACACTGTGATAAACTGGCCTCTTTTTTTGTGGAGAAAGTGGAAAAAATATATCACGGGTTCGACACACTCCACCAGGATCGAGAAGCCACTGTCTCTGATACATTGGATCATGAGCCTCTGGCTATCTTACCTGAATTGTCGGTTGAGGCTTTTGACAGACTCAGCCTCAAGGTCAAATCAGGTTCCCCGGCGGACCCGCTGAAGCCTGCCTTCATTAATACACTCTCCCCGCTGTGTCGTAATCCCATACTGGATCTCATTAATATGTCCCTGTCTTCTGGAACTGTACCCGCGGCCTGGAAGCAGGCAGTGGTTACCCCCATATTAAAAAAAGCAAATTCTGACCCCCGACTGCCAGAAAATTACCGACCTATCTCCCTGTTGCCGTGGATTGCCAAGGTAACAGAAGCGCATGTCAACTCGGTTCTGTCCGAGCATCTGGCTTGCAACCAGATCTTGGACCCCAGCCAGAATGGATTTAGGTCAGGACACAGTACCGAGACGGCACTACTTTACATCTTGGAACATCTTCGCCAGGTACTTGACATGGGTCATACCGCAGCGCTTATATTATTAGATTTAAGCGCTGCTTTCGATACTGTGTCCCACCAAATACTTATCCAGCGCTTACAGGAGGCGGGAGTGACGGATGTCGCTCTCCAATGGTTCCGGTCCTTTCTGGCTGATCGTACTTTTAAAGTGGCTATACCACCTGGCCAATCCACTACTTACCCCCTGAAGACGGGGGTTCCTCAGGGATCTTCACTGAGCCCGACTATATTTAATCTCTATGTGAAACCGTTGGCTGGTGTCGTCAAACAGTGGGGCCTTACGATGGCCTCATATGCGGACGACACACAGCTAGCGGTGACACTTAGCGGAGACCCCGAGGTAGCAGCTTCGAGATTCCGTGCGGGTCTCTTGGCAGTAGCAAGCTGGCTTCGCACCAACTGCCTCCAGTTGAATGCCACCAAAACGGAGGTATTGGTTCTTGGGAAGCAAGCTGAGCTATGGGGTAATCAGTGGTGGCCGTCAGAGCTTGGTGTCACACCTATTCCAGTGGCTGGAGTGAGAAATCTAGGAGTCTGGGTAGACTCTGCACTTTCCTTCAAGGACCACACCATGAAGGTGGCTGCCACATGTTATGGAATACTGCGTGGTATTAGGCCAGTCTTGAAGTACTTTGATCCCCCTACCAGACAGCTCGTAGTTCAGGCCTCAATACTATCTAGGCTGGACTACGGTAGCTCACTGTTGTTAGGGGTGAATCAAGCGGAGGCCTCTAGGCTCCAAAGAGTACAAAATGCCGCGGCACGAGCCATTGTGGGCCTTCCCAGACACTGTTCGGTGTCGGGCACCATCATGGCCTTGCATTGGCTCCCGGTCAGACAGCGAATCAAGTTCAAGGCGCTGTGTCTGGCCTTCAAAATTTTGAAAACTTCTTCGCCACCGGCACTTGTTACTCTGCTTACACCCTATGTGCCATCGAGATCTTTAAGATCGGAGGGTCTCCATTTGGCTGTCTGCCCACGCTTCAGGTTGAGCAGGATGGGTGGCCGTTCTTTTAGGGTTCTAGCGGCTGGCCTATGGAACTCGCTACCAGTCCACATTCGTGCTCTTGAGGATATGTTTGCCTTCAGGCAGGCCATTAAAACTTTCCTCTTTCCAGTTTCTGGCTAATCTTTTTAGTGTGTTATGTTATAGCATCTGTCAAAGCGCCAGGACGCCCCTTTGCTGGGGCAGCTGTGCGCTCTAGAAATTTTAATAACATAACATAACATAACATAACTCTAAACTGGTGGTATAATTTTTTGTCCAGGCTCCTGGTAATAACATCTCAGTAGTTCTCCAGTAGGGGATCCAATTTATGCACCAAGAAGCTACCCATTAGGGTGGCAGCATCTGACAGCATGACAGATTGGTATCTAACAGATGCCCAATAGAGTATTTTAAATTCTTGTTTGGGGGGGGGGGGGGGGGGGGGGGGGAAGCAGTAGACCCCGGGTTAGCCCACAATTGGCTAAGTCCCATGCTTTACAAGATTAATTTCACCTCCCGGAGCCATGGAATATTACCAGAACCCAAGATTGATCTCACCTCCGCGAGTTCATTGGCAAAGAGACTTCGATCCGGCGACGTCCAAATCAGTCTCCACAATGCTACCAGCCGGTACCGTGTCATATCTTTTATCGGCTTACAGCCCATATCCAACAAACGGGTTTAGTTGGTGTGGATTGGGGGTAATCCTACCAGTTTGCGCAGGAATTTATTTTGGACTCTTACCAAGGAAGTTAGGTCCATAAAACCCCACAGGTCAGCCCCATACAGAATGGCAGAACTAATTTTTGCTTCATAAATCTTTAGTGCGGGTGTTACTCTTTTAGTTAAAGACATTCTTTGCTCCTGGATTAGGCAGCCCGTAAGGCGTACAAATCTTAAGTGGAGCGCATCAACCTGAGGCTTCCAGCGTAGGCGATAGTCCAGGGTCACTCCAAGGTAGGTCATGACTACCTGTTCATGGGCAACTCCGTTCATGCTAACGTGGCTTTTAATAGGGCGATTTTTAGTTAAAACCATACATTTTGTCTTGCTCACTTTTATTTGCAGATCATTTAATTTACAAAAATCCTCGAATCTGTTAATCGCCTTTTGTAGACCACTACGTGTCTTGGAGAGGATTAATGTGTCATCTGCAAAGATGAGCAATGGGAACTTAGTCCCGCCCAATGTTGGTGCGTCGGTAGGTGTGTCTGCAAAAAACTTCACCACTTGGTTAATAAATAGGAAACGGGTAGGTGCCAAAACGCACCCCTGGCGGACATCCCTCGTTACGGGAAAGCTATCTGTCACCTGCCCCCCGTCTCCCCCACCTCACCCTAGCAAAATTGCCCTCGTGCAATCTTACCATGAGTTCAAGGAGTTCGGGTGGCAGTCCCAGCTTACCCAGGACAGCCCACAATCTTGCCCTAGGCACAAGATCGAAGGCGGACTTAAGGTCCACAAAGGCAGTGTAGATGGACCCTCCGCCCAACAGCACCACCTTCCAGTATATCAGAATAAATCTGAAGACTTGGTCGATGGTGCTGGTGCCTGATCTAAAGCCAGCCTGCAGCTGTGATAGAATACTCTCCGTCTCCATCCACCCTTGGACTTTGGCAAGAACCATCCTAGCGACAATTTTCTGCATGGAATCTATGTGACTAATAGGGCGATAATTTCCAGGGACCGATCGATCCCCCTTTTTAAAAATAGGAAGGATTTCCGCACCTTTCCAAGACTCTGGGATCCTTGCCCCCTTGGCGATAGCATTAGCAATCTGTGTAATACAAGGAACCCAGAGTTGGGGGTCAGTTTTGAATAAGTCTGCCGGGATACAATCCATCATCCCAGGAACTTTCCCTGCTTGAACCAAACGGAGAGCAGACTCAGTGTCATGATTCGTAAACACCAAAAAATGACAGGGAGAAGGAGACAATGGTGCCCAAATCACCAGGTCATCGAGGGGTTCATACTCTGGGTCTTTAAACTGGGACGAAAAATAGTCCACCCATGCTTCCGCAGAGACATAATTTACTGGTGTCTGCGAGTCAGGGTCTCTGCCCCATTTCACAACTTCCCAGAACTTAATCTGGTTAGAGGATAGGCAGGCCTCAGAGGTCAGACCAATAGCACTCGTCCCACTCTCTCCTCGCCTCCCACTGAACCTTCTTGTACTTTTGCCGTGCCAGTTTGATTTCAAGGGTTACCCTAGATTTGATAGCTTTTATGAGCCCACTATGCGCCTCCCTACATTTTTTATTGTACCATTTCGTACTAGTACCAATTACTTTCTCTTTCCTGTGCTTTAGAGGTAGAGTAAGGAGGGACTTCAGCTTGTTGAAACACTGCTCATGTAGGTCACTGATCTGGTGGACTGCTTCCATATTAGAAGATAGATCATGTATGGCACTCAAGGTAGATGAAACTTCTAAGGATATGCCATCTAACAAAGCGGGATCCGCCACGACCCTGCACCATCTGACCCTCCTTCTATCGTTGGTTAAAGCGGCCTCTGCAGTAATGCATGTAGCTGCAGGAGACCTGCCAGAGCCACCAGTAAGCTTCAAACTTAGAGACAACGGGTTATGGTCACTCTCAGGGCGAACCACGACTACCATATCTTCCAGGAGAGACCAGTACTCCATTTTAACCAAAATGTAGTCAATCCAACTTTTACTAACCCCATTGTCAAAAGTAGGATGACCAGCTTTATCAGAAATCGTTCGACCATTGGCCGCTCTCAAACCCCACTCTAAGCACAGCCCTAACCCGTGCAAAGCAGCCTCTGTACCCTTTTTAACATAGTTCAGTGTCAAATTCGGGATATTCCACAGCATCTACCCCAGAACACAAGTCCTCGCCCTCTCTCATCAGGGGTTCAAAGGTGCAGTTTAGATCCCCTGCTATAAGTATTAGATTATCTCTCCCAATCAATTCAAGATAGGAGTCCAACTTATCTATAATAGCCGGGCATCGCCCGCCGGGAAGGCCTCGAGCATATATATTGATAACAATAATATCCTGGTGAGTTTCCCTACATAACTTAATCCCCAAAATGTCGGGATTATTCACTGAAATTTTAACCGGTCTGTAGCTGATGGACTGCCTAACCCAGATTACTAGGCCCCCTGACGCTCTACCCTTGGTACCCTGGATTGCAGGTTTATAGAAATTAAGAAAGCCTGCCCGAAAGATTGGTTCGGGAGCCCAGCTCTCTTGAAATAATATGATATCAAAAGAATCTACGAAATCTGCCCAGTCATCTGAGCCTATTCGCCCCTTTAACCCTGCAATGTTCCATGATCCTATTTTAAGTACCATATTCTGAATGGAAGAAGCATCTCGATTCAAAGCCCTCGGCCACAATCCCCATCCTCAGTAGACTGAAAACCAACCAGGGAGTTACCATCTATAAAGATCCCAGCAACCTCATCCATCTTCGAGTGCTCCCCTCCTGACTGGCTAAACAAGCCATACTATGTAATCCAACTTCCCTATTTACAAAATTGCCAGAGTGACTCTCTCCGCCAAATAAGGATGGAGTCAGTCGATGCCCTCCAAACCAGAGAGTGGTTCAAAGCGGTTAAACAATTGGGGAATGAATGGGGTGTATGTGGTCCTGTCTTCTGGGAATCTCCCATAAGTTCTTCTAGGCATTAGGGGGTTTGCAAAAGGCACAATATTTCTTTTGGGATAAAAATAACTGGGACCCAATGACTGCACATCACCCATCCTCTCAAATATAGCTTCCTACGTATGAAGTCCACCACCCAAGGATCCCTGAAATGTACTATTATAAACTCCCCATCCAGGTCCTTCGGGCTGTGTCCCACCCAATTTACTCTTCAGACACTCAATATCTCCGTGGCAGAGGAGGGTGGAATGGGTCTATTTTTGTTTAACCAGAACACAACTTTATTTTTGAGATCCCCATAGGATTCTGGTAAAATTTCCCTAGTGGTTGAGACACCTGTTAGGACAATTGTATAAGGAGTAGCCTCAGGAGGTAAGTCGATGCAAGGGGGGCCCTGTTTTTTAACCTTCTGGACTAAGGCAATGGAGTTTTTGTCTTGACTCCCCGATGCTCTAGTGCTTGACTTAGTCAGGGGGGTCGATTTGGAACTACCCTTCGCAGGGTTCACTTGGGCAACAGTGACAGACTTGGTGTTGAGTATTGTATCTTCTTTCAAGCTCCCACCCCTAGAAGTTACCCCTACAGGATTATTTGTGGCAGGCCGAATATTGGTTTGTTTGGCAGGGACCTGAAGTGGCTGCTTAGTTGTAACAGCTCCCAGGGGTTTTGGTTTGCTAGATGGAATACAGGGTGTAACTTGAGCATTTACTAGCTTATTTAATAGGCCAGTATTAGCGCTAACAAGATTCTCCAGTAAATCCAGTTTCGAATTCATAAGTCTAGTTCGTTCTAATAAGGGTAGCATACGTGTTTTTACTAATAATTCCATTTTACTTAGGAAGCCATCATCTTTACTATTACACTCCGGGCTAGTAACTAAATTCCTATATGGTACTTGAAGGGGAGGCGGAGAACTACTTATGACCAGTGGGGGTTGGGAGCAGGTAATTGTTTCAGAGGCAAGGATGGGCTGGGGTATACTATTTATTTTAGGAATTTTTGAAGTACCCCCCATCTGTGAGTCCTTCCTTCTCTTCCTCTTGCAGGACATATTCCTTTGGGACTCTCCATTAGTAGAATCAAGTTGAACTGGGCTAGCATTTAACACTATCCCCATCCCCACTACCAACAGAGACAGAGACACTAGATTGTGAGCCAAAATCAGGTGAGTTCAAAAACAATCCCTCAACCTCGGGGTGCACATCTACCAACACAGGGTCCAGAAACTGGTTAGGAGTAGTAGTGGATGCATGGGGGCTAACCACTGATGCAATGCGACCTATAGAGGAGCATTTCCCCGTAATAAGATCTAGCGCTAGCCGTTTCTCGGCAAAGGCTATCTCCTTTTCCAAAATACCGGTCGCCTTGTTATAAAGGCGTCCAGGGGGCCAGTTACCACCCCGCTAGAAGTCTGCAATTGCACTGATCTTTCTTTTCCCGAACGTAAGGGCATGATTCCAGATGACAAGAAGGATGCCAATAATTTATGAAGGGAGCCGAAGGTGAGCCACAATACCTCCCAGGAAAAGTAGAGAAAGACAGGATCAGCAGAACAAGGGAGGTAGCCCAACCCAACCTCAGCCGACCTCAGACGGCCCGCCCTTTGCCCGGGCTTCGCCCCGTGCTCCGTCCCGCGGTGGCGTTATGGGCGTTCCTTAAGTGGAGGAGATGGGGCGGGAAGAGGCACCAGGTGCGCGTGATGGCAAAAGTGCGAAGAGTCCTGGGCCTCGCAGTCCCGCTCCCCCGAGTCCAACAGCAGTTTTAAAAAGCAATGTGGGCTCCGGCTCTCTAGTCTGCAGCAGTCCCGAGGAAATAAAACAGAAGAACAAGATCTTTAAAAGTTAAACGCCTTGTGAAGAGAGTTCCTTCCCAACGACTTCAAGCGGCCATGTCGACTCTGTTTAGTTCTGCACCAAGACACGAAGCCTGCCAAGGCAGTGTGTGTGTCAGGGCCTCTAAGGGTAGCACAAGAAGTGCTGCAGCCCTTAGGGGTCTTCTCTGGTCACAGTGCACTGGGTACCTAGGGTACCATTTACCAGGGGCTGATATGTGGCCAAAGATGCCAATTGGGTTTAGGCTTCAATGCAGTTTTAGGAAAGGAACACAGGCCCTGGGTACCTGATTGGCAGGAGCCCAGGGCACACTCAGTCAAAGCACATCAGCAATTCAGCAAAAAGTGAAATGGTGCGTTTAATAGGTACTAAAAAGACTAAGCAGGTAACTTTAGAAACTGTCATTTTAGGCAAAAGGAATCATACAAATTAAGACATGCCCAAATTTGTGTGACAAGGACTCTGGTAAAACCAGAAGCACTCACATGCCTTCATCTATGGTGAAGGAGTCAGACAAATGCACACGCATGCATTTTCTATTTTGGGAATCATAGAAGTGGTGTGGGGTTTAGGATAAATGTGAGAAAGTGCCATCTTTCTTGCACTGGTATGACCCCCACTTTTTTCTGAACTTCTGATGTGCTTTGACTGAGTGTGCCCTGGGTCCCTGCCAACCAGGTACCCAGGGCCTGTGTTCCTTCCCTAAAGGCTGTGTTGAAACTAAAACCCAATTGGCATCTCTGATCACCTGTCAGCCCCATGTAAATGGTACCCTTGGTACCCTGGGCATGGTGACCAGAGAAGACCCCTGAGGACTGAAGCACTTATTGTGCCACCCTCAGGGGTCCAGTACCCTGACACCCACACACTGCCTTTGCAGGCAGAGTGTCTAGGTACAGAGCTAAACCAAGAGTCGACATGGCACACAACCCTATGTGCAATGCCCACAGAACCCACTGCCCTGGCATACTTCATTCACCCCTCTAGCTGGGTGCCCTATGCCAGAGGTGAGGGCACAGGGACATGAGCCCTGTGCCCCTACAGTACCCAGGGCCATTCCAGGGCACTAAGTGCAGTGATGCCATTAAGAGTATATGGTGCTGGGAGGTGGTCATTACGAACTCCACAGCACCATAATGGCTACACTGAAGACTGACAAGTTTGATATCAAACTTCTCAGCAAATTAAACCCACACTGATGCCAGTGTGGGATTTAATGTAAAATGCACCCGAGGGCATCTCAGAGATGCCCTCTGAAAACCTAACCTACAATCCACGTCTGGGCTGAGTGGCTGCAGAGGCTGCCACACAGCAGACATGTTGCTGGATCCCTGGGTGAAGAGCGCCCCGCTCTCCTGGGCCTGCAACAATGCACATCCTGGACGAGGTGCTAGGTCTCCTCCCCCAGGATGGGCAGGGGGAAGCTTCAAAGGCATGCCGCCTCTGAGATTCGCCAGACCATTTGCTGTACCCAGCAACAGGCCCCCACCAGTTATGACCCCCCACTCTGGCAGGAAGACTGGCGGGAAAAACTACGTCAGGAAAAGGGGTGTGCCAGCCTGCGCCAACCCCACCCCTCAATTGGGGGAGACTAGGTTAAGCATGACACCGGGCTCCGGCCATCTTGAAGATGGGAAGCCCTGCCCAATCCCAGCTAGGCTCCTGCCCCCCTCCCACAGGAGAGGAGCAGGCTAGGGGGGTGTGCCCACCCCAGGAAGGACCTATTGGTCCCTGCCCTACCTGTAGTGCCCCTAAATTCAGTATTTAGGGGCTCCATGAAACCTTCCTTCCTCTGATCCTGATACCAAAAGAAGAAAGAAGATCAAGAGGAAGAAGACCCGCCGTGCAGCAGCTAACAGGACAACAACAACTGACTTGGCCCCAGCCCTACCGGCCTGTCGATCCTAGAACCTGCTCCTGCCTAAATCCCGGCGACTCCTGCGGACAGCAACCTTAGGACACCCAGAGGACCTGCCTGCCTTGACCCCCTTAAAGACTGGGACTCCCATCAGCAGAGGCTCTGCTGAAACAAACCCCCTGGTGCCAGCCAGGAAGCTCCGGACCAGCCCACTCTGCACCCGCCGAGCCCGGCCCGTGCCCGAGTGATCCAAGACCACGAGGACGTCCCCCTGGCGACTGGGACACGAAGTCCAGGCCCTGAAGACCCTCCTCGACGAACCAGGCGACGCCTGCAGACTCAGAAACAGGGGGCCCCCAACCGTGACCAGCTGAGGGTAAGCTTTGCCGACACCCAAAGACATCCCTGCACCCGGCGCCCTACAGCCCCCTGTGCCTCCCTTTGGGGTACATACCTGTGCTCCAAGATCCGAACTTACCTCTCGACGTGCTAGTCGCCCCTGGAGAGTCTCCGCCCGAGCCTGCAGCCTTTGTTCCCTTTTGACCTTTTCCATTGGATAACATTGAGCGCCCGACGGCTCAAAAGCACCCTGCACCCAGCCGCCCGAGTACCGCTGGCTGTGCCACCTTTGTCCTATGCTGGTTCCCCCTTTGTCCCGAGCAATGACCATGAGCCAAGCTCCCACAGCAGCGTGGCCTGCTAGCCAGCAGCCACCAACCGGAGGCTCACCGTCTCCCATTGGGCCTAACTACCTCTGCACCCGGCCGCCCCTGCGCCGCTGAGGGTGAACCAACTGTACCTACCTGACCCTGGGGGACCCCTGAGTCTATGCCCAGAACCAAAACTTCACCACTCGAGTACTCCCCAGGAAACCGGTAACTCACTTACCTGCCACTGAATAACATTGACTGGTTTGACTCCAAAAATCTTCTAAGTGTCTACTTTTGATAACTTGAAATATTCATATAAAATCATACAAATTCCGAAATACTCACCTCATATTGAGAGCAGTATATTTTTGATGCCTGATAGTTCTAGAAATAAAACAACTATATATTTTGATATAAAAACAATTGGCCTGGAGTTCAGTCTTTTAGTGTGTGAAACAAATGCTTTACACTGTCCTCTGGTACTGCCTTACTGCTCGACCAAGATACCACTTTAGAGAGTAAGGTCACACCTGGCTTTAACCTCTGTTATACCTCTGGGGTTTGTGGAATCTATACACACTGTACCTTACTCTGGTCCAGTATATATAGAGACACTTTCTCACATCCATGTACTGCTCTCGGCGGTGTTGTCTGTTTAGAAGTCGATGAATGATGAATCGACGAAGAGCCTTTGTGAGAAGTTGGCCTGATATATGATGCTCAATAGTTCTATTGACCACCTCGTATCAGTCCAAACAACCCTTATGGTGATTGGTTGTAAGTCAACCTTATAGACCAGCTATCCTAATGGTAGCATGGACAAAGCAGTCTTAGGCTAAACTCTTTTGGCATGTGAAGCCAGCTGTTTCACCACAATATAACCCCTTGAATACCAGATGAAAGGACACCACACTGGTTGTTATGAAAATAAACAGTATATTTATTAATAACACCTCTGAACTCTTTATGAGATCAGAGGGCTAAGCACATGACAATCTCTTAGGAAAAATACAATAAGTTGCACAAAATTACAATGGTGCCCTAGGGGCACGGCAAACCATATACTAAGTAAAAGTTATAAGGAAATCGATAGAAGGAATGGAGCTGTCCAGAGGCTGTAGGATCGCTGGGACTACACTATCCTAACTTTAGGTAAGTAATAGGAGGCCCACGGGACACGGGTGCAGAGTGTGAACTCACACGCGGGATGCGCAACAACGTCTATGGACAGTACAGTTCAAGAAAAAGGTGAGTACGGACAATCCTGACTAGTTAGGACTAAAACGACTGTGAATCTGGACACTTGGAGTCAAGCTACCCTTGAGCACCGAAATGCTCTCGTTACCTCACCCACGGGCTGCGGGTGCATAGGTGCGAAGTCGTGTCGGGTTTCTGCGTTGAAGTCTATGGAGCCTATAAGAAAAGATGCTGCAGGCAACCAGGAGGAAGATGTCCGGTGTGATCCAAGGGTGGATCTGAGATGCTGAAGACCTGAAAGCAGAGGGGACACTGTTCAAAGTCACTAGCCAGTGACTGGAGTGGAACCAGGAAGGAACCAGATGTCGTCGCGATCAGGTGAAGAGTGGACGCTTGTCTCTGCAGCCACGTGGACCAGGAGGTGTCTTCGACGACCAGGATGGAGGCACGAGCTGTCCCACGCAGGCTCTCGCTGTCGGCGGTGTCGGATCCGAATTTGGAATCAACAGGCCTTGGCAAAGGCAACCCGCGCGGTGAGTGGAAACTACGTCTGGAGTGGACCAGGAGGGTCCAGGGTGCTCCTCTTTTGGAAGGGAGCAAGGGCCAGTCTGGAGCAACCAGACCAGCAGTGTAGTTTTCAAAGTTCGTCGTGTAGGAGGCCACTAGCCAGCCAGCAAGTGACCAGACAACGCGTCGAGCAGCAAACAAGCAGAAGGGCCCCACGCAGATCTCGTGGAAGCTGGAGGGCTGATCTTCGGTGCAGGGGCTGCTCGGGGCTGGGGCTTCTCAATCCCCAAAGCACTTGGTCGAGTTTACCTCGGGAGTCGTGCTGGAAGCGAAGTGCAGTTTTCTTAAAGATGGCCGGTCCCACGTGTCTCGTCGCACCCACGGATCTCAGCTGTGCTGCAGATGTGAGTTGAGGTCGGAGAGGTCTGGGAATCCGGGTCTCGTCGGGCTCTGAAGTCTGGATCCTCGAGGGAAGACGACAAAGTGAAGCCGCTGGACGCTTGATGGTGCCTGCAGTTGCAGGGTGGACACTCCTTGCCCACAAGAGAGATTTCTTCAGTCTTCTGTGTAGAAAGTCGAAGTCCAGAGTTTCTTCTTGTAGAGTTTCAGTTCAGGATTAATCTAATTTGGAATGGGACCAGCTCCTACCTTTATTCTCCTAAAGGGGGCTGCACTAGTGACTAGGCCCCTCCCATGGGTGGGACCAGGAAGGTGGGTGGTTACACCCCCTATCCTTTGTCCGGTTTTCACGCCAGAGCTGGGGCAGGGATGCCCCAGCAACTGGCTTGAACCGGTGTATGCACAGGGCACCTTGTGTGCCCCAGGCATGTCTCATTCCTTTCAGGCCTGTCCTACCAATACACAAAACCTGTCTGGGGTGGTGCTAGCACCACCCAAGGCAGGAAACCCTTTGTCCGAGCCTCCCTCGCTGGAAGGACTTCCAGCAGCAGGAGGTCAGACTTGTGTCTGTGGTGGCACCATCCATTTTGTGATGTCAAGGCTCGAGTTAACTTTAACCGGGGTTCACAGTTACATACATGTCGTGTCCCTCTAGAAGGGTGGAATGCTACCCCCGTCGCCAGAACTGGCGAGGGGGGTAGTATTCCAATTCGTATGACACCTTACTCGACATGTTTTGATAATGCTATACCAAAGTTAGCATTCAACCACAAGGATTATAATGCACTTAAGAGTATATGGTATAGTGTTATCATGGAACAGCTATTAGGACTTGGTTCCGCAAGCTGCAGACGGGCTCAGCTCCTGCCAGAGCACCATCTCACATAATTCCAAGCACTCTGCCTTCAGGATTGATAAGGCCTGCCATAGGAGTGACTGATAGGAGTATATGTGTCCATTTTGGGGTTAGATATAGGTATACTATATCTTTAGCATAGGGTGATTACACCACCTTGCCCCAGTTGTCTTAGCAGCCAGTTGTCAGTTTGGATGGCCAGCCAGGGGTGGCATAATACATGCTGCAGCCCCTGATAGGCCCTGGGTGCACCTATGCCCTGGGTACCTAAGGTACACTGTACAGGGACTGATAAGATGACTCAGTATCCAATTAGATATGTACCTAGGGTACATGGAGTCCATTTTAACAGAGGGAGCAGGAAGCCTGGGGTCCTGAATAGCAGGATCCCAGGCAAACTAAGTCAAAAACCAGCAAAACACTAGGCAAAAAGTTGGGGGTAACCATAGTCAGATATCCACCTTCCTACAGCCTTGTCCTGAAGTGTGCTTCGACACCTAAGGAGGTGTCCTGTGTCTTGATGCCGAAGATCGTTGTATTGATCTCGGCGAAGACATGAGCCTCGAACTACAGGGTCTATGATGAGACGACGGAGTGATGTGCTTCGACGTGGAACGCCCAACCGGTGCCGACAGAGACCTGTCTATCGACGTTGAGCATCGCCTGGCTGTAGTCAATGGAGGACCGGTTACCTTAGTCGACAATTTCGTTGTCGAGTAATGATGCGCCGGCATCACCAAAGTCTTCGACGCAGATTTTTCGCCGGCAGCTTTGACGTCGATCCAGACGCCGACAGCGAACAGGTCGGGACTTTTCCTCTCTACGTCGACAGTTTTCTTCTGCTGCCTCACAGGAGACCTACCTTTTTCAGAGAAGCCATTAAGACGAATTCTCTCTGTCCTTGATGGTCCTTCTTGACAACTTCTTACAATGGTGGCAGTTGTCCGAAGAGTGAGACTCCGGGAGGCAGAGAATACATACAGGATGTGTATCTGTTCTGGCCTTCTTGCCACAGGAAGGGCAAGGGTTATAGAAGGCATTTGTAACAAAAAATAAACCGTTTGTCACACAAATCAGGTATTACTTGCACTCTAAGACCAAAAGACGTCGAGTGAAAGTAGGAAAACGAATAGTTTACCTGTCGGTGTTGTTTTACAGCTTGGGGATCTTTCTGGATTCACTATGCTGTGCATTATTCCACGGTCTAGTGGTTGGGTCCGGAATCGTAGTCTTTTTTCTTTTTTTTTCCCGTAGCCCAGGTGGGCGTCTACATCCCACATTTTGGTGTCCTTCCTGTGAGGTCGGCACGCTTCCTGCGGAAGCTCCCACCTTTGGCGCCATCTTCGGATTCTTTTTTTCTCTTGTTTTCGTGTCATTGTTATTCATCCTTTTCCATCATTTCAGGTTCTTTCTTTTTCAAGGGACTCCTGATTTGTCTCTTTCAAAGCGTTTGACTGTATATTGTCTTTGTATTCCCTTCTCCTCCTGTCTCATCTTTCTGGCAGAAGTGGGTGGGTTCGCTAGTGAATCCAGAAAGATCTTCAAGCTTCAAAACACCAACAGGTAAAACTATTCGTTTTGCAGCGTGAATCTTTCTTGATTCACTATGCTGTGCATAGACTTCGTAGCGGTTTGTTATGTTTGTGGCAGCTGGGTAGAAGATGAGCGTTGGTTGTTGAATATATGTTGAAGCACTCTGTCCTACTTGTGCATCCTTGTTCATTTGTATATCCACGCAGTAGTGCTTAGTGAACGTGTGCACTGAAACCCATGTTGCCGCCAGGCATATGTCTTGAATCAGTGGGTTAGCCAGGAAGGCTATTGTTGCTCCCTTTTTCCTAGTAGAGTGGGCTTGTGGCCCCTCCTAGTAGTTCTTGCCCTGCCTGTTTGTGGCAGAATTGCATAGTTTGTGCGATGCATCGTGCAATGGTGCCCTTTGTTACTGGTCTTCCCATGAAACTGCTTGCGAAAGACACAAAACTGCTTTGTTTTCCTGTGCTCTTTAGTTCTTTCAATGTAATGCATTACTACCCTTCTAGCGTCCAGAGTGTGCAGTGCCCTCTCTGCGCTTGTGGATGGTTTCTGAAAGAAGCTTAGTATCTGTATTGTTTGATTCATGTGAAACTTTGACACCACCTTTGGCATAAAGTGTGGGTCCGTTCTCATTACCACCCTGTCGTGTATTTTAATGTAGGGTTCTTGTAGTGTTAGCGCTTGCAGCTTGCTTACCCTGCGTAGCGAGGTGATTGCCACTAGAAAGGTTGTCTTCATTGTGAGCATTTGTAGGGAGGCTTTATGGATAGGTTCAAAAGGCACCTTCATAAGCTCAGTTAGGACTAAATTAGGGTTCCATGCCGGTGGCGGCATCCTCTTTGGTTGGCGATCCTTTTAGCCCCTTCCAGTAATCTCTTTACTACTTGGGATGTAAAGAAGCTCTTTCCCGTCTCTCCTCTTGTGTAGGCTACAATTGCTGCTAGATGTACTCTCAGAGAGGTAGAGCTTAGGTTCGCTTTTAGCAGGTGTGTTAAATATTTTAACACTGTTGATTCCTTGGTCATTTTCTTGTGTAGCTTTTTCCTGATGCACCATTGTGTGAATCTTTTCCATTTCGCCACATAGCACCTACGTATGGTAGGTCTCCTTGCCTCCCGTATCACCCGCAGTGTGCTCTCTGGGAGTTTCACGTGTGCAAACTCTAAGTCTTAGGGAGCCATGCCGCTAGGCAGAGGCTCTCTGGCTCTGGGTGAAGTACAACCCCGATTTGCATGGTAAGCCAGTCTTTTCTTTTTGCGGACTTGTGAGGTGGTCCCTGCGCCATCTTCACTATTTGTGAGAACCAGTACTGCCTGGCCCACTGTGGTGCCACCAGAATCAGTGTCATGTTGCTGGTTCTTCATTTGCTGAGTACCCTGTGTATCAGTGGTATCGGGGGGAAAAACGTAGGCAAATGTTTTTGACCAGCTTATCCATAGGGCATTCCCCTGGGTCTGTTCCCCTGTTTGCCTGGATGCGAAGTATTGGCATTTTGCATTCTGGTATGTTGCAAATAGGTCTATTTTTGGTGTCCCCCACTTCTTGAATATCTTTAGCGTTTGTGCATTGAGTTCCCACTCGTGGGCGCTGATGTTTGCCTGCTGACCTTGTCTGCCTCCACGTTGTCCTATCCTGGTAGGTGTATAACCAGGAGGTCTATTTGTAGTGCGATGGCCCATCTCCATAACTCCTGCGCTAGGTTGGATAGTGCGACTGATTGGGTTCCTCCCGGTTTGTTGATGTAGAACATTGTTGTCTTGTTGTCGGTTTGTATCAACACTCATTCATTCAATTAAGCTTTATTTGATTTTAAAGCACAAGTTACTACTTGTGTAACGATATATCTGTAAGAGACATTAGTTAGTGATAGATTCCTTACCTTAGAATATCCCCAGGTGTCAGACTGGATCCGGAAAATTTTTGCGTAGCAATACCCCTGCGCGCCGGCAGGCGTCGTCCGCGGCTCCGTGTCCGTCGTCGGCGTCGTTAGCACCAGAATGACGTCGGAGTACTTAGACGCCGCCCATGCGCACTGACGTCAGTTCTGATACACAGATTTTCCGCGCCAGATACGCAGAGCCATGATAGAACCAACACTGGTGCCATGAAACTAGGGCCCTGAAAGGGGATGACCTTAACCCTAGATATCAGTTCGCAGAACGGGGAGGATGGGTGGGTCGGTAAAGAATCTATCACTAACTAATGTCTCTTACAGATATATCGTTACACAAGTAGTAACTTGTGCATCTGAAAGAGACGTTAGTGATGATTCCTTACCTTAGAATAGACACCCCTGCAATAACAAACCCCGGAGGTGGGTCTGCAAACCAATAATCACACCAGAAAGTCCTGGAGGACGGAACGGCCAAAGAAGCCATCCCTCCGGACTTGACTGTCCAAGCAGTAGTGTCTTGCAAACGTGTGCAGCGAGGGCCACGTAGCTGCCTGGCAAATGTCCTGCAAGGGCACTCCCCGGCTCAGGGCAGTTGTAAGTCGCCGTAGCCCAGGTAGAATGAGCCCGCAATCCAACAGGGGGCTCCTTTTTAGCCAAGGAGTAACATGCCTGGATGCACAAGATGATCCACCGAGAAATGGTCCGCTTGTGCACCGCTTTCCCCTTCTTAGCGCCCATGTAACCAACAAAAAGTTGGTCATCCACCCGGAACTGGCGTGTGCGATCCAAATTGAATGAAAGCGCACGTTTTGGGTCCAGGCGGTGGAGCCGCTCTTCCTCTTTAGAGCGATGCGGTGGCGGAAAGAAGGTGGGCAAGGTGATACACTGCCCGATATGGAAGGCCGTGACAACCTTGGGCAGGAAAGATGGCTTAGTACACAACACAACCTCGTCCGGATGGACAGAAAGGAAAGGGGGTGTACATGAAAGAGCCTGGAGCTCACTCACTCTCCTGGCAGAGGTGATGGCAACCAGGAAAGAAGTCTTCAAAGTAAGAAGACGGAGAGGACAGTTGTGAAGTGGCTCAAAGGGAGCGCACATCAGAAACGCAAGAACAAGGTTCAAGTCCCACTGAGGCGTCACAAACGGAACAGGAGGGAACGTGCGTGTGATGCCCTTCAGAAAGCGATTTACAATTTTTTAATTTTTTTTTATTTATTTTGAAAGTTTTATATAGTGCGAACAAGTTCTTTGCAGATAACAGAGCGCTTTACAAAGGCAAGGGGTAAGTGAGTGGTAGGGTAGGTACACGAGGGAGCATAGTTAGGTAGGTCATCAATGCAAATAGTACAAATAAGAGGGAGCATGGACAATCAGGTAAGTCGATAATACAAGTAATACAAATGTGCAAAGAGATAAAACAAGTAGTACAGATCGACGCAGAGTCGTAAAAGATCCAAAGTATTAGTTCAAGTGTATTTAGCCATGAGGATAACTTTTACTTCTTTCTTAAAAAGAAGTGGAGAAGATGAGCCTGGTTTCAGGAGGGAGTGAGTTCCAGATCCTAGGCTCCATTCCTGAGAAGGAGCGTATGTAAGTTTTTTCCTTTCGGAATCTTCGAGGCTTCAGCAGAAGATTGTTTGTGCTTCTGGTGGTTCTGGAGCCGCCGGAAATTGTCAGCTTCTGAGTGAGGTAGCCGGGTGAGTTCAGGTGTATAGCCTTGTGCGTCATGCAGGCAATTTTCAGATGTATTCTGGCTTCAAAAGGCAGCCAGTTCAGGGATTTAAAGTCAGGGGAGATATGCGAGTGTTTTTTAGATCCAGTGATGAGTCTCACTGCCGCGTTTAGCGAAGCTCTTAGGGGTGCAGTTGTAGTTAGGGGGAGACCGCAGAGGGCGATGCTGCCGTAGTCTATGCGAGGGATGACTAGTGCTTGTACTGCAGTTTGGAAGTCTTTGGCTGGGAGGAAGGGTTTAAGTTTCCTCAAGGTATTTATTTGGAAGTTCGCTCCCTTAGTTGACTTGCTGATATGCTGCTGCATGTTGAGATTGGCGTCAAGTGTTATGCCTAAAGATTTTGCTGAATCCACAATGGTCGGTTGGACATTGAGTGCAGTTAGGTGCTTAAGCCAAGTTTGAGTGTTAGAGATTTTCGCGGGAGGTGAGATCAGAAGGAACTCAGTTTTCATAGCATTGAGTTTGAGGTGGTTATCGACAAGCCAGGATTGGGTGCTTCTGATCGTGGAGTTCAGAAGCATAATGTCTTTGGGGGATTGTAGTTTGAGATATAGTTGGGTGTCATCGGCGTACATGTGAAAGTGTACATTGGATGCTTGTAGCAAGGTGGTGAGAGGTTCCATAACTAGGTTGAACAAAGTTGGGGATAGGCAGGATCCTTGGGGGACACCTAACGATACAGGTACTGGAGAGGACGTCAAGTTGTTGCTCTTGAATTTCTGAGACCGGTTGTGTAGAAAGGAAGTGAATCACGGGAGAACAGTCCCAGAAAGATCCATTCTTGTGTTTAAGAGTTCGAGTAAATTCTCATGTTTCACAGTGTCGAATGCTGAAGAGAGATCAAGAAGGATGAGGAGGCAGGTATCGTTTTGATCTAAAATTTGGAGGGCGTCCTCAATTACGTGAGTCATAGCAGTTTCGGTACTGTGCCCTGCTCGGAAGCCTGATTGATGAGGGTTGAGGAGATCAAACTGTTCTATGTGCTTTCTCAATTGTAGTTGAACGCATTTTTCCAACAGTTTGGCGAGAGTGGGAATGTTGGTAATCGGACGGTAGTTGTTTAGATCAGTGGGGTCGGCTGTTGGTTTCTTTAGTAAAGGTGTAATTTGTCCAACTTTGAGGGAGTCAGGGATGGTTCCTTGTTGAAGTGAGCTATTGATAATTGTAGTCCAGAGTGGGAGGAGCAAAGGGCTGAAGTCTTTTACAGCGTTAGCAGGAAGAGGGTCAGTGAGGTGATTGGATGGTTTCAAGGTGCTGAGTAGTTGTCAATTTCTTCTTCAGAGTAAGTGCCAAAGGATGACCATGTTGCATTGATTTTTGGTTCAGTGGGTGTTATGCAGTGGGGTTTGGAGTAAAGGCTTGCGTCAATGAGGAGATCGCTCCTTATGTTGTCAGTTTTTTGGTTAAAGAAAGCAGAGAAATCTTCACAGGAAGGTGCATTGCCCATAATGTCGACTGATTGGGGTTGTTCCCTGGTTTGTGTTCGGATTAGCTCGAACAGTTTTCTTGGACGTTTTTTTGCTTGGTCGAGCTGGAGTCTGAAGAAATCTGATTTTGAGCGTTTTATTTTCCTGAAGTATGCGTTTCTATTTTTCTTCAGAATTTTTAGGTGCAGTGAGGAGGGAGCAGATCTCCAGGTGCGCTCTGCCATTCGCATTGCCCGTCTATCTTCATTGAGACTCCCGTCGTACCAAGGGTTGGAGATCTTGGTGGAGACTCTTTTCAGTTGCAAGGGGGCAGCCTCATTGATTATTGAGGTCATAGCGTTGAGATAGTGGTCAGTTAAGTATTGAACATCAGTAACGCCGGTAAGGGGGGGGGGGGGGGGGGGGGAGTAGGATATTGCAGCTCTTCAGGTCTCTTTTCCAAACTTTGGGCTTGGAGGATTGGACCGGGTCAAGTTTAACTTTTTCATTGATGAAGAATGTGACAATATGGTGATCTCACCAGTCACAGGGTTGGATTGAATCAAGTTGAATAGTGCCTTCTTTGGAGATAAGGTCGAGGATAGAGCCTTTGTCATGGGTCGGACTGTTGCAAATTTGGGTGAGATCAAAATTGTTAAGGACATTTTTGAGGCTATTTACCACTGCGTCACTGCAATCATTCCAGTTAAGATTGTAATCGCCAAGGAAAATGTGTGTTTTGTCGTCCTGAGTTGGTTGAGATTGTGTCCATGAGTTGTTGGGAGAAGGTGAGGTTGTCCCCAGGTGGGTGGTAGATGATGTGTAGTGAACATACAGGTTTGTTTTCAATAATGACATCAAGCCAGATGTATTCACAGGAAGTAAGAGGGGGCGGTGACTTTATTAACTGAAAGGTTGCTCCTGTAAATGCATGCGATTCCACCGCCTGTCTTGCTGGACCTGTCAAGTCTAATGATGCAGTAGTTGGGGGGGACTAGGATATCCATGATAGGAGTAGAAGATTCAGTTAACCATGTTTCAGTTAGGATGGCTAGGTCAAGGTTCAAAGTAATGATGAGATCAGCGACCTCCTAAGAGTGTCTTTGGGCCGATCTACAGTTGAGGGACTTGAACAAAGAAGGTTGATTAGGAAGCCTTAGAAAGGCTGAAAGGGCAGAAAGGTAGCCCTTGATAGTGCCCAGAGCAGAGCCCTGCTGGGCAAGAGAAAGAAGGAAGAGAAGAACCTCAGAAAGAGGGGCAGCAAGAGGATCCACAGCCTTTGCTGTGCACCATGCCACAAAATTGTTCCACCTGCAGGCGTATACCGACTTTGTGGAGGGACGCCTGGCTGCCAGAATGACATTACAGACTTCAGGAGGCAAGTCAAATGGCCTCAACTGTCGCCGCTCAATCTCCAAGCTTGTAGGTGGAGACTGGACAGGTTCGGGTGGAGGACCGTCCCCTGCTGCTGCGACAGAAGGTCCTCCTGAAGAGGCAGACGAACCGGGGGATCGACTGACATACTGAGTAGCTCTGGATAACAGTACCTTCGTGCCCAGTCCGGAGCCACAAGGATGACTAGTGCCCGGTCGCGCTTGATCTTCAGCACTCTGGGCAGAAGTGGTATAGGCGGAAAGGCGTACAACAGACCGCAACTCCACACGCGACTTAAAGCATCGACGAGCGAGTGCCGCCTTGGAAATTCCAACGCGCAGAACTGAGGACATTGCGCGTTCTCTTCGGTGGCGAATAGATCTAACCAAGGCTCTCCCCATCGATGAAAGAGGCCTTGCGCCACGTCCGAGTTCAGACGCCATTCGTGATCCATCATGCAGAGACAGCGGAGTTCGTCCGCCCTGGTGTTCAGAGAACCTGCCAGGTGTATAACCACCAGGGTCACGCCCTGCTGTTCCAGCCACTGCCAGAGGCGCAGGGCCTCCTGGCAAAAGGTCCATGACCCCACCCCGCCCTGTTTGTTGCAGTACCACATGGCGGTGGTGTTGTCCGTGAACACCTGCACTACACTCTCCCGGACAGAGGGGAGGAATGCCTTCAGTGCTAGACGAATCACCAGCAGCTCCAAAAGGTTGATATGGAGCCGGGACTGCGCCGGAGACCAGAGGCCTCTGATCTCCGCCTCTCCCATGTGGCCTCCCCAGCCCTGGAGGGACGCGTCCGTCACAACTACGTTCTCCGGTTGGGGAAGGGAGAGGGATCTGCCGCTGACCCAATAGCGTTCCGTGAGCCACCACTGCAGCTGTCTTGCAGTACCCTCCGAGATCAGGACATGGTCGGAAAGGTTGCCCTGATGCTGGGCCCACTGAAACTTCAGGTCCCACTGCAGAGCCCGGATCCGCCACCGAGCGTGATGCACCACAAGGATGCAGGAGGCCATCAGCCCCAGAAGCCGCAGCGTCAACCTGACCGAGACCCGGAGAAAGACTGAAATAGTGGAATCAGAGCCTGTATATCCCGGACCCGCTGTTCGGGAGGATAAACCCGAAACTGCGCCGAGTCGAGAACCGCTCCGATGAAGAGGAGCTTCTGAGAGGGACACAGGTGTGACTTTGGCCCATTGATGGAGAACCCCAGCTGATGCAGGAGGTCTGCCGTCGTCTGGAGGTGACTGACGACTGTCTGGGGTGAGCCCGCCTTCAACCAGTCGATGAGGTAGGGGAAGACTGAAACCCCTAACCTGCGCAGATGAGCTGCGACCAGCGCCATCACCTTTGTGAACTCCCGTGGGGTGCTGGTAAGGCCGAAGGGGAGCACGGTAAACTGAAAGTGCTCGTGGCCAACCGTGAACCGCAGGTAGCGCCGGTGGGCCGGCAGGACGGGGATGTGGAAATAAGCATCCTGCAAGTCCAACGCTACCATCCAGTCTTCTGGGTCCAGGGCAGCTAAGACCTGAGCCAGTGTCAGCATTTTGAACTTCTCCTTCCGGAGGAAGCCGTTGACGTTCCGTAGGTCCAAGATAGGGCGTAGGCCCCCTTTGCCCTTCTTGGGTACCAGAATGTAGTGGGAGTAACAACCACACCCTACTTCTGGCCCAGGAACGCGCTCGATGGCCCTCTTGGCCAAGAGGGCCGTAACTTCCTCCTGCAGAAGTCGCAAATGATCCCCCGATACTCGGTGGCATTGCGGTGGCATGGCTGGAGGAGACGCCTCGAAGGGGAGGGAGTAGCCCCTTCGGACGTTTTGCAGCACCCACCTGTCCGACGTGACATTGCGCCAGTGGAAGAGGTGCTGGCAAACCCTGCCACCCACCGGCGTCACATGGGCCTGAAAACGCGGACTAGGAAGGTTTTGAGGCAGGTGCTGCGGAGAGAGGTGTGGACTGGCCTCGCCGTTGTCCCTGACCGCCGTTACGGCGGTTTCCACGACCGCCACCGCGCTGTTGAACATTCTGCGGCGCGTGGCTGGCAGCTCGTGTGGGGGCGCCCCTTCCGTGGCCACGAAAGGAGCGAAAGGCACCCGATTGCTGGCGTGGGGCCGAGAGGCCCAAGGACTTGGCCGTAGCTCTGGAGTCCTTAAAGCGCTCAAGCGCATGGTCTGCCTTGTCGCCAAAGAGGCGACGGCCATCGAACGGCATGTCCAGAAGAGTGGACTGGACATTGGCCGAAAAGTTGGCGGTCCTCAACCAGGCGTGGCGTCGAACCGCCAACGTCGTTGCCATAGCCCTGCCCAGTGAGTCCGTGGTATCCAGCCCACACCGGATGGACTATCGCGCTGCATCTCGACCCTCCGCAAGGGCTTGGGCGAGTTCAGCCCAGACCTCCTCCGAGCATTGTGGCAGCACGTCCGCGACCGTGTCCCACAGGGTGTGGGTGTAGCGGCCCAAGAGGCATGCGGTATTGACAGACCGCAGTCCCAAACTCAGGGACGAGAACACCTTCCTGAACTGTTCGTACCTCTTGGATTCCCGATCGGGCAGGGCCGTCGGGAATGTGGTCTGGGAAGCAGAGGCCTGGATGACCAGGTTCTCGGGGGTGGGATGGGTGGACAAAAAGCAAGGGTCGCCCGGTGCCGGGCGGTAGCGTCTGGCCACGTTCCTATCCACAGGCGGACCTGTGGCCGGCTTGGACCAAGTGCCCACAAGAACGTCACACAAGGCCTCATTAAACAGCAGCAGAGGCTCACTGGAGCTTACCTGCGGTTTAAGGACCTCAATGAGGTTAGTCCTCACGGCCGCGACGGGGAGTTCAAGGTTTAAGGCCTTGGCTGCCCTCTTCAACACTACACTGTAAGCAGCCCCCTCCTCCGTAGCCACGGTGGGAGGGGAGACAAATCCAGTGTCTGGCGAAGTGTCAAGACCTGTGGCCTCCCCAAGCTCATATGTCCAGTCCTCTTGAGACTGGCATTCCTCTGCCAGAGGGTCCGCAGACCCCTCCCAATCACCCTCGTCACCCATCTCCTGTAGAACAGGGTCAACAGACAGGGCCTCCTCATGGAAATAAAATTCTCCAAAGGCCGTCGGAAACGGCGCCGCTCCGGCGCCAGAGTCGGACCGAAGGTAACATTGGGGACGGAGTCCACAGGGGGCGCCGGGGGCAACACCCGCGGGGCCGGTGAGGTCGTGAGGTCGACCGGCAACGACCCGAATACGGAAGCGGATCCGGTGAGGTCCTGCGGCGCCGGGACCGAAGTCGCCGGCGGCGTCAGGGCCGAAGCACCCGACCCGCTAGGGCCTGCAGCCGGGGCCGTTGGGCCCGAAGGCGCCACAGAACCCGGCTGAGAAGGGAGGGACCTCATGGCCATGAGTTACCGCTCGACCTCCTCTGGCGTCGCGCCATGCCCAGGGACCCGAAGGTGTGGGGCAGGTGGCGACGCCGCGTGGGTGGTGTCACCCGAACCCCCGGCCGCATCGCGCTAGCGTCGGGGTGAGTCGGAGGAACGATGACGCCTCTCCGACCTCTCATGCCTCTTACCTGAGGATTTGGATCCCGATGTCCACTGCCGGAGCTGCGAGGACTCCGACCCCGCGACCTGTCCCTCGACCTCCCGTGGGACGTGGAGCGGTGCGGGGCCGACTGCCGGAGCTCGAGCCGCTTGCGGGACCGCTCCCGCCTAGCTTTCGACGTCAGGGCCCGGCAGTCGGAGCAGGTACGGTCGTCGTGGTCGAGGCCTAAACACTTCAGGCAACGGCGATGGGGGTCGGTAACAGACATCAGTCGGTCGCACTTGGAACAGGGTTTGAACCCGGGCATCCCTACCGGCACCGTCGGAGTCGAAGACTCGAGTAGAGAAATGATCAAAAAGATCAAAAAGTTTAGTCAAAAAAGACTAAGGGGTAGAACTTCTCCGGATCTGCGCTAGCTGGCGCGGAAAAAAGAACTGACGTCAGCGCACATGGGCGGCGTCTAAGTACTCAGACGACGTCATTCCGGCGCTTATGACGCCGACGACGGAGGCGGAGCCGCGGACGACGCCTGCCAGTGCGCAGGGGTATTGCTACGCAAAAATTTTCCGGATCCAGTCTGACGCCTGGGGATATTCTAAGGTAAGGAATCTATCACTAACGTGTCTCTTTCAGATGATGACGTCAGCGGAGTCGCGCGCAATGCCGTGCCTCTGACGTCGTTCCAGGTTGGCGTGAAGCTACAAAAGAATTTCCGAATGCTGCTGAGGCAGGGGGATATTCACAAGGTGAGGAATCCACTGGCAGATGTATCTATCAGAATCAAGACTTTTGCCAGTAGCTTGTACGAGAGTTTAATTTGATGGACTTTCCTTCGTGAATGGTGTGTTAGACGAGAAGAAAAGCTATGCAAGGTATGCACTGGTGTACACACTTCTTGCCAGCACCCCGCTTGAGTCGGTTAAAGGGCAGCACGTGACAGCGCCACGGAACTTACTCATTTGTGCAAAAAATGCTTCAGAGTTAGATGTGCAGTGTGTCACTCACAAGAGACAAAATATGCTTGGGAGGCGGCAATGGGCAATCAGGCAACTGTGCCAAGTACCACAAGGCTACTACTTCGAACACCCAGAAAACCTCTCATGTAACTAAACCCTTTCCACACCGCTAAGATTAATAGCACCTCGTGCCTAAAGGTGGCAGAGCAAAAGTTTCATGGGCATTAATGCAACAAGCGCTCGCCATGACGTAGAGTTCTCTTTTTCTGCAGTCCTACTTGGACGTCCTGGCCTGCTTTCCTTCTGAAGTAAAAGGTTTGTTATCTTTATGGGGACATATGTTTGGCCCCATAAAGATAAGAAACCTTTTTACGGCAGAAGGAAGTCAGGCCATCCAAGTGGGACGGCAAAAAAAGAGAACTCTACGTCACAGAATGCTCTTTACCAATGGCTAGCCTCCGTTTAGCATAAACGGTGATGCCGGACAATGGGAAAGAGGGGCGGGGCTTAAAGCCTGATACTCAAAGCCCCTCTAAATCATAAAATCTCGCCAGCGAGACTGCGCATGCGCAGCCTACACAGGCAAGACCTAAAAACAATGCATCTGTTGTGATTAATAATTCGACATGGGAGGCAACATTGTTTTATGGGACAAGGAACAATATAAAGCGGAAGCATATTGACACATCAATGATACGGACTGTAATGAACCATCTAATGCTTTAGGGGTCAGGAAAATCAGCAGGGAATACAAAGACTAGCTCAATACATGGGAAAAGGAAGGCCTCATCACCAAAGCCAAATTAAACGTTTTGCATAAAGAATTTGCCGACTCCGCCTACATTCTATTTAATTCCTAGAGTACATAAGCAGATGGATCCAGTGCCAGGACGACCGATCATATCGGCCAAAGACAGTATTTTTGAGAGTACCTCCAGTTACGTGGACCATTACCTACAAGAACAGGTTGTCAATTTGCCCACCAACATAAGAGACACAATGGATTTTTTGGTCAAATTGAATGCACTACAATGGTCCAATGAATATATACTTTTAACCCACGCCATCACTTCCCTGTACACGAGCAGAAGACAGTGATGGCTTGAATGCAGTCAACCATTTTTCGAAGCAAAGATGTATTTCTATGTACAAGCAGAACATGTTGTTGAAAATGATACACTGGTGTCTTAATAATATGTTCAAGTTTGATGGTAAAATCTATAGGCAAAAACAGGGCGTGGCGATGGGGGCATGCTTCTCACCCAGTTATGTGTGCTTGCACGTAGGCTGGTGAGAGGAGCATGTCTTCCGTGTAGAATATAGAGCAGTATGAGATGAACATGTGGTTAAAAAGTGGAGGTACATTATTGACATTCATTATATGGAAAGGAACGCTTGCTCAGTGTAGGAAGGTGGATATCTGACTATGGTTGCCCCCAACTTTTTGCCTGGTGTTTTGCTGGTTTTTGACTTAGTTGGCATAGGATCCTGCTATTCAGGACCCCAGGCTTCCTGCTCTCTGTTAAAATGGATTCCATGTACCTTAGGTGCATATCTAATTGGATACTGGGTCACCTTATCAGTCCCTGTACAGTGTACCTTAGGTACCCAGGGCATAGGTGCACTCAGGGCCTACCAGGGGCTGAAGCATGTATTATGCCACCCATGGCTGGCCATTGAAAACTGACAACTGGCTGCATGACAGCTGGGGCAAGGTGGTGTAATCACCCTTTGCTGTAGATTTAGTATACCTTTATCTAACCCTAAAATGGACACATATATTCCTATCAGTCACTCCTATGGAAGGCCTTAGCAATCCTGAAGGCAGAGTGCTTGGAATTATGTGAGATGGTGCTCTGGCAGGAGCTGAGCCCGTTTGCAGCTTGCGGAACCAAGTCCTAATAGCTGTTCATTGATAACGCTATACCATATACTCTTAGTGCATTATCAACCTCGCGGTTAAATGCTAACTCTGGTATAACATTATCAAAACATGTCGAGTAAGGTGTCATACGAATTGGAATACTACACCCTCGCCAATTCTGGCGATGGGGGTAGCATTCCACCCTTCTAGAGGGACACGACATGTATGTAACTGTGAATGAATATGCTACTTACCAGTATGCATCTGTTCTTGGCATGTAGGGCTGCTAACATTCATATCTTTTGCATTAGATCGCCGCCTAGTGTTGGGTCCGGATGATCGCACATTGTTGTCCTGGAAGAGTCTTCGAAGTATCCTGAGATAGGTGGCTCCTTCCCTGGACTACAGTGCGCATGGGCATCGGCTCCATCCCCAGATTGTTTTCAGCCATTGTGGCAGAGATGGAGTGTAAAGTTTGAAGGATGTCCATGCTAATGATTTAATGCAAGAGTATGTCTGCAGCTGCGACAGGCACCGGGGAGGAGGGTGGGCGATATGAATGTTAGCAGCCCTACATGCCAAGAACAGATGCATACTGGTAAGTAGCATATTCAGTTCGAGGCATGTGGGCTGCTAAATTCATATCTTTTGCATAGAATATATAGCAGTCCCTCCATTAGCGGCGGTTGCCCGTGCCAGCTGCAGAAACCTGAAAAAGTGTTTTTAGAACAGCCTGGCCAACAGCTGCCTGCTGTTTGGAATGCACATCAACACAGTAGTGTTTTGTAAAGGTATGTGGTGTAACCCACGTGGCTGCTCTACAAATATACTCTAAAGGAATGTTCCCTAGGAAAGCCATGGACGCCCCCAACTTGCGTGTGGAGTGCGCCCTTGGGGGTATTGTTAAGGTGCGTTTAGCCTTTTGATAGCAGTTTTGGATGCACTTAACAATCCATCTGGCTATTCCTGCTTTGGAAATAGGGTTGCCCTTGTGCTGTGGCGAGAAGGCAACAAAAAGTTGTTTTGTCTTCCTAAAGTGTTGTGTCCTGTCAATGTAATACATCAACGCCCTCCTAACATCCAAAGTATGAAGCATTCTTTCCGCCACCGTTTGTGGGTTTTGGAAGAATGCAGGCAAGTCAATAGTTTGGTTGAGATGAAACTGTGACACCACCTTCGAAAGGAATTTGGGGTTAGTACGTAGTACCACCCTATTTGGATGAATCTGAATGAATGGCTCTTGGATTGTGAGCGCTTGCAGCTCACTGACACGTCTTAGTGACGTAATAGCTATTAGGAAAGCTACTTTCCACGTTAGGAACTGGAGTTCACACGAGTGTAGCGGCTCAAAAGGTGGTCCCATCAGCCTGGTGAGGACCACATTGAGGTTCCACACCGGAGCTGGCGGTGTTCTTGGGGGAATGACTCGTTTCAGACCTTCAAGGAAGGCCTTAATGGCAGGCACTCTGAAGACAGAGAGATGCTGCCTGTTCTGAAGATAAGCTGCTATGGCGGATAGATGTATCCGAATGGAAGTGTACGCTAGATTGCACTTGTAAAGATGTAACAGATAGCAAATGATGTTAGGGATAGATGCATCTAGCGGGTTGATGTTATTGGCCGTACAGTAAATGACAAAACGCTTCCATTTTGCAGCATAGCATGCTCTGGTAGTCGGCTTTCTTGCCTCCTTGATGATGTCCATGCATTCTGGAGGTAGGTGAAGGTAGCCAAACTCTAGGACTTCAGGAGCCAGATCGCCAGGTTGAGCTGTTGCGGATCCGGATGCTGAATGTCTCCATGGTTCTGCGTCAAAAGCCTGGGCGTGAGGCGCAGCCTTTGATGCGGTACCACCGAGAGTTCTAGAAACGTGGTGTACCATGCTTGGCGTGCCCACGTTGGAGCAACTAGGATAAGTGTCATCGAGTGCTGCCTTAGTTTTCTTGCCACTAGCGGTATCAGAGGGGCTGGTGGAAAAGCGTACGCAAATCTGCCTGACCAGTTCATCCATATCGCATTCCCCTGCGACTGTGGGTGAGGGAACCTGGCGGCAAAGTGTTGGCATTTTGCGTTTTCGTTTGTGGCAAACAGGTCTATCTCCGGATGACCCCACTGCTGGAAGTGCGGGTGGAGTACTGATGGGTGTAACTCCCATTCGTGCATTTGATGGCTGTATCTGCTGAGCAGATCCGCCATCTGATTGTCCTTTCCCGGGAGGTGTTCTGCCATGAGGAAAATGTTCCTCTGAATGGCCCACTTCCACATGCTCTGAGCCAGATGAGACGGTGATGCACCGTTACATCGCAACTTTTACAACGGCAGTCTTTTACAACGGAACTATTACAACGCAGGATCCATTACATCGGATGCCATTACAACGCATGGCATTACATAGCAGATGCTATTACAACGCATGACATTACATCGTAAGTATAGGTAAGTATTTAATTTTTTTTAATTTTATTAATATTAATTATAATTAAATATATTTATTTATGTTTTTTAATATTATTAATTTATTATTTATTATATTAATTAAAGTAATTTTTAAAATAAGTACAGGTGTACAGGGGTGTTTTTAGGTTTCAGGGTAGGGTTTGGGTTTTGGGGTACAGGGGTGTTTTTAGGTTTCAGGGTAGGGTTTGGGTTTTGGGGTACAGGGGTGTTTTTAGGTTTCAGGGTAGGGTTTGGGTTTTGGGGTACAGGGGTGTTTTTAGGTTTCAGGGCAGGGTTTGGGTTTTGGGGTACAGGGGTGTTTTTAGGTTTCAGGGCAGGGTTTGGGTTTTGGGGTACAGGGGTGTTTTTAGGTTAAATTAAATTAATTATATTAATTACATTTCTTAATTAAAATAATTAAATTAAATAAATTTTAATTAATTTAATTTAATTAAAAAAATATTTAAATTAAATTAATTTCATTATATTAATTAAATAAAATTAATTACAATTTTTATTAAAATTAATTTAAATAAATAGATTTAAATTTATTAAATAAAATTAATTACTATTTTAAAATGTATTTTAATTCAATTAATTAAATTAAATTAATTAAATTAACTTAATTATATTTTTTATACTTACCTATACTTACGATGTAATGCCATGCGTTGTAATAGCATCTGCTATGTAATGCCATGCGTTGTAATGGCATCCGATGTAATGGATCCTGCGTTGTAAAAATTCCGATGTAACGGAATGCGTTGTAAAAAACCGCGATGTAGTGACACCAATCCGATGAGACAGCTGTGGCGAGTGGGTGCCCCCCTGCTTTTGAATGTAGTACATCGCGGTCATGTCCGTCCGGACTAACACTACCTTGTTGCACAGATGTACATTGAAGGACTTGAGCGCCATGAAGATTGCCATCAGTTCCAGATAGTTGATGTGCATCTTCTGTTGCTGCGTCGTCCATAGTCCCTGCACTGTGTAAGTGAGCAGATGAGCTCCCCATCCCTGGAGAGATGCCTCCGTTGTCAGGATAATCTGTGGCACTGGCTCTTGGAACAGTCGGCCCTTGCAAAGGTTGTGTGGAGTCCACCAATGCAGAGAGTTGTACGCCCGACTGGTAACCAACACTAGGTCTGTCAATTGTCCCTGAGCCTGTGTCCACTGATTTGCTAAGCACTCCTAGAGCGGACGCATATGTAAACGTGCGTGAGGGACTATGAAGATGCAGGAGGCCATCATGCCAACCAACTGCATGAACACTCTCGCTGGAAGCGAGTGTTGTGGTCTGAACTTTTGGATTAGAGACTGCATGCTGTCTATCCTGACTTGGTTTGGCTGAGCCATGGCCGTCAGGGTATTGATCGTTGCACCTAGAAACTGCCGGGCATGTGCCGGCTGAAGATGCGACTTTGGGTAGTTCAACGAGAAGCCCAGATTGTGAAGGAGGTGAATGGTAGTCGACATGTCCGCGGCGCACTGATGTTCCGACTTGGCTTGAACGAGCCAGTCGTCTAGGTAGGGGTAGACATGGATGTTCTGCCTCCTGAGGTGCGCCGCTACTGTCGCCAGACACTTGGTAAACACTCTTGGGGCTGTGGTCACTCCGAAGGGCAGGACCTTGAACTGATAATGCTTGCCGTGGGATAGTGAACCTGAGGTATTTTCTGTGGGACGGGTTGAGTGGGATGTGGAAATAAGCGTCCTTGAGGTCTAAGGTTGCCAAGAAGTCCCCTTGGTTTAACAAGGGAAGAATCTGTTGCAGTGTAAGCATATGGAAATGTTCCGACAGTATATACAGGTTGAGGGGACGCAGATCCAGAATGGGTCTGAGAGATCCGTCCTTCTTCGGAATAAGGAAGTACAGGGAATTTACCCCTGTGCCTTCCTCCTCCACTGGCACGAGCTCGATTGCGCCTTTTTGCAGCATCACCTCTACTTCTTGCTGCAATAAGTGCAAATGCTCTGCGGACATAGGCCGTTGCCTTGGTGGAATGTTGGGTGGAGTGGACTTTAACTCTAGACAATAACCGTACTGGACAAGTTGTCGTACCCACCTGTCTGTGGTGATGTTTGTCCAGACTGGCAGGAACTGCTGGAGTCTCCCCCCGACAGGTGTTAAATGGTCGGGGGGCAGTGACAGAGAGTCACTGTTTGTTTGGGGCAGAGGAACGGGAATTGTTGTTTCCTCTGCCACGTCCTCTGGTGCTGTTTCCTCGATAACCCCCTTTGTTCTGCTTGGGGTACGAGGACTGTGCTCCACCTCTAGAGAACTGTGACTGTTGACCCATCTGTCCTCTGGTGACTCCACGTGCACCTGAGCGACGAAAAGTGTTGCCCCGGAACTGTTGTGATTGTAGGGCCCCCATAGACTTAGCTGTTTCGTTGTCTTTCTTAATCTTTGAGGGTGGTGTCAACATCAGGACCAAACAGTCTATCAGGATTGACGGGCTGATTGAGTATGGTTGTTTGAATGTCTGGTTTAAACCCCGATATGCGGAGCCACGCTTGTCGTCTCAGCATGACGCTAGTGTTAATAGCTCTAGCTGCTGTGTCTGCTGCATCAAGTGCACACTTTATGGCTGTGTTGGAGATTAGTTTGCCCTCCTCTATAAGCAGTTTGGTACCCTCTTGAAACTGCGGAGGCAGGTTTTGTAAAACTTGCTCTAGGGTGTCGTAATGCGCCCTATCATAACGTGCCAATAGTGCCTGTGTATTCGCAATACGCCAGAAATTGGCAGCCTGCGCAGCTACCCTTTTGCCCCCTGCCTCCAGCACTTTTGACTCCTTGTCCGGGGGAGGAGCTTCACCCGTCGTTTGGGAGTTTGCCCTTTTGCGGGCATTTGCGACCACAAGGGAGTCAAGTGGCAACTGTCCCCGAATGTATGCAGGGTCCGCAGGTGCTGGTCTGTATTTCTTCTCGATGCGTGGATTGACCACCCTCGCCCTGGTAGGCTCTTTAAAGATGTCGGCAGCATGCTTAAGGACACCTTTGAGCATAGGCAGTGTCTTTACTGTCCTTTCAGAGACCGAAAAAGTGTCAAATAGAAAGTCTTCCTCTACTGGGTCAGCATGCATGTCCACATCATGATTAGCAGCTGCCCGTTCAATGAGTGCATGAAAACCTGCAGAGTCTTCTGTTGGGGATGCACGTGCACTGAAAAGCTGTGGGTCCTGCCCCACATTCTGGGTGCCTTGGTCACCTATGTCGTCATAGGAATCTTGCTGTGCATCGGGTTCATTGATGGGGAAAGTGTATTGTTCATCTTCTCCATATTCCTCTCCCTCAGAGTAATGAGGGGAAGGTGTTGGGCTCCTTCTAGGAGGAGGCTGGATAGGTTCCATCAGGGCTGAAGCGTCCTGTGCAAGCCTTTTCTTCTTCAGTGGGATAACATAGGAGTCGACCGGTTGTGAAGTGATTTTTCTTTTGTAAAGGGTCAATTTGCCCGTGTCTGCGTCGATAAAGCGCTCAGAATCTTCTCCTGAGTCGAGTAGTCGACCTGAAACTGCTGCAGACGTTAATGATTCCGATGTGTTTGGCGCCGTTTTTGGCGTAAAGGCCTTTGGTGCCTCCTTTGGCGGCAGAAGGAAGAGAAGTTTACCAGCAGGCTTTGCCGGCATGTCCATCGGCTTCTGGTGCGACGGCGTCGGAGCCGACGGCGCAGAGGCCTTCTCCCGAATTCTCTGTAGTGAAGAGACGATGAGGGACGCGTCACCCACAGCGGCACTTGACGCCGACGAGGCGGCCTTCACCTTGCCTTCGGATCCGACGTCTTGTGGGCCCTTTGGAGTCTTAGACGTCGATGCTGCAGCCGTAGACACAGAGTCCTTGGACCGATGTGTTGAGCTTCCGGCCTTCGATCCGTGTGATTTTGCAGGCTCCGTCTCCACCACGCGTTTGACTAACGACGTCCCAGTCGGTACCGGAGTCTTGTCGCTGGCTTTGGCGGACTTTGACGGCGTCGCACCGGTCGACCCGTGCCGGACGCCCTTCTTAGAGGACGCCTCCTCTGCCGACGACTTCGACAGTTTTCTTCGACTTCTGTGGACCGGAGGCCGACGGAGTCGATGAGGCAGCAGGTTTTGGTGTTTTTGGTGGAACGGCCGCCATCTTAGGTACGCTCGAATCCGTTAGTTTCGGTTTCGTTTTCGGGTCGGCCATTTTAGGTGTAGTCGATACCGTTGGTTTCAGTTTCGGTTTCGATACGGGCTGCGCAGCAAGTATGTCCGTGGCCGGGCCAGAAGGCGGGGCCGTGGCTTGCGGTACGGGGTCTTGGGTAAGGCCGAGTGGCGATCCCGTTACCCGAGCCTGATCCGCGTAACCTACGGGGCATAGCTCATCCCCTGAGCTATCTTCCGCGGCCCCATAAACTTCTTCGACGTCCCCTACCTCGTCGACGTATTCAAGGCCTTGACCCACGACTCCGTCGTCGTCTTCCGGATCCGCCTCGATCTCCGTCGCGGGCGGTGAGATTTGAAGATGATGGCTCAGGCTTCTTGGTCGCCGAAGATGTTCTCTGGATCTGGGGCCGCTTGTCTGGCCTCAAGGCGCACCGCGCGCCGAAGCTTGAGCGTCTTCTTCGACCTGAATTTGGAGCAGGCCATGCAGTTGTCCTCGTTGTGGTCCGGCGAGAGGCACTTGTTACACACCGGGTGCACGTCGATATGTGGGTATTTGGACCCACAGACGGGACAGTATTTAAACGGGCTCCGCTCCATGCTGAAAAGTTGCGGTCGTGTTGCGATGAGGAGGCCTCGATGTCCGAAGAGTGATACGACTCCGTAGATTTTCCGACTCAAAGAGACGGAAGAACTCGAGACCGTACGCAAACAATACCGACGTAAGGAAAGTAAGGCCTTTTGGCCGTAAAAAAGCTAGTTTTCTCGGTTCCGACAGAGAGACGTCGAGACCGCATCCGAACCCAATGGCGGAAAAAAACAATCTGGGGATGGAGCCGATGCCCATGCGCACTGTAGTCCAGGGGAGGAGCCACCTATCTCAGGATACTTCGAAGACTCTTCCAGGACAACAATGTGCGATCATCCGGACCCAACACTAGGCGGCGATCTAATGCAACAGATATGAATTTAGCAGCCCACATGCCTCGAACCCCCGGTTAATGTTAACTCGAGCCTCAGCATCACAAAATGGATGCTGCCACCACAGACACAAGTCTGACCTCCTGCTGCTGGGAGTCCTTCCAGCGAGGATGGCTTGGACAAAGGGTTTCCTGCCTTGGGAGGTGCTAGCACCACCCCAGACAGGGTTTTGTGTATTGGGGAGGATAGGCCTGAAAGGAATGAGACATGCCTGGGGCACACAAGGTGCCCTGTGCATACACCGGTTCAAACCAGTTGCTGGGGCATCCCTGCCCCAGCTCTGGCAGGAAACCGGACAAAGGATAGGGGGTGTAACCACCCCCTTCCTGGTCCCACCCAGGGGAGGGACCTAGTCAGTAGTGCAGCCCCCTTTAGCAGGATAAAGGTAGGAGCTGGTCCCATTCCAAATTAGATTATCCTGAACTATTCAACAAGAAGAAACTCTGGCCTTCGACGTTCTGCTCCCCAGAAGACTGAAGAATCTCCCTTGTGGACAAGGAGTGTCCACCCTGCAACTGCAGGCACCATCAAGCGTCCGTCGTCTTCCCTCGAGGATCCAGACTTCAGAGCCCGACGAGACCCGGATTCCCAGATATCTCCGACCTCAACTCACATCTGCAGCAAAGCTGAGACCCGTGGGTGCGACGAGACACGTGGGACCGGCCATCTTGAACGAACCTGCACTTCGCTTCCAGCACGACTCCCGAGGTAAACTCGACCAAGTGCTTTGGGGACTGAGAAGCCCCAGCCCCTGCACCAAAGATCAGCCCTCCAGCATCCACGAGATCTGCGTGGGGCCCTTCTGCTTGTTTGCTGCGCGACGCGTTGTCTGGTCACTTGCCGGCTGGCTAGTGGCCTCCTAGACGACAAACCTTTGCATCTTTGCTGCTGGTCTGGTTGCTCCAGACTGGCCCTTGCTCCCTTCCAAAAGAGGGGCACCCCGGACTCCTAGTCCGCACCAGACGTCTTTTCCACTCACCGCGTGGGTTGCCTTTGCCAAGGCCTGTTGACGCCGATTCCGGATCCGACACCGCCGACAGCGAGAGCCTGCGTGGGACAGCTCGTGCCTCCATCCTGGTCGTCGAAGACACCTCCTGGTCCACGTGGCTGCAGAGTCAAGCGTCCACTCTTCACCTGATCGCGACGACAGCACCTGGTTCCTTCCTGGTTCCACACCGGTCACTGGCTAGTGACTTTGAACACTGTCCCCTCTGCTTTCAGGTCCTCTTCTTCACCGATCCACCCTTGGATCGCACCGGACATCTTCCTGGTCACCTGCAGCATCTTTTCTTTCAGGCTCCATTGACTTCAACGCGAGAACCCGACACTTTGGCACCTATGCACCCGCAGCCCGTGGGTGAGGTAACAAGAGCATTTTGGTGCTCAAGGGTAGTCCAACTGTCCTAGTGTCCAATTCCACAGTCGTTTACTAACTAGTCAGGATTGTCCGTACTTACCTTTAACTTGAAATGTACTGTCCATAGACGTTCTGCATCTCGCGTGTGAGTTCACACTCTGCACACGCGTTCCGTGGGCCTCCTATTACTTACCTGAAGTTAGTATAGCGTGGTCCCAGCAATCCTACAGCCTCTGGACAGCTCCATTCCTTTTATCGACTCTCACATTCCACTTACTTAGTATACGGTTTGTCGTGCCCCTAGGGCACCATTGTAATTTTGTGCAACTTGTAGTATTTTTCATAAGAGATTGTCATGTGCTTAGCCCTCTGACCTCATAAAGAGTTCAGAGGTGTTGTTATTAATAAATATACTGTTTATTTTCATAACCTGTGTGGTGTCCTTTCATCTGGTATTCAAGGGGTTATATTGTGGTAAAACAGCTGGCTTCACATGCCAAAAGAGTTTAGCCTAAGACAAAACAGAGGTGCTCATCCTAGGATCCTCCCCCTCAGCTTGGGACGACTCTTGGTGGCCTTCCGCTCTGGGCACAGCACCCACACCCACAGACCACGCACGCAACCTGAGCTTCATCTTGGACTCCTCTCTCTCGATGTCCAGACAAGTCAACGCCGTCTCGTCCTCCTGCTTCAACGTCCTTCGCATTCTCAAATAGATCTTCCGCTGGATCCCACTCGAGACAAGAAAGACTGTCACTCATGCTCTGGTCACGAGCCGACTGGACTATGGTAACACTTTACGCCGGAATAACAACAAAATTACAGAAAAAACTCCAGCGTATTCAAAACGTGTCAGCGAGACTCATATTCGACATCCCGCGACAAGATCATATTTCCGGACATCTAAAAGACCTTCATTGGCTCCCCGTCAACAAAAGAATTACTTTCCGCCTTCTCACCCACGCACACAAAGCCCTCTACAATATAGGACCCGAATGCCTCAACACCCGACTGTCCTTCTACAAACCCAACCGCCAACTAAGATCGTCTAATCAAGCCCTCGCCGCAGTCCCACGCATCCGGAAATCCACCATGGGTGGCAGATCCTTCTCCTTCCTGGCTGCCAAGACCTGGAACTCACTACCATCCCACCTCCGCCTTACTCAGAACCACATCTCCTTCAGAAAAGAACTGAAAACCTGGCTATTCGACAAATAATGAACCCCTTCCCCAAGCGCCTTGAGACCCTCTGGGTGAGTAGCGCGCTATACAAATGCTCGAACTTGAACTTGAACTTTGTCCATGCTACCATTAGGATAGCTGGTCTATACGGTTGACTTACAACCAATCACCATAAGGGTTGTTTGGACTGATACAAGGTGATCACTAGAACTAGTGAGCATCATATATCAGGCCAACTTCTCACACTCCGGCCAAAGATTTTATTGATGCAATAAACCTTATCTTGAATTTGCACTTTACAGCACATATTGATCCTTTAACCATTAATTTCCTTGACATCACAGTGTATATAGAAAATAGAGCTAATGAAACATGCCTTTACAGGAAACTGACAGCGGGCAATACCTTATTGCATGCTACCAGTTTTCATCCCCAACACACCATTTCCAGCCTTCCTTATGGCGACTTCTTGCAAATTCGTACAGCTTGCAGTACTAGCGAGGCATTGGCATTGGCACAAGCAGCAGCCAGATTTAGGTTTCTGGAGAGAGGCTATAAGGCCAAGACTGGATATAGCAATGAAAAAGGCCAACAACAGGGGCAGGCAGTCTTTATTGGAGCCTAGCGATGGACCACCAACTAACGTCATCTACTCACAAGACACTATAGGAGATGGGGTGTGCCAGGATAACACTGGACATGTCCCCTGCAGGTTTATATCCACCTACTGTAGGCAGGCCAATGCTATTAAAAGTATCATTAATACCCAGTAGCCTATAGTCCTCACTGATGCCATGCTCCAGCAGGTACTGCCCAATAAACCCAACTTCACTTATCGCAAAGCCTACTCCATGTGTAGTGATCTGGTAAAAACAAGCCCAGAACTAGACATCAAAAGTGGTTGGCTTTCCCCCAAAAAAAGTTTCTTTCTGTGCAGCACCTGTCGTGCTTGCAAATTTGGGGTGAACACCAAGGTTTATTCCACTGCTTTTTCGGATGTTTCCATACAATTCAAAGGGCATTACACCTGTTGCACAGTCTATGCTGTATACGTCCTGCAATGTAGGTGTGGATTACGTTACGTTGGTAGCACGAAATTGCAGGTATAGGTGCAAATCCTGCAGCACTTACTTGGAACGGTTAATTTTAATCCTACATACCCTTTAGCTAGGCACATAAAATTGGAACACGATAACCTAAATGTTCTCCAATATGTTATAGACAGTGTATCTATTAAACGAGGGGGCAACCGAGAGAAAAAACAAAGTTGGAGACAAAATACATCGTTGAACAAGATACGAAGGCTCCTCAAGGATTGAATATATGTGAGGATTTACATTATTATCTGTAGCTGCACAGTAGTTTTTAGCTTAAAGCCCAGATGTGTTTATTTGTTTTGAAATGCATCTAGAAGTAGGGGTTTTAGTTATTTATTACCATTTTAGACTGATTCGGTTAAGTCAGGATCATTTATAACTACTGTTTTACGCAAGACCAGCTTGGAAGCCTATTACAAGTTCTAGTCCAGCTGCTCTTATGTACAAATAGCTCCATCCATGATATATTAATCATTTTTTTGTAAATATCTTTTGAATTCTCATGCAGCCTTCTCTCCGTTTTAACTTCACTTATTGCACCTTTTGCACTTTAAGCTTTTTTTGCACATGTAAAGTTCATGGAGGTCTGCACGTAGCACTTTATAGAGGAATATACATAATAACGATGCACTTTTCATATATTTGGAGATCTATATCGGACTCCGCATTTGAACACTTAGTATTTGTATGATTATCAATTTTAACTCACGGTTTTAAAGGCTACAGCAAAGAAAATCCTTGGAAATTTTAACATCTTAAATTTCTAGTTTATGTTTGATTTCCTCAAACAAAATGTACTGTATATTGACATTTGTGCTTTGTTATGTTTCAGTATATCAGTAATGTGACCAACAAAATATCATCTAATGAATTGATTTTATGTCACTTGACTCATGAAATACATTTTCATGTAACAATTATATTTCCTTTTTAAATACTAGATTCGCATCAATGATATACCAGTGAGTTTATGTCATCACTTTTTGTCGGGGGTTAATATCCAGTGCGTGTTTTGTTTACATTTCAATTTCAGTGAGTATTTCCTCTTTGTTCATGCTGTCAGCGGAAGTAATGTCACATGGTGAAAGAGACAAAAGCAGGGTAGTGGTGTCCCTCATGGGAGGGGTATCCGCACATTCACAAAAATAGTTGTAGTTCACAAGAAAAAATAAAGGACAGAAATTAATAAACTAGTATCATCAAACTAGCGGAGTGCAATAACAGCCAACGTCACTCACTACCAAGGGTGACATATAAGTTGGGAAAAGGGAAAATTTCTCAACAAATAAGTATCATAAAGAAATGGTTGTATCAAGTATGCACCATCCTAAGAATCAATATCACACAATTGTAATCTGATAATCACAGTCGGACAATAGCATTGAGTAATGCAGGACACAAGAAATGGTCGCAATCCCTCGTAGTTAAAGAGTCTTCTCTGTCTTTTTATTCTTTAATACATCGTATAAAAAACAGCAGCTTCAATTCACAAAGCAAGGAACAGCCGACACGTGTTTCGTAAGTACTAGATGTGTACTGACAACTTTTTCAAGGCTGAAGAAGAATATACAGGAAATATATAAGGAAGTCTGGTACAGTAGAACGCCGACGTCTGTTAGACTCCAGAAGAAGCTGAGAGGTTAATTATCAGCCCTTCACACCATACGTCCAAAAAATTCAACGTTTAAAATGAACCCAAAGTCAAGGAGTCTCAGGATGCGGTATATCCAGAGATTTGTATCACATATAATCAGTCAGATGTAAATTAGCACAAATTCTGCCCGTAGTCTGGAAGAATATGTAACAGTATAGTGACGTAAATATCGGATTTTTCAGGTTTGCATGATCTAATATAGTGGTTCACAAAGTCCAAGCAAAGGCACGCAGTCAAGCCATAAGTAGTATAGGTGCGGGGCTCAGAACGAAGGTCCAGGTATTCCAATCCAATACCTGAGTTAAGAGTGGCGGCGTCCCATACGGTCAGAAGCGTCACATGGTAATATGATTTCTAATTTAAACATCACTTACTTGCGACGCGCTCATGTAATCAAGGCCACTGCGTTGCCGAAACGATGTTAGAGTTGCACTTTTGAAATGATTAAATAAACGCTATTGCGGCTAGCAGTATCAGCTCAATCAAGTTGTCCGTCTGTTTGGTGCCAGGAAGCACCTTTGCGTGGTAATTGTATATACATATATGTAGAGCTGTATGTGTTATTTCCATATATAATTTTTATGTTATTTCCGGGGTCCCCGCACATGGGTGGGAATTTTCAGTGCTTATGGCTATTGATGAGGATCCCCTGGAAGAGAACTGCGAGTGCCCGTGGCCTGCAGTAAACCACAGGTTGCGCCAATGAGCACGCAGGATAGGAATGTGAAAAAGTGGCATGCAAGTCCATCGCTACCGTCCAGTTTCCTGGATCTAGGGCAGACAAGACCTGTGCCAGTGTGAGCATTTTTAAATGTTCCCTTTTTGGGGAAGTAGTGGAGTACTTGCACATCTAGGGTAGGGAGCAGGCCCTTACCCTTCTTTAGGACCAGAAAGTAGCGTGAATAACCACAGGCCAAGTAAGACAGCCCAAATATAAGGCACATGGCATCATTAAATTCTGGGCTGGGCAGGGGGGTCGCTCTAGGGAAGGCAAGAAAGCACAGAGCTGAACCAGTCACACATTCCGCGGAACAAGTCCTAAAGCGCTGTGGCTCCTCTGTCGCGTTGGATGGCAAAGCATGGGGATAAAATTCAAAGCATCCTTTGAGTTCTTGTGTTTCTTATGCCTCTTACCGGACCTACCAGACTACTTAGAGGGGGAGGACAAGGACTTAGGACCAACGGAACAGTGACTGGACCTTCATCTGGACCAAGAACGAGACATCCATGACAAACAATTTGGTACGAAGCACCAGGCCGCAAGCAGCTTTATGGATTGCTCACTCAAATCGTTCGGAGCAATGGCCTGGCAGTCTGAGCACAACTCTGAACCGTGGTTGGGCTCAAGGCACTAAAGACAAACAAAGTGTGGATCCATCACCGACATGGCAAGGTGGCAGGCACTGCACGGTTTGAATCCAGAAGTCTTCTTTGACATGCGGGGAAAAATCTACGCACCAAAAAATATTCAACAAAAGGTCAAAAAATATTCAATAAAAGGTCAAAAAATATTCAATAAAAGGTCAAAAAAATCCCGCAAAAAAGGCCAGAGGGTACCTCTTCACAGATCTGTGCTGACTGGCGCAGAAAGAAAATAACTGTCAGCACACCAAGGTGGCGCCTATATAGGTGACGCAGACATCAATGGTGAAGACGCAGACATCAATGGTGAAGACGCAGACGATGTGATGCACAGCCAACAGACGCCACCTACCGAGACGCAAGGGTATTGCTGCTAGAAAAATCTTCCAGATCCAGTCCGATGCCTGAGAAATTCAAAGATAAGTAATCTGCTGCTTGACATCAGATACTAATTGGCAGGAATGTGCATAGCATGTGTATCTGCAGCCAACACATACTACAAATCTAAAGCTACAGCTGAGGGCAGACAAAATCTTGGGCCAGTTTACACCATTTGTCTCAAAGGTACGGTTTAGATGTAGGGGCCAGCATCTCGGAATCTATCAAATACAGTTTCGATTTCCCAAGGAAGGGGCCCCTCAATAAATCACTGTAAAAATAGTTCAGTTGAAGGGTAGTGGAAACAGGACTTCAACTAACAAGGCTAGAAGGACGGCTCAAACAATTCTGGCTGTGGGGCAACCTCCATGGGAGTGGTCCTCAAATTGGAATATGAATAATGGATTGGCAAAGGAAGTAGATAAATGCACCCTACATCAGGTCTGCGAAAAACCACATTCGTTTTTTTAATTTATTTAGATGATTGATAAGCTTTTAACCATGTATCTATCGCTAATCCTGGGCAGCTGTGACCTTGCAGATGTTAGACGATCAATATGTCAAGATGTTCCTGTCATGTCATTTTCTATTAGCAACTTCCTGCCCCTTCACTAGGATTAGGTTACACCTCCCAGCAGGGACAGTACAGTTCATCTTGGAAGCAGGCACCACATGTTCTGCAGACCCAGCAACAAGGGAGTATCTGGTCATTTCATTAGGAAATCAACTGTCATCGGAAATAAGTGGTTAACTACCTTTCTCATCTTTTGCTGCACAGATTGTCCACTTTAATGGAGGACAACATGTACAAAGAAGAGCAAAACTTTTAAAGTCAAAGCTCATATTGAATAACACAGAAGTCACTCCCATGCCCCTCCCATGTGTGCTTGGAGAATTTAGAATTAGCTAACAGCGCTCTTCCAGCAACTTGGCTACGAAAAACTAATTTAAACAGAGCTATTCAAAGCCTTCACATCATTCATTCAGCCAAAAAGTTTAAAACATTGAAATTCTGCTGCAACAGATCACACAACAAGATCATCAAGTGTGCAATTAGCTGAAAGCACTAAGTGTAGAGAACTACTTTCTACACTTTAAGGAGACCTAGCTCACTTAGCAACCCCCCGTTCAATCTTCAAGAGAAAAACAATGGGCATGGTTATGCAAGTGTTGACGCATTAAACCTTAAAATTACCTGTACAGGAGAAATTGCATCCAAGCTACTTGTACTTGGTGGACGGCCTTTGGGCATGACTCCAGGAGGTGGCTGTCTGGCTTTGTTCATCACGTTACTGCAATTTGCAACCATAGTGAGGATGGTTTCAGACAACTCCTGAGAAACGCTCCTGTATGACAAAGAGACACTTAATACCAACAGTACCTGGTGCTAAAGGGAAAGATTCTCTCACCAACCCTTAACTCCTCACAGGGGGAATTAGGACAATGATAGCATTTTCTAGCAAGGTTTCCTTGATGCATCCTAACATTCATAAATATTGCACGCAATATTAGAGCAAACAACTTATAAGTGCCTTTAATACATAATGTTATTGTTAAACTCTCAAAAAAGTAAGGAAAAAGTGACCACTACAAAGTTATTTTGAACGGATAGCACTAGAAATGTAACCCATTCCCACTCCAGAATCGCAAAAAAGACTACACCGATCTTGAGAATGCTAGCACAGGTCTAGTATGTACAGATACCCACAGTTGGTGCTCTGTAAGGCTAAAATGCTATTAAAAAAAAATTCACCTCTAACACTCAAGAATCTCATCTCCGGTTCCATGATCTGATTTGTCGCTTTGTCGTCTGCTTGTTCGGTAAAATGTATATTATTTTAATATATTGGAATGGGACTTTTAATGTGTTGCATTTGACTTTACTGTTTTGGTATTAATGAATGCTTTACACCGGTTTGCCTTAGGTTAGGCCTGAATGCTCTGTGCCACAGCTACCCACAACTGTGTTCAGGTTTAAATTAGACTAACCAAACTGAACTGCATACAGTTAGTGACATTACTTCCTGTGGTCTCAATCACACCAACTAATCAACCACTTCCAAACATATCTGGAAATTTAGATATAAACTGAGAGGATGAGATCGCAAGATCTATGGTGAAGTGCAGAGATTAACAAGCCTTACCATCAAAGAGTGTGGTGGGAGGCAAAGCAGAGGGAGTAATGATGGCCCTCCACCAACAATGGTTATGAATATCAATGAACAACTTACTTACCTTGGGTAACACATCGGCTGGTAGAGACGGGATCTAGGCAAGTATTCCTTAATTTAATTAGTGAGGGAGTTCTATGACTCACCGTCACAGCCGATGAAGTCGATATGGAGACGTGTGGACTTGCTATGGGAGCAAACTCACGGATCCAGACCAGCGCCTGAGAAAGATTAAGGCATCTGTGGCTAGATGTCTCTAAAAGATTGTATATATGGTCTATGGCAAGGCATTTTCCACATATTTCTTTTTTACTAATATATTCAACAAAAACTCGGATGCAAGCAGTTAATTCTGAGCACCAAGGCAGAAATAACAAAAAGCTATTGACACTTGGGGCATAAGTTTGTGTATATTTGTTACACACAATCTAAGAAAGAAAAAAGTTTGTAATTACCCTTCGATGAACGGTGGTAATAAACTTGGTTTAGGCCTTTGCACTGTACTAATTAATGGGACAACATGTTTATTAGTAAAATTATGCGGAGTGAAATGTGTTACCAGATCACATTTATTACCCACTTGTTTATAGCATTTAGGACTGTATATTTTCATGCTCTGCATTCTCCTCCCAGTAGGAAAGAACCCTTTTTTCACATGGTCACATCCATTTTCTGCATAGTATTTGATGCAATTTTGACTTAAGTGCACTGGGTTCCTGCTAATCAGGTACCCAGTGCAGGCTGTGTGTCTTGGTGCTCCCAGAGGGCACCTTAGAGGTGCCCCCTAAAAACCGATAAGCCTCCAGTGGGCTGTCTAACTGGTGCCACCACAGACCGGTTTCTGACCGTCAGCAGGTGAGTACCTACGCTTTAAGGGTAGAAACAATGCATGCTCTGGCTGGAGGTGTTGTTGCCTCCTCCAAGCAGGATGGTAGCAAGAAGTAATCAGCATATCACAGCAGGAGGTTTTAAAGACCTCTGCCACATTTGATATGTGACCACGGCTTACCCGGGCAGTTGAAATGCCACTCCCTGTCCTGGGCCCATTTGGCGCCATTACAGGCGGGAAATTGGATATACAGAGATGTGTTCTGCACTACCACGCCAGTCACACCCCTAAAGTGAGAAGCCTGATGTGCCCTTCCCCTTTTTAGGAAAATTCCGTCATCTTGGTGATGGAAGAATTAGAAGCTCTGGGATATGGCTATGCGCAGAGCCTACCAAGATGAACTGTTGGCGCTGCCTTGGACCTTACCCCATACTTATATTAACTCCTTAAGATTGGTCCTGAAAGTCGCTAAATACCTGTATGCAGTATGTGTTTTTCCCATAGGATAACATTACCGCAGTAGAGACAAGACAAGTGTATTTGACTGCTTTAACGAACAAGTTATTTACCTTCGGTAACGATATCAGAAAGACGTATGTTAGTTATGGATTCCTTACCTTAGAATTTCCCCCAGGTGTCAGACTAGATCTGGAGAATTTTTCTTCAGCAGTACCCCTGCGCGTTGTTAGGTGGCGTAGGTAGACTCTGCGTTCGTGGTTGGCGTCGTGATCAGCAGGAGGACGTTGCAGTGTCTACTTAGATGCTGCTCCTGCGCGTCGACGTCACTTCTTTACACAACATTCCACGCCAGAAGCGCAGAGCCATGCAACATACTGACCACTGGTGCATAAAAATAGGGCACTGAAAAGGATTCCTTGTCCCTAGAAGTCAGTTCGCAGAAAGGGGAAGATGAGTGGGGTTGTAAAGCATCCATAACTAATATATGTCTCTTACAGATATATTGTTGACGAAGGTAAGTAACATGGTCATCTGAAAGACTATTAGTTATGGATTCCTTACCTTAGAATAGATACACCAGCAATACCAACACCGGAGGTGGGTCTGCTAACCTAATTCACACGAGGAAGTCCTGAGAGGCCAAAGAAGCTGTCTCTACGGACTTGTGCAATGAAGCCCACGTGGCTGCCTGGCAGATGTCATGAACTGGGACTCCACATTCCAAAGCAGTAGGGGCTGCCGTCGCCCTGGTGAAATGGGCGCGCAACCCTACTGGAGGTTCCTGTTTCCGCCAAGGAACAACAAGTGTTAATGCAAAGAACAACCCATTGAGAGATGGTTCATTTTTGCACAGCCCAACCTTTCTTGCCCACCACATAATCAACTAAGAGCACATCATCCACCCGGAATTGTTTTGTGCGGTCCAGATAAAATGAGAGCACAAGCTTTGGATCGACACAGTGGAGCCTCTCCTCCTCTTTAGAAGGGAGCGGGGTGAAAAGAAGGTAGGCAAAGTGATGGTCTCTCCTATGTGGAAAGAGGTAACCACTTTGGGAAGGAAAGAAGGTAGAGTTTGAAGGACAACCTTGTCCTGATGATCAGGAAGGAAGAAAACCACTGGGGATGGTGGTCTCTGTACACACTGTACCTTACTTTGGTCTAGTAGATACAGAGAACGACCCACAGACTGACCGACCCACAGGCTGACCGACCCACAGACTGACCGACCCACAGACTGACCGACCCACAGACTGACCGACCCACAGACTGACCGACCCACAGACTGACCGACTGTGATGGAATTGGGGTCAAAGTTTGTACAAAGCTATGCAATGCCTTTTAAGATTGCAATTGTCTGCGAATAAAAATGAATCAAAATGTGGTCTTTGTAGTTACATCTGCTTTTGAAATACAGCATTGTCTAAGGTTTTGAAACTGGTTTGATTTGTTTTACCCTCGACCTGCACCCTCCACCCTCCCCCCCTACCACCCCCCTTCCTCCCCTTCCACCCCCCCCCCTTCCCCCATCCCCCTACTGGTGCAGCCCTCTGCCACAATCCACACTGTAATTTTGGCCTCCGAACAGGAAGCTTCCGAGTACCCATGACCTAGAGCAGCGTTTTCCAAACTGTGGTCCGCGGACCCCCAGGGGTCCGTGAGACATTCCCAGGGGGTCCGCAAGAGGAACATGTTTAGAGAGTGGGTCGGTCAGTCTCTCTAGTGGTTGAACAAAGCTAAGGCATTTAGCACAGAATGCTACCAAAACAAGTTGACGAGAATGAGAAGCAGCTTGCACACTCCACCCTTCCCCCTCCCCTTGAAAAATGAGATCCGATCTTTGCCAGTGAAACACTGGAAGGCAGTTCGAACTTTAACCCATTTTGGTGTGCGAGTCACGTGGGCTCGCCCCTGGCCCAGCAGCACCGTGGCAGATGAACAGCACCTGGTGAAAACACGGCATTTGACTTCCAGCCTTTGTGCTGTGGCCACTGATGAGTAATGATTGGGCTCATTTGATATGCACTAAAGCACAAGTTACTACTTGTGTAACGATATATCTGTAAGAGACATTAGTTAGTATTAGATTCCTTACCTTAGAATATCCCCAGGCGTCAGACTGGATCCGGAAACTTTTGCGTAGCAGTACCCTTGCGCGTCGGTAGGCGTCGTCTGCGGCTCCGCGTCAGTCGTCGGCGCCGTGATGACGTCGGAGTACTTAGCCGCCGCCTCCGCGTGCTGACGTCAGTTCTTAGACACAGCTTTTCTGCGCCAGAAACGCAGAGCCATGTCAAAAAACCAACACTGGTGCCATTGAAACTAGGGCCCTGAAAGGGGTAAACCCTAACCCTAGATATCGGTTCACAGAACGGGGAGGACGGGGGGGTCGGTAAGGAATCTAATACTAACTAATGTCTCTTACAGATATATTGTTACACAAGTAGTAACTTGTGCATCTGAAAGAGACACGTTAGTATTAGATTCCTTACCATAGAATAGATACCCCAGCAATACCAACCCCGGTGGTGAGTCTGCGAACCAATAATCACACCAGAAAGTCCTGGAGGACGGAACGGCCAAAGAAGCCATCCCTCCGGACTTGGCTGTCCAGGCAGTAGTGTCTTGCAAACGTGTGCAGCGATGCCCACGTAGCTGCCTGACAGATGTCTTGTAAGGGCACTCCCCGGCCCAGGGCAGTTGTAGTCGCCGTGGCACGGGTAGAGTGAGCCCGCAATCCAACAGGGGGCTCCTTTTTAGCCAAGGAGTAGCATGCCTGGATACATAAGATGATCCACCGGGAGATGGTCCTCTTGTGCACCGCTTTCCCCTTCTTCGCGCCCACGTAACCAACAAAGAGTTGGTCATCCACCCGGAACTGGCGTGTGCGATCCAAGTAAAATGAGAGCGCACGTTTTGGGTCCAGACGGTGGAGCCGCTCTTCCTCTTTAGAGGGATGCGGTGGCGGGATGAAGTTTGGCATGGTGATAGACTGCCCGATGTGGAAGGCCGTGACAACCTTGGGCAGGAAAGATGGCTTAGTACGCAACACCACTTTGTCCGGATGGACGGAAAGGTGGAGTACAAGTAAGGGCCTGGAGCTCACTCACTCTCCTGGCAGAGGTGATGGCAACCAGGAAAGCAGTCTTCAGAGTTAGAAGGCGTAGAGGACAGTTGTGAAGTGGCTCAAAGGGAGCGCACATCAGAAATGTAAGAACCAGGTTCAAGTCCCACTGAGGCATCACAAACGGAACAGGAGGAAACGGGTGTGTGATGCCCTTCAGAAATCTATTTACAATAGGGGACTTGAACAAAGAAGGTTGGTCAGTCAGCCTCAGAAAGGCTGAAAGGGCAGAAAGGTAGCCCTTGATAGTGCCCAGACCAGAGCCCTGCTGGGCAAGAGAAAGAAGGAAGAGAAGAACCTCAGAAAGAGGGGCAGCAAGAGGATCCACAGCCTTTACAGTGCACCATGCCACAAATCTGTTCCACCTGCAGGCGTATACCGACTTTGTGGAGGGACGCCTGGCTGCCAGAATGACGTTACAGACTTCAGGAGGCAAGTCAAATGGCCTCAACTGTCGCCGCTCAATCTCCAAGCATGGAGGTGGAGACTGGACAGGTTCGGGTGGAGGACCGTCCCCTGCTGCTGCGACAGAAGGTCCTCCTGAAGAGGCAGACGAACCGGGGGATCGACTGACATACTGAGTAGCTCTGGATACCAGTACCTTCGTGCCCAGTCCGGAGCCACAAGGATGACTTGGGCCCGGTCGCGCTTGATCTTCAGCACTCTGGGCAGAAGTGGTATAGGCGGAAAGGCGTACAGTAGACCGCAGCTCCACTCGCGACGAAAAGCGTCTCCAAGCGAGTGCCGCCTTGGAAATTCCAACGCGCAGAACTGATGACATGTCATCAGTTCTGCGCGTTCTCTTCGGTGGCGAATAGATCTAACCAAGGCTCTCCCCATTGCTGAAAGAGGCCTTGCGCCACGTCCGAGTTCAGACGCCATTCGTGATCCATCTTGCACCGACGACTGAGCTCGTCCGCCCTGGCGTTCAGAGAACCTGCCAGGTGTTGAGCCACCAGCCATGGCGTTCCAGCCATTGCCAGAGGCGCAGAGCCTCCTGGCAAAGGGTCCACGACCCCACCCCGCCCTGTTTGTTGCAGTACCACATGGCGGTGGTGTTGTCCGTGAACACCTGCACTACACTCCCCCGGACAGAGGGGAGGAATGCTTTCAGTGCTAGACGAATCGCCCGTAACTCCAACAGGTTTATGTGGAGGCGGGCCTCCGCCGGAGACCAGAGGCCTCTGATCTCCGCCTCTCCCATGTGGCCTCCCCAGCCCTGGAGGGACGCATCCGTCACAACTACGTGCTCCGGTTGGGGAAGGTAGAGGGATCTGCCGCTGACCCAATCGCGGTCCGTGAGCCACCACTGCAGCTGTCTCGCAGTGCCCTCCGAGAACAGGACGTGGTCGGATAGGTTGCCCTGATGCTGGGCCCACTGAAACTTCAGGTCCCACTGCAGAGCCCGCATCCGCCACCTGGCGTGATGCACCAGCAGGGTGCAGGAGGCCATCAGCCCCAGAAGCCGCAGCGTCAACCTGACCGAGACCCGGGATAACGGCTGAAAGATGGGAATCAGAGCCTGAATATCCTGGACCCGCTGCTCGGGTGGATAAACCCGAAACTGCGCCGAGTCGAGAACCGCTCCGATGAAAAGGAGCTTCTGAGAGGGGCACAGGTGTGACTTCGGCACATTGATTGAGAACCCCAGCCGATGCAGGAGATCTGCCATAGTCTGGAGGTGGCTGACGACTGTCTGGGGCGAGCCCGCCTTCAACAACCAGTCGTCGAGGTAGGGGAAGACTGAAACCCCTAACCTGCGCAGATGAGCTGCGACCACCGCCATCACCTTTGTGAACACCCGTGGGGCGCTGGTAAGGCCGAAGGGGAGCACGGTAAACTTAAAGTGCTCGTGGCCAACCGTGAACCGCAGGTAGCGCCGGTGGGCCGGCAGGACGGGGATGTGGAAATAAGCGTCCTGCAAGTCCAACGCTACCATCCAGTCTCCTGGGTCCAGGAGATCTGCGCTTGCTGGCGCGGAAAAAAGAAGAACTGACGTCAGCACGCGGAGGCGGCGTCCAAGTACTCCGACGACATCACGGCGCCGACGACTGACGCGGAGCCGCAGACGACGTCTACCGACGCGCAAGGGTACTGCTACGCAAAAGTTTCCGGATCCAGTCTGACGCCTGGGGATATTCTAAGGTAAGGAATCTAATACTAACGTGTCTCTTTCAGATAGGCCTCGCAACTACGTGATGCACCGACGGATCGAGGTTTTATCAGTGATGTCGGAGATAGGATAAACGGGTCGCCGTGCGGGTAATCACTGGTGCAGCTCTAAAAATCCTTGCATCCTGTGTAATATCTGCTTTTACATCTTTAAACCAAGGTGAAAGAAAAGTGGCCGTCGCTGTCACATTAGGGAAGCCAGGAGCTTTATTTTGTTTTAATGTTGTGTACGGACGGAAGGGGCTGCTTGTTAAAGGTATTCTGGCCATTCAGTGTAGGGATCTGCCAAAGATAACATTCTTAATGGAAAACTGCAGGTGAGCTCCTTCGTCCGTATGAACTGTAATTAACACCATTGTTTCCCAAGTTAAGGGCACTGCCTGTTTCACTGGAGAATGGTTACATCTTGCTGTCCTTTGCCCGTAGTTTGCGGACTGTCTGCAGGGGATTTATAAATCGACTTAAGCAGTGCACAGACCTCAAGACTCTAGGTACAATGAGGTCTTAATGAGTACAATAATGTAAGATTAAAAAAAACCACAAAAAAAAGAACGAGTGGCACAGAAGGGCACAAAAAAACACGTGGAACAGAGGGCAGAAGGGCACATAAAACGAGGGAAAAACTAGTGGAACAGAGGGGCAGAGAGGCACAAAAAACGAGTGGAACAGAGGGCAGAAAGGCACAAAAAACAAAGGAAAAACAAGTGGAACAGAAGGCAAAAGGGGCACAAAAGCGAGTGGCAGAGAGGGCAGACTGGCACAAAAAACGAGTGGCACAGAGGGAAAATACAGAATACAGAAATATAGGGGCTGCTATGAACAGAAGGTAGAATGGGCAGAGAGGCAGGGGGCAGCGAGGGGAACAGAAGGGAAAACCAGGCAAAGACACGGGGCAGCGAGGGGTACAGAAGGAAAGAGAGCAGAGAGCGAGGGGAACAGAGGGAAGAAAAAGGGGCACGGCCCCTGTACAGGCAGCGGGGGAAGACAGACCACAGACACAACAATGAAAGTACAGGCAATACAATAAAAGCAAAAATGCGTTGAAAGGCACATGTGTATAGGTAACCGTTACTTGGCAGGCAGGTAAAAATAGATGCAGTCAGGATCAGCAGTAGGATTTTCGTGCTGCTGTCTGATTGATCACTTTCCACAAACCCTTGGGTGAATTATGTGTGCTGTCAAGCTAGACATATCAAGCTCTTATTCCGTGTAGCCTTTGCAGTTTGTTGTTGGCAAGGGATGGGGCAATGGGGGAGTGGGCAGAGGCGCAACTAGAGCCAAATTTCAGGGGAGGGCTAAGAAAAAATTTCGGGGGGGGGGGTTTGAATCTTCAAGCAACATGCAGAGTGGAGCTGCAGGGGCTCTTAGAAGGGGTGAAACAACAGCAAGGCCTCATTAACATGCAAATGGTATTTTAAAGACCTGCAAAGTGCTCGGGTGGGGCTGTGTGAGTGCCCGGGAAGTGTCTCATGCCGGGCTACCAGACATGACCGGGGGGGGCGGGGGGCTGAAGCCCTTTGAGTCGAATGGGTGTTGCGCGCCTGGCAGTGGGCATCATAACAGGAGAGGGTCATGTCAGGTGGCAGGTGAGGCCTCTCTGAAATATGCCTTAACTGCACTGCTTACCTCTTAGTGGTAAACTGTTGTTCTGCTGTCTGACTAAAGATTATTTATAACAGGGGTTTATGGTAATTGGCATAGCATAGTTCCAGGATCTCACTCAAACAATATGCCTCCTGTGCAGATACCTCCCTGCCATCTCTTGCACTTCCATGATGAACTCCTAGCATAGACCTTGAATTTGCTCTGTACACTGGACTCATCACTTTGTGCACTATCTTGTTAGAATTTTCACAATATTCGTTGCTCCTTGGGGCATGTCTTTATTTTAAAATGCTTCATAATTGTATAATATTTTAGACCTTCTTAAACTGTGAATAGGTAAAAATGCTAATAACTCACAATCATTCAACCTGTTGCTGTAAGGAAGGGTCACCACTCCAATGAATGTAGAGGTGCTGCTATGGCTGAGAGCAGGAGACTTGTACCAGTAAATAATACACTGCTGTAAGCATACATGTCCATGCCAATAGACCCAATTTAGGCTGTCTCCCTCTTGAAATTGCCTCTACTTCAAAAGGCGTTTTTTAAAAGAAATTTAAATTGTACAAATTGCTTGGGGGTCCCCGGCTTCCATTAGTGATTTAGGGGGGGTCCTCAGGAGTCAAAAGTTTGAGAACCAATGACCTAGAGGAAAAGATATTTGGTGGAGTGTCTCCTGGATGATAAATAACATCCACCACATCCGGTGGGAGAGGGAAAGAACTCCGATTGCCCCGTACAATCTCCAAGCATGTAGGTGCAGGGTCTGGAGGTGGGGGGTGTAGCAACTGCGACTGCAAGAGGAGGTTCTGTTCTCAGAGGGAGACAGAGCGGAGGGTCCGATGAAAGGTTAAGTAGATCTGTGTGCCACATCCTTCTTGGCCAATCCGGGGCGATCAATATAACATGGACTCTGTATTGGTGAATCTTCCTTAGAACCCGAGGAATCAAGGGTATGGGAGGAAACGTTTAAAGGAGCTGTGAATCCCATGGCAACTGAAACTCTCAACGCTCATCGCATCGGAAACTGGTGACTGCAGAATGATGGGCAGGTCGTGTTCTCTTGAATTGCGAAAAGGTCTAACCAAGGGAATGCCCACTTCAGGAAGATATGATGGACTACCTTTAGATGAAGCCTCCACTTGTGGTCGGCAGAGAAATGTAGACCGACTGTCTGCATGCACATTGAGCACTCCAGCCAGATGATTTGCAAACACACAAATCTGATGGTCTGAGCCCAAGACCAAAGTGGCAGAGCCTCTCTGTAGACGATACAACCCTAAATCTCCCTGTTTGTTTATGTACCACATCACGGTAGTGTTTTCAGTCAGAACCTGCACCGACTGCCAGCGGGCATGACTGACCAACAATATGCAGGAAGCTAACAGACTGAGAAGGCGTAGGACCTTCAGGACTGGAACAAAAGCTCCATCGTGAAACAAAGGAATCTCTTGAATGTTGCGAATCCTCTGTGAAGGCGGGAAAGATCAACACAGTAGTGTCCAGTACTGCCCCTATGAACAAGTTGCGCTGGGAGGGCTCCAGGTGAGATGTGGGTACATTTATCTAGAAAGATAGTCGTGCTGTTACTAGCAGATGATGCTGCACCATCTCTAGCGACTGCTTTGAGCAAAATAAGGGAAAACAGTATCATGACTGAGTCGAGCTGCCACAATCACCTTTGTGAAGACCCCTGGTGCAGAAGTGAGACCCAACAGGAAGAACGCAAACTGGTATTGTTAAGACCCTACCGTAAACCGGAGATAAGTCCGATGCAAATCAAGGATGGGAATGTGAAAATACGCATCCTCTAAGTCGATCAACACCATCCAGTCTTCTTGCTGCAGCGCCTGAAGAACCTGAGCTAGGGTCAACATCTTGAATTTCTCCTGCTGGAGGTAAAAATTCAAGACTGAGGTCTAGGTTCGGTCTTAACCTGCCATCCTTCTTAGGAATCAGGAAATACAGGGAGAAGCATCCCTGACCCCTTTCCTGCTCCGGAACCACCTCTATCGCACCTTTCTGAAGCAAAACAAGAACCTTCTGCCGCAGAAGCAGCAAATTGTCCTCTGAGCACCAGCCCTGGCAAGGAGGATAAGAGAGAGGAAACTCAAGGAAGGGAAGGGCGTACCCATTTTCCACAAGATTCAAAACCCAATAGGTGTGAAAGATTTCCAATCTTGTAGAAAATAGGACACCCGCCACCCTACAGGACCTACATGCTTCAAGATGGGGGATTTAGAGCCGCTTTCACGTGGTACCAGTGGTGGGGACAGGGGAGGAAGAGTAGGAGAGTTGTCAGGATGCACCCCGCAGAGGACGTCTGCCATTCCCACTACGACATGTACAGAGGGTTGTGCTGTTGCAGACAGCCCCAAAAGGAAGCCACCTTACCAAAACCATGGTACCTCCTATAACAAAAGCCCCTAGATTGGGACTAAAGACCCAAGGACTTTGCAGTGGCTCTGTCTTTGAAACGTTGCAGTGCAGAATCCACCTTTACATCAAAAAGCTTGGATCTATCGAAAGAGATCAAGAAGAGTAGCTTTCACATCTGGAGAGAACCCCGAAGACCTGAGCCAGGCACGCATCCTGGTAGCGATAGTGTAACGCATCACCCTGGCTACCGAATCAGCAGTGTCCAGGACAGACTGAATAACTTGACGGGCTGCAGCCTGCGTATCCGCCAAAACCTCTAAAAAGGAACCACGATCATTGTCCGGCAACGTAGGAGCCAACTGTTTGGCCGAGTCCATTAAGGCATGTATATACCTCCCCAACAAGCATGTTGCATTGACAGCCTTTAACACCATACTCTAAGGAAAAAACCTTGGCAGATTGCGCCAATTTCTTAGAGCCTATGTCTCCAGGACTTTGAGGGAAAGACCCAACCGACTGTTAAGAACATGAAGTCTGCACTACCAAACTTTCTGGCAAAGAATGAGCAGAAAGAAGGGCAGGACCATTAGGAGCAGGTCTGTACCTCCTTGATACAGAGCTTGAAACAGCAGGAGCCCATAAAGGTTTCTGCCACACCTCCACAAATGGCTCTGTCAAGTGCTCATTAAAATGTAAAAGAGGCTGAACCACAGAAGATGGAGAATGTAACACCTCTGAGAATATTTGGCCTGACGTCTGTTGTGGGAAACTGAAGGACTAAAAGTTCAGCAGCTTTCCTGATGACAGCATGGTATGGTGCAACATCCTGAGAAGGCAAGGCCTTTGAAGGTGTAAGCTCCCACTCAGGGGAAGTGTCTAGACAACTTGCCTCTCGAAGGCCCTCAAACTCATCAACAGAGTAGTTGATCTCACCTTCAGCCTCATCCTGCTGATAGTCTTCCTCCTACAGCAGTCTTTGGAATTCCCTCCTTGACCACAACTTCAGAATCGGCAGCGTCAAGCGCAGCGCCGTAGTCACGCATCAAAATAAGACCTTCTGAAGCGGGCAACTGCACCGATCAAAACCAAGAGGAAGAAGGCTCAACGGATGGTGCTGGAGATTGAGAAACCAGCGTCAAAAACCTCTGAGCCGGAAAGTGCCAGGACAGCTCAGACGGCATAAAGGGCGCAAAGGGTTCCTGGGCATATTGATGGGGGACGCCCAAATTGAAAGCAAGCGGACCCACAGGCCCTACGGCGCACCAGTAGGTTAGGCAGCCCTAGCCAACATGCCATAAATCACATTAAGAAAATGCGAAGGATCTGACCCAGGAAAGAGTGAATAAACTGCAGAGTCTGAATCCATTCTAGGCAGAGGCGCCGGGGACGTCTGATCCGCAACAGACAAGGCCACAGGCATAGGAGAAGACTCCCTGGGCTCCGGAGAATCGCTTGGTGCCAGAGATACCCTTGGCACCGGAGAACCCATAGGTGAGTGAGTCGGAGTCGCTTGAGAAGGCGACGATGAGATAACATCTTCAGAGCGACGTTGCGGAGTTGGGGTAGGCGGCCTCGAAGCCCGACCTTTCGAAGAGCGCCGTCAACAACCATGCCTTCTCTTCTTGTGCTTTTTCAACTATACGAGGTCAACGACTTTGACCTCTTAGGACCCTCTTCTCCTTTCTTGCTTTTTGCCATAAAAAGCTTAGCCTCCCGCTCCTTCAAAGCCTTCAGATTCATCTTCCAACAACTGGAACAGCCTCCAAAGTCATGGTCCGACGAGATACCTGAGAGTCATTGTGGGGATAAGTGATTGACATATGTCCCCCACACACTCTACAAGGCTTAAATCCAGACTTCTTTAAAGTAGCCATTGCACTGCTACTCCAAGAGTGAACAAGAAACAAAGTAATAACGAAACTAAATGGAAAGTCCCAAAAGACTATTTGTTTTGGCGTCAAAGGTTTCGGCTCCGAGCCTTTCACTGTCTAAAGTAGAGTCTTTGGCAATGGTGGAATTGTGACCGACACAGGTTTAGAATTGGGTTTCGGTGCGGAAGGTGTTTTTTTGGCACCGGAGGGGGGCCGGCTTGAACACCAGCCAGAAGGCTATCCCTTTATGTTTCGGAGCCGGGCCAGATGGCGGGGCATTGGAAATCTTTTGTCGTTGCCGACCTTGGCCTGAAGTCAGAGGAGGGACCAGAGCCTTCGTTTTTGGTTGTTGAGGGGGCAAATGAGCATCTTTACTCATGGTACATTGACCCGGAGTAACTTTGTCCTCTTCTTCCATGTCGGAGTTGACTACGGAAACATAGAAATGTTCTTCCTCTTCAGGTCCTTGAGCTTGCTTTTCTGTGTCGGAATCGTCACCAAATATGTACGGTGTGGAGCCGCTCTGGTGTTGCATCTCTTGGCGTCAAGCCCGATGGTCACGAATGTCTTTCAATCGAAACGATCGACACGCATGGCAGTCTCTCATTATGTTCCGGGGACAGGCAAAGGTTACACACTTGGTGCAAGTCGGCGCTTGGAAATTTAGCACAACACCCGGGAGACAACTTGAAGGGAGTCCGTTCCATGGACTGCTAGTGCGGTCAGCACAGGTAGGCCTGACGGCCCGCCACGAGTTTTCCAATCTAAGTTTTTTTGAGGTGAGACAATATGCGACAAATGGAAAACAGCAATCGATAATACGGTCAAGGGTTGTTGATTGCACGTCGAAGAGAACCAAGAAACGGTGCTGAACCGGAGCGCAGCAATACAAACCCTAACCCGATGGCGGAAAAAAAATAATCTAACAATCGAGCCGATGCCAATGCGCACTATCACCGAAAGGAGAAGTCACCTAACTTGTGACTGGAAAGACTTCATCGAACAATAACAAAGTGCAAACATCCAGACCCAAAACTAGATGGTGATCTATGCATAGCATATGATCTACAGCTCATATGCCTCGAACAAATGTTTCCGTGGAATGCTGGCGCAGGGGTAATTCAAAAGGTGCAGAATCCATCAGAAACCTAATATTGGTGATAGAGAACAGTCCTTTTTGGGAATTAGGAAGTAAAGGGAGTAAATTCCTAATCCATGGTGTTGTATTGGAACTGGTTCTATAGCTCTTTGTTAGAATAGCTTTTACCACTTGTTTGAGGAGCTCTTGGTGTTGAAATTAAAGTTTGCAATTGCAAGGTGGAATATAGGGAAGCTTGTTGATGAATTCTAGGCAATAACCTCGATAGTGACTCCTGGATGCAGGGTTTAACCAGTGGTCTGGGCCCTGACATTCTTGGCCTGCCTGCTGACGTGACTTTCACGGTTTGTGAAGTGGCATTTAACAGACAGTGACTGCGGTCTTACTGACCTGGTCTTGTTTTAGGGGATGTTATCCACACTCCTGGCGCCCATTTTGATTGTTTTTAATTGTTTAGCTCGCCATTTTGTCCCCCTTCCTCAGGCCCAGAGACGAGGCCTCCTACCTTTGACCTGAGGTTTTGGTATTAAGGGAAATGGAATAAGGACTTTCTCCTCCGCACTTCTAGGGTGGCTATCTTGGAATGGAGCCCGCACTAATGGCTATGCCAATCTGCTATGGTTCCCTTTTCGGGAGTTTGACCCACTGCACGAAACGCCTAACTGTTCGGAGTCAATTAACCTATTACACTACGTCCCTTTAAGTTGGGGTCGTTTTTACATCCTCCTGAGGTTTAATATTTTTGATTTGAGGTGATTTTCACCCCCCTATTATGTCTTCTAGGTCTGAGTGACTCCCTTGTAATTTATGCGAATAAACTAAGTAGAATCCACTCAGAGTGGCGGTGATCCCTAAAATGATGGGGAACACACAGTGTTGTTTAAATGCCCCTCACACACCAACAGGCCCCTTGGTGTCATGCTTCATCATCGGGGCCTTCGCACCCCTCTACGGGATGCGGCGTGCTACGACTCGCGACTGCGCAGGAGCACTAAATCGTGAACTATGTGAGGGGGTGTGTTACTAAGGAGTGAGTGAAGTGAGGTGAAAAAGTGAATAGTTAAAAAATACCTGGCACGTAGGTGAAAAATAAATTTATTAAATCCCCGGCTGGTATTATTAAAAAAGAAGTGCAAGATGGGGTTGTAGGAATACGTATTAGGGTATTACAACCACCACAAAAGTGTCAACATGTTTCGGAGCACGAGAGCTCCTTCTTCAGGACAAGGATAAGCACATACCCTCACCTTACTCACATGTAAATATAAAAGTGTTAAAAAATATTTACAACAATGTGTAATGTACCTAATAGTGTTATATGTGTAGGTAGATGCAGTTGCGCCCAATTGGCGTTAGATGAAAACCTGTGGAAAGAAAGCACAATAAACACACTGGTCTACAGTGCACAAACCAAGGAGAGAAGAAAAATGCTTCTCTTAGTACAACAAGGTAAACCCAAAAATAAGGGAACCCTGTAAAGAAAAATGAAAAAATATATATACATATGGACAAACACACCACATACAAACATACATTCACAATGTGGAAATACTCTCTACCCAGATGGAAAGAGAGGGAGAGAAAACAGGTAATATAAGGCTTACTTATAGTTCTCAAATGCAAAACCTCATGAGCCTATGCGTGTTATTGGGGGATCCTTCCTTACTGCTCAGTAAAGTAACCTAAAAGACATTGATATATGGGATTTAGTTTGTTACAGGCACCAACACCCTAAAGCGCCAGAATAATGCTCTTAGTCATGACCCAACTCACGGTTACTGCAATGGCTAGTTGCCTGCCTTCCCTCAACGCGGCTCCGATGAAGTGAGCGTTGATCGCGTCGGTAACTCATTTATACCCTCCCGACAGATAATTAGTCGAGGTAGATTGAATAATGAGGCCCGGGGAATGCCCAAATACGGAGTCTGTAATGCCAGGGAATCCGGAGCTGCGCGATCAGCTCGCGTTACACATAGCGCATGCGTACCCCTGTCTGTGCCACAGTATTGAATCCGCATGCGCGGAAAGAAATACAACCGCGCATGTGCGAAGCAATGGCACTTGTAAAGGGCGTGACCTACGCCACAATGCTGCATGCGCGAGGGGGAAAATGCGTGAAACTGTGGCAATGGAAATGTAAACACGCATATTGGGTGCAGGGGTACTAAAATAGGACTAATACACCCAAGAATCAGGTAGCGCTGTCAAAAATGAACAGCTGGTGTAGTAAATCACGTAGGAATTGTATCCTCCCTATCTTGGCTCAAGAGGTACTAGAAATAAATAAACAGTGAGCCTGATGGCAGTATAGTAAAAAACTGATACAGTGGAGACACATCATGGGGGACAGTATATCTTAATGGGACATCCATGATATTTTGATAATTCTTAATAGCCCCATTAACTATGACCTTCCCTTAACAGGCAGAGATGCAGAGTTCAGTGCGGGAGGGTGTAGTACAGCTTATCTTAGTAAATTCCAAGGAATGGAGTCATTGAGCCCGGTGGTATCAGTTCCAAGACGGAACACCCACCGCTGTTCTTTTTCTAGAAGACCTACTTCCGAGGGCAGTTGTTCAATTATTGTCCACTGTAACTCGTTGACACAGTGTTGATGTTCAATAAAGTGGGCTGACATTTTTGTTGTAAGTCTTTTGCACCTGATATTACTCTTGTGCTCATTGAGTCTCACTCTCACTGGTCTCGTTGTCATCCCCACATATTCTTTCCCACAAGGACACGTGATCAAATATACAACATTCTTGCTGTTGCAATTAGTGAAAGCACGTTGTTCCCAGTTTGTCCCATTTGAAAAGGTCAGAGTTAGGCTTTTTTTGGTGAGGTGGCAATTACAATTGCCACACGGGTGGTGACCATGTATCCCCTGCAGTCTAGGCTGCTCAGTTTTGGTAGGGGTTGGTCTTGTGTGGACAAGCATGTCTCAAGTTCCTACCCCTTCTGTGTGCAAACAAAGGTTTCTCAAGTGATAGACTACCACTTGTCAGTATACGCCAATGCTTATTGACCAATTTCGTGACCTGGTTGCTTACTGGGCTGTATGTGGTAACGCAAACTGTTCTATCCACTTGATTATCACTCCGTAGATTATCCTCCAGGAGGGCCTCACGGTTGTTGTTTCTAGCTCTTTTCATAGCTTTTTGGATCACCTGGTCCGGATACTTTCTCTGTCTCAGTTTCATGCGGAGGTCTTTAGCCTGAGTTTTATATTTGGCAATGTCACTACAGTTCCGACGTAAGCGAAGGAACTGTCCATACGGTAGGTTCTCCCTCAGATGACGCGGGTGGAAGCTGTCAAATCTGAGGAGACAGTTCCTGGCCGTCGGTTTGAAGTGGGTCTCCGTCTTCAGGACGCCTGCCTCATGATAAATGTTCAAGTCCAGGAAAACCATGGTATTGTTTGACACTTGGTGGGTAAATCTGAGGAATGTATTCTGGTTGTTAAGCCAATGCATGAACTCAGATACCGAGTTCTCATCTCCTTCCCAGATAATCAAAATGTCATCAATATACCTTCGCCATGTACTGATCCTCGCCCTGTAGGGATTGTTTGGATGGAGGATCTTTGAGGACTCCAGATGGACGTATAGTCCTGCCAAACTTGGGGCAAAAGTACTGCCCATACTGGTCCTGTGTCTCTGCCAAAAAAGGGTGCCCTCATACTCGAAAAAGTTTTTGGTGAGGGCCAGTGAAATACACTCCAACACTACACTGCGAGGGGTATGGTATTTCCAGTTGGTAGAGTGGAGCACTTCCTCGATAATTTGTAAAGTCTCATCATGTGGGAGACTTTACAAATTATTGAGGAAGTGCTCCACTCTACCAACTGGAAATACCATACCCCTCGCAGTGTAGTGTTGGAGTGTATTTCACTGGCCCTCACCAAAAACTTTCGAGTATGAGGGCACCCTTTTTTGGCAGAGACACGGGACCAGTATGGGCAGTACTTTTGCCCCAAGCTTGGCAGGACTATACGTCCATCATCTGGAGTCCTCAAAGATCCTCCATCCAAACAATCCCTACAGGGCGAGGATCAGTACATGGCGAAGGTATATTGATGACATTTTGATTATCTGGGAAGGAGATGAGAACTCGGTATCTGAGTTCATGCATTGGCTTAACAACCAGAATACATTCCTCAGATTTACCCACCAAGTGTCAAACAATACCATGGTTTTCCTGGACTTGAACATTTATCATGAGGCAGGCGTCCTGAAGACGGAGACCCACTTCAAACCGACGGCCAGGAACTGTCTCCTCAGATTTGACAGCTTCCACCCGCGTCATCTGAGGGAGAACCTACCGTATGGACAGTTCCTTCGCTTACGTCGGAACTGTAGTGACATTGCCAAATATAAAACTCAGGCTAAAGACCTCAGCATGAAACTGAGACAGAGAAAGTATCCGGACCAGGTGATCCAAAAAGCTATGAAAAGAGCTAGAAACAACAACCGTGAGGCCCTCCTGGAGGATAATCTACGGAGTGATAATCAAGTGGATAGAACAGTTTGCGTTACCACATACAGCCCAGTAAGCAACCAGGTCACGAAATTGGTCAATAAGCATTGGCGTATACTGACAAGTGGTAGTCTATCACTTGAGAAACCTTTGTTTGCACACAGAAGGGGTAGGAACTTGAGACATGCTTGTCCACACAAGACCAACCCCTACCAAAACTGAGCAGCCAAGACTGCAGGGGATACATGGTCACCACCCGTGTGGCAATTGTAATAATTGCCACCTCACCAAAAAAAGCCTAACTCTGACCTTTTCAAATGGGACAAACTGGGAACAACGTGCTTTCACTAATTGCAACAGCAAGAATGTTGTATATTTGATCACGTGTCCTTGTGGGAAAGAATATGTGGGGATGACAACGAGACCAGTGAGAGTGAGACTCAATGAGCACAAGAGTAATATCAGGTGCAAAAAACTTACAACAAAAATGTCAGCCCACTTTATTGAACATCAACACTGTGTCAACGAGTTACAGTGGACAATAATTGAACAACTGCCCTCGGAAGTAGGTCTTCTAGAAAAAGAACAGCGGTGGGTGTTCCGTCTTGGAACTGATACCACCGGGCTCAATGACTCCATTCCTTGGAATTTACTAAGATAAGCTGTACTACACCCTCCCGCACTGAACTCTGCATCTCTGCCTGTTAAGGGAAGGTCATAGTTAATGGGGCTATTAAGAATTATCAAAATATCATGGATGTCCCCTTAAGATATACTGTCCCCCATGATGTGTCTCCACTGTATCAGTTTTTTACTATACTGCCATCAGGCTCACTGTTTATTTATTTCTAGTACCTCTTGAGCCAAGATAGGGAGGATACAATTCCTACGTGATTTACTACACCAGCTGTTCATTTTTGACAGCGCTACCTGATTCTTGGGTGTATTAGTCCTATTTTAGTACCCCTGCACCCAATATGCGTGTTTACATTTCCATTGCCACCGTTTCACGCATTTTCCCCCTCGCGCATGCGCATTTAGCATTGTGGCGTAGGTCACGCCCTTTACAAGTGCCATTGCTTCGCACATGCGCGGTTGTATTTCTTTCCGCGCATGCGGATTCAATACTGTGGCACAGACAGGGGTACGCATGCGCTATGTGTAACGCGAGCTGATCGCGCAGCTCCGGATTCCCTGGCATTACAGACTCCGTATTTGGGCATTCCCCGGGCCTCATTATTCAATCTACCTCGACTAATTATCTGTCGGGAGGGTATAAATGAGTTACCGACGCGATCAACGCTCACTTCATCGGAGCCGCGTTGAGGGAAGGCAGGCAACTAGCCATTGCAGTAACCGTGAGTTGGGTCATGACTAAGAGCATTATTCTGGCGCTTTAGGGTGTTGGTGCCTGTAACAAACTAAATCCCATATATCAATGTCTTTTAGGTTACTTTACTGAGCAGTAAGGAAGGATCCCCCAATAACACGCATAGGCTCATGAGGTTTTGCATTTGAGAACTATAAGTAAGCCTTATATTACCTGTTTTCTCTCCCTCTCTCTTTCCATCTGGGTAGAGAGTATTTCCACATTGTGAATGTATGTTTGTATGTGGTGTGTTTGTCCATATGTATATATATTTTTTCATTTTTCTTTACAGGGTTCCCTTATTTTTGGGTTTACCTTGTTGTACTAAGAGAAGCATTTTTCTTCTCTCCTTGGTTTGTGCACTGTAGACCAGTGTGTTTATTGTGCTTTCTTTCCACAGGTTTTCATCTAACGCCAATTGGGCGCAACTGCATCTACCTACACATATAACACTATTAGGTACATTACACATTGTTGTAAATATTTTTTAACACTTTTATATTTACATGTGAGTAAGGTGAGGGTATGTGCTTATCCTTGTCCTGAAGAAGGAGCCCTCGTGCTCCGAAACATGTTGACACTTTTGTGGTGGTTGTAATACCCTAATACGTATTCCTACAACCCCATCTTGCACTTCTTTTTTAATAATACCAGCCGGGGATTTAATAAATTTATTTTTCACCTACGTGCCAGGTATTTTTTAACTATTCACTTTTTCACCTCACTTCACTAACTCCTTAGTAACACACCCCCTCACATAGTTCACGATTTAGTGCTCCTGCGCAGTCGCAGCACGCCGCATCCCGTAGAGGGGTGCGAAGGCCCCGATGATGAAGCATGACACCAAGGGGCCTGTTGGTGTGTGAGGGGCATTTAAACAACACTGTGTGTTCCCCATCATTTTAGGGATCACCGCCACTCTGAGTGGATTCTACTTTGTTTATTCGCATGACTAGGGAGACTGAATCCACTGACTCTCTCTCTCCCCCCTTTGTTTGAAACTCCCTTGTAATTTAGCCAATTTAGCCTGAACAGCAACATATTATTAATCCCTTGCCATATATAAACCCTAGGAATCTGCCACATGTCGTTTCTTAAATGCACTAATCCATTTCCTGCAATCTAGCCTAATGCTGCGGCATGACCTTATCAAACTTATATCTGGTGATGTCTTGTAATTGTAATTTTGCATGAGCAGCCTCATGTCATTTATTTTCTATTCTTTGGTTATATTTGCACCCTTACTGATCTGCTTCATTTTGACTCTTTATTGCACTGGGTTCTTCTTGTAATACAGACGGAACATCTGCGGAATATTATTATTCATATGTTTGAAGGTTTACGGTAACACAATGTTCCTCATTCTGATTCTTTAAAATAGTGAATGTATCTTTATATGCGACTTGACTGTACAGTACACCTTCACCCCTCCCTGCCCCACTAATCTGTCAATGCATGCTGTCTTTTGCTAACCTCTCTAGCCCCCCCCTTTTTTTTTTCATCTTTCTCTTTATGCCCTGGCTTGCAATTGGTTTTTTTCCCTCGCCCCCTCATTCTCACATGCTGCATGGTTGCTCTCAGTCTACTAATTCGCCTTTCTGGACCCTCCCCTATCTCCCCCCCTTTACATTCGCATAGAACACCAAGCCCATCGCTCACCCTCAGAACTCGGCCCTCTATGGGGGGTTTACTCGAGCCTCTGGCTTTTCCCACGGTTCACTCCCCCTCCTCTCCACGTCTCATCCCTCTTTCCCTTCCTCACTTCTCTTCTCTCCCCCTGGACCGTTGAGGATTAACATGCCCCCCGTAAACAACCCTTCGCTACCCCCGGATTCACCCATAACTAAACATGGCCCCAATTCTTGGACCATCCTATACCCCCCTAACCGCTCAAAAAATGCTAAGAAGAATTTTAAACCATCATTATTAGTCACCAAGAAGGAATATGCTACTTACCAGTAGGCATCTGTTCTTGGCATGTAGAGCTGCAGAGTCGTATACTGTGCATTAGATCGCCACCTGGAGTTGGGCTCGGATGATTGCAGGTTGTTGTCTTCTTGGAAGAAGTCGGTTAGTCCCAATAGGTGACTCCTCCCTTGGACAATACTGCGCATGGGCATCGGCTCCATCCTCAGATTGTTTTTCGCCATGATGGAGTCAGTATAAGTAAAGAAAAGAAGGATGTCCATGGGTATGCATCTAAGTAAGATGAAAACTGGAACGGATACAAGCCCCGGGGAGGCGGGAGGGCGTGTGCTACTCTGCAGCTCTACATGCCAAGAACAGATGCATACTGGTAAGTAACTTATTCCGTTTGAGGCATATGAGCTGCAGATCGTATACTGTGCATCGATTGTGCAGCAGTGTCTCTTTTAGAGGTGGTCCCTGTACCCGTTGCAGCATTCTGAATCAATATGCTACTTACCAGTATGCATCTGTTCTTGGCATAGAGGGCTGCAGAGTGGTACATTTATGAATAGATCGCCATCTGGTGTTGGGCTCGGATGATTGCACTTGTTTTTCTTCTGGAGAAGTCTTTGTCGTCATCGATGACTCCTCCTCTAGGTGCTAGTGCGCATGGGCATCGGCTCCATCCTTAGATTGTTTTGCCATAGTAGGGTTAGATGGAGTAGTGTAGTATAATACATAAAGATATGCCCATGTAAATGTATCTAAATAAGACAATGTTGGGACAGACACTGGTTTCCGGGGAGGCAGGGAGGGCATGTACCACTCTGCAGCCCTCTATGCCAAGATCAGATGCATACTGGTAAGTAGCATATTCCGTTCGAGGCATATGGGCTGCAGATGGTACATTTATGAATAGATTATACAGCAGTTACCTCCCTAGCGGTGGTCACCAGTGTCTGTCGCAACTGTTTGAAATAGAGTTTTTAATACAGCTTGGCCCACTCTGGCTTGTTGTGTAGCCTGTGTAGGAGAGTAGGGTCTGCAATCCTATGATCACCCAGATTGTTGCTTTTTGCTTCACTGGTTTACGACTTTCCCTGGCTGTGGGCCTGCTAATCAGACCCACAGCCTAGCTGTTCTCTCTACTCCAAATTGTACCCAGGTACTGAATTGGCACTGGGCCCTCTCCAAGTCCCTGTACCCAGGGCTGAGGTGTACCCAGAAGTCTCCCAGGGGCTGCAGCATGTATTATGTCACCCCTGGGTTGACTAACTAAATCAGACACAACTGGCTGCTTGACAGCTGGGGCAAGGTGGTGTAATCACCCTTTGCTTTAGATATAGTATTCCTATATCTAAACCTACAATGGACACCTATATTCCTATCAGTCACTCCTATGGCAGGCCTTAACAATCCTGAAGGCAGAGTGCATGGGATAGGGTGAAATGGTGCTCTGGCATGAGCTGAGCCCGTTTGCAGCTTGCGGAACCAAGTCCTAATAGCTGTTCCATGATAACGCATACCATATACTCTTAAGTGCATTATAATCCTCGCGGTTATATGCCAACTCTGGTACCGCTTTATCAAAACATGTCGAGTAAGGTGTCATACGAATTGGAATACTAACCCCTCGCCAATTCTGGCGACGGGGTTAGCATTCCACCCTTCTAGAGGGACACGACATGTTGGTAACCTGTAACCCCGGTTAAAGTCAGACATAGCCTCAGCTCCACAAGATGGATGCTGCCACCGAGACACAAGTCTGCCCTCCTGCTGCTGGGAGTCCTCCCAGCCCAGGAGGCAAGGACAAAGGGTTTCCTGCCAGGGGCGGTGCCAGCACCGTCCCAGACAGGATTTTGTGTATCCTAGGTAGGCAGGGCTTTAGAGGAAGGTGACTGCAAGTGGCACCCCGGTGCTCACTATGCATAGGCCGGCTTGAACCAGTTCCAGGGGCACTCCAGCCCCTGATCTGGGGAAAGCCCGCCAAAGGAGAGGGGTGTAACCACCCCCCTCCTAGTCCCACCCATAGGGCAGGACTTAGTCGCGTGCCAGCCCCTTTTTGCAGAATAAAGGTAGGAACTGGCCCCCTTCCAAATTAGATCAATCTTTGAATCCTGAACCGACTTTCTACGAGAGGAACTCAAGACTCTTCCTAAGATTTCTCCCTTGTGACTAAGGAGTAGTCACCCTGCAGCAGCAGGCACCAACCAAGCATCGCGGTCTGCTGTAAGTCTCTCCTCCGGATCAAGACTGCCCAGCACGACGAGAACCGGCTTCCCTGGCACCTCTGACCTCAACCTGCATCATCAGCCGAGCTGTGATCCGTGGGTGTGACGAGACCTCGAGGGACCGGCCATCTTTGAAGACTGCACGACGCTTGTCCAGCACGACCACCGAGTGACCCTCGACTGAGTGCTTTGGGGTAAGAGAAGCCCCGACCCTGAGGAGCTCCAACACCAAAGCTTAGCAACCCCTGCATCCACGAGATCTGCGTGGGGCCCTTCTGCTCTTTGCTGCTCACCGCGTTGTCCAGGTCACTTGCCCGTTGGCTAGTGGCCCTCTTACGACGCTTCACGACGACAAACACCGCTGGTCTGGTTGCTCCAGACTAGCCCTTGCTCCCCTCCAAAAGAGGAGCACCCTGGACCCTCCTGGTCCACTTCAGACTCCATTTTAAGTCCACCGCGTGGGCTTGCATTTGCCAAGACTTGTTGCCCCAATCCTGGGTCCAGCGACGTCGACAGCAGAGACCTTCGTGGGACAGCTCGCACCTCCATCCTGGTCGCCGACAACGCCTCCTGGTCCGAGAGACTGCAGAGCCCAGCAGCGCCCACTCACCTGGTAGAGGTGACTTCGTCCGGTGCCATCCTGGTGCCCACCTAAATCACTGGCTAGTGATTCAGAACTTGGTCCCCTCTGCTTACAGGTCTTCTTCCCTGATCCAGGCTTGGATCACCACGAACTTCTTCACTGGCCGCCTGCCAGCAACTTCTTTCTTCAGGCTCCTGGTTCTTCAACGAGGGTTTCCGACGCAACTTGAACCCTATGCAGCCGCAGCCCCTGGGCTAGGTAAACGGAGTACTCCGGTGCTCCAGCATAGTCCAACACCCTAAGTGCTCGGATCCACTCCCGTTTTTGATCCACCTAGTCGGGTTCGCCCGAGAACAGTAACTTTGTGATTGCTAGTATCCATAGACTTGTTCCCGCATTACGCGTGAGAGTTCCCACCCTGCACACGGCGTCCCTAGGCCTCCTGCTTCTAATCCAAGGGTTCAGCATTGTAGGCCTAGCGTTTCTACAGTCTAGAAAAGTATTACTTACCTGCTAGTAACTTCGCATTCCACTTCTTGTGTATATGGTTTTTCGTGCCCCTCGGGCATTTGTGTAAATTGTGCGACTTTCAGTATTTCTTTAAGAGTTTTGTTGTGTGCTTAGCTCCCTGTCTCATAAAGAGCCAGGGTAGTCCTGTTATAAATAAATATACTTTATTTTTGATAACTTGTGTGGTGAACTTTCACATGGTGTTCAAGGGGTAATGTGATGGTAAAACAGCTTGCTTAACACGCCCTCTAGAGTTTAGCCTTAGACTGCTCGTATCCATGCTACTAGGATAGCTGGTCTATAAGGTTGACTTACAACCAATCAATAAGGGTTGTTTGGACTGATACATAGTGATCACTAGAATAGTGAGCACTGCATATCAGGCCAACTTCTCACAGCCTGCACCTCAACACAGTAGTGCTTTGTAAAGGTATGTGGTGTAGACCAAGTTGCTGCTCTGCATATGTCATCTAGAGGAATGTTTCCTAAGAATGCCATAGATGCTCCTAGCTTACGTGTAGAATGATCTCTAGGAGGAACAGTTAATGTCATCTTTGCTTTTATGTAACATATTTGTATACATCTTACAATCCATCTAGCGATGCCTGCTTTAGAGATAGGATTGCCCTTATGTGTTGGGGAAAATGCTACAAATAGTTGTTTAGTTTTCCTGAAATTTTGTGTCCTTTCTATGTAGTACAAAATGGCCCTTTTGACATCTAGTGTATGTAGGGCCCTTTCTGCTACCGTCTGTGGCTTTGGGAAAAAGACTGGTAGTTCCACCGGTTGATTGATGTGAAATGCTGAAATTACTTTAGGCAAGAACTTTGGGTTTGTTCTAAGAACCACTTTATTCTGATGTAATTGTAGGAATGGTTCTTGTATTGTCAATGCCTGTAATTCACTTACTCTCCTGAGTGAGGTAATGGCTATAAGAAAGGCCACCTTCCATGTAAGGAATTGTATTTCACACCTATGCATACGTTCGAAAGGTGGTCCCATTAGTCTGGTGAGTACTACGTTGAGGTTCCAGACTGGGGAAGGTGGTAATCTTGGTGGAATGACTCTCTTAAGGCCTTCCATGAAGGCTTTTATCGCTGGCACTCTAAACAGGGATATGTGCTGCCCGTTTTGTAGGTACGCTGCTATAGCTGCTAGATGTACTCTGATAGATGTGTACGCGAGATTACATTGCTGTAAGTGTAGTAAGTAGCAAATAATCTCCTTTGTTGATACGTCCAGAGGGTTGATATTATTAGCGGTACAGTATATAGCAAACCTCTTCCACTTCGCTGCGTAGCATGCTCTGGTGGTGGGACGTCGCGCTTGCTTAATTATCTCCATGCAATTTGGGGGTAGATCTAAGTACCCAAATTCTAGGATTTCAGGAGCCAGATCGCTAAGTTCAGTTGTGTGGGATCTGGGTGCATTATTTCTCCATGGTTCTGTGTAAGTTGCATGGGTAGAATTCTTAGCTTTTGGTGTGGCACTTGTGAGAGTTGCAAGAGCGTGGTGAACCACGGTTGTCGTGCCCACGTGGGTGCCACTAGTATCATGGTCATTGAGTGTTGTTGGAGCTTTCTGACCACTAATGGGATTAGTGGGAGAGGGGGAAAAGCGTATGCAAATTTGTTGGACCAATTTATCCATAACGCATTGCCCTGCGACAAGTGGTGTGGGTACCTGGACGCGAAGCTTTGGCATTTTGCGTTCTGATGAGTGGCAAAGAGGTCTATCTCTGGTTGTCCCCATCTTTGGAAGAATGGTTGCAGTATTTGTTGGTGCAGTTTCCATTCGTGTATTTGTTCGGACTGTCTGCTTAAGATGTCTGCCATCTGGTTTTGAACTCCTGGTAGGTGTTCTGCTAACAGATAGATGTTTTGAGGAATGGCCCCTCTCCAAATTTCCTGCGCTAGTCTGGATAGTTGGAGAGAGTGCGTCCCCCCCTGTTTTTTAATAGAATACATTGCTGTCATGTTGTCTGTTCTGATCAGGACTGCTTTGTTGGTAACATGCATTTGAAAGGCTTTCAATGCTAGAAACACTGCTAGTAGTTCTAGATGATTGATGTGCAGTCTTCTTTCCTGCACACTCCATCTTCCTTGTACTGTATATTTCTCCATATGCGCTCCCCATCCCGTGAGCGATGCGTCCGCTTTTATTGTCACCTGTGGAATTGGTTCTAGGAACGACCGCCCCTTGGCAATGTTTGTTGTGTTCCACCACTTCAGAGAGCGGTGTGTGCGGTCGTCTACCAACACCAGATCTGTAATCTGTCCTTGAGCCTGATTCCACTGTGTCGCTAAACATTCTTGTAGCGGACGCATTTGTAGTTTGGCATATGGTATTAGCAGTATGCAGGATGACATCATCCCTAATAGCTGCATGAACACTCTTGCTGTTAATGAGTGTTGTGGCTGAAATTTTTGAATGATTGTAAGCATTGTCTGGATCCTGACTGGATTGGGGTATACTTTGACTTTTTCTGTGTCTATAGTAGCCCCTAAATATTGTTGAACCTTGCTTGGTTGCAGGTGTGACTTTGTGTAGTTCACAGTGAACCCTAGTTGGTGCAGCATGTGAATTGTCTTCTGTGTGTTCTGAAGACATTCTTTTTGTGACTTGGCCTTTATTAACCAGTCGTCCAAGTATGGGAAGACATGTATTTGTTGTCTTCTTAGGTGGGCTGCAACCACCGCTAGGCATTTTGTGAACACCCTTGGCGCCGTCGTGACACCAAACGGAAGGACTTTGAACTGATAATGTTGTCCTTCTACCACAAACCTTAGATATTTCCTGTGGGCTTTGTGAATCGGGATATGAAAGTAAGCTTCTTTTAGATCCAGTGTAGAAAGAAAGTCCCCTTTCTTCAGTAAAGGAAGTACTTGTTGGAGCGTGACCATGTGGAAATGTTCCGAATTTATGTATGCGTTGAGGTCTTAGGTCTAGTATTGGCCTTAGAGACCCATCCTTTTTTGGAATTAGGAAGTATAGGGAGTATACTCCTGTTCCTTGTTGTTGCTTTGGAACCTTCTCTATGGCATGCTTTTGTAGCAGAGATAGTACTTCTTGTTTTAACAGTGTTAAGTGATCTTGTTTCATTGGACGCTGTTTGGGGGAGATGTTTGGTGGGGTAGATGTGAGTTCCAGGCAATAACCATGTTGGATAATTTGTCTCACCCACCTGTCTGATGTGATGTTTTCCCAGACAGGTAGGAACTGTGATAGGCGTCCCCCGACCGGTGTTATATGGTCTGGGGGGAGCTGTATGAAGTCACTGCTTTGGGGTTGGAGAGTTGCGGTTGTTGTTGTTTCCGCGTCCTCTACCCTTGCTGTTGTTACCTCTGTAACTACCGCTAGAATTACCTCTGGGTGATGTCGGTGTAAAAGAGGTTTGTTGCTGGCTTGTACCTGTATTTTTGGATCCTCCTCTATAGGCGGACCTACGAAAGGAACCTCTTTGGGTGGGCTGTTGCAATGCTCCCATTGATTTAGCCGTTTCCGTATCCTTTTTCATCTTTTCTAAGGCCTCATCTGTCCCTGTGCCGAAAAGTGTTTTCTCATCAAAAGGTTGGTTCAGTAATGAAGTTTGCACCTCTTGTTTGAACCCTGAAACCCTGAGCCATGCATGTCTCCTTAACATGATGCTTGTGTTTATGGATCTTGCTGCAGTGTCTACCGCGTCTAGGGCGCACTTGATTGAAGTGTTAGTAATTAACTTCCCTTCCTGTATGAGTTGGTCTGCCCTCTTTTGATGTTCTTTAGGGAGATGTGTGATGAGTTTCTCTAACTCATCATAATGCGCTCTGTCATACCTTGCAAGTAGTGCCTGTGTATTAGCTATGCGCCAGCTGTTTGCCGCTTGAGATGCAACTCTCTTGCCAGAAGCATCTATTAGCTTAGACTCTTTGTCAGGAGGTGGAGCTTCTCCTGTAGATAAAGAGTTTGCTCTCTTACGAGCGTTTGTTACCACTAGTGAGTCTAGAGGAATTTGTCCCTTGATGAATATTAGGTCTTTTGGAGCTGCCCTATATTTCTTATCAATTCTTGGGTTCAGTACCCTAGCCCTCACCGGGTCTTTGAATATCTCTGATGTGTGATTGAGAAGGCCCTTAAGCATTGGTAGTGTTCCTGATGTTTTTTGTGCAGCCGGTAGTGTTTCTAATAGGAAATCCTCTATCTGAGGTTCTGCATGTAGTTCTACCTTGAAGTATTTTGCTGCTCTATTAATGAGTTGTGCAAACCCAGTATTATCATCAGGAGGTGAAGGTTTTGACGGATACAATTCAGGGTAGTTATCGTTATCTGACCCTACATTGTACTGTTCCCATGGGTCTGCGTCCTCTGGGATTGTGTCTTCATCAACACCAGGATGCTCTCCCTCCCCTGTGTCACTTTCTACATCTGTTGTAGGTGTAGATGGTCATGTGGGAGGAATAGCTGGCCTATTGTGAGGAATAGGAGAAGAGGGTGTGTCTCTAGGATGTGGGGGAGGAGTTGTATTTGTCCCCATTGTTCTCTTCTTCGGAGGAGTTTTGTCGTCCGATTGTTCATTTTTCCTCTTTTTGGGTAGTTCTGTGACTACCTTGCCAGTTTGTGAATCAATAAACAGAGTCTTTTGTTTAGGATCGGTCTTATATTCCTGTGTCGGTACCGGAGTTTACGGGTCCGAAAGGTGTTTTTTCTTCTGACTGTCCATTTGTATTTTCGGCACCGAGATTTTATTCGGATCCGATGTCTTCGGTGTCGAGGGTGCCTTCGGTGTCGATGTTGTTTTCGACGTCGAAGCGTGTTTCTGTGTCGACATGGACTGTTTCGACTTCGAGCTTTCCTTGATATGGAGCTTCGGTGTCGATGTCGGGGTGGGTCGTTTATCGGAACCACCATGATGGGAGACCGAGTGTTTCGGTTTCGGTTTCGTTGCCGGGCCCGAAGGCGGGGCGTCGGAAACTTTTTTCGGTTGTCTGACCGGGCTCGAGGGCGGGGTCGACACCGTGCGGGGTCTGTTCTTTGGTAAAGGGACGTCGTCACTCACGGTTTGTTGGACGTCGATTTCCTCTACGTCGGACTCGTCCACTTCAGACCCCGCCTCGTCGGCCTCTTCTTTCTCCTCTTCTGGGTGCTGGTCCTCGAACAGCTCCGGGATTGCTTGTGACTGCATTCTCGATACCTCGTGTCTTCGGGCTCGACGGTTTCTAATCGTCGATTTTGAGGAAAATGCTGCACAGGCCTCACAGTCCCTGGATTCGTGTTCAGGGGACAAGCAGAGGTTGCACACCTCGTGTAGGTCCTTTTGTGGGAACTTAGCACCACACGCTGGACATTTTTTGAATAGAGTCCTTTCCATGGACTCCGGGCTGGACTACGTCGAGCTGGTCTTCCCGTAGTCGTCGTCCTTCGAAACGCGTCGTTTGATAACAATACCGTCGAATTGGAAATGGTAACGCGCCGAATATCACTTTCTTTATCAAAGTCGATCCGGAGCGCTTCGATCCTCATCCGAACCCGATGGCGGAAAAAAACAATCTAAGGATGGAGCCGATGCCCATGCGCACTAGCACCTAGAGGAGGAGTCATCGATGACGACAAAGACTTCTCCAGAAGAAAAACAAGTGCAATCATCCGAGCCCAACACCAGATGGCGATCTATTCATAAATGTACCATCTGCAGCCCATATGCCTCGAACATAGTGTTCCACGGACAGCTTGGCCTACTGCAGCCTCTTCCTTGGCTTGCACATCAACACAATAGTGTTTAGTGAAGGTGTGTATTGTAGACCATGTCGCTGCCTTGCATATGTCCTCCAGTGGTATATTTCCTAAGAAAGCCATAGAGGCTCCTAGTTTGCGAGTAGAGTGTGCTCTAGGAGGAACTGCTAGTGTAGGTTTAGCTTTTTGATAGCATATTTGTATACACTTTACAATCCACCTGGCAATTCCCCCCCTTAGAGATGGGGTTGCCTTTGTGTGGAGGAGAGAAAGATACAAATAATTGTTTTGTCTTTCTGAAGGTTTTAGTCCTATCTGTGTAGTATAACAGGGCTCTTCTAACATCTAAGGTGTGTAAAGCCCTTTCTGCAACAGAGTCCGGGTTTCGAAAAAACACAGGTAGCTCTACTGATTGGTTAAGGTGAAAAGGAGTAATAACTTTTGGCAGGAATTTTGGATTAGGCCTAAGAACCACTTTGTTATTATGTATTTGAAAAAATGGTTCTTGTATTGCGATTGCTTGCATTTCGCTAACTCTTCTGAGAGGGGTGATGGCAACAAGGAAAGCAATTTTCCATGTTAGGAACTATAATTCAGACTTATGTAAAGGCTGGAAAGGGGGTCCCATAAGTCTTGTAAGGACCACGTTTAGGTTCCATACTGGAGCAGGTGGTAACCTAGGTGGGATTATACGTTTTAATAGTTCCATAAAAGCTTTGATCTCAGGTACTCTGAATAGAGATGGATGTTGCCTATTCTGTAAATAGGCTGCTATTGCTGCCAGATGGAGGCGTATGGAAGAATAAACTAAATTGGACCTTTGTAGGTGTAGAAGGTATCAAATGATATTTCGGATGGAAACATCCAGTGGATCAATGTGATTATTGTTGCAATATATTGCAAATCTTTTCCACTTAGCGGCATAACACACTCTGGTAGTGGGTTTTCTAGCCTCTTTAATTATGTTCATACAGTCTGGTGGTAGGTTTAAGTAACCAAACTCTAAGACTTTAGGAGCCAGATCGCCAAATTCAGTTGGCATGGTTATGGGTGTCTTATTTCTCCATGGTTCTGTGTTAACAGGGAGGGCGTGAGCTTTAATTTTTGATGTGGAACTAGTGAGAGATCCAGCAGTGTGGTGAACTACAGCTGCCGTGCCCATGTGGGAGCTACTAGTATTAGTTTGAGAGACTGATGTCTAAGTTTGCGCACTACTAGTGGAATGAGTGGGAGAGGCGGAAAAGCATATGCAAATCTGCCTGACCAGTTCATCCATATCGCATTCCCCTCCGACCGTGGGTGTGGAAACCTGGCGGCGAAGGTTGGGCATTTTGTATTCTCGTGGGTGGCAAACAGATCTATCTGTGGATGCCCCATCATTTGGAAGAATGGCTGAAGAACTTGTGGATGTATCTCCCATTCGTGAATCTGTTGTGACTGTCGACTCAACAAATCTGCTATCTGATAGTAAATTCCTGGAAGGTGCTCTACCGCCAGGTGTATGTTTTGAGGAATGTCCCATCTCCAAATGTTCTGTGCGAGCTGGGACAGTTGCAGAGAGTGTGTCCCCCCCCTGTTTTTGTATATAGTACATGGCTGTCATATTGTCCGTCCGGATTAAGACAGCTTTGTTTTGTACTTGAAATGTTTTGAGTGCTAGGAAAATTGCTAGCAGCTCTAGATGGTTGATATGGAACAGTTGTTGTTGGTTGTTCGATTGGCCTTGTGTGGTAAAGTGTAAGAGATGGGCTTCTCATCCTGTGAGGGATGCGTCTGTCGTGAGCACTATCTGTGGAACAGGCTCTAGGAACGGCCGTCCCTTTGTCAAATTTTTGGTGTTCCACCATTGCAGAGAGCAATATGTACGGCTGTCCACCAACACCAGGTCTGAGAGCTGACCTTGAGCATGATTACTCTGTTGTGCTAGACATTCTTGTAATGGGCGCATTTGCAGTTTTGCATGTGGAACTATGAAGATGCAAGATGCCATCATGCCTATTAGTCTCATGAACACACTGGCTTGGAGAGACTGCTGGTGTTGAAAATGGAGACTAAGGTTTGAATGCTCTGTATCCTGGCTGGATTGGGATACGCTAGAGCTGTAGATGTGTCTATGGTAGCTACTAGATACTGATGAACGTGCGAAGGCTCTAGGTGCGACTTGGTGTAGTTTATGGTAAACCTTAAGTCATGCAATGTTTGAATTGTATGCTTTGTGTGATGGACACATTGACTATGTTTTTGCTTTTAAGAGCCAGTCCTCTAGACAAGGGAAGACATGTATCTGTTGTCTTCTGAGATGTGCCGCTACTACTGCTAAGCACTTTGTGAACACTCGTGGTGCTGTTGTGACCCCGAATGGAAGGACTTGCTGTCCTTGTATGACAAACCTTAGACACTTCCTGTGAGCAGGATGTATAGGAATGTGAAAGTAGGCGTCCTATAGGTCTACTGTTGAAAGAAAATCGCCTTGTTGTAGTAGTGGGAGAACTTGCTGTAGAGTGATCATGTGAAAATGATCTGATTGTATGTAATGGTTGAGGGGCCTGAGGTCAAGAATTGGTCTTAGTGTCTCGTCCTTCTTAGGAATTTGAAAGTACAAGGAGTAGACTCCTGTTCCCTGTTCTTCTAAAGGAAGTACTTTAATAGCATCATTTTGTAGAAGTGCTAAAACTTCTTGTTGAAGCAGAGTAATATGGTCTGTGGACATTGGACGCTGCCTGGGCGGTATGTTTGGGGGGGTTGCTGTGAGTTCTAGGCAGTAGCCATGTTGGATAATTTGTCTTACCCACCTGTCTGTTGTGATGGAATTCCAGACAGGTAGGAACTGTGATAATCTGCCCCCCACATGAGTGGAATGCTGTGGGGGAGGCAGAGGGAAGTCAATGTTTGGGCGTGGAAGAGGAGCGGTTGTTATTACCTCTACCTCTTCCCTTGTTATTATTTCCTCTGTATCCTCCTCTGAAGTAGCTCTTGTTAGAGGAGGTCTGTGTATTTGTTTTAAAAGAGGACGTTGTATCTGTGCCGGTTTGCTTAGAGCCTCCTCTATAAAAGGAGCGGCGAAAAGAACTTCTAGTCTGTGTGGATTGTAATGCACCCATAGACTTCGCTGTGTGTCTTTTTTCATCTTTTCTAGTGTGTTGTCTACTTCCGGCCCGAACAATTAGTTTTGATTGAAAGGCTGGTTCAAGATGGTGGTCTGTTCCTCTGTTTTAAACCCTGAAATGCGTAACCACGCATGTCGTCTGAGTATAACACTAGTATTAACTGCTCTGGATGCAGTGTCTGCTACATCTAGTGCACATTTAATTGAGGCATTGGATATGAACTTGCCTTCCTATATGAGCTCTGTTGCCTGATCTTTGTACAAATCTGGGAGGTGTTCCATCTATTTTTAAATTGGTCGTAGTGAGCCCTGTGATCGCGTGAGAGCAGGACTTGTGTATTTGCTATTCGCCACATGTTTGTTGCTTGCGCAGCAATCAGTTTCCCTGACGCATCAATAACTTTAGATTCTTTGTCAGGCGGGGCGTGTCACCAGAGGTCTGGGAATTAGCTCATTTTCTTGCATTAGACACTACTAGAGTCTAGTGGCAGATGTCCCCTAATATAGACTGGATCAGATGGTGCTGGTCTGTATTTCTTTTCTATTCTTGGATTTAGTACCCTGCAGCGTACCGGGTCTTTAAATATTTCTGGAGCATGTTTAATGACTCCTTTGATCATAGGTAGTATTTGTGTAGACCTTTGTGACTGATGCCATTGATGAGGATTTTTTACTGGATACATTTGAGCAGAGTGCATTGAAACCCCGTGGTAAAGGGCTGCTCTATTTAGTAAATGATTAAACTCAATACTATCCTCCGGAGGGGACAGTTTTGTTGGGTAGGACTGAGGGTCAGGAATGTCGGGCACATTGTGTGGTGGGAAGCCATACATGTCATCCTCTTTAGGATATTCAGGATTGACATCTTCATCTAAAGGGTATTCCTGTGGCTCTGGTATGTCGTTCCCCCCACCTAGATCATACTCCTCGTCAGTGTGGTGTGATGATGCAGGAGATTGAACAGGAGAAACTGTAGGTTCAATGTAAGGAGGGATAGGAGAGGAAGAAAGTAAAGGAGAAGAAGGGTGCATTGGAGAAGTTGCACAGTCCTTTTTGGCAGGAACCACAGGTAGTATTTATTTTGAAAGTTTTATATAGCGCGAACAAGATCTTTGCAGATAACAGAGCGCTTTACAAAGGCAAGGGATAAGTGAGTGGTAGGGTGGGTACACGAGGGAGCATAGTAGGAAGGTAGGTCATCACTGCAAGTAGTACAAATAAGAGGGAGCATGAACAATCAGGTAGTTCAATAATACAAGTAAAACACATGTGCATAGGAATCAAACAAGTAGTACAGATCGACGCAGAGTCTTAAAAGATCAAAAGTAGTAGTTCAAGTGTATTTAGCCATGAGGATAGCTTTAAATTCTTTCTTAAAAAGAAGAGTGGAGGAGATGAGTCTGGTTTCAGGAGGGAGTGAGTTCCAGATCCTGGGCGCCATTCCTGAGAAGGAGCGTTTGTAAGTTTTTTCCTTCCGGAATCTTCAAAGCTTCAGCAGAAGATTGTTTGTACTTCTGGTGGTTCTGGACCCGCCGGAAATTGTCGACTTCTGAGTGAGGTAGCCGGGTGATTTCAGGTGTATAGCCTTGTGCGTCATACAGGCAATTTTCAGATGTATTCTGGCTTCAAAAGGCAGCCAGTTCAGGGATTTAAAGTCAGGGGAGATATGCGAGTGTTTTTTAGATCCAGTGATGAGTCTTGCTACCGCGTTTAGTGAAGCTCTTAGGGGTGCAGTTGTAGTTAGGAGGAGACCGCAGAGGGCCACGCTGCCGTAGTCTATGCGAGCGATGACTAGTGCTTGTACTGCAGTTTGGAAGTCTTTGGCTGAGAGGAAGGGTTTAAGTTTCCTCAAGGTATTTATTTGGAAGTTCGCCCCCTTAGTTGCCTTGCTGATATGCTGCTGCATGTTGAGATTGGCGTCAAGTGTTATGCCTAAAGATTTTGCTGAATCCACGATGGTCGGTTGGACATTGAGTGCAGTTAGGTGCTTAAGCCAGGTTTGTGTGGTAGAGATTTTCGCAGGAGGTGAGATCAGAAGGAAGTCAGTTTTCATAGCATTGAGTTTGAGGTGGTTATCGGCCAGCCAGGATTGGGTGCTTCTGATCGTTGAGTTCAGACACAATGTCTTTGAGGGATTGTAGTTTGAGATATAGTTGAGTGTCATCGGCGTACATGTGAAAGTGTACATTGGATGCTTGTAGCAGGGTGGTGAGAGGTTCCATAACTAGGTTGAACAAAGTAGGGGATAGGCATGATCCTTGGGGGACACCTAACGATACAGGTACTGGAGAGGACATCAAGTTGTTGCTCTTGAATTTGAGACCGGTTGTGTAGAAAGGAAGTGAACCACTGAAGAACAGTCCCAGAGAGACCCATTCTTGTCTTTAAGAGTTCGAGTAAGTTCTCATGTTTCACAGTGTCGAATGCTGAAGAGAGATCAAGAAGGATGAGGAGGCAGGTATCATTTTGATCTAAAATTTGTAGGGCGTCGGTCGTCAATTATGTGAGTCATAGCAGTTTCAGTGCTGTGCCCTGCTTGGAAGCCTGATTGATGAGGGTTGAGGAGATCAAACTGTTCTATGTGCTTTGTCAGTTGTAGTTGAACGCATTTTTCCAACAGTTTGGCGAGAGAGAGAATGTTGGTAATCGGACGGTAGTTGTTTAGATCAGTGGGGTCGGCTGTTGGTTTCTTTAGTAAAGGTGTAACTTGTCCAACTTTGAGGGAGTCAGGGATGGTTCCTTGTTGAAGTGAGCTATTGATAATTGTAGTCCAGAGTGGGAGTAGCAAAGGGGTGAAGTCTTTAACAGCGTTAGCAGGAAGAGGGTCAGTGAGGTGATTGGATGGTTTCAGGGTGCTGAGTAGTCTGTCAATTTCTTCTTCAGAGTAAGTGCCAAAGGATGACCATGTCGCATTGTTTTTTGGTTCATTGGGTGATATGCAGTGGGGTTTGGAGTAAAGGCTTGCGTCAATGAGGAGATCGCTCCTTATGTTGTCAGTTTTTTAGTTAAAGAAAGCAGAGAAATCTTCACAGGAAGGTGCATTGCCCATAGTGTCAACTGCTTGGGGTTGTTCCTTGGATTGTGATCGGATTAGCTCAAACAGTTTTCTTGGACGGTTTTTTGCTTGGTCGAGCTGGAGTCTGAAGAACTCTGATTTTGAGCGTTTTATTTTCCTGAAGTATGCGTTTCTCTTTTTCCTCAGAATTTTTAGGTGCAGTGCAGAGGGAACAGATCTCCAGGTGCGCTCTGCCATTCGCATAGCCAGTCTCTTCATTGAGACTCCCGTCGTACCAGGGGTTGGAGATCTTGGTGGAGACTCTTTTCAGTTGCATCGGTGCAGCCTCATTGATTATTGAGGCCATGGTGTTGATAGTGGTCAGTTAAATATTGAACGTCAGTAACGTCGGTAGGGGGGAGTAGGAGATTGCAGCTGTTAGGGGGTAAAGAGTTTGGATTGAGTTTCTTCAGGTCTCTTTTCCAAACTTTGGGCTTGGAGTATTGGACCGGGATACGTTTAACTTTTTCCTTGATGAAGAATGTGACAATATGGTGATCTGACCAGTCACAGGGTTGGATTGAATCAAGTTGAATAGTGCCTTCTTTGGAGATAAGGTCGAGGATAGAGCCTTTGTCATGGGTCGGGCTGTTGCAAATTTGGGTGAGGTTAGAAGCGTTCAGGAAATTTGAGGCTATTAACCACTGCGTCACTGCAATCATTCCAGTGAAGATTGTAATCGCCAAGGTAGATTTGTGTGTTTTGCCGTCCTGAGTTGATTGAGATTGTGTCCATGAGTTGTTGGGAGAAGGTGAGGTTGTCCCCAGGTGGGTGGTATATGATGTGTAGTGAACATACAGTTTTGTTTTCACTGATGACATCAAGGCAGAAGTATTCACAGGAGGTAAGAGAAGGGGCGGTGACTTTATTAATTGAGAGGTTGCTCTTGTAAATGCATGCGATTCCACCGCCTGTCTTGTTGGACCTGTCAAGTCTAATGATGCAGTAGTTGGGGGGGGGACTAGGATATCTATGATAGGAGTAGAAGATTGTTAGCCAGGTTTCAGTTAGGATGGCTAAGTCAAGGTTCAAAGAAATGATGAGATCAGCGACCCCCGATGAGTGTCTTTGGGCCGATCTACAGTTGAGAAGTGTGCATTTGAGTCTGGGGGGGGAGGAGGAGGGATCTAGAGTGAGAGGGACTTTTGTGAGGTTGTTGGGGACGGAGCCTCTGTTATGCGTGGGGTGTCTGAGAGGGTTGGAGAGAATCGTAGGAATGGACAGGTGTGTGGTGTCTAAGAGGTTTTGGCGAGCCGGGACATATGTGCGGAGTAGGGTGTGTATGTCGAGGTCCGAGAGAGTCTTGATAGTGCGCTGGGGGCGGTTGGAGGTATTGCGAGAGGGGATAGAGGTCCAATGTAGGGGGTGAGTAGGATGTGAGGGGGATATGTTGTTATGTTGAGAAGTGGTGGTGGGAGGGGGGGTGTCTGGGGTGCGTGAAGGGTAACTCTTTGAGGGTGTGGAGTTCTTCTCTCACTTGGAGGAGGGTGGTCATGATCGTGTCCAGCGTGGGGTTGGGTAAGGAGTTGGGGGAGGGCACTGAAGGAGAGCAAGTGTCTAGGTTACTGGAGTATGGGGGAGAGGGGTGGGGGTGTTAGTGAGGTGATTGGAGTTGGGGGTGTTAGTGAGTGTGTTGGAGTTCAGGTAGGTAGGGAGGTTGGGGGGGGGGGGGGGGGAGTGAAAGGATTAGTGATGGTGTTGGTGTTATTGGACAGGGAATCAATGATGGGGGGGTGAGGCAATTGCGGGATGTGTGGAGGCTGGTCGTTGCGGGGGTGACAGTGTAGTAGAAGGGAGTGAGAGTGGGGGGGGGGAGGTTGAGGGAGGAGTGAGGGCCAGGAGTGGCGGGAGTGCAAAGAGTGGGTGGGGGGGGAGGTTGAGGGAGGAGTGAGGGCTAGGAGTGGCAGGAGTGCAAAGAGTGGGGGGGGGGGGGAGAGGTTGAGGGAGGAGTGAGGGCCAGGAGTGGCGGGAGTGCAAAGAGTGGGGGGGGAGAGGTTGAGGGAGGAGTGAGGGCCAGGAGTGGCGGGAGTGCAAAGAGTGGCGGGATTGCAAAGAGTGGGGGGGGAGATGGGATGGGAGAGAGTCATGTTGTGTGGGGTGCGGTCAGAAGAGGTGGGTTGTTCTGAGAAGCTAGTTGGAAGTGTGGGGTTCTGGTTCTGTGGGAGTGGGAGTGGGGTAGATGGGGTGGGGGTGTTGGAGGGGAGATCCGCGTCTGGGATTGAGGAGTGTGAGATTTATGTAGCCAGGGGGTGATAGAGTAGAGTACTGGGGGGAGGGAGGAGGTGCGTGTTAGTGGTAGGAGGTGCTGTAGGGTCGAGGATGTTGGGATTGGAGGCCGGATGGTGTGGGGACTGCGCGTTGAAATTGTATTCTTTGAAAGTGGGGAACAGGTTGTCAAAAAGGTCAAGGTTTCCGTCTGTGGATTGAATTAAGATGGTACCGTTATTGTAGATAGTGATGGATGCTGTAGCTGGGTAGAGTTGGGATGGTGTGGTGGAAAGTGTTATGCCATGGGCAGTTTTCCTGGAGGTCGAGATGGTGAGTAGGGTGAGGAATGCTTTTCTCCATTGTGCTCTGCGTACAGTGTAAAGAATGATATCGGTGCTCTTAGCTCCATTGATGAGGGAGAAGTAGGTGTCTAAAAGGGCGTTTCAGGGTGGGACTTTAAGAAGTTGTGTTTAAAACGTTTTGCGTTTTTTTTTTGGAGAGCTCTGGGGGGTAATTAATTTTATATGTGTGTTTGCCCGTGGGTTCCATGTTGGACGAAGGGGAAGAGGCAGGTGAAAAAGAGAAAGTTAAGAAGTGTGTATGTAGGGGTAGAGAATTTGACTAGCCTAAGATGGCCTCTTCATTACGAATGGTGAAGAGATGAGGATTGACTAGTCTACATGGCCGCCGAGATAGAGAGGTAGCAAAGAGTACAGTAGTACTATGTTTGTTATTATGCCCTTAGAACAGGGATGAAGACAAGTTTCGAGGAAGTCCTGCTTCTATCTTACTGGGAGGGTAGAGGTGAGTCCTATGTCTATTTTGGAGGACCAAGGGAAAGGCAGTGCTTTTAGTTTAGCTTTGTGAGGGTCTGGCAATTTTTAGTTGCAGGTTTATGACCCCAGCCATTTTGGGTGAAAGATCTGTTTTCTGAGGAAGTCAGGGAAATGGAGTCGAGTAAATACTACAGTTTTATGACCCCAGCCATTTTAGGCAGAGGATCACAAAAGTAAAGTCATGTAAATCAGCTTAAAAAGCGGTGCAAAAATAAAAATGAAAAACTGAGCAAGAGGCACGATACCGTGCCATAGTCCTGGGGTCGTTTTTTGTCCGAGAAGAATGATCTGCTGGCTTCAACACGCCCTTTTTCCACTTTGTCGGTGTGTAAATTCCTCTTTTCCAGTTGTGGGTTCCATAGAAATAAATAAAAACTCCATTAATGAAAGATAGCCGATGGTAGTGCTATCAGCGTTGTTTTGATTTATTCAGTGCATTTCCCGGGGGGGGGGGGGGGGGGGGGGGGGGGGGGGGCAATGAGGCGCATTCTCTCCGTGTGTAGTCACAGCGCGTGATCCAGCCGACCCGCCACCCAGCTTTCCCACGAAGCATTGTAGCCCAACAGCTATTGATCAGGGGCTCCGCCGCCAATCATTGCCATAACTCCCGGGGGGCAATCCGGTGAGAGGGTGAAAGGGGAGAGGCCAGGGGTACCTCCACCGCGCGCCGTGTAGACCAGGGCTTGGCGCTCCAGCACAAGGGAGCAATCCTCCAGGACCTTCGTAGTGCTCGCTGCCTCCAACGTCGGCACTCTCCGCAGGGGGGTCGGCCTTCGTATTGCTCGCTGCCTCCAACGTCGGCACTCTCCGCAGGGGGGTCGGCACCGCCGCTTTGCTCCGCTCTTCGGGCTCACAGCGACCACTTGTGACCGGCGATCGCAGCATCCATGGCAGGCAGTCACGGCAGGCAGTCACGGCAGTGTCGGGGCCCCAGACGACCCACAGCCTCCCGGTCACTGACCGCTACCAGCCTCCTCGGCGACCACAGCACAGCAGGCTCTCATCTACCTTCCTAGGCTGCACCGATGTTCCGGTGAAAGTTGCAGGGGACCCAGCCGCCAATGCTTCAGGTACGTGTGTACACCGATGTTATCACTCGATCCAGTTACAGATTGTTGTTAATCCAGTTACTTGTGTTCATCCAGTTACTTGTGTTCCTCGCTAAAGAGGAGTGCTAGCAGGGATAATTCCAAGGAAGGGATCCCAAGCACTAGGAGCTCCGGACTAGAGCTCCTACCAGGCGGCCATCTTGCCATCTAAATGTAGTGGTGTGTCTGCTGGTCTCTTATAAGAAATAGCCTCTACATGTCCAGTCTTTGGATTGATATAGACTTTCTTTTTTTAGGATCTGGGGTAAACAGTTCTTCCCCCTCTACAACCTTCTTTGGCGTCGATTTTTTCGGTGCCGATAGGAGGCGTTATTGAGTCCCGTGGCAAAGTTTTCGGTGCCAAAGGTGGTTTCGGCTTAGTAGGAGTCTTTGGTACCGAGGTTGGAGTGGAGACAGGTCTCGTTGGCCTTGCGGTGTCGGACTCTGGCTTCCCATCTTTATTTTTGGAACCGGAAGGCTTTGGAGTCTGAGCTCTTTTCGGATCCGGTACAGTCTTCCGCTTCGGCACCGATGCCTCTTTTGGTTTGGGTGCCGATGGCTTTTTCTTTGGGCACCAAAGGGCGTTTTGGCTTCGGTGCCGAAGGATGTGTGTGCTTCGTTGCCAATGGAATTCGCACATGTGGTTTTGTGGGTGCCGAGGCACCGGAAGGCGTAGAAGTTTTCCTCGGAGCCGAGCCAGAGGGTGGGGCGTTTGAGGGGATATTTCGGTCTCGACTGGGCCCCATTGGCAGAGTGCTGACCGTTGCCTTTTGTTTGGGTAGTGTCTGTTGTGCAGGGGCATGGGTGCTCACGGGTTGTCATGATGGAATAGAGTCGTCTGAGTCCTCTGCCCCCGATATGATCTGAAGATCAGGCGAGCCTTACTCAGCGACGAGTGGAGCCTCGTCCTCTGAGATGTCTTCGAGTGGATCTTCGTCCTCGGAGAAGTCTTCTTCGAAGATCTCCTCCTCAAAGATGGCCTCCGGTGCTGGTGCTGATCTCGTGTCGATGGGCCCTCCGATCCCGAATGGTCTTCGATCGGAAGGATGCACAAGCTGTGCAGGTCGACTCGTCGTGTTCTGGCGATAGACCGCAGACAAGTAATCTGTACTGTAATCAACTGTACTTTTATGATCACAATCCATTGAGCTCAATGCGAAAGTGTCTATACTTTAGTTGCCTTCAGCAACTCCTGTACCTATTGTGTTCACCAACTTTATTGCTTCCTTGCACAGTAATTACATAAGAGTTCTCATATCTAGCAAAGTATATTTGTATGCCTGTTGGTTCTAAAAATAAAACAACTATATCTTTGGATATCAAACCCATTGGCCTGGAGTTCAGTCTTTGAGTGTGTGAAATCCTTTGCTGACTGAGTGTGTACAACAAATGCTTTGCACTGCCCTCTGGTACTGCCTTACTGCTCAACCAAGCTACCACTTTTGAGAGTAAGGTCAGTCCTGACTTTAACCTTGTAGAGAGTGGGGTCTGCAATCCTATGGTCACCCCAGATTTTTGCTTTTTGCTTCACTGGTTTACGACTTTCCCTGGCTGTGGGCCTGCTAATCAGACCCACAGCCTAGCTGTTCTCTCTCTAAATTGACAAGCATGTACTTTAGGTGCATTTACCAATTGGTACTGGGCCACCTTATCAGTCCCTGTACACAGGGCATAGGTGTACCCAGGGCGTACCAGGGGCTGAAGCATGTATTATGCCACCCCTGGCTAGCCATCTAAATCTGACACAACTGGCTGCATGACAGCTGGGGCAAGGTGGTGTAAACACCCTTTGCTGTAGATATAGTATACCTATATCTAACCCTAAAATGGACACATATATTCCTATCAGTCACTCCTATGGAAGGCCTTATCAATCCTGAAGGCAGAGTGCTTGGAATTATGTGAGATGGTGCTCTGGCATGAGCTGAGCCCATTTGCAGCTTGCGGAACCAAGTCCTAATAGCTGTTCCATGATAACGCTATACCATATACTCTTAAGTGCATTATCAACCTTGCGGTTAAATGCTAACTCTGGTATAACATTATCAAAACATGTCGAGTAAAGTGTCATACAAATTGGAATACTACCCCCTCGCCAATTCTGGCGACGGGGGTAGCATTCCACCCTTCTAGAGGGACACGACATGTATGTAACTGTGAACCCCGGTTAAAGTTAACTCGAGCCTCAGCATCACAAAATGGATGCTGCCACCACAGACACAAGTCTGACCTCCTGCTGCTGGGAGTCCTTCCAGCGAGGATGGCTTGGACAAAGGGTTTCCTGCCTTGGGAGGTGCTAGCACCACCCCAGACAGGATTTTGTGTATTGAGGTAAGGAGGCCTGAGAGGAATGAGACACGCCTGGGGCACACAAGCTGCCCTGTGCATACACCGGTTCAAACCAGTTGCTGGGGCATCCCTGCCCCAGCTCTGGCGGGAAACCGGACAAAGGATAGGGGGTGTAACCACCCCCCTTCCTGGTCCCACCCAGGGGAGGGACCTAGTCAGTAGTGCAGCCCCCTTTAGGAGAATAAAGGTAGGAGCTGGTCCCATTCCAGATTAGATTATCCTGAACTATTCTACAAGAAGAAACTCTGGCCTTCGACGTTCTGCTCCACAGAAGACTGAAGAATCTCCCTTGTGGACAAGGAGTGTCCACCCTTCAACTGCAGGCACCATCAAGCGTCCAGCGGCTTCACTTTGTCGTCTTCCCTCGAGGATCCAGACTTCAGAGCCCGACGAGACTCAGATTCCCAGACCTCTCCGACCTCTACCTACATCTGCAGCAAAGCTGAGACTCGTGGGTGCGACGAGACACATGGGACCGGCCATCTTGAACGAACCTGCACTTCGCTTCCAGCACGACTCCCGAGGTAAACTCGACCAAGTGCTTTGGGGACTGAGAAGCCCAACCCCGAGCAGCCCCTGCACCGAAGATCAGCCCTCCAGCATCCACGAGATCTGCGTGGGGCCCTTCTGCTTGGTTCCTGCTCGACGCGTTGTCTGGTCACTGGCCGGCTGGCTAGTGGCCTCCTAGACGAACTTTGAAATCTTTGCTGCTGGTCTGGTTGCTCCAGACTGGCCCTTGCTCCCTTCCAAAAGAGGGGCACCCGGACTCTCCTAGTCCGCACCAGACGCTTTCTTCACTCACCACGTGGGTTGCCTTTGCCAAGGCCTTTTGAGTCCAATCCCGGATACGACACCGCCGACAGCGAGAGCCTGCGTGGGACAGCTCGTGCCTCCATCCTGGTCGTCGAAGACACCTCCTGGTCCACGTGGCTGCAGAGTCAAGCGTCCACTCTTCACCTGATCGCGACGACGACATCTGGTTCCTTCCTGGTTCCACTCCAGTCACTGGCTAGTGACTGTGAACATTGTCCCCTCTGCTTTCAGGTCTCCTTCAACAATCCACCCTTGGATTGCACCGGACATCTTCCTCCTGGTCGCCTGCAGCATCTTTTCTTTCAGGCTCCATAGACTTCAACGCGAGAACCCGACGCACTTTGACACCTATGCACCCGCGGCCCGTGGGTGAGTTAACAAGAGCATTTCGGTGCTCAAGGGTAGTTTAACTGTCCTAGTGTCCAGTTCCACAGTCGTTTTAGTCCTATCTAGTCAGGATTGTCCGTACTCACCTTTTACTTGAACTGTACTGTCCATAGACGTTGTTGCGCATCTCGCGTGTGAGTTCACACTCTGCACACGCGTTCCGTGGGCCTCCTATTACTTACCTGAAGTTAGTATAGCGTGGTCCCATCGATCCTACAGCCTCTGGACAGCTCCATTCCTTTTACTGACTCTCACATTCCACTTACTTAGTATATGGTTTGTCGTGCCCCTAGGGCACCATTGTAATTTTGTGCAACTTATCGTATTTTCCGTAAGAGATTGTTATGTGCTTAGCCCTCTGACCTCATAAAGAGTTCAGAGGTGTTGTTATTAATAAATATACTGTTTATTTTCATAACAACCTGTGTGGTGTGCTTTCATCTGGTATTCAAGGGGTTATATTGTGGTAAAACAGCTGGCTTCACATGCCAAAAGAGTTTAGCCTAAGACTGCTTTGTCCATGCTACCATTAGCATAGCTGGTCTATAAGGTTGACTTACAACCGATCACCATAAGGGTTGTTTGGACTGATACAAGGTGATCACTAGAACTAGTGAGCATCATATATCAGGCCAACTTCTCACAAACCTCTGTTAAACCTTTGGGGTTTGTGGACTCTATACACACTCTACTTCATTATTGTCCAGTGTATATATAGAGCCACTTTTTCACAGCGTATGCATATATCTGAGACCAGCTCATCGAAAGCACATCCCCACATGAGTCCTTGTGGGGAAGCCAGCTTGCAAAGTGTGGGCATTTGCGGTTCTGAATTGTTGCAAACAAGTCCCGGTCGGGGTGACCCCACTCCTGAAAGACTCGGTCCAGTGTTGGTTGATGGATCTCTCATTGGTGATTGGATATTGCAGATCTGCTGAGAGAATCCGCTAGTACATTGGATATCCCTGGAACATGAACTGCTGAAAGATTGATCTTGTGATCCAGAGCCCAATCCCAAATCTCCTGGGCTTGCTGAAAGAGAAGGGCCGAATTTGTACCACCCTGCTTGTTTAAGTAATGCATACTTGTTGTATTGTCTGTCCGAATTAGAACCGCAGACCCCTTGATGACTGTTCGAAAGGACTTTAAGGCCAGAAAAATGGCTCGCAGATTTGCCACTTACTTTGTTGCCCATTCCACTTTCCGTTGACAGTCATTCTTTGAAGGTGTGCACCCCATCCTTCGAGTTAAGCATCCGTGGTGATGGTAAACCTTGGCACATTCGTCAGGAATGTACATACCTCTTGCAAATTGTTTATTTGAATCCACCAGTGAAAGACTCTCATACGGGGAGTTATGCTGATCCTGTCGAACGACCCCGAAACCTGCAACCATTGGAGACTGAGTTCCTCTTGTAAAGGCGTCATTCAGAGACGACAGTTGGGTATCAGAGGGTTGCAGGATGATATCATCCCTAGGAAAGATTTGAACATCCAAACTAAAACGTACTCTTTTTGTTGCAGTAGGAGAGCCATCTTGCAGATTTTGAGCGGTCTTTCATTTGAGATGAAAGCTTGAGTGAGTGGAGTGTCTACTGTGGCTCCCAAGAATGACTTTCTTAGAGACGGAGTTAGATGGGATTTTTAGAGATCGATTGAGACCCAGAGACTGGAATAGTGACAGGCATCTCTGAACATGCGCTCTTGCAGTTCCTAAAGAACTGGCATAGATAAGGCAATCGTCCAAGTATGGAAACATTTGAATACCTTCCAAGCGAAGATGTGCTGCCACTGGAGCTAATATTTTTGTGAAAACAAGGGGCGCTGAACGAAGTCCAAATGGGAGAACTTTGAATTGAAAATTTCTGCAGGCCACTCTGAATCTCGAAAACTTTCTGTGCCTGGGAAGGATCGGTACATGAAAATAAGCATCCTGAAGGTCGAGGGTGGCCATGTGATCCCTTTCCGAGAGAAACTGGAGGATTTCTTGAAGCAATAACATCTTGAAGGATAATTTGTTGAGGGCACGCAGGTCGACAGGTCGAGGATGGGGCGCCATTCTCCTGACTTGTTGCGTATGAGGAAGATCCTCGAATAGAACCCCGTTCCCTTTTGCAATTGAGGAACTTTTTCGATTGCTCCTTTCCGAATCATTACATATATTTGGGAGAACAGCTCTTTGAGATGAGCTGGTGGTGGACCTTTGGGTGGAGAATTTGGAGGGGTTTTGACTAATTCTAAAGCGTTGCCCCTGGCCACTACATCCAGGACTCACCGGTCCGTAGTAATTTTGGACCAATTGGAGAAGAAACAGGATATTTTTCCTCGAACTTTCAACCTGGGAATGGGCAGGGATGGTGGCCGGTGGTACATCTCATTGTTTCCTGGAGGAATCTCGTCCCCAGTAATAAGACTTCCCTTTTGCTTGAGAGTAATTGTTCCCTCGCTGTCCGTATGTTTGCTGTTTGTACGGTTGATACCTCTGGTTACCTTGAGAGGATTGGTACGAGCGTTGAGAGTAGCCTCCTCTATTGAAAAAGGATCCACGTCCTTTGGCACCACGAAAGGACGACTTACGAAACTGCAGGCATCCCAGTGACCTTGCCGTTTCAGAGTCCTTCTTTATGGCCTGCAGGGCCTCATCAATATGCTGGCCAAAGAGAAACTCCCCATCATATGGCATATCGATCTTAGCCTGGACCTCCTGGCGAAAGGATGTTGACTTCAGCCAACTCTGCCTTCTCAACACTGCTGCCCCCGTCAACTGCCTGAAGCCTGTAGATGCCACATCTACTGCTGCATCGATCATTTCAGCAGAAGTACACTCCCCTTCATGTAATATTTTTCTGGCTTCTGATCTTTCAGGCTCTGGAAGCTTTTCAACATATGGTGAGATATCCAACCACATTTGTCTATCGTATCTCCCTAATATTGCTAGGGAGTTTGCAGCACGAACAGTAGTTGCAGCTATAGTTGAGACTTTTTTGCCAATGGAGTCCAGACGTCTGCCATCCATGTCTGGTGGAGCGGTTAACTGTGAAGAGGGGTTTCTGGCCCGTCTCTGAGCCGCTTGGGTGACGACTGAATCAGTCTTGGATTGCCCTATAAGGCTTGCAGGCAAGGTGAGAGGTGCCTTATACTTCTGGTCTACGTGGGGCAAGACTGCAGGGAGAGAATTTGGTGTTGACATGATTTAAATACCGCTTTCCAGATGAAATCTTTTATTGGAATTGTTTTCACTTGCCTCTGCGGTTGGTCTTTAAAACCATACAGGGAAACAGTCATCTTGTTTCGATTCCATGGAAATTAGAAACCTCTTCGTTGCGCTTTCCATTATGAGATGGAATCCTCCAACATCTACAGGAGGAGAGTCCGCAGCAAGTGGGGCAGAAGGTGATGGGGTTTGTGTTCGATAGTCATCCCACTCCGACAGTACACTTATCAACTTCTCCTTCCTCCCGGTCTTCATCAGGGGTGACAGCCTCCTGAGTATGGTGGGATGGCCCCGGAGAAGTAGGAATTGTAGCTAGTATTTCGAGTGCTGGCATTGGAGAAGATGGTCTTGGAGGTCTAAACCCCGCTACAGAGGCTTGAGGCATGGGTGTCGAAGGGAGCGACTGCCGATTCAGATGGAGGGAACAGGCGATAGTTGTCCAACATATACTGCAAGTTGTTGAGGAGAGCTAACGGCATCTGTGCTGTAGGCACCGTGGCAGGAGCCTGACCTGTAGGCTCAAGGAACTGCTCTTCTTCCTGATCCTCGTCCTGATATTTAATAAGCAGCTCAGATGGACTCCTAGCTGCGCGGAACCTCTCATCCACATAGGATTGTTCTTCATCCTCTTCAGAGTCCAATAGCTGTTCAGGCAACTTCAGCAGGGAGAGAGCCGCTAGGGAAGAGCCCAGTCTTTCCAATAAAGAAGCTGCCGTAGACGGCGAGGCAAAGTAGACTGCAGACGTTCCTTACAAGATGAAAGAAGAGGTGTCGATGGTAGAACTGTCGACGGTGCCGTCGACGGAGATGGTATATGGACAGTGGCCGCCGACGAGACCGTGAACTTGGTCGACGGGGCAAACATAGTCGACTATGTTTGACGACGAGGCAATCTTCGTCGACGATGTGGCCGTTGACTACGATGTAATTCTCGTCGACGGTGAAGTAGTCGACGGCAAGGTGACTTTCGTCGACGAGGAATCAGTCAACGGGGTGGCTTTCGTCGACAGGTAGGCGCCGATGTGCTCTTCATAGACTATGCGCTAGTTGACGGGACCTTCTTACCCTTCGTCAATGGAGCGTCGACGATCGATTACCTTAGTCAACGAGATGGGTCGAACTGAAACGAAGTTCAGCATCGATGGGGAAGAGGCCGAAGATATCATTTTAGGCCTCTGCGATGAAAAGGTGACCGACGACATTGAAGAAGCGTCGATGATGATTGACGGAGGAGCCGTCAACGAAGTCATTTTATGAGGTAAAACTTTCTGCGACAGTCTTTTTGATGACAAAGACTTTCCAGACTTTCTCGGGGGCATACTAGGTCCATATCTTGAAGGTGGAGAAGCCTTCTTTGAGGTGGAGGAGGAAGGCAAGCTAGAATCCTTGGTGGATTGAGCTTTTCTAGATACCTTAGCCCCAGGGGAAGATACCTCTTCCTCTTTCTAGAGGATATAGTTGACCAGAGGCCACACTTCCTACCTCAGATAGGGGGTTGTCCTGGTCCTTGATTTTCTGCAGCCACAAGAGAAGACTACCTTCACCCTCTAAGGGTCTTCTGAGGAAAGGTCCTGCAGATCTTACAATCCTTTACCTCATGGTCTGGATACAGGAAATAAATACTTTTCTTGTGGGGATCTTCCTTAAAAAGCCTAAGCTTCCCACAAGATTCACAAGGCCTGAAGAGAGATTTAGAAGAGGACATCTTTAAAGTAGGTAAAAACCAACCAAAGTTGTGAAGTACTGAGCAGAGCTCAGGGAGACTCCCTTCACACGACATGCGGTAGAAAATCTGAGAGCCTGAGCCTCTGAGGAGAACATTCTGGTGGGTGCGGTCGCCTGATTGGCTGCAGTTTGGTCTATACAAAATTACTAGGATAGTTGAGTGTGGAAGTTTTTGCTCCTTTAGCTCAGGGCTACTTTACTTCCTGGTTGGTTATTACCAAGGTTTTTTGGTTTTTATGTGCATATAATTGCTTTATATACCGTGGGACTCCCACTCCGACGACGGGGAATGATTCAGGCTTGTGAATCTATGAAAGACACCCCAATACTGGAGAATGGTTGCTCTTTTCCTGTCCAAATTGGACTATTGTAATGCGATGTTTCCGGGCATTGATAAACATCATATCAGCAAACTTCATTGCAGAATGCTGCGGTACGACTAATCCTAAAGCTCCAGAAGGGTCATCCTACGTCACAGGGAAGAAGGGCATTGCACTGGCTCCCCGTCCAGCAGAGAATCGAATTTAAGGCGCTCAGCTTGGTGCACAAGGCACGATATGGTGGGGGGTCAGTTGACTAAGGAAATGTTCAGGCTCTATACCCCCTCACGAAACGTATGGTCAGTCAGTCTTGGCCTGATCTGTATCCCGAAAGTTTTGATGGGCCAGATGGAATGGCAGGTCTTCGTCTAGCTGTGCAGCACAACTGTGAAATAAACTGCCAGTGGCACTGAGACTGCAGCCTAGACTATCTTTTAGGAAAGCCTTAAAATCCCGGCTGTTTACTCATGAGTAGATGTAGATCAGTTTCTGCCCTGCGTACACACATCAGCGCCAAGACGCCTCCTATTCGAGCGCTCAATAAGCTCTATATCATCTTCATCATCAGATCTCTAGGTGAAACCTCTTACAGCCTTCAACTACTATCCCCACATTGAGTCCACTTAATACCTCAGAATCACTCTAGACATGCACTTGAACATGCATAATCATATCAGCAACACAAAAAAAAGGAGCTACACACCAGACCAGAATACTAAGGAATCTCAAACCATTCCTCCCACAGGATGACTTCAAGTTGGCAGTACAAGCTCTTGCACTGCCAAGGCTGGACTACGGTTGCTTCACGCTCTGTGGTCTTCCCAAACATAACTTTGCCCCACTAAGGGCTTCCATTAATGCCGCAGCCAAAAAATTACTGGTACAAAAGAAACTCATATGCCAAGCCCTTAAATCCCTAACCTGGAAGCCAGAAGACGCAAGAATACAGCTAAAGAAAGCGTGCATGACTCACAAAGCCCTTCATTTCAAGACCATTAATCTGGCTCAAAAACTAGAATTATCTAGGGGATTGCAGACCGTCACAAAGTGCAAGTTCATTGCTCCTGAAACCGCAGACTTTCCAAGAAAAGAATAACCAGTCACAGAGCTTCTCAGGCATTGCCCCGAAGATTTGGAACTCTCCTACTGGAAGTCCTTCAAATTTCATCCACCACTTCTTTCAAAAAGCGAGTGAAAAATATCTTAATGAACAGGTTTCTGCCTTAAATGGCTTTGGCTAGACTGCTTACTTAATGCCCCCTGATTTACTACTAAGTTGTTGTACACCTGTGAATCCCAGCGTCAGCATGCTATGCCCATATGTAAAGAATGTTGTTCTCGCATTACTGTGTACGTCCTACCCTAAATGTGAAGAACTGATACCCGCTTGGATCAAGTTTGCGCTATGCATATATATTCAACGTTTGTTCTTTTCCCTCAATTGTATCCTCTCTACCCTAATTGTGAAGCACTCGGATACCCACATGGGTCATGTTCATGCTATGCAAAACATACATAAAAAAAAACTTGCATGGTCAGATTATGCCCCTGTGCTGGTCAGACATTACTGCCTGCGCAAGTGGACAGGGTAGCAATTTTAAAACCTGAGCTAGACACTGGTGGAAACGAGTTCCCCAGCTACATGATGGCTTCACTAGAAATAGAGATGATTGTTATCAAACATATCGTATTGGTAAACTCACTGATGGCCAGTGTTGGATATACCAATACATTCACCCAGAGGGCACCTTAGAGGTGCACCCTTTAAAACCTACCAGCCTCTGGTGTGCTTGCTTACTGGTTGCTGCTAGCCTTCCACCTGAGACTGTTCTGACCGAAAATAAGAGCCTTTGCTCTCAAGAGACCCAGAACTAAAGTCTGTCAGGGAAGAGGGGGTAACACTCTACTCCCACAGGATAAGCTATTGATTAGCCTCCTTGGGCGGCGACCTTCAAAAAAGCTGCTGCCTGTGGAATGTGAATGACTCTTCTCAAAGGAGAAGCCACCATCCCTGTCCAGAGCCCCTTGGCACCTGGATAGGAGGGGGGGGGGGAAATTAGCTAGTCGGAGGCGTGTCACATCCAAGTTAGAACCACCAATAGGGTGGGCTACTGTGAGGAGGGCACTATTTTAAGTAGCCATCTTTGTGATGGCATATTGTGGAGGTCTGGGACAGGGTTATGCCCACTTACCACAGGAAGTGGTCATATAGGGGACATAGTGACTCCAAGGGTCAGGAGTCTGGGTCAGTAGCCCATTGGCTACTATCTTACACTACCCTAATGCCCCTAAATTTAGTATTTACTGGTGTTCTTGGCACCAGAGAAGCAAATCCTGGCAACCTAAGAGAGAGGACACCCAACAGCTGCAAAAGCAGAGAAGACCAAAGTAGCTGACCTGGGACAAACCCTGTTGGTCTGTCCGCATCCCTCATCGAAAATGACACCAAAAGGAAAATGCTACTTACCAGTATGCATCTGTTCTTGGCATGTAGAGCTGCAGAGTAGTACACTGTGCATTAGATCGCCACCTGGTGTTGGGCTTGGATGATTGCAGGTGGTCTTCTTGGAAGAAGTCTTTGTTAGTCCCAATAGGTGACTCGTCCCTTGGACAATACTGCGCATGGGCATCGGCTCCATCCTCAGATTGTTTTTCGCCATGGAGTCAGTAGTAGTAAAGAAAAGAAGGATGTCCATGGGTATGCATCTAAGTAAGATGAAAACTGGAATGGATACAAGTCCCGGGGAGGCGGGAGGGTGTGTACTACTCTGCAGCTCTACATGCCAAGAACAGATGCATACTGGTAAGTAGCATTTTCCGTTCCAGGCATATGAGCTGCAGATAGTACACTGCATCGATTGTGCAGCAGTATCCCCTCTAGCGGTGGTCACCTGTATCCGTTGGTCGTTTGAAAGAGTTTTAAGGACAGAATGGCCTACTGCAGCTTGCTGCTTGGCTTGCACATCAACACAGTCGTTTGAAAGAGTTTTAAGGACAGAATGGCCTACTGCAGCTTGCTGCTTGGCTTGCACATCAACACAATAGTGTTTAGTGAAGGTGTGTGGTGTAGACCACGTTGCTGCCTTGCATATGTCCTCTAGTGGTATATTTCCTAAGAAAGCCATAGAGGCTTCTATTTTGCGAGTGGAGTGCGCTCTGGGAGGAACTGTTAGTGTGTGTTTAGCCTTTATATAGCATTTTTGTATACACTTACAATCCACCGGGCAATCCCGCCTTTAGAGATGGGGTTGCCTTTGAGCGGAGGAGAGAAAGCGACAAACAGTTGTTTCGTTTTTCGAAATGATTTAGTCCTGTCAATATAGTAGAGTAGAGCTCTTTTAACATCTAGGGTGTGTAAAGACCTTTCTGCTACAGAGTCTGGGTTTTGGAAAAACACAGGTAGCTCGACAGACTGAGGTGAAAAAGAGTGAACTTTTGGGAGAAATGTTGGATTAGACCCAAGAACCACTTGGTTAGGATGTATATGAAAAAATGGTTCTTGTATAGTGAAAGCTTGAATTTCACTTACTGTTCTGATAGAGGTGATAGCAACAAGGAAAGCAGTTTTCCATGTTAGGAATTGCAGCTCGAATCTATGTAGGGGCTCGAAAGGGGGGCCCATGAGTCTGGTAAGGACAACATTTAGGTTCCACACAGGAGAAGGAGGAAACCTGGGTGGGATTATCCTTTTCAAGCCTTCCATGAAAGCTTTAATCGCGGGAACTATGAAGAGAGACACATGTCTGTTTTGTAACTAAGCTGCAATTGCTGAAAAGTGCAGGCATATGGAAGAATATGCCAAATTAGACCTTTGTAGATGTAGAAGGTAACAAATGATATTCTGGATGGAAGTATCCAGGGGGTCAATTTGATTATTTGTGCAATAAATTGCGAATCATTTCCATTTAGCAGCGTAACGCTCTGGTAGCGGGTTTTCTGGCTTCTATAATAATGCCCATACAGTCTGGTGGCAGGTTTAAATAACCAAACTCTAAGACTTCAGAAGCCAGATCGCCAGATTCAGTTGGTGCGGGTCTGGGTGCCTGATTTCGCCATGGTTCTGTGTTAACAGAGACGGAGTAAGCCGCAACTTTTGGTGTGGAAATAGAGAGAGTTCCAGCAACATGGTGTACCACGGTTCGCGTGCCCACGTGGGAGCTACAAGGATTAGTTTGAGAGACTGGTCTGAGCTTGCGCACCACTAATGGAATTAGTGGGAGAGGCGGAAAAGCGTACGCAAATCTGCCTGACCAGTTAATCCATAACGCATTGCCTTCAGACAGTGGATGTGGAAACCTGGCAGCGAAGGCTGGGCATTTTGCATTTTCGTGGGTGGCAAATAGGTCTATGTGTGGATGACCCCACTGTTGGAAGAATGGTTGAAGAACTTGTGGATGCAATTCCCATTCGTGAATCTGCTGTGACTGCCGACTCAACAGATCAGCCATCTGATTGTGAACTCCTGGAAGGTGTTCCGCTAGCAGATGTATGTTTTGAGGGATGGCCCATCTCCAAATGTCTTGTGCAAGCTTGGACAGTTGCAGAGTGTGTGTGCCCCCCTGTTTTTGAATATAGTACATGGCTGTCATATTGTCTATCCGGATGAGGACAGCCTTGCCTTGCAAGTGAAGTTGGAAGGACTTGAGTGCTAGAAAGATCGCTAGCAGCTCGAGATGGTTGATATGGTGTAGCCGCTGTTGAGCGGTATATTGACCCTGAGTGGTATGTCGTAGGAGATGGGCTCCCCATCCTGTGAGGGATGCGTCTGTTGTGAGCACTACTTGTGGAACTGGCTCTAGGAACACTGAGCCTTTGTCAGGTTTTTGGTGTTCCACCACTGCAGAGAGCGATGTGTGCGGCTGTCCACCAACACCAGGTCTGTTAGTTGACCGTGACCTTGGTTCCACTGTCGTGCTAGACACTCTTGTAACAGACGCATTTGCAATCTTGCGTGTGGAACTATGAAGATGCAAGATGCCATCATGCCTATGAGTTTCATGAACAGTCTGGCTGGAAGAGACTGTTGGTGTTGCAACACAGCAACTCAGTTTTGAATGCTCTGTATCCTGGCTGGACTGGGATAAGCTAGAGCTGTAGTCGTGTCTATTGTAGCCCCTAGATACTGATGTACGTGCGAAGGCTCTAGGTGTGACTTGGTGTAGTTTATCGTAAAACCTAAGTTGTGCAGCGTTTGGATCGTCTGATGTGTGTAACACACTGACTGGGCGATTTGGCTTTTATGAGCCAATCGTCTAGATAAGGGAAGACATGGATCTGTTGTCTTCGCAGATGTGCTGCTAGGCACTTTGTGAATACTCTTGGTGCCGTCGTCACCCCAAATGGAAGGACTGTGAACTGATAGTGTTGTCCTTCCAGTACAAACCTTAGATATTTCCTGTGAGCAGGATGTATAGGGATGTGAAAGTAGGTGTCTTTCAGATCTAGTGTAGCAAGGAAGTCTCCCTGTTGCAGCAGTGAAGCACTTGTTGCAGAGTGATCATATGAAAATGATCTGATTGTATGTAATGGTTGAGGGGCCTGAGGTCTAGAATCGGTCTTGGGGTCCCGTCCTTCTTGGGAATTAGAAAATACAGCGAGCAAACCCCCGTCCCCTGTTCCTGTAAAGAACTAACTGAATCGCACCCTTCTGTAGAAGGGACAGAGCCTCTTGCTGAAGCAGAGCTAGATGATCGGTAGACATTGGACGCTGTCTGGGAGATATGTGAGGGGTTGTGTAATTTCTAGGCAGTAGCCATGTTGGATAATCTGTCTTACCCACCTGTCTGTTGTAATGGTGTTCCAGACAGGCAGGAACTGCGTTAGTCTGCCCCCTACAGGAGTGGAATGCTGCGGGGGGAGCGTAGGGAAGTCATTGCTTAGGGGCGGAAGAGGCTCGAGTGTTATTACCTCTGCCTCTGCCCTTGGTATTATTGCCTCTATATCCTCCTCTATAGTAACCCTTGTTGGAGGAGGTTTGTGTCTTGAAAGACGTGTTAGTGTCTGTTCCAGTTTGTTTGGAGCCGCCCCTCTAAAAGGAGCGACGAAAGGAACCTCGAACTGGGGTAGACTGTAAGGCCCCCATAGACTTGGCAGTGTCTGTCTTTTTTCATTTTTTCAAGGGTAGTGTCTACCTCTGGGCCGAATAATTGGTTCTGATTAAAAGGCTGGTTAAAAATGGTGGTTTGTACTTCTTGTTTGAACCCTGAGTTGCGTAGCCACGCATGTCTCCTAATAACGACACTGGTTTTAATAGCCCTAGATGCTGTGTCTGCTGCATCTAGTGCGCATTTGATGGAAGCGTTAGATATTAACGGATAGTTTACCTGTCGGTGTAGTTTTGCAGCTTGATGATCTTTCTGGATTCACTATGCTGTGCATTATTCCGCGGTCTGGTGGTTGGGTCCGGATTCGTAGTCTTTTCTATTTTTTTTTGTAGCCCAGGTGGGTGTCGACGTCCCACCTTTGGTGTATTTCCGGTGACGTCGGCATGCTTTCCGCAGAAGCTCCCACTCCTGGGCGCAATTTTCTGATTCTTTTTTCTCGTGTTCGTTTTGTTACCGAAGTTATGGCAATGTTCAACTAAAGTCTTTTCACCGCTTTAACCTTTAAGGCTTCTTTTTCAAGTATTGTCTTGGTTTCAACCACATTTTCTCTCCAGCCTCATCTTTCTGGCGGAGGTGGGTGGGTTCGCTATTGAATCCAGAAAGATCATCAAGCTGCAAAACTACACCGACAGGTAAGAAACTATTCGTTTTGCAGCGTGAATCTTTCTGGATTCACTATGCTGTGCATGGACTTTGTAGCGGTTTCTCATGTTTGTGGCGGCTGGGTGGAAGATGAGCGTTGGTTATTGAATGTGTGTTGAAGCACCCTTTGTCCGACTTGTGCTTCCTTGTTCATCTGTATATCCACACATTAGTGCTTCGTGAACGTGTGCACTGAAGCCCCTGTCGCTGCCAGGCATATGTCCTGAATTGGTGTTAGCTAGGAAGGCTATTGTAGCTCCTTTTTTCCTGGTAGAGTGGGCACGTGTCCCCTCTGCTAGTTCCTGCCCTGCCCGCTTGTGGCAGAACTGTATTGTTTGGGCGATCCATCGCGCAATTGTTCCTTTAGTTACTGGTTTCCCCACGAAACTGTTAGCGAAGGACACAAAGAACTGAATTGTTTTCGTGTGTTCCTTCGTTCTCTCAATGTAGTGCATGACTGCCCTTCTGGCGTCCAGAGTGTGCAGTGCCCTTTCAGCTCTTGTTGCCGGTTTTTGATAGAAACTCTGTATCTGTATAGTCTGGTTCAAGTGGAACCTTGACACCACCTTTGGCATGAAGTGTGGGTTCGTTCTCATCACCACCCTATCGCTGTGTATCTGTATGTAGGGTTCCTGTAGCGTTAGTGCCTGTAGTTCGCTCCCTCTGCGCAGTGAAGTGATTGCTACCAGGAAAGCTGTTTTCATGGTCAGCATTTCTACGGAGGCCTTGTGAATTGGTTCGAAACGTTCCTTCATGAGCTCCGTTAGGACTAGGTTTAGGTTCCATGCAGGTGGTGGCACCCTCTTTGGCGGTGCGATCCTCTTTGCTCCCTCCAGGAATCTCTTCACGACCTGTGATGTGAAGAAACTTGCACGTTTCTCCTCTCGTGTAAGCGACTATCGCTGCCAAGTGAACCCTCAGTGAGGATGAGCTCAGATTTTTGTCGAACAGGTGCGTGAGGTACTTTAGCACTGTCAAGTCCTTTTTCATCTTATTGTGTAGCTTTTCCCTCCTGCAGAACAGTGTAAATCTCTTCCATTTCGCTACGTAGCACTTCCGTGTGTTGGGTCTTCATGCCTCCCAAAGTACCCTTAGGGTGCTTTCTGGCAGTTTTAAATGCGCAAACTATGTCCTCAGGAGCCACGCTACGAGGCTCAGGCTCTGTGGCTCCGTGTGCAGCACTTCTCCATTTTGCATGGAGTAGGTCTTTTCTTCTCCCAAATCTATGGGGTGCACTCTGTGTCATCTCCATGACCTGCGAGTACCATGTCTGCCTGGCCCTCTGCGGTGAGACCAGTATCAGGGTCATGTTGCTCGCTCTGCACTTGCTGAGTACCTTGTGCATCAGCAGTATCGGGGGAAAAGCGTAAGCAAATGTCCTGGACCAGTCTATCCATAGGGCATTCCCCAGGGTGCCCTCCCCGGGCTGCCTGGATGCGAAGTTTTGGCATTTTGCATTCTGGCATGTTGCAAATAGGTCTACCGACGGTGTCCCCCACCTGTCGAAGAGCCTTCTCGTCTCTTGTGCATTGAGTTCCCACTCGTGGGATGCCGATGTCCGTCTGCTGAGCCAGTCTGCTTCTACATTGTCCTTTCCTGGTAGATGTATGGCTAGCAGGTCTATCTTGAGAGGGATGGCCCACCTCCATATCTCCTGCGCTAGTTTCGAAAGCGGGGCTGATTGTGTCCCCCCTGCTTGTTGATGTAAAACATCGCTGTTATGTTGTCTGTCTGGATCAACACTCTCTGGTTGTACAGTTTTGTTTGGAAGGCCTTTATGGCTAGGAAAACTGTCTTCAACTCCAGGTAATTGATGTGTCTGACCGCATCTGCTGGTGTCCACAGTCCTCTTACTTTGAGTTCCTCCATGTGAGCGCCCCATCCCTTCAGGGACGCGTCTGTGGTAATGGTCAATGTTGGCGTTGGTGGCGTCAGAGGCTTCCCCCTTGTTATGTTCCCCATGTTCCACCATGCCATCTCTTTCTGCACTGCGTGCGTTATAACCACTAGATCCTCCCAACGACCTGTAGCTTGTGACCATTGCTCCTGTAGCCATTCCTGTAAAGGTCTCATGTGGAGCCGTACGTTTAGCATTAGGTGTATGCATGATGCCATCATGCCCATGATATTACTCACTGTCCGAGCTTGCCCCTTCTGGTAGAGCTGCGTCTCCCTCACGAGCGCTATCGTTCTCTTTTCGCTGGGGAACACCTTGCTCTGTAAGGTGTCGATCTGTGCTCCCAGGAAGATTTTTATTTGGTCTGGTTCCAAGGAGGATTTTCCCAGTGGATGGAGAATCCTAGGTTCATGAGTGTACTGGTCACTCTGTGCGTGCTGCTTGCACGTTTTGTATGAGCTTGCTTTGATCAGCCAGTCGTCCAGGTAAGGGTACACATGTATCCCTTCCCTTCGTAGGTGTGCTGCGACTGTTGCGAGGCACTTTGTGAAAACCCTTGGTGCCGATTTGAATTTGAATCCGAACGCCAGGGTTGTGAACTGGTAGTGGTCTTCTCCGATGATGAATCTGAGGAGGTGCTTGTGGCCCCTGTTCATTGGGATGTGCAGGTAGTACCTCTTGTAGGGAGGTCATCTTGAACTTTTGCGTTCTTACGAACTGGTTTAAGAATCTTAGGTCCAGGATGGGTCTCAGTTTCGTCCACGTGTGGTACCAGGAAGTATGTGGAATATACGCCCTTGTACCTTTCCCTGGCTTGTTTTTGCAGGAGTTCCTTTGCTTCCTCCCGAAGGAGCTCTAGGTCTTTCCTTGCTAGTGGCCTTTTTGGTTTTCTGTCCGTTGGCTTTCCTTCCAACTCTATGCAGTACCCGTACTGTATGATGTTTAGTACCCATTTCTCTGATGTTATACTCTTCCACTCCCCAAAGAAGTGTTTCAGCCTTCCTCCCACTGGTCTTACATGTACGGAGGTGTTTAATTCGCGTAACTCCTGTCCGATGTGTTTGTGCTCCACCCTGGGAGTTTTTGCTCGGGTGGGCACATGTAGTTTTATTGAGTCACTTAGAGGTGGGTTGCTGTCCCCCTCTCTTATTCTGTCCACGTCCATTCCCTCTCCCGCGAAAATACTGGCTTCTTGGTTGGTACTGCCAGGACTGTTTTTGCTGCCCCTGCTGTGTCTGGGTATCTGCTTGGTGGGCTTGTTGGAACACCTGGTGTGATGTTCCTGGCTGGTTTCCTCCCCTCAGGTCTTCGTGACGGGGTGCCCCTTTTAGTACCGCTGAACTGCAATGCCCCCATGGATCTTGCAGTCTCGTTATCCTTCTTCAGTTGGCTGAGTTTCTCGTCAACTGGGGCCCCGAACAACTTTTCTCCGTTGAACGGTGTGTTGAGGATGCTGTGCTGCACTTCTGGCTTGAAGCCCGAAATTCTGAGCCAGGCTGGTCTTCTTTCCGTGATGCCCATCATCATGAGCCTGCTGGAGGAGTCTGCTCCGTCCAGGGCAGTCTTGAGGCAAGAATTGGATACATTCTTACCCTCTTCGACAAGGTTTTCAGCTCTTTGCTTGAATTCCTGTGGCATGTTCTTTATTAACTGGCCCAGCTCTTCCAGGATCTGGTATTGGTGCCTGTTGAGCAGTGCATTGGAATTCGCCATGCGCCAGTGCATTGCGGCATTCCGATCAATTCTTCTCCCCACCAGGTCCATCTTCTTGCTTTCTTTGTCTGGAGGTGGCCCAGAAGTAGTAGGCACATTGGCCCTCTTCCTTGCAGTGGCTGCAATGGAGTCTGCTAAGACCGATCCCTGAATGTAGGGTGGGTCCTTGGAGGAATGTTTATACTTTTTCTCCGTCTCCGTCCTGGGAGTGACTGCTTTGCATGTAGCTGGTTCTTAGAAAGCCTCTTTTCCCTGAGCCATGACACTGTCGAGCATGGGCAGGAACTGGCTCCTTGTTTGTGTAGGGAGCAGTGTCAAGAAGGAAGTCTGCTTTCTGCTTCTCTTCGTCGAGTTTTACTTTGAAAACTGCAGCTGCATTCCTGATGACTGGTGTAGACACCGATGTCATCTGGCGGCGAGGGCCTCGAGGGATATGTGTCGACGGCTTCCTCTGGGCTCTCGGTGTCGACGTCCTGCCAATCTATTTCCCGAATCTCCGAGGATGCAGACCAGAGGAGTGTCCTGCAGTCGTCGTCTTTCATCCTCATTGTAGGAGGCCACCTCCTCTTCTTGGTCGAAGGTCTCGACACCCACCGACTGTCCTTCGACGTCGTAGTCCTCCTCCTCTGTTTCCTTGACCACCTGTAGCCTAGGTTTCGTCGGGATTGTGTATTCCTTCATCCTGGCGTCAAAATCTTTTTTCCGCTGCAGGATGTTTTCCATTTCGGCCTCGAGCAGTCTTTTCTTTTTCTCCATTTCGGCCGCGTGGTCTGCGTCGAATGGATCGGCTGCTCTTTTCGGCGCCGAGCCGACTTTCGTCGTTGAAGGTTTCCGTGCCGAGCTGGCTCTTGGGTCCTTCGTTGGCGCTGAAGTGCCCTTCGTCGGGTCCTTTACCCTCGGCGTCGAACGCTCATTTTCGGGGGCGATTTTCAACGTCTTCTGCTGTTCTCCAGCTCTCGGCGCCTGGGAGTCCTTCTCAGAGGATCCGCTGTGCCTTGGTGTAGCCGCAGACGCCGAAGTTTTCGGCGTCGGCGCTTGAGATTTTGCCCCCAATTTTTCGATCCTCGGGTCTCTCGGTGCCTTAGGGGCCTTAGAGTCTCCTACCTTCTTTGGAGTCTTCGTAATATTGGTCTCTACGACCGTGTAGCCGTCGTGTTCAGCGGCGGCGTTGCCCTCCTTGTCTGATGATAGCCCCAGGTCTCGAAGGGACGGTGGCTGTGCCTTGCCCTGCATGGTGGCGTTGGCTATCCTCTGTCTTTCTCTCACTCGAAGAGTCTTCGGCGTGAAGGCGGAGCAGGCGTTGCAGTCCTCGCTCTCGTGGTCGACCGGTAGGCAAAGGTTGCAGACCGGGTGCTGGTCCTTCTGCGCGTACTTGTGGTGGCAGTTACGGCAGAAAATCTCATGCGTTCAGGGGGCCCCCTAAGCTTGCATTCTTCGATGGACGTCTAAGTTCTTGAAGTTCTTCTTCTCCTTCGTCGTCCTCTTAGATGATGTAGTCTCCTGTAGTCTTCTCAATCTCTTTTCTTGCAAATGGTGCGTATTTTTCAACTTTTCTCCAAAAATGTCTGGAGCCCTTTCGGGAACGATCCAGACCTAACCGCGGAAAAAAGATTCTGAAGATGGCGCCCAGGAGTGGGAGTTTCCGCAGGAAGCGTGCCGACGTCACCGGAAATACACCAAAGGTGGGACGTCGACGCCCACATGGGCTACAAAACAAAACAAAAAAAGAAAGAAAGAAAAGACTACGAATCCGGACCCAACCACAAGACCGCGGAATAATGCACAGCATAGTGAATCCAGAAAGATTCACGCTGCAAAACTAGCCTTCCTGTATGAGGTCAGTAGCTTGATCTGATCTGGGAGGTGCTCAAGCAATTTCTCCAATTGGTCGTAGTGAGCCCAATCATAACGAGAAAAGAGGGCTTGTGTATTAGCTATGCACCATATATTGGGAGCCTGCGCAGCTATTCTCTTGCCGGACGCATCAATAATTTTTGATTCTTTGTCAGGCGGGGGTGCTTCACCAGAAGTTTGAGAATTGGCCCCTTTACGTGCGTTGGACACCACAAAGGAGTCTAGTGGTAGGTGTCCTTTAATATAGACTGGGTCTGAGGGTGCGGGTCTATATTTCTTTTCAATCCTGGGGTTTAAAATCCTGGTGCGCACAGGATCTTTAAAGACCTCAGTAGCATGCTTAACCACCACTTTGATCATGGGAAGAATTTGAGCGGATCTCTGATTCTGCTAAAAAGTATCTAAGAGAAAATCTTCCTCAATGGCCTCAGAATGCATGGAGACACCATGGTATGCAGCAGCTCTGTGTATTAGCTGGCCAAACCCAATAGTATCCTCAGGAGGAGAAGGTTTAGATGGGTATGAGGGTGCCTCAGGGACATCAGGGTCATTTGCAGGGTATGGAAAGCCCCACCCAGACGCAGGTTGTGTATGGAAAATTCCACATGCCCTCGCCTACAGGGTATGCAGTGTCTCCTTCCCCGTCCCCTCTACCCAAATCATATTCATCATCATTCTGTGGTGAATGTGGTGACAATCGAGACTGTATGGGATAGGTTTGAGGTGAAATATAGGGAGGAGCGGGAGGAGGAGGAGAGACAGGAAAGGAAAAGTGCAGAGGAGAGGTTGCACAGTCCTTTTTGGCAGGAACCACCGGTGTAGGTGGTGCAGGTCTCTTCTTGAGGGGTGTGGCACCAATATGACTGGTTTTCGGGTCGATGAAGATCTTTTTCTGTTGAGGATGTGGTTGGAAAGGGTCCTCTTGAGGCACAACCTTCTTGAGCGTCGATTTTTTTGGTGCCGGCATAGGTGGTCTAGTGTCCTTAGCCTAGGAAGGTATTGAAGCGTCCTGTGGCTTAGGTTTCGGCGCCGAAGTTAGAGGGCTTGGAGGCCTCAGAATCAGACTGTGGTTTTCGGCACCGTGTGCGGCTTCGGAGCAGGTGTCTCTTTTGGTTTTGGGACCGAAACAGGTTTTGGTTTCGGTATCGGCACCTCTTTCGGTGTCGGAGCCGAAGGGTGTTTTGGCTTCAGTGCCGACTGAGTCTTGCTCGGTGACGAGGCACCGGAAGGCGGAGGACATTTTATGGGAGCCGATGGAAGACTCTTGGTCGGTGTCGAGGCACCAGAAGGTGTGGAAGATTTCTTCGGAGTCGAGCTTGAGGGCAGGACTTTCGAAGTAGATGATCGTTCTCGACTGGGCCCAGCAGGCGGAGTGCTGACCTTTGCCTTCTGTTTGGGAGTATGCGTGGCCTGGGCAGTAGTACTCACGCGCTGACTTGATGGAATGGAGTCGTCGGAGTCATCTGCCTCGGAGACGATCAGGAGATCTGGTGAGTCTTCTTCGGGAACAAGTGGAACCTAGTCGTCTAAGAGGTCTTCCGGTGCTGGAGCTGTTCTCATCTCGCGTCGACGGGCCCTCCGGTCTCGGATGGTTCTCTTCGAGCGGAAGGAAGCACAGGCTGTGCAGGTCGACTCGTTGTGTCCGGCGACAGGCAGAGGTTACAAACATCGTGGTGGTCGCTATGTGGGAACTTTGCTTGACATTTTGGGCTTTTTCGGAATGGAGTTCTTTCCATATGGTACAGGCCGCACGGCGCAAATAGGCCCAAAGGCCCACTTTGATGACCGGAATGGAAACTTCGTGGTCGAAAGGTGTCCCAGTCGATGTCGAAGGCAGGTAGTATATGTTTTATGAAGTTCTGCACGTCGAAGTTGCAGAAAAACAGTTTCTGGCTGGAGCGGAGAAACTTTAATCCGAACCAAATGGCGGAAAAAAACAATCTGAGGATGGAGCCGATGCCCATGCGCAGTATTGTCTAAGGGAGGAGTCACCTATCGGGACTAACAGACTTCTTCCAAGAAGACAACAACCTGGAATCATCTGAGCCCAACACCAGGTGACGATCTAATGTACAGTGTACTATCTGCAGCTCATATGCCTCGAACACAACTTTTCCTTCAGCTGTGACTTGTGAAACTTGGGAGGACTGCCAACGAAACTCAAGAACTACCATGAACAGCAGACCTGTTCTGAAGAATCCCCAAAAGAGAAGATAGAGGCCAAAGGAAACAGCAAAACAAGACACCTGAAGCAACCATAGCTTCTGCTGCCTCAAGCCTGAATAAATGGGCCACTAAATTTCCTAAGCCCTCCAGAGCTCGTGTCCATCATGGTTTCACCCCTCCTGGACTCCCAGAAGTCGCCTGCAGCCTCTGCATTCAGACCCCCTTAAACGGCAACTGCTCCAGTAAGCAAAACCCCACTGCCTATGTACATCCCTGCACCAGTCGTCCCTGGGCCTTTGAGAAAAGGACCAAAGGTGCCCACCTCCCCTCTCGAGAAATGCAAGGCCTGAGCCTACTGGCTGGTTTGACCCAACTGGCTTCCTAGCCAGAGCCTTTTTTTTTTTTACGGTGACCGATACCCATTAAAACCATTGGACTCCAGATGCGGATTTGCACCCTGCACCCGGCCACCCTCGTGCCGCTGTTCTGTTGGTGCTCCCCCATAATAGGCCTACGTCGGCATGATGACATCAGTTCCACCCTTTTTTCCATGCCTTCAAGGCACACAGACGGACCGACAACAATAGTGTATGTGTATGTGTATGTGTATATATATATATATATATATATATACACACACATATACACATATATATATACACATACATATGTATATATACATACACATATATATATATATATATATATATATATACATACACATATATATATATATATATACATACATATATATACATATATACATACATATATACACATACATACACATATACACACATATACACACATATACACACATACACACACATATACACACATACACACACATATACACACATACACACACATATACACACATATATACACATATACACACATATACACACATATACACACATATACACACATATACACACATATACACACATATATACACATATATACACATATATACACATATATACACATATATACACATATATACACATATATACACATATATACACATATATACACATATATACACATATATACATATATACATATATACATATACACATATACACATATATACATATATATATATATATATATATATATATATATATATATACCCACAAAATCCTCTCGCTCCAAGCAAGGATGACAAGCCACACCATCAGGTACTTTGAAAGTTGTTTATTTGGGCATAAACAACCGACGCGTTTCGAGCTCACGGGCTCTTGGTCACATATATATATACATATATATATATATATATACACACACACACACAGTACAAAATAATTAAAATAACAGTGTGAATACGTCGTAGCAAGTCAAGTACAAAAAAACACTTATCTTTAAGTAAACATGTATACCTTGAAGCAATGCCATAACCCAGGTATAGAAGAGTGGACAAGGGGGAGGCGGGTGGGCATGTGAGGAATCCACAGGCAGATACTGCATCCACCAGAAAAAGCGTTACCAATGGTAACTTGTTTTTCTGATGGATACATCAGCCAGTGGATTCCTCACCTTGTGAATAGAGTCCCACAGCAGTCCCCACTCCCAGAGGAGGGTGTCCACTCTCCTATACCAGAAAACGCGCAAAGTGGCCTTCCTTTCTCACTTCGAAACCTAAGCAGTAATGCTTCGCGAAAGTGTGGAGGAAAGCCCAAGTCGCAGCTCTACAAATGTCCTCTACAGGTACACCCCTAGACAAAGCAGATGTAGAAGACTTTGCTCTAGTGGAGTGAGCTCTTATACCCTCTGGAGGCTCCTTACCCGCCAGGGAGTAGCAGTTCTTGATGCATAGTATAATCCATCTTGAAAGTGGGCGCTTGTGCACAGCTCTTCCTTTTCTGCAGCCAGCAAACCCAACAAAGAGCTGGTCATCCACTCGATAGTCTCTTGTCCTATCAAGATAAAAGCTCACCGCTCTCGTAGGGACCAGGCGGTGAAGTCTCTCCTCCTCCATGGGAGGGGGAGGATAGAAGGTAGGTAGGGTAATGGACTGTCCTAGATGGAAGGGAGTTACCACCTTAGGCAGAAAAGCAGCCCTGGTCCTAAGAACCATTCGTTCAGCATGAATGGTCAAGAACGGGGCTTTGAACTAAGAGCTTGAAGCTCACTTACCCTCCTTGCCGAGGTAATTGCAACCAGGAAGACAGTCTTAAAAGATAAAAGTCTATTGGGACACTTGTGCAAAGGTTCGAAAGGAGAACCCATCAGAAACTTAAGCACAAGATTCAAATCCCATTGTGGCACAATAAAGGGAGTAGGAGGAAATTTAGTTGTAAGACCCTTTAAAAACCTTAGAACCACAGGAGATTTAAATAAAGACGGCTGATCCGGCAGGCAGAGAAAAGCAGACAAGGCAAAAAGAGAACCTTTAACTGTAGCTACAGCAAACCCTTGCTGAGCCAGGAAAAGAGCAAATTGAAGTATGTCGGATAAACGAGCCCTCAAAGAGTCAATGGACTTCTCCCCACACCAAGTCACAAATGTTGACGATCTGTAATAATAGATTGACTTGGTGGAGTCACGCCTGGCCGATAGAATGACATCCACCACATCATGTGGGAGAGAAAAGGAATTCAGGTTGCCCCGTTCAATCTCCAGGCATGAAGGTGTAAGGTCTGGAGGTGGAGGTGTAGAACCTGCCCCTCCATCTGAGAGAGGAGATCTGCCCTGAGAGGGAGACTGAGTAGCGGGCACGAGGAGAGGTGGAGAAGATCTGTGTACCACACCCTTCTTGGCCAATCCAGGGCGATCAAAATAACTTGGGCCCGGTCTTGGCGAATCTTCCTCAGTACCCGAGGAATCAAGGGTATGGGAGGAAACACGTAAAGGAGTTGAGTCACTGCTACCCTACTCCTCCCTGCTTGTTGGCATACCACATCAAGGTGGTGTTGTCCGTCAGGACTTGAACCGACCGACCGCGAAGGGAAGGGAAGGGAGGAAGGCCTTGAGCGCTAGACGTATCGCCCGCAACTCTAGAAGGTTGATGTGAAGCAACCTTTCCTCTGGAGACCAAAGACCCTTGATCTCCAGATCCCCCAGATGAGCACCTCTCCCTAGAGTGGATGCATCCGTTATCACCATGGCCACCGATGGAGGAAGGTGGAAGAGCTTTCCTTGAGTTAGATTGCCCTCCACGCTCCACCAAGACAGATCCGCTGCAGTTTCTCTGGAGATCCTCACTGACTCAGATCTCCGTTGTGTGGATACCACTGCCTGCGGAGCCACCACTGGAGTGCCCTCATGTGCCAGCGTGCATGGTTGACCAGCAGAATGCAGGAAGCCATCAGACCGAGCAGAAGAAGGACCTTCAAGACTGGAACGACCGCTCCATTGTGAAATAAAGGAATCATTTCCTGTATGTCGCGAATTCGTTGTGGAGGAGGAAATGCCCGACATACAGTTGTATCCAGTACCGCACCAATGAACAGGTTGTGCTTAGAGGGCACCAGGTGAGATTTGGGAACATTTATCGAAAAACCCAACCTGTACAACAACTGAGTTGTGACTTGCAGATGATTGAACACTTTCTCTGGAGATTCCGCCTTGATTAGCCAATCGTCCAGATAAGGGAATACTGGAATCCCTGACCTTCTGAGATGTGCCGCCACCACAGCCATCACCTTGGTGAAGACTTGAGGCGCAGTAGTAAGACCAAACGGAAGGACCACAAACTGGTAATGCTGCGATCCCACCGTAAAACGGAGATACTTCCTGTGCGACTTCAGGATTGGGATGTGAAAATATGCATCCTGCAAGTCGATCGACACCATCCAGTCTTCTTCCAGCAGCGCTTGAAGAACCTGCGCAAGGGTGAACATCTTGAACTTCTCCTGCTTCAGGAAAAGGTTCAAGATCCTGAGATCCAGGATTGGACAAAGTCTGCCATCCTTCTTGGGGATCAGGAAATACAGGGAGTAGCAACCCTGACCCCTTTCTTGCTCCGGAACCACCTCTATCGCACCCTTTCTCAACAATGCCAGGACTTCCTCCTGCAGAAGTAGCAGGTGGTCCTCCGAACAAAAACCTTGGCAAGGAGGGTAATTCAAAGGGAATTCCTGAAAGGGAAGTGCATACCCATTCTCCACGAGATTGAGAAACCAAAGGTCCGACGTGACTGATTCCCAATCCCATAGAAAATAGGTAAGCCGACCCCCTACAGGACCCGCATGATCCGGAATGGCGGATCAAGGGCTGCTTTGCTGTAGAAGGAGGGGGGTGGGTAGAGGAAGAGGAGGAAGAGACCTGACGTCCGAGGATGACCGCTTTGTTTTCCCCTGTAAGATTTATACAACAGATTTTGTTGCTGCTGCGGCTCCGATTGCTTGTAGGGACGAAATGAAAGATCTTCCAAAGCCCCTATATCTTTTGCCCACAGATCCTCTAGTTTGCTAACCTAAAGATCTGGCTGTAGCCCTGCTGTCCTTGAACCTCTCCAATACAGCATCAGCCTTTTCACCAAAAAGGCCTGAGCCATCAAAGGGCAAATCCATTAAAGCAGCCTGAACATCTGCAGAGAAACTCAGAAGTCTTTAACCAGGAAGCTCTTCTGGTGGCAATTGAAGAGCCCATGACTCTAGCAACTGAGTCAGCTGGGTCCATTCCGCTCTGTATGACCTGCTGAGCAGCAGCCTGCATGTCACTAATGACCTCATTAAAAAAATGTCTGTCCTCCTCAGGAAGTTTAGGAGACAATTGCTTCATAGTATCCATCAAGGCATGGATATAACGGCCCAGTAGGCAAGTGGCATTTGTAGATTTAAGGGCCATGCTGCCTGATGAAAACACTTTCTTGGCACATTGGTCCTGCTTCTTGGAGTCCTTATCACCAGGTACCTGGAGAAAAGCACCTGCAGATTTTTTTATAACAGGCAACTTGCACCACCAAACTCTCCGGCAAGGAATGAGTGGACATAAATTCAGGGTCATTAGGAGCCAATCTAACGTCTTGCAACGGCCTTAGAAACCGCAGGAGCTGTAAGAGGCCTACGCCACACCTCCAAAATAGGATCCGTCAGAGCATCAGTAAAAGAAAGTATAGGCTCAACAACAGATGGAGAATGGAGGACTTCGAGATTTCGAACCGGAGAGGGAGAAACTATGTCCTTACGATGCAGTTTACCAGACGACTTCGCCTTCGAATCCGATGACTTGGCTTTCGAATCGGACTCCTTTCCTGAATGGTGCTTGATCCATGCTTTCTCTTAGGTTTATTCTTTGATGATCTAGAAACATGACCCGAAGATTACTTCGAAGCTGACCTCGACCGGGACCTCTACTTCGAGCGCCTCGATCTCGAACTCTTCTTGGTCTCTTTACCTTTTAGCTTGGCAATCAGGAGTTTAGCCTCACGTTCTCGAAGAGCCTTCGGATTCATCTTCAAACAGGATCGACAACTTTGGACGTCGTGATCTGAACTCAGGCACCATATACATTCATCATGCGGATCTGTGATGGACATCATTTTTCCGCATTCTTCACACGGCTTAAAACTAGTCTTAGACAACATCGACAGAAGACAGCGACACTGGAAAGATATAGAAATCCTTAAAAAGCAACAAAATTACTATAAACTAAACAGAAGATCCCTCGAAAACGTTAGCGTCGACGACGCGGAAAAAAGGGAACTGATGTCATCACGCCGACTTAGGCCTATTATGGAGTTGGTGACATCAGCGGAGTCATGCCGATGCCGTGCTCCTGTGAGGTCGTCCACGCCGGCGTGCTACAGAAGAATTTTCCGAACGTTGCTGACGCAGGGGAATATTCACAAGGTGAGGAATCCACTGGCAGATGTATCAGTCAGAAATGCACTGCATGTGAATCCAGAAAAGACTTGTGCTACAAAAATGCACTGCATTTTTTATCTAAAGAACAGGTTCATGCCTTAAAACATTGCAGTCACGCAGTGATGCACTAACTGCATCAGAAAACACACAAAACCAGAGAGTAAAGTTTAAATTAGACAGTTAATGTCACTTATTTGAAAATACAATGAAAAATAGACTGCAGAAAATGTTGACAAGTGTGCACTTTTTCCAAGAACACAAATATTATAATTCCACTTGACTGCTGCATTTCACTATTTATATATATTTTGGTGTTTTTTGTATTTTTTTTAAATCCACAGGCAGAATAGGTGGTGGCCAGGAAGGACGAGAATGGGAAAAAGGATGGAGGTGGTGCAGCTTGCTTGACGGAATAAACATGGTATAGCGATCTTTTGACTAATCAAAAGATGCAAGTGGCAACCATGTCCGTTTCAGATATCTACAGGCAAAATAAATTCTTACCCTGCACATGCCTGTAAGCATGCCAACATGGTCGCAAGTGTTTCAGGAGGCAGCTGAGCACTTTTAGGTTGGTCTTTTTCAGAGGTAAGGCCACCGAGAATGGAAGGACACCTTCTCTTTAAAAAAGTCATGCAGGCCTGGATGAAAGGCTCCTGGGGAAAGAAGCAGAGATTCTGCTAAATGTAATTCAGAATATCATCCTATGCAATGCTACAATACACCTGACTTGCATTCACTAATGGAGCTGGACTATTTGCTATGGATACTTTTGGCACTTTTCCTCTACACCAAGTTCACGCCAACAATTCTACAATTTTAAAATCTACTTGTCACTTTAGAAAAAAAAAAATCACCAAAAATGAAATGCAGAAATGAAAAGAAAATAGTCCTGCTTTACCCCATGCTCCCGAATTTTATCTGTGAGCCATTTGTCAAGTTTGAGGTATTCCCGTCGAGAGGCAAGTGCAGCAAGGTCAATAACAAAGGCAAACGGAGTACCATTTAGCAGCATTGACAAGGCCTAAAGAAAGAGAATTAAGAGACCACTAGTCAAATCATCAAATGTTACCCCCTTTCCCTCTGTCTGACAAGCTGTCACAAATCCTCCCCGGACCCACCCACCACCCTTTTAAGTGGTAAACTACTGCAACACAATGCAAAGTTTTTCCTAAGGAGACCCTACGCAAACGGCAAGGTGCATTTTACAGACTGATTACCAAAATTCCACTCCAGCATTAATACTGGGTGAAGATACATTTGATTAGTATTACGACAAGATTTCAATTAAGTGACCTTCTGCTTGAAAAAAAATAAAATCAGGAAAAAAAAATACTACAACCCAGATAACATCTACCAATGGAAAATAAATGTAAAGTCTCCATGATAGAAACATTTTATATAGCCAACTTGAAAAGACTGCAGTTCGCTTTCAGGGCACTTAGTCAAGCAGTGTCTCAGGGCAAAACAGGATTTTACCCAGCAACCCACTGTTAACCCAATAAAACAAACCCTACATCACTTAATTCAACTGTGGGAGTTATATGGAGAATGGCTGCCTTAAACATGAAAATTAAACTGAAGCGAAACCATGATGCCTCAGAATGAATCAAGGTTACAACTCTGGTCTCTTACCTTCAAATCCTGGGCCACATCAAGAATTCGTGAGAGCTTTGCCTGGTCATATTGTTCCCCTCGCATATACCATTCAGCCATGGCATGCATGATCAGTTGTCGGATTGAAGGAGATTGTCCCTGATAAGGGAAAACAAAGAATGAGTATACAATATTACTGATACAGCCTTGGTGAGTTGCAATGGCAAAACGTTGTTCTAGTGCATGGTTTGTATATACTCTTATTTTAAAGTACCAAAATGTGGATTAGTGCATTAACTAACAAATGTTAATACCAGTTTCTTTAGTAAAAAGAAAGGTTTGAGGGATATGTCAGATCATGAACCAGTGCCCCATAGATACATGAGCTATGAAATTTCCACTGAATCAGTTATGTGCTGTGAATATGCTGCACACCATCAGTGAAACTTATGATGATACAGTCACAAGGGTTCACAAATACAATGAATAACCCAAATAATAAACAGGCATTTTACTGATGGCACAGGCAGGGGTTGGGTTATTTGGAGTCAAGGCAGATATGACGAGGCATGGGCCAATACAAAGGATAAGTGTTAGATTTAACAGTTGCTAAAATATCGGAAAAGCTATGGCTCTAGGAAAACAAGCATTTGCAATGCAATAGGTCTCGCATTAGGAAAGTTTGAGCCATTGGTATTGCGAATTACATTTTTTTTATTTAGCTATAGTAATAGCTAAAGTAATAGCTTTGTCATTTACAATGCCAATAGTTTTAACTTTCACAAATGTGACACCTATAGCATTTGCAATGCAATATGTGTTGTGAACCTGGCTGCCTTCCTGTTAGAGACACTAAGATTGTGTAGCTCTGCCCCTGAAGGTGCTAATCACATCGAGTAAACCTATTGGAAACCAATAAAGAAGAGGTTAATTGGGGCTAGACGGGCCCACGGTGCTACCAGGGACGTACCAATATGCTGGCTTTACTGTAAAGGTCCTTGGTAGGTCTGCGCGGGCTATTGGTGTAAACACATGCGCACTCCAGTAATTCCACTGAGGCAACTAAGGTTTGTGTCAAAACCGCGAGGAATGCCAATTAAGGGGCTCACTTCCTTGTCTGCTTCCGTGACACCTGAAGCTACTGCCTGGAAAGGGATCGTTGGACTGCCATCTCATGGGAATGTTCAGAAAGCGCGGCAATATTTAATTAATCTCTTTTCAGCAAATAAAAGGGTCTTGAACTTTCAAGGAAGCTGCAAATTGGCTAAAACGTGTCTATCTATCATCTAGTAAAAAGGTGGGACCTCTCGACTTAATTACTTTGCCTCTGAAGGCCCCAGCTTGGGTCTCCCAGAGAGTTTGATGAAGGCAGTAAGTGAGGTGGAATGTTTTTATATACAGACTTGTTCACTGTGTGTACATAGACCTACATGATGCCTATAAATGAGATAACAGTGTGTACAGTGACCTGTATGATAAACATTGGTATCAAAGAACGTCCACAGAATGTACCGAGACCTGTGTCTGGCTGGGCAGAATGCATTTATTTATATATGTTCAGAATGTTTTTATTTATATATGTTCATGTTGCTTTTAGCGCGAACTTACACTTGTGGGTGGAGTCTCTTTGTTCTAATGGTACCTCAACCACAGTGCAGTGGCCAATACAAGGCACATGATGAGGGGGCAGGAACCCAGGTTTTAGGCAGATTCCTTAATTTGTCAAGAATTGTTTCAGCTCTATTCGAAGATGGAAGTGGATTCCACAGGTAGGCTACCGGAACGGATCGTTCTCGTCATCTCTGAAGTCTATACTTTGGGACACAGAACAGTGGACTGCTGAGATATCTCAGCTGGCAGTCATATGTCCTTCTGTCTTCAACAGACCTTATAAAAAATGTTCTTTCAGTAATAAAGTCGGGCAGTAGCTGGTCAAATCTACCTGTTTGTGGTTATCAGATGGCGTTGTTACCAAGGAAGCAGTCACTTGACAACCTATTATATTTTGGCTGTTGTAGACCAGATTCACTTCTCATGATCGAGGTGAACTAACATTGCTTCCTTGGTGACTTGGAGCCATCAGATTGGTTCACAAAAAGGGGCTGGATGAGGTTGAGACCTGCAAGGGTTTGCTCTCCTCCTTCATATATCAAAACACTAACATGAACCCTTGGGTCTGAAGTACAGGGTTAGCCTGGCTGGAAAAACACACCTACCTAGGAGAGTTCCTTTTGTAGGACGGTTTCCCTCTCCCACCAGAGGTGGCAAGCTTCATCATTGGGGAGCTTCCTCGTGCCATGATACCTAGTCACGGTACGGGCTACAACCTCCCCACTGGGAGGGAGGCGCTCAGGGATGCTTTTTGTACTAAGAGAGGTATATAACAGAGCCAATTGTAGAGCTTGGTGTGGTAAGGGCAGCAGAGCCAGTGATTAAAACTAACTGCAGGGATTGCTGCAAGACTTTATCTGGATGACCCTGGGCTAGGGTTAAGAAAAGCGTGGCACTGATTAAACCCGCTCTCGTGTTGCAGCCAGGCTAACACTGTACGTTCGACCCAATGGTTCATATTTGAGTTTTGACATGGAGCCATCAGCAATATTAACCTGCTATTGGCAGGTGTCAACTTTCTGTCGTCTCCTACTTTTAGCTGGTGTCCCTTGGTGACTTGTTAATGATTTTTAACACTTTGACCCCCCAGAAAAATCTGGTCTGCATCGTAACAGCAAATTAATTTAATTTATGTAGCCACAATAACATTTCGATCAATGGTGATTCATCGGTAGCAAACATGGGTTATTGCAAGTGTAGAAGAAGTAACTGATTCTGTGTAAATTTGACTAACTTATGAATGTGATTGTCAAAGGCAAAACCTTTCAACAAGTTAATGGTGCAAGAAGTAGTGAATCTCTGGCTCAAATGTGGGACGGGGATCCTGCACTTAGCATAACTGAACTGGAGTAACGAGTGCTGGCAAAAAGGCTCGGTGAGCAAGTATACACTGTTGGTTTCTGCAGTAATCTGATGGTCTGAATTCCATATCATGGCTAGGCATACTGGGCTTTCCATCCCTCCAAGCTCAGTACACTTAGTATCAATAAATCTGGTAGCGCCAGCATCAAATATTTACAGTGCTTACCAGAGAAGTGTGGTCTAAAGTGTTGTATTAAAAAAAAAGGACTTAATAGTCATAATCTAAGTTTAACAGTCACAGAACGTTGAATAGAGGTAACAGAACTACAAATCACCCAAACACAAGCATTGACAAAGCCAAAAGGTCCGATACTGTCTTCCAGTATTTTGCCTTTGACAATGCTTCTTTTGTTTTGGTTTTTATAAAACTTTGGAACTCTGCTGAGCTGTCTGCAATATAAAAAAAAGTCTAAAACGAAATAAATTGTTGGTCTCAAAAGCACACATTGCCTGATAAGTCCCAGGCACTGAAGTGAAGGATAACATTGCTCTGAAGGCAACTACCTTGTGTGTGCATTCGTTCACAGTGAAGGTAGCCAATGGCTGAAGTATGTTGCCCGAGGCTGCATGCTTTAGTGGGCGAAAAAATGTATGATTGACGCAACAGACCAATGAATACAGTGGGCTGGATGAAAGCCTCTAAGTATATTATGTATATAATGCTAATAAAATGCAGAACATCTGACACCAAACCTGAAAATGTGCAGTGGAGGAGCAAATCCCGCAGAGAGCAAGCAGCAAATCCCCGCAAGGAGGAGCAAATCCCCGCAGTGAGATAAGCCATTTATTGTAGCGTTCATCAGAAATTGTTCACCACATTTATATTTGCGCTTCGTTGCGCTAAGGACCGGGGACCTCTCTTGCTGTGTTCTACTATTCTTGACAAATTGTATAGTTTTAAGTGTATTTAAAGTTTATGTACGATATAAATACTGATACATGGAAATCACGGCACATGTCAAATTAGTTAATATTTTTCTAATTGTAGAGTCCCCAAAATACCAAGGAAGTTCTGATGGCACAAAATTGCTACTTTGCACTGGAGCGTAGCTTGATAATTGGCTGTTTTAAGTATCGGCAGAGTTTTGGATTCGTTTGTTTTCATTTATGCTTCAAAAACATGTTAACGTTGCACATACAGTTTTCATTTGTCGTTTCTCCAGCAACTCATAGTGCGGTGGGTCAGTCTGTAGCTGTGGAATGGCATAAAAAAAGTATGAGAGCTGTGGTCCTGAGTACAGGGGGCTGTGGTCAGTGAGTGAGCTTGGACAGACACGTGACTGAAAAGAACAAAAAGTCCTATAACTATTTTGTTTGTCTTAACCTAAATATAATACTCCCTCCTTTTAAATGAAAAGTAAACGCAAGTTAATCGAGAGGAAATGCATCGTTCAAGTAGCAAAGCTCCTTTGGTTAACGCGATCACTTCAGGTGTCTGTGTGGCGAACCCTGGTGTCAGTGATTTGAGTCTTGGTCAGGTCACTTCTGAATAGTGACACACATTTATAGCGCTATGACGTCCCAGGTTACCACAGAAAGCACTGTAAATATGTAGATCATGAGTTTAATAAAAGAATTATACACAGTACAATATATGCTCCTTTAGTTTAAAAAATGTATTACGATAAGAGGGACTCTGCAAGCAGCATAAGGTAGTGTCCCAAAATATTAACTGCTTGCAGTGCTTTCAGAAGTTCTATTTTTGGTGGTGACATATCTAGTGCAAATCTTGTTTTATAGGTTACTATTAGAAGGAGGTATTCCAGAACTGGTAACCGACAGTGCCTTTCAAAAAGGTATCGCTCGTTGTCACCATGAAGCTCCGGACAACGCCATCAATTAAAGCCTCTCCAGCTTCCCAAGCAATGTTTAGATTAGCTGATTAGCCAGCTTGCACACATTTACGTTTACAGGTAGAAAACAGCCTCGGTGTGAAGGTTATTTTTCTTTTAGGTGTATAGTTCTCTTCCCTTCACCTCACAGGACTCCTTCCCATTCTGCTGAGGCAACTCAAATATAATGCTATGTATATGGCACGCTACATCTTGCTATGCAGTGTTATCTCACAACGTTGGTATCTGGGTACACGGATACTAAGCACTAGAATATTTTCTGCTGATAAGCATCAGAACAAACAAACACACACACATAAGAGTCTAACCGTATCCCGTACCTCACCTCCTAGCCTGGCGTCTACTATCCTCATGTGGGTTCCGCACTCTTAGTTCCTACGTGGCAAGAGAAAGAAATGAGCGGAAACCGGCGTTTTTAAAGTGCACATAAATCCTCAAACCACTTATTGTCTGCAGCTGGGGCATAAACGTCACTTCCTTCTTGAGTTTATCAACAATAGAGGTAGGATTAAATGTTTATAGGTATATGCCCGCGCCATCTTACACTAGTGAAATCGTGGTCCGGAGTACACAATTGTGCATACTGTCCAGAGATTCCAAATATTTAGTAACATTCGAAAAGAGTGCGATCAATCTTATAACTAATTAATCATACCACCGAAAAATACAACCAAATTCAAGTACAGTGCGCAGAGACAGCAATTTGTACAAGACGTAAATAGAGACCCAATTAAAAACGAAACCCCGCCGGCCTGCGACCAGGAAGTCAGGCAGGCCGGCGCGACACCCGGAAACAGGAAGTAGGAGGGCGGGAGCCTACCCCGCCTCCCACAGAAGAGCCGCGATTGGAGCCATGTTGCGAGCACCGGAGCAGGCAGGAGCCTACCCTGCGCCCCGGTGCCGAAGGAGGGAAGAAGAGTCCTGCTGCCGGGCCTTGCAGCTGAGGAGAGGAAGCCGGTGAGTGCGTTTCTGAGCTGCGGGCGGGCGGGCGGGAGGGCGGGAGGGGAGGGGGGGAGCATGTACGCGCGCGTGCGTGCAGCATGTGTGTGTGTGTGCATGCGTGTATGTATGTGTCTTGGAGTGCGTGTGTGTGACTGTGGGGGAGGGGGTGTGTGTGTGTGTGTGTGTGTGTGAGCGAGTGTCTGTCTGCGACGTGTGTGTGTGTGTGTCTGTGTCTGTCTGTGTGCATGCATGCATGCGCTGTAGGCTGGGAGGGCGGCGCAGGACGGAACGTGCGCGTTCGCGCACAGCAATCCAGCCTGGACTGCGCTCGTGCACCTTCTCGTCCGTCCTTCCCTCCAGACAGGTGACTATACGTCTCCGTCCCTGGAAGGCATCCTTTGGATGCTTATTCCAGGGCGAGACCTAAAAAGGAGGACAATTTAACTGATCAGCAAAAAATGTTTCACAGCTTAAGGCTCGTCTAGATTCACTGTGCACAAGTCTGTATTTAGGTAATGGGACGCCAAAAAGCATTTATTTAAATACCCCTTCTTCAGTTGCCCATGGCAGCATTGTGTAACGTGATAGTTTATGCGCCTAAATGTCAGAATGCAGCAAACTAGCATTTCTTCAACAGGGAGGTGGACAAGTCCTACGTAATTCACAAATTGCGTGATAAGCTTCGAAACTAATATAAGTAAAATACTTTTCTATTGGTAAAGTGTAGACCAGTCAGTAAAGCAGCAAGTTGCACATACACTTTACTTACCTGTAACAATTGATTAGTAATTTGTAGTGCTGTATATTCATATGTTTTGTACACTTCTGCCTTTCAGTGTTGGGGCAAATGCTACAAGCTGCTTTCTTCAAATGAAAGATTTTGATTTTGCTTTATAGACCCAATGAACAAGTTACTTACATTCGTTAACAATATATCTATAAGAGACAGAAGAGTTATAGATTCATTACCTTAGAATTACCCCAAGGCGTCAGACTGGATCCGGAGAATTTTGTCAGCAGTACCCATGCGCATCGAAAGGTGGTGTCAGTCTGCTCCGCGTTAGTCATTGGCATCGTGGTCGCCGGAAGGACATCGCAGAAGCTTTTTAGAAGCCGCCCTCGCACAGTGACGTTAGTTCTTTTACACAAAATTCCAGGCCAGAAGCACAGAGCCATGCAAGACATTGGTAACTGATGCACAAAACTAGGGCCCTGACAGGGATTCCCTGACCCTGGAAGTCAGTTCGCAGAACTGGGAGGATGGGTGGGGCAGTAAGGAATCTATAACTAATCTATGTCTCCTACAGATATATAGTTACCAAAGGTAAGTAACTTCTTCATCTGAAAGTTATAGATTCCTTACCTTTAGAATAGACACCCCAGCAATACCAACCCCGGAGGTGAGTGTGAACCAAGTTCACACCAGTAAGTCCTGGAGAACGGAACGGCCAAAGAAGCTGCCTCTCCGGACTTGGATGTCCAGGCAGTAGTGTTTTGTGAACGTAAGTAATATTTGCAGATTAATTAAAATCATTGCAATTTACATAAAATGCCTGGGAAAGAAAACATTTACAAGTTAAAATAATTATTTCCGTTTTAAGATTATAACTTTACAAAAAATACGGTGGTCTAAAAGAGGCTGTAGTCCATCATGTGCTCTAAGGATTTTGACAATGAAGGTTTTTTATTTAGCAATAAAAGGAGATTGACGCTCTGTTCAACTGGCAGCTTTCAAGATACTCATTTCAAGGTTCCCTGCCCTGGGGCTGCTAGTCTTTTACTGGGGGAGCCCGTTTGGTGGAAGTAAAGCGTTCACTTGTAGAAGCAACTTGGTGGCCCTGTAGGAAAGCTGAATTGAATTGCTGTTTAGTAATGTCAGCACTGCAAAATGGCATGATCGTATAGTGAGTGCCCGGAAGGCATGGCAGAGTAGTTTCGGTCTTAAAGAGTTAACTGCCGGCCATATGCATAGAAAATGTAGCAAGCTTTCGTCAACACGACCGCAAAGTAGAAAGAGTTCGACCATCTTCGCTTCCAGGGCGGCACCTGGTCTTTTGATGGAAAGGCACCCATTCTTGTTTTTAGAGTGCTGGATCGTTTGAGAAATGTGGCACATAAGGTATGGTTGGGGCCCCCAGTTGCTGTAAGACTGACCAGCAGTTTTTTTCCCCCTGGCAGTTCACCTTTATCCATCAACCATGATTTTAATTTGGCGGCTTTCTTGGCGAGTTTTTTTAAAAGCTGTGTGGCTAATGTTTAGATCCCATGCCTCATGTAAATTGAGAGCTGACAACGCTTGGAGGAGCCCTGTTTGCCAGCTGCGTTTTGTAAACGTGTGCAAAGATGCCCACGTAGCTGCCTGACAGATGTCGGTTTTGAATGGGGAAACTCCGGTTTGCAAAGGCACCACAGGCTTGGAGACGAAGGTCCTCTGGGTGCGACCACCACTTTGATAGGTAAGTAGGGAAGTTAGGGGTTGGTTAGGCACAGTCAGATTGGGCACAAAAGGCCAAGGGGCGTAAGGTGCAGAGGTGCTTTTTGGGGTACGATCTTACCAGCTCCTGGGTGGGGGGTGGGGGTGTGTGTGTGTGTGTGTGTGTGTGTGTGTTGGGGGGGGGGGGGACCTTCACGATTTAGGCTGGAGGCAGGTCACGGGTCGCCGGATCTCAGGTCAGGCTCGCCGGGGGGACCTCCTTGTGGTGTTTGCCCACTCAAGCTCGACCCGTGGACGGCAGATGCAGAGTGGGGCGGATTCGCGGTGTCCGGCTGGAGCCAGAGGTTGCAGATTAACAAATCTGGTGATCACAGGAGACAAAGTCTTTGGGGCTGAAGGCAGGCGGGTCCTCCGGGGTTTGAGGTTTCAGGCTGCAGGACACATCGGGATTTCGCAGGGGCAGGTTTGAGGTGGAGAGAGGCCGGTAGGACTAGGGCCAAGTCAGTGGGCGCCTTCCTCTTGTTAACGTCTAGTCTGAGGAAGCAAGGTTCAGGGGTGCCCCTAAATACTAGATTTTGGGGTGTTACAGGTAGGTAAATGTCAGGGACCAATGGGTCAGTTCCCTGTGGTGGGTACACCCCCTATTATGCCACCCTCCAGTGGGAAAAACACATGAGCCTGTCCCTGGTTGGCCAAGTCTGACCCCTCCCCCCATCTTCAAGATGGCGCGCACTGATTTGTGCTTCACCTCGCCTCACGCACCTGAGGGGTGGAGTTAGAGGTGGGCACACCTCTCTTCCTCACTTATTTTTCCCGTTGTTTGTCCCGCCCAAAGTGGGGGTCAGAACCAGTGGGGACCAGTTGCTGAGAGCTGCAAGTAGCCTGGGGTAGCTCACAAAGGCGGCAAGCCTTTGAAGCTTCCCCTTCATGAATCCTGCCCATCCTAGGGGATCAGTCTTGGCACCTGGTCCCAGGATGTACACGGTTTCATGCCACAGAGCAGCAGGCTCTCGACCCAGGGGTCCAGAAACATGTCTGGTGGTGGCAGTTGAAAGTAGCCCCTTTGCCTGGACACTAGTGGTAGGTTGTTTTTCAGGGGGCATCTCTAAAATGCCCCCAGTGTGCATTGTTCATTAAATCCCACAATGGCATCAGTGTGGGTTTAATGTGCTGAGAAGTTTGATGCCAAACTTCCCAGTTTTCAGTGTAGCCATTATGGTGGTGGGGAGTTCATAATGACAAAGTAAAAGTAAAAGTAAAGTCCACATTTGTAAAGCGCACAATCACCCGTAAGGGTCTCTAGGCGCTGGAGGGCCGTACCCAACACCAAATACTTTTAATGGCAGCACTGCACTTACAATGTCTACGAATGGTCTGACACTGTAGGGGTACAGGGCTCATGCACCTATATCCCTCACCTCTGTATAGTGCACCCAGCTAGGGGGGTGACTGATCAATGACTGGGCAGTGAGTTGTAGGCATGGCACACTGAGTGCATGTCGACTCTTCGAGAGAGAGAGTGCGAGAGAGTGTGCCATGTCGAGAGTGCGAGAGAGTGTGCCATGTCGACTCTTCGAAAGAGAGTGTGCGACAGTGTGCCATGTCGACTCTTCGAAAGAGAGTGTGCGACAGTGTGCCATGTCGACTCTTCGAGAGTGTGCGACAGTGTGCCATGTCGACTCTTCGAGAGTGTGCGACAGTGTGCCATGTCGACTCTTCGAGAGTGTGCGACAGTGTGCCATGTCGACTCTTCGAAAGAGAGTGTGCGACAGTGTGCCATGTCGACTCTTCGAAAGAGAGTGTGCGACAGTGTGCCATGTCGACTCTTCGAAAGAGAGTGTGCGACAGTGTGCCATGTCGACTCTTCGAAAGAGAGTGTGCGACAGTGTGCCATGTCGACTCTTCGAAAGAGAGTGTGCGACAGTGTGCCATGTCGACTCTTCGAAAGAGAGTGTGCGACAGTGTGCCATGTCGACTCTTCGAAAGAGAGTGTGCGACAGTGTGCCATGTCGACTCTTCGACAGAGTGTGCCATGTCGACTCTTCGACAGAGTGTGCCATGTCGAGTGTGCGACAGAGTGTGCCATGTCGACTCTTCGACAGAGTGTGCGACAGTGTGCCATGTCGACTCTTCGAAAGAGTGTGCGACAGTGTGCCATGTCGACTCTTCGAAAGAGTGTGCGACAGTGTGCCATGTCGACTCTTCGAAAGAGTGTGCGACAGTGTGCCATGTCGACTCTTCGAAAGAGTGTGCGACAGTGTGCCATGTCGACTCTTCGAAAGAGTGTGCGACAGTGTGCCATGTCGACTCTTCGAAAGAGTGTGCGACAGTGTGCCATGTCGACTCTTCGAAAGAGTGTGCGCGACAGTGTGCCATGTCGACTCTTCGAAAGAGTGTGCGCGACAGTGTGCCATGTCGACTCTTCGAAAGAGAGTGTGCGACAGTGTGCCATGTCGACTCTTCGAAAGAGAGTGTGCGACAGTGTGCCATGTCGACTCTTCGACAGAGTGTGCCATGTCGACTCTTCGACAGAGTGTGCCATGTCGAGTGTGCGACAGAGTGTGCCATGTCGACTCTTCGACAGAGTGTGCGACAGTGTGCCATGTCGACTCTTCGAAAGAGTGTGCGACAGTGTGCCATGTCGACTCTTCGAAAGAGTGTGCGACAGTGTGCCATGTCGACTCTTCGAAAGAGTGTGCGACAGTGTGCCATGTCGACTCTTCGAAAGAGTGTGCGCGACAGTGTGCCATGTCGACTCTTCGAAAGAGTGTGCGCGACAGTGTGCCATGTCGACTCTTCGAAAGAGTGTGCGCGACAGTGTGCCATGTCGACTCTTCGAAAGAGTGTGCGCGACAGTGTGCCATGTCGACTCTTCGAAAGAGTGTGCGCGACAGTGTGCCATGTCGACTCTTCGAAAGAGTGTGCGCGACAGTGTGCCATGTCGACTCTTCGAAAGAGTGTGCGCGACAGAGTGTGCCATGTCGAGTGTGCGACAGAGTGTGCCATGTCGAGTGTGCGACAGAGTGTGCCATGTCGACTCTTCGAAAGAGTGTGCGCGACAGAGTGTGCCATGTCGAGTGTGCGACAGAGTGTGCCATGTCGAGTGTGCGACAGAGTGTGCCATGTCGACTCTTCGAAAGAGAGTGTGCGACAGTGTGCCATGTCGACTCTTCGAAAGAGAGTGTGCGACAGTGTGCCATGTCGACTCTTCGAAAGAGAGTGTGCGACAGTGTGCCATGTCGACTCTTCGAAAGAGAGTGTGCGACAGTGTGCCATGTCGACTCTTCGAAAGAGAGTGTGCGACAGTGTGCCATGTCGACTCTTCGAAAGAGAGTGTGCGACAGTGTGCCATGTCGACTCTTCGAAAGAGAGTGTGCGACAGTGTGCCATGTCGACTCTTCGAAAGAGAGTGTGCGACAGTGTGCCATGTCGACTCTTCGAAAGAGAGTGTGCGACAGTGTGCCATGTCGACTCTTCGAAAGAGAGTGTGCGACAGTGTGCCATGTCGACTCTTCGAAAGAGAGTGTGCGACAGTGTGCCATGTCGACTCTTCGACAGAGTGTGCCATGTCGAGTGTGCGACAGAGTGTGCCATGTCGAGTGTGCGACAGAGTGTGCCATGTCGAGTGTGCGACAGAGTGTGCCATGTCGAGTGTGCGACAGAGTGTGCCATGTCGAGTGTGCGACAGAGTGTGCCATGTCGAGTGTGCGACAGAGTGTGCCATGTCGAGTGTGCGAGAGAGTGCCATGTCGACTCTTCGAGAGAGTGTGCGAGAGAGTGCCATGTCGACTCTGCGAGAGAGTGTGCCATGTCGAGTGCGCGCGAGAGAGTGTGCCATGTCGAGTGCGCGCGAGAGAGTGTGCCATGTCGAGTGCGCGCGAGAGAGTGTGCCATGTCGAGTGCGCGCGAGAGAGTGTGCCATGTCGAGTGCGCGCGAGAGAGTGTGCCATGTCGAGTGCGCGCGAGAGAGTGTGCCATGTCGAGTGCGCGCGAGAGAGTGTGCCATGTCGAGTGCGCGCGAGAGAGTGTGCCATGTCGAGTGCGCGCGAGAGAGTGTGCCATGTCGAGTGCGCGCGAGAGAGTGTGCCATGTCGAGTGCGCGCGAGAGAGTGTGCCATGTCGAGTGCGCGCGAGAGAGTGTGCCATGTCGAGTGTGCGCGAGAGAGTGTGCCATGTCGAGTGTGCGCGAGAGAGTGTGCCATGTCGAGTGTGCGCGCGCGAGTGTGCCATGTCGAGTGTGCGCGAGAGAGAGCGCGCGAGAGAGAGAGTGTGCGAGAGAGAGTGCGCGAGAGAGAGTGCGCGAGAGAGAGTGCGCGAGAGAGAGTGCGCGAGAGAGAGTGCGCGAGAGAGTGCGCGAGAGAGAGTGCGCGAGAGAGAGTGCGCGAGAGAGAGTGCGCGAGAGTGAGGGTGTGTGAGTATGTGTGCGAGTGTGCAAGCGAGGGTGCAAGCGAGTTTGCAAGCGAGGGTGCAAGCGAGTGTGCAAGCGAGTGTGCAAGCGAGTGTGCAAGCGAGTGTGCAAGCGAGTGTGCAAGCGAGTGTGCAAGCGAGTGTGCGCGTACACACGTACAGGACCTCTAAGGGTGGAACAATAAGTGCTGCAGTCCTTAGATGCATTCTCTGGTCACAGTGCCCTGGGTACCTGTGGTACCATTCACCAGGGGCAGACCTTTTGGGTTTAGGCTTCATTGCCGTTTTAGGGAAAGAACATAGGCCCTGGGTACCCGATTAGCAGGAGCCCAGGGCACACTCAGTCAAAGCACATCGGCAAATCAGGAAAAAGTGGGCGCAACAATGCAGAAAGAGGGTACTTTCTCACAGGTACCATCAGAATTGCAGAGGAAATCATGCCCAGTAGAGATTATCAGCCTCACAGAACCTAACTTTTTTCCTTTTAGCTTGGTCGTTAGAGAAATAAGGGGGGTGTGCCTTTCTGTGGACAAGAACGCCTGGTCTTGGATAGTGTCTAAAACTGCTCCAAGAAAAAAGGGTTTTGAGACCGTTGCAGAAAGGACTTATTAAAATTTAGAGTAAGCCCCAGGGAACGAAACATTTACAGGCAGATTGAAGTTGCTTTTGAGGCCTGTTCAACAGAAGGTGCTTTCACTAACCAGTCTAGGTAAGCAAACAGCTGTAGGCCCTGAAGCCTGACACGAGCAGCAACTGAAGCCAGACACTTGGTGAATACTCTAGGGGCTGACCACAGACCCGCAAAAAGGACTCTGAACGGAAAATGAGAACCTGCAGCAGTGAAGCAGAGAAACTTTCGATATTTGGGATGAAAGGGGAAGTAGAAATATGCATCTTGTAAAGCTAGTGTTGTAATAAAATCTGAATGATTGAGAAGCTGTAGTATCTCCACGAGAATGACCATGCTGAAGGATTTCTGCAGATATTGGTTTAAGTTTCTGATATCTAGAATTAGCCACCACTCTCCCGACTTGTGTTTTATCAGAAAGAATTCGGGATAAAACCTTTTTCCCACCCGAGAGTGTGGAACTCTTTATATAGCTCCTTTCTGGAGCATAACCATAGCTTATTTTCTGAGAAGTTTGAGATGAGGTGGAATCCTCTTCAGAGGTGGACGAGGCAGTGAGACCATTACGAATTCTAGGGTATGACCATACTTTATTGTACCCAGTTGTCGAAAGTGATTTTGCTCCATTGTTCAAAAGGAAAAATATTTCCAGCATTGGGGTTGATGCGTGCCCAAATTGTTGCAGGTGTGGTGTCACTATTTTCAAGCATTGTCCCTGGCTTGAGGGGGTTGTTTTCTTCTGTTTTGCTGTCGAGTAAGTGAAGCTGGAGGGGCTCTATACGACTGCTGTTGTTGATAGCCATATCTATATAGATATGTATGTATCTGGTATTTCTGATTGTTCCTTCAAAAGGAACATGATCCTCTGCCACAAGTCCCCGGAAAAGGTGTCTTCCTATACTGGAGGGTTCCTAAAGCTTTAGCTATATCTGTGTCTTTATTTATTTCCTTTAAGGCATAGTCAATGTGTTTGCCAAAAAGTGTGTCCCCATCAAACAGTATGTCTAAGATCTTACTTTGCACCTCCGGACGAAAAGTGGTAGACTTCAGCCATCTTGGTGATGGAGTATGGAAGGATTGGCAGCACTGAATAGGGATTCTTCAACATTTAAACACCTTCTTCCCAGTTATGATCCATGATGGGAATTGTGTGGCCAAATTTTCTGTTTTGGTCCTTAAAATCATCTAAGAAGCATTCAGACTGCTTAAGGCATAGGTAGGTGGAAACAAGTAACCACACTCGCCATTACACCATGGAATCCCCATATATTTTTAGGAGGAGAATACATTGATTGAGGAGCCAGCGTAGGTGTCAGTATTAGGTAGTCTTCCCACTAATTTATGGTAGTAGGCGTCGTAGGAATCTCACCTTCCTCGGTGACAATCATCCTGTGGCATCTGATCTTGTGGCACAGGTACAGAATCATTGAGTGTCCGTCTTGGGCACTGAAGCTGCTGCCAAGTCTAAAGCAGGTGGAAGAGACTTTTGCTTCTCAACAGAACCTGCTGCAGGGAAGAGTGTGACAGTATGGGATTTAACAGCTATGCTACAGGACTAACGCAATAGGCATCTGAATCATAGGCTCTTCGCAAGGTATCAACACCTGTGACATTTCCGTAAGTTGATGGTAGTGCGTGCCATAATCTAAATCCTCCTCTTGAAATTTTACGTGAAACTGAGAGGGGCTGCGGGCAATACTGAAAAACCCATCCTCAGATTACTCAAAAAAATGACTATAAGGCAAAGGTAAAACGTAAGAAGGAACCTGGTAGAAACCTCTTGTCGATGGGATCGTCAAGAACCTGGATGAGAAAATTGGAGTGAATTGTAATGAAGAGGGCATTCTTTGTTGCGGCGTTGACGAGGTTGTCAATGGTGAAACGGATACTGTCAGTGCTGAAATAACTTGTCAACGACTGTGTAGTCATTGTCGATGCAGTCGACATTAGAACTATCGTCACTGACAAAGTCGAAGAGGTAGTCGATGGAGAGGGTGTCGATGGAGAGGGTGTCGATGATGAAGGCGTCGACGACTGGAGTGTCGTCGACGGAAGAGACATTAGAGGCGAAGTGGTCGAAGGCATCATCAACGGTGCAGGCATAGACGAAATAGAGGTTATCGCATAGACTATCTTTTTCGACGACGAGGTCTTGACAGACCGAGTCTTAGGCTGTTTGGAGGCAGTCTTAGAGTCTGCTTTTGAGGCAGCTTTTACTAAAGACTTCTCCTCAGAAGGGAATGGCAACTTAGCTTTTTTAGAGGCTGTATGTTCAGGCTTTTTTGAAGATGTGTCCCCCAGGGGATTACTCCGATCTGAACCTTTTCTTGGCCAGATGGACTGACGGCTGGGAACGAATAGTTAACCTATCGGTGTAGTTTCGCAGCTTGAAGAATTTTCTTGATTCACTATGCTGTGCATTATTCCGCCGTCTACTGGTTGGGTCCAGAATTGTAGTATTTTTTTTTGTTGTTGCTGGTGGGCGTCAACAACATAGTACCATTTGGTGCCCTTCTGTGACGTCGACAGGCTTCCTCCGGAAGCTCCCACCTTTGGTAGCAATCATTGGATTCCTTTATTTTCTCCTCCTTAGTTCTTTTCCTTAGCGGAGGAGGGTGGGTTCGCTAGTGTATCCAGAACATTCCTCAAGATGTAAGAAACTATTCATTTTGCAGCGTGAATCTTTTCTGGATTCACTATGCAGTATATAGACTTTGTAGCAGTTTGCTAGTCTTGTGGTGGCTTGGTGGAAGATCAACTGTGGTTTGTAAATAGATGCTGTAAGACCTTTTGTCCTACTTGTGCTTCTTTATTCATTTGAATGTCCACACAGTAATGTTTGGTGAATGTGTGTACAGAAGACGATGTTGCAGCCATGCAAATGTCTTGAACTTGAGTGTTAATCAGAAATGCAATAGTTGCTCCTTTCTTCATTGTTGAATGCGCCTAAGGCGACCCTTGTGAAGCATGTCCGGCTTGCTTGTGTCACATTTGTATGGCTTGTGCTATCCATCTTGCAATTGTGCTTTTGGTTACTGGTCCTCCAAGAAAATTTTGCAAAGGATACAAATAACTTGTTTTTCTGTATTCTTTAGTTCTTTCCAGGAAATACATGACTGATCTTGCGTCAAGTGTGTGCAAAGCTCTTTCAGCTTTGTTCTTTGGAGATTGAAAGAAACATGGTATCTGTATACTCTGATTTATGTGCAATCTTGATACCACCTTTGGCATGAATTGGCGATCTGTCCTCATGACAATCTTCTCACTATGTATTTGGAAGTAGGGTTCCTGTAGTGTCAGTGGTTCGCTAACTACATAGGGATGTTATTGCCACTAAAAATTAGGTTTTTATTGTAAGCATTTGTAGCGTTTCTTTGTGTAGTGGTTCGAAAGGTGCATTCATCATTTGAGCTAGAACTATGTTCAGATTCCATGTTGGCGCAGGTACCATTTTTGGTGGTGCAATTCTTTTTCACCCTATAGGAACCGTTTGGCCTCATGTGAGGCACAGAAACTCTTCCCAGTTTGTGAGAAAGTGCCATCGAACTTGCATGGTATGCCCCCACTTTTTACTGAATTGCTGATGTACTTTGACTGAGTGTGCCCTGGGCTCCTGCCAATCAGGTGCCCAGGGCCTGTGTTCCTTCCCTAGAAACTGTATTGAAAACTAAACCCAATTGGCATCGCTGGTCACATTTCAGCCCCTGGTAAATGTTATCCAAGGTAGCCAGGGCACTGTGACCAAAGAAGGCCCCTAAGGGCTGCAGCACTTATTGTGCCACCCTTAGATGCCCTGTACCCTGCCCCACACAATGCCTTTGCAGGTTGAGTGTCCTGGTGAAGAACAAAACAGCGTCAACATGGAACACATCCCTGTGTGCCATGCCCACAACACTGCCCTGGCATACCTCAGTCACCCCTTTACCTGGGTGCCCCATGCCAGTGGTGTGGGTACAGGTACGTGAGCCCTGTGCCCCTACAGTACCAGGTCCCTTCCTGGGCACTAAGTGCAGTGCTGCCATTAAGAGTATATGGTGCTGAGAGGTCGTCATCACAAACTCAACAGGACCATGACGGCTACACTGAAGACTGAAGTTTGGTATCAAACTTCTCAGCACATTAAATCCACACTAATGCCAGTGTGGGATTTAATGTAAAGTGCACAACAGAGGGCAGCTTAGAGTCGCCCCTTGAAACTAACCCACAACCAGCGTCTTGACTGAGAGGCTGCCTAGGCTGCCACCCAGCAGACATGTTGCTGGACTCCCTGGGTAGAGAGCCATCCACTCTCGTGGGCCTGCAACAATGCACATCCAGGGGCAAGGTGCTAGGCCTCCGCCCCCATGATGGGCAGGGGGAGCTTCAAAGGCATGCAGCCTTTGTGAGCTTCTCCCAGCCACTTGCTGTACTCTACTGGCCCCCACCGGTTCTGACCCCCACTCTGGCAGGAAGACAGGCGAGAAAACCTAAGTGAGGAAAGGGGGTGTGCCAGCCTCTGCCAATCCCACCCCTCAGGTGGGGGAGGCGAGGTGAAGCACAAGATGTTTGAGTGTTAGCCCTGTTTCTAGCATTTGATACCACTAAAGAATCAAGTGGTAACTGACCCTTAATAAAAATCGGATCTGTGGGGGGGAACATTCCTATATTTTAACTACTCTAGGAAAAAGGATTCTGGCACTGACCGGATCTTTAAAAATATAATCTGTGGGCCTTAACATACCCTTGAGCATAGGCAATGCAATGCCCGACTACACAGACGGGATCCTAGAGTGTCAAAAGAGAAAATCTTCCTCTAAAGACTATGTAGCTCCAACCCATGGAATTTATCTGTTTTAGCAATAAGCTGTAAGACAGATTGTCATCAGGTGGGGATGGCCTGGCAGGATAAAGATCTGGGTCTGTGTCCTGTGGAGGATCAGTTGTGTAGTCCATCCAAGGATCTGGTAATTCTGCATCAGTGTCACCTGTGTGAAAATTAGGTAGAGGAGACTGACTGATCTGTAATGGAGCTAATTGTGGTGGAAAGGGAGGAGTAGATTGCAGTGTATGGAAAGGACCAGTGCCTACACTTTCTTGAAATACCAAAGGGGATAATGGACTGAGCGCTTGAGCAAATCAAACACTAACCCCCAGTCAACTGATCTGGGTTTAATCTATCATCATTCTTTAGCTCACTCCACCACCCCAGTTCAGACATGGCCCTGTGCATCCCGGTCCCAGGATGCTTGTTCCCATGAGGCACAGGGTCAGACTGATTTGCATATGGCTATGTCTGAACTGGGGTGGCGGAGTGAGCTAAAGAATGATGATAGATTAAACCCAGATTAGTTGACTGGGGGTGAGTGCTTGCAATGTTCAACACTCCATCCATCATCCCCCTTGGTTTTGCTTTACACTGAGAGGCATTTTGCGTGGGCTGTCATCCTCAGAAAGCTTGTGCTTAGATGGTGTTTTAGCATGGATAGGTCCTGTGGCAGGGTGAATGTACAGCTTTTTCTGTTTTAGATCCAGTTTAGAAGGTACAGTGTATGTTTGGATCCAGTTGTGTTGTAGGCAAGACTTTGCTTTTCAGCACCAAAACTTTTGGAGTCGAGCCGGAATATTCTTTCGTTGTCGAAGGTTTAATTTCCAACGGTTTCTGTTCGGAACCCACTGTGAATTTTGAGCTGGAAGATTTTGGCTTGGAAGGGAGATTTGGCCGACTCGCCTCAAGCCGGAAGGTTTTTTAGAGTTTTGGTGCAGAGCCAAGAGGCGGAGCGTGTGAAACCTCTTCTGTGCAGACCTTGGCCTTAAGGAAGGGGTGGTGCCAAAGCCTTCGATTTCTTAGGGACGATTGAAGGGGGGGGGGGGGGGGGGGGGGGGGGGGGTCGGGTTTAAGTTCTTCGGTACTCAAGTCCCCTTGTCCTTACAGCACATCATCATCCTCGAGGTCGATCTGTATGTCTGATCCGGAGTCAGACACCGCTGAAGCAATCTCCTCCTCTGCCGCTGATACCTCTTCTTGTTAGGAATCTTCACCTAAGAGGTCCATGTGACATCAAACCCTGCATCCCTCGATGTCGAGTCAGACGATCACTGAAAGTTTTCTTTGACCTGAAGCAGCAGCATAAGTCAGTCTTGTTCTTTGTGCTTGGGGGACAATCACAAGTTACACACCAGGTGAGAGTCCATATGCAGATATTTTGCAAAGGTGACCGAATTTAAATGGCGTCTGTTCCATCGACGAGGAGCTGAACATACGCGGATGGGCCAAAAGGCTGCCCGCAGATGATCTGGTCAAAATTTCGAAGTTTTTTTTAATTCGAATTGAACCGCGGAAAGAGAAAACATGTTTGGAGACAACACTGTTTAGATAGAGAGTACACACGGAGAGGGAACCCAAGGATCTATTCCAAAGCAGGGCGCAGCAATACCAGTCTGAACCAGATGGTGGGGGAAAAAAAACAATGGAGTCGATACCCATGCGCACTATCACTGAAAGGAGGAGTCACTTACCTCGTGACTGGAAAGACTTCTTTGAACAAAAACAACTTGCAAACATCCGGACCCAATAATAGACAGCAGGAGTATGCAAAGTATGTGATCTACAGTTCATATGCTTCGAACAAATGACTCTTTCATATATAATCCAGTCATGAAATCGCTCTTAGTAGTGGTGGTGGTATTATGTCCTGCAATGTCACCATATATAAGTATTCTGACAATATGTATCGATTGATATAGGTCAAGGATGGGTCGTAGTGAGCCATCCTTTTCTGGTATGGTAAAGGGAGTAGATTCCATTGTTGAGATGTTTTCATTGCACAGGTTCTGTGACCCTTTTAGTAATAATGCCTTTACTACTTCCTTCAACAGATGTAGATGCTGTAAATTCAGTATGTCTCCTTTTGGTGAGATATTTGGTGGCTAATGTATAAAGGATCCGTTCCGTAGGTGACTGTCTGTATTTCCTCTCAATTTAAGGTGTTTAGACCCTGGATTTGACTGGGTCTTTGAAGTCTTGCATACTATCAGTACAGATCCCATCATGGACAGGTACTGTACGGTGCGCTAAATACGCAATTGAGCTTGTGGTACTTGGCCACACTCTGAATGACAGAGGTGGGGTAATCCGCTGGGGATACCTTTGATGGGACTGGTGGTTCCATGTCTAGGTCAGGGAGAAACATGTCTTAGTCATCCCACGGGTCTGCAGTGTGGTGGGTTTCTTGTGCCCTTTGTGAATCAGAGTCTGGGATTTGTGTTTGTGGGGATCCATCTGGGCTAAAAGTCATTGGGTTTGTGGCCCTGTGCTCCAGTGCCACCACCTTTGGTGAAGGCAGTGGCAGAACATGCTCTTGTTCCTGTGTTTGGCAGTCATTTTTCTGAATGATTTGTTGCAGACCATTAAAAACAATGCCCTGTTCCTCAGTTGGCGTATGAGATCGTGACTTGGTTCTTTGGAGCCGATGGAGTGTCCTCATAAACAGTGTGGCTTGTAACCCCAGATGTACAGTTCTTCTGTCCTGAAATATGGCCATGGTGTTTGTCGGTCCTCGGAGTGAAGGGCTGTTTCAAATCGGAGATGCTCTATCCCGAGCATTTATTCCAATCAGATGCTTTAGGTTGGAATAAAGTGTTTGGTAATTTTCAGAGCCAATGTGCATGTCAGTGTAGACTTATGCTTCAGTGTCAATGTTTTGCTGCAGCTGTCCCTGTGATGTGGCCTTGTCGCCAGACTGGGATTGACAAGGTTCTCGTTTCTTCTAGGCTCCGAGGGATGTGGCGCTCAGTGGCATGGTGGGAGAGGTGTAAGCAAGATTGTCTTGGCATGTGGTGGGTCAACAGTACTAATGGTACAAGGCGCAGCCTTTGTCCTAGGTCCTGACAGGAATCAGACGGCAATGTGGCTCCCTCGACATGTACCAGAAGTTGTTTGTCACCGGAAGACGAAGCTAAAGGGGCAGTGGAGGTTGGCGATTAATACACCGCCTCCTGTTCGTGCACCAGCCTCAATTTCTTCCTCACTACCATGCGAGAACTCAGCGTCTGCTGCCACCGCCAAGGTGTCTGCCAGGCAACTATCCCTTTGGGTACGAAACATCTTTCTTTTCAAACCATTTGCAGGCTAAGTACTAGTCTTTGTGCTCTGGGGATAACCATTGATTACACACCTTGTGTCAGTGTGTACACAGAGGACAGCATTAGGAAAGGTAATTATATCCATCACGCAAAGACCGGCATTCTTGATTGGCGAGTGCGCCACTCGCCAAGTCTTTCATCAGTCCGATGAAGTTCATTGGATTTCAAGGTGATTTGTCTTACCATAGGCTTTGAATCGTCAAGAGCAACAAAGCAGTCCGTTCGACCTCAATGGCGAAAAAAAAGTTTCCAACAAAGGAGCCATTGAACATGTGCAATACATCAAGGGGAAGGAGAGATGGCATACAACATACATCATAAAACGTCCTAGAGGACCTACAACACAGAGCCCGGGCCCAACACTATATGGCAGGAGTATGCATAGCATGTGTATCTGCAGCCAACATTCTAATATATTACAAAAGTTGATTTTTGATAAGACAAAGCCTAAACGTACAAGATACTTACCTTCAGAAATTATGTATATGTAGAGAAGTTTTCTAGCCGCAGTTTCCCTAACTTAGAATTATTCCCCAGAGGTCCGATTGGATCCGGATTTTTTTTGCAGCAGCACCTCTGCGCGCCGGGTGACGCGCCACACGAACCCACCCTGATGTCGTCCACGGACGTTACGTCAGCGAGGTCATACAAGTCCCTCCCGGCGAGCTGGCGTCAGTTTTCTTCAGAGAAACTTTTCCGCAGCACAACGCGGAGCCAACAAAAATTGTGAAAGTATGGGAACAGTGCGCAAACGAGGAAAAATACGTAAAATAAAGAAATAGGATGATGTATAACCTCATCCTAAAAGACAGTGTCAGACACTGTATACCAACAAACCAAGAAGTAAAGATAGAGCATCGCTCTGATAGACTACCCAGCAAAGCGTAAACCCTCCACAGAGGCTAAGTAACAAGGGAAGAATGTCACGACAGACAGCAGGGAGACTGGCATGGTGCAGAACTGTGCCAGCCAACAAGGGTGGAGCACAGGTAGAACACTGCACTGCGAAATGACATTACAAGGAATAGCACTTGCCCCTGTAGAGATTGAAGGGCCAGGCACAGCCGAGCAGCTCCCAAAGGCGGCAACTGCAGAGGAGTTAAGTAACCCGTAAGTCGATGGAGGAGGCAGAGGGAAAGAAAGAACGGGAGAAGACCCCGCACTGGAGGGGTCAGAGTGGAGGAATGCAGAAAAAGGGAAGAAAGAATCTCCTGTTGAAGGCAAAAGCAAAAAGCATCGCTCCACAGGAAGAGAAGCCACCCATAGGGAGGCGGCTGCAGAAGGCAAATTCTGAGAGGCTCGCATCAACTTGAACACCCTGGATGAAGAACAGTGCCAACTGAAAGGAAGCATGGTGGAGAACCACACCTGGAAAGGTCCTCGCAGAACTGGGAGGACGGGTGGCCGTTAAGGAATCTGCAGCTAGACAAAGTCTCTACCAGATACATCATTACCGAAGGTAAGTAACTCGTACCTCTGATAAACATCTAGCCGCAGAATCCTGAACTTAGAATAGATACCAGAGCCATACGCCAAGGAGGAGGTGGGTCTGCGACAGAACAGAAAGTGCTAGAGAGCACTGAGCCGACAGAGTGATGGACTATGGTGAAAGCTGTGGCGGTGCAGCCAATCAGCAGACCAAGCAGCTCGGAAGACCAAAAGACAATGGGCGGCAAGGGCACCACAAGATGACCAGAAGGGCGCGAGACCATACCCGTTTGAATATGGGATGGAATAACTGTACTAAGCTATATCCCAGAAAGTAAGGGAGAGTTCATAAGTAAGGAAAGAGGAAGAACTACTCAGAGCCCAATGGCGCTCTAAGGTGGTCCCAACCAACATCTAGAGGACAACATGGAATGCCATAATGCAAGGGAGGCCAGACAGGCCGCAGCCAGAAAGTGAAGGGCAAGATGCATGAACCGAATCACATCCCAGAAACACAGGCGTAAAACATAAGACATTGCAGTGCAATACTTAGTGACAAGACAAGGACAGAAGCGTACAGCCACACGCTGAAGCATGCGGAGGCAGACCACACCGAAGCATGTAGGAGACCGTGCTAAAAGGCACAAACTGTTTTAACGGAAAGCTAACGATGCCAGGAGACAGGAGGAGCCCAAAGGGACCTCCACGCTCGCCTGGCGCCGAGCAGAGCTACACAATTACACAATAGCATACAGGAGGGACACATTTTAAAGCCCGAAGGCATTGCACACTGTTCCAGATGCAAAGCGTCAAAGGGGGCCAGAGGAACCGCTTACTCCGGATCAGCACTGCACGCGGAAATGAAGGAAAACTGACCTCAGCGCGCCGGGAGGGACTTGTATAAACTCGCTGACGTCACGTCCGCAAACTACATCAGGGTGGGGTTGTGTGGAGTCGTCCCCCAGCGCAGAGGTGCTGCTGCAAAAAAAATTATGGATCCAGTCTGATGCCTGGGGATAATTGTAAGTTATGGAATCTGCGGCTAGATGTTCATCAGATATGACAAACTAATGGCTAAGCATCCTGGTGACAGGATACGAAAAAACCTAAAGCACCGGTAACGGGGCATGGGACTGGAATTAACCTCCAGAAGGACATGGGAATGGAATGTACCTCCAGAAGGACCAGTGTCTGTTTTCCACTCTTTTATTCTGCAGCTACACTGGCCATGCACTACATGACCCAGCATTATGGTCAAGAATGACTAAGGATGTTAAGACCTTCACCAGTCGTTAAGCCAGAACTTTAGCAAAGATTTTGGCCTCTTTGTTGAGAGAGATTGGTTGATATAAAGAACTCTCGCCGGGGGTTTACCTGGTTTAGGGAGTGCAATAATTGGGCACAGCTCAAATCGAAGAGCAAGCAGTGATGACAGACCACTTCAGCTAGATTGGGACGCTGATTAGTCATGTGAATTTCTTGAAGAATCCTGCCGGCGAGTAATTGGGACCTAGTGTTTCCAGGATTATAGAGTTGTGATTACTTCAGGAAATTATTGTGGAGTCAAAAGTAAATCTAAGGAGTTACAATTCACCTACCCCAGTACCCTAAGATCTGAGAGCAGTGGATTATCGTGCTCAGTCTGTCATGGCAAGCGTTTGGCTAATAAAAAAATGCAGATATTTGCTAGGCCCTTGGCAGTTTCTGCTCTGCCCTTGGCAGTTGGGATAGTATTGGCCCTAATATATCTGTAATGGGTGGTATTCTCATCTGCAGCCTGTTAATTACCAGCAAATGTGTCAATTTACTGTACTTATTACTGAATTCGTATAATATACTATGTGAAACCTTACTTCCTTTAAGCATTTATATACTTTTCACGTACTTATGGAACTATAGCACAAGCTACTACTTGTTTAACAATATATCTGTAAGAGACATTAGTTAGTGATACATTTTACCTTAGAATATACCCAGGCTTCAGACTGGATCCGGAAAGTTTTGCTTAGCAGTACCCCTGCGCGTCAGTAGGTGGCGTCCTGCGGCTCCGCGCCAGTCACTGGCGCCATAAGCGCCGAGATGACGTCACGAAGACTACTTAGACACCACCCATGCGCGCGGACGTCAGTTCTGTACACAACTTTCCGCGCCAGGAACGCAGAGCTATGCGAGATACTGACCGTTGGTGCATAAAACTAGGGCCCTAAAAGGGGATGACCTTAACCCTGGTAATCAGTTCACAGAACGGGAAGGATGGGTGGCGCGGGAAGGAATTTATCACTAACTAATGTCTCTTACAGATATATCGTTACACAAGTAGTAACTCATGCATCTTAAAGAGCAACGTTAGTGATTGAATATGCTACTTACCAGTATGCATCTGTTCTTGGCATGTAGGGCTGCTAACATTCATATCTTATGCATAGATCGCCGCCTAGTGTTGGGTCCGGATGATTGCACATTGTTGTCCTGGAAGAGTCTTCGAAGTATCACAAGATAGGTGGCTCCTCCCCTGGACTACAGTGCGCATGGGCATCGACTCCATCCCCAGATTGTTTTTAGCCATTGTGGCAGAGATGGAGTGAAACAGTGTAAAGGATGTCCATGCTAATGATGAATATAGAGATAGTATCTGCAGCCGCTACGGGCACCGGGGAGGAGGGCGGGCGATATGAATGTTAGCAGCCCTACATGCCAAGAACAGATGCATACTTGTAAGTAGCATATTCAGTTTGAGGCATGTGGGCTGCTAAATTCATATCTTATGCATAGAATACATAGCAGTCCCTCTATTAACGGCGGTTGCCCGTGCCAGCTGCAGAAGCTTGAAAGAGTGTCTTGAGAACAGCCTGTCCTACAGCTGCTTGCTGTTTTGAATGCACATCCACACAGTAATGTTTGGTAAAGGTGTGTGGTGTAGACCATGTGGCTGCTCTACAAATGTCTTCTAAGGGAATGTTCCCTAGGAAAGCCATGGAGGCCCCCAATTTGCGCGTGGAGTGCGCCCTTGGGGGTATTGTTAAAGTGCGTTTAGCCTTTTGATAACAGATTTGAATGCACTTAACAATCCATCTGGCTATTCCTGCTTTGGAAATAGGGTTGCCTTTGTGCTGTGCTGAGAAGGCAACAAAAAGTTGTTGTGTCTTCCTAAAGTTTAGTGTTCTGTCAATGTAGTACATTAGCGCCCTCCTAACGTCTAATGTATGAAGCATTCTTTCTGCTACTGTTTGTGGGTTTTGGAAGAATGCAGGCAGGTCAATAGTTTGGTTGAGATGAAACTGTGACACCACTTTAGGAAGGAATTTGGGGTTAGTGCGGAGCACTACCCTGTTGGAATGTATTTGTATGAATGGCTCTTGGATTGTGAGCGCTTGCAGCTCACTTATACGTCTGAGCGACGTGATAGCAATGAGAAAAGCCACTTTCCATGTGAGAAACTGAATCTCGCAGGAGTGCAGTGGCTCAAAAGGTGGGCCCATCAGCCTAGTGAGGACCACATTGAGGTTCCACACTGGAGCTGGTGGTGTTCTTGGAGGAATGACTCGCTTCAGTCCTTCTAGGAAGGCTTTGATGGCAGGCACCCTGAAAACAGAAAGGTGTTGCCTATTCTGGAGATAAGCTGCTATGGCGGATAAATGTATCCGAATGGAAGCGTACGCTAGATTGCATTTGTAAAGATGTAACAAATAGCAGATGATGTTAGGAATGGATGCATCCAGCGGGTTGATCTTGTTGTCTGCACAGTACATGACAAGCCGCTTCCATTTAGCTGCATAGCAAGCCCGGGTAGTGGGCTTTCTTGCCTCCCGGATGATGTCCATGCATTCTGGAGGCAGGTTGAGGTAGCCAAATTCTAAGACTTCAGGAGCCAGATCGCCAGATTGAGCTGTTGCGGATCTGGATGCTGAATGTCGCCATGGTTCTGCGTCAAGAGCCGGGATGTGAGATGCAGCCTTTGATGCGGTACCACGGAAAGTTCTAGAAACGTGGTGTACCATGGTTGGCGTGCCCATGTTGGAGCAACCAGGATGAGAGTCATCGAGTGTTGCTTTAGCTTTCTTGCCACCAGCGGAATGAGAGGCGCTGGGGGAAAAGCGTACGCAAATTTGCCTGACCAGTTCATCCATATCGCATTCCCCTGCAATTCTGGGTGAGGGAACCTGGCAGCAGAGCTTTGGCATTTTGCGTTTTCCCTTGTGGCAAAGAGGTCTATCTGTGGATGACCCCACTGCTGGAAGTACGGTTGGAGTACTGATGGATGTATCTCCCACTCGTGCATTTGATGGCTGTACCTGCTGAGCAGATCCGCCATCTGATTGTCCTTGCCTGGGAGGTGTTCCGCCATGAGGAAGATATTCCTCTGAATGGCCCACTACCACATGCTCTGAGCCAGATATGAGAGCTGTGGCGAGTGAGTACCTCCCTGTTTCTGGATGTAGTACATGGCTGTCATGTTGTCCGTCCGGATCAACACGACCTTGTTGCACAGATGTACTTTGAAGGACTTGAGCGCCATGAAGATTGCCATCAATTCTAGGTAGTTGATGTGCAACATCTGTTGCTGGGTTGACCACAGTCCCTGCACCGTGTAGTGGAGCACATGAGCTCCCCATGCTTGGAGAGAGGCGTCCGCCGTTAGGATTATCTGTGGCACAGGTTCTTGGAACGGTCGGCCCTTGCAAAGGTTGCGTGGATTCCACCAATGCAGAGAGTTGTATGCCCGACCGGTCACCAACACTAGGTCTGTTAGCTGTCCCCGAGCCTGTGTCCACTGATTTGCCAAGCATTCTTGGAGCGGGCGCATGTGCAACCTCGCGTGCGGGACTATGAAGATGCAGGAGGCCATCATGCCTATCAACTGCATGAACACTCTTGCTGGTAGGGAGTGTTGCGGTCTGAACTTTTGGATCAGCGACTGAATGCTGTCGATTCTGACTGGGTTTGGCTGTGCCATAGCAGTCAGGGTGTTTATTGTCGCGCCCAGATACTGCCGCACATGGGCTGGTTGAAGGTGCGACTTCGGGGAGTTTAGCGAGAACCCCAGACTGTGAAGCAGTTGAATAGTGTGGGACATGTCCGCGGCGCACTGTTGTTCCGACTTTGCTTGAACAAGCCAGTCGTCTAGGTACGGGTAGACATGTATGTTCTGTCTCCTGAGGTGCGCCGCTACTGTTGCCAGACACTTTGTAAACACTCTGGGGGCAGTAGTCACCCCGAAGGGTAGGACTTTGAACTGATAGTGCCTGTTTAGAATGGTAAACCTGAGGTATTTTCTGTGGGATGGGTGGAGTGGTATGTGGAAATAAGCATCCTTGAGGTCCAAGGTTGCTAGGAAGTCCCCTTGATTGAGCAGGGGAAGGATTTGTTGCAGTGTCAGCATGTGAAAGTGTTCTGACAGTATGTACATGTTGAGGGGGCGTAGATCCAGAATAGGTCTGAGGGATCCGTCCTTCTTTGGGATGAGGAAGTACAGGGAATAGACCCCCGTGCCTTCCTCTGCCACTGGCACGAGCTCGATTGCGTCTTTTTGCAGCATCACCAGTACTTCCTGCTGCAATAAGTGCAAGTGCTCTGCCGACATAGGACGGTGTCTTGGGGGTTTGTTGGGAGGAGTGGATGTCAACTCCAAACAGTAATCGTACTGGATAAGTTTTCTCACCCACCTGTCCGCGGTGATGGACGTCCAGACTGGCAGGAACTGCTGGAGTCTCCCCCCGACCGGTGTTGTATGGTCGGGGGGCAGTGACAGAGAGTCACTGTTTGTTGGCGGCAGAGGAACGGGAGTTGTTGTTTCCTCTGCCTCTGCCCTTGGCACTGTTACCTCTGTAACCCCCTCTACCCTGCTTGGGGTACGAGGATTGTGCACCACCCTTCGCGTATTGTGTTTGTTGACCCAATTGTCCTCTGGTAACACCACCTGCTCCTGAGCGACGAAAAGTGTGTCCCCTGAATTGTTGAGACTGAAGCGCCCCCATGGACTTAGCAGTCTCGTTGTCTTTTTTAATTTTTTCAAGGGTGGTGTCCACATCTGGGCCAAACAGGGTGTCAGGATTGACGGGCTGGTTGAGGATTGTAGTTTGGATGTCAGGCTTAAATCCAGATATGCGAAGCCAAGCTTGTCGCCTCAACATGACGCTAGTGTTAATGCCCCTAGCCGCTGTATCTGCCACATCAAGTGCACACTTTATGGCAGCGTTGGAGATAAGCTTTCCCTCTTGTATGAGCATTTCGCCTGCTTCTTTAAACTCATCCGGTAGGTGTTGAAGGAGCTGTTCTAGGGTGTCGTAATGCGCCCTATCGTATCGTGCCAATAGTGCCTGCGTGTTTGCGATACGCCATACATTGGCAGCCTGTGCTGCCACCCTTTTGCCCGATGCCTCAAGCACTTTCGACTCCTTGTCTGGGGGAGGAGCTTCACCCGTTGTTTGGGAGTTTGCCCTTTTGCCGGCATTGGCGACCACCAACGAGTCCAGGGGCAACTGTCCACGAATATATGCAGGATCTCCAGGTGCTGGCCTGTATTTTTTTTTCAATACGTGGGTTCACCACCCTTGCCCTGGTAGGCTCCTTAAAGATCTCTGGGGCATGTTTAAGGACACCTTTAAGCATTGGAAGTATTTTAACTGTTCTCTCTGAGACTGAGAAAGTGTCAAATAAAAAGTCTTCCTCTACCGGGTCAGCATGCATGTCCACATTATGATTTGCTGCTGCCCGTTCGAGTAAAGCATTAAATGCAGCAGAATCCTCCGTCGGAGACGTACGTGTCCCAAAGCCTTGGGGATCTTGTACCACCTGATGTCCACTCTGGTCCCCAGTGTCGCCATATGAGTCCTGCTGAACATCAGGGTCATTGCCAACTGGGAAATTGTATTGGTCCTGTTGGTCATCATCATCCCCTCCTGATTGGTTGGGTGAAGGTGATGGACTCCGTCTCGGTGGTGGCAGAATAGGCTCAACAAGGGAAGGAATGTCTTGTGCCGCCTCTTCTTTTTTAGTGGAATAACATATGATTCCAGTTGTTGGGAAGTGATTTTCCTTTTATAAAGTGTCAGTTTCCCTGTGTGGGCATCGATGCAATGCTCAGATTGCTCCTCAGAGGCAAGATACGGGTCCGATAGGCTCTGTAGCGTTGACGTAACCGACGGTTTTGGCACCGACGTGGTTGCGAAGGCCTTCGGGGCCACCTTCGGTGGCAGGGTGTAAAGGAGCTTGCTTGAGGACTTTTGAGGTGCGTCCACCAATGTCGGAGCCGATGGCGTGGAAGCCGTGGACGACAAAGTCTTATCCTTCATACCTTTAAGGGAGTCAGTAAGCTGCTGTGTAAAGGAGGCAGCGGGTTTTGGAACCGACGGCCGATCTTCGGTGGCGTCGGGTTTGCTTGGCGTCGACGGTATTGGCGTCGACGAATCTTCGGCCGCAATGCGTCGGGGCTCCGATGAAGGCTCAGTCGCCGATGCAGCAGATCCCGCATCCTTGTGCCGATGCGTTGAGCCAGCGGCCTTAGTGTCGTGGGCTTTAGTCGACGTTGGGTCAGCCGTGCGTTTACCGGACGGCGCCGTAATTGCGTCTGAAGGCGTCTCAAGAGGTTTAGGAGTCCGCGCCGGAGCAACCGCGGTCGGCGCTTGGACGGCCTTCTTGGAGGAGGGTTCTTTGAGCACCTTCTGCGGCGCGGTTGATTCAACAGCCTTACTTCGACTTTTGCGGGCCGGAGGTTGACGGAGTCGATGATGGAGCAGGCTTTGAATGTTTTTGGAGGACGTCGGCCATCTTAGGTTTGGTCGAGTCCGTTGGTTTCAGTTTCGGTTTCGACAGGACGTCGGCCATTTTAGGTGTGGTCGAGTCTGTAGGTTTCGGTTTCGTTTTCGACTGTACGTCGGCCATCTTGTGTCCCGTAGGTGCCGAAGGTTTCGCTTTCGGTTTTGATACGGGCAATGGCGTCTCCGCTCGAGTGTCCGGGGCCGGGGATAGCGTTGTTTGGTCGTGGGTAAGGCCGAGTGGCGATCCCGTGACCTGAGCCTCAATAACGTAGACCTCGGGGCATAGCTCCTCCTCTGAGCTATCTTCCACGGCCCCATAAACTTCTTCGTCGTCCCCTACCTCCTCGACGTATTCAAGGTCCTGGGCCTGTCCGTCGATGTAGTCCTCCGGATCGGCCTGGACCTCCGTCGACGGTGGCGAAACCTGGAGATGATGGCTATCGCCTTCCTCCTCGGGGTCGTCTAATATGGTGTCGGGTGCCGGGGTCGCTCGCTGGGCCTCAAGGCGCACCGCGCGCCGAAGCTTGAGCGTCGTCTTGGACCTGAACTTGGAGCAGGCCATGCAGTCTTCCTCGTTGTGGTCCGGCGAAAGGCATTTATTGCAGACCGGATGCACATCGATGTGTGGATATTTGGATCCACAGACGGGGCAGAACTTGAACGGGCTCCGCTCCATGAATAAGGCGGTCGGGTCTTGCTGCGACGAGAAGGCCTCGATGGCCGAGGAGTTACTTGACTCCGTAGATGTCCGGCTCAGAGAGTTGGACGACGCTGGAGACCGTACGCAAACAATACCGACGCAGGTAACGAAGGCCTTTTGGCCTTAAGATGAGAGTTTATCGGTTCCGACACGGAGACGTCGAAACCACATCCGAACCCAATGGCGGAAAAAAACAATCTGGGGATGGAGTCGTTGCCCATGCGCACTGTAGTCCAGGGGAGGAGCCACCTATCTCGTGATACTTCGAAGACTCTTCCAGGACAACAATGTGCAATCGTCCGGACCCAACACTAGGCGGCGATCTATGCATAAGATATGAATTTAGCAGCCCACATGCCTCGAACATATTCGTTACCTTAGAATAGATACCAACCCCGATGGTGGGTCTGCAAATAAAATTACACCAGGGAGTCACGGAGAACAGAACGGTCAAAGAAGCAGTCTATCTGGACTTGACTGTCAAGGCAGTAGTGCTTGGTAAACTTGTGCAGCGAGGCCCAAGTCGCTGCCTGAAATGTCCTGCAGCAGTTGCCCTGGTCGAATGGGCACGCAGCCCCACAGGAGGCTCCTTCTTGGCCAAGGAGTCATTTGCTTTGATGCACAGAACGACCCACTGAGAAAAGGTCCATTTGTGCACAGCCTGAAAATTCTTGGCGCCCACGCAGCCAACAAAGAGCTGATCATCCACCCGGAACTGCTGTGTACACTGCAGATAGAATGAGAGCGCACATTTTGGGTCCAGACGGTGGAAACTCTCCTCTTGCCTGGAAGGATACGGAAAGAAGGTGGGCAAAGTGATGGTCTGCCCGATGTGGAAGGGCGTGACAACCTTTGGCAAGAAAAGGACGGGTCCTTCGAACCACCTTGCCGGATTAACTGAAAGTAAAGTAGATTTGGGCAGAAAGAGCCTAGAGCTCTCTCACTCTTCTGGCAGAGGTGATAGCAACCAGGTAAGCCATCTTTAAGATGAGAAGACGTAAGGGACAGTTGTGAAGGGGCTCAAATGGAGCGCACATTAAGTCAAGACAAGATTCAAACCCACTGAGACATTATGAAAGGCATGGGAGGAAACGTGCGTGTAATGCCTTTGAGGAAACGGTTAACAAACAGGGACTTACACAGAGAAGGCTGATCAGGAAGCCTTAGAAAGGCGGAGATGGCAGAAAGATAACCTTTGATAGTGCCCAGAGCAGAGCCCTGCTGGCCCAAAGACAGAAGAAGCAGAAGAACCTCAGAGGGGCAGAAAGGGAATCCACAGCCTTTGCTGTACACCATGCCACAAATTTGTTACATCGGCAGGCGTATACAGTCTTAGTGGAGGGATGCCTGGCTGCCAAAATGACATTACAGAGCTCGGGAGGAAGGTCGAAAGCAGTCAACTGCCGCTGCTCAATCTCCACGCATGGAGGTGGAGGCTGGACAGGTTAGGGTGGAGGACCGTCCCCTGCTGCTGCGACTGAAGATCCTCCTGAAGAGGCAGACAGATCGGGGAATCAATGCTCATACTGAGTAGCTCGGGATACCATACTCTTCGAGCCCAGTCCGGAGCCACAAGAATGACTTGGGCCCGGTCGCGCCTGATCTTCAGCACTCTTGGCAGAAGTGGTATAGGCGGAAAGGCGTACAACAGGCAGCAGCTCCACTCAAGACGAAAAGAGTCTCCAAGCGAATGCCGCCTTGGATATTCCAACGTGCAGAACTGATGACATTGTGCGTTCTCTTCCGTAGCAAATAGATCTAACCAGGGTTCTCACCACTGCAGAAAGAGACCTTGCACAACGTCGGAGATCAGACGAAATTCGTGATCCATCATGCACCGGCGGCTGAGTTTGTCCGCCCTTGTGTTCAGAGAACCTGCCAGGTGTTGAACCACCAAGGTAATGCCTTGAGGTTCCAGCCATGTCCAGAGGCGCAGAGCCTCCTGACGTAGGGTCCAGGACCCCAGTCCGCCTTGCTTCTTGCAATACCAAATGGCGGTGGTGTTGTCCGTGAACACCTGCACTACACTTCCCCGGACAGAGGGAAGGAATGCCTTCAGTGCAAGTCAGATCGCCCGCAGTTCCAAAAGGTTGATATGGAGCAGGGACTCCGCCAGAGACCTCTGATCTCTGCCTCTCCCAAGTGGCCTCCCCATCCCAGGAGGGACGCATCTGTCACCACTGTGTGCTCCGGTAGGGGAAGGAAGAGGGATAGGTCATTGACCCAATCGCAATTAGTCAGCGAACACTGCAACTGTCGTGCAGTGCCCTCCGAGATCTGGACATGACCAGACAAGTTGCCGTGATGCATCGCCCACTGAAACTTCAGGTCCCACTGCAGAACACGCTTAAGCCACCTGGCATGTTGCACTAGCAGGATGCAGGAGTCCATCAGGCCCAGGAGCCGGAGGGTCATCCTGACAAACCCGAAACCGCGAAGATTCCAGAAACGCTCCAATAAAAGAGAGCTTCTGAGAGGGAATCAGGTGCGACTTCGGCACGTTGATGGAGAACCCTAGCAAATGCAGGTGGTCGGCGACAGTCTGAAGGTGGGTGACGACTGCCTGGGGCGACAACCAGTCGTCGCGGTAGGGGAAGACTGACACCCCTAACCTGCGCAGGTGAGCTGCGACCGCCATCACTTTCGTGAACACCCGAGGGGCACTGGTAAGGTCGAAGGGAAGGACGGGGAACGGAAAATGCTCCTGGCCTACCGTGAACCGCAGGTAACACCGGTGGGCCGGCAGGACATGGATGTGAAAATATTAGTCCTCCAGGGTCGTGGGCAGCCAGGACCTCAGCCAAAGTCAGCATCTTGAAAGCGATTGACGTTCCGGAGGGCCAAGATGGGGCGCAGGCCCCCCTTGTCCTTCTTGGGGACTAGAAAGTATTGGGAATAACAACCACTCCCTACTTCCAGCCCAGGAACGTACTCAATGGCCTCCTTGGCCAAGATGGCTGTGACTTCCTGTTGTGACATCCCTCAATCACAGTCTTAGATCATGCCTCTTCTTGCATCCTCCCCACCCCCACCCCTTCTACCCCCCAACAGAACCCTGCCCTCCCACTAGACTCTCAGAACACCCTACCGCCTTCAACTGCACTCCCCACAATAGGTCCTCCTCCCATCCCCCCCTCATTCTCAGTCCCCACTACCTCACTTGCACCCTAGACACCCCTAGCCCTCACTCATCCCTCAACTTCTCCCCCCCCCACTCTCAGTCCTCACTATCTCACCTGCACCCCCGCAACGCCCAGCCCACACTCACCCCTCAACATCCCTCCCCCTAACTCAACCACACCCTTCACACCCAACCTACCTATCCTCCTGAACACTAACCCACTTACTAATACCACCAACCCCTGCAGTAACACCCCCCCCACTCCAGTAACAGACATCTATACACTTTCAGTACCCATTACCACCTCCATTCCCAATCCCACGCTGGACATGATTATGTCCACCCTCCTCAAAGTCAAAGAAGATCTCCACACCCTCAAAGAGTTACTCTTCACACAACACGTACACCCCCTACCGACCACCACTTCCCCCCTAACATATCCCCCACCCTTCCTACTCTTCCTCTCACACAAAACTTCCCACACTGGACCTCAATCCCCGCTCGCAATCCCACCAACCGCTCCAGACGCACCGTCAATCCACTTTCCGACCACGACATACGCACCCTTCTCAGCTCATATGACCCACTACCCCAAAACCACTTAACCACCACACACCTTTCCATCCCCACGATTCACCCAAACCCCCTTAGGCACCCCACTCAAAACAGAGGCTCAGTCCCAAATAACCTTAAAAAAGTCCCTCACTCTAGAACACTCTACCACCCCTTACACCCCAAGGCTCAAATGCATACTTCTCAACTGCAGGTCGGCCCCTAGACACTCCTCCGACATCGCTGATCTCATTAAAACACTGGACCTTGATCTAAACATTCTGACTGAAACTTAGTTAACTGAATCTTCTACACCCATCATGGATATTCTAGTTCCCCCCCCCCCAACTACCACATCATTAGACTTGACAGGTTCAGCAAGACAGGCGAAGGAATCGCATGTATTTATAGGAGCAAGCTCTGTTACTAGGGTCACCTCCCCCTCGCTCACCTCCTGTGAATACTTCTGCCTCGATGTCATCAGCAAGAGCAAACCTGTATGCTCTCTACACGTCATCTATCACCCACCTGGGGACAACCTCATCTTCACCCAACAACTCGGACACAATATCAACCAATTCCGGTCGGCAAAACACTCAAATTTTCCTTGGTGACTTCAATCTCCACTGGAACGATCACAATGACGCAGTGGTAAATAGCCTCAAAAACTACCTCAACGCTCTTGACCTCATCCAAATCTGCAACAGCCCGACCCACGATAAAGGCTCTATCCTCGACCTTATCTCCAAAGAGAACTCTACTCAACTTGGATCAATCCAACCCTGTGACTGGTCAGACCACCACATTATCACATTCTTCATCAATGAAAAAGTTAAATTTAACCCGGTTCAACCCACCAAATCCAAGGTCTGGAAAAGGGACCTAAAGAAACTCAACCCAAACTCTCTACCTTCCCACAGCTGCAATCTCCTCCTTCCCCCTACCGGAGCTCTGGACGTTCAATCTTTGACCGACCACTACCTCAACTCTATCCTCCACAATCAATGAGGCAGCCCCATTGCAACTGAAAAGAGTCTCCTCCAAGAACTCCAACCCATGGTACGATGGTAGACTCAACAAAGATAGACGGGTCTTGCGAATGGCAGAGCGCACCTGGAGATCAGCCCCTTCGGCACTGCACCTTAAAACTCTGAAGAGAAAGAGAAACGCCTACTTCAGGAAAATCAAGCGCACAAAATCAGATTTCTTCAGCCTCCAGCTCGACCAAGCAAAAAAAACGACCAAGAAAACTGTTTGAACTAATCAATACACAATCCAAGGAACAACCCCAACCATCACATAGCACTATAGGTGATACACCATCCTGTGAAGACTTCTCTGCTTTCTTTAATCTAAAGACTGATAACAACTATCTCCTCAATGACGTAAGCCTTTACTCCAACCCCCACAGCATAACACCCAATGAACGAAAGAACCATGCTACATGGTCATCCTTTGACATCTACTCGGAAGAAACAATTAAACTGCTCACCACACTGAAACCTTCTAATCACCTCACAGACCCCCTTCCTGCTAACGCTGTAAAGGACTTCATCCCACTACTTCTACCACTCTGGACCAAAATTATTAACAGTTCACTTCAACAAGGACGCATCCCCGACTCCCTCAAAGTTGGACAAGTCACACCTATATTTAAGAAACCAACAGCTGACCCTACTGACCTAAACAATTACCGTCCTATCACCAACATTCCCACCCTTGCCAAACTGTTGGAAAAATGCGCCCAACTCCAATTAACGAAACACATTGATCGGTTTGACCTCCTCAACCCTCAATCAGGCTTCAGAGCAGGGCACAGAACTGAAACTGCTATGACACATAATTGATGACGCCTTCCAAATCCTAGATCAAAACGATTCCTGCCTCCTCATCCTTCTTGATCTCTCCTCAGCATTTGACACAGTCAAACACGAGAACTTACTCGAGTTGGTAAACACCAGAATGGGTCTATCTGGGACTGTTCTCAAGTGGTTCACTTCCTTTTTACATAACCGGTCTCAGAAATTCAAGAGCAACAACCTGATGTCCTCACCAGTGCCTGTAACATTAGGTGTCCCACAAGGATCTTCCCTATCGCCAACATTGTTCAACCTGGTCATGGAACCTCTCACCACCTTGTTACAAGCATCTAATGTACACTTTCACATGTACGCTGACGACACCCAACTATATCTCAAATTACAATTCCCCCAACGACATCAAACTGCTGAACTCAACGCTCAGAAACACCCAATCATGGCTTGCCGATAATCACCTAAACTCAATGCTCTGAAAACTGAGTTCCTTCTGATCTCACCTCCAGCGAAAAGCTCCACCACTCAAACCTGGCTTAAGCACCTAACTGCACTCAATGTCCAACCTACCATTGTGGACTCAGCGAAATCTTTAGGCATAACACTTGACGCCAATCTCAACATGCAACAGCATATCAGCAAGGCAACTAAGGGAGCTAACTTCCAAATCAATACTTTGAGGAAACTTAAACCCTTCCTCCCAGCCAAGGACTTCCAAACTGCAGTACAAGCCCTAGTCATGCCACGCTTAGACTACGGTAGCGTCGCCCTCTGTGGACTCCCCCTTTCTACAACTGCACCCCTGAGAGCCTCTTTGAACGCTGCAGCGAGGCTTATCACTGGATCAAAAAAACTCGCATATTTCCCCTGACCTAAAATACTTAAACTGGCTGCCTTTTGAGGCCAGAATACATTTGAAAATTGCGTGCATGACTCAAAGGGCTATACACCACAGCTCACCCGGCAACCTCACTCAGAAGCTGACAATTTCTGGTGGCTCAAAAAACACAAGAAGTACAAAGAATCTTCTTCTGAAACCTCGTAGATTCCGGAAGGAAAAAACATAAGCGCTCCTTTTCAGGAATGGCCCCCAGGATCTGGAATTCACTCCCTCCAGAAACCAGACTTATCACCTCAACTACATTTTTTAAGAAAGAAGTGAAAGCTATCCTCATGGCTAAATTCACTTGAACTTGTACCTCACTTTGGAACTATTTGAGACTCCTCAACTTTGTGTAATATTCGTTTATCTGACTGTCTACTTGCATTATTGTTTTAGCTGATTGACTATGCTCCCTCATGTATCTACCCTATTTTGATACTCATCTATTACCTATAACTATTCTTTGCTCAATAAGCTTGTTAATCGCTCTCTTGTTTTTCCTACCCCCTGTTTTTGTTTATTGTAAAGCGCTCCGATATCTGCAAAGATCTTGTTCGCGCTATATAGCACTTTGAAAATAAATAGATAAATAAAATAAATTAACAAAATGGTCCTGGTACCGGGGGAAGGGTGGAATGAACGGCAACCACAACGGCGCCGAGGGCGGTGCTGGGGCTGGAGCAGGCAGAGCTGGACCTCGTGGCGCCAGGGCCGGAGCCAGCGGCGTAGGATCCTGTGGCGCCAAAACTGGATCCGCCAGTGGCGCTGACGGGCCAACAGGATCTGGACACGGGACCGTAGGACCTGAGCACGAGGCCTAAAAAGGCGGTCCATGGCAGAAAAACTCTTGCACCTGTTCGGGAGTCACCGACAAACGAGGGTAAGGTGGGTAGGCCGCAGGACTCCACGGCTTCAGAGGAGAACCCATGTCCCCCTCGTCCGCATCCGAGGAGCGGCGAAGGGACGTCTTAGAGTGAAAACCCTTCGACTTTTTATGGCGCCGCTTACCGGAATCCAAGGGCGAAGACTTGGAGCCCGAAGAGCAACGACTGCTGTCCCATGAGCGGTCCCAGGAACAGCCCAGAGACCAGGAGCGGCGTTGTGAAGAATGCCGGAGCTCTAGCAACTTCCAGCACTGCTACCTCAAAGCCTTCGGGCCATGGCTCGACAGTCCCGGCAGGCCCGGGAGTCGTGGAAAGACTCCAGGTAGTAGAGGTAAACATCGTGGGGGTCCGCCATCGACATATTACAGCAGCAGGCCCGCAGGACCTAAACCCAGGCATCCCTACGTGCACCAGGAGAACAAGGGGCGAGACAAAAGTCTCAAAAAAGCAGTTAAGTGACTGAGGCACGTGCTCTATCCGGATCTGCGCTTGATGGCACGGAAAAAGAAACAACTGATGTCAGCGCGCATGGGTGGCACCTAAGTAGTCTCCATGACATCATCTCGGCGCTTACGACACCAGTGATGGGCACGGAGCCGCAGGACGCCACCTACTGACGCGCAGGGGTACTGCTAAGCAAAACTTTCCGGATCCAGTCTGACGTCTGGGGATATTCTAAGGTAAGGAATCTATCACTACATGTCTCGTTCACATTTATTACATTCTACTAATTCAGAATATCCAATGCACTAGCCTATTTCTCACCCTATACCTCTATCAATATATCCTCTACATCGACTCATTCATCCTAAACCCCACACCACTACTAGGATTTCCAAAATGGAAAATGCTACTAACCAGTATGCATCTGCTTTTGGCATGTAGAGCTGTAGATTAGTATACTTGTGCATAGATCGCCATGTGGTGTTGGGCTAGGATGTTTGCACTTTGTTTTTGTCTTGGAAGTAGTCTTTGTAGTCTGAGGTAGGTGACTCCTCCTTAGGACGATAGTCGCATGGGCATAGACTCCATCTCAAGATTGTTTTGCCATGGAGGGTTATGATGGAGTTAGTAAGAAATAGAAAAGAATGTCCATGTGTAATGTATCCAAGTAAGATAGTACTGGAACAGTTAGAGGTTTCCGGGGAGGTGGGTGGGCGTATACGAATCTACAGCTCTACATGCCAAGAACAGATGCATACAGGTAAGTAGCATTTTCCGTTTAAGGAATACGAGCTGTAGATCGTATACTTGTGCATACACCATAAGGCAGTTATCCGCTTAGCGGTGGCTAAATGTATCTATTGCAGTGGTTTGAAAAAGTTTTCTTAATACAGCCTGGCCCACACTAGCTTGTTTTGCTTGCAAGTCTACACAATAGTGTTTTGTGAACGTGTGTGGTGTAGACCAAGTTGCTGCATTGCAGATGTCATCTAGGGGAATGTTCCGTAAGAATGCCATAGATGCCCCTAGTTTAAGTGAGCTCTAGGTGGAATCGTTAGTGTGTGTTTGGCTTTAATATAGTGTGGGAAAGTGCCATCTTTCTTACTTTGGTATGCCCCCACTTTTTTCAGACCTGCTGATGTGCTTTGAGTGTGCTTTGACTGAGTGTGCCCTGGATCCCTGCCAACCAGGTACCTGTGTTCCTTCCCTAAAAACTGTGTTGAAACAAACCCAATTGGCATCTCTGGCCACCTATCTGCCCCTAGTAAATGGTACCCTAGGTACCCAGGGCTTGGTGACCAGAGAAGACCCCCTAAGGGCTGCAGCACTTATTGTGCCACCCTTAGGGGCCCTGTACCTTGGTACCCACACACTGCCTTTGCAGGGTGAGTGCCTAGGTGCAGAACTAAACAAAGAGTCGACATGGCACACATCCGTGTGTGCTATGCCCACAGACCCTGCCCTGGCATTCATCAGTCACCCCTCTAGCTGGGTGCCCTATACCAGTGGTGTGGGCACAGGTGCATGATCCCTCTGCCCCTACAGTACCTAGGGCCATTCTTGGGCACTGTAAGTGCAGTGATGCCATTAAGAGTATATGGTGCTGGGAGGTTGTCATTACGAACTCCACAGCACCATAATGGCTAGACTGACAACTTTGGTACCAAACTTCTCAGCACATTAAACCCACACTGATGCCAGTGTGAGATTTAATGTAAAATGCACCAGAGGCCATCTTGGAGATGCCCCCCTGAAAACCGAACCTACAATCCACGTCTGGCTGAGTGGCTGCAGAGGCTGCCACACAGCAGACATGCTGCTGGGCCCCTGGGTAGGAGAGCCCCACTCTCCTGGGCCTGCAACAATGCACATCCTGGGCGAGGTGCTAGGTCTCCTCCCCCAGGATGGGCAGGGGGAAGCTTCAAAGGCATACCGCCTCCGTGAGCTTCTCTAGACCATTTGCTGTACCCAGCAACCAGCCCCCAACCGTCCTGATCCCAACTCTGGCGGGAAGACTGGCAGGAAAAACTAAGTCAGGAAGGGGGGGCAGCCTGTGCCAACCCCACCCCTCAGGTGGATAGGGTTTAGAGAAGCAGCGAGGGCTAAAGATACCAAGCATTTGCAATGCAATAGGTCTCGCATTAGGAAAGTGTGAGCTATTGGTATTGTAAATGACAATTTTTTTTAATATGTGTTGGCTTTGAAAATATATAAATTCATAGCATCGATTTTCACAAAGCCAATAGCTTACACTTTCCTAATGTGAGTCCTATTGGCTATGGCAATGCTTGTTGGTAGCAAGCAAGGACAGTGCTGTGGTGGTGTCCCGGGTGATGTGGTGGTGTCCCGGGTGATGTGGTGGTGTCCCCGAGCGATGTGGTGGTGTCCCCGAGCGATGTGGTGGTGTCCCCGAGCGATGTGGTGGTGTCCCCGGAGGGTGGAGTTGGAGGGTGGAGTTGGAGGGTGGAGTTGGAGGGTGGAGTTGGAGGGTGGAGTTGGAGGGTGGAGTTGGAGGGTGGAGTTGGAGGGTGGAGTTGGAGGGTGGAGTTGGAGGGTGGAGTTGGAGGGTGGAGTTGGAGGGTGGAGTTGGAGGTTGTTGCAGGTAGCCCTCGCGCTCAGAAGTTGAGGTCTGTGGTTAGCGACAGTATTACTGTAGACAGCAGCGACAGGTGCCCATGTACTAATGTTATAATGCATAATGTATAGATAAGTAGTTACAGAAACACGCCCTAGTGTAAGCGCCTCTGTAAGCATGAAGGCGTAATGGAACTTGGAAGCTTTTGAAAAGTCATAGAAGCTGTGCTGTGTGCAGCAAATAGTAGCGCCTTGGGGCTATACAAATGACGACAGGAGAACAACATCTACTAGCGCATTATATGGAGTACGTTTTTCTTACACAAAGCGAAACACAGCTGTGGGTTAAAAAGTGAGCATGAATGTATTATAGATCCGAAAGCTAATCTAAGCACTTTGCGAAGATGTATAGTGAAATAGGCCACGAAAGTCAAGTGAGACTGCACAGGGTCTAAGAATTGTGAGAAACTGTATTTTTACACAAGGTTTTTACACAAGGTGTTTGATACTTTAATGCAGTGAGTGAATATCGGGGCAGCAATAGTGAAGCAGCCCAGAGGCATAGCGCGCCTTGCGTGGCAGTATGGAAGTTAGAAGAAGCATTGGTATTAGAGAAGTAGCATGGCTGCTAGTGTGTCCGTGTGCTGTCCGTGCCATGTGGCTTTTCAAGCAGTCCTGTTTGCCACTGCTTATGCCCCTTGTTACTTGCCATGATTTTATATAACGTGGACAGCATGGAGCCGGAAGTGCTCGCAGCAACGTTGTATTTAATATTCATATGGTTGCTGGTAGCAAATGAAAGGTAGGTAGGAAGATGTTATTTTAATACAGTAACTACTATGTTTTTCCTAACTGTTTGCGCCTTTGCATTAGCTTTGACCGAAGTAAATGTAAACAGATTAGGCCGATTGGTATGTGGCCACCATAAATAAAAAGCTTTGCGTCCAGCACTATGTAAAACCATATACACTGCAAAAGGTATGCATTTTAGTGGTGCGCAAGATAATAAAAAAGCGTGCCTACGGTATGCGCTGTATTTAAACCAAGTGACCAAAACAATTTGCAAACGCTATACTTTATCCGCGCTATATAAATGTTGTGGTTGCTATTATCAAAGTTAAAGACATTAGAGAAAAGACGTGCTGCTATAAATATAAAGCTTACGTGGTCACGGTAGCCTACGAACAACGTAAACCAGCAGACTAAACACTGTGAATGAAATAAAGGCAGACAACACCAAAAAGAGTGTACACACATTGTAATGTGCGCATGCTTTACACCTAATTACACGGAGATAGCAGCAATCGCTTCAATTAGAGAAGAAGCTACACAACAGAGTAAAGAGAGGGCAGACAAAGTGTTTGTAATGCGCAGTTCGTTCGCACCTAAGTAGACAGAAATGTTAGGATGGCACTGTGAAGTGAATGCATAGAACACAACACAGAGTATGCAGACACGATGCTTATCACCATTGCAGCCATACGACTTAGTAATTCAGAGTGGGCAGTTAGATGTTAGACATAGAAGTGAATAGAGAAGGCTTGCAAGTAAACAAACTAAACAAAAGGTAGACAACCGGTTTGTGACGGGAGCTTGCTTTGCATGTAAGTAAATGGGCACGGCAGGAAAACAAATAGTGTGAATGTAAAGTAAGTCACCAAGGTACAAAATAAGCTGAACAACCTGTTTGTGACAAGAGCTTGCTCTGTCTATTAGCAAAATTCTTAATGCGCGTGGTCTGTTTGTTCAAAAATGGAGATTTTAGCCAAATAAAGAATGTGAGCTAAATCTTAATAGCAGTGTAAACACAGGGCACACAAGATTGTTATCAATATTGCCTCCACGTGATTCACTAACTCAGTGTGTTGCCAGTAACTAGACATGCAACCCAGCAGTAATAAAAAAACAAGCAGAGTTTATGGGAAAATGTAAATTATTTGTAATCCACGCTGTATCTCCGCAGTCCGGCCCCATCCACAAAGGGGCTCATTGAGCCTGCCTCGTGCCTTAATGAAGGGGGGATTACAGGGCAACAGCGGATGGAGGGGAGCGGGGAGGAGGCTGGGAGGAGAGGCGAGGCCGAGAGGAAAGCAAAGAAAGGTGAGAAAAAGGAGAGCAGGAATAGAAAGCGGTGCGAGTGGGAAGAAGGAGAGAGAAGGAGGAAAGGCGGAACAGAAAAGAGGAATGGTTTAGGGGTTAGATGACAGCTAGCATCGAAGATAATTATGTACAAAATTCCCTTCTGAAAAGCAAGAATGCATCTAGGGCCAGGACTCGGAGTCTGCGCCGACAGGATTCTGTTTAAATGACACCTCACACACAGTCTCACAGAGCTCGGCAGTGAATCTATGGCCAGCAGATGGCAGCAAATGTATGGGAATGATTAATGGAACAGAATGCTAGTCGTGACTGAAAGTTTATTAAAGCAGATGGGCTATCTAATTTTAAATACTCCTCGCTGCTAAAACAAGACAAGGAGAAACACGAGAGATGGCCTGCGGCCGTCAAAGTGAAAGTACGGCCGGCGGAGGGCATTGCTGTGGGGAGGGGGGAGGAGAAATGCGACACGGCAGGCAGGGGAGGGGGCGGCAGTGGGCCCAAAACCAGAACATCTTACCGCTAGAACATGCATGTTTCAGAAAGAACCACGGAACGCTGGATAACATCGCGGTCGTCGAGACCATTGTGGAGAAGGAAAATGCTACTTACCAGTATGCATCTGTTCTTGGCATGTAGAGCTGCAGAATCCTACATTTTGCAATAGATCGCCACCTGGTGTTGGGCTCGGATGATTGCAGGTTGTTGTCTTCTTGGAAGAAGTCTTTTCTAGTCACGAGATAGGTGACTCCTCCCTTGGACAATACTGCGCATGGTCATCGACTCCATCCTCAGATTGTTTTTCGCCATGATGGGAAATGATGGAGTTAGTACAAGTAAAGAGAAAGGATGTCCATGCGTGTGCATCTAAGTAAGATGAGTACTGGAACGGATACAAGTCCCGGGGAGGCGGGAGGGCATGTAGGATTCTGCAGCTCTACATGCCAAGAACAGATGCATACAGGTAAGTAGCATCTTCCCTTCGAGGCATACGAGCTGCAGATCCTACTTTTTGCAACGATTGTGCAGTAGTGTCTCCCTTAGCGGTGGTCGCTTGTATCCGTTGCAGCATACTGAAATAATGTTTTAAGAACAGCTTGGCCTACTGCAGCTTGCTGCTTGGCTTGCACATCAACACAATAGTGTTCAGTGAAGGTGTGTATTGTAGACCATGTGGCTGCCTTGCATATATCCTCTAATGGTATGTTTCCTAAGAAAGCCATAGAGGCTCCTAGTTTGCGAGTCGAGTGCGCTCTAGGAGGAACGGTTAGTGTACTTTTATCTTTTTGATAGCAGATTTGAATACACTTTACAATCCATCTAGCAATACCTCCTTTAGAGATGGGATTGCCTTTGTGTGGGGGAGAGAAAGATACAAATAGTTGTTTTGTCTTTCTGAAGGATTTAGTCCTGTCTGTGTAATATAGTAGAGCTCTTCTAACATCCAAGGTGTGTAAAGCTCTTTCTGCAACAGAGTCTGGTTTTTGAAACAACACTGGTAACTCTGACTGGTTTAGGTGAAAAGGAGTAATCACTTTTGGCAGGAATTATGGATTGGGTCTAAGAACCACTTGGTTAGGATGTATTTGAAAAAATGGTTCTTCTATAGTGAATGCTTGGATTTCACCGACTCTTCTGAGAGAGGTAATGGCAACAAGGAAAGCAGTTTTCCATGTTAGGAATTGCAGTTCACTTTTATGTAACGGCTCAAAAGGGGTCCCATGAGTCTTGAAAGGACTACATTTAGGTTCCATACTGGAGCAGGTGGTAACCTGGGTGGGATTATTCTTTTTAATGCTTCCATAAATGCTTTTATTGCAGGTACTCTAAATAGAGATAGATGCTGTCTATTTTGTAAATATGCTGCAATAGCTGCCAGATGTAGGCGTATGGAAGAGTAAGCCAAATTGGACCATTGTAAATGTAGAAGGTAGCAAATAATATTTTGGATGGAAACATCCAAAGGATTAATGTGATTGTTGTTACAATATATTGCAAATCGTTTCCAGTTAGCAGCATAGCATGCTCTGGTAGTGGGTCTTCTAGCTTCTTTAATTATATTCATACAGTCTGTTGGTAAGTTTAAGTAACCAAACTCTAGGACTTCAGGAACCAGATCGCCAAATTCAGTTGGCTTGGTTCTGGGTGTCTTATTTCTCCATGGTTCTGTGTTAACAGGGAGGGCGTGAGCTTTAATTTTTGATGTGGAACTAGTGAGAGATCCAGCAGTGTGGTGAACTACAGCTGGCGTGCCCATGTGGGAGCTACTAGTATTAGTTTGAGAGACTGTTGTCTAAGTTTGCGCACTACTAGTGGAATGAGTGGGAGAGGCGGAAAAGCATATGCAAATCTGCCTGACCAGTTCATCCATATCGCATTCCCCTCCGACCGTGGGTGTGGAAACCTGGCGGCGAAGGTTGGGAATTTTGTATTCTCGTGGGTGGCAAACAGATCTATCTGTGGATGCCCCCACATTTGGAAGAATGGCTGAAGAACTTGTGGATGTATCTCCCATTCGTGAATCTGTTGTGACTGTCGACTCAACAGATCTGCTATCTGATAGTGAATTCCTGGAAGGTGCTCTACCGCCAGGTGTATGTTTTGAGGAATGTCCCATCTCCAAATGTTCTGTGCGAGCTGGGACAGTTGCAGAGAGTGTGTCCCCCCCCCCCCCCTGTTTTTGTATATAATACATGGCTGTCATATTGTCCGTCCGGACTAGTACAGCTTGGTTTTGTATTTGTACTTGAAAGGTTTTGAGTGCTAGGAAAATTGCTAGCAACTTCAAATGGTTGATGTGGAACTGTTTCTGTTGATTGTTCCATTGACCTTGTGTGGTATAATGCAGGATATGGGCTCCCCATCCTGTGAGGGATGCATCTGTCGTGAGCACTATCTGTGGAAGTGGATCTAGGAACGGCCGTCCCTTTGTCAGATTTTTGGTGTTCCACCACTGCAGAGAGCGATATGTACAGGTGTCTACCAACACCAGGTCTGTGAGCTGACCTTGAGCCTGATTCCACTGTTGTGCTAGACATTCTTGAAGTGGGCGCATTTGCAGTCTTGCGTGGGGAACTATGAAGATGCAAGACGCCATCATGCCTCTCAGTTTCATGAACACTCTGGCTTGGAGAGAGTGCTGGCATTGAAAAAGGGAGACTAAGTTCTGAATACTTTGAATCCTGGCTTGACTGGGATATGCTAGAGCTACCGATGTGTTTATAGTAGCTCCTAGATATTGATGAACGTGCGAAGGCTCTAGGTGCGACTTGGTGTAGTTTATCGTAAACCCTAAGTTGTGCAGTGTTTGAATTGTTTGTTTTGTGTGTTGTGCACACTGGTTGTACGATCTTGCTTTTATGAGCCAGTCGTCTAAGTAGGGGAAGACATGTATTTGTTGTATTCTGAGATGTGCTGCCACTACTGCTAAGCACTTTGTAAACACTCGTGGTGCTGTTGTAACCCCGAATGGAAGGACTTTGAAATGAATAGTGTTGTCCTTGTATGACAAACCTTAAATACTTCCTGTGCGCAGGATGTATAGGAATATGAAAATAGGCGTCCTTTAGGTCTAGTGTTGTCAGAAAGTCTCCTTGTTGTAGTAATGGGAGTATCTGTTGTAAAGTGATCATGTGAAAATGATCTGATTGTATGTAGTGGTTGAGGGGCCTGAGGTCGAGAATTGGTCTAAAGGTCCCGTCCTTTGGAATTAGGAAATACAGGGAGTAGATTCCTGTTCCTTGTTCTTCTAATGGAACTACTTGAATAGCATCTTTTTGTAGAAGTGCTAGTACTTCCTGTTGAAGCAGAGTTATGTGTTCTGCAGACATTGGACGCTGTCTGGGTGGTATGTTTGGGGGGTTGCTGTGAGTTCTAGGCAGTAGCCATGTTGGATAATTTGTCTTACCCACCTGTCCGTTGTGATGGAATTCCAGACAGGTAGGAACTGTGAAAGTCTGCCCCCCACAGGAGTGGAATGCTGTAGGGGAGGCAGAGGGAAGTCACTGTTTAGGAGTGGAACAGGAGCGGTTGTTGTTACTACCTCTACCTCTTCCCTTGTTGTTATTTCCTCTGTATCCTCCTCTAAAATATCCTCTATTAGAGGAGGTTTGCGTGTGTTTTAAAAGATGATGCGTCTGCGCCGGTTTGCTTGGAGCCTCCTCTATAAGAGGAACGGCGAAAAGAACCTATAGTTTGGGTGGATTGTAATGCCCCCATAGACTTAGCGGTGTCTGTGTCCTTCATCTTTTCTAATGTATTATCTACCTCCGGCCGAACAATTGGTGCCGATTAAAGGGCTGGTTTAGGATGGTAGTTTGTACCTCTGGTTTAAAACCCGAAATGCGTAACCATGCGTGACGCCTGAGAATAACACTAGTGTTCACTGCTCTGGATGCTGTGTCAGCTACATCTAGTGAACATTTAATTGAGGCATTTGAAATTAATTTGCCTTCTTGTAAAAGTTCTGCTGCCAGATCCTTGTGTTGATCTGGTAGGTGTTCCATTAACTTTTCTAGTTGATCATAATGAGCCCTGTTGTAGCGTGATAGTAAAGCCTGTGCGTTTGCTATGCGCCATATATTTGTTGCTTGAGCAGCAATTCGTTTTCCTGACGCATCAATAATTTTGGACTCTTTGTCAGGCGGGGGGGGGGGGTGTCTCCAGAAGTCTGAGAATTAGCCCTTTTGCGTGCATTTGACACCACTAAGGAGTCTAATGGCAGATGACCCTTAATGTATACTGGATCAGCCGGTGCTGGCCTATACTTTTTCTCTATTCTAGGATTTAACACCCTACACCTTACTGGATCTTTAAAAATCTCTGGAGCATGTTTAATGACTCCTTTGATCATTGGTAATATTTGGGTGAATCTTTGTGACTGTTCGAAAGTGTCTAACAAGAAGTCCTCCTCAATGGCATCAGAGTCATAGGAACCCCATGGTAAAGTGCAGCTCTGTTCAATAAATGATTAAAACCAATACTGTCCTCTGTAGGTGAAGCATTTGTTGGGTAGTACTGAGGATCAGGGATGTCTGGCACGTTATTTGGTGCATAATTATATGCATCATCATCCTTAGGGTATTCTGTGTTACCATCCTCATCTAAAGGGTATGTATGTGTCTCTGGAACATAATCCCCCCCCCCCCCCACCCAAGTCATACTCCTCATCAGTGTGGTGTCATGATGCAGGAGAGTGAATAGGAGAAGTTATAGGTTCCACATGTGGAGTAATAGGAGAGGAAGAAGGTGAAGGAGAGGAAGGGTGCATTGGAGAAGTTGCACGCTCCTTTTTGGCAGGAACCACAGGTGTAAGTGGTGTATCTGCTGGTCTTTTCTTATGAGGGATTGCTTCCACATGTCCAGTTTTTGGATTAATATAGACCTTTTTCTTTCTAGGATCTGGTCTAAACAGTTCTTCCTCTTCTATAATCTTCTTCGGCGTCGATTTTTTCGGAGCCGATAGAGGTTGTTTAGTGCTTTTTGCCTTATGAGGAGTAGTTGAGTCTTTTGGCAATGTTTTCGGTGCCGAAGGTTGTTTATCCTTTTCTGGGGTCTTTGGTACCGATACTAGAGGTTTCGCCGTGGAGACAGGTTTCGCTGTTCCTGTGGCGCCGGAAAATGGCTCCCGCTGTTTGTTTTTTGAACCGGAAGGTTTCGGAGTCGAAGCTTTCGGGTTTGGTACAGGTTTTGGCTTCGGCACCGATGGTATGGGTGCCAGAGTATCTTTGGGCGTCGAACGGTGTTTTATCTTCGGTGCCGACGAGTCCTTCGGTGTCGAAGGATTTTTGGGTGACAATGGAGGTGTAACTGGCACATGGTGTTTCTTCGGTGCCGAGGCACCGGAAGGCGTATTCTCTTTCCTCGGAGCCGGGCCTGAAGGTTAGAGGGTAAATGTCGGTCTCGACTGGGCCCCATGGGCAGAGTGCTGACCGTTGCCTTCTGTTTGGGTACTGTCTGTCGTGCAGGGGCAGATGTACTCACGGGTTGTCGAGGTGGTATCGAATCGTCCGAATACCCTGCTCCCGATATTATCTGGAGATCAGGTGAGTCCTCCTCTGCGCCGAGTGGAGCCTCGTCCTCGGAGATATCTTCGATTGGATATTCGTCCTCGGAGAAGTCTTCTTCGACGATCTCCTCTTCAAAGATGGCCTCCTGTGCTGGTGCTGATCTCCTCATTTCGTGTCGACGGGCCCTCCGATCCCGAATGGTTTTTTTCGATCGGAAGGAGGCACAGGCTGTGCAGGTCGACTCGTCGTGTTCTGGCGAGAGACAGAGGTTACAAACCTCTTGATGGTCGCTATGAGGGAATTTTGCTCGACATACCGGGCATCTCTTGAATGGAGTTCTTTCCATGAGGCGTAGGCCGCACGGCGTCGATGGGCCCAACGGCCCGCGTCGACGCACCGGAATGTAGCTGGTGATGTCGAAAGTCTATTCGATGTCGAAAGAAGTTTGTTTGAAGTTTCTCACTTCGAAAAAAGCAGAAAAGGTCTTTTTCTAGCCGGAGCGGAAAACTTTAATCCGAACCCAGTGGCGGAAAAAAAACAATCTGAGGATGGAGTCGATGACCATGCGCAGTATTGTCCAAGGGAGGAGTCACCTATATCGTGACTACAAAAGACTTCTTCCAAGAAGACAACACCAAGTGGCGATCTATTGCAAAATGTAGGATCTGCAGCTCATATGCCTTGAACATATGTTTTCTCAAAAAGCATGTCAGTCTATACAGCTTTTATTGATTTCTCCATGGCGTTTGACAAGGTGGATCGTCAGACGCTGTGGAGAAAGCGCTCATCTTGGTATGCCATACAATCTCCTGGGCCTCATAATTGAATTACACACAGACACTTGGTGTCAAGTGACGATGGGTGGCTCGCAGGGGCTTTCCTGTAGGATTAATACACATAACGGTCTCAAGCAGGGTTGCATGTTGGCCCCTCTTGTTTTCTCTTTATATTTTTGACTTCCCCGAGAAATTAAACTCAGTGAAGGGGGATGCCCCTAAAATTGGTACAATGTCCATTGGCTCTACTATATGCAGATGACGTTGCAATTTTTGATTTAACCCCCATTGGCTTGCAGCGTCGTCTGGAAGTTTTGACTAAATATGCAGAGGACCATTGTTTGAAAATCAATATTGCTAAAAGCAAAATTTTTGTCTTTCGCAAGAAAGGTTTTCCAATAAAGAAAGGGTATAAGTGGCTGTTGGAGCAGGAAGAACTTGAATTGGTCAATACGTATCTGTATCTGGGGAAGGTTTTCTCAAAAATCGGGCGTGACTCAGAGCACATCAAAAGGTGTGTTGGTAAGGCCGCCTCCCAGGCTGGAGCTCTAAATAGATTTTATAAGACCTGTCGGAGACGTCATTTTAATCATGTTCTGACAGTATTTAAGGTTAAAATCCCCCCGACATTAACTTATGCTGCAGAAGTTTTGAATAGGAATTACTGGCTCTCTTTTGATAAGGCTGAAGGCCGGTTTTTCCGTCAAATTTGTAATTTAAATTCCTTGACAGCCCCACATGTTTTTCGTCTGGAATTCCATTTAGTTTCTTCTTATACTTCTTCTTTGGCAGCGGTTCTGAGGTGGGGGAACTGCCTTTTGGGGGGGGGGGGGGGGCACTCTAAGGGCCGTTTTGAAGTTGTAACTTTAGATCATTCGCCCATGCAAACCATTTATTTGGGCTTAATTTAAATTTAAACTGATTTACCCATGCCAAAGCCTGTATTGTAGTTATTTCTAAGGAAGTCAATAAGCACGATTAGTACGGCAAGAGATACAGCTTTAAGTCATCTTAAAGCCTGTAACGGGGTGATCTGTGTGAGTGCGATGGGGAGCAGACCGCAGCACTATCTTTCATGGAATATCCCACACGGAATCAGAAGGCTAATACTACTTTTAAGAACAAACTTGTTGCCCCTGAGAGAAGTAACGGCATTTGGGAAAATACTCCTAGAGAGGAGAGAATTTGTGAACTCTTGTTCCCAAATACAGGACCTCAATCATGTGCTATTTGTGTGTCCAGAACTTCTAAGGGCAAGGCGAATGCTTCCGAGACCCTTCTTTATCAAATGTAATATTCGTTCTGCTCAGGAGGCACGATCTTTTGTGTTGTCCCCTCCAAATGAAATGATTTGTTATAGAAGATTTCAATTTTTTAAAACATTCCTGGTTATTTATTAGAATTTCTTTTTTTTTTCATGCTGATTGTTTAAGTTATAACTTTGTATTTGTTTTAAAGTATGTCTCTTATTGTATTGGTGTATTTTTGTGGACCTCTGTTGGAGTTCCGTAACAAATAAACTAATTTATTTGATGGGGAGCCTGCCCAATCCCAGCTAGGCTCCTGCCCCCCTCCCACAGGAGAGGAGCAGGCTGGGGGGGTGTACTCACCCCAGGACAGGGACCCATTGGTCCCTGTCCTTACACTACCTGTAACGCCCCTAAATGTATTATTTAGGGGCTCCCTGAACCTTCCTTCCTCAGATCCCGATATTAAAAAGAAGAAAGAATATCAAGAAGAAGAAGACCTGCCGCACAGCTGCTAACAAGACAACAACTGACTTGGCCCTAGCCCTACAGGCCTGTTGATCCTGGAACCTGCTCCTGCCCAATCCCGGCGACCTCCGCTGACAGCAACCTTGGGACACTCAGAGGGCCTGCCTGCCTTGACCCTCTCGAAGATTGGGACTCCCATCAGCAGAGGCTCTGCTGCAACAACCCACCTGGTGCTCACCAGGTAACTCCGGACCAGTCAACTCTGCACCAGCCGAGCCCAGGCCGGGCCAACCCGAATCCAGGGCCAACCCGAACCCAAGACCACGAGGCCATCCCTCCGGCGACTGGGACCTGAAGTCCAGTGCCCAAAGACCCTCCTCGACGAACCAGCAGACGCCTGCAGACTAAGAACCAGGGGCCACCCCAACCGCAACCAGCCGAGGGTAAGCTTTTCCGACCCACAAAGACACCCCTGCACCCGGCGCCCCGCGGCCCGCTGTGCCTCCCTGTGGGGTACCTACCAGTGCCTCCCTGTGGGGTACCTACCAGTGCCTCCCTGTGGGGTACCTACCTGTGCTCCAGCATCCCAACTGACCTCTGAAAGTGCTGATCGCCCCTGGAGAGTCTCCGTCCCCGAGCCTGCAGCCTTTGTTGCTTTTTCGAGATCCTCATTGGATAACATTGAGCGCCCGACGGCTCAAAAGCACCCTGCACCCAGCCGCCCGAGTGCCGCTGGGTGTGACCCCTTTGTCCTATCCTACTTCTCCCCTTGCCCTGAGCAAGTGACCAGGAGTCCAGCTCCTAGAGCCGCGTGGCCTGCTAGCCAGCAGCCACCAACCGAAGGCCCCCTTCCCCTCATTGGATATCATTGGGCCTACCTACCTCTGCACCTGTGTCGCTGGGACTGAACTAACTGTACTCACCGGACCCTGGGGGACCCCTGATTCTATACCCAGAACCTTAACTTCACCAACCAAGTACTCACCTGGAAACCGGTGACTCACTTACCTCCTATTGGATGACACTGACCCATTTTGACTAACATTTTTTTAAGTGTGAAGTTTTGAAAACTGAAAATATTACTAGAAAATCAGCCGAAGTCCGAAATCCAAAGTACTCACCTTTGATCAGGGGAGAAGCCAGTACTGTACCTTTCAGCCCAGTACTGAACCGTAAAAGTAATCACTCGCGGGTTTACTAGTAATCTGTATTTTCTCCATAGGAACCATTGCCTGCTTTTCTATGAAATTTCTTCCAAGTGTCTACTTTTGAAAACTGCAAATATTCTTTAAAAATCGTACGAAGTACTGAAACGCAATTACCTACCTGTTTTGAGTTAAGCCCCCAGTGCTGGCCCTAGGATACCAGTGCTGGGTTAGAACGCGATAATACTTTACCTGCAACCTGAATTTCGTCCCATTGAATAACATTGTCAGATTTACATTGCAAAGTTTCTAAGTGTGAACTTTTAAAACAGCTTTATATTCATGAAAATTCCTCACAGTAAGTAAAACGTTTTTGCTAATCTGGTCTCAGCTTAGACCACAGGACTGAATACAAGACCTGGTCCTGGAACAACCAAAGTAATCCATAAAGTAATCAACTGTACTTATCTGTGAAAAACCCATTGAGCTCAATGCTAGAGTGTGTTTCAGAACTGTGTTGCTTACTATTTATCCTGTAATTATTGTGTGCTTAAACTTTATTGCTCCTTTGCAAAGCCTTCACATGAGAGTACTCATAACTTTAAAAGTATATTTTTAGAACTATTGGATCTAAAAATAAAAACTATATCTGAGGATATAGCAACAATTGGCCTGGAGTTCAGTTCTTGAGTGTGTGAAACCTTTTGCTGACTGAGGGTGTACAACAAATGCATTCAACTGTCCTCTGGTACTGCCTTACTGCTCTACCAAGAAACGACTTTGGAGTGTAAGGTCAGTTCTGACTTTAACCTCCGTTATACCTCTGGGGTTGGTGGACTTTATACATACTGTACTTCATTCTAGTCCAGTATATATAGAGCCTTTCTCACATATAACATATTTGGATGCATTTAACAATCCACCTTGCAATCCCTGTTTTTGAGATAGGATTGCCTTTATGAGGTGGGGAGAAAGGATTGCCTTTATGAGGTGGGGAGAAAGGATTGCCTTTATGAGGTGGGGAGAAAGCAAAGTCCTCTAGTCTTTCTAAATGATTTTGCTCGTTCAATGTAGTAAAGTATTGCTCTTTTTACATCTAGCATGTGAAGAGCTCGTTCTGCTACCGAGTCTGGTAGAGGGAATAACACTGGGAGTTCTACAGACTGGTTACAGTGGAAAGCAGATGCGACTTTAGGTGAACATTTTTGGTTAGTCCTAAGAACCACTTTGTTGTGATGTATTTGCAGAAATGGTTCTTGTATGGTTAATGCCTGGAGTACACTCTCAGAGGTGACAGCAACTAGGAAAGCTCCTTTCCACGTGAGGAACTGTAGTTCGCATTTATGCAGAGGTTCAAATGGGGGACCCTGGAGTCTGGTAAGGACAACATTTAGGTTCCATACTGAAGAGAGTGGAACTCTAGGTGGAATTATTCTTCTAAGTCCTTCCATAAATGCTTTGATAGCTGGTACCCTAAACAAAGACAAGTGTTGTCTGTTAAAGGATAGTCTGCTATTGCAGCGAGATGTAGTCTTAATGGATGTATACGCTAGGTTACACTGTTGTAGATGCAAAAGTTAACAGATGTTTTGAATAGAAGCATCTAGTGGATCGATTGTTATTTGTACATTAAATTACAAATCTTTTCCACTTTGCGGCATAGCAAGCTCTGGTGGTAGGATGTCTAGCGCCTTTTTAATAATGTTCATGCAGTCTGGCAGGAGATTAAGGTAGCCAAACGCTAAGATCTCAGGTGTCAGATCGCAAGGTTGAGTTGACTGGGATCTGGATGCTTTACCTCTCCATGGTTCCGAGTGAGAAGCTTGGGTGAGAGGCGTAGCTTTTGATGAGGAACTACTGTTAGTTCCAAGAGGGTTGTGAACCATATCAGGCCCATGTTGGAGCAATCAGTATCACTGTGATGGAATGCTATTTGAGCTTCTGAACCAGTAGCGGAATGAGTAGGAGAGGCGGGAAAGAGTATGCAAATATGCCTGACCGGTTTATCCATAGCGCATTGCCTTTGGACAATGGGTGTGGATACCTGGATGCAAAGCTTGGGCATTTTGCATTTTGGTGTGTGGCGAACCGGTCCATTTCTGGGTGTCCCCACATCAGAAAGAATGGAAGGAGAACTTGAGGATGAAGTTCCCATACGCGGAGCTGTGTTTGACGACTGAGCAGATCTGCAATCTGATTGTGTACTCCTGGAAGATGTTCTGCAAGGGGATCTATGTTCTGTGGAAAGGCCCATCTCCATATACTTTGAGCTAGGTGTGAAAGCTGCAGAGTGTCACCCCCCCCCCCCTCTTTTTGTATGTAATACATTGCTGTCTTGTCTGTAAGAACCAGGAAAGCTTTGCCTACTAGGTGGAGTTGAAAAGATTTTAATGCTAGGAAGATCGCCAATAATTCCAGGTAATTTATGTAGATTTGTTTTTGCTGAGGGGTCCACATGCCCATAATCGTATGGTTATGAAGTTGAGCTCCCCAGCCGGTGAGCGATGTGTCTGCTGTTAGCACTATCTGTGGAACTGGGGCGTTGGACAGCCTCCCTTTGGAAAGGTTTTGTGTGTTCCACCACCACTGAGAGCGATGGGTACGGCCGTCCACCAACACAATATCTGTTAGCTGACCTTGAGCCTGGTTCCACTGACATGCCAAACACTCCTGTATGGGACGCATTTGGAGTCTTGCATAAGAGAAGAGAATGCAAGAGGCCATCATCCCGGTTAGCTGCATGAGCACCCGAGCTGGTTAGGAGTGATGAGGCAGACATTATGCTATTGGAGCTTTCAGTGTGCTTATCCCGACTGGGTTGGTGTATGCTAGAGCTTTTGAGGTGTCTATTGTAGCCAACCGATATTATTGTTTGCTGGATGATTGGAGGTGGGAATTGGTGAGGTTTACCATGAGTCCCAAGTTGTGAAGCAGTTGGATTGTTGTGGGTGTGTGTGTTGCACACAGCTGCTGTGGGACTGGATTTTTATGAGCCAATCGTCCAGGTAAGGAAAGACATGAATAGGTTATCTTCGTGAGCCGCAACTACTGGAACAGCAGGAGATGGAGAAGTGTTAGCGCTTATTTCCTTTCGTTTTATCGGTATTTCATATTCCTCTGAAGTGTCCAGTTTTCTCTTTTTAGCAGGTTTGGCGACAACTTTACCAGTTTCTGGATCAATATAAAGAGTTTTTTGCTTTGGATCCGAAAAATCTGGTACAGACTGGGGGTAGAATGTCTTTTTTCGGTGCCAAAGATTTAGGATTAGAATGTTCTTTAGAACAAGTCTGAGGCTTTCTGCGGGGTCTTGGACTCCTTACGTTTTGGTATAGGAGTTTGTGGCTCCGAAGGCATTTTCCACTGTGCTCTGAAGGCGTTTTCAGCTCTGATACAAAAAAAAATTCGGATACAAAGGTTTTTTCGGATATGAATGTTTGTCCTTGGTGCTTTTCGACGCAGAGGGCTTCGGCGTAGAGGCTGTCTTCGGTGCCGACGAACGGCGTGGCACATCTTTAGGCTTGTGTTTCAGTGCCGAAGATGACTTTTCGGCACAGGAATGAGTCTGGCTCGAGCAAGAGGCGGCAGGCTGGTCTTTAGGTTTCAAAGCTGGGTCTGAGGGCAGGGAGTCTGAGATATGTTGCCGGTGTCGACTTGAGCCAGAGAGCGAAGGCGATACTGGAGCATTAGGTTCGGTTTTTGGGAGAAGGGTTTGGTACTCACAGACCACTGATCCGGGGTGACTGTCTCCTCTTCGACACCAGAGTCATCGTCCTCTGAGACGGAGAGGTTTTCTTTATCACCTAGTTGCTCCGCCTGGACATTGGGATCTGCTCCGAAGATGTCCGGAATAGAGCGGCTTCAACAAGACATTTCGTGACGTCAAGCCAGACGTCACGAATGGTTTTCTTCTACCTGAACGATGCCCAGGCCTCGCAGTTCTGGTATTCGTGCTCTGGGGAGAGGCAGAGATTACAAACCTCGTGCAAGTCTGTGGGTCTGCGAACCAAATTTACACAATACCGTGCTGGAGAACAGAATGGCCAAAGAAGCAGTCTCTCCAGACTTGGCTGTCCAGGAAGTAGTGTTTTGTGAACATGTGCAGAGATGCCAACGTAGCTGCTTGACATGTCATTGAGGGGGGGCTCCCCATCCCAAAGCAGTGGTAGCTGCAGTCGCCCTGGAAGAATGGGTGAGCAGACCCATTGCAGGCTCCTCCTTAGCCAAAGAGTAGCAAATTTTGATGCACAAAACAACTCACTTGGAATGGTCCGTTGGTGCCCGGCCTGACCTTTTTTGGCACCCATGTAGCCAAAGAGCTGGTCATCCACCTGGAATTGCTTGGTGCAATCCAAATAAAAGGAAAGCACACGTTTTGGATCAAGACGGTGGAGCCTATCTTCCTCTTTTGAAGGATGTGGAGTCGGAAAGAAGGTGGGCAAATTGATGGTTTGACTAATGTGGAAAGTAGTAACCATCTTAGGAAGAAAGGAAGGTCTGGTTCTGAGGACGACCTTAGCCGGATGAACTGGCAGAAATGGAGGCTTTGAAAAAGAGCTTGTAGCTCACTCACCCTGCGAGCAGATGTGATGGCAACCAGAAAAGCAGTCTTTAGAGTAAGAAGTCAGAGGACAGTTATAAGGCAGCTCAAAGGGAGCGCACATAAGGTAAGTAAGAAGCAAGTTTAAGTCCCACAGCGGCATTACGAAGGTAACAGAAGGAAAAAGAGGAGCAATGCTGTGAGAAAGTGTCATCTCTCTTGCATTGGTATGCCCCCACTTTTTTCTGAACTGTTGATGTGCTTTGACTGAGTGTGCCCTGGGTTCCTGCCAACCAGGTACCCAGGACCTGTATTCCTTCCCTAAAACTGTTGAAACTAAAACCCAATTGGCATCTCTGGCCACCTGTCAGCCCCTAGTAAATGGCACCCTAGGTACCCAGGGCATAGTGACCAGAGAAGACCCCTGAGGGCTGCAGCACTTATTGTGCCAAAATCAGGCGCCCTGTACCCTGACACCCACACACTGCCTTTGCGGGCTGAGTGTCTAGGTGCAGGACTAAACAAATTCTACATGGCACACATCCCTGTGAGCCATGCCCACAGAGCCCACTGCCCTGGCATACTTCAGTCACCCCTCTAGCTGGGCGCCCTATGCCAGAGTTGTGGGCACAGGTGCATGAGCCCTGCGCCCCTACAGTACTAAGGGCCATTCCTGGGCACTGTAAGTGCATGATGCCGTTAAGAGTATATGGGGCTAGGAGGTTGTCATTACGAACTCCACAGCACCATAATGGCTACACTGAAAACTGACAAGTTTGGTATCAAACGTCTCAGCACATTAAACCCACACTGATGCCCGTGTGGGATGTAATGTAAAATGCACCAGAGGGCATCTTATAGATACCCTCTGAAAACCTAACCTACAATCCACGTCTGGGCTGAGTGGCTGCAGAGGCTGCCACACAGCAGACATGTTGCTGGACACCTGGGTGGAGAGCCCCCCGCTCTCCTGGGCCTGCAACAATGCACATCCTGGGCGAGGTGCTAGGTCCCCTCCTCCAGGATGGGCAGGGGGGAAGCTTCAAAGGCATGCCGCCTCTGAGCTTCTCCAGACCATTTGCTGTACCCAGCAACTGGCCCCCACCAGTCCTGACCCCACTCTGGCGGAAAGACTGGCAGGAAAAACAACACCAGGAAGGGGGGGTGCCAGCCTGTGCCAACCCCACCCCTCAGGTGGGGGAGACTAGGTGAAGCAAGACCCCGGGTCCCGGCCATCTTGTAGATGGGGGCCCTGCCCAATCACAGCTAGGCTCCTGCCCCCTCCCACAGGAGAGGAGCAGGGTAGGGGGTGTAGCCACCCCAGGACAGGGACCTATTGGTCCTTGTCCTAGCCCTACCTGTAACGCCCCTAAAGTCAGTATTTAGGGGCTCCCTGAACCTCCCTTCCTCAGATCCCATTAAGAAAAGAAGAAAGAAGATCAAGAAGAAGACCCGCCGTGCAGCTGCTAACAGGACGACAACAACTGACTTGGCCACAGCCCTACCGGCCTGTCGATCCAGGAACCTGCTCCTGCCTAATCACGGCAACTCCTGCAGACAGCAACCTTGGGACACCCAGAGGACATGCCTGCCCTGACCCTCTTAAAGCCTGGGACTTCCATCAGCAGAGGCTCCGCTGCAACAACACCCCTGGTGCCAGCCAGGAAGCTCCGGACCAACCCACTCTGCACCTGCCAAGCCCGATCCGTGCCAGAGTGATCCAGGACCACGAGGACGTCCCCCCGGCGAGTGGGATCCGAAGTCCAGGGCCCAAAGACCCTCCTAGACGACCCCGACGATACCTGCAGCCTCAGGACGGAGGACCACTCATACCATGACCAGCAGGGGGTAAAATTTCCCAACCTCAAAAGAACACCCTGCCCCCGGCACCCCACAGCCCCCTGTGTACTCCTGGGTGCCTACCTATCCTCCAAGATCCCAACTTACCCCTCAAAGTGTTGGTCGCTCCAGAAGATCCTTCGTCCCCGAGCCTGCAGCCTTTGATCCCTTTTCAAGTTCCTCATTGAATAACATTGAGCACCCTGCACCCAGCCGCCCGAGTGCCCCTGGCAGTGCAACCTGTACCCTATCCTACTTCCCCACTTGCCCTGAGCAGGAGCCCAGCTCCCACAGCCGCGTGGCCTGCTAGCCAGCAGCCACCAACCGGAGGCTCCCTTTCCCTCATCGGATAACATTGGGCCTAACTACCATAAACCCCAGAGGTATAACAGAGGTTAAAGACCTTACTCTCTAAAGTGGTAGCTTGGTCGAGCAGTAAGGCAGTACCAGAGGACAGTGTAAAGCATTTGTTGTACACACTCAGTCAGCAAAAGGTTTCACACACTCAAAGGCTGAACTCCAGGCCAATTGTTTTTATATCAAAAGATAGTTTTATTTCTAGAACCAAAAGGCATCAAAAATAGAATGTTCTCAATATGAGAGGTCTCAGATGAGTACTTTGCAGAAAGGCAATAAACTTTGTAAAGACAATAGGTACAGGGGTTGCAGTAGGCAACACAATTCTACACAGTTTAGCATTGAGCTCAATGGATTCCCTTATATAAAACACAGGTGATTACTTTGTAGATTACTTTGGTAATTCCAGGACTGGCTCCTAGGTTCAGTCCTGGGGTCTAAGTTGGAAACAGTTTAGGAAAAACGTTTTAGGTATTGTGGTGATTTTTCAGTAATAAAAAGCTATTTTAAAAGTTCACACTTCCAAACTTTTCAACAGAAATCTGGCAATGTTATCCAATAGGAGAAAATTCAGGTTGCAGGTAAAGTATTATCTCGTTACTTTTGTAATCCAGTACTGGTCTCCTGGGACCAGCACTGGGGCCTCAACTCAAAACAGGTAAGTAATTAAGTTTCAGTATTTCGCATGCTTTTTACAGAATATTTCTAGTTTTCAAAAGTAGACACTTAGAAGATTTTTCGAGTCAAACCAGTCAATGTTATTCCATGGCAGGTAAGTGAGTTACTGGTTTCCTGGTGAGTACTCGACTGGTGAAGATGTGTTTCTGGGCATAGACTCAAGTGTCCCCCAGGGTCAGGTAGGTACAGTTGGTGCACCCTCCGCAGTGCAGGGGCGGCCAGGTGCAGAGGTAGTTAGGCCCAATGTTATTCAATTAGGGACGGGGGGCCTCCGGTTGGTGGCTGCTGGCTTGCAGGCCACGCGGCTGTGGGAGCATGGCTCCTGGACACTTGCTCAGGGGCAAATGGGGAAGCAGGATAGGACAACGGTGGCACGGCCAGCGGTACTCGGGCGGCTGGGTGCAGGGTGCTTTTGAGCCGTCAGGCGCTCAATGTTATCCAATGGAAAAGGTCAAAAGGGAACAAAGGTTGCAGACTTGGGGGCGGAGACTCTCCAGGGGCGACCAGCACGTCGAAAGGTAAGTTGGGATCTTGGAGCACAGGTAGGTACCCCAAAGTGAGGCCCAAGGGGCTGTAGGGCACAGGGTGCAGGGGTGTGTTTGGGTGTCGAAAAAAGCGTACCCTCAGCGTCCTCGTGGTCTTGGATCACTCGGGCACAGCCCGGCGGGTGCAGAGTGGGCTGGTCCTGAGCTTCCTGGCTGGCACCAGGGGGGTTGTTGCAGCAGAGCCTCTGCTGATGGGAGTACCAGTCTTTAAGAGGGAGCTTCGCCTTTGTAAGATTCTCCAGGCCACTTGCTGTACTCAGCAACTGGCCCCCACCGGTTCTGACCCCCACTCTGGCGGGAAGACAGGCGGTAAAACCTCAGAGGAAAGGGGGAGTGCCAGCCTCTGCCAACCCCACCCCTCAGGTGGGGGGTTAGGTGAAGCAGAACTCAAGGCTCTCGCCATCTTGAGGATAGGGCGCCCTACCCAATCAGAGACAGGCCCCTGCCCCACTCTCACAGGAGAGTGCCAGGATGGGGGGGGTGTACTCACCCCAGGAAAGGGACCCATTGGTCCTTGACTTTCCCATACCTGTAACAACCCTAAATTTAGTATTTAGAGGCACCCTGAAACCTTCCTTCCTCAGATCCCAATTTCAAAACAAGAAGAAAGACCTGCCGTGCAGCGGCTAACAAGAGGACGAAACCAACTGATTTGGCCCTAAGCCCTACAGGTCTGTTAATCCTTGAACCTGCTCCTGCTAAAACACGGCGTCTCCAGTGGTCAGCAAACTCGAAAACCCCGGAGGACCTGACTGCCTTGCTCATCTAAAGACTGGGAATCCCACAAGCAGTGGTTCTGCTCAAACAGCAACAACCCCTGGTGCCAGCCTGGAACCGCAAATCCAGCCCACTCTGCACCCGCCGAACTGAGTGAACAAAGACCACGAAGACGTCCCCCCTGCAACTGTGACCACGGAGCCAGCACCCAAGGACCCTCCTCGACGCTCCCGATGACACCTGCAGCCTCACAACAAGGGACCCTTTAACCGCGACGAGCTGAGGGTAAGACTTCCCAACACCCAAAGACACCCCTGCACCCGGCGCCACACTGTGCCCAACTTCTGGGTGGCTACAAAACCTCCAGCTTCCCAACTTTACTCTCGAAGTGGTGTCACACCAAAAGATTCTCCGTCCAAGTCTGCAGCCTTTGTTAAACATCCAGCTTTCCCGTTGGAATACATTGAGCGCCCGACAGCCCAAAAGCACCCTGCACCCAAGCTGCCCGAGTGCCACTGGAAGTGCTGCGTCTATCTTATCCTACTTCCCCACTTGCCGTGTGTAAGTGACCAGGGGCACGGTACCCCACAGCCGTGTGGACTGCCTGCTAGCAGCCACCATACAAAGGCCCCCTATTCTCCATAGGATAACATTGGGCCTACTCACTCTGCACCCGGCTGCCCGTGCCGCTGAGGGTGTAACGACTGCACCTACCTGACCATGGGAGACCTCTGAGTCTACCCCCAGAACCTTAACTCTGCCAGCCGAGTACTTACTCAAAGACCGATAACTCTATTTTCTCCATAGGGTAACATTGGCTGGGTTTCACTCAGAATTTCTTCTAAGTGTCGATTTTCACAACTTTAAAATATTCCTTAAAAATCGTCCGAACAACAAAAACAAAATTACTCACCTGATATCAGGAGAGATCACAGTGCTGCATCTTTGAGCCCAGCACTAAACCTGAAAAGTAATTATAACCATGGTTAACTGTGTAGGAAGGTAGATCCCTGACTATGGTTGCCCCCAACTTTTTGCCTGGTGTTTTTCTGGTTTTCTGACTTAGTTGACCTGGGGCCCTGCTATTCAGGACCCCAGGCCTACTGCTCTCTCTGTAAAATGGATTCCATGTACCCTAGGTACATATCTAATTGGATACTGAGTCACCTTATCAGTCCCTGTACAGTGTACCTTAGGTACCCAGGGCATAGGTGTAACCAGGGCCTACCAGGGGCTGCAGCATGTATTATGCCACCCCTGGCTGGCCATCCAGATCTGACACAACTGGCTGCACGACAGCTGGGGCAAGGTGGTGTAATCACCCTTTGCTTTAGATATAGTATACCTATATCTAACCCTAAAATGGACACACAGATCTCCTATCAGTCACTCCTATGGCAGGCCTTAACAATCCTGAAGGCAGAGTGCTTGGAATCGTGTGAGATAGTGCTCTGGCATGAGCTGGGCCTGTCTGCGGCTTTCGGGACCCATCCCTTAGCCGTTTCCATGATATCGCATACCATATACTCTTAAGTGCATTATAATCCTCGTGGTTATGTGCCAACTCTGGTATCGCTTTATCAAAACATGTCGAGTAAGGTGTCATACGAATTGGAATACTAACCCCTCGCCAATTCTGGCGACGGGGTTAGTATTCCACCCTTTTAGAGGGACACGACATGTATGTACCCTGTAACCCCGGTTAAAGTCAGACAGAGCCTTAGCTCCACAAAATGGATGCTGCCACCGAGACACAAGTCTGCCCCCCTGCAGCTGGGATCCTCCCAGCCCAGGAGGCAAGGACAAAGGGTTTCCTGCCAGGGGCGGTGCCAGCACCGTCCCAGACAGGATTTTGTGTATCCTAGGTAGGCAGGGCTTTAGAGGAAGGTGACTGCAAGTGGCACCCCGGTGCTCACTGTGCATAGGCCGTCTGAAACCAGTTCCAGGGGCACTCCAGCCCCTGGCCTGGGGAAAGCCCGCCAAAGGAGAGGGGTGTAACCACCCCCCTCCTAGTCCCACCCATAGGGCAGGACTTAGTCGCGTGCCAGCCCCTTTTTGCAGGATAAAGGTAGGAACTGGCCCCCTTCCAAAGCAGATCAATCTTTGAATCCTGAACCGACCTTCTTCAAGAAGAACTCAAGACTCTTCCCAAGATTTCTCCCTTGTGACTAAGGAGTAGTCACCCTGCAGCAGCAGGCACCAACCAAGCTTCGCGGTTTGTTGCCAGTCTCTCCTACGGATCAAGACTGCTTCATCACGACGAGAACCGGCTTCCCTGGCACCTCTGACCTCAACCCACATCATCAGCCCAGCTGTGATCCGTGGGTGCGACGAGACCTCGAGGGACCGGCCATCTTCAGAACTGCACGACGCTTGTCCAGCACGACGCCTGAGTGACCCTCGACTGAGTGCCTTGGGGTAAGAGAAGCCCCGACCCTGAGCAGCTCCAGCACCGAAGTCCAGCCCCCCTGCATCCACGAGATCGGCGTGGGGCCCTTCTGCTTTTTGCTGCTAACCGCGTTGTCCAGGTCACTTGCCCGTTGGCTAGTGGCCCCTTCACGACGCTCCACGACAACTAACACTGCTGGTCTGGTTGCTCCAGACTGGCCCTTGCTTCCCTTCTTCAGAGAAGCACCCTGGACCCTCCTGGTCCACTCAAGACGCCATTTTAGGTCCACCGCGTGGGCCTTGTATTTGCCAAGACTTGTTGCCCAATCCTGGGTCCAGCGACGTCGACAGCAAGTACCTTCGTGGGACAGCTCGCACCTCCATCCTGGTCCCCGACAACGCCTCCTGGTCCGAGAGACTGCAGAGCCCAGCAGCGCCCACTCACCTGACTGCGGTGACTTCGCCCGGTGCCATCCTGGTGCCCACTTAATCACTGGCTAGTGATTCAGAACTTGGTCCCCTCTGCTTTCAGGTTTTCTTCTTCCCTGATCCAGGCTTGGATCTCTTCGAACTTTTCTTCACTGGCTGCCTGCCAGCAACTTCTTCTTCAGGCTCCTGGTCCATCAACGTGGGTTTCCGACGCAACTTGAACCCTATGCAGCCGCAGCCCCTGGCCTAGGTAAATCCAGCACTCCGGTGCCCCAGCATAGTCCAACACTCCAAGTGTTCGGATCCACTCCCGTTTTCGTCCCAGCTAGTCGGGTTCGCCCGAGAACAGTAACTTTGTGAATTCTAGCTTCCATAGACTTTTTCCCGCCTTACGCGTGAGAGTTCCCACTCTGCACGTGGCGTCCCTAGGCCTCCTGCTCCTAACCTGAGTGTTCAGTATTGTAGGCCTAGCGTTTCTAAAGCCTCTGAGAATCGTTACTTACCTGCTAGTAATTCGCATTCCACTTTTGTAGTATATGGTTTTTCGTGCCCCTCGGGCATTTGTGTAAATTGTGCGACTTGAAGTATTTTTATAAGAGTTTTGTTGTGTGCTTAGCTCCCTGTCTCATAAAGAGCCAGGGTAGTCTTGTTATACATAAATACACTGTTTATTTTCATAACTTCTGTGGTGTCCTTTCACTTGGTGTTCAAGGGGTAATGTGATGGTAAAACAGCTGGCTTAACACGCCCTCTAGAGTCTTAGCCTTAGACTGCTCATATCCATGCCACTAGGATAGCTGGTCTATAAGGTTGACTTACAACCAATCATCAATAAGGGTTGTCTGGACTGATACATAGTGATCACTAGAATAGTGAGCACTGCATATCAGGCCAACTTCTCACAAACTGTTAACCCAATTTTCCTACATAGGAATACATTGCCTGGTTTTTGCCAGAATTTCTTCTGTCGATTTTCAAAACTTACAAATATTCCTTAAAAAAATAGCCTTTGTAACAAAAACGATTTAGTTTAACTGTTTACAGGAAATGCACCAGGGCTGAATCCAGGATCCAGCCCAGAGTAAGAAAAACATTCGTAAAGTGACTGTATTGCTTTTACTTAAATCTTCCCATTGAGCTCAATGTTATTTTGTTTTTAACTTTTGTTGCGTATTGCAACAACTGTATCCATTGCATTTAAAAGTCAACTGCTATTTTAAAGTATTGAATTGCAACATCTCATTCTGAGAAAGTATTTACGATACCTACTGTGGTTCAGTTTTTGAGTGTGTGAGACCCTTTGCTGACTGAGGGTGTACAACAAATGCTTTAGACTGTCCTCTGATACGGTCTTACTGCTCGACCAATCTACCACTTTAGAGAGTAAGGTTATATCTAACTTTAGCCTCCAACATACCTCTGGGGACTGTGCACACTGTACCTTACTTTGGTGCAGTATATACAGAACCACTTTCTTACAGCCCCCTTTCGATGCGCAGAGGTACTGCTGACGGAAAATTTGATATCTAGTCTGACGCCCCGGGGTACTTCTAAGATAAGGAATCTATAACTAATTGTCTTTCAGATATATCCACCACTCAAATTACTTTCATATTTCACTATACTAATTCACCACTAATCCTTTAATGGGTTTGGGAGAAGCGTGCTACTCACAAAAAAAGTGCGTCAACACCCCCATCAGGGTTAACTAGCGCTATATAAATGCAAACCTTTTAACCGCTATCCTTCTGAATGCAAATAACTGACAACTATTCACCACTCAAATTACTTCTATTTCACTGATCCTTTATGAGTTCCGGAGTAGCGTGCTTCTAGCCGATGTTTTGACGCCTCGTCAGGGGTAGTAAGCACTATATAAATACAATTACAATACTTAAAAGGCTTGTAAAAGTTAGTCATCACTTTGTTACGCTAGTGATTTTTCAAAGAAACTACATTTGACCAATACAGCCTGCATATGTGGCTCCTAAAGGGAAAGTTACCTTTAATCTTAGTCCTCAAACTAGGAAAGACTATTAGAACTGTTTCAGAAGTGATCATTTTCAGACGCTATCGTTCAAGCATGCCTCCCCCCATACAACACAATAATGTTACTTACCCAGTAAGCATCTGTACTCAGCATGCAGAGCTGTAGAATCACCTGATTTGCATACTTCTGCCATCTAGTGTTGTGTCCGGATGTTTGCAAGATGTTTTTATTCTAAATCTTTCCAGTAACGAGATACGGTTACTCCTCCTTTCGGTGATACTGCAAATGGGCATCGACTCCATTGTCAGATTGTTTTCCCGCAGCGGGTGAGAATGGAGTAAGCAAATGTAGAATAGAGATGTCCATGCGTAGGTATGTAAAATAAGAAGTGCAACAACTGCAGGAGACCGGGGAGGAGGGTGGGCGCATGTAAATCTACAGCTCTACATGCCAAGAACAGATCCCTACTGGGTAAGTAACATTATCCGTTCGAGGCATATGAGCTGTAGATCACATGCTTTGCATAGACTATACAGCAGTAGGTGGCTAGCCTGTAGTTTGAAACTGTGTTTTAACTACTGCCTGGCCTACATTAGCTAGTGGTCTCGCTAACACATCTACACAATAATGTTTGGTGAATGTGTGTAGTGTCAGCTACGAGAATATTTTCAAAGAAGGCCATAGCCCCTATTTTGCAAGTGGAATGCACTCTCTGGGGCATTAGCAAAGTTTTTTGCTTTCACACAACATGTCTGGTTAAATTTCACAATCCATCGTGCAATGCCCAGTTTAGTTATGGGATTGCCTCTATGTGGTGAAAAAAAAGCAACCAAGAGCTGCTTTGTTTTATGAAAATCCTTCGTGTTTTGTCCACGTAATATAATAGAGCAAATCCAACATCAAGTGGGTGTAGAGATTATTCTGCTACAGAATAAAGTTGAGGAAAGGAAAATGCTACTTACCCAGTATGCATCTGTTCTTGGGATATAGAGCTGTAGAATCATATGCTTTTTAGCACAGATCACCATCTAGTGTTGGGTCCGGACGTTTGCACTTTGTTTTTCTTCGAAGAAGTCTTTCCAGTCACGAGGTAGGAGACTCCTCCTTTCGGTGATAGAGCGCATGGACATCGACGCCATCTCCAGATTGTTTTGCCGAAAAGGGTGCTGTTTTGAGATAAGATAACACTGCAAAAGGTATAGGTACCCAGGGAGGCAGGTGGGCACATATGATTCTACAGCTCTATATGCCAAAAACACATGCATACTGGGTTAGTAGCATTTCCGTTCGCGGCATATGAACTGTAGATCTTATGCTTTAGCACAGTAATTTCCCTAGCGGTGGCTAATCTGTATCTGTTGCAGTGGTTTGAAATAGTGTTCTTAAAACTACCTGGTCCACACTAGCTTGCTGTTTTACCAACATCTACACAATGGTGCTTTGTGAATGCGTGTAGTGTAGACCATGTTGCAGCCTTACAGATGTCATCTAAGGGTATGTTCCCTAAGAATGCCAAAGAAGCCCCTAGTTTGCATGTAAAATGCGCCCTAGGGGGAATTGTTAATGTGCGCTTACCTTTAATGTAGCATATTTGGATACATTTAACTATTTCCAGAGAGCGTATCTACAACCAACCGTGTACCCTACATCCTGGACGGTTTCGCGGGAGTTTGTATGACTTATTGGATATGAGTCCGTTTAGTCATCTTGGCGGATTTTTTGCTAATTTAAAAAAATTTTTGTTAATTAACTCTGATTGTACCTTTTGGTGTGTATTCCAACACATATATCGCGCGCCTGTACATGTACATCTGATGGTGCGTTAAGGAGAGACACAATGACGACGCGTTGTATACTGCGTGTAAACAAGACACACGGCCCTTTGCGATTGGCCCACAACGATCCAATGTCTGTATTACTCGGACTAAGGCACCCAATCAGTATGGGGCTGGTTGGTGTGGGGGCCACGGAACACAGTTTGTTTGTTTATTTATACTGGGCTGATGGGCGCCCAACATGACCTACACAATAAACACAATAAGAATCAATTCCATCGCTTGTGCAGTTGGGAGATAACGATCTAGTTTTCATGCAGTAGGTACCGCGTTTCCCATAATCGGATGCGGACCTTTATGAAGACTTGAAGGAAATACATTTGGCAATCTGATTGGCCCAGAACGAGCCAATAGAGGGACAGCTTTCAGCCGAACATCTAGGTTTCAGGCTGTAGGTACCGCGTTTGTTGTTATCAGATGCGGTCTTGTGCGAGGACACATAGAGAATATATACGGCAATCTGATTGGTCCAGTACGAGCCAATAGCGGGGCGTTTCTGACTTGAACTGAACAGCCAGTCGGGGCTCAGTACTTGGAATACAGAGTACGTCTAGCTGGCTTAATCTCTGATTGGACGCGAGGGGAGAGAGTAGTTCTCTCTCACGTCTGCAGCATCGCTATTTCTTCCTGCTGTTTACATGATGTCCTCACCTCCCCCTCGGCTCACATCCTTTGAGCGGGGCAACGACGGAGAGGTGAGGACACGGGGCTCTCGCGTTTCTGGCGTGTTTGTAGTACTTTTAAAGGTTGGACTTGGCGTAGCAACTGGTACAGCTCAGTACCTCTCTCTTTTGCTCGCCTATATGCAGGACACCATGAGATCTTTGGTGTATTCTGTCTTACCTTTTTTTCTAACTACTGTTGAGTTGAGTTTTTTCTAACTACTGTTGAGATTTTCATCCAGTCCCACACCTAGATCTGTGGAGAGTTGGTCTTGATGAGAGCATGTGCCTACATGGGTCTTTATATGGACTAAGTGTGTGGCATTTTTGCAATGCATTTCTTACCTATGGGATGCATCTCTGTCAGGGTGTGTTATCACTATTCATTTACTCCCTACCACTGCCAATTGTTGTTGACTTTCAAAGTCTAAACTGTAAAATGAAACGTATGTTCTTTCACTTTCTTCTTTCCTCTTTTAGTGCGTGGCCTCCTTCACTGTGAGCAAGTGCCAGGTGAGGTGAGGTCTTTCCTCCCTAGAATTTGGGTGAGTTGATTAACATAGGGATCTATAGTGTACTGGACACTTGGAGGTTCCTTTTTGACAATAGCAATAATGTTTGTCAATTTTTGTTTGATTGCTTCACATACAGGAGAAGACTTTTTGACTCCTTACTTTTGGAGTATTGAACCGCTTGTTGTGAGTTTTTCACCCAGTAAGTCTTTTCTCACAATTTTTCTCACAATTATTCTTTGTTGCAGTAGTACATCATAGGTCCTGAAGAAAGCCTGAAAAGGCTGAAACATGTCGACCGAATTAGATTTATGATGAATAGCAATTCCTTGCATGCTATTTTTTCACTCTGCTTTTAACCATACCACCTTGATGGTCAGACCCAATAAAGTTTTTTCATGACATCAAGGTAGGTATTTTTAGAACACCTGGATTATGAATTTCGGTTCTTTTCCTTTTCTCACATTTTTTTGAGCACTGCAACTTAACCCTTTTCAGTCTGCATCTCTGTTGGTTGAGGGTCAACGTAATGGTCCAAGTCATGCTAGCCTTGGGTTGTTCCTAAGGAAGGGCACTTTGGACAGTACTTTTGTCAACCATTCTACCCAGATGACGAGATTCCGCTATTGAGCGGGCTGATGGGGATTTTCTCTAGCACCTTTGGGGCTTTTTCCTGGTTCTTTTCTCTTCTCCTGCTATTACACGTCAATTTCTGATGACTTGTACATTAACCTGTTGGTTTTGTTTTACAGAGTGAGTACTATTTAGGCTCCCGTGTTCAGACTCCTGGTATCTCTCTTGTGGTTTATTACTTAGTTGGGGGACAAGGTACCAATATAGTCTTTAAATACTTCTCCCCTCAGGCCCTCCCCTACCTAGTTTGGTTTGTTTTTACATTTAACTATCCACCGTGCAATACCTGCTTTTAATATGGGAATACCTTTATGTGGTGGTGAAAAAGCCTCCTTTGTAGAAGGAGCGACGAAAAGAGCCTCTAGCTTGTGTGGACTGTAAAGCCCCCATAGACTTGGCAGTGTCTGTCTTTTTTCATTTTTTCTAGTGTAGTGTCTACTTCTGGGCCAAATAATTGGTTCTGATTAAATGGCTGGTTTAAAATGGTGGTTTGCACTTCTTGTTTAAACCCTGAAATGCGTAACCACACATGTCTCCTAAGTAGGACACTGGTATTTACAGCTCTAGATGCTGTGTCTGCGACATCTAGTGCGCATTTTATTAAGAAATTGGATATTAACTTGCCTTCTTGTATGAGGTCAGTAGCTTGATCTGTATACTGATCTGGTAGGTGCTCAAGTAGTTTCTCTAACTGATCATAATGAGCCCTATCGTAACGAGAGAGGAGGGTTTGTGTATTTGCTATGCCCCATATGTTGGAAGCCTGCGCAGCTATTCTTTTACATGACGCATCAATTACTTTGGATTCCTTGTCAGGTGGGGGTGCTTCGCCAGAAGTTTGAGAATTAGCCCTCTTCCTAGCATTGGACGCAACTAATGAGTCTAGTGGTATGTGTCCTTTAATATAGACTGGATCTGAGGGTGCGGGTCTATATTTTTTCTCAATTCTGGGGTTCAATATTCTAGTGCGTACAGGGTCTTTAAATACCTCTGGAGCATGTTTGATTACCCCTTTAATCATAGGAAGAATGTGAGCAGAACGCTGGGACTGCTCAAAGGTATCTAAGAGAAAATCTTCCTCAATGTCATCTGAATGCATGGGGACTCCATGGTATACAGCAGCTCTGTGTAACAGATGACCAAAACCAATGGTATCCTCCGGAGGGGAAGGTTTTGATGGGTACGATTGTGGCTCAGGAATATCAGGCAGGTTTTGGGGGTTTGTAAAGTCCCATATATACACATTTTTAGTGTTTGGAAAGTTCCACACACCCTCCTGTACAGGGTATGAATCAGGTTCTTCTATATCTTCCCCTCCACCCAAATCATATTCATCATCATTGTGTTGAGGCGAATGTGATAATGGAGAATGGATAGGAAAGATTTGAGGTGATATGTGAAGAGAAACAGGAGAAGAGGGAGGTATAGGAGAGGGAGAGTGCATAGGAGAGGTTGCACAGTCTTTTTCTTGGCAGGAACCACAGGTGTGGGTGGTGTATCTGCTGGTCTCTTCTTGGGAGGCATAGCGCCTACATGACCTGTGTTTGGGTCTATGTACATAATCTTTTGTCGAGGATCTGGTCGAAAAAGTTCTTCCTCCTGTACAACCTTCTTGGGCATCGATTTTTTAGGTGCCGGCGGAGGTTGTTTGCTTTCTTTAGCCTTGGTAGGTGTTATAACGTCCCGTGGTGTCGTTTTCGGTGCCGTTTTCGGCTTTGCAGGCATGTACGAGGATTTGGGCACCTCGGAATCATGTTTTTCGGCACCGAAGGTGTAGAAGTGGACGCTTCGGAGGCAGTGATTCTTTCGGTTTTGGTACTGGAACAGTGTTCGGTTTCGGTGTCTATACTATTTTTGTCTTCGGAACCTAAGGGTGTTTAGGCTTCGGTGCCGAGCCATCTCTATTTTTTGGTGCCGATGGAAGAGGCTTGCTCGGTGTCGAGGCACTGGAAGGCGTAGTTAATTTTTTCGGAGCCGAGCTTGAAGGCGGGGCTTTTGAAGTAGGTGTTCGGTCTCGACAGGGCCCCTTGGGCGGAGTGCTGACCTTTGCCTTCTGTTTGGGCAGTATGTGGTGCAGGGGCAGTAGTACTCACACGCTAACCCGATGGAATGGAGTCGTCTGAGTCGTCTGCCTCTGATACGATCTGGAGATAAGGTGAGTCTTCTTCGGGAACGAGCGGAACCTCGTCGTCCAAGATATCTTCCGGTACTGGAGCTGATCTCTTCATTTCGTGTCGACGGGCCCTCCGATCCCGGATGGTTTTCTTCGATCGGAAAGATGCACAAGCTGTGCAGGTTGACTCGTCGTGTTCCGGCGATAGACAGAGGTTGCAGACCTCATGGTGGTCGCTATGTGGAAACTTTGCTTAACATACCGGGCATCTTTTGAACGGAGTTCTTTCCATGTTGTGTAGGCCGCACGGCGTCAATAGGCCTAATGGCCCACTTTGATGACCGGAATGGAAACGATGGCGTTGAAAAGTCGTGGTCGATGTCGAAGGTAGTTTGTAGAAGTTTGTGGAAGTTTGAGGAAGTTCTGCGCTTCGAAATTGCAGAAAAGTCGTTTTCTAGCCGGAGCGGAGAAACTTTCATCCGAACCCAGTGGCGGAAAAAAACAATCTAAGGATGGAGCCGATGCCCATGCGCAGTATTGTCCATGGGAGAAGTCACCTATCTCGGGACTAATAGACTTCTTCCAAGAAGACGACAACCTGCAATCATCCGAGCCCAACACCAGGTGGCGATCTAATGCCATGTGTACAATCTGCAGCTCATATGCCTCGAACTGCCTTCTTCTACCTGCATCCTTGACCCGGGGGTCCCCCAGGGTCAAGGATGCACTCTAGTTACCCGCTCATGGCGAATGGGGAAACAAAGTAGCCTCAAAGGTGCACCCTCAGCGGCACTAGGGCGGCCGGGTGCAGAATGTTTCGACATCCTGTTGGTTTCAATGGGGAACCTCCGGTTTGCAAAGGCACTGCAGGCTCGGGGACGAAGATCTTCTTGGTGCGACCACCACTTCGGGATTTAAGTTGGGAAGTTAGGAGTTGGCTAGGCACCGTCTGTTACAAGCTCCTGGTCGCGGTTAGGGAGGCCTTCTAGATTAGGCTGCAGGGGTTGTCTTGAGGCAGGTCAGGGGTTGCCAGATCTCGGGTCAGGATCCCCGGGGTCAAGTCGCAGGTGCAGAGTGGGGCGGATCTGCAGTGTCCGGCCGGAGCCAGAGGTTACTTCCTCTTGTTAGCTTCAGCACAGCTGTTCGGTCCTTTTCTCGTTGCAGGTTCTTGTCTCAGGAATCAAGGTTCAGGGGTGCCACTAAATACTAGATTTAGGGGTGTTACAGGTAGGTAAAATGCAAGGACCAATCAGACCCTCCAGGATTTCGCGATTTGCTGCGAAATTGGCACTTTTGAAAAAATGCCGCGATTTTTACAGAAGTGCCCGCGAAACACCATTCTTCCAACAATAGCCCTCATCATTTCCCTGCACTTTTTGATTCTCTAGCAACTCCCCTCAGGTTCTCTGTTTCCATCCTCCTCCACACCATCCCCTGTAGCTTCCCCATTTTATTGATATTCTCTAAAAGAGGTCCTGGTTGTTAGTCGTGCTCCTGCCTTCTTAAGATGCTGTGGGGTTAGGTGGGGAAGGCCAGGTAGATCCCATCACAGTAATCAGGCTGTGATCAACACAATGCTCCATCTGCAGATTCACACTTGCACCAGCCAGAGGGAGCGGAGTGATATCACACACAATTTGACTCAGGTGACACGACAGAATTGACCCTTCATCCCTTCCTTTGCTCAGCCTCCTAATAGCTGCTGGTGGGCTGGGGGTAGCGAAGGAGTGGAAACTGCAAAAGTAAACAGTTTTACATCCTGAGGCCAAGGTCACCGAAGGGCAGGGGCTTGTGTACTTTGACACCTAAATGACGTCCATTAATGTTTGTCCTCAGGTATGAATCACCAAAATCCAGCTTCAGTCACTGACTGTTATGATTTGATCAAAGGTCGTCGTATATCAAGTAAGGAGATTTCTCACAATAAGAATAAAAACGTCTGTTACAGAGCTCCATCCATGTGTGATGTGTTCATTGGGAAAACGCTACAAATGCCAATAGGGAGGCGGTCATCTATGTGAGAAGTTGGCCTGATATATGATGCTCACTAGTTCTAGTGATCACCTTGTATCATGCCAAGCAACCCTTATGGCGCAGGTTGTAAAGTCAACCTTATAGACAAGCTATCCTAGGGGTAGCATGGACTAAGCAGTCTTAGGCTAAACTCTGTAAAGGCATGTGAAGCAAGCTGTTTTACCATACACAATCCCTTGAATACCAAATGAAAGGACACCACACAGATATATATTGAAAATATATATGGATTTATTACTACAAATATCCCTGATACTCTTTATGAGCACAGAAGCAAATGCGTTGAAACAAAAGTTTAAATACACAAAAGTTGCACAATATGGATGAGCCCTAGGGGCCACCTAAACCATATACTAAAATAGTGGTATAAGAACCACTATGGGGAAAGTGAAGAGGCCTAGGGCCTGGGGAATCGCTGGAGCTGTTCGGGACTAGCAGTGAAGAAGTCGGGAAAGGCCCGCGGGACTCGGGAGCAGTGCGGAAAGTGCACGCTTTACCAATGCAATGTCAATGGTGGGTAAAAAGTACAAAGTTAGTTAGAAAGGAACCTTCAGAGTGACCTAGAAAGCTGAAACTTGAGACACAGACACTAGAGGTGTGTACCAGTGTGGGAACACCGGCGGAGCTGAGTTACCTCACCCACAGGAAGCGGGTGCATAGGGTCGAAGTAGTGTCGGGTTTCGTCACGCAGGTCGATGGTGCTTGGAGCTGAAGATGCTACAGGCGGCTCGATGTGAAGAGTTCCGGTGGATCCAAGGGTGAATCTGAAGAGGTGAAGACCTGAAAGCAGAGGGGACAATGTTCAAAGTCACTTGCCAGTGACTACCGTGGAACCAGAGTGGAACCAGGCGATGTCGGGTGCAAACAGGCGTCGAGCTGTAACTTCTCTATGCAGCCACGTGGACACGAGGGGTCGAAGACGTCCAGGAGTCGGTCACGAGCTGTCCCACGCAGGCTTCTCGCTGTTGGCGGTGTCGGCGACTTGATAGAAGCAAACAGGCCTTGGCTAATGCAAGCCACGCAGGAATCGAAAAAGGCTTGTTACTCGGACCAGCAAGGTCAGAGTAGGTACTCCTTTTTACAGGAGCAAGGGCAAGTCTGGAGCAACCAGACCCGCAGTGAAAGTTGTAGGTTTCGTCGCCAAGATGGCCGCTAGCCACGTGGCAAGTGGACGGTTAGGCGCGTCGAGTGGCACGATGCAAAAGGGCCCCACGCAGATCGTGGAGATGCTGGGGGGCTGATCTTCGGTGCAAGGGCTGCTCGAGGTTAGGGCTTCTCAAACCCCAAAGCACAGCGTCGAGGGTGCCTCTGATGCTGCGCAGTCAGCGTTTCGGGGGTCTTCCAAGATGTCCGGTCCCACGTCTCTCGGTGCCTCCACGGGTCCCTTCTTTGCAGGGGCTGTGGATCGGGCTGTGAGAAGTCTGGGAGTCTGGGTCTTGTCAGGCTCTGGGCTCGGGCTCCAGCGGGAGGCGGCGGCAAAGCAGACGGAGAGTTGCTGGTTGGTGCCTGTGTTCACAGGGTGGTCACTCCTTGGCCACAAGGGAGATTCTCTTCCGTCTTCTGTGCAGCAGAATGTCGAAGTCAAGTCTTCTTCTGTATTTCAAGTTGATTCAGGATGATCTGAAGTCTCAGGACACAGCTCCCACTCTTATTCGAATCTGGGGGGCCGGATCACCTACTAGGTCCCTCCTCTGGGTGGAACCAGGAAGGGGGGTGGTTACACCCCCTTTCCTTTGTCCAGTTTCGCGCCAGGACTGGGGCTGGAAAGCCCCAGCACCGGTTTGAACTGGCCTATGCACAGGGACACCTTGTGTGCCCCAGGCATGTCTGATTCTTTTCAGCCCTGTCCTACCCAATACACAAAATCCTGTCTGGGGTGGTGCTAGCACCTCCCCAGGCAGGAAACCCTTTGTCCAAGCTGCCCTCGCTGGAAGGACTCCCAGCAGCAGGAGGTCAGACTTGTGTCTGTGGTGGCAGCATCCATTTTGAGATGCTAAGGCTCTGTTTAACTTTAACCGGGGTTCAGGCTAGGTACATGTCGTGTCCCTCTAGAAGGGTGGAATGCTACCCCCGTCGCCAGAACTGGCAAGGGGGTAGTATTCCAATTCGTATGACACCTTACTCGACATGTTTTGATAAAGCCAAACCTAAGATAGCATTTAACCGCGAGGTTCATAATGCACTTAAGAGTATATGGTATGGCAATATCATGAAACAGCTAAAGGACATGGTTCCGAAAGCTGCAGACAGGCTCAGCTCATGCCAGAGCACCATCTCACATATTTCCAAGCACTCTGCCTCCAGGATTGATGAGGCCTTCCATAGGAGTGACTGATAGGAACATATGTGTCCATTTTAGGTTAGGTATAGGAATACTACACCTAAGTAAGGGGTGGTTACACCGACTTACCCCAGCTGAGTGATCAGCCAGTTGTGTCAAATATGGAGGCCAGGCCAGGGGTGGCACAATACATGCTGCAGCCCCTGGTAGGCCTTGGAAGCACCTATGCCCTGGGTACCTGGGTACACTGTTACAGGGGCCAATAAGGTGAACCAGTTCCAATTTCGTTATGCACCTAAAGTACATGGGTTACAATTTAGAGAGAGAACAGCAGGCTGTGGGTCTGATTAGCAGGCCCACAGCCACATTAAGTCATAAACCAGTGAAGCAAAAAGCAAAAATTTGGGGTGACCATAGGATAGCAGACCCTACTCTCCTACAATCTAAGTGTGCAGCTGAAGCCTTTTCTGCACTGTGTGACAGCATAAAATGAAAAGATGCTGCAGACTAGTCTGACTGAAGAGGCAGATACAGTGTGGGAGTATCGGGCTTGCGGTGTACAGCCGCCCTTGCTACCAATCAGGCTCCTAGCATCGAGATCGGCAAGCACTAGACAAGACACCTACCAGTGTCATGTGTTTCCTGCATGGCCCATTGTGGTTTTCCCTATGTTAGCCTATTTGTGCACATTGTAGGCCGCATTTTCATTTGCGCACTACTATATAAACATGCTGCTGTTGTGCTGCACTGTACTTTCACACGGAATCTTCATATGTTTTCGCTTTCTGTTCTTTTCCTGCGATTTAGTCTGAACATTCTAGACAAAATCAAACATCAATGCCCCTTGTTAAGCTATCTGGTCAGACACTAGCATCTAAACATCACACACAGACCACAGACACACCAGGGACTAACACACACAGATATCTGTGTTTGTTGTAAGAAAAACCGCCAAATAAAATGCCGCTAAATTGCCGCTAAATTTCCATATTTGTGCCGCTAAATTTGCTAATCCATGCCGCTATAACCTGGGGGGTCCGACCAATGGGTCCCTTCCATGGGGTGGGTACACCTATTATGCCACCCTCCAGTGGGAGGGGGGAAGGAGCCTGTCCCTGGTTGGCCGAGTCCCCCCATCTTCAAGATGACGTGGACTGAGACTTGTGCTACGTTTACGGTTCAGTGCTGGGCTAAAAGGTGCAGCACTGGCTTCTCTCCTGATCACAGGTGAGTAACATCAGAATTCGTTATACAGCTCATTTTAGATGAATATCTTAAAGTTTCAAAACTCCACACTGAAAAGAATTTAAGTGAAACCAGTCAATGTTATCCTATGGAAAGAAAATGAGTTATCAGCTTTTAGGTAAGTACTCGACTGGTAGAGTTATGGTTTTGGGGATAGATTCCGGGGACTCCCAGGGTCGGAAAGGTACAGTAGTTACACCCTCAGCTGCACAGGGGCAGCCGGGTGCAGAGAGAGTAGGCCCAAAGCAATCCTATGGAGGGTAGGGAGCCTTTGGTTGGTGGCTGCAAGCAAGCCACGCAGCTGTGGGAGCGGAGCTTCTGGTCACTTACTCAGGGCAAGTGGGGAAGTAGAGTAGGGTAGTAGTTGCACCTCCAGCGGCACTCGGACGGCTGGTTGCAGGGTGATTTTGAGCTGTTGGGCACTCAATGTTATCCAATGGGAAGCTAAAAAGTGAGCAAAGGATGCAGGCTCGGGGACGGAGATTCTTCAGGTGCGACCACCACTTCGAGAGCTAAGTTGGGATCTTGGAGAAGAGGTAGGTACCCCAAAAGAACGCATAGGGGGCCGTGGGGCGCCGAGTGTAGAGGTGTCTTGGCGTCGGGAAATCGTACCCTCAGCTGGTCGCGGTTGGAGGGGGTACCTGGTTCTGAGGCTGCAGGCGTCGTCTGGGTCGTCGAGGGGGGTCTTTGGGCACTGGAATCCAGGTCAGTCGCCGGGGGGACGTCCTTGTGGTCTTGGGTCGCACAGGCCAGGCGGGTGCCGTGTGCGCTGGATTCACGGTTCCTGGCTGGCACCAGGTGTATTGCTGTTTGAGCAGAACCACTGCTCGTGGGAGTCCCAGTCTTTTGGAAGGTTCAAGGCAGGTAGGTCCTCTGGGGTTTTCAAGGTTGCGCCAGAGTTTCGCAGGAGCAGGTTCAAGGATCAACAGGCCTGTAGGGTTCTGGGGCCAAGTCGGTTGGTGCCGTCCTTTTGTTAGCAGCTGCACGGCGGGTCTTTTTTCTTCTTGTTGCAATCAGGATCTGAGAAAGGGCAGTTCAGGGTGCCCCTAAATACTAATTTTATGAGCGTTACAGGTAGGGCAAGGGCAGGGACCAATGGGTCCCGGTCCTGGCATGTGTACAACCCCTAGCCTGCTCCTCTCCTGTGGGAGGGGTCAGGAGCCTAGCTGTGATGCAGGGCTCCCATATTCAAGATGGCCGGAGCCTGGAGTCGTGCTTCCTCACCTGTCCCACCTGAGGGGTGGGGTTGGCACAGGCTGGGACACCCCCTTTCCTCACTTAGGGCTTCCTGCCGTTCTTCCCACCAGAGTGGGGGTCAGAGATGCCAATTGGGTTTAGGCTTCAATGCAGTTTTAGGATAATAATAGAGGCCCTAGGTACCAGATTAGCAGGAGCCCAGGGCGCACACAGTCAAAGTACATCAGCAACAAGTGGGGACAACAATGCAGAAAGAGGGCCCTTTCTCACACAAGTGGATTGTGACTCTAGTGTGTTGGGCACTTCTGGTAAGTGCTGGTTTTGATGAGCCAGTCGTCCAGGTATGAGAAGACATGGATGAGCGGTCTTCTCAGATGAGCGCGACTACTATCAGGCATTTGGTAAATACTCTGGGAGCAGTGGTGACCTGAATTGAGAAGGTTTACCCGCTATCACAAATCTGAGATATTTTGATGAGCAGGGTAAATAGGAATGTGGAAATAGGAGTCCTTCAAACCTAGGGTAGACATAAGTCGCCTGGTTGTGAGAGAACTTGCTGAAGTGCCACCATGTGGAAATGTTCGGACAGTAAGTAGTGGTTTAATTCTGAGATCTAGAAAAGGTCTCAATGAGCCATCCTTTTTGGGAATTCGAAAATACAGAGTATACACCTGACCCTTGATATTGCAACGGTACAGGTGCTATGGCTCCTTTTAGCAAAAGCGACTGGGCTTGTTTGAGGTGTAAATGTTCTGGTGACATTTTGTGAGAACTAGGTGGAATGTTTGGAGGATTGGTCGTTATGTCCAGGCAATAACCATGTTGGATAATTCCCCAACAACCATTTATCTGTAGGTATGGACTGCCAAATAGGGGGAATTGGTTGCAGTCTTCCCCCGACAGGTGCACATCTTCAAGGGCTGATGGTCAGCAGAAAATGAAGCCCTCAACAAAAGAAATGGCATCATCAATCTACTAGAACTAAGAGCCATCTTCTTAGCCCTCAAGTCCTTTCGTACAATCATTCTAGGAGCCACAGTATTGGTTCGCACGGACAATACTACAAGTATGCATTTACTTAAACAGGGAGGAACAAGGTTGGCTCTTCTGTCTCAGGAAGCCCAAGAAAACTGGGCTTGGGCGATACGGCACAGGATCAATCTCTTGGCAGTTCACGTGCCGGGAGTTTGAAATGTTCTGGCGGATACCCTCAACAGGTCAACTGTGTCCACCCACGAATGGGAACTGCATCAGCCGACGGTGGATATAGTCTTCCAGCAGTGGGGTCATCCCGATCTGGACCTCTTGGCACCCAAGAAAAACAGCAAATGCCTATTCTTTGCAAGCTGGCTTCCCCACAAGGATTCTCAGGGGAATGCTTTTTCGATGAACTGGTCTCAAATATATGCTTACGCCTTTCCTCCAATACAGTTGGTTCCCAGAGTTCTCCGGAAGATGATGAAAGAACCTTGTTGCCTAATTCTCATCGCTCCCAGATGGCCTCACCAATTCTAGTTCACCAAACTTCTCCTCCTGTCGGAGTGCGATCCAATTCAGTTTCGAGCAGTACCGAATCTCCGGTCCATTCAGAACGGTCAGATTTGCCATCCGGATCCTGCTTCTCTAAAATTAGCTGCCTGAGCACCTTGAATTTGCTCATCTAAATATTCCTGCAGATTGCAAGGAGGTTCTGGCGAACGCGCGAGCACCTGCTACAATAAAGACATACAGTCTTAAATGTAAAAGATTATGCATATGGTGTCAATCTGCTGGAGTTCACCCATTTCACGCAACACCGGAACAGATATTACCTTTTTTCTTGCACTTAGCGAGATCAGGCCTCTCATGCAACGTTAAGTCTTTCTGGCAGCCATTTCAAGGTTCCGACAGGATGGGTCCAATTCTCTTTATTCATCAAGAATAATACAACAGTTTTTAAAGGACTATTTTGAATGTTTCCTCCTGTATGTCGTCCACCTCCATCATAGCATCTTAATGTGGTATTTGCGCAGCTCATGCGGCACCCATTTAAACCAATTCACAGTGTGGATCTTAAATTTCTAACCTGGTAGGTTTCTCTGTTGCTAACATTGACTTCATTGAGAAGAATCAGTGATATTCAAGCTTTCACCGTCAATTCACCTTTCTTGCAATTCACGTCCAATTCTGTGCTGCTGCGTACAAATCCTAAATTTATGCCTTAAGTGCCTTCGGATTTTCACCTGAGCGAACCAGTCATCTTGAAAACATTATTTCCTAACCCGCAATCCCCTGCGAAGACGGCACTGCATACCCTTGACATCAGAAGATGTCTTAAGTTCTATTTACAAAGGACCTCTACCATTCGTAAATCCAATCAATTGTTTATTGCCTACGGAAAGATACGGCAAGGTCAAGCAGTGTCTAAACAGACCATAGTTAGATGGATTTCACAGAGCACACTCTACGAGGGCGGTGTCTTCATAGACTGCTCTTTGCTGGTGTTCCTCTACAGCAAATCTGCAGAGCAGCAACTTGGTCCAGCAGACATACTTTCACCAAGCAGTACTGTTTGGAAGCTGCCAGCAAGGCGGATACTTCAGTGGGTCAAGCAGTTCTACGCAATCTTTTCAGATAAGGTGAGCCTCGGTTTCCCTCCTCCTCTGTACTGCTTTTCAGACGCTTATCATCTTGCCTATATTCAGTACATATTCTTGTAAATGAAAATTTTCATATATGTTTATACATGTTAGCATTTCTATTATGTGATTGCCAATGCTTTCTATAAGCAGATTATGTTACAAATAGCATCTTCCAAGCATTATTGGGGTACTGCCATCTACTCCGAAGACACCCAAATACTGGAGAAGAACAATAGTTACTTACCTGTAATCTGTGGTTCTCCAGTATTGGAGTCTTTCATAGATTCACATGCAACCAGCCCACCTCTCCTCAGAGGCTACTTTATTGTCTTATCTCTTGGTTACACTGTTATGCGAGAAAATCTGAGAGCCTGAGCCTCTGGGGAGAACATTCTGGTGTGTGCTGTCAGATTCTCGCAAGGAGTGATGGTAAACCAATGTAGCCTAAGAGCCTCTAAAGGGAGGTGGGTGGGTTGCATGTGAATCTATGAAAGACACCAATACTGGAGAACCACAGATTACAGGTAAGTAACTATTGTTCTTCTCCAGTATAAGGGGTGTCTTTCATAGATTCACATGCCTGAACCAGAGTAGATAGCAGTACACATCCGTGTCTGGAAGACGCTCTTTGTAGCCCAAGCTGCTAAATCTGAGAGATATATATATATATATATATATATATATATATATATATATATATATTATATATAAAAACCATCACATCACTAAAGCAATATAAACTGCAAATACTTGAGCAGGTGCACAATAAAATAAGCATAACAAGCGTCTGAAAGCAGTAAGAGGAGGTGGGAAACAGAGGCTCACCTTATTTGAAAAGATTACGCAGAACTGCTTGACCCACTGAAGCATCGGTCTCCCTGGCTGCATCCAAACAGTAGTGTTTGGTGAAAGTATGCCGACTGGCCCAGGTCGCCGCTCTGCAGATGTGCTGGAGAGGGACTCCAGCGAAAAGAGCTGTTGAGGAAGACACTGCCCTTGTAGAGTGCGCTCTAGGAGCTGTTTGCAAAGGTCGTCCTGCTTGTATATGGCAAAAGTCAATAGCTGCAGAGATCCATCTCGCAATTGTTTGCTTAGATACTGCTTGGCTTTTACAAATCGTACCATAGGTAATAAATAGTTGATCAGATTTGCGTAACGTAGATGTTCTTCGCAAATAGAACTCTAAACATCTCTTAATGTCCAGTGTATGCAATGCCCTTTCTGCAGGGGATTGCGGATTAGGGAAGAATGTCTTTCAGATGACCGGCTCGTTAAGGTGGAAGTCCGAAGGCACCTTAGGTATACACTTTGGATTTGTGCGGAGCACCACTGAGTCATTAGTGAACTGTAAGAAAAGATGATGAATTGTGAAAGCCTGTATGTCACTGACTCTCCTAGAGGAAGTCAAAGCCAATAGAAGTGACACCTTCCACGTAAGGAATTTCAAATCGGCTTTGTGTATAGGCTCAAAAGGATGGCGCATGAGCTGCGTTAATACCACATTAAGATGCCACGATGGTGGTGGACGACGTACCGGAGGGAACATTCTGAAAAGACCTTTGAAGAATTGTTGTATAATTCTTGAAGAATAAAGAGAAGTGGTCCCATCCTGTCGGTATCTTGAAATTGCTGCCAGAAAAACCTTTAGCGTTGCATGAGACAATCCAGATTTTGCTAGATGTAAGAAAAAAGGTAAAATTTGCTCTGGCTTAGCCAAAAGAGGATGAATTCCAGCTGAACGACACCAGATGCAAAATTGTTTCCATTTGAGACTGTACGTCTTTATAGTAGCAGGTGCTCTTGCATTGGCTAATACTTCCTTGCAATCTGCAGGAATGTTTAGGTGGGCGAACTCAAGGTACTCAGGCGCCAGGCTGCTAACTTCAGAGACGTCGGGTCCGGATGGTGAATCTGACCGTCCTGGATGGAGAGCAGGTCCGGAGTTGGACGCAACTGAATTGGTTCACATTCAGATAGGAGAAGGAGCTCTGTGAACAAATACTGGCTAGGCCATCTGGGGGCAATAAGAACCAGCCGACATGGTTCCTTCTTCATCTTCCGCAGGACTCTGGGAACTAGCGGCATTGGTGGAAAAGCGTAGGCATATATTTGAGACCAGTTGATCAAAAACGCATTCCCCTGAGTCTTTCTGGGGATGCCAACTTGCAAAGAACCGGCATTTGCTGTTCTTTTTGGTTGCGAAGATGTCTAGATCTGGATGACCCCACTGCCGAAATATCCGATCCACCGTCCGCTGATGAAGCTCCCATTCGTGAGTGGACACGGTTATCCTGCTGAGCGTGTCCGCAAGAACGTGCTCTGTTACCGGTACATGAACCGCTAGAAGATTGATTCTGTGCCGTATTGCCCATAGCTCCTGGGTTTCCTGAGACAAGAGAGCCGATCTTGTCCCTCCCTGCTTGTTGACATAGTGCATACTTGTCGTATTGTCCGTGCGAACCAATACAGTAGCTCCTTGGATGATCGCTCGGAACTATTTGAGGGCAAGGAAGATGGCTCTCAGCTCCAACAGATTGATGTGCCAACGTTTCTGCTGGGGGCTCCATTTGCCGCTGATTGTCAGGCCCTGAAGATGAGCTCCCCAGCCTTCGAGGGACGCGTCCGTGGTAATTTTAGATTCCTTCTTTGCATCCACCAGAGAAGGGAACCCCGCATGCGAGGGGTGATCTGGATGAGGTCCTCGAACGAACCAGAGACCTGCAACCATTGTAAGCTGAGTTCTTCTTGAAGAGGCCTCATTCTGAGACGGCAATTCGGTATCAACTGAATGCAAGAAGATACCATTCCCAGAAAGGACTTGAATCGTCGGACTGAAACGGAGTTTTTTGCAAGTAGATGTCGAGCCATGTCCCGTATTCTGACTGGTCTTTCGTCCGACACAAAGGCTTGGAGCAGTTGGGTGTCTAGGGTCACCCCCAAAAAAGCTAGTCTTCGGGACGGTATCAACTGGGACTTGCTGACGTTGATGGAGAGGCCCAGAGATTGAAATAGAGCTAGGCATTGTTGTAAATGGTTGTGTCTGCATACGAACTAGCCTTGATAAGGCAGTCGTCCAAATATGGAAATATTTGTATTCCCTCCAGCCGGAGGTGTGCTGCCACTGGAGCCAGGACCTTTGTAAAAACCCTGGGCGCCGAGCGCAGTCCAAAGGGAAGGACCTGGAATTGATAATCCCTGCCAGCCACTCTGAATCGCAGGAACTTTGTGGTGAGATGGGGATGTGGAAATGCGCATCTTGGAGATCCAAGGTGGTCATGTAGTCTCCAGGCGACAGGAGATGTAGTATTTCCTGTAGTGATAAAATTCTGAACGTTAGTTTTTACAGATATTTGTTTAGGGCACGGAGATACAGAATTGGACGCCATTCTCCGGACTTCTTTATTAGAAAAAATCTAGAGTAGAATCCTTTTCCCCTCAGCGTTTGAGGAACCTTCTCGATTGCTCCTTTCTTTAGCATCAAATTGATTTGGGTAAACCGCTCCTTTAGATGAACATTCAGTGGAAACTGTTCGAATTCGAGGGCATGGCCCTTGGCCACAATGTCCATGACCCACCTGTCCGATGTTATCGATTACCATTTTGAGTAGAATTTTGATATTTGTCCTCCAATTTTTGAGTGGGATTGGGACAGAAGCGGTGGCAGTTGATAAGGCTCATTGTCGTTTATCCTTTCCGCAGTAGGCAGGTCTCCTTTTGTTCTGGGAATAATTGCCTCGTTGACCAAAGGATTGATAACGCTGTGTTTGATAGCGCTGGTTTCCCAGTCTGTAAGAGGACTGATGTGAATATCCGCCTCCATTAGAGAACGACCCGCGTCCTCTCGCTCCTCGAAAGGGCGGCTTACGAAATTGCAGGGTGCCCAAGGATTTAGCGGTTTCTGTATCCTTTTTTATTGTCTGCAGGGCTTCTTCCACCTGCGGACCAAACAAACTCTCCGTCATAAGGCATATCCAATACCTTTGTCTGCACTTCCTGAAGGAACGAAGTGGAGCGCAGCCAACCATGCCTACGCAGGACAGCAGCACCTGCTAATTCCCTGAAGCCCATTGAGGCCACATCAACAGCACAATCGATAATCTCAGCCGAGATTCTTTCACCTTCCTGCAGGATCTTTTGTGCTTCAGACTTGGTGGGTTCTGGGAGCTGGTCTATGTATGGCGAGATGTCTGACCACATCTGCCGGTCATATCTGCCTAGGATGGCCATTGAGTTAGCAGCCCGGACCGTGGTAGCTGCCATCGTTGAAACACGCTTGCCAATGGCATCCAGGCGCCTACCGTCTGTCAGGTGGAGCTGCAATAGGAGATGAAGGGTTCCTAGATCTCTTTTGTGCAGCTTGCACGATTACTGAATCTAGTTTTGGTTGTCCTATAAGGCAAGCAGGGGACTTCTCCGGAGCTTTATACTTCTTATCAATCCTTGACAGGACCAGAGGAATGGTAACCGGGTGAGAGATGACTTTAATCCCCTCCTTCCAGATGAAATCTATTATAGGTATAGACCTTGTTTGCTTTCTTGGCTGGCCTTTAAAATCATATAAAAAGCATTCTTGTTCTGTATGCTCCATATGAATGTGGATAATTACAAAAAGGGGGTGGTGATGGACAGAGTATCTGAGTTAATCAGAACACTCCTACCCAGTCAACAGATCAGGGCTTGATCCATCACCGTTTTTTAGCTCACTGCACCATCCCAGTTCAGAACCTGGCTATATGCAAATTAATCTGTCCCTGGCCCAGTGCATCATGGGAACAGGGCAGACCAAACTACCAAGCCAATTCTTCACTGGAAAGGAAACAAGCTTCCGGGGACCGGTTTCTGGCATTACAGCCGTCTTCGGCCCGGCTTGCTTGAATCCTGATGGTGCAAGCCAGTCGTCTAGATAAGGGTAGACATGAACGTTTTGTCTCCTGAGTTGCGCAGCCACCGTTGCCAGGCACTTTGTGAACACCCTGGGCGCTGTGGTCACTCCGAAAGGGAGGACTTTGAATTGGTAATGCTGATTCTGAATGGTGAATCTGAGGTATTTTCTGTGTGACGGATGTAGTGGAATGTGAAAATATGCATCTTTTAGATCTAATGTTGTGAGGAAATGCCCCTGATTGAGCAACGGAAGAACCTGCTGCAGCGTGAGCATATGAAAGTGTTCTGAGAGAATGTACTGGTTTAGGGGCCTGAGGTCCAGTATGGGTCGGAGGGACCCGTCTTTCTTTGAGATCAAGTAGTACAGGGAGTACACTCCCGAGCCTCTTTGTTCCACTGGTACGAGCTCGATTGCCCCTTTTTGCAGCATGAAGAGCACCTCATGCGGCAATAAGTGCAAATGCTCTGTGGACATAGGACGGTGTTTTGGGGGAATGTTGGGTGGAGTGGATGTTAACTCCAGACAATACCCGTACTGGATAAGCTTTCTGACCCACCTGTCTGTGGTGATGGATTTCCAGACTGGCAGGAACTGTTGGAGTCTCCCCCCGACTGGTGTTGTATGGTCGGGGGGCAGTGACAAGGCGTCACTGTTTGTTGGCGGCGGAGGATCCGGAGTTGTTGTTTCCACGACCTCTGCCCTTGGCGCTGTTTCCGCGATAGCCACCTATACTCTGTTTGTTGTATGAGGTTTGTGCACCACTTTTAGTGTACTGTGTTTGCTGGGACAGCTGGCCTCTGGAAACACCTCTATTGCTTAAACGACGAAAAGAACTACCCCTGAACTGCTGGGACTGGAGAGCCCCCATAGACTTTGCAGTCTGTGTCTTTTTTGATTTTTTCCAGGGTGGTGTCCACCTCCGGTCCAAATAAGTGATCAGGGTTTACAGGCTGATTTAGGATGGTGGTTTGTATCTCCAGCTTGAACCCGGAGATTCTGAGCCAGGCCTGACGCCGCAACATTACACTAGTGTTAATGGCTCTGGCCGCGGTGTCCGCTGCGTCCAGTGCACACTTAATAGAAGCATTTGAGATGAGTTTCCCTTCTTGAATGAGCATCTCTGCTGCCTCCTTATATTCATCTGGCAAGTGTTGTAACAGGGTTTCAAGTGTATCATAATGTGCCCCGTCATATCTGGCCAAGAGTGCCTGCGTGTTAGAAATGCGCCAGATATTGGCCGCTTGAGCCGCCACCCTCTTCCCTGATGCTTCTAGCTCCTTAGATTCGTTGTCAGGGGGAGGAGCATCACCAGTAGTTTGTGAATTTGCCCTCTTCCGGGCATTAGAAACAACTAGAGAGTCCAACGGCAACTGGCCCTTGATGTAGGTAGGGTCGCCAGGTGCCGGCTTGTACTTTTTTTCAATTCTGGGGTTTATAACCCTGGCACGTGTTGGTTCTTTAAAAAGGTCTGCAGCATGTTTTAAGACACCCTTCAGCATTGGCAGAGTCTTTACGGTCTTTTCAGAGGTGGAAAAGGTGTCAAACAGAAAGTCCACTTCAATAGGGTCAGCATGGAGCTGGACGTCATGATTCTTGGCTGCCCTCTCAATAAGCGCATTAAATGCCGCAGAATCCTCAGTAGGGGAGGTTTTGACAGTATACACTTGAGTGTCAGGGGCAGTTTGTGGATCCCCTGGGTCCGCAGCATCTGCCCATGTGTCATGCTGATCTCCAGGATCAGTGTCGGCAGGGTAGTTGTATTCATCATAGTCACCCTCCCCAGCCTCCACATCCGAGTAATTGTGCGAGATTGGAGCAGTGTCCTGAGCACGTGGATCAATTAGTTCAACAAGAACTGGGGCTACTGTGGAATCCTTTTTATACTTTAAAGGAATTGTGTAGGACTCCATAGGCTGTGCTGGCGTGATTTTTCGCTTGTAAAGGGAAAGTTTACCGGTGTCGGCGTCGATAAACTGTTCCGACTGCTCCTCCAGTAGGGGTTGTCGATGCTTTGTGCCCACAACTGCAGGGGTAGGCCTCGGCCCCGTGGACACCTTCATGGACGTCTCGACGACCTTCTTGGGCGCGAACGCCTTCGGCGCCACTTTCGGCGGCAGCGTTGACTGAATCGGCGCCGTCGACTTTTGCGGTTTGGCGGCAGGCTTCGGCGTGGAAGTATCCTTCGGATCGACCGCGGAAGCCTTGTCCTTAATGCGCTTCAACGAGTCTGACACCTGCTTTGTGAAGGATGCGGATGGTTTAGTTGACTCAACAGGTGCCTTCGAGCCACTACCATGTGCGGACTCTAGGGTCGTAGTACTTTTGGCCTTGTCCGGCCGACGTGCAGGATCGACAGCTTTTGTAGCTCCAAGTCCTTTGTCTGTGTCGACGGCCTTCGGCGCCGACGGCTTCGGGTCGGCGGCCTTGACAAGCGCTTTCGGTGCCCCAGTCTTCGGCTTGACGCCCTGGAGCGACTTCACCGGTTCGACAACCTTCTTTGGCTTCGCCTGCACCGACAGGTCTGAAGACGTGGAGCCGACCAAGGCGACAGGCGCTTTCTGTTTCGACGGAGCCTCTATCACTTTCGGTTTTGTCGAGACCGAAGCTTTCTCTTTCGGTTTCGATTTGACTAATGGCGGCTCCGTAGAAGTGTCGGTAGCCGGGCCCGAATGCGAGACCGTGGATCTAGGTGCAAGATCTTGGGTAAGGCCATGTGGCGATCCCTCGACCTTAGCCTTAGCTATTGTCCGAACGGGGCATAGCTCTTCGCTTGAGCTATCTTCCGTGGCCCCATAGGCCTCATTGTCGTCTCCTACCTCGTCGACGACTTCTTCTGTATCGAGCATTTAGACGTCTGCGTCGTAGTTGGAGTCGATCTCTGCCGCTGGATTTGAAATCGGCTCTCGATCTTCCTGCTAGACTGCCTTTTCTCCCTCGGTATCGAAAATGTTCACCGGGTCAGGTGCCGTCTGCTAGGCCTCCTGGCGCGCCGAAGTCGAATCGTCTTCTTGGAGCGAAAACGAGAACAAGCCATACAGTTGGCTTTATCGTGATCCGCCGACAGGCACTTGTTGCACACCGGGTGGACATCGATGTGGGGATACTTCGAGTTGCACACGGGGCACCTTTTGAACAGGCTCCGTTCCATGATGTGTCGTCAAATAAGGCTTGTGGCGTCGACCGGGCCTCGAGCACCGAAGAGCCACGCGACTCTCCTGGATGTCTGACTCGGGAACTGAGCCGGAACAGAGCTGGGCACCGAACGCAAGACAATACTGACGATATAGGAAAGGCCCTTGGGCCGAAAAGAAAGTTTCTATCGAATCCGAACTTGAGTGATCAAATATGCATCCTAACCCAATGGCGGAAAAAAACAATCTGGGGATGGAGTCGATGCCCATGCGCACTGTAGTCCAGGGGAGGAGCCACCTATCTCGTGATACTTCGAAGACTCTTCCAGGACAACAATGTGCAATCATCCGGACCCAACACCAGGCGGCGATCTATGCTATAGATATGAATTCAGCAGCCCACATGCCTCAAACAGATGAATTCCGTAAAAGGTACCGCCCCTACAATAAGCGATCCTAGCCAACAGAGGGTTCAAACCCCTCAGTGGCAGAAAGGTCAAGACCAACAGGGGCAGCAAAAATCCCAGTACAGAGGCAGGCGCTCATCAAGAGGCGGAGGAAATCAGCGCCAAGGCAACAATTCCAACAAGGCGCAATCAAAACAATGAGTTTTTCCTTCCCCCAGCGCCGTTGACCACACCAGTGGGGGGAAGCATTGCGTATTATATGGAAGACTGACGTGCCATTACAAAAGATCGCTGGGTGTTAGCTACGCTTCAGAATTGTTACTCTTCGGTTTCAATCAACCTCCCTCTATCCCTCCACTGCCAACATCAAGTCATCAGTTAAAACTCTAAAAAAGATATAGCCACCCTTCTCACAAAATCAGCTATTGAGAGGGTACCGAGATCTCAAAGAGGGAAAGGAGTTTATTCAAGTTACTTTCTGGTCAAGAAAAAAGGCCAGAAAGCGGAGTACAGACCCATTCTGGACTTGCGGACACTTAATCTTTACGTCAAAAAAGAAAAGTTACGCATGTTGGCGCTTCATCCAATATATCCACCTCTCAGGCAGGGGGATTGGATGGGTTCACTGGACCTACAAAATGCATACTTTCATGTACCAATAGCTTACAGTCACAGGAAATTACTCCGTTTCCGGATGGGGACCTCTCATTACCAGTACAAAGTACTCCCATTCGGGTTGAAGTCAGCTCCCCGAGTGTTCACGAAGTGCATCGCAGTGGTAGCAGCCGCTCTACGCCGCAGGGGTGTCTTCGTGTACCCATATCTCGACTGGCTGTTGAAGGGTCCTTCCCAGGACAGTTTAAGGAACCACTTTCTGAGCTGCATCGATCTATGCCATCGGTTGGGTCTGCATGTGAATTTCAACAAGTCAACTTCACAGCCGATGTAGCAAATACATATCCTAGGAGCTCTGCTAGACTCCAAGGTAGGAAAAGGGTTTCGCGCGGAGGAGAGACAGTCTTCCATCACTCAGAAATGCCAACTGGTTCTACGAAACAGGGATCTGACGGTGCTGAGGATTGCCTCCCTGCTAGGGTTGATGGCATCCTGCATTTTTCTGGTCCCCAATGCCAGACTACAGATGCGCCGTCTTCAGCAGGATCTGGAGGACAAGTGGACCAGCAGTCAGCTTGATGGGACGACAAGATAACTTTGTCAAACACAGCGCGAACGTCCATACCTTGGTGGATGAAAAGGCGAAATATGCAAGTCGGGATTCCGTTCTATCAACCTCCACCTGCCCAGACACTGATAACAGATACTCTCTACAAGGCTGGGGGGCACACATGGTTCATCTCCATAAACAAGGACTGTGGTCTCCTAAAGAGCGATCCTACCACATCAACATGTTAGAGCGGAGGGTAGTCCATCTAGCCCTCAAAGTTTTCCTACCCTCGATTCAAACATCAGTGTTGGTACAAACAGACAACACCACCACCATGTACTACCTGAACAAGCAGGGAGGAACACGCTCACGCACCCTCTCCCTGGAAGCGCAAAATCTGTGGCATTGGCTCCTGGCTTGGAATCGGTTAGTCACAGCAGTCCATCTCCCAGGAGAACAGAATGTGAGAGCGGACACTCTAAGCCGGCATTTCGAAGACAAAGAGAACTGGGTTCTCAACGACAAGGTAGTCGAAAGCATCTTCCAGTCATGGGGTTGTACCACAATAGATCACAAGGTGGTGAGCAAGCTAGCTCACTCGTACACAAGGATGATTCTCATTGCCCCCGACTGGCCGAGACAGTGATGGTACACGGACCTTCTACATCTGTCAGAGTGTCCTCACAGGAGGCTGCCATGCAGGCCGGACCTGCTATCCAAGATGAACGGGAGGATTCATCATCCCAACCTTCCGTCACTGAACTTGGCAGCATGGCTCCAGAGGTCATACAATACGGCCACCTAGGAATGCCGCAGGACTGCATGTCCATTTTGAAAGAAGCGAGACCGCCGTCCACAAGGCATTCCTAGGCATGCAAGTGGAAGCTTTTCTACATGTGGTGTATGCCGAACAATTTTCATCCTATCAGGAAGAGGTCATTCTCCCTTACCTATTATATCAGGCTAAAGCAGGGTTGAAATTTAATTCCATTAAGGCGCACTTAGCAGCTATAACAGCTTATAGGCGGTCACCTTCCCAACCTTTTTTCCAGTTACAGGCTGTGAAAGATTTTCTGCAGGGCTTGAAGAAGGTCTACCCTTTTGATAGCATATATGAATGCATTTAACTATCCATCTGGCTATTCCTGACTTTGATATTGGATTTCCTTTGTGTTGTGGTGCAAAAGCAAAAAATAGTTGCTTTGTCTTTCTAAATGATTTAGTTCTGTCCACATAATAAAGCAGGGCTCTTTTTACAACTAGTGTATGTAGGGCTCTCTCAGCTACTGACTGTGTATTTTGAAAGAATACTGGCAGTTCTATTGATTGATTAATATGGAAATTGGATACGACTTTTGGCATGAACTTAGGGTTTGTTCTAAGAACCACCCTGTTGGCATGTACTTGCATGAAAGGTTCTTGAATTGTTAGTGCTTGTAATTCGCTTACTCGTCTGAGTGAGGTAATGGCAACTAAGAATGCTACCTTCCACGTTATGAATTGCAGTTCGCGAGTGTAGAGGTTCGAAGGGAGGTCCCATAAGTCTGGTAAGTACTATATTTAGATTCCAGACTGGGGAAGGGGGGTGTCTTGGAGGGATCACACTTTTAAAACCCTCCATGAAGGCTTTGATTGCTGGTACTTTGAACAGTGAAAGGTGTTGCCTGTTTTGAAGGTATGCTGCTATAGCAGCGAGGTGTAGTCGTATCGAAGAGTATGCTAAGTTGCATCTTTGTAGATGCAGCAGGTAACAATGTTTTGTATGGAAGCATCCAATGGGTTGATTTGGTTATTGTTGCAGTAAATAACAAATCTCTTCCATTTAGCTGCATTGCACGCTCGTGTAGTTGGTCGTCTTGCCTCCCTAATGATGTTCATGCAGTCCGGAGGCAAGTTAAGGTATCCAAACGAAGACTTCAGGAGCCAGATCGCTAGGTTCATCTGATTGGGATCTGGGTGTCAGATTTCTCCATGGTTCTCAGTTAGAAGATGGGGTGCGAGGCACAGTCTTTGATGAGGAACTACTGAAAGTTCTAGGAACGTTGTGTACCATGGTTGTCTCGTCCATGTGGGAGCAACTAGGATTAGTGTGATTGACTGTTGCCGCAGTTTGCGTGCCACCAGCGGAATCAGCGGTGCTGGGGAAAAAGCGTACGCAAATCTGCCTGACCAGTTCATCCATATCGCATTGCCCTGTGACAACGGATGTGGGAACCTGGCGGCAAAGTACTGGCATTTAGAGTTTTCTTTTGTGGCAAACAGGTCTATCTCTGGGTGACCCCACTCTTTGAAGAATGGCTGGAGAACTTGGGGGTGAATCTCCCATTTGTGTAGTTGTTGGCTGTGCCTGCTGAGCGGGTCTGCCATCTGATAGTCCTTCCCTGGAAAATGTTCTGCTAGGAGAAAAATGTTTTTGGGAATTGCCCACTTCCATATGCTTTGTGCCAGGTGGGACAGCTGTGGAGAGTGTGTTCCTCCCTGTTTCTGGATTTAGTACATTTCGGTCATGTTGTCCGTCCAGATCAACAATCTTGCTGTACAGGTATTTCTGGAATGCTTTCAGGGCTAGGAATATCGCTAACAACTCTAGTTGGTTGATGTGCAGTTTCTTTTGTTTGGTTGTCCAGAGCCCTTGTACTGTGTATTGAAGGAGATGGGCTCCCCAGCCTGTCAGTGATGCGTCCGCTGTTAGTACTAGTTGTGGAACCGGCTCTTGGAACAGTCGCCCCTTAGAAAGGTTTTGTGGGTTCCACCACTGCAGAGAGTTGTGAGCGCGACTGTCTACAAACACTAGGTCTTTTAGTTGTCCTCGAGCCTGGTTCCACTGCCGTGCTAGGCATTCTTGTAATGGACGCATTTGAATTCTGGCATGGGGGGACAATGAATATGCAGGAGGCCATCATGCCTATGAGCTGCATGAAGACTCGAGCTGGCAGAGTGGTGTGGCAGAAATTTGCGAATGAGCATCTGCATGCTGGCTATCCTTGCTGAGTTTGGGTATGCCTTTGCCACAGAGGTATCTATAGTGGCTCCCAGATATTGTTGTGTGTGGGATGGTTGCTGATGCGATTTTGGGGTAGTTTATCGAAAACCCTAGGCTGTGTAGCAGCTGAAGTGTTTGAGACTTGCGTCTTGCACATTGTTGGTACGATTTCGCTTGTATTAGCTAATCGTCAGATACACATGGATGTGTTGCCTTCTGAGATGTGCTGCTACTGTCGCTAAGCATTTTGTAAACACTCTTGGAGCCGTGGTTACCCCGAAGGGCAAAACCTTGAATTGGTAGTGTTGACCTTGTATTGTGAACCTGAGATATTTTCTGTGAGCTGGATGGATGGGTATGTGAAAATATGCATCCTTGAGATCCAGTGTTGCTAGGAAGTCTCCTTGTTGTAGTAACGGGAGCACTTGCTGTAGTGTGATCATATGGAAGTGCTCAGACAGTATGTACTGATTTAGGGGTCTGAGGTCCAATATTGGTCTGAGGGAACCGTCCTTCTTGGGAATAAGGAAGTATAGGGAGTATACTCCTGTCCCTTGCTGGTGGAAAGGGACTGGCTCTAGGGCCCTTTTTTTCCAGCATGCATTTCACCTCTTGTTGGAGCAGGGTGATGTGTTCTTTGGACATAGGACGGTGTCTGGGTGGAATGTTTGGTGGTGTAGAAGTGAGTTCCAGGCAATACCATACTGGATAATTTCTCTAACCCACCTGTCCGTGGTAATTGCGTGCCAGACAGGTAGGAACTGTTGAAGTCTGCCTCCGACCGGTGTTAGGTGGTCTGGAGGTAGCGTGATGAAGTCACTGTTTTGTGGCAGTGGAGGCTCGTGTTATTGCCTCCACGTGCTCTTCCCTTATTATTGTTGCCCCTATAACCTCCTCTGTTTGAGTTTTTGGTGAAGGAACCTTGTGTGTTGCTCTTGTATGAAGATGACGTTTGCGAGGCATTGCCTCAGGTGGTTGCCCTGTATGAGGAGCATCGAAAGGAGCCTCTATGTTGCTGAAACTAATGCCCCCATTGACTTTGCGGTTTCTGTGTCCATTTTATCTAAAATGGTGTCGACAGCAGGGCCAAATAGAAAGTCCTGATTGACTGGCTGGTTAAGAATGGTGGACTGCACCTCGTTCTTAAAGCCGGAAATACGCAGCCATGCATGTCGGCGTAGTAAGACGCTAGTGTTAATAGACCTGGCTGCGGTGTCTGCTGCGTCAAGCGCACATTTGATGGAGGCGTTTGTAATGTATTTTCCCTCCTGTATGAGGTCATCAGCTTGTGCTTTAAAAGGCTCAGGTAGGTGTTGCATTAAGCTTTGGAGCTGGTCATAGTGTGCCCTGTCGTAACAAGCCAGTAGAGCTTGTGTATTTGCAATCCTCCATGAATTGGAGGCTTGTGCTGCTACCCTTTTACCAGAGGCCTCTAGTATCTTTGATCTTTATCGGGGGGAGGTGCTTCCCCCGGTGTCTGTGAGTTGGCCCTTTTACGTGCATTAGCCACTACCAGCGAGTCTAATGGTAATTGCCCTCTGATGTAGGTAGGGTCTGTAGGGGCTGCTCTATACTTTTTCTCAATCCTGGGATTGATTACTCGTGCCCTGGCAGTATCTTTAAATAGGTCAGGTGCGTGTTTTAACACTCCCTTTAACATGGGAAGGGTTCCGACACTTTTCTGTAGTAGGGAAGGTGTCAAATAAGAAGTCTTCTTCGACAGGGTCATTATGCATGTCTACATTGTGGTACTGCGCTGCCCTGTCTATTAGTTGGTTGAAGACAATGGTGTCATCAGTAGGTGACGGCTTAGTTGGATAGGAGGATACATCAGGGATGGGATGGGTGTTGTAAGGGTCTGTTGGCTCCTCCCATGGTTCATCTTGTGGGTGGGGATCTTGTGGAAAATCATAGTCAGGCTGTGGATCTTCCCCTGTGTTCCCCTCATTGTCCCCGTGGTGAGAAGGAGAGTAAGGAGTAGTAGGCATAATAGGATAGAAAGGGATGAAGGGTCTAGAGGGAGAAGTCCCAAAGTCCTTCTTTAATGGAATAGGGGAATGAGAGCCAGTGTCCAGTGGCCTCTTCTTCCTGTACAGGATTGTGACTTTACCAGTGTCTGGATTAATATATATTTTTTCTTGGTCGTCTGATGGATCTGGGTGGAAGAGTTCTTACTCTACAGTCCTTGGTTGTGTTTTTGACTTTTTTGGGTCGATAACACCTTCTGTTTCGACGACTTTTGGTGTCTTATTGCTTTTCTTCGGCTCGGGCCCTTTCCTCGGGTCGTCGAGTGATTTGGGGTCGGCCGGATCTTTCGGTTCGACACGTTTCTTGTGCTCGACAGGCTTTTTTGGTTGGCTGTCCTTTGCCGAGTCGATGGTTTTTTTTGGGATCGACTGGTGTTTTCAGAGCACTTGTTTTTGGGTTGATCGCCTTCTCCGGCCAGGTTACGGGCTTCGGTACGGCACCCTTTTTGTCGGCAAACTTTGCCGGGTCGACTGTTTGGTACAGCGGGCTAGTTCGGGTCGGCGACCTTCTTTGGTTCGGCGCCCTTCGGCTGTGTGTCCTTGTTCGGTTCGACTACCTTTTTGGGGTCGACGCCTTTTAGCTGAACGGCCTTTTTCGGGTCGACACTCTTCTTTGGCTCTACGCTTTTTGGTTGTACGGCCTTTTTCGGGTATAAGCCCTTCAGGTCGACAACCTTCTTGGGCTCTGGAACCTTCTTAGAGATGACTGTACTTGGCCCTGGGGTCTCAGAAGGCATAGGTTTCGGTTTAGATTTCGGAGCCGAGCCAGATGGCGGGGCTGGCAAAACTGTTTTCGGATCTTGGCTAAGGCCTTTTGGCGATGCCTCGACCGGAGCCTTCGGTAACGGGGTAAGTGGTGTCGGGGGCAGTGTACTTACGATTTGCCCCGGTGGGATCTCGTCATCGGAGTCTGAGTAGTCCTCGATGGTGACAATCTCTAGGACTGAATCTGGAGCTTCCGGTAGTTCTTGGTCATCAAAGATGTTGTCCGGTTAGGGTGCCTGTCACTGCATCTCTTGCCTACGGCCCGTCGAAACCGTATCATTTTCTTCGACCGAAACTGGGCGCAGGCTGGGCAGGTTTCTTCCTTATGGTCTGGTGAAAGGCACTTGTTGCATAATGAGTGTTTGTCAGTATGTGGCATTGTGGGCACCTTTTGAACGGGCTTCTTTCCATCGACAGCAGGCCCACGTGGCGTCGAAAAGGCCCAACAGCCCGCGTCGACGACCGAGTCGAGATGGAAAGCTTGATCGAGTAAAGAGGTACCGAGCGAGAACAATACAGTCGAAGGCCTTTTGTTCTTTAGAAAAGTTTTGTTTCGATTCCGAAGTTGGAGTATAGGAGTAACATCCGAACCCAATGGCGGAAAAAAACAATCTGAGGATGGAGAAGATGCCCATGCGCACTGTAGTCCAGGGGAGGAGTCACCTATCTAGTGATACTTCGAAGACTTTCAAAACAACAAAGTGCAATCATCCGGACCCAACACTAGGCGGCGATCTATGCACAGATATGAATTCAGCAGCCCACATGCCTCGAACACTAGGATTACAGGTAAGTAACTTATCCGTGCCAGAAATCTGCAACCGGAGAGGCTACCCTTTTCCCTGAAGCGTCAAACAGCTTAGATTTTTTATCTGGGGTTGGAGCATCTCCTGTTTGCAAATTGGCCCACTTGTGTGCGTTGGCCACCACTAAGGAATCCAATGGTAATTGGCCCTTTATGTATGCTGGATGACATTGCTTATCTATCCTAGAGTTAAGGAGACGGGTCCTGACGGGGTCATTAAACATATCGTCCACATGCCTGATCATACCCTTGAGCATGGGAAGTGTGTGTGAGGACTTGTGTGCTACTAAGAGTCTCGGAAAGGAAATACTCTTCTAGGGATTCCTTTTGGAATTGAACCCCATGCTAGTTAGTTCTACCCAGCAATTCTATATAACCTAAACTGTCGTCCGGTGGAGAGGGCTTGGTAGGGTACAGGTCAGGATCATTCCCTGTGGGGGAATTGGTGTTTTAATTTGTCCAGAGGTCTGGGAGTATTGGTTGAAAATCCCCATCATCCTGATCTTCAGGTGTATGTGGTGTGAACGTTCAGGTGAAATCATTAAAGGTTGAAACTAAGGGGAAGGAGGAGATGGAAGGGGAGGAGAAGGATTAGTACCAACACTTTTCCTTTGAGAATATGGTAGGCCATCTTCTGTCTCAGGTTTCCATTTTATTGTCAGTTTTGTGGAGATATGTCCAGTAGTTGGGTGGATATATAGCACCCTGTTTGGGATCCGGCATTGTAAGTCAGCGCATCGAAATGTTGTTCTTTAGATGGAATTGGCACACCAGTTTGTTTCGGTGCCGAAAGTTTCAGTGCCGGTGTTTTGGATGCAGAGGATTTAGGATCCAAAAACGTTTGGCATGGAAGAGGGCGAGGAGCCTGTTCTTGGCTTCGATCCAGTAGGTTTAGGCTCAGAACCCATTTTTGAACAGCTCTGAGCGGAGCCGGAAGGCTTTTGGATGTGTTTTGGTGCTAAGCAGGAGGGCGGGCGTCAAACATGTTCTTGGTGCAGACCGTGGCCCGGAGGCGGGTGTTGGACCGGAGCCTTCTTCCTGGGCTGAGGTTGACTGTGGGGCACGGGGGGTAAGCTGCCCTTGCGGAATGTCTTTGTCCCAGTCTGAGCCGTCGTCAGAGATGGGGTCTTGTTCCTCCTTGGCTCCCATGGAGTCTCCGGCCTTTTGTTCCAAATCCTCTCCAAAGAGGTCTGGAATGGAACTTGTGTGTTGGCTTTGTATATCGAGACATCAAGTCAGACGGTCTTAGAGCGTCTTTTTCGATCAGAAAGCCTTACATGTGTCGCAGTCCTGTTCTGTGCTCCGGAGACAAGCACAGGTTGCACTCTTGGTTTGAGTCGGTGCGTGGATACTTCGCGAGGCACAGAGGTCAGAATTTAAAGAAGTCAGTTCCATCCGCTGCGTAGCAGACCAATGCGGATAGGCAAGACGGCCTTCCATGAGCTACTAGATCGAAAGAGGGTTTTTTAAAGTAAATACGATACGTAGAGAATGAGAGTGTGATATAAAACACCATCGGTGGTGAGTGTCTTGTGCACCGAAGGATATCGAAGGGAATGTCGAACAGGAGCGCAGCAATTCATGTTCAAACTGGATGGCAGAAAAAAATAATCTAACAATGTAGTTGATGCCAATGCGCACCATCACTGAAAGGAGTTGTCACCTACCTCGTGACTGAAAAGATCTCTTCTAAGAAAAACTTGCAAACATCCGTACCCAACACTAGATGGCAGGAGTATGCAAAGCATGTGATCTAAATCTCACATGCCTCAAACATTTCTTATCTAGGTAGTTCAAAGTGCATAACACTATCGTAGAGTGATCGCTTTGCCTGGAAGAGTTGAATAGTCAGCTGGTAACAGTAGAAAACAATACAATGAGAAGTACTTGATTCAAATCCCATAAAATTAGTGACAGACGTTTTACTTTAATAAGCTGTTGTTTTAAGACTACTCTAGGTGAGCATTTAACTTTTTAACATGGGCAATATACTTTCTCACTTAAAAAGTCATCCCAAATTAAAGTCAATTTAGGCTCTAAATATATTTTCTTAGCATAGCCTTAAATCTCGTGTGAGAAAGGGCATCAATAGATCAAATTGATTTAGTTTTTGAAAACCGGGCAGTAACCTGGTTGAAAGAGTGCCAAAACTTCAGTGAGAGCAATACCCTTTTGTCCTGCATGTATCAAACCTCTCGAGCCAGCAACATTTGACTCATTGCATGCTTCTGAATGCTAGAAGTCCCGTTAAGGAAAAGGTATTAGATATTTAAAAGGAGAATTCATGGAAATTAGTAAAAGAACACAGTATACTGTGTAATGCGGTTGTAAACAGACTACAATTAAGTGGAAAACACGCTGGTTAGATCATTATCTTACCCTCTTTCCACTTAAAAGCCACACATCTGGCTTCCCTAATCACAAATCAATTACACAGAATTTACAAGTGGTAAAGTATTAGATTTTTTTCCCCCCCAACTTTCAAGTCATCTAATCCTACAAATACATTTCAGACAGGGCTTTTCAATGAATAATAATTTGATAATGCTCACCTGTCCATGCCAGGCGTAGTGCAAAATGATGGCAGAGTTGGGGTGGTTGCCAAGGAAAATTGGCATCAAGTTTGAGATGAGTTCATGCCTCAAGGTGTGCCAAGATGTGTTGATCTGTAGTAAGGCCAATACCAGCATATCTGGGCAATGTTTGATGGGAAAGCTGAAGAGTTGCTTGACCTGCTCATACTGGCCAACCTCAGCTAGCCGCAGCAGAGACTCGATCAGGTCCAAACTTTTCCTAGATTAGAAAAAGTGAAAAAAAGTAACTCGCAAAAGAATATCTATTTTCTTTTATGCACTTTGTACATTGAGACTGCAAGAAAAAAAAGCACTGAAATGTATCAATTCTGCTGTTCAACAGGAAGCTATAAGGAAATACCCAACCTAAGTTTGAAAGGGCATAGCTTATTAACATACTGGAGAGTTCACGAATGCCATGTGAAGAACATACTATCAGTACATAGCCATTAAGCCTGAAAAGTCCTAATGCTACTTTGGGGCAACAAGAAAAGTAACTTATAAGTTCCCCATCGAAGTATCCCCACTGGCTATTCACCACAGCTAGCTAGGGCCGCCATGTGAAATATTAAGACTACGTTTTTCATGTCATATCTAAACCTAAAGATACAAACGATGAATAGTTTTTCAAAACTTCTTGCACAGATGATATGTACAGACAATCATTTATAAACTAGCCACTCTTGTAAGATAAAACGAGAACCGGTGCAATAGTCTTGGGTGCATAGAAAAATGTAAAATAAAAATAAGTTCATACAGGAAGCTTCCTGTTACTCCATCTACTCCATTGTACACTGGGAATAATAGGTCATTGGGGGTTTTGAGAAGGGATGAGAGGGTTGGGTTGCTAGCTTGTCCATATGACTAAAGACCACTAAGGTAAAAGTCCTCTTCATGACGGAGGTGATTGGCTGACACAGCCACCAGCTGCTGAAATGCCCCACAACGTTATATAGCTTACATGTAGCTTTGTTTAGAGCAGACTCCAAGAAAGGGTGAACCTGAAGGTGATAATTGTGAGACATGGCGGCATTTATGGTGAATCTCGGGCTACGGAACAGGGAGATTGCAGCCGAAGTGTGGGCTATGCATTGCTACATGCCGGCATTCTTAAGCCAATCATTAAGATAAGACAACACACGTGCTACAACTTCTTAGATGAGAAGATACCACTGGTGGACTTGGTGAACATCACTGGGGCACTTGTGACATCCAAAGTGTAGTACTTTGAAGTAGTAGTAAAGTCCATTTAACACAAAGCAGAGGTAGCATTGTTGGACGGAGTTGATGGTTATGTGAAAGTAGGAGTCCTTGATGTCCAACGCTGGAGCAGCAGCTGATATCCTGCAGGATTGTCATGTGGAAGTGTTCTAACAGGATGCATTTAAGGAGCACAAGGGAGACCTTCTCCTCTAAAATGACTATGTATAGAGAGTAGACACCTTTGCCCTGGGGGTGAGAGGTACCTTATCGTGCCATAAGAAATAACCTCTTCCTGGAGGAGAAGATATTCTCTGCTGAGGGTAAGTAGGACGCTGGATTTCTGCAGAGGTGGTCACACCTCCCCAGTCCAGGAACAGCCATCTGTGGCAGAGGAGCTTCAAAGGCCTTGCTACCTTTGTAAAGCGACCCCTAGCCTCTTCTGCTATCAGGAGCAGGCCCCCTTCCTGCATCCTCTGCTTTTTGGGTGAAGACAGTCAAGAGAAATTAGCAAAGCCCAGGTGGGGCGCCCACCTCTGCCAACCCCACCCCTCAAGGGGGAGAGGCAAGGTGAAGCCCACTATTCAGGGCCAGCCATCTTGCAGATGGCAGGCACTCTACAATCAGGATTGTGACCACTCCCCCACCTGGAGCAAGTACACCAAGGGTGTAGTCTCCCTAAGATCAGTAGTCCATTGGCTACTGACCTCGAGACCCCTAAAATGCCCCCTAATTTCCATATGTAGGGGGCAGCACTGAACAAAGAAAATATTTTCCTGCAATCTACGAAGGACGGAAGATTCCCAGTAGAGGAGACTGCAGAGAAGAACGGACTTGTCCTCAGCCCTACCGGCCTGTCTTCAGTTTCCAGAGATCCTGCAACAAAGGTTGCCTTGTCCTGCAACCAGCATCCGCCATAAATATTGGGAGGACTGACTGCCTTCAACAAAGACCGGACCGCCTGTGAACTGCTGCTCTGTTCAAAAGAAACAGCCAAGAAAGACTGAGCCTGCTGAGGACAAAGAAACCAGATGCCTGGAGCCACCACTGCACCCAAAGCCTGTGCCCCACCAGTCCCAACGAGGTCCCCCAGCGCTCCAGAGTCCACGGCTGGTTGACCACTCCAGGACTCCAACGTCACCTGCAGCCTGTGCATGGACATTCCCGCCAACTGCGAGTGGCCCGTAAGGTAAAATTAGACCTCAAAAGACACCCCTGCATCCAGCCACCATGCACCCTGGAGAAGAGAACCAGCGGTGCACCTACGTCCCCGAGCCCTCCAACTTACCTGGCCAGCTGTTGGTTCCTCTCAGAAGACTTCCTGGACAGAGCCTGCAGCCAAAATTTAAAACCAGCAACTCTCTGAAAACAGGGCACCCGACACCAAAACAGCACTCTTCACCCAGCTGCCCCTGTGCAGCTGTGGGTGTACCTTGTGTGGTAACACGGATCCCATTTGCCCTCAGCTAAACTCCAGGAGATTTGCTCCCACAACCGTGTGGCCTGCTTGTGAGCAGCCACCAACAGGAGGCCCACTCTCCCCTATTAGATAACACTGGGCCTCAAAACTGCACCCAACCGCAATAGTGCTGCTGAGGGTATTTTAAAAGTGCATCTGTGACCCCTGGAGGAACCATGGTTCTAACCCCAGAAAATCAACTCCCAAACTTAGTACTTACCATTAAACAGATATCAGTTTTCTCCCGTAGGACTGTATAAAATATTTTTCACAGAAGAGTAGTCAAAGTGTGGAGTTGGTTTGTATGAAACCTTGAAAGACTGCAAATGTATAAAAATTAATTACTTGCCTTTGGTATAGGAAATGTCCCAGTGCGATATCTAAGCAAATCACACGGAGTAGAAAAAGTAACTTAAAAAGTAATCTGAAGAGTAACATATAAAGTAATCTCAAAAGGAACTAAAGTAATTTTGACTGTTAACTTACCTGTAAAGAAACCAATCGCATCAAACTGCATTTCAATTGTATTTCAACTACAATACACCTGCAGAGTATTTCTCTTACCTGACCCTGCCTTGGTTCAAGAAATAGACCAATTTGTTAGTATAAAATATTATTTTGAGTTCAGTCTGAGTGTGTGACATTTCTTGCCGAAGTCTGTACAATAAAGGCTTAACACTACCCTCTGATAAAGCCTTACTGCTCGCACACATTACCACAAAATGAGTAAAAGGTATTATTTACCTGTGCATCTGCCTACATTGGGGTTCCACTGAACACTGTGGACACTACACCTTAATTTTGTGTAGTCTATACATAGCCAGTTCTTACAGGGTGTGTGCATGGGGTGAAATGTTGGAGAAGGGGGTGACTACTGCTAGGCAGTAGCTGCAACATACAACAGCGAGAGCCCACTAATCTGAACTGATCAACTCTGAGAAGGGAGGAAATAAAAGCACACATCACAACCCCGAAAGGCGACGTATGGATTGGGGAATGTGTGGTAGAGTGGTGTGAGGGTCTATGGGTAATCCCATGTTTGGAGGTAAATGTACCTATACGAGGACCTCCCCTACCCCTGCAAGCACATTTGGCTATTGCCTCCGACATGCATGTGAGGTTGCTGCCTCCAGAAGAATACCCTAGCTTGGAAGGCACTAATCGATTTTGTAATGTCTGTGCCGTTTATTTTCAACAACTCCTCAAACCTGAGGCCCAAATGGGTGTTCCCCCATCAAAAGGAAGAGAATGCTGTTTGATCACTGGTGTAAATACCAAAATTCAGAACTAGGAATGTTGTCAGAGGTCGAAGCTAAAGTTAACCCTCAGGGAGTCTGTGGTTGCAGCATTGAGGGAACAAAGAACGCTGATGTTGGAGATTTCCTTGGCCTTCTTCCTGAACTTCAGGGTAATATTCAACCGGCTCATGCACCTCCTACCACTGAGATCCATCATAGTGAGAAAAAAGCCCTACTGAGTTACCCATGCACCAGTGGGTAACTGCCCTTAAAGGCCTTTTGCCAACTGCGTCAAGCTTCTTGATCTATCAGACAGGGGGGCATCCATCACCTGTGCCATGAACCGACGCCCATGTACAGGCGATGTGGACCAAGGAGCTTGAGGGGACAGTCTGATATAGACAGGGACGCCGGAGGAGGGCTGTAAGAAAGTGCTCTTTCTTTGCATAGTTGCCCCCACTTTTAGCCAAACTGCTAATGTACTTTGAGTGTGCCTAGGGTTCTTCCCAAACAGGTACCCAGGGCCTATGTTCTTTCCCTAAACTGCATTAAAAACAAAACATAATTGGCACTCTTTGGCCACATAGGTCAGTCCCTTGAAAACGGTACCATAAGTACCAATGGCACTGTGGCCAGGGAAGGCCTCTAAGGGCTGCATCACTTATTGTGCCACCCTTAGAGGCCCTGTACTTTTACACCCCCACACTGCCATTGCAGGCTGCGCGTTTTGCTGCAGAACAAAGTGAACTGTCGACATGGCAAGCATCCTTGTTTGCCATGCCTACAACCCACTGCCCTGGCATAGATCAGTCACCCCACAAGCTGGGTGCAATGTACCAGTAGTGAGGGTACAGGTGTTATGAGCACTGTACCCCTACAGTGTCCAAACCAATTCTTTGACATTGTAAGTGCAGTAAAGCCAATAAGAGCATAAGGTGCTGGGAGTTTGTCATTACTGTAGGAAGCTGGCTCTGTATATATTATACCAAAATGAGGTATAGTGTGCAGAGTTCATTGGAACCCCAAAGGTAGGCAGAGGTAAGGAAAATGCTACTTAACAGTGTGCATCTATTGTTGGCATGTAGGGCTGCAGAACCACACACTATTGCATTAGATCACCATCTGGTTGTGGGCCCGAATGATTACACTTTTTTGTCTTGGAAGAGTCTTTGTCTGTTGGATGACTCCTCCCTTAGACCATAGTGCGCATGGGCATCGACTCAATCTTCAGAATGTTTTCGGCATTGGGCAAATGGAGTTGTATGAGTACATATAGAGATGACCATGTATTGTGTATCTAAATAAGATAATACTGAAACAGACACCGGTAGCCGGATGGGCAGGTGTGGTTCTGCAGCCCTACATGCCAAGAACAGATGCATACTGGTAAGTAGCATTTTCCGTTCGAGGCATATGGGCTGCAGACCACACAATATTGCGTAGATTGCACAGCAGTTTCTCCCTTAGCGGCTACCACCCGTGTCTGTTGCATTAGTTTGAAATAATGTTTTGAGTACAGCCTTGCCCACACTGGCTTGTTGTTTTGCCTGCCCATCTACACGGTAGTGTTTTGTAAATGTGTGCGGAGTAGACCATGTAGCTGCTTTACATCGATCATCTGGTATGTTCCCTCGGAATGCCATAGAAGCCCCTCATTTATGGGTAGAATGAGCCCTAGGGGAATGGATAGTGTGTTTTGCTTTTTGATAACAAATCTGAATGCACTTAACAATACATCTTGCAATGCCTGATTTTGAAATTGGATTTCCTTATGTGGAGGAGAAAAAGACACAGTTTAGTTTTACAAAAAGGTTTTGTCCTATCAATGTAGTAGAGAAGCGCTCTTCATATCTAATGTATGTAGAGCTCTTTCTGCCACGGTTTGTGGTTGGGGAAAAAATACTGGCAACTCAATAGATTGGTTGAGGTGGAAAGGTGAAATGACCTTTGGCAGAAACTTTGGATTTGCTTTAAGACCACTTTATTATGATGAAGTTGTATAAATGGTTCTTGAATTGTTCTTGCTTGTAACTCACTTACTCTTCTAAGTGAAGTCACATTTACTAAAAAAGCAACTTTCCATGTAAGGAATTGTAATTCACACTTATGTAATGGTTCGAAAGGAGGACCCATAAGTCTTGTGAGGAAAACATTTAAGTTCCACACTGGAGAGGGTGGTATTCTAGGAGGAATTATTATTTTAAGTCCCTCCATAAACACTTTGAATGCAGGTACTCTAAACAATGACAAATGGTGTCTGTTTTGAAGATATGCTGCTATAGCAGCAAGATGTAACCTGATTAAGGCATACGCTAAGTTAGATCTTTGCAGATGCAACAAATATCATATCATTTTTTGTATAGAAACATCTAAGGGATTGATATTTGTACAATATACAACAAACGTTTTCCACTTTGCTGCATAACATGCTCTAGTGGTAGGGCGTCTTGCTTCTTTTATGACGTTCAATCAGGTGGTAATTTTAGATATCAAAATTCTAGGACCTCAGGAGCCAAATCGGTAGATTGAGCTGCATTGGGTCTGGATGCATGATCTCTCCATGGTTATGTGTTAATAGATGTGGAGAGAGTTTTAGTTTGCGATGTGGTGCTACTGACATCTAGTAGTGTGGTGTACCAAGGTTGACTTGCCCACGTTGGTGCTATGAGAATCAGTGTGAGAAAGTTGCTGTAGCTTGTGAACCACTAATGAAATTAGTGGGAGAGGTGGAAAAGCGTACGCAAATTTGTTTGACCAGTTCATCCATAGCGCATTGCCTTTGGATAATGGGTGTGGGTATCTGGCTGCGAAGCTTGGGCATTCGGAGTTGTGGTTTGTAGCAAACAGATCTATCTCTGGTTGACCCCACTCGACAAAATGGCTGAAGAACTTGATGATGAAGTTGCCATTCGTGTATCTGTTGTCTGACGACTTAACAGATCTGCAACTTGATTGTGAACTCCTGGTAGATGTTCTGCCAATAGAAAAATGTTTTGAGGAATGGCCCATCTCCATATGCTCTGTGCCAGCCGGGAGAGCTGTAGGGAATGTGTTCCTCCTTGTTTTTGAATGTAATACATTGCTGTCATTGTCCGTCCGGACTAGTGCAGCTTTGTTTGACAGGTAAAGCTGAAACTATTTTAGAGCTTGAAAAATTGCTAGCAACTCCAGATGATTTATGTGGAGTAGTTTTTGTTGCATTGTCCATGTACTCTGATTTTGTAAATGTGCTCCTAATCCTGTGAGCGATGCGTCTGTGGTTAGTATCTGTGGAACAGGTTCTATAAACGGCCGGCCCTTGGAAAGGTTCTTGGTGTTCCACCATTGCAGAGAGAGATATGTCCGGTCGTCTACCACCACCAGATCTGTTATTTGTTGCTGAGCCTGATTCCACTGACTTGCCAAGCACTCCTGAATGGGACGCATTTGTTGTCTTGCATACAGCACTATGAAAATGCTGGCACAAGACAACCAGGATTGCAGCAGACCACCTAGGGGTTGCGGGATTGTAGAAGATGTATCACTGAATACCTCCTTGGATACAAATCGGGGACTTACCCCTGCATATGCGCTAACCGAGGACCGAGTTGCCAAAGCAGTGACAAAGGGGAGACAAGATGGAGCACCAGGCCCGAATGGCCTGCCACAAAGGCTATTCAAATCGGACATCCCTTTCTGGTCCACGGTGTTACTAAACCTCTTTAATTACACCCTGAGATCACTGACAATCCCAGACTCATGGCGGGGCGCAATAATTCATCCCATTCATAAATCTGGATCACGAGCCATGCATAACAACTACAGATTAATCGCCCTACTGGACATAGAGGCAAAACATTTTGCAGGACTCATTCTGGAGGATCTAAGGCAATGGGTAAAGGACCACGATCTGATTCCCCTGAACCAGACAGGGTTTGTTGCCAATTCAGGAACTACGACAAATTTAATGGCAGTTTCCACTATAATCGACAAAGCTTTAACAAGCAGGATGGTCTTTTGTTGCTTTGTCGACTTTAAAGCAGCGTTTGATAGAGTGCCTAGGGCGGCTCTCTGGAAAAAACTGACACAGTGGGGTAATCCAAACAAAATACTGAACCCAATTATTCAACTCTACTCTGACACATGGGTTCGAGTGAAGTTAGGGTCCGGCTCGCACCTCTCGCGAAAAATCATGACCTCACGCGGTGTCAAGCAGGGATGCGTGCTGGCCCCTCTTCTCTTTAACATATTTATATCCGACCTGTCAAGTACTCTGGACAGGGTAAATAGTCATCCACCCAAAATAGGAGGCGCGGCATTATGTAACCTTTTATATGCCGACGACTTGGCCCTGTTTAGCCTCACTAGAGTAGGGTTACAAAGGCTCCTTGTTGCATTATCGCAATACACTATTGGCAATCAACTAGAAATTAATATGGAGAAAACCCTGATAGTCCCATTTGGTAAGAAACACTACAGCAGCAGTGGTTGGTCAATTAATAAAACAAATCTTTCGATTGGCCAATCATACAAATATTTAGGCGTCCACTTGGACGCAAGGGGCAGCTTTTCAAAGCAAAGCAGTGTGATCGCAGCTAAAACTACGGCCCTAGTGGTATCCTTGGCCAAGCTATCGAAGAAACTTTCAGGTCCAACCTTTGCCCCTTTATTAGAAGTCCTTAGAGCAAAAATTGGGCCAACACTTTCTTATGGCATTGAGACCTTTAAAGGCAAAATGAATACTGCCCTAAACAAATATACAACTAAAATCTACAGAAAGGTACTTCATTTACAGAGCACTGCTTCCCCGGCCCAGATTAGATTAGAGCTGGGATTAACCAACTATGAAGCTTCTAACGTGGGTACTTACCTTAAGCTATGTCACAAATTAAGACAGGCCGATCCAGGAACACTAGAATCCCTAATCTGGAAAGAAATCAATGAGACTAATCCAGGGGGAACATTCGGGCGCCTTCGGAATGACTACATCCATCAAATGTCAGTTGCCGACCTTTGGGCTCTTAACCCCAGTCAGACTGTTTTTAAAAATATAATCAAAAAATGTGTAAGATTGAAATCTCTGGCTTCCGACAAAGCTCTTGCCATGAAACGTAGTCATTCCTGGGCAGTAGCCAACTCCTACAAACTATTGACCCCTGCTGCCTACCTCTCCACAACATTTTTACTTTATCTAAAGCGCTGCCTGATTGCCCTAAGATTGGGAGATTGGCGCTTTCTCCAAAATCTACCCACCTGGCGCCGTAAGAAGGAAGACAACATGCAGAGGATGCGGGTTAGCAACAGAAACAATCTTGCATGTGCTCTGCATCTGTCCCTTATTTAATTTCCAACGCAGATGTCTGCTTAATACAGAATGGAACAGGTTGGGAGTTCGGACCTCGGACCTGTAGGCATGCCATTATCGCTGCTCTGTCTCCAGATAATATTGTTTTAAACATAAACTTGTCCAAATTCATCCAGCACTTGTATCGCAACCTAGATAAAACAGACATTGCTGAGGCCGAACTGCTGCTTGACAAGATCGAACATGTACTTTAATAGAACTTGCAATGACCGGGAGGGCTAATCTACAAATTGAAATGTTTTAACTAGCATGCTTACGGTTACATTTTATTCTTTTACCATTTTTTTATTCATAAAACAGTACATAATGTGATTTGTGTAATCTTTTAAAGATATGGTTTTATATCTAAATAATTATTACTACTTACTAGTGCAAGCTGCCATCATTCCTATTAGTTGCATAAACACTCGAGCTGGTAGTGAGTGTTGTGGCTGGAATCTTTTGATAAGATCCTGCATAGTTTGCATTCTTGCTGGGTTGGGGTACACTATTGCTTTGGAGGCATCTATTGTAGCACCCAGATACTGCTGAGACAGGGATAGTTGGAGATGGGATTTCTTTTGATTTGCTGTGAATCCCAGTTTGTTTAGCAGACATACTGTTTGATGTGTGTGCTGTACACATTGGTTGTATGACTTAGATTTTATTAACCAATCGTCCAGATTTGGGAAGACATGAATGTTGTCCCTTCTTAAGTGTGCTGCTACTACTGCTAGACACTTTGTGAACACTCGAGGTGCTGTAGTTTCTCCGAAGGGGAGTACCTTGAATTGGTAGTGTTGACCTTCTAGAATGAACCTTAGGTACTTTCTGTGCGATTCATGTATGGGAATGTGAAAGTAGGCGTCCTTGAGATCTAATGTGGCAAGGAAGTCTCCCTTCTTTAGCAACGGTAGAACCTGTTGTAGTGTGACCATATGAAAGTGGTCTGATTGTATGTACAGGTTTAGGGGCCTTAGATATAAAATAGGTCTGAGGGACCAGTCCTTTTTGGGTATGAGAAAGTACAGAGAAAAAAACTCCTTTGTTTTGATGTTCTTTGGGGAAAGGTTCTATTGCATTCTTTTGCAGTAGAGATTCCACCTCTTGGCTTAGCAGTACGAGGTGTTCCTGTGACATAGGACGCTGTCTGGGTGGTATTGTTGGAGGAGTGGAAGTGAGCTCCAGACAATAACCTGACTGAATTATTTGTCTTACCCACCTGTCTGTGGTGATGGGAGTTCCAGACAGGTAGGAACTGTTGTAACCTCCCCCCGACAGGAGTGGAATGGTCTGGGGTGATGGAAGGGAAGTCACTGTTTGAAATTAGAGGTGTTGCGATTGTTGTTACTCTACCTCTACCCTTATTGTTGTTTCCTCTATAATATCCTTTAAGAGGCGAGGTTTGGTTGGGTGCATTAAAAGAAGGAGGTATTGTCAGTTTGGAAACCCTTAGAGGCGCCCTTGTATGAAAAGCGACGAAAGGAAGGTCTATGGGCTTGTGTTTGTAAAGCTCCCATGGATTTTGCCATGTCTATATTTTTTCATCTTTTCTAGTGCAGTATCAACTGATGGACCGAAAAGAGGTTCTTGGTCAAATGGCTGGTTTAAGATACTGGCTTGTACTTCTGGTTTAAAGCCAGAGATGCGTAACCATGCATTTCTACGCAACAATACCCCTGTGTTTATTGCTCTAGAAGCTGTGTCTGCTGTGTCTAGTGAACATCTTATAGAGGTATTTGTAATAACTTTGCCTTCCTGTATTAGGTCAGAAGCCCTGGTCTTGTATTGCTCTGGCAAGGTGTTGCATGAGTGACTCTAACTCATCATAATGAGCTCTATCATATCTTGCTAACAAAGCTGAAGTGTTTGCATCCTCCAGACATTAGCAGCTTGTGAAATGGTGCGTTTTCCCGAAGCATCTAAAAGCTTAGACTCTGTCAGGAGGTGGAGCATCTCCTGTTGTCTGTGAATTAGCTCTTTCTCGCATTTGACACTACTAGTGAGTCCAATGGCAACTGTCCTTTAATGTATGCTGGATCAGTTGGAGCTGCCTTGTACTTTTTTTCTAGTCTGGGGTTAATTACCCTTGCTCTGACTGGGTCCTTAAATATTTCAGGTACATGTCTTACCACTCCACTAAGTATTGGAAATGTGGTTGTGGTCTTACGTGATGACATTAAAGTGTCCATTACGAAATCTTCTTCCATTGTATGTGTATAGGTCTACCCCATGGAAAGTGGCTGCTCTATGAATGAGCTGCGTAAACCCAATGTTGGCATCTGGGGGAGATGGTCTAGATGGGTATACATCATCTTGAGGTAGATCTGGTGCATTATAATCTTTCCATGGGTCCCCTGATGGCCCAGGAATATCATCTGGGTCAGATGTCTATGTGATGTTCACTCTCTATGTCCTGTGAAAAACTATCCCCATCATCCTCATCTTGTGGTATAAGACAATGTGTACTAGATGGTGAATGTACAGGAGAAATATCTACTGGTACTTCTCTTTCTGGTGAAGGGATCCTCATTGATGAAGTTTGAGCATGCTTTTTTAGAGGAACTGGCAGTGTTTTAGGATAGTCCATTTTCCTCTTTTCAGGCACTGAAGTGATATGTCCAGTCTTTGGATTAATATTAAGAGTTTTTTGCTTTGGATCAGGTTTGAAAAGCTCTTCTACTGGCAAATCTTTTTTCGGCGCCGATTTACATGGTATGGAGCCGAAATGCTTAGGTTTAACAGTGTCCACTGTCTTTGGAGCAGGTTTTGGTTCCGAAGACTTTTTCTTAGGATCCGTGCTCTTTGGATCCGGAGTTTTTGTTCCCGGAGTACGTTTCGACTCATCCACCTTCGGAGCCGAAGTATGTTTCGGTACCAGAACCTTCTTCGGGTCCACTTTTTCCAAAACCGGGGTGGTGTTTGGTTTGGGAACCGCTTTTGATGCCGAACTTGCTTTCGGTTCAACCACTTTCGATACCGAAGGATGCTTTGGTGCCAGTGCCAATTTGGGTTTAAGGACCTTCTCCTTTTCGGGACAGACAGACTGACTCGAGCCCGAGTCGACTGGAGGCTTTTTTGTAATCTTCGTTGCCGAGCCCGAAGGCAGGGCGTCGGAAGGTTTTGGTTGGTGTGCACCTGGACCCGAAGGTGGAGGTGGAACCGAAGCATGTCCTGGTATAGTGGGGTCGACGTCTGTACTCGCGACCTGTTGACCAGCTGGAAGATCTTCATCTTCGGATTGATCCTCTACTCCGAAAGCTGAATCCTCTATTTCGGAAACGATGTCTTCGTGCTGTTGTTCTTCGCGTCTACTTCAATTGGAGCCTCGTCTATGATGAGGTCTGGTGTTGATGAGGATGACTGCGCCATTACTCTTCGAGCTAGACGGTCCCTGATTGTTTTCTTGGACCGGAACGAAGCGCAGGCCTCACAGTCTCGACTCTCGTGCTCTGGAGATCAGCAGAGATTGCAAACCTCATGAAGATTGGCGTGAGGGAATTTGTGTCCACATCGAGGGCACTTCTTCAAGGGTGTTCTTTCCATGAGCCAAAGGCCCAATGGCGCAGTTAAGCACGACGGCCCCTACGAACGCTGGAATCAAGAAGCGAAGTCTCTATTCGACGCTGGTAACCGGAATCAATGTCGACGACGATGCTGATGGTATTTTGATTAATTCATGGATTTGAAATGAGATCGGTAACGGGACCGAACGATGAACACAACAGAGCTTGATGGCGGAAAAAACAATCTGAAGATGGAGTCTATGCCCATGCGCACTACAGTCTAAGGGAGGAGTCATCCAACAGACAAAGACTCTTCCTAGACAGCTAGGGGAAAATGGCGGGCGGAAGCCAACGGTCGCGGCAGAGAGCTCCCGAGATGTGCTGTGTGAGGAGGAGGTCGCCTGACTTCTGAATGCTGCGTTTCTTTACCGACTCTCTACCGGCTTGCTCCAAGATGCTGTTTCTAGCGTCTCTAGCGTTTCTAGCCTAGTTCTGGCTTGAAAAAGAAAATATCAGTTTCCCTGCTTCAGCCCTTTACCTGCTGGCTCTCCTGCCTCCCGTCTTCGCTAACTCACTCCTTGCCCGCCTGCCCGGTTTGGCTTGCGCTTCCTTTCACTTACTGTGTGTAACCCTTCGGTCCGGTGTGGGCAGAGGGCGGCTCTCTGTTGCCGGGCTGAGGGGGCCGCGCTCCGCGTCTGAATGCTGGAGTTCTTCTCTCCAGACTCTGCCGCCTGTTTGTTCCATTGATCGGGATCTCGGTGCGTTTTGGCGGTGACGGCTTGTCTGTTCTGGGGCTTTGGTCGGTTCAGGATTGTCTGCTCCCCCCTCCTTCTGCCCGGCTCTCCTTGCTGCTTCCTTGGTGCCTGCCTGGTGTGGATTGGGCGAGGCGCTGTGACGGCTGATATTTAGTTTGTCTCTTTTTCTGTTTTTTCAGTATTATCAGCATCGAACTCTGCCCTCACCTCCCCCTCCTTAAACAAGGTGCAGAGCATAGAGATCGCCGATGGTGCAGGTCTGAGTGGAGAGAGAGGTCGCGGAGATCCCAAGGAATCATGTCCTCGGCGCTGCTAGGTAGTGGAGGAGGTGGGCCCTTCTGATACAGCCCCGGCTTCCTTTGAGCACAAAGTCGACGTTTTTTTTGCTTTTATATCGGCAAGTTGCAGTGGATTCATCGGCTTCACAAGACTTTAAAACAGCACGGAATAAGGTAGGCGCTGGAAGTGAGATTTCAGGGGGTGTGAGTGTGCCAAATAAGGTGACCTTAAGCAGTATATGCTTCTGCCCACTATCAGGAGTTCACAAGGAGGTTATTGAACTGTACACGTCAAAAAATCTTGTACATCAATTTATTCATCGTATGGAGAAGTGTGTGGGCAGTAAACCTGACAATAACTTGTGTTTAGTTAAAGAAACAACCCCCCTATGAGCCCACGGTCTGTCGCTACACGTTACGTAATAGACCCCCTAGTAGGCTGGCTGTGATTTCTAAACCTGGGGTTGTTTCACCTCCAGTATTGGTAGTAAAGGCTTGCACTAGTCAGGCGACAGGCGCCTCTAACTGAGGGATCTCCCCTAGGTAAGGGACAAGGTCTTAAAAAAATCAGGGGATGCACTAAAGTTAAAATTACGCCCTCTGAAATCATTTTACAAGGTTATCTCCACTAACACTGTGGTCTGTGGGCAAAATACTAGCACGAAGGATAAGGATAAAGTGGCGGCTCAGAATATGACGACCATTCCTATTCCCCCTGATATTGCCGCTACAACCTCTACAACTTTAACCACTATCGCCGCAGCAAGCCTGGTGGTTAGTGATTTGAGCCCCCAGCACTCCACTGACCCCACTGTTATTGTGAAGAATCTGCCCACACAGGGCCATTTAGCATCTATCCATCCTTCAGTGGAACTATCAAATAGCTTTTCGGCATTGGAGATTCAGAGCACAGATCAGGAAGACGCCTCTATTGCAATTTCAGTGAAAGGGCTGGCATTTCAATCTTTGCCTCAGACGCTTGGAAACCCTGAGCCACTCCAGCAGTCTTCTTTGTTATCCTCGCCATCTGTCCAGTCTGGGCCTGCAGGTACATCTGGGTCTCCTGGGCCATTAGCTGATATCTTGTTAAGTCTGAGAGATATTGGTAGGAGGTTCACGGTTTCAGAGGCCAATCAGGCAGCTATTCAGGCCTCCTGTGTGGTGCTTGCTCAGAAAGAGGAGGTCTCAAAAAGAACGGACGCACTTGAGGCAGAACTACCAAAAATTAAGGATGGTTGGAGTGTGTCGCACAAGTTACTACTTGTGTAACGATATATCTGTAAAGACATTAGTTAGTGATAGATTCCTTACCTTAGAATATCCCCAGGCGTCAGACTGGATCCGGAAAATTTTGCGTAGCAATACACCTGCGCGCCGGTAGGCGTCGTCCGCGGCTCGGCGTCAGTCGTCGGCGTCGTTAGCGCCGGAATGACGTCGGAGTACTTAGACGCCGCCCATGCGCGCTGACGTCAGTTCTGATACACAGCTTTTCCGCGCCTGATACGCAGAGCCATGATAGAACCAACACTGGTGCCATGAAACTAAGGCCCTGAAAGGGGATGACCTTAACCCTAGATATCGGTTCACAGAACGGGGAGGATGGGTGGGTCGGTAAGGAATCTATCACTAACTAATGTCTCTTACAGATATATTGTTACACAAGTAGTAACTTGTGCATCTGAAAGAGACACGTTAGTGATAAATTCCTTACCTTAGAATAGATACCCCAGCAATACCAACCCCGGTGGTGGGTCTGCGAACCAATAATCACACCAGAAAGTCCTGGAGGACGGAACGGCCAAAGAAGCCATCCCTCCGGGCTTGGCTGTCCAGGCAGTAGTGTCGTGCAACTGTGTGCAGCGAGGCCCACGTAGCTGCCTGGCAAATGTCCTGCAAGGGCACTCCTCAGCCCAGGGCAGTGGTAGTCGCCATGGCCAGAGTGGAATGAGCCCGCAATCCAACAGGGGGCTCCTTCTTAGCCAAGGAGTAACATGCCTGGATACACAAGATGATCCACCGCGAGATTGTCCGCTTGTGCACCGTCTTTCCCTGCTTAGCGCCCACGTAACCAACAAAGAGTTGGTCATCCACCCGGAACTGGCGTTTGAGATCCAGATAATAAGAGCGCACGTTTTGGGTCCAGACGTGGAGCCTCTCTTCCTCTTTCGAGGGATGCAGAGGCGGAAAGAAGGTGGGCAAGGTAATGGACTGCCCGATGTGGAAGGCAGTGACAATCTTGGGCAGGAAAGATGGTCTCGTCCGCAACACAACCTTGTCCGGATGGACAGAGAGGCAAGGAGGTGTGGAAGAAAGAGCCTGGAGCTCACTCACTCTCCTGGCAAAGGTGATGGCAACCAGAAAAGCAGTCTTCAAAGTAAGAAGACGGAGAGGACAGTTATGGAGCGGCTCAAAGGGAGCACACATTAGGTAAGTAAGTACAAGATTCAAGTCCCACTGGGGCATCACGAAAGGAACAGGAGGGAACAGGTGTCTGATGCCCTTCAAAAACCTATTTACAATTGGGGACTTGAACAAGGAAGGCTGATCAGGTAGCCTTAAGAAGGCGGAAAGGGCAGAAAGGTAGCCCTTGATAGTGCCCAGAGCAGAGCCCTGCTGGGCAACAGAAAGAAGAAAGAGGAGAACCTCAGAAAGGGGTGCAGAGAGTGGATCCACAGCCTTTGCTGTGCACCATGCCACAAATCTGTTCCACCTGCAGGCGTATACCGACTTTGTGGAGGGAAGCCTGCTGCCAAAATGACATTACAGACTTCGGGAGGCAAGTCAAATGGCCTCAACTGCCGCCGCTCAATCTCCAAGCTTGTAGGTGGAGACTGAACAGGTTTGGGTGCAGAACCGTCCCCTGCTGCTGCGACAGAAGGTCCTCCCGAAGAGGCAGACGTATCGGGGGATCGACTGACATGCTGAGTAGCTCGGGATACCAGGATCTTCTTGCCCAGTCCGGAGCCACAAGGATAACCTGGGCCCGGTCGCGCCTGATCTTCAGCACTCTGGGCAGAAGTGGTATAGGCGGAAAGGCGTACAATAGACCGCAACTCCACTTGCGACGAAAAGCGTCTCCGAGCGAGTGCCGCCTTGGAAATTCCAACACGCAAAACTGATGACATTGCGCGTTCTCTCCTGTGGCGAATAGATCTAACCAAGGCTCTCCCCATTGCTGAAAGAGACCTTGCGCCACGTCCGAGTTCAGACGCCATTCGTGATCCATCATGCACCGACGGCTGAGTTCGTACACCCTGGCATTCAGAGAACCTGCCAGGTGTTGAACCACCAGGGTCACGCCCTGATGTTCCAGCCACTGCCAGAGGCGTAGAGCCTCCTGGCATAGGGTCCACGACCCCACCCCGCCCTGTTTGTTGCAGTACCACATGGCAGTGGTGTTGTCCGTGAACACCTGCACTACACTCCCCCGGACAGAGGGGAGGAATGCCTTCAGTGCTAGTCGGATCGCCCGCAGCTCCAAAAAGTTGATGGAGTCGGGACTCCGCCGGAGACCAGAGGCCTCTGACCTCCGCCTCTCCCATGTGGCCTCCCCAGCCCAGGAGGGACGCGTCCGTCACAACTACGTGCTCCGGGTGGGGTAGGGAGAGGGATCTGCCACTGACCCAATCGCAGTCCGTGAGCCACCACTGCAACTGTCTTGCAGTGCCCTCCGAGATCAAGACATGATTGGACAAGTTGCCCTGATGTTGGGCTCACTGAAACTTCAGGTCCCACTGCAGAGCCTGCATCAGCCACTGGGCGTGATGCACCAGAAGGATGCAGGAGGCCATCAGCCCCAGAAGCTGCAGCGTCAACCTGACCGAGACTCGGGATAAAGGCTGAAAGATCGGAATCAGAGCCTGAATATCCCGAACCCGCTGTTCGGGAGGATACACCCAAAACTGCGCCAAGTCTAGAACCGCTCCGATGAAGAGGAGCTTCAGAGAGGGACACAGGTGCGACTTCGGCACGTTGATGGAGAACCCCAGCAAGTGCAGGAGGTCGGCCGTGGTCTGGAGGTGGCTGACGACTGTCTGGGGCGAGCCCGCCTTCAACAACCAGTCGTCGAGGTTGGGGAAGACTGACACCCCTAACCTGCGCAGATGAGCTGCGACCACCGCCATCACCTTTGTGAACACCCGTGGGGCGCTGGTAAGGCCGAAGGGGAGCACGGTAAACTGAAAGTGCTCGTTGCCTACAGTGAACCGCAGGTAACGCCGGTGGGCCGGCAGGACGGGGATGTGAAAATAAGCGTCCTGCAAGTCCAACGCTACCATCCAGTCTCCAGGGTCCAGGGCAGCTAAGACCTGAGTCAAAGTCAGCATCTTGAACTTCTCCTTCCGGAGGAAGCCGTTGACGTTCAGTAGGTCCAAGATTGGGCGTAGGCCCCCCTTTGCCCTTCTTGGGTACCAGAAAGTAGTGGGAGTAACAACCACACCCTACTTCAGGCCCAGGAACGCGCTCGATGGCCCCCTTGGGCCAAAAGGGCCGTGACTTCCTCTTGCAGAAGTTGCAAGTGATCCCCTACACACGGTGGAATTGCGGTGGCATGGCTGGAGGGGTCGCCTTGAAGGGGAGGGAGTAGCCCCTTCGGACGATTTGCAGCACCCACCTGTCCGACGTGACAGTGCGCCAGTGGAAGAGGTGATGGCGAACCCTGCCCCCCCACTGGCGTCACATGGGCTTGAAAACACGGACTAGGAAGGTTTTGAGGCAGGTGCTGCGGAGGGAGGTGTGGACTGCCTCGCCGTTGTCCCCGACCGCCGTTGTGAACATTGTGAGCGCTGTTGAACATTCTGCGGTGCGTGGCTGGCAGCACTTGTGGGGGCGCCCCTTCCGTGGCCACGAAAGGAACGAAAGGCAGCCGTTTGCTGGCGTGGGGCCGCAAGACCCAAGGACTTGGCCGTAGCCCTGGAGTCCTTAAAACGCTCAAGCGCATGGTCTGCCTTGTCGCCAAAGAGGCGACGGCCATCGAACGGCATGTCCAGAAGAGTGGCCTGGACATCGGCCGAAAAGTTGGCGGACCTCAACCAGGCGTGGCGTCGAACCGCCACCGTCGTTGCCATCGCCCTGCCCAGTGAGTCCGTGGTATCCAGCCCACACCGGATGGAATATCGCGCTGCATCTAGACACTCCGCAAGGGCTTGGGCGAGTTTCGCCCGGACCTCCTCCGGACACTGTGGCAGCACGTCCGCGACCGTGTCCCACAGAGTGTGGGTTTAGCGGCCCAAGAGACAAGCGGTATTGACAGACCGCAGCCCCAAACTCAGGGACGAGAACACCTTCTTCCCAAATTGTTCATATCTCTTGGATTCCTGATCGGGTGGAGACGTTGGGAATGCGGTCTGGGAAGTGGAGGCCGGGATGACCAGACTCTCGGGGGTGGGATGGGTGGACAAAAAGCAAGGGTCGCCCGGGGCCGGGCGCCAGCGTCTGGCCACGTTCCTATCCACAGGCGGACCTGTGGCGGGCTTGGACCAAGTGCCCACAAGAACGTCACACAAGGCCTCGTTAAACGGCAGCAGAGGCTCATTGGAGCTTGCCTGCGGTCTAAGGACCTCAGTGAGGAGGTTAGTCCTCACGGCCGAAACGGGGAGCTCAAGGTTTAAGGCCTTGGCCGCACTCGTCAACACTACGCTGTAAGCAGCCCCCTCCTCTGTAGCCACGGTGGGAGGGGAGACAAATCCAGTGTCTGGCGAAGTGTCAAGACCACTGGCCTCCCCAAGCTCATATGTCCAGTCCTCTTGAGACTGGCACTCCTGTGCCAGAGGGTCCTCGGACCCCTCCCAGTCACCCTCGTCACCCGCCCCCTGTACAACAGGGTCAACAGACTGGGCCTCCTCATGGAAATAAAAATCTCCAATAGCCGTTGTAAGCAGCGCCGTTCCGGCGCCAGAGTCGGACCGAAGGGAAGACTGGGGACGGCGTCCACAGTGGGCGCCGGGGGTGACACCCGCGGGGCCGGGGCGGTCGTGAGGTTGACCGGAAGCGAATCCAGTGAGGTCCTGCGGCGCCGGGATCGAAGTCGCCGGCGGCGCTGGGGCCGAAGCACCAGACGGTGTCGGGGGCGAAGCGCCCGACCCGCTAGGGCCTCCAGCTGGGACCGTCTTGCCCTGAGGCGCTACGGGACCCGGCTGAGAAGGGAGGGACCTCATTGCCATGAGGTACCGCTCTACCTCCTCTGGCGTCGCACCGTGCCCAGGGACCTGAAGGTGTGGGGCAGGCGGCGACGCTTGCGACTCCATCGGAGCCGCGTGGGTGGTGTCACCCGAACCCCCGGCCGCATCGTGCGAGCGTCTGGGTGGGTCGGAGGAACGATGACGTTGCTCTGACCTCTCATGCCTCTTACCTGAGGACTTTGATCCCGACGACCGGTGTCCACTCCCGGAGCTGCGATGACTCCGACCCCGCGACCGGTCCCTCGACCTCCCGTGGGACCGGGACCTGGAACGGCACGGGGCCGACTGCCGGAGCTCGAGTCGCTTGCGGGACCGGTCCCGCCTAGCTTTAGATATCATGGCCCGGCAGTCGGAGCAGGTGCGGTCGTCGTGGTCGAGGCCTAAACACTTCAGGCACCGGCGATGGGGGTCCGTAACCAACATCAGTCAGTTGCACTTCGAACAGGGTTTGAACCCGGGCATCCCTACCGAGTTGAAGACTCGAGAAAAGAAATGATCAAAAGAACAAAAAGTTTAGTCAAAAAATGACTAACGGGTAGAGCTTCTCCGGATCTGCGCTAGCTGGCGCGGAAAAAAGAAGAACTGACGTCAGCGCGCATGGGCAGCGTCTAAGTACTCCGACGACGTCATTCCGGCGCTAACGACGCAGACGGACGCAGAGCCGCAGACAACGCCTACCGGCGCGCAGGGGTATTGCTATGCAAAATTTTCCGGATCCAGTCTGACGCCTGGGGATATTCTAAGGTAAGGAATCTATCACTAACGTGTCTTTCAGATTGCGGCTTCAATGAGTAAAATGGCCAAGCAGAATCAGGACTTGAAAGAAGACCGAGCGGCTGGGAAAAAATTCCAGGAAGAATAACCTCAAGATTCTAAATGTACCGGAAGATCTGGAAGGGAGCGATATTAAGAACTTTGTCGTCTCCCTTCTGAAAGCTACTATTCTGAATGACTGAAGATGTAGGCCTGGATTTGAGCATGGACATTCAGAGGGTACATTGTGACCCATTTAGGAGGGTTCAAGGGAGAGAGCGCCCTAGAAAAATCCTGGTGAACTTCCTAACGTATACCATTAAGGAGAGTATCTGGTCTCTCGCTCTGAAAGCTGGTCAGTTAAAGTGCAGCTCTTTTTCTACTGGTTTCTCTTTCTCAATCCGTTCAGATGTCTCCCTTATCACCGCCACTAAGCAGTGGGAACTGGGGAAGAGAATGACTATACTGAATGCGCTGGGAGCCAAGTCCCAACTGAGATTCCCCGCGTCATTGCGCATCATGTAGAATAATCACAAGTATAACTTGAGACATAATGATGAAGTTGATTCCTTAATAGAGAAAATTAAAGAGGAAGGCGGGGGTGGAAGCAGTGGTGGAAGTGGATGTGTCAGCAAGGTGTAATCAGCAGGTATAACCAGTGTAGGGCACGTTAGTCATAGAATATCGAAAAGGAAAAGAGAAAAGGATAACTTAAGGAGGAAAAAAACAAAATAGGGCGAGTGAAATTGGAATAGTAAGTGGAAGTGTGCTGCGCAGGAAAGAAGTCAGTCTATTAAACTTGGCAGTATTTGTTCACAGCCACATCTGGGGTGCTCCTGCCCGAGGGCATATGCCCAGAAAAAAAGGGAGGGTTCCCCTTGGGTGTAGATGGTTGAGGGGGGTTACGGGGGGAGGGCGGGTGGTTGTCAGGGGGAAAAAAATTACAAAAAATGTCCTCTCACTATAAGCTTAAGTGTAAATGCCTCTCTAGTTGTCTAATTTTGGAGGGAAACCTGGTATTGAATGACATCCAATAACAAAGTTCCTATCTTGGAATGTTAATGGACTGCGATGCCCCCGTAGACAGGTTAATTATGAAACATCTGGAGCAATCCTCTGCACAGGTTGTCCTGTTACAAGAAACCCACTTGAGCAATTCCGAATCTAGAGTTACTTTTAGTAAATATAAGTGGGTGGGAGCTTCTGTTGCTCCGACCAAACAATACACAGTAAGGGTGTAGCGGTTCTGTTTAGGTCTAACCTAGGAAGCACCATAAAGGCCACGTTAACTGATCAATCTGGGCGGTGGATCTTGGTGCAGGTAGTGATAGGGGGGGGGTGGAACTCGCCATAGTGTCCTACTACGGCCCTAACACCAACGATCCGACATATCTTCTCAGAGTACAGGCCAAACTAGCAGAAGTCACTGTTCCAATAATAATTGGTGGGGACTTTAATGTCCTCCTTAATCCCTCTAAAGATAGGTCCAACCTTAGCAGGTATGTGTCAGCTCAGCGTACACGCCGGACAATGAATAAATTTGATGCACGAGCTTGGATTAGTAGACCAATGGAGTTCGAAGGAGGACGAAGAACCAGGTTTCACTTTTTTTTATTAAAAAAGCATGGCCACTCCTCTAGATAAGATTACATTCTTATAGATAGGTCATCTTTAGAGTATTTGGTAGATATCTCTATGCTGCCTTCTACATTATCCGACCATGCCTCAATAACTTTTTTGTACCAAAGTGGGAATCCAAAAGTTGGCCCAAGGTGGACTTTGAAAAGGGCAATGTTATTGAATGAGGAGTTAACTAGATTCATCAAAATATCGACTGTGGAGTACTTCACAGAGAATTTGGGTTAAACATCCCTTGAGTTTCTTTGGGATATGTTTAAGGCCCATATACGGGGAGTGCTTCATAGTTGGATATGCTCCAAAAACAGGGTAGCGATGACAGAACTCAAGAGGGTGGAGAAGGAGATATCTAGACTAGAGAAGGCAAGATCCAGCCGCTTACCCGATCAATTGCCACAAATTCTTAAGGATTTGGCGCACCATCGCTCGGCATATAGGGATAAATTAGATCAAAAAAAAGAAGGGCCCAATGGGCAGTTCATAAAATGGAAAATTATGAATATGGCGAAAAGGCAGGAGCCACCCTTGCACGGAAGATCAAAGCCGATTGAGCGAGGAATAACATCAACAAGTTATATATAGATGAGAGCAGTACGACATCTTGCCTTCAGGAAGATATGCAGAGATGCCTTCTGTCCTTATTTTCAAAGCTATATAAGGAAGATAGGGCCCCTCCCACAGATACGATTCACAATTGGCTCAAAACCAAATCGCTATCTAGTTTGTCATGGGATGGCCGGGACCTGTTAGAAGCCCCAATTTCTGATAAAGAAATACAAAGCTGTCTTAAGAAGATTAAAAATAATAAGGCGGCAGGGACAGATGCTCTTCCGGGGGAGGTGTGTAAGATTTTGGAAGATGCGATAGTGCCTAGACTCAGAGAGTTGTTTAATTTTATCTATAGCCCTGAAGGTAGGATCCCTCCGTCATGGAAGGAAGCAATAATAGTGCCAATTCTGAAGCCTGGTAAAAAACCCCCTCCGAGCAGACTCGTATAGACCAATATCCCTGCTGAATGCAGATTATAAGATCTCCACTAGCATTCTGGCAGGGAGGTTGGCGAGGGTAGCACCCCAATTGATTAATGAAGACCAAAAGGGCTCCCTGCCGGGAAGGTACATTCAGGAGCAGACCTTGCAGTTTATTGGGTGTATCGATCTGGCGGTGGCACGGTAGGAACCCTTGGCGGTAGCTGCTTATGACGCGGCCAAGGCATTTGATAGTGTTAATTGGTTGTTTCTCTGGGAGACCTTAAAAATAATGGGCTTTGGTCCTCTGTTTATCAATACACTTACTAGATGCTATGTGGGGGCCTCCGCTGTTATTCTTCCTAATGGCTTATTGACACCAAGTTTTAGTATTGAAAAAGGAACACAGCAGGGGTGCCCTATTTCACTCCTCCTGTTTGACATCTATATTGAGCCCCTGGCTCACGCTTTGAGACTTGATGAACAAATCACCCCATTTCAGATATCGGACTATAATTGTAAGCTGGACCTATACGCCGATGACCTGCTGGTTTATACCAACAACCCAGCAGACGTATTTCCCAGGGTGGAGAACACTTTGGTTGAGTTTGGCCTTTACTCTGGATACTCCGTCAGCCCATCTAAGACCGAGATTATGTGTTGGGGCGTTGAGGGCTATTCAGGGAGGCACTGTGGGGAGTTTAAGTATTTGGGGATCACAATAACTCATGACATTGATGATTATCCCATGACTAACTTGAAGAAAGTGTCTAAAGAAATCAATCATCTCTTCTAGAAATGGCAGAATCTCCCCCTCACTATCTTTGGCAGGATCAACCTGGTCAAAATGGTTTTACTGCCCAAGCTAACGTATCTGTTTGGGGCTGTCCCACTAGACTTTCCCGGAAGATTTTTGGGTAAAATCCAAAGTAAGATTGGAAGCTTTATATAGGCCAATAAAAATTCCAGGTTATCTTGGAAGAAGTTAAAACGTAGGCTAGTTAAGGGAGGCCTTGCGCTCCCTGATGTCTGTTTACTTTCTGGCTTTTCAGTTTAACATCATTCGCTGCCTTCTTTTCAGTCCCCCCCGGCTCTAATTGGGGGGGAAGATCTTGAATACCATGGTCCAACTCGAGGGAGGCAATACGGGGTTTTTATATAAATTTGGCGCTCCCAGATTCTTCAAAAAGGTACGATTAAAATTAACAAAGTCAGCTCTCATGATATGGCAAAACTTGAATAAGAAGTGGGGAATTAGATATTACTCTGATTTAGCCCCTATTTGGGACTCCCCAGGGCTGCCCGCCTGCCTGATATCTTAGCTATCCCTATTAGGAGGGCGGGAATTACTACCTGGTCCGATTCGATATCCTCGGATGGAGTTCATCCATGGGAGGTGTTAAAGGGGAGAATAGGGGACAATTTTTCCCACTTCAAATGTTTGCAAATATGTTCCTGGTTTGCTGCTGAAAGTGACCTTATAGGTGGAAACTGAGAGATCGAAATACAAACTCCAAAATGTAAACCCCATAAACAAGCATTTGCAATGCAATAGGTCTCGCAATAGGTCTCGCAGTTGTTAAGAGTTTGAGGCATTGTAATAGGCAATGCCTTTTACTTACGTTTTATAAACCAACACATAAATAAAAGGCATTGCCATTTACAATGGCTCAAACTCTAACAACTGGCACACTATAGTAAGCAAGCACACTATGCAGAGCACAGATTTTTAGTTTTCCTGTGTTTAAACACGCCCTTGATTATGTCGGCCACGCCCCTTTGAGAGACTGCCGAATTATTTCATCCCACTAAGTAGGGCTTTAAGTTGGATGAAAAAACTGAGAGGTCTCTCGAAGAAGCGTGGCCATGCAGTTAAGGATGTGGCTTAAAATCGTGTAAACTAAAAATCTGTGTTCAGCATAGGGATTTTGCTGTTTCTGTGATTGAATACAGACATATAATCCAACAAGTAACATTACACCTACATCAAGCCAGGGCTATTGGCTTTGTCAATGGCTGTTGGTTGCCTAAGATACAGAATCAAGAAATCAAGAACTATGGCATTGTTGTACATCATATTGAAAATGCTTCCGTTTTGAAACGATGAGACTGTGAAAGGAGTCTCTTCGAAGTTATCCCAAAGGAAGTGTAAGGTGTTACTGCTGCAGAGTTAAGATATATATTTTTTCAACCGAGAAGGACAAAAATGGAGAGCCCGATAGGGACCCATCTCAGCACCTGCATCGGCAGGACCCGGTCCGCTTACATCGCTGCCGCTAAGCCCTACCACTTCGTGTACAGCCTTATTTATACACGAAGGTGCGGTAAGCATCTGAACTGTAGTGCAGGCAGCGATGCCAGCTCTATTAATTATCCACTCATCGGAAGGCGGGGGTGTAGGTTTCTCACTCTGTAGATGTTGCAATCAAGTGTGTTTTTGGTGATTGTACTTTCACCAACAGCTGATACAAAACCATTAAGTCAGAAAACAATTAGACGGGTGGGTATAACTCCCTTGTTTTGAGTAGGTTGCTGGCGACATGATTTAACAATTAATAGAGTGCTTAGTAGTGGACCAGCCCCCGCAGTCAGCACTGCACATAAAAATGCTGCATATTACTGGATGGTTCACGACACACACCCTTGCAGTCCACACAGAGAGATGTCAAATAAAACAGAGCTCAATCTGAATTTCAACGCTAGCTTACCCACTTAGCCAACGTGTGTGACCCTGAGCACATGCCTGAATGACTCATAAAAGACGAACGCTCAAGTAGTCCATAGATGCGCTTTACTTAAATAAACCATTCATCCATACTGGACTCTTATTTCACCACGCAGCAGAAAAGTAAGCCATGAGCAAATAAGCGCTTGGATGAGGTTTATGTAAATACGACGCATCTTCTCACGGGAAAAACTCCAAGAATAACACAGTGTAGGAGCGATGTTACCCCGAACACCTCTGCAAACCATAACACAAATTGTGTGGTTAGGGCGGAAAATACATGATAGATTGAAACACACACCACATATCCCTGCCCTAGTTCGTCTAAAACATTAAGCGAGCGGCCTCAGACCCCGCTTTTAAGCCCCTCTTTCCGCGACCAGAAATAACAAGCTTCTGTGTGACGAGACGGCTGTTCATGTGAGTGCTAAATGAAAAGTGCTTTTGTGTAAGTGGTAAAAACTTGCGGACAGCGGCCCGGGGGAGAAGAAGTGCAACAAGGCGCTGGAGCACAGGAAGTCCATAGGGCCGGAAGTCCAGGAGCAGCGGCCGCCGGCCGGCCCCGCGCGCAGCAGCCGCCGGAGACGGCGAGCATCCACTGACGTCACCATCATGGGGCTGTGGCGCGCGGCGGCGATGTCACCGTGAGCGTGCACATCGCCAGCTCCGACACGGACTCACGCGCGCGACCCAATCGCATGCGCGTGGCCAGCTCTTCTCTCCCTCTCCCATTGAAGATGCTGGGTGCGTGGCCAGCTCCTGTCTCCCCTCGTTGTCAGTGCAGACAGCTATAGTCCTCTCAGCGAGAGCGCGCTTTTCGCAGCTAGACCTAAAAAGGAGGTAGGGCTATGGTATAGGGCTTTAATAGATGCAGAAATTCTAGATCTTCCCCCTCCTTATACAGTATGGAATTCAACAATCCTGGAAAATGCCTCTGTTGATTTGTTTTTTTCTTCCCTTCACAATTTATATAAATACGTTAAGTCAGCTTCTTTAAAGAAAAATCACTTCTTTGTGGTAAACAGATTATTCTATACACCACAGAAAATTGCTAGTTTTGCTCCAAATTCAGCTCCGAAGTGCCAAAGGTGTGGTCTGAGGGAGGCAGATTACTTGCATATGTTTTTCGAATGTTTACACCTAAAGGTCTTCTGGAAGAATGTTGAGGGCATTGGAGGGAGTCTTTAAAGTTAAAATCAGTCTTACTTTGTCTTTAATTGGTTTAGGTATTGAAAATAATCAACTGTCTAATAAATCAATTGGGTTACTCCTCTGCTTGATATTAGTGGCCCGTAGAGAGATTTGCAGGTTGTGGAAAGACCCTGAGCCTCCGCTCTATGAGATCTGGCTGAGAGCAGTATTGAGTATGACGAGACTGGACCAAGGGGAGGGGAACATCTGGGTACCGTTAACTTGCTGGGGTACAAAAATGAGGTTGGTTTAACTTTATGGTCCAATGATTACACCAAGCCTCGCACGAAAGAAGCTGGCCTGGTCGGCCTAACAGCGAATGCAAGAGCATGGATCCAGGGCGCCTAGCTTGGAAGTTGATCCTTATGCGAAAATTGCAGATGCTTAAGGTGAAATGAGGACGAAAAAAAAAAAGTCTTCCAAGACAACAACAAAGTGTAATCATCCGGGCCCACCACCAGATGGTGATCTAATGCAATAGTGTGTGGTCTGCAGCCCATATACCTCGAACAAGTAGATCACACCTAACTCTCCATTTGAGGTAGTGTGGGCGAGCAGTAAGGCATTATCAGAGGGTAGTGTTGAGCATTTGTTGTACACTCAACCAGCAAATGCCACACAAAGACTGAACTCGGACCAATTTGATCTTCATGAAAATATTTAGTTATATGCATCTCCTAAAACCAAGCACAGGTAACTGTATATGATGATTTTCAAGGCAGGTTGAATAAATACAAGCAAGCTGAATGAAAATGACTGGTAAAGGTTTGTAAATGCTTTCAATACAGTGAAAATTACTGTTAGATTACTTTGAATTACTTTGCAGATTACTTTCTGGATTACGTTTTCTACTCAGTGTGATACACCTAGATATCACACAGGGGTATTTCCTAGAGAAAAGGTAAATATGCAATTTTTAGTTCTTTTCAGTTTTTAAAGTGCCATACAAAACCAACTCCAAGCTTAGAATTTTTTTAAAGGGAAAACAGTATGTATTCCTATGGAGAGAAACTAAGTTATCGGTTAACAGATAAGTACATTGCTGTGGGAGTTGGTATTCTGGGGTTAGAACCAAGGTTCCCCTAGGGTCAAGGATGCACTCTCAAAGCACCCTCAGCAGCACTAGGGCAGCCGGGTGAAGAGTGCTGAGGCCCAATGTTAACCAAAGGGGGATAAAGGGCCTCTGGTTGGTGGCAGCTCACGAGCAAGCCACAAGGTTGCAGGAGCAAAGCTTCTGGGGTTTACCTCAGGGCAAAAGGGGACCCGTCTTGGCACCCAAAGCGACTGGGGCAGCTGGGAGCAGAGGGCTGGTTTGGTCTCGGTTGACCTGTTGATTTCAATGGGGATTCTCCAGTTTCAACAAACACTGCAGGCTCGGGGACAGATCTTCTGCAGGTGACCACCGGTTGGAGAGTTAAGTTGGGATGCCTGGGGATGCTGGGACACAGTCGGTTGGGCCAACCAAGGCAATGGACGTCTGGTGTAAGGGTTCCTTTAGGCGTCTGGTTTTTACTTACCAGCTCTGGTCCCGGTCGGGGGGTATCCTCCAGAAAAAGGCTGCAGGCTTCGCTGGCAGATTCGAGGCAGGTCCGAGATCACCAGATCTCAGATCAGGATCGCCAGGGAGACCTCCTGGTGGTGTTGGACCACTTGAACTCTGGCCACAGGAGTCGGAGAGGAGCAAACTCGTGGATTTGACAGTAGCCAGGGTCTGGTGGTGAGCAAATCCAGTGCTCACGGGAGACCATTGTTTCTGTGGAAGGCAGGGCAGGTCCTCTGGGTTCTTGAGGTTACTGGCTGCAGGACACAGGGATTACGTTTCTGCAGGTTCGAGGTGGGGACGAGCTGGTAGGGCTGGGGCCAAGTTAGTGGGCGACCTCCTCAGCTTTAGCACAGTTTCATTGGTCCTTTTCTTCGTAGTCTGTTCTTCCCTGAAGAGGCAAAGTTCAGGGTTGCCTCCTAAATACTAGATTTCAGGATGTTACAGATAAAGGTTGGGACCAATGGGTACCTTTCTGTGGGGTGGGAGCACCCCCTATTAGTCCATCCTCCAGCAGGACGGGGACATATGCCTCACTAGTTCGCTGGGCCCTCCATCTGCAAGATGGCAGGGACTGAGAGTTGGGCTTCGCTTCACTTCACTTCACTTCCCCCACCTGAGGGGTGGGGTTGGCAACGGTAGGAACACCTCCCTTACTCACTTGGTTTTCCCACTGATTCTCCTGCCCAAAGTTGGTGTCAGAACCGGTGGGGGCAAGTTGCTGGAAGCAGCAAAAGTCCTAGGTAAGCTCAATAAGGTGGCAAGCCTTTGAAGCTTCCCCTTCATGGACCCTGCCCAACCTGGGGGAGGTGGCCTGGCACCTCATCCCAGGATGTGCACTGTTTCAGCCCCTGAGAGTAGCAGGATCTCAACCCAGGGGTCCAGAAACATGTCTGGTGGTGGTAGCTGGCAAGCAGCCACTCAGCCTGGACACTAGTTTTCAGTGTCTTTTATTAGGGGCATCTTTAAGATGCCCTCTGTGCGAACCTTTCATTTAAACCCACACTGGCATCAGTTTGAGTTTAATGTGCTCAGAAGTGTGACACCAAACCTCAGTTTTCAGTGTAGCCATTATGGTGCTGCGGAGTTCGTAATTGTAACTCCCAGTATCATACTTTTAATGGCATTACTGGACTTACAAGGTCTAAGAATTGGCTTAGACACTGTAGGGGTACGGGGCTCATGCACCTGTACAGTCACCAATGGTATAGTGCACCCAGCTAGAGCGTGGCTGACCTATGCTAGGGCAGTGGGCTGTAGGCATGGCACACAGGGATGTGTGCCATGTCGACTCTTTACTTTGTTCTGCACCAAATAATGCAGCCTGCAAAGGCAGTGTGTGGGTGTAAAGGTACAGGCCTCTAAGGGTGGCACAATAAGTGCTGCAGCCCTTAGAGGCCTTCCCTGACCACAGTGCCCTTGGTACTGTGCTGCCATTTATGACTAACCTGTGGCCAAAGAGTGCCAATTGGGTTTTGTTTTCAATGCAGTTTAGTTAAAGAACATAGCCCCTGGGTAATGTCTGGCAGGAAGGATTAGTTACTTACCTGTAATCCTAGTTCTCTTCCAGGGGTATCCTCAAAGTCAGAAGCATTAGAAAATTCCCGCCCATGCGCGGGCCCCCGGAAACACTATATTATATGTGTCCCACATACATTACCTACTGGCGATAGCCAGTAGGTATATATAGTTAGGACCTAGCTACCATAGGAAATACGCAACATTCTATTGCGAATAACTTTGGCACCGGTTGAGAAATTTGCGTGTAATTTTCCAAAATTTTGGCCAGCTCCGCTGCGCTCCTTCCCTGAAAGTTTCGGGGAGATTCGTGAAGTGGGGGCTGAGAAAAAAGGGGGTCCCAAAACGTGTTTTCCCCATGTTAATTTCCATAGGACGTTCTGACAAGGCTACAGCCCGAACCGCTGAACGGAATTACACCAAACTTGGCGAAATTGTAGGGACTGCTACGCAGAAGTGCCTTTGCTATATTTGGTGAAAATTGCTCCAGTGGTTTTTATGAAAATTAACTTCAAAAACACATATCTGGGCGGAGCCTGACCACACATCTCATCGTGAGATCTGATTGGCTGTCAGCACTTCATCCAAGAAGTGTTGGCATCCATCTTCGGACCAATATACATGATAGCACCTCATTAAAAAGCATTGTAGTTAATAGAGGGTTTTAGGACTTTAGTTACATTATAAATCATTTGTTGATGGTACCATACTCATTTTAGGAATTGTGGTGTGTTCTAGGGTGATTTCACCATGTGAAAAAGCCTTCTGCTGGGATATCATGAATCATGTTTGAAAGAAAACTTCTTATGATTTTCCCACAGTGGTTTGGAAGGGGATCTATAAGCTAAACTCAAAGCATATTTTCTGTAAATTCACATTATCTTTCTCAGTCATGTGAGAATGAAGTCTGACATTCTCAGTAAAACATGTACATCCAACATCCAACATCAGTTGATTCCTTTGTGTTCTACTGCAGCCTCCTAGAGTGTTCTAAAGAACAACTAGAGCGCTAACAGTCCTACCTATTACAAAGGTATGGCACACCTGAAGCCATCTTGATTGGAATAAAGTGGTAACTCTTAAAACATTTAATTTAAAAAGGAACAAAATGAGGGGGTATATTTTGCCATAGACAGTATTAGTGCTGTAGAAAGAAAAATTAGGGCACATTTTGAGTGACTTCCCAAATCCTCTTCTATTTCATTATAAAGTTCCGACATGCAGTCTCCCAAGATGCCCACCAGAGACATAAGAGCCCAAATGCAGCCCAAATATCACCCAGATGTAGCACAAGTATAGCCCAATGACAGAATGTCCCAGAGTGTTCTAAAGAACAACTAGAGCGCTAACAGTCTTACTTATGACAAAAGTATGGCACACCAGAAGCCATCTTGATTGGAAGTGGTAAGTCTGAAAACATTTAATTTAAAAAGGAACAAAATGAGGTGGTTCATTTTGCCATAGAAAGTATGATTAGCAGCAGACCTCCCTGGTGAGCAGTAGCTTTACTACAGTGATCTAATGAGCAACTAGAGTGCTAACATTCAGAATTTATGGCAAATGTGGGACACATCTGTATGCCTTCTTGATGGAACCAAAGTAAACAAGCATTGAAAATGCACTAGATCTCACCCTCGTTTAAGTTAAAGCCATTCTGCTTGTAATGAGGTGGCTTTTTAGCTTTGCTTTTATTAGTGTTTTTAAAACTTACATGTAAATAACATGCATATGTATGCATGCATTACATTTGTGTATATATATATATATATATATATATATATATATATATCCCAACACTCCAGTTGAGCCCTCTGTGGGAAGCAGCAACACAGTCGAAAATTTGCATCCATTTCATTCAGGATCAGAGCCCACACGGGTTTTACTAACTTTTATTTTTGCTGCCACTCTGAACCTACTCACTTGAGGTATTATCATAAGCACTACAAGAACCAGAATGCCGTTTGGACACGCCCACATGGGCAGGCTCTTTAATAAGGCAGTGCACGCAAGGTTCCCAGAGTGAACAGCTGCCATTGATGAAGGGATGATGATCCCGAATCCGGTCTGGCAAGATGGAGAGATGTCTGTGCCCGAGTGCGTCTCCTGCTGCATCTGATCCTGAATGAAATGGATGCAAATTTTCGACTGTGTTGCTGCTTCCCACAGAGGGCTCAACTGGAGTGTTGGGATAAATATATATATATATATATATATATATATATATATATATATATATATATACACACACACACATATATATATACATATATATACACACAAATGCATATGCATATATATGTGTATAGGTGTGCGTGTAGAGAGAGGTAGAGGTAGAGAGGCAGAGACTGGTAGGGACTAGTAGAGAAAGAAGTAGAGAGGCAGAGAGGTAGAGAAAAGAGAGTGAGTAATAGAGTAGAGAGTGAGTAGTATAGAGTAGTAGAAAGCAGCAGAGAGAGTAGTAGAAAGCAGCAGAGAGAGTAGCAGAGAGAGTAGCAGAGAGAGTAGCAGAGAGAGTAGCAGAGAGAGTAGCAGAGAGTAGCAGAGAGAGTAGTAGATGGTGAGTAGTAGATGGTGAGTAGTAGATGGTGAGTAGTAGATGGTGAGTAGTAGATGGTGAGTAGTAGATGGTGAGTAGTAGATGGTGAGTAGTAGATGGTGAGTAGTAGATGGTGAGTAGTAGATGGTGAGTAGTAGATGGTGAGTAGTAGATGGTGAGTAGTAGATGGTGAGTAGTAGATGGTGAGTAGTAGATGGTGAGTAGTAGATGGTGAGTAGTAGATGGTGAGTAGTAGGGAGTGAGTAGTAGGGAGTGAGTAGTAGGGAGTGAGTAGTAGGGAGTGAGTAGTAGGGAGTGAGTAGTAGGGAGTGAGTAGTAGGGAGTGAGTAGTAGGGAGAGAGTAGTAGGGAGTAGTAGAGAATGAGTAGTAGAGAGTGAGTATTAGAGAGTAGTGGAGAATATTCCAAAGTTTGGCACAGCACCACTTGCACAATAAGTCCAATCAAATCATATCACTTAGAGTCCTTATTGAAGCGCTGAATCTTGGTGTATATTCAAATGCTTTTATTTTCCTTAAGTTTATGTACCAAAGCCAGCTGACGCGTTTCGTTCTGTACAACAGAACTTCTTCAGGGCGTTCTTATTTCCTTCAAGTTATGTCGGTATCCTGTTGTCATATAACTAGATATTTCTTCCAAATGTTAGACGAGACGCAAGTACATTCTTATTCAAAGTGACTAGGTATCAATTTTACCCACACAATTCGGGCAGACTTGAGTAATTTATAGCATCCTCAAAGTCAGTCTTTCAAAAATTCAAAAGTATAGGACATGATAATCCAAATGTTTCTCAAGAAAAGTCATTTTCAATCGTTCGGAATTTCGGCGTTTGGGCAGATATGACCCGGGGACCCCCAGTATGCAAGGGGAATTAGTCCCCCCTCTGCAAACGCGCCAGTGGCCTGCGTTGCAGAGAGGTGTAACAAGAGGCATAGCCTCATTACACCTCTTGAATGCAGCCCCCTGGCGCATACTGGAGGTTCAAGGTGGGCTAGTTGGCCCCCAGTATGCAAGGGGAATTAGTTCCCCCTCTTCAAACATGCACGGGGGCTGCATTGTAGAGAGGTGTAAAAAGGGGTGTGGCTTCATTACACCTCTCTGCAATGCAGTCCCCTGGCGCATACTGGAGATTTGTGGTGGGCTTTCAGGTCTTGTATAGTTAGGAATTAGCATTTAAAAAAACCTTTGAAATTCACAGAAAAAACCATAGGTTTCAGGCCTTATATATTTAGGAATTAGCATTTAAAAAACCTTTAAAATTCACTCAAAAAACTAAGTTTTAGGGGTGTTATAGTTAGCTGGACATTTCACTCATACAAAACCATTGAAATTGCTCCTATATAGTTAGTTGTACTAACTATATTTCGCGCACCCGCAATCCACTGCTGATGAGGTCACATATTACATCATTCATTTGAGATGTCATCAGTGATGTCACTGACCATGTCATGAATGTTGTAATATGTGACATCAGCAGTGGATTGCGGGTGCGCAAAATATAGTTAGTACAACTAACTATATAGGAGCAATTTCAATGGTTTTGTATGAGTGAAATGTCCAGCTAACTATAACACCCCTAAAACTTAGTTTTTTCAGTATTTATATATATATATATTTTTTTTTTCACACACACCAGCAATCTTCACCACCTCCGAACAAACGGCAAAATGAAGACACGGACCCCAGGCTGTCGGCAAGGTAGATTTATTAAGGACCTCTCAACGGAAATACGTGCACATCTGTCACGCAATCCAGGCCACACCAGCAGTACTATAAAAGTTAGTCTTTATTTAAAAAAAGGTTTGTAGGCAAGACGCGTTTCGAGTCCAAGACTCTTTCTCAATTGCCATTAACAGCGCAACAGTGGGTTCGTTAAGGTTTAAATAACTGGACTATTAAACATTGAAAAAGGACAAATGTCCATTTCCTCCAGATTTAAAGGAACAGTTTGTTGTTAAGTCTTTCTTGTGGTTATACGCTGTATTTACAATCCCAGCAGCAAAGTGAAGTACCATTTTTCGCTTTAAGTTGTCTCTCAACCCCCAAATGGGTAAGATATATGCAGGTTCCTTTGCTCCATTGTAGGATAATTTCCCCATTTTCACATCTTGGACTCCAGGTCCCATAATGCTTCACAACTGTTCCGTTTTTTTAACTGGTTTTCAATGCAGATATTGGTAAAACCCTACTCATTGCATCTTGTACTGAGTGCAAATCATGCTTTTTTCGAGAATAGTTCTGTACCTCAGACATGATGCGCCGGTAAAAAGTTTCACTACCACAGATGCAGCTTCCGATCCTTCAGTCTGCCGTGCTTCGGGAAATCCCTCTGCATATCCTGGCTGCTGCTGGTCTCCATTCACTTCGTTCGAGGCGGGCCACCCCATGTAGCCCTTCCATCATGCACTCAGCTTCTGTGCCTTTCGCAGCCGGGGGGCCCTCTTTAAACAAGCTTCTCGCTTCTGTCACATTCACCTGACAAGAAGAGTGCCACTCCCAACGGATCGGAGCCCGGTCTCGAGGTGTGTCAGACACCTCCATTGAATCCTCCAAAAATACGTGCACATCTGTCACGCAATCCAGGCCACACCAGCAGTACTATAAAAGTTAGTCTTTATTTAAAAAAAGGTTTGTAGGCAAGACGCGTTTCGAGTCCAAGACTCTTTCTCAATTGCCATTAACAGCGCAACAGTGGGTTCGTTAAGGTTTAAATAACGGGACTATTAATATGTGTGTGTGTGTGTGTATATAGATATAGTTGTGTATATATAGATATAGTTGTGTGTATATATTGATAGTTGTGTATGTATAGATTTAGTTGTGTATGTATAGATTTAGTTGTGTATATAGATATAGTTGTGTATATAGATATAGTTGTGTATATATAGATATAGTTGTGTGTATATATAGGTATAGTAGGTGGGTATGTAGTGAACAAGGCGGGAGCAAGCCGCCGAAACGCGTCTAAGCAGCAACTGAGCAATTAAAATCGTTTGGATTATGATTCACGGAGTCAGCGCCCTATTTTGATGGAAAGTTTGGTGTTACAATATAGGTATAGTTGTGTATATAGATATAGCTGTGTATATAGATATAGGTGTGTATATATAGATATAGGTGTGTATATAGATATATATATATATATATATATATACTCGAAGGTGTCCACCTTTGGTTAGCACGCGAACAGCAGCTTGGTTTATGTATAGGTGAGGACGGGGATCCACTCGTAGACGCCGATCCGTACGGGATCTGCCCGACTCGTATGCTTCTCTTCAGGGGCTTTAACGGAAGCGGTGTGTGCAACCGCCGACCCACTTCCCCATTTTATATATAACACACCCACAGATGGGAGGGTCGGCTGCGCACACCGCTTCCCCGTCCTCACCTATACATAAACCAAGCTGCTGTTCGCGTGCTACTCAAAGGTGGACACCTTCGAGCATTGATAGATAGATATATATATATATATATATTTTCAAACAAGATGCCTGTGACATGAGAGGCACAATGCAGGGCTCTCCCCTCCGGGCTGAAATGTCTCAGCGCGCTTCTGCACGTTGCAAAGAGTAATGTGCCCAACGCGTTTCTGGGGGACTCCACCCCCGTCATCAGGGGCTGCTTCCAGTCAAATCTCAATGTATTTCACGTGATTTATGGACATTTTCTATCAGGCAAATCCATAGGCAAACATGTGGCCTCTTAGTTGGAATTATGGGATTTGTAGTCAGTGGTGAAAAATACACGTCGATAATCTTGGGTGCATGATGCTTCAATTTAGTACCTTGAGTAGGCTTGCTTTTTGTGTTTCAGCGCGCTGATTATTAACGTGACGAGTCCTGCGCTCCTTTACAGCCAAAAAGTTTGGATGCTTCAAGCTTCATCCTGCCGTTCCTCATTACAGAGCAGCAGGCGATGGTGCCCTCTCCGCGGCCAGGCTGCCGCGTGGAAATATTCAAGGTACTAAATTGAAGGGGGGAGAGCCCTGCAGTGTGCCTCTCATGTCACAGGCATCTTGTTTGAATATTTCCACGCGGCAGCCTGGCCGCGGAGAGGGCACCATCGCCTGCTGCTCTGTAATGAGGAACGGCAGGATGAAGCTTGAAGCATCCAAACTTTTTGGCTGTAAAGGAGCGCAGGACTCGTCACGTTAATAATCAGCGCGCTGAAACACAAAAAGCAAGCCTACTCAAGGTACTAAATTGAAGCATCATGCACCCAAGATTATCGACGTGTATTTTTCACCACGGACTACAAATCCCATAATTCCAACTAAGAGGCCACATGTTTGCCTATGGATTTGCCTGATAGAAAATGTCCATAAATCACGTGAAATACATTGAGATTTGACCGGAAGCAGCCCCTGATGACGGGGGTGGAGTCCCCCAGAAACGCGTCGGGCACATTACTCTTTGCAACGTGCAGAAGCGCGCTGAGACATTTCAGCCCGGAGGGGAGAGCCCTGCAGTGTGCCTCTCATGTCACAGGCATCTTGTTTGAATATATATATATATATATATATATATATATATATATATATATATATATAACACTATATACACAACTATATCTATATATACACAACTATATCTATATATACACGCCTATAGCTATATATACACGCCTATAGCTATATATACACGCCTATAGCTATATATACACGCCTATAGCTATATATACACGCCTATAGCTATATATACACAACTATATATACACAACTATATATACACACAGCTATATCTATATACACAACTATATCTATATACACAACTATATCTATATACACAACTATACAATTCAATTCAAATTGACTTTATTTCGGATATATTGCAATCCATAAAAGTACACAACATTAAACAATTCATATTAAAAACATCACAATAATTCCAAAGTCAATCTAGATTACATACAACACATATTTCTTAAGAGTGCGTAGACAAAATCAGTACAAGAAAAAGTGCAAGTAGTGCCCACATACAGAAAAAGTGCATTAGTGCATCGGGCTGCAGATGATTCACAATTACTCATCTAAACATTTTCTTAGTCTCATAGTTAATTTTAAAAATTCTAACACCTGGAGGACACTATCAGAGTGCAGCAGCTGTAAGTACATGAGGGCGAGTCTAATTTGAATAAAATTTAATTTCTTTAAAAGAGTAACAAGATACCGCCTACGGGGATATTCATAAATTGTACATAAAAATATAAAATGCAGCATATCCTGTGGAGACTTCCCGTCGCAGCCACAGGGAGCTGCAGGTTTCTTAAAAATGTCCGACTTGGGTCTAATTAAAAGATGATGAAAGATGTTAAACCTGAACCGGGTCAGCAAAAATTTCTCATGGGAGGTAAAGGAGCATGTTGGTACATTTCCATGGAATCACAAGTTCTCAGCATAATATACTTTCTAACATTGGGTTTCGCGAGCTCAACTTCATCTCTTAGGGCATTACAATCCAAGAAGAAAGCTCTCTTAATTGCTGCAACATCACCCTTAACTATATCCCTCGGGTTATCAAACAGGTTCAGGCGGCCAAGTTTCAGAAATTGGGACTTCAAATATTTACGCCAAGGTACACACATTGCATGATCAAGTGATACAAGATCTTCCACTATCTCGTGGGTCAAAGGAATTTCATCACTTAACCATAATTTTACCCAGCATAACCGTGGTTTCAATCCAACAATGTCGGATAGATGCGGGCAACCAAGTTCTTCATGTACAGTTAAATTCGGTGTGCTACCTGGAACACAAACGCTTTAAAAAATTATTTTCAACTATTTGTAGTTGTTCGCCATTTACGTAGCCCCATATCTCGCTTCCGTATACTGCGGTGGCTATGGATTTAGAGTTGTATAATTTCATCATAGCCACATTTGGCTTTTTCCCCAATTTAGAGGCAAAGTTGAAGATGGAGGCATTTACTCTAGTCATTTCCCCCTTCTTCTTGACCAAATGTGGGGCCCAACTAAGCTTCGTATCAAATAAAACACCCAAATATGAGAACGTCTGGGTAATGGGTATCAGAACATCATTCAGTTTAAAATTGAACTTCTTTTTAGGTTGACGGCCAACATTCATTATGTAAGATTTAGAATTGTTGACCATAAGGTCCCTGTCAGACATAAAATTATTAAAAGCATTCAAAAGCGCCTGGAGACCTAATTCTGTTCGTGAAATTAAAACCGCATCGTCGGCATATAAAAGTAAAGGAATACCCCACGCACCAGCTCTAGGACAATCTGATTTTACCTCTTGTAGTTCAGCCTCTAAATCATTTATATAAAAATTAAAAAGAAAAGGGGCCAGGATACACCCCTGACGTACTCCTTTATTAATGCTAAAACTTCCTGTGGTTTCCCCAGTCGATGAGAACCTCACGTTGGCTCTTGTGTCATTATGCAGATCCGCTAGGAACTCCACGATCCCCCTGTCAATACCTTTATCCTTCATGGTCTGCCACAGCCTCCCTCTGTTAACACAGTCGAAGGCTGAGGACAGATCCATGAAGGCAAGGTGAATTACTCTTTTCTGTACGACAGTATATTTATTCAGAATAAGAAACAGGTTGAGACACTGAGTTATGGTAGAGCGCCCTTCACAAAAGCCATATTGAGAAATCGGCATGGTGTTATTTTCTTTCGACCAACTTGTTAGGCGTTGAAGTATAACTCTCCCCATAATCTTAACCATTGAATCAATTAGGGATATTGGTCGGTAACAAAGAGCACTTCCCCTATCTCCCTTCTTGAAGACAGGAACTATAGTTGACAGTCCCCACGTTCCCGGACAACCCACTGTGACCGCAGCATTAAATACAGCAACCAGAATGGGAGCCCAGAAAACTGGATCAGATTTGTAGAGATCCGGTGGTATTCCGTCAGGACCTGGCGCTTTATTTGCAGTGAGACCCATTATGGCAGCCAAGACCTCACTTTCATCAAAAATAATGGTGCTGTCCCTATCATAGGGGGCAGCAGCCATGGTTCCAGAACCCTCAGAATAGTACAGACTTTTAAAATGACTTTCCCATTCCTCTTTGGTTATGCAACAGACAAGTCCATCTCCAGGGTCCTCGGTCAAAAATGTTTTTTTGACCAGGGCCCAGAATTTGGTGCTGCTATTCAGGGTAGAGGGATCAAGCAGTTCCTCCCAGGCCTCTTTCCTCAAAAACTCCTTACGGGCAAAAGTAATAGCCTTATATTCCTTTCTACAGAGTTTTACGACCTCCCGATTCCTCGGGGAGGCTGATAGTGCAAGCCTCAGTTTACGAGCAGCTATAGTGCAATCGTGGCTAAACCATCTCGGGCCTATATTAACCTGAGTTTTATTAGGGACCGATAGAAACGCTGACACCTTCTCCGAAATGTTTTGATAAGCCTCTAGAACCAGCCTAGGTTCACCCCCCCATTGATGCAGACTTTAATATCCTCTGCACACCCTTCAGAGATGTTCTTATAGAGGATATCCGCAGAGACCATAGACCATTTTAACCGCCTCCTCCCATCTGTTGTGCCCAATCTACCATGATTGATGATCTTATTGCCTTTTTTTACCCAGGGACATTTTAAACAGATTGTTAGAGGGTTATGGTCGCTGAATTTGCTAGGAACAATGCAAAAAGAATCTAAAAAACTTAGCATCGTCCGCGAGACAAGTATATGGTCTATAAAGGTACCCCTTCCATGTCCTTTAAAGGTAGGGGTATCAAAACAATATAGCGGGTCCTTTAATGACATAGCCAGAGAGAGGTCATAGTCATTCAGTAGGTCATTGCACAGTTCCCCCTCCTTAGTGTGCTCCATATGGAGACAGTCCGCATGTTCACAAGTCATTTCTGGTAAGCACTTGTGCAATGGGTCTATACAAGGATGCAGATTGAAGTCCCCCATAATCATGAGGTTATGGCCCACATTTTTCATAAAATTAGAGACAAAAGAATTTAATATATGAATGTGATTCCTGCCTGCACTATCGTAAGCAGCATTGTAAAAGTTCACCAGGCCCACAAGGATATTACCTCCAGTTAGGGTTAAGCCCATTACACCTGTATGTTGTGCTTCAATTCTTCGTACTTCACAGGGTATTAGTATGGAAACAAAAATTACAAGACCCCCCTTGGGCCTACCCCGCAATGATGGCAAGGCTGGCACAAAGAAGGCCTTATACCCTTCTAAGAAAAGGTTACAGCCCAGCTCCCAGGTCTCTTGTAAACAAATAATCGAAAATTGCTTGATGTAAATCACCCAATTTGCATCAGACATTTTGGCCGCAAGACCAGCAATATTCCAAGAGACAGCAAGACATCCTGGCATTATGCCCACCGGGTTATCTGAGTTTATAGATTCACCTGTAGCCCTAGTATCCTGAGCCGCAGGTGCCCCCAGTCAATCACACAGCTCAAGACCGGATAACACTTCATACCTGTTCTGTGTGTTTAAGTTCGACCCATATTGATAGTGTCCAGCACTGGGGCTCCTGTTATAAGTACCAATGGGTCTGCCTGACCCACAAGGATTACTGATGTTATTACGGAATTGAGACTCTTGCACAGGAGTATAAGGTTCAAGCCCCCGCCTGGTTAAACTGTTGTGGTGCAGGTTTGCACAAATGCGCATAAAAGTAACCCAGGGGGCGTACACAGATACTGTTCATATCATACCAGTGCAGAAGCTCTCAAAAGAACAGTTGCCACATGCTGGGGGTGTTTGAAGTTTACAACTATACAATCCCCAAAGCCAGTCTTTTTAGATGGCCCCACCCAATTTACACGCCTTACTGTCATTATCTGGTCAGAATATGAGATGGGAAAACCACAGTTTTTGTTGAGCCATGACACTGTCTTATTTTTCAAAGAGGTTTGAGATTCATCAAAAGGAGATGCGGGATGGGTGCCACAGGGGGGCACATTAGTCAGTACTGCCACAGACGGAGCACAATCTGGTGGTAAATTAAGATAGCGGTTGTACCTCGGGGTCTGGGAGCTCTACTGCTTTGGGGGTTTATAGATGGTTGTTGCTGCGAGGCAGTTGCCACAGGGATATCCGGTCGAATAGGTGTTTCAGACCCTGAGGCCGCTGCAACAACAATATTCCTCCTCCCCTATTTCGTGTATCATTAACTTCAGCAATTTCTCTCCCTTTCCCCCCCAGAGTGTACATCTCCACTAGATGTCACAATATTCTGTGACGATAACAGACCACCCAGCCTTGTCACTTCCTTGACTAGGTTATCTATCTTATTGGTTAATGGTTTAATAAGCTCCTCCATTTTTGCTGTTAAAGAAACTTCTAAGTTTTTTATAAGTGAAGCAAGCAAATCAGGATTTAAATTTGCACCATTACCATTTTCATTACCAGTCGTGCCCGTGAATACAAAAGGGGTTGTTATAGCAGGACTGATAATTGCCTTACCATCCTTTTTTTTAGACTTAGAATTGTTATGTTTCCCATTATCCCTTTGAGACAGTGTTCTACAAGTTCTCAGAGGCCTGGTTTCAGGTTGTGTCTCATTCAGCACACCAATATCTGAGCTTGACAGCGCCCGTGAGTCAGGATGAACCTCCACATTCACTAAAATGGGCGCTGGAGGGTCAGTAGAGATGACATCACTCGTGTTAATTTCACAGTCTTGGGTCAGACTAATAAGGGCACTTTCAGATAGTATTTCCCCTATCACAGTGCCTTTTCCCAAAGATACACGTCTATCGTTATTGATCTGATTTACTTTCCTAACCAGGAAATTGTCTAAAGTAGCAGGGCCCACCATCACTTTGTCAGTTCTGGGTCTAGACATTATGAGCAGTGATGATGTTAAACTTCCACACAAGTACCCTTAAGTCTAAACACTCACAAAAAGAGCAAACGAAAATAACATACTAAAAATGAGTAAAATGTCTTACATGCTCATAGCACGTTAGAGGTCCAAAAAGAGGCAATATAGAGTTCCTGGCCCAGTCCAGTCTCCTCAGGCCTCTGAGTGCCACAGAGGGCCCGCCCTTTGCCCGGGCTTAGCCCGGCGCCGGCCCGCGACGCAGGGGCTCTCTGGACTTTTAAGCGCCTCCGGGCGCGTTACAATGCAGGCGTTGTCGGCTTCCGGCGCAAGGGCTCACGGGTGATGTAGTCCCCCAAGTCCGTCCACGCTGCGCAGATGGCCGGGTTCGGCAGCGGGAAGGAAACAGCAGGACCAGGAGGAACCAGGTGAGTCCCTCTTACGTGCCCCCAAATGTCTGCTACAGTGCAAACCACATTCACTGGATGATGTCATCAGTGATGTCATTTGAGATGTCATCAGTGATGTCACTGACCATGTCATGAATGTTGTAATATGTGACATCAGCAGTGGATTGCGGGTGCGCGAAATATAGTTAGTACAACTAACTATATAGGAGCAATTTCAATGGTTTTGTATGAGTGAAATGTCCAGCTAACTATAACACCCCTAAAACTTATTTTCAATATTACCTACTGGCGGTCGCCAGTAGGTATATATAGTTAGGATTTTTTCTCTATGGGATTTTTGAAAATTCTATGTCTAATAACTTTGGCGTTTGTGGACGGAATTGGCTGAAATTTTCAGGAAAATGGAACATTTTGTTTGAGCAGCCCCTGAAAATTTGGTGGGGGTTTCGTCAAGGGGGGGCCGAGAAAAAAGGGGGGTCCCAAAACGTGTTTTTAACATTGAGTTTTCCATAGGGCGGTTGGCCTCACTTTTAGCCCGAACGGCTGAATGGATTTGCACGAAACTTGGCAAAATTGTAGGGACTGGTAGCCCGATGTGCCTTTGCTAGGTCTCAATATATGTGCTCCAGTGGATTTTGAGAAATTAACGTTCAAAAAAAGATATATATCTGTAACAGCGGACCAGGCAGCGCTCCAGTTCGCGTACTTTTCGCGTTACGGAGCTTTGTGAAGCGAAGCTGATTGGTTCTCCGGCGTCTGTAAACATTCCAAACAGTCCGTAGCGGCCGCCATCTTGTCTCTCGGTAGGATCGAGAGACAAGAGGAGGCCAAAGCGAAGGGGCAAATGACCATAAGGGGGCATAGTAGATCCTCCCTGACCCTCTAGGTTTGATGTGGAGGTTTTAAAAGGACCCCGCGGGGCAAAAAAAAAAAATAATAATAAAACGGCTGAATGGATTTGCACGAAACTTGGCAAAATTGTAGGGACTGGTAGCCCGATGTGCCTTTGCTAGGTCTCAATATATGTGCTCCAGTGGATTTTGAGAAATTAACGTTCAAAAAAAGATATATCTGTAACAGCGCTCCGCTTTGCGTACTTTTCGCGTAACGGAGCTTTGCGAAGCGGATTGGTTCTCCGGCGTCTGTAAACATTGCAAACAGTCCGTAGCGGCCGCCATCTTGTCTCTCGGTAGGATCGAGAGACAAGAGGAGGCCAAAGCGAAGGGGCAAATGACCATAAGGGGGGATAGTAGATCCTTCCTGACCTCTTAGGTTTGATGTACCATTTTGCCAAGTTTGGTGTAATTCCGTTCAGCCATTCAGGCTGTAGACGTATCTAAATGTCCTATGGAAAATTGCATGGGGAAAACACATTTGAAAGTGTTGAAATTTAGAACCAATTAAAATGTTACTTTGGTTTTGTATTTGTGTGTGATGAAAGTTAATTGGTTATGTATATATCTAAAATGAGAGGAAACCACAGCCATTTTGTGATACTACTGTCTGAGGTACATTTGTGAGGAATTTTTGGTGCTCAATTTCTGGTGTTTGGTTTACACAGTACTAACACTTCTCCTACTTTTAAAAAGGTGAGTTGTTAATTTGTAAGGGGAACTATGTTGTACACTAACATAATTTGAAAAATGTTTTCTGTTATTTATTTACAGTCCTTCTGTTATACTAAATACTTGATAAAGTTAGTTTTATATTATGTATTACTAAAAACGATAAATGAAAGTGATTATTTTTTTCTGCAATTTACAGCAAGCAATTTCAAAATAAAATGGCTCACAATGAAGAGACCGTGGCAATTTCTTTTGAATTGTCCACTACATTGATTGAAATTGACAGCACCAATAATGAAATATTCTCACAAGGAGGAGATGACTTGAATGATTTTTTTGATCAATCTCTTGATGGCGAATTTATCGAATGTTTGGAGACCATAGAGTTACAAGAATCATCATTGCAGACTTTATGAGGAGATTCCAGATGAGATGATTGAAGAGGAAATTCCTGATGAGGACATGTTACTAGTTCTTTCAAATTTTGAAAATTCAGAAGAATAAATTTATATTTAGAAATACAAAAATTGTTTGAGACATTATTCATTTTTAATTTATGAGGTTGTAGCGAAGTGATTGTAGTATAAAATGAGACTTATAGTATAGAGTGGAACACTTTTATGTTACATGGTAAGTTTACTCATATTTACTTCCCTTCTTCCACTATATTATCTCCAATGTGTATTTGACATCTCTTCTTCATCTCCGGCCTCCTTTCTCTCACTGTCTGTCTCTGATGCATCTTATCGCTGCCATTTTGTGTAATTACAGAAGAGAGTAAAATAAAATAGTTTGGAACGTGAAAAGGGGGCAAAGTAGAGTACCCCTCACCCCCTAGGCCTTCTCAGGCGGTCCCAAAAGGATCAGTTTCTGCTTTCCTGAGAGATTATGGTATGAGTTCCATATACCACAATAACTTGCATTACAACATGCAAGATATCTATCTCCTATTACCAACTTTTGGAGATATTCGCGCTTAGCGCGAATATCTCCAAAAACTAACACCTGCCCTGAGCAGTTCTTAGCCATGTTATCCAATGGGAGGTGGATAATATGGCTAAGAGCATTAGCTCGGTAATGCATGAATATCGCTGACTTTTTAGCGATATTCATGCATTGCGGCCGTTTTTTATCGCATTTGCGATAAACCTTGATAATAGCAAGGTTTATCTTCGATAATTTCTGACGATGCTTAGCGGTAAAAAAATTCGTTGCTAAGCATCGTTAGCGATAAATATCGCTTAAATTTGGCAATATGCACCAACGTCTGTTAACGTTCGATTCGAAGGAAATGAGGAAGTGTTGAAAAACATTGTCTGCGCCATCTTGCCTTTTTTGAAATGCCACACTTTTGTTGTGCACGGCAGCCATTTTAGATGCCTTGACCAGACCCTCTCTGCACGCTGTCGATTCGTAGCATGGCTCCCCACCCTCGCAAGCATCTTCCCCAGGCACTGCTCACCCCCGCTCTCTGTCTTATGCATGGGCAATAAACCTTCCCCCATCTGCGCTGCTCTTCCCTGAGAATCACACCCTGTGCCCGCCCGACACCTCCCTTTCGCCCTATTCACTACCGCACCCTCTGACACTCCTTTTCCTCTGTGTCCGATTGTCCAGGCCGGTCCTAGGCTATCAGCTAGCCCTGCAGATGTAGTTTATGGCCCCAGCTGTAAAGAATCACCCCTCTTCAAAGGAGTTATAGTAGATCAAGGCCCACACCCGATGAGATCCGTCACACCACACGTGTTCATACTATCTGAAAACCATCCTGTATTGTGATTGGGGAGGGGACCGAGCCTGAAGCGGAAGATTCCAGGGATGACTCTTTGTACATCAAAGTTTTTACAATTATGTGTCACATTAAAAATATATAGCACTCCAACAAAGTAGTAGGAATATAAAACTTTAATAACTTATAAATATATACAACAAAACAAAAACAGTAAAAACATTTAAACAATGAAGAGACCGTGGCAATTTCTTTTGAATTATCCACTACATTTAATGAAATTGACAGCACCAATAATGAAATATTCTCACAAGGAGGAGATGACTTGAATGATTTTTTTGATCAATCTCTTGATGGCGAATTTATCGAATGTTTGGAGACCATAGAGTTACAAGAATCATCATTGCAGACTTTTCATGAGGAGATTCCTGATGAGATGATCGAAGAGGAAATTCCTGATGAGGACATGTTACTAGTTCTTTCAAATTATGAAAATTCAGAAGATGTTGCCTGTGGGTGGGTCGTCAGTAGCAGTCTGTTGTGCGAATAGTTCCAAGGCAGCAGAACGCGCTCAAATCTAGATGGCACGAAGGTGATGTCTAGTAAGTTGCCGCCCAGCAAATAACAGCGTGGGGCGCCGCGGGGGGGGGGGGGGGGGGGGGGGGGGGGGGAAGGCAGTCCAAAGTTCCGTTAAAAGGGCAAAGGAAAGGATCGGTGGTTTGAACCATCAGTCAAAAAGGGGAGGGGGTGCAACAATTTTTCCTACCGGGTCACACTGTGCTTTCACCGGAACTGAGGTCTGCAGGATTCTAGTCATTCAAACTGAGGCTGGCGCCAGCATGGGAGCGCCGACGTCCCGCGGCTACAGTTTCGTCACTCCACGGGCGATCATGGCAGTCATTCCCCATCGGGGGTGTCTGCGGGGGTCGGGGACTCCCGCGGCTCCTCTAGAATCTTCAAGGTCGTGGAGGACTACGGTGGTGGAGTCAACCAGTGACCGGGCCATTTCTTTATGCTGGGCCCGCTCTTGCCAGGTCGACCGCCATTTTTGAGAGTTCGGTAGCTACTGGCGATCGCAGGGTCAAATGAGCGGACGGGCTCCACCCTGCCGGGCGAGACGTTGCAGCATCGCCACAGTGGAAGAACCCTTTTCCGGGCGCCTGGAGCGCTGAGGGTGCAGGTGGGAAGCCTCCACCTGGGGAGGCGGGAGAGGCCTGTTCGCACCGTCTCTCCCTCCCAGTGCACCCACGGCGTCTCGCTTGAGATTTGTTATGGCCGGACCAGGCGATGAGGACGAGAGGGGGGGGGGGGGGGGGGGGGTCGGAGGCATGTGCAAGACATCCCCCCCCCAGGGTTGTTGCAGCAATTATTCAAGAAAGAAGAAATGTCCCGTCCGTCTTTGGGCCGGACCTCCGGTGGATGGCGGCCGGACGCCCTTTGCTCTGGCCCCATGAACAGGTTCCTTGGCTCATCGGCTGCAGCCGGATCCCGTCGGCCCCAGCCCCCGGCCGTTGGTGACCGGACCGGGAGAGAGTGTGGAGGGACAACCTGCAACTCTCAAGGGCCACCGCGGCCGGACTGGAAGAGAGAGGGGAGGGTCGAGGACACGGACATTCCCCCCCCCCCTAAAACTCTCCAGTGTTGTCAATCCCCCTGGCCGGGTCCCGCTGGCCTCGGCCTCTCCTCCGGCTACACCCTACGTGATGATCTCCTGGCCGAGGCGTGGCAGCAGGACCCGCCTTATATGTGTTGCTTCCGGCTGGGCGTAGCCGAACACCTGTTGCCCTTTGGAAGTTTCTAGAATGGGGCGGATGTCTGCTGACTTCTATCTTTCCCAGTTTGCCGTTATTTGGCCGTGGCAGGCGGTGGGACAGACGTTTTGGGGCAGTGAGGGGCGATGTTTTCAGGTTTCTTATTACGGGCTTACTTCTAACGTTTCTTGTTTCTAGGACAATAATAGGTTTTATCATTACGTATTGTTATCGTTTCTTTGTTTGTTATTTAATAAAAAGTTCATCAGTGGCCTACTGATTTTCGTTTTCCTATTCTTTTCTTTCCAGGTTGTTTCATGCTAAAGTTTCTGTTAACAGGATACAGTGATCACTTCGTTATTATTGCATATGTCCTTTTCACTAGGGGTGCTCTCTTGTCGGGCCAGATGACCTATCTCTAGTAAATGGTCCGGGTGAAACAGGTGCATCAATCAGTGGGGAGTAGATAGGCATGACAGATTACAACGGGGGAGAAAGGTCCGCATTACGTACCCTTTCACTACTTGCAAAGATTTTCCTACGTTTATTTGCAAACAGGGAATACCTCCAAAAAGAACTAATTCCCAAACAGTCAATGTTCGGACAATCAATCAATCAATGAGGAATGAAATAGGTACGACGTGTTAAAGGCTTGCGTTACCTACCCTTCACTATCTGCAAAGGGAGAGAGAATATTCCTATTCTTCCTCGTTTGCAGGCAGAGAAGATCCTTAATCGATTCAAACAATCAACAAGGGGTACTGTGAACACAAATGAACGCCGCTTATGTACATACACATTGCTATTTTCAACAGGTTGTTCCTAATGTTTCTATTTTAGCGAGGTCAAAAAGAGATCCCATTAGTGGCCTACTGATTTTGCTCGATTTCTTTTGTTTTTTACACGATTTTTCGCTATCTGCAAAGACTAAACAGAGTATTGCGACTCTGTGCTTGTTTGTAAATAGAGAATGAACCAAAGAGAACAATCAATCAAATGGAGAGAGAAGCAGGCACGACGGATTACAACGGGGGCAAAGGCCTGCGTTAACTACCCTTCACTATCTGCAAAGAGAGAGTACTCCTAATAGAAATGAGGGGTGGGGGGCAGCATTCAAAGCAGATCAGTGTGCATAAACACGAAAATGTTTTTACTTACCACGTACTTGACATTCGACCGCTTATGATATTTGCTATTAAAAAACCATTGAAATTCACTGAAAAAACCATAGGTTATAGACCATATATAGTTAGGAATTAGCATTTACAAAACCTTGAAAATTCACTGAAAAAACCATAGGTTATAGACCATATATCGTTAGGAATTAGCATTTAAAAAACCTTATTTTACTCACACAAAACCATTGAAATTCCATATATAGTTAGTTGCACTAACTATATATCGCGCACCCGCAATCCACTGCTGATGATGTCACATATTACATCATTCATGACATGGTCAGTGACATCACTGATGACATCACTGATGACATCTCAAATGACATCACTGATGACATCACTGATGACATCACTGATGACATCTCATTTGACATCAATGACCACATCACTGATGATATCATTCATGTGACAATACAATGCATCTCCTCACATTTTAATATAACCTTTGTTACACCCAGTGTTAAATACAGAGTATAATTTTTGAAACCATCCACACACCAATACTAGTTACTACATACGCACTCACTGATTCCTACGTCTACACACACATTCACTTATTCACCCATACAATCATTCATACATACAATCACTCATCTTTACAACACTATCATATGCACTCATACACCTATACAGATACTCACACTCTGCCACTCATCCATGGAGTTACTCACACACCTAGTCAGTCCTGTAAAGAATCAATCACACTTCCATTTTTTAATCTATACAGTTAAACAGAGCACCTTACATTTTCAAACATATACTAACACATACTTACTCTCTTATACAATCATTGATAGAAGTACACATTGATCTGCACAGAGTCACACACCTCCCAGCCAGCCACACACACACTCAGTCTCCCATACAAATACTTGAGCAATCAATAACCCATATAGTTACTCATATAGCTACTGATCAACACATGCAGCAGTTTACAGAACAGACATAATGATGCACAAATTAAGACAGTTTAGTCACTAACCCATGCACTCAGTGAGACACATTTAATCACTCACTCATACAGTCAGTCACGCACCTACTAAATCCTTCATCCAGACACTTCTACATCTACTCATTCTTCAATATGTAAAACATATTTAAACTTTACAGAAACACAGTCACTGGATGATGTCATCAGTGATGTCATCAGTGATGTCATCAGTGATGTCATCAGTGATGTCATCAGTGATGTCATCAGTGATGTCATTTGAGATGTCATCAGTGATGTCATCAGTGATGTCATCAGTGATGTCATCAGTGATGTCATCAGTGATGTCATCAGTGATGTCATCAGTGATGTCATCAGTGATGTCATGAATGATGTAATATGTGACATCATCAGCAGTGGATTGCGGGTGCGCGATATATAGTTAGTGCAACTAACTATATATGGAATTTCAATGGTTTTGTGTGAGTAAAATAAGGTTTTGTAAATGGTAATTCCTAACGATAATATGGTCTATAACCTATGGTTTTTTCAGTGAATATATATATATATATATATATATATATATATATATATATATATATATATATATTCTCACACACACACCAGCAATCTGCACCACCTCCGAACAAACGGCGAAATGAAGACACGGACCCCAGGCTGTCGGCAAGGTAGATTTATTAAGGACCTCTCAACGGGTGACGCGTTTCGAGCAACGAATGCTCATTATATATATATATATATATATATATATATATATATATATATATATATACACACAATGCTCGAAGGTGTCCACCTTTGAGTAGCACGCGAACAGCAGCTTGGTTTATGTATAGGTGAGGACGGGGATCCACTCGTAGAAGCCGCTCCGTACGGGATCTGCCCGACGCGTTTCGAAGCTCCATATGCTTCTCTTCAGGGGCTTTAACGGAAGCGGTGTGTGCAACCGCCGACCCACTTCCCCATTTTATATATAACACACCCACCGATGGGAGGCTCAAATGAGACTGCATTCTGGGAAGTGTGGTCCGGGAAGCACACAATCAAGTCCTGTATGGACTCAACAAGTGGGCCCGTCCTCGATTCCAAGTACGACTGCTGCTTCGCTTTAGTGACCCCCAGGGTACCGGGGTGGTGCATACTCCGCGGCTTGACGGCCGCGTATAAATCAATGCTCGAAGGTGTCCACCTTTGAGTAGCACGCGAACAGCAGCTTGGTTTATGTATAGTTGAGGACGGGGATCCACTCGTAGACGCCGATCCGTACGGGATCTGCCCGCCGCGTTTCGAAGCTCCATATGCTTCTCTTCAGGGGCTTTAACGGAAGCGGTGTGTGCAACCGCCGACCCACTTCCCCATTTTATATATAACACACCCATCGATGGGAGGGTCGGCTGCGCACACCGCTTCCCCGTCCTCACCTTTACATAAACCAAGCTGCTGTTCGCGTGCTACTCAAAGGTGGACACATTCGAGCATTGATATATATCTATATACACACCTATATCTATATATACACACCTATATCTATATATACACACCTATAGCTATATATATATATATATATATATATATATACACACACCTATATCTATATATATATATATATATATATATATATATATATATATATATATATATATATATATATACACACACACCTATATCTATATATACACAACTATATATACACAACTATATATATATATACACACAACTATATCTATATACACAGCTATATCTATATACACAACTATATCTATATACACAACTATATCTATATACACAACTATACCTATATTGTAACACCAAACTTTCCATCAAAATAGGGCGCTGACTCAGTGAATCATAATCCAAACGATTTTAATTGCTCAGTTGCTGCTTAGACGCGTTTCGGCGGCTTGCTCCCGCCTTGTTCACTACATACCCACCTACTATACCTATATATACACACAACTATATCTATATATACACAACTATATCTATATATACACAACTATATCTATATACACAACTATATCTATATACACAACTAAATCTATACATACACAACTAAATCTATATATACATACACAACTATATCTATATATACACACAACTATATCTATATACACACAACTATATCTATATACACACACACACATATATAAAAATAAGCAATTGCAGCCTAATAAACACTAGAGCTGAATCCTGCTGTAAATAATTTCCACCATACATGAATAACATGCATTAGAAACATGAGAAACAACAATAAAGTTTGTTTTGGAACTGTTTTAATGCTCAGAAAACAGTAGAAATTCTTATAAAACACTGAAAGCATAGGAAGCTCCCAGGCTGCATTGCAAACAGTCTAAAAAGACTGAAAAGCTAACCTGTAGCTGCATGCAATAAACTGACACCGTGCCTTTAAGGCACTCCTGACCCCCAGCTTCCCATCATGCCTCAGGGGTGACAGTTAGGTCAGTTGTTCTTTGCGGAGACTGAAAAACCATGAAACTAAGAGGTTAACAATATCTCCAACTTAAAATAGTCCTTTGTCCGGGGAGGCTGGAGGGTTGCTTATGACTTTGATGAGGATACCCCTGGAAGAGAACTAGGATTACAGGTAAGTAACTAATCCTTCTCTTCCAGGGGATCCTCATCAATAGTCATAACCATTAGAATAGAAAAGCGAGCCACACCTTATCTCCCTGCGGGCAAAGGAAAACAGTAAATATAATCAGTAAGCTTAGTTAAAAACACCAAGCTAGGATAGAGTAAAAAACCACTATCCGAACAGATTCCTCAAAGAGGCCTGGCCTACTTGAGCATCAGCCCTGGAATCAGACTCTAGGCAGTAGTGCCTCGTAAAAGTATGAACTGATTTCCAGGTTGCGGCCTTGCAAATTTCTGACATAGGGACGTCATGCAAGAATGCAACAGTGGCCGCTTTCCCCCTGGTGGAATGAGCCTTGGGAGATAAAGGTAAACGACTTTTCGCCAGCTGATAAGCTACGGTAATGCATGAAACAATCCATCTTGTACTGGATCTCTTAGCGGCTGGGAAGCCAGTTCTCATGGCGCCATAATTAACAAACAATTGATCTGTCTTCCTTATCTCTTTTGTACTCTGTAAGTAGAACTTAAGTACTCTTAAGATCTAAGGAATGAAGCGACCGCTCAGCTGGGGTCGCCGGATCAGGGAAGAAAGATGGCCGGGAAATGGACTGATTGATGTGAAAATCAGACACCACCTTAGGGAGAAAAGAAGGATGTACCCTCAAGACTACTCTGTTATGGTGGAAAACAGTGTAAGGCTCATTGGAACATAGCGCTTGTATCTCGCTTACTCTGCGCGCTGATGTAATCACTACTAGAAAAGCGGCCTTCCAATATAAGTGCTGCAAGGAAGCTCTGTGGATGGGCTCAAAGGGAGGGCCCATCAACTTCGACAACACCAGGTTCAACTCCCACGGAGGAGAAGGGTTTCTAACAGGGGGATACACTTTCTTTAACACCTGTAAGAAGTCCTTGTCCACCTGCATTTGGAAAAAGGAGGGCTGACTAGGTGACTTCCTGTAAGCTGTAATGGCAGATAAATGCACTCTGATCGAAGCAGATCTTGCTAGGTACAGAAGGTAAGGGAGAATAATATCCTCCTAGCCATTCGTGGGATCAAAGTCATGCTCTCTACACCAAAGAAAACCTCTTCCATTTAAACGCATATGATGTTCTTGTGGATGGTCTTTTCGCTTCCTTTAAAATATGCATACAATCAGGAGGCAGATTTAAATGCCCGTATTGTAGGACTTCAGGAGCCATGCTGTCAAGTTCAGTGAGGGAAGGTTGGGATGAAGAATCCTCCCTCCCATCTTGGACAGCAGGTCCGGCATGCAAGGTAGTCTCCTGTGTGGAAGCACCGACAGATGTAGAAGGTCCGGGTACCACCACTGCCGTGGCCAGTCTGGAGCTATCAGAATCATGGTCATGTTGATCTGAGTAGCTTGGACACCACCTTCGAGATCAGGGGCAGAGGAGGAAAGGCGTTGGCAAATTTCCCTGACCAGTCCATCAAAGGAGCATTCCCTCTTGTCTCTGGACGCGAAGGCGTGGCATTTTGTGTTTGTCGTCCATGAACAGATCTATTTCTGGACGACCCCTACGATGGAAAAGGTCTGCCACCACCTCGTCGTGCAGCATCCAGTCTGGCTGATCTTCGAAGTGCCTGCTGAGTGCGTCTGCCTTGACGTTTAGCTCTCCTGGAAGATGCATTGTCATCACAGAGAGGTTCTGGGCGAGCAGCCAGTGCCAGATGGTCTGAGACTCCAGGGAGAGCGGACGTGACCGAGTTTCACCTTCCTTGTTCAGGTAGAACATGGTTGTCGTGTTGTCTGTCTGGATCAGGACTGAATCGGACTCGATTGCAGGCAGGAAAGCTTTCAGAGCTAGATGGACTGCCCAGAGTTCCAGCATGTTGATGTGGTAGGTCTGTTCTTTTGCCGACCACCGTCCTTGAATCTGAAGGCATCCCATGTGCACGCCCCCAGCCTGGCAGAGATGCGTCTGTCACCACCGATTACACTGGTAATGGTTGGTGAAAAGGGACTCCCACCAGAGGAGAGGAGAGGAGAGGAGAGGAGAGGAGAGGAGAGGAGAGGAGAGGAGAGGAGAGGAGAGGAGAGGAGAGGAGAGGAGAGGAGAGGAGAGGAGAGGAGAGGAGAGGAGAGAATTGAAAAGGTTCTTCTATAGCGCATGGCTACTCGGAAGCATCCCAGCGCTTGATAGTTAAACAGAAGGGATAAGAATGAAAAGAAGTGAGGATCTAGAATATGCTGAACCAGATTATCTATATCTTAGGGAACAGAGCAGTTTTTAACTTTTTCCGAAAGACAGGCAGACTGGGCTCTAGACGGAGTGGAAGAGGAAGAGCGTTCCACAACCTAGCCGCATTACGCGAGAAGAGGCGGTCCCATGTTCGGGCTCTGTTGGTCCTAGGGATTGTGAGAAGATTTTGTTGTTTTGAACAAGATCCCTAGATGGTATATATGGTATGACCATGTCATTTAGGATGGGAGGACCATTCCCATAAAGAGTTTTGTGGACCAGACAGATTTAAAATGTACCCGCTCCTTTATAGGGAGCTAATGCAGGATCCTAAGTGACGGTGCAGCTGATATACGGTGACTGGTTCCGGTGAGTAGCCTTGCTGCGGAGTTCTGGGCAATCTGAAGTTGTCGGATGACTGAGATAGGGGCGCCTAGATAGAGTGCGTTCCCATAGTCCAGCCTTGATAGAATGAGAGACTGGACTATGGTTTTCTTAGCAGCTTCGGGTAACTGGGGGAGGATTCTTCGGAAGGGAAGGGAAGGGAAGGGAAGGGAAGGGAAGGGAAGGGAAGGGAAGGGAAGGGAAGGGAAGGGAAGGGAAGGGAAGGGAAGGGAAGGGAAGGGAAGGGAAGGGAAGGGAAGGGAAGGGAAGGGAAGGGAAGGGAAGGAAGGGAAGGGAAGGGAAGGGAAGGGAAGGGAAGGGAAGGGAAGGGAAGGGAAGGGAAGGGAAGAGAAGAGAGATCTGATCCTCCCAGCGACCTGTCGACTGATCCCACTGGTCCTCCAGAGCCTGCTGCAGAGGACGCATCCTCAGCCTAGCTTTGGGAATTAGGAAGATGCAGGACGCCATGGATCCTAGCAGGGATGCCACCTGCCTGACTGTCGGATTCTGCGCCTGGAGCAGAAGCCTGCATCTGGGCTTCATGGAAGACAGTCTCTCCTCCGAAGGATACGCTCTTTCCACGCTTGAGTTCAGAACGGAGCCGAGATAGTGGATCGTCTGGGTGGGCTGCTGCACCAACTTGTCCATGTTGACATGCAGCCTGAGGTCGTGCAACTGCTGCAGGCAGAACTGGAAGTCGTGACTCACTTGCAGGGGGGACGGACCTTTTAGCAGCCAGTCGTCCAAGTGTGGATAGACGAAAAGTCCTTTTCTGTGAAGAAAAGCTGCCACCACTGCCATGGATTTGGTGAAGACTCGCGGAGCCGACTTGTGTCCAAAGGGCAGGACCTTATACTGATAATGCTTGTGACCAACCGCAAGTACTTTCGATGTCATTTTGTGATAGAGATGTGGAGGTACGCATCTTGGAGGTCCATCGAACACATCCAATCCCTTATTTGCAGATGTGGACATATTTGGGGAAGGGCCAACATGCAAAACTTATTCTTCACTATGACTTTGTTCAGTAGTCGAAGGTCCAGATTTGGTCGAAACTTGCCCTCCTGATCTTATTTGGGGACAAGAAAGTATCTGGAGTAAACTCCTTTTCCCTTTTCCTCTTTGAGAGGGTGGAACCTCCTCTATCGCCTGCTTTTGGAGAAGAGCACACCTCTTTTCGCAGCAGCTGTAATTGATGGGGACGAGACTTTTTCGTGGAATGTCCTTCGGAAGCGCTCGGAAACTTAGCGCACGGCATATCCATTGCGCAGCATATTCAGCACCCATCGTTCTCCTGTGATGCTGGCCCACTCTGCTAAATGTTGAGAAGCATTTCCTCCCACTGGAGTGGGCGGCGGAAGCCACTGCTCAGGACTTCCCTCCTCATCATGGTAGAGGACTGCTGTTGGTGACCACCTCTACCTCTGTTGGACTTTCCTCCTCGAAACTGGGTCTTCCCCTGGTTCTCATTTTGGGACAACTGAGGGGTTTGAACCCTCTGTTGAGGCCCTTTGCGCTGGTTGGATTTGTAGCGGTGCTTAAATTATTTTTTCTTCTCCAGCCCAACTGCCTTGACCGTGTCCAACTCTTGTTTTCATCCTAGTCATCTCCTCGTCAGCGTTTGAGCCGGATAGAGAAGAGCCGGAAAACGGGAGGTTCATGATCCTCTGTTGCGCGTCTGGCTTAAGTCCTGTTAACCGTAACGGATAGTTTCTTACCTGTCGGTGTAGTTTTGCAGCTTGAAGATCTTTCTGGATTCACTATGCTGTGCATATTCCGCAATCTGGTGGTTGGGTCCGGAATCACAGTCTTTTTTCTTTTCTTTTTTTTCGTAGCCCAGGTGGGAATCGACGTCCCACCATTTGGTGTACCTTCGGTGACGTCGGCATGCTTCCAGCGGAAGCTCCCACCTTTGGGCGCCATCTTCGGATTCTTTTTTCTGTCTTTTTTTCTTTTCTGTGTTTATAGTGAATCCATGGTTATGTTTGTTAATCCTTTTTTCCACGTAATTCTTTCACGTATCTTGTAAGCTTCAACTTGCTTTCTTTTGTATGTGTTTCCACCTTCTTCTCCAGCCTTATCTTCCTGGCGGAGGCGGGTGGGTTCGCTAGTGAATCCAGAAAGATCTTCAAGCTGCAAAACTACACCGACAGGTAAGAAACTATTAATTTTGCAGCATGAATCTTTCTGGATTCACTATGCTGTGCATAGATTTTGTAGCGGTTTTGTTACTTTTGTGGCGGCTGGGTGGAAGATGGGCGTTGGTTGTTGAATATATGTTGAAGCACTCTTTGTCCTACTTGTGCTTCCTTGTTCATCTGTACATCCATGCAATAGTGCTTAGTGAACGTGTGCACTGAAGCCCATGTTGCCGCCAGGCATATGTCCTGAATTGGTGTGTTGGCCAGAAAGGCAATTGTTGCTCCTTTCTTTCTGGTTGAGTGGGCCTGCGCCCCTCCTGTTAGTTCCTGGCCCGCCTGCTTATGGCAGAATTGTATCGTTTGTGCGATCCATCTAGCTATGGTGTTCTTAGTCACTGGTCTACCCATGTAACTGTTTGCGAAGGATACGAAGAACTGTTTTGTCTTCCTGTGTCCCTTTGTCCTTTCAATGTAGTGCATCACTGCCCTTCTTGCATCTAGAGTGTGGAGCGCCCTCCCAGTGCTTGTCGTGGGGTTCTGGAAGAAGCTAGGAATCTGAATACTCTGATTCATGTGGAAACTTGACACCACTTTTGGCATGAAGTGCAGGTCTGTGCTCATCACGACCCTGTCACTGTGTATCTGGATGTAGGTTTCCTGCAGTCTCAGTGCCTGTAGTTCGCTCACCCTGCGAAGCGAGGATTGCTACCAGAAAGGCCGCTTTCATTGTCAGCATTTGCAGTGATGCTTGTGGATGGGTTCGAAAGGTGCTTTCATGAGCTCTGTCAGTACCACATTCAGGTTCCAAGCCGGCAGCGGCATTCTTTTTGCTGGCGCTATTCTTTTAGCCCCTTCCAGGAATCTTTTTACTACTTGAGATGTAAAGAAGCTTCTCCCCGTTTCTCCTCTTGTGTATGCCACAATCGCTGCCAGGTGTACCCTCAGCGAGGATGAGCTTAGCTTAGCTTTTATTAGGTGCGTGAGGTATCTTAGCACCGTTGATTCCCTGGTCAGCTTTCTATGGAGTTTTTTCTTGCAGCACCATTGAGTGAATCTTTTCCATTTTTCCCCATAGCACTTACGTGTGCTGGGCCTTCTTGCTTCTCGCAGCACCCGCAGGGTGCTCTCTGGTAATTTTAGATGTGCGAACTCTAAGTCCTCAGGAGCCAAGCTGAGAGGTTGAGGCACTCCAGCTCTGGGTGTAGAATGAATATGCTACTTACCAGTATGCATCTGTTCTTGGCATGTAGGGCTGCTAACATTCATATCTTAGCATTAGATCGCCGCCTAGTGTTGGGCTCGGATGATTGCACATTGTTGTCCTGGAAGAGTCTTCGAAGTATCCTGAGATAGGTGGCTCCTCCCCTGGACTACAGTGCGCATGGGCATCGGCTCCATCCCCAGATTGTTTTTCGCCATTGTGGCAGAAGATGGAGTGAAAAGTGTAAAGGATGTCCATGCTAATGAATAAATACAATAGTATATCTGCAGCTGCGACAGGCACCGGGGAGGAGGGCGGGCGATATGAATGTTAGCAGCCCTACATGCCAAGAACCGATGCATACTGGTAAGTAGCATATTCAGTTCGAGGCATGTGGGCTGCTAAATTCATATCTTAGCATAGAATACATAGCAGTCCCTCCATCAGCGGCGGTTGCCCGTGCCAGCTGCAGAAACCTGAAAAAGTGTTTTGAGAACAGCCTGTCCTACAGCAGCTTGCTGCTTGGAATGCACATCAACACAGTAGTGTTTTGTAAAGGTGTGTGGTGTAACCCACGTGGCTGCTCTGCAAATATCCTCTAAAGGAATGTTCCCTAGGAAAGCCATGGATGCCCCCAGTTTGCGTGTGGAGTGCGCCCTTGGGGGTATTGTTAAAGTGCGCTTGGCCTTTTGATAACATATCTGGATGCACTTAACAATCCATCTGGCTATCCCTGCTTTGGAAATAGGGTTGCCTTTGTGTTGTGGTGCGAAGGCAACAAAAAGTTGTTTTGTCTTTCTAAAGGGTTGTGTTCTGTCTATGTAGTACATCAACGCCCTCCGTACATCTAAGGTATGGAGCATTCTTTCTGCCACCGTTTGCGGGTTTTGAAAGAATGCTGGCAAGTCAATAGTTTGGTTTAGATGAAACTGTGACACCACCTTCGGAAGGAATTTGGGGTTAGTGCGTAGCACTACCCTATTTGGATGAATCTGAATGAATGGCTCTTGGATTGTGAGCGCTTGCAGCTCACTGACACGCCTCAGAGACGTAATAGCTACCAGGAAAGCCACTTTCCACGTAAGAAACTGGAGTTCACACGAGTGCAGTGGCTCAAATGGCGGTCCCATCAGTCTGGTGAGAACGACATTGAGGTTCCACACCGGATGCTGGCGGTGTTCTTGGGGGAATGACTCGTTTCAGACCTTCAAGGAAGGCTTTAATGGCGGGCACTCTGAAGACAGAGAGGTGCTGCCTGTTTTGAAGATAAGCCGCTATGGCGGATAGATGTATCCGAATGGAAGTGTACGCTAGATTGCACTTGTAAAGATGCAACAGATAGCAAATGATGTTGGGGATAGATGCATCTAGCGGGTTGATGTCATTGGCTGTACAGTAAATGACAAAACGCTTCCATTTCGCAGCATAGCATGCCCGGGTAGTTGGCTTCCTTGCCTCCTTGATGATGTTCATGCATTCTGGAGGTAGGTTAAGGTATCCAAACTCTAGGACTTCAGGAGCCAGATCGCCAGGTTGAGCTGTTGCGGATCTGGATGCTGAATTTCTCCATGGTTCTGCGTCAAAAGACTGGGCGTGAGGCGCAGTCTTTGATGCGGCACCACTGAGAGTTCGAGGAACGTGGTGTACCAAGCCTGGCGCGCCCACGTTGGAGCAACTAGGATGAGAGTCATCGCGTGTTGCCTTAGCTTTCTTGCGACCAGCGGTATCAGAGGGGCTGGCGGAAAAGCGTACGCAAATTTGCCTGACCAGTTCATCCATATCGCATTCCCCTGCGACTGTGGGTGAGGGAACCTGGCGGCAAAGAGTTGGCATTTTGCGTTCTCTGCTGTGGCAAACAGGTCTATCTCCGGATGACCCCACTGCTGGAAGTACGGGTGGAGAACAGATGGGTGTATCTCCCACTCGTGCATTTGATGGCTGTATCTGCTGAGCAGATCCGCCATCTGATTGTCCTTTCCTGGGAGGTGTTCCGCCATGAGGAAAATGTTCCTCTGAATGGCACACTTCCACATGCTCTGAGCCAGATGAGACAGCTGTGGCGAGTGGGTGCCTCCCTGCTTTTGAATGTAGTACATCGCGGTCATGTTGTCCGTCCGGACTAGCACGACTTTGTATCACAGATGTACAATGAAGGACTTGAGCGCCATGAAGATTGCCATCAGTTCCAGATAGTTGATGTGCATCTTTTGTTGCTGCGTCGTCCATAGTCCCTGCACTGTGTAAGTGAGCACATGAGCTCCCCATCCCTGGAGAGATGCGTCCGTTGTCAGGACAATCTGCGGCACGGGCTCTTGGAACAGTCGGCCCTTGCAAAGGTTGTGTGGAGTCCACCAATGCAGAGAGTCGTATGCCCGACTGGTAACCAACACTAGGTCTGTCAATTGCCCACGAGCCTGTGTCCACTGATTCGCTAAGCACTCCTGGAGCGGGCGCATATGTAGCCGTGCGTGAGGGACTATGAAGATGCAGGAGGCCATCATGCCTATCAATTGCATGAACACTCTCGCTGGAAGCGAGTGTTGTGGCCTGAACTTTTGGATCAGAGCCTGCATGCTGTCTATCCTGACTTGGTTTGGCTGAGCCATGGCCGTCAGGGTGTTGATCGTTGCACCCAGGAACTGCCAGACATGCGCCGGCTGAAGATGCGATTTTGGGTAGTTCAGGGAGAAACCCAGATCGTGAAGAAGGTGAATTGTAGTCGACATGTCTGCGGCGCACTGTTGCTCTGACTTGGCTTGCACGAGCCAGTCGTCTAGGTAGGGGTAGACATGGATGTTCTGCCTCCTGAGGTGCGCCGCTACTGTCGCCAGACACTTGGTGAACACCCTCGGGGCTGTTGTGACTCCGAAGGGTAGGACTTTGAACTGGTAGTGCCTGCCTTGAATAGTGAACCTGAGGTATTTCCTGTGTGACGGGTGTAGTGGAATGTGGAAATAAGCATCCTTGAGATCTAAGGTTGCTAAGAAGTCTCCCTGGTTTAGCAAGGGAAGAATCTGTTGCAGTGTAAGCATGTGGAAATGTTCTGATAGTATGTACAGGTTGAGGGGACGTAGATCTAGAATGGGCCTGAGAGATCCGTCCTTCTTTGGAATAAGGAAGTACAGGGAATATACCCCCGTGCCTTCCTCCCCCACCGGCACGAGCTCGATTGATCCCTTTTGCAGCATCACCACTACTTCCTGCTGCAATAAGAGCAAGTGCTCTGCGGACATAGGCCGTTGCCTTGGCGGGATGTTGGGTGGAGTGGACTTCAACTCTAGGCAATAACCATACTGGACTAGTTGTCGCACCCACCTGTCTGTGGTGATGTTTCTCCAGACGGGCAGGAACTGCTGCAGTCTCCCCCCGACAGGTGTTAGGTGGTCGGGGGGCAGTGACAGAGAGTCACTGCTTGCTGGGAGTAGAGGTGCGGGAGCTGTTTCCTCTGCCGCGACCTCTGTTGCTGTTATTCCTGTAACCTCCCTTGTTCTGTTTAGTGAACGAGGATTGTGTTCCACCTTTTGCGAACTGGGATTGTTGACCCATTTGTCCTCTGGTGACTCCACGTGCACCTGAGCGACGAAAATTGCTGCCACGAAACTGTTGTGACTGTAGGGCCCCCATAGACTTAGCAGTTTCTGTGTCCTTCTTTATTTTCTCTAGGGTGGTGTCAACATCCGGACCAAACAGACTATCAGGATTGACTGGCTGATTAAGAATTGTTGTCTGAATATCCGGTTTAAACCCTGAGATGCGGAGCCACGCTTGTCGTCTCAGCATAACGCTAGTGTTGATAGCTCTAGCAGCTGTGTCCGCAGCGTCAAGTGCACACTTGATGGCTGCGTTTGAGATTAGCTTCCCTTCCTCAATAAGCAGTTTGGTGCCCTCTTGGAACTGTGGAGGCAGGTGTTGTACAATCTGTTCTAGGGTGTCGTAGTGCGCCCTATCATAACGCGCCAAGAGCGCCTGTGTATTGGCGATGCGCCAAAAGTTTGATGCCTGTGCAGCTACTCTTTTGCCCCCTGCCTCTAGCACTTTGGATTCCTTATCCGGGGGAGGAGCTTCACCCGTAGTCTGGGAGTTGGCACGTGTAGGAGAGTAGGGTCTGCAATCCTATGATCACCCAGATTTTTTGCTTTTTGCTGCACTGGTTTACGACTTTCCCTGGCTGTGGGCCTGCTAATCAGACCCACAGCCTAGCTGTTCTCTCTATCCAAATTGTACCCAGGTACTGAATTGGCACTGGGCCCTCTCCAAGTCCCTGTACCCAGGGCTGAGGTGCACCCAGAAGTCTCCCAGGGGCTGAAGCATGTATTATGCCACCCCTGGATTGACTAACTAAAACTGACACAACTGGCTGCACGACAGCTGGGGCAAGGTGGTGTACTCACCCTTTGCTTTAGATATAGTATACCTATATCTAACCCTAAAATGGACACACAGATCTCCTATCAGTCACTCCTATGGCAGGCCTTAACAATCCTGAAGGCAGAGTGCTTGGAATCGTGTGAGATGGTGCTCTGGCATGAGCTGAGCCTGTCTGCGGCTTTCGGGATCTATCCCTTAGCCGTTTCCATGATATCGCATACCATATACTCTTAAGTGCATTATAATCCTCGCGGTTATGTGCCAACTCTGGTATCGCTTTATCAAAACATGTCGAGTAAGGTGTCATACGACTTGGAATACTAACCCCTCGCCAATTCTGGCGACGGGGTTAGCATTCCACCCTTCTAGAGGGACACGACATGCCTGTAACCTATAACCCGGTTAAACGTCAGACAGAGCCTTAGCATCCACAAAATGGATGCTGCCACCGAGACACAAGTCTGCCCTCCTGCTGCTGGGAGTCCTCCCAGAGCAGGAGATAAGGACAAAGGGTTTCCTGCCAGGGGCGGTGCCAGCACCGTCCCAGACAGGGTTTTGTGTATTGTAGGTAGGCAGGGCTTTAGAGGAAGGTGACTGCAAGTAGCACCCCGGTGCTCACTATGCATAGGCCGGCTTGAACCAGTTCCAGGGTCATTCCAGACCCTGTGCTGGGGAAAAGCCCGCCAAGGAAGTGGGTGTAACCACCCCCCTCCTAGTCCCACCCATAGGGCAGGACTTAGTCGCGTGCCAGCCCCTTTTTACAGGATAAAGGTAGAGACTGGCCCCCTTCCAAATCAGATCATCTTTGAATCCTGAAACTACTTTCTGCGAAAGGAACTCAAGACTTCTTCCTAAGATTTCTCCCTTGTGACTAAGGAGTAGTCACCCTGCATCCGCGGGCACCATCTAAGAACACTGCGGTCTGCTGTAAGTCCTTCCTCCGGAATCCGACTGCCCAGCTCGACGAGAACCGGCTTCCCTGGCACCTCTGACCTCTACCCACCTCTACAGCCCAGCTGAGAACCGTGGGTGCGACGAGACCTCAAGGGACCGGCCATCTGCAAGACTGCACGACTTCTTTCCAGCAAGCCCGCCGAGTATTCCACTGGTGAGTGCTTTGGGGTCCGAGAAGCCCCGACTCTGAGCAGCTCCAGCTCCGAAGTGCAGCCCCCCAGCATCTCCACGATCTGCGTGGGGCCCTTCTGCTTTCCGCTGCTCACCGCGTTGTTTGGCTACTAGCCCGTTGGCTTGTGGCCTTCCTGACGACGCCCGACGACATTTCTGCTGCTGGTCTGGTTGCTCCAGACTGGCCCTTGCTCCCTTCCAGAAGAGGAGCACCCCGGACCCTCCTGGTCCACTCAAGACGCCATTTTGAGTCCACCGCGTGGGCTTGAATTAGCCAAGGCTTGTTGCCCAATCCTGGGTAACTTCGACGCCAACGACTTCATCCTTCGTGGGACAGCTCGCACCTCCATCCTGGTCGCCGACAACGCCGCCTGGTCCGAGAGACTGCAGAGCCCAGCAGCGCCCACTCACCTGACTGCGGTGACTTCGCCCGGTGCCATCCTGGTGCCCACTTAATCACTGGCTAGTGATTCAAGAACTTGGTCCCCTCTGCTTTCAGGTTTTCTTCTTCCTTGATCCAGGCTTGGATCCATCGAACTTTCCTTCACTGGTCGCCTGCCAGCAACTTCTTCCTTCCAGGCTCCTGGTCCGGCAACGAGATCCCCGACGTCTTTTCAGACCTATGCAGCTGCAGCCCCTGGGCTAGGTAACTTCGGCACTTCGGTGTCCCAGCATAGCCTCACTATCCTAGGGTCCGGATCCACTGTCGTTTTCTTCCCACCAGGTCGGGCTCGCCCGTGAACACTAACTTTGTGAATTCTAGCTTCCATAGACTTTGTCCCGCATCCCGCGTGAGAGTGCACACTCTGCACCCGAGTCCCCTGGGCCTCCTAGTAGTAATCTAACGATTCCCTAGTCCAGTCCTAGCGATTCCAAAGCCTATTAGAACTGTTACTTACCTGCTAGTAATTCGCATTCCACTTTTAGCGTATATGGTTTTTCGTGCCCCTCGGGCATTTGTGTAACGTGCTAACTTAAAAGTATTTTCGTAAGAGTTTTGTTGTGTGCTTAGCACCCTGTCCTCATAAAGAGTACAGGGTTGTTGTGATTCTAATAAATACCTTGTTTATTTTCATAACACTTGTGTGGTGTCCTTTCACTGGGTGTTCAAGGGGTACTGTGATGGTAAAACAGCTGGCTTAACACGCCCTCTAGAGTCTTAGCCTTAGACTGCTCGTATCCATGCTACTAGGATAGCTGGTCTATAAGGTTGACTTACAACCAATCATCAATAAGGGTTGTTTGGACTGATATATAGTGATCACTAGAATAGTGAGCACTGCACATCAGGCCAACTTCTCACATTGGTGAGCAGCGGTTGGGATTTGAGCTTGCTGTTGTTTTACCACACATGCCCTAAGAATATCTTGTGAAAGATCACATAAGTACTAAAGGTACATATAACTTAGCTTAGAATACTCTGAGTTCTACTGAACCAGCTGTTGTAGCTCCTAGGGCCTAGCACACCCTAAACTACAACTCTAGCAAGGGATCAGTAGGCAAACATATAGTGTAGGTAAGTGCACCACTTACACCTCACTAGAAAAGCATGTCGACTCAGGGGGACTCTACTGAGACTCCCCTGGTCAGTGTTGACCCTCCACAGGTCACTTCGAGATATGCAGCTCTCAATTTTCAGGAGATGAGACAAATCTGTGTCTCCAGGAAACTGAAGCAGGGGTCTAACCCCACTCTTCCCTTTCTGATAGGTCTCTTAGAGACATATGATGCCAGAAAGCTCTCTCAGTTACATGGGAGCATGCCAGCCTTAGAGGGAACCTCTGGGGATCCAGACCTCCCCAACACTGATTCAGCAGTTGAGGAGGAGGATCAGGAGGTACTCTCTGGGGATGAGGCAGACAAGAAGGTCTTGAGGTAGTCAGAAGGCTAACTAGGACCAACTTAGACTTACTTGGGCTAGGATCTGGGGGCCCCCCAGTACTGACCCGAAGTGGGCCTAACCTTGGAGTTAGGAGAGATAGATCTCTTTCTAGGGACTCCAATAGATCTCTGCACTCTAATGCCTCTTCTCAGGGGAGAAGGAATCCTCCACAGAGGAGATTTACTTCCCCTCAGAGAAAGGAGCATGAGGCTAGGATGAGACAAGCTGAACTGAGGATTGAAAGGGAAGAAATTGCCCTGGCCAAAGAGAAGCTTGCCCTGGCAAGAGAGCAGCAGATGAGTGGGCTAGCTCCCACTGGTGGCAGCAATCTCCCAAGAGATAGAGAGAAGGGTTTAGATACTAAACACCTGACTAAAATAGTGCCCCCCTTTAAGCAAGGGGATGACATCCAGAAATGGATGGCTGCTCTGGAGAGGGCCTGCACTGTGCAGAACATTCCCCAGAGTCAGTGGGCAGCTATACTGTGGCTCTCCTTTGATGGTAAAGGTAGAGATAAGCTCCTCACTACAAGAGTGGAGGATGCTAACAATTACCAGGTCCTGAAGAATACACTGGTTGATGGGTTTGGTTTAACCACTGAGCAGTACAGGTTGCTGTTCAGAGACACCCAGAAAACTCAGTCTCAGGACTGGTCTGATTTTGTGGATTGTGCCACTAAGGCTTTGGAGGGCTGGTTGCTGGGTAGCAAGGTTACAGATTACACAGGATTGTATAATCTAATGATGAGAGAACAAATTTTGAACAATTGTCAGAACCAGTTGCTGCACCAACACCTTGTTGATTCAGATCTGACCTCTCCCCAAGAATTGGGAAAGAAGGCAGACAAATGGGTCAGGACAAGGATCAAGCAGAACCAGAACCAGAACCAGGGTGGTCAGAAGAAAGCAGACCAGAAGGGTAATGTTAAGAATGAGCAAAATGACCAGAAGTCTTCACCAGGTCCCCAACAAACCAAAGAGGGTGGGGGTCAGGCTTCCCAGAAGAAGAAGACTCAAGAAGGCCAGTCGAAAAGGTGGTGCCAGTACTGCAAAAGTAAATCTCACTGGTTTAGTGAGTGCACCAAAAGAGGAGGAGGACAAACTCCTACCACTACAGCTCCTAAAGCAACTGCACCCCCTAGTACAGTCAGTAGTGGTAGTGTCACTCCCAAGGCATTAGTTGGGTTAACCTTGGGTACTGAGGGGTCTGACAACTTAGTTGGCACACTCACTCAGGCTGTCCTTGTCTGTACAGGGGATATGGATATGTCCCCTGAAATAAGTCCCAATACTTTGGGCAAATACAGGCAGACACCTTTGATTAATGGCAAAATGGCTCAGGCCTATAGGGACACTTGTGCCAGTGTCACCATGGTGACACCTAACTTTGTGGACCCTGGACAGATCATGCCAGGTACTGATTTCCTGGTGACCAATGCCAGCAATGTCACTACTAGTCATAGTGTGGCAATTGTAGCTTTCTCCTGGGGTGGAGTGAAGGGACAAAAGAAAGTTGTAGTCAGTTCAGACCTCCCAGTTGATTGTTTGTTGGGCAATGATTTGGAGTCATCACAATGGTCAGAAGTGGAGCAGAGGACTCACATGGAGATGTTAGGCTTGCCAGCACATGTGCTTGCTGTGACTAGGTCACAGGCCAGAAGATGCCCCACTGAACAGGTGCTGGATCCTGAAATTATGGACCAGACACCTCCCAAGAAGAAGAGCAGTAAGGGTAAGGCTTTGCCTTCCCCCTTGCCCCAGGTTGAGGATCAAGTCTCTGAGGAGGCTGATCTAGCAGAGCTGAGGGAAACTGAGCCTAAAGAGCTTGAACTTGATCAAGTTGAGTTTCTGGGCTCAGGGGGACCCTCCAGAGCAGACCTGGGGAAGGAACAGTTGAGCTGCCCTTCCCTTGAACCCCTCAGACAGCAGGCTGCTGCTGAGGCTGCAGGGAATGCCACAGGTGCCCACAGGGTATACTGGGAAGATGGACTCCTGTACTCTGAGTCAAGAGACCCCAAGCCTGGTGCAACCAGGAGGCTGGTCATCCCCTTGTCTCTGAGAGGTTTCCTTCTCACCTTGGCCCATGAGATTCCCCTTGCAGGTCATTTAGGTCAGACAAAGACTTGGGACAGGCTTGTCTCACACTTTCACTGGCCCCATATGAATGAGAATACCAAGGAGTTTTGTCGCTCATGTGTCACTTGCCAAGCCAGTGGTAAGTCAGGTGGCACAACAAAGGCCCCCCTCATACCACTACCTGTGGTGGGGGTTCCCTTTGAAAGAGTGGGGATTGACATTGTTGGTCCAATGGAACCCCAGACAGCATCAGGACACAAGTTTATACTGGTGGTGGTGGACCATGCCACCAGGTATCCTGAGGCTATTCCCCTTAGGACCACTACAGCCCCTGTAGTGGCAAGAGCCCTAGTTGGAGTGTTCTCCAGAGTGGGTTTCCCTAAGGAGGTCGTTTCTGACAGAGGTACAAACTTCATGTCAGGATATCTGACTGCCATGTGGAAAGAGTGTGGTGTGAACTACAAGTTCACCACACCCTATCATCCACAATGCAATGGGCTTGTTGAGAGATTCAACAGGACCCTGAAAGGGATGATTCATGGACTACCTGAACCTCTTAGGAGAAGATGGGATGTCCTGATCCCCTGCCTCCTGTTTGCTTACAGAGAGGTCCCACAGAAGGGGGTTGGCTACAGCCCTTTTGAGCTTCTGTATGGGCATCCTGTAAGAGGACCCCTGTGTTTGGTGAAGGAAGGATGGGAGAGACCTCTCAAAAAGCCTGCAACCAACATAGTGGACTATGTACTTGGTCTCCGCTCCAGGATGGCTGAGTATATGGAGAAGGCATCTAAAAACCTTGAGGCCAGCCAGGAACTTCAAAAAGCTTGGCATGACCAAAAGGCTGTACTGACTGTGTACCAGCCAGGACAGAAGGTGTGGGTGCTGGAGCCAGTGGCCCCAGCAGCTCTGAAAGACAAATGGTCTGGGCCCCACACCATCATTGAGCAAAAGGGAGAGGTTACCTACTTGGTGGACCTTGGAACTCCCAGGAGCCCTCTCAGAGTGCTCCATGTTAACAGGCTCAAAGCATATGTTGACAGGAAGGACATGAGCTTGCTCATGGCCACAGATGAGGGACAGGAGGAAGAGAGTGACCCTCTCCCAGACCTGCTCACTCAGAATCCTGATGATGGGTCAGTTGATGGTGTTGTCTTTTGTGGCAGCCTCACTGAACATCAGCAACAGGATTGCAGGCAAGTTCTGCAATCCTTTCGACATATGTTCTCTCTGACCCCCAGCCAAACTGATTGGTGTACCCATGATGTTGACACTGGAGACAGTCTGCCTGTCAAGAGTAAAATCTACAGACAGCCTGATCATGTTAGAGACTGCATAAAAACTGAAGTGCAGAAAATGTTGGAACTGGGAGTCATTGAGCCCTCAGATAGCCCTTGGGCTAGCCCAGTAGTTCTAGTGCCAAAGCCTCACACCCAGGGTGGTAAGAGAGAGATGAGGTTTTGCGTAGACTACAGAGGCCTCAATGCAGTCACTAAGACTGATGCCCACCCAATCCCAAGAGCAGATGAGCTTATAGATAGATTGGCTTCTGCCAACTTCTTAAGCACATTTGATTTGACAGCTGGGTATTGGCAAATCAGGTTAGCTGAGGAAGCCAAACCTAAGACAGCATTTTCTACCCCTGGAGGGCATTATCAATTTGTGGTAATGCCCTTTGGACTGAAAAATGCACCTGCCACCTTCCAAAGGTTGGTGAATCAAGTCCTCACTGGGCTGGATGACTTCTGTGCAGCTTATCTTGACGATATTGCTGTCTTTAGCTCCACCTGGGAGGATCACCTGGTCCACCTGAGGAAAGTGTTAGAGGCCCTGCAAAAGGCAGGCCTCACTATCAAGGCCACAAAGTGCCAGATAGGGCAGACACAGGTTGTATACCTGGGCCACCTTGTAGGTGGAGGCCAGGTTCAGCCACTGGAGAGTAAGATACAGGCCATCAAGGACTGGACTCCTCCAATCACCCAGACTCAGGTTCGAGCTTTCTTGGGCCTGACTGGGTACTATAGGAAGTTTGTCAGAAATTATGGGTCCATAGTGACCCCCCTTAATGACCTGACAAGCAAGAAGATGCCAAAGAAAGTTCAGTGGACAGCAAGCTGTCAGAAAGCATTCAATGACCTAAAGCAGGCCATGTGCACAGCACCTATCCTCAAGAGTCCAGATTACTCCAAGCCATTCATTGTCCAAACAGATGCTTCTGAGTTGGGTGTGGGAGCTGTTCTGTCTCAACTGAATTTTGATGGTAATGATCAGCCTATTGCTTTCATTAGTAGAAGGTTGACACCCAGAGAGAAAAATTGGTCAGCTATTGAGAGGGAGGCCTTTGCTGTGGTCTGGGCCCTGAAGAAGCTGAGGGCCTACTTGTTTGGCACTCACTTCACCATTCAGACAGACCATAAGCCCCTCTTGTGGCTAAATCAGATGAAGGGTGAAAACCCCAAACTGCTTAGGTGGTCCATTTCCCTACAGGGGATGGATTTTACAGTGGAGCATAGACCTGGGACTGATCACAGCAATGCTGATGGGCTCTCCAGGTATTTCCACTTAGAGCAAGAAGACTCACCTGGTCAAGGTTAGTTTATTGTCCCAAAGTTTGGGGGGGGGTCATGTAGGAGAGTAGGGTCTGCAATCCTATGATCACCCAGATTTTTTGCTTTTTGCTGCACTGGTTTACGACTTTCCCTGGCTGTGGGCCTGCTAATCAGACCCACAGCCTAGCTGTTCTCTCTATCCAAATTGTACCCAGGTACTGAATTGGCACTGGGCCCTCTCCAAGTCCCTGTACCCAGGGCTGAGGTGCACCCAGAAGTCTCCCAGGGGCTGAAGCATGTATTATGCCACCCCTGGATTGACTAACTAAAACTGACACAACTGGCTGCACGACAGCTGGGGCAAGGTGGTGTACTCACCCTTTGCTTTAGATATAGTATACCTATATCTAACCCTAAAATGGACACACAGATCTCCTATCAGTCACTCCTATGGCAGGCCTTAACAATCCTGAAGGCAGAGTGCTTGGAATCGTGTGAGATGGTGCTCTGGCATGAGCTGAGCCTGTCTGCGGCTTTCGGGATCTATCCCTTAGCCGTTTCCATGATATCGCATACCATATACTCTTAAGTGCATTATAATCCTCGCGGTTATGTGCCAACTCTGGTATCGCTTTATCAAAACATGTCGAGTAAGGTGTCATACGACTTGGAATACTAACCCCTCGCCAATTCTGGCGACGGGGTTAGCATTCCACCCTTCTAGAGGGACACGACATGCCTGTAACCTATAACCCGGTTAAACGTCAGACAGAGCCTTAGCATCCACAAAATGGATGCTGCCACCGAGACACAAGTCTGCCCTCCTGCTGCTGGGAGTCCTCCCAGAGCAGGAGATAAGGACAAAGGGTTTCCTGCCAGGGGCGGTGCCAGCACCGTCCCAGACAGGGTTTTGTGTATTGTAGGTAGGCAGGGCTTTAGAGGAAGGTGACTGCAAGTAGCACCCCGGTGCTCACTATGCATAGGCCGGCTTGAACCAGTTCCAGGGTCATTCCAGACCCTGTGCTGGGGAAAAGCCCGCCAAGGAAGTGGGTGTAACCACCCCCCTCCTAGTCCCACCCATAGGGCAGGACTTAGTCGCGTGCCAGCCCCTTTTTACAGGATAAAGGTAGAGACTGGCCCCCTTCCAAATCAGATCATCTTTGAATCCTGAAACTACTTTCTGCGAAAGGAACTCAAGACTTCTTCCTAAGATTTCTCCCTTGTGACTAAGGAGTAGTCACCCTGCATCCGCGGGCACCATCTAAGAACACTGCGGTCTGCTGTAAGTCCTTCCTCCGGAATCCGACTGCCCAGCTCGACGAGAACCGGCTTCCCTGGCACCTCTGACCTCTACCCACCTCTACAGCCCAGCTGAGAACCGTGGGTGCGACGAGACCTCAAGGGACCGGCCATCTGCAAGACTGCACGACTTCTTTCCAGCAAGCCCGCCGAGTATTCCACTGGTGAGTGCTTTGGGGTCCGAGAAGCCCCGACTCTGAGCAGCTCCAGCTCCGAAGTGCAGCCCCCCAGCATCTCCACGATCTGCGTGGGGCCCTTCTGCTTTCCGCTGCTCACCGCGTTGTTTGGCTACTAGCCCGTTGGCTTGTGGCCTTCCTGACGACGCCCGACGACATTTCTGCTGCTGGTCTGGTTGCTCCAGACTGGCCCTTGCTCCCTTCCAGAAGAGGAGCACCCCGGACCCTCCTGGTCCACTCAAGACGCCATTTTGAGTCCACCGCGTGGGCTTGAATTAGCCAAGGCTTGTTGCCCAATCCTGGGTAACTTCGACGCCAACGACTTCATCCTTCGTGGGACAGCTCGCACCTCCATCCTGGTCGCCGACAACGCCGCCTGGTCCGAGAGACTGCAGAGCCCAGCAGCGCCCACTCACCTGACTGCGGTGACTTCGCCCGGTGCCATCCTGGTGCCCACTTAATCACTGGCTAGTGATTCAAGAACTTGGTCCCCTCTGCTTTCAGGTTTTCTTCTTCCTTGATCCAGGCTTGGATCCATCGAACTTTCCTTCACTGGTCGCCTGCCAGCAACTTCTTCCTTCCAGGCTCCTGGTCCGGCAACGAGATCCCCGACGTCTTTTCAGACCTATGCAGCTGCAGCCCCTGGGCTAGGTAACTTCGGCACTTCGGTGTCCCAGCATAGCCTCACTATCCTAGGGTCCGGATCCACTGTCTTTTTCTTCCCACCAGGTCGGGTTCGCCCGTGAACACTAACTTTGTGAATTCTAGCTTCCATAGACTTTGTCCCGCATCCCGCGTGAGAGTGCACACTCTGCACCCGAGTCCCCTGGGCCTCCTAGTAGTAATCTAACGATTCCCTAGTCCAGTCCTAGCGATTCCAAAGCCTATTAGAACTGTTACTTACCTGCTAGTAATTCGCATTCCACTTTTAGCGTATATGGTTTTTCGTGCCCCTCGGGCATTTGTGTAACGTGCTAACTTAAAAGTATTTTCGTAAGAGTTTTGTTGTGTGCTTAGCACCCTGTCCTCATAAAGAGTACAGGGTTGTTGTGATTCTAATAAATACCTTGTTTATTTTCATAACACTTGTGTGGTGTCCTTTCACTGGGTGTTCAAGGGGTACTGTGATGGTAAAACAGCTGGCTTAACACGCCCTCTAGAGTCTTAGCCTTAGACTGCTCGTATCCATGCTACTAGGATAGCTGGTCTATAAGGTTGACTTACAACCAATCATCAATAAGGGTTGTTTGGACTGATATATAGTGATCACTAGAATAGTGAGCACTGCACATCAGGCCAACTTCTCACAGCACGTTTCCTGGCATTGGCGACCACAAGAGAGTCCAGTGGCAATTGTCCCCGAATGTATGCGGGGTCTGCAGGTGCAGGTCTGTACTTTTTTTCAATGCGAGGGTTGACCACTCTCGCTCTCGTAGGCTCCTTAAATATGTCCCCAGAATGCTTGAGGACTCCTTTAAGCATAGGCAGTGTCTTTACTGTCCTTTCAGAGACTGAAAAAGTGTCGAAAAGGAAGTCTTCCTCAACAGGGTCGGCATGCATGTCCACATCGTGATTGGCTGCCGCCCTTTCGAGTAGTGCATGAAAACCTGCTGAATCCTCAGTCGGGGATGCCCGTGCATTAAAAGGCTGCGGGTCCTGCCCTGCACCTCGGGTGTTCTGGTCACCAGTGTCATCATATGAATCCGGTTGCACATCAGGTTCATTGATTGGGAAATTGTACTGCTCGTCCTCATCATACCCCTCACCCGCAGAGTGTTCTGGGGAGGGAGTAGGGCTCCGTCTCGGAGGAGGCTGGATTGGTTCCGTGAGGCCTGAGGCGTCAAGGGGCACCCTCTTCTTCTTTAGTGGGATAACATAGGGGTCCACTGGCTCCGAAGTGATTTTCCTCTTATAGAGGGTCAGTTTGTGTGAGAAGTTGGCCTGATGTGCAGTGCTCACTATTCTAGTGATCACTATATATCAGTCCAAACAACCCTTATTGATGATTGGTTGTAAGTCAACCTTATAGACCAGCTATCCTAGTAGCATGGATACGAGCAGTCTAAGGCTAAGACTCTAGAGGGCGTGTTAAGCCAGCTGTTTTACCATCACAGTACCCCTTGAACACCCAGTGAAAGGACACCACACAAGTGTTATGAAAATAAACAAGGTATTTATTAGAATCACAACAACCCTGTACTCTTTATGAGGACAGGGTGCTAAGCACACAACAAAACTCTTACGAAAATACTTTTAAGTTAGCACGTTACACAAATGCCCGAGGGGCACGAAAAACCATATACGCTAAAAGTGGAATGCGAATTACTAGCAGGTAAGTAACAGTTCTAATAGGCTTTGGAATCGCTAGGACTGGACTAGGGAATCGTTAGATTACTACTAGGAGGCCCAGGGGACTCGGGTGCAGAGTGTGCACTCTCACGCGGGATGCGGGACAAAGTCTATGGAAGCTAGAATTCACAAAGTTAGTGTTCACGGGCGAACCCGACCTGGTGGGAAGAAAACGACAGTGGATCCGGACCCTAGGATAGTGAGGCTATGCTGGGACACCGAAGTGCCGAAGTTACCTAGCCCAGGGGCTGCAGCTGCATAGGTCTGAAAAGACGTCGGGGATCTCGTTGCCGGACCAGGAGCCTGGAAGGAAGAAGTTGCTGGCAGGCGACCAGTGAAGGAAAGTTCGATGGATCCAAGCCTGGATCAAGGAAGAAGAAAACCTGAAAGCAGAGGGGACCAAGTTCTTGAATCACTAGCCAGTGATTAAGTGGGCACCAGGATGGCACCGGGCGAAGTCACCGCAGTCAGGTGAGTGGGCGCTGCTGGGCTCTGCAGTCTCTCGGACCAGGCGGCGTTGTCGGCGACCAGGATGGAGGTGCGAGCTGTCCCACGAAGGATGAAGTCGTTGGCGTCGAAGTTACCCAGGATTGGGCAACAAGCCTTGGCTAATTCAAGCCCACGCGGTGGACTCAAAATGGCGTCTTGAGTGGACCAGGAGGGTCCGGGGTGCTCCTCTTCTGGAAGGGAGCAAGGGCCAGTCTGGAGCAACCAGACCAGCAGCAGAAATGTCGTCGGGCGTCGTCAGGAAGGCCACAAGCCAACGGGCTAGTAGCCAAACAACGCGGTGAGCAGCGGAAAGCAGAAGGGCCCCACGCAGATCGTGGAGATGCTGGGGGGCTGCACTTCGGAGCTGGAGCTGCTCAGAGTCGGGGCTTCTCGGACCCCAAAGCACTCACCAGTGGAATACTCGGCGGGCTTGCTGGAAAGAAGTCGTGCAGTCTTGCAGATGGCCGGTCCCTTGAGGTCTCGTCGCACCCACGGTTCTCAGCTGGGCTGTAGAGGTGGGTAGAGGTCAGAGGTGCCAGGGAAGCCGGTTCTCGTCGAGCTGGGCAGTCGGATTCCGGAGGAAGGACTTACAGCAGACCGCAGTGTTCTTAGATGGTGCCCGCGGATGCAGGGTGACTACTCCTTAGTCACAAGGGAGAAATCTTAGGAAGAAGTCTTGAGTTCCTTTCGCAGAAAGTAGTTTCAGGATTCAAAGATGATCTGATTTGGAAGGGGGCCAGTCTCTACCTTTATCCTGTAAAAAGGGGCTGGCACGCGACTAAGTCCTGCCCTATGGGTGGGACTAGGAGGGGGGTGGTTACACCCACTTCCTTGGCGGGCTTTTCCCCAGCACAGGGTCTGGAATGACCCTGGAACTGGTTCAAGCCGGCCTATGCATAGTGAGCACCGGGGTGCTACTTGCAGTCACCTTCCTCTAAAGCCCTGCCTACCTACAATACACAAAACCCTGTCTGGGACGGTGCTGGCACCGCCCCTGGCAGGAAACCCTTTGTCCTTATCTCCTGCTCTGGGAGGACTCCCAGCAGCAGGAGGGCAGACTTGTGTCTCGGTGGCAGCATCCATTTTGTGGATGCTAAGGCTCTGTCTGACGTTTAACCGGGTTATAGGTTACAGGCATGTCGTGTCCCTCTAGAAGGGTGGAATGCTAACCCCGTCGCCAGAATTGGCGAGGGGTTAGTATTCCAAGTCGTATGACACCTTACTCGACATGTTTTGATAAAGCGATACCAGAGTTGGCACATAACCGCGAGGATTATAATGCACTTAAGAGTATATGGTATGCGATATCATGGAAACGGCTAAGGGATAGATCCCGAAAGCCGCAGACAGGCTCAGCTCATGCCAGAGCACCATCTCACACGATTCCAAGCACTCTGCCTTCAGGATTGTTAAGGCCTGCCATAGGAGTGACTGATAGGAGATCTGTGTGTCCATTTTAGGGTTAGATATAGGTATACTATATCTAAAGCAAAGGGTGAGTACACCACCTTGCCCCAGCTGTCGTGCAGCCAGTTGTGTCAGTTTTAGTTAGTCAATCCAGGGGTGGCATAATACATGCTTCAGCCCCTGGGAGACTTCTGGGTGCACCTCAGCCCTGGGTACAGGGACTTGGAGAGGGCCCAGTGCCAATTCAGTACCTGGGTACAATTTGGATAGAGAGAACAGCTAGGCTGTGGGTCTGATTAGCAGGCCCACAGCCAGGGAAAGTCGTAAACCAGTGCAGCAAAAAGCAAAAAATCTGGGTGATCATAGGATTGCAGACCCTACTCTCCTACATGACCCCCCCCCAAACTTTGGGACAATAAACTAACCTTGACCAGGTGAGTCTTCTTGCTCTAAGTGGAAATACCTGGAGAGCCCATCAGCATTGCTGTGATCAGTCCCAGGTCTATGCTCCACTGTAAAATCCATCCCCTGTAGGGAAATGGACCACCTAAGCAGTTTGGGGTTTTCACCCTTCATCTGATTTAGCCACAAGAGGGGCTTATGGTCTGTCTGAATGGTGAAGTGAGTGCCAAACAAGTAGGCCCTCAGCTTCTTCAGGGCCCAGACCACAGCAAAGGCCTCCCTCTCAATAGCTGACCAATTTTTCTCTCTGGGTGTCAACCTTCTACTAATGAAAGCAATAGGCTGATCATTACCATCAAAATTCAGTTGAGACAGAACAGCTCCCACACCCAACTCAGAAGCATCTGTTTGGACAATGAATGGCTTGGAGTAATCTGGACTCTTGAGGATAGGTGCTGTGCACATGGCCTGCTTTAGGTCATTGAATGCTTTCTGACAGCTTGCTGTCCACTGAACTTTCTTTGGCATCTTCTTGCTTGTCAGGTCATTAAGGGGGGTCACTATGGACCCATAATTTCTGACAAACTTCCTATAGTACCCAGTCAGGCCCAAGAAAGCTCGAACCTGAGTCTGGGTGATTGGAGGAGTCCAGTCCTTGATGGCCTGTATCTTACTCTCCAGTGGCTGAACCTGGCCTCCACCTACAAGGTGGCCCAGGTATACAACCTGTGTCTGCCCTATCTGGCACTTTGTGGCCTTGATAGTGAGGCCTGCCTTTTGCAGGGCCTCTAACACTTTCCTCAGGTGGACCAGGTGATCCTCCCAGGTGGAGCTAAAGACAGCAATATCGTCAAGATAAGCTGCACAGAAGTCATCCAGCCCAGTGAGGACTTGATTCACCAACCTTTGGAAGGTGGCAGGTGCATTTTTCAGTCCAAAGGGCATTACCACAAATTGATAATGCCCTCCAGGGGTAGAAAATGCTGTCTTAGGTTTGGCTTCCTCAGCTAACCTGATTTGCCAATACCCAGCTGTCAAATCAAATGTGCTTAAGAAGTTGGCAGAAGCCAATCTATCTATAAGCTCATCTGCTCTTGGGATTGGGTGGGCATCAGTCTTAGTGACTGCATTGAGGCCTCTGTAGTCTACGCAAAACCTCATCTCTCTCTTACCACCCTGGGTGTGAGGCTTTGGCACTAGAACTACTGGGCTAGCCCAAGGGCTATCTGAGGGCTCAATGACTCCCAGTTCCAACATTTTCTGCACTTCAGTTTTTATGCAGTCTCTAACATGATCAGGCTGTCTGTAGATTTTACTCTTGACAGGCAGACTGTCTCCAGTGTCAACATCATGGGTACACCAATCAGTTTGGCTGGGGGTCAGAGAGAACATATGTCGAAAGGATTGCAGAACTTGCCTGCAATCCTGTTGCTGATGTTCAGTGAGGCTGCCACAAAAGACAACACCATCAACTGACCCATCATCAGGATTCTGAGTGAGCAGGTCTGGGAGAGGGTCACTCTCTTCCTCCTGTCCCTCATCTGTGGCCATGAGCAAGCTCATGTCCTTCCTGTCAACATATGCTTTGAGCCTGTTAACATGGAGCACTCTGAGAGGGCTCCTGGGAGTTCCAAGGTCCACCAAGTAGGTAACCTCTCCCTTTTGCTCAATGATGGTGTGGGGCCCAGACCATTTGTCTTTCAGAGCTGCTGGGGCCACTGGCTCCAGCACCCACACCTTCTGTCCTGGCTGGTACACAGTCAGTACAGCCTTTTGGTCATGCCAAGCTTTTTGAAGTTCCTGGCTGGCCTCAAGGTTTTTAGATGCCTTCTCCATATACTCAGCCATCCTGGAGCGGAGACCAAGTACATAGTCCACTATGTTGGTTGCAGGCTTTTTGAGAGGTCTCTCCCATCCTTCCTTCACCAAACACAGGGGTCCTCTTACAGGATGCCCATACAGAAGCTCAAAAGGGCTGTAGCCAACCCCCTTCTGTGGGACCTCTCTGTAAGCAAACAGGAGGCAGGGGATCAGGACATCCCATCTTCTCCTAAGAGGTTCAGGTAGTCCATGAATCATCCCTTTCAGGGTCCTGTTGAATCTCTCAACAAGCCCATTGCATTGTGGATGATAGGGTGTGGTGAACTTGTAGTTCACACCACACTCTTTCCACATGGCAGTCAGATATCCTGACATGAAGTTTGTACCTCTGTCAGAAACGACCTCCTTAGGGAAACCCACTCTGGAGAACACTCCAACTAGGGCTCTTGCCACTACAGGGGCTGTAGTGGTCCTAAGGGGAATAGCCTCAGGATACCTGGTGGCATGGTCCACCACCACCAGTATAAACTTGTGTCCTGATGCTGTCTGGGGTTCCATTGGACCAACAATGTCAATCCCCACTCTTTCAAAGGGAACCCCCACCACAGGTAGTGGTATGAGGGGGGCCTTTGTTGTGCCACCTGACTTACCACTGGCTTGGCAAGTGACACATGAGCGACAAAACTCCTTGGTATTCTCATTCATATGGGGCCAGTGAAAGTGTGAGACAAGCCTGTCCCAAGTCTTTGTCTGACCTAAATGACCTGCAAGGGGAATCTCATGGGCCAAGGTGAGAAGGAAACCTCTCAGAGACAAGGGGATGACCAGCCTCCTGGTTGCACCAGGCTTGGGGTCTCTTGACTCAGAGTACAGGAGTCCATCTTCCCAGTATACCCTGTGGGCACCTGTGGCATTCCCTGCAGCCTCAGCAGCAGCCTGCTGTCTGAGGGGTTCAAGGGAAGGGCAGCTCAACTGTTCCTTCCCCAGGTCTGCTCTGGAGGGTCCCCCTGAGCCCAGAAACTCAACTTGATCAAGTTCAAGCTCTTTAGGCTCAGTTTCCCTCAGCTCTGCTAGATCAGCCTCCTCAGAGACTTGATCCTCAACCTGGGGCAAGGGGGAAGGCAAAGCCTTACCCTTACTGCTCTTCTTCTTGGGAGGTGTCTGGTCCATAATTTCAGGATCCAGCACCTGTTCAGTGGGGCATCTTCTGGCCTGTGACCTAGTCACAGCAAGCACATGTGCTGGCAAGCCTAACATCTCCATGTGAGTCCTCTGCTCCACTTCTGACCATTGTGATGACTCCAAATCATTGCCCAACAAACAATCAACTGGGAGGTCTGAACTGACTACAACTTTCTTTTGTCCCTTCACTCCACCCCAGGAGAAAGCTACAATTGCCACACTATGACTAGTAGTGACATTGCTGGCATTGGTCACCAGGAAATCAGTACCTGGCATGATCTGTCCAGGGTCCACAAAGTTAGGTGTCACCATGGTGACACTGGCACAAGTGTCCCTATAGGCCTGAGCCATTTTGCCATTAATCAAAGGTGTCTGCCTGTATTTGCCCAAAGTATTGGGACTTATTTCAGGGGACATATCCATATCCCCTGTACAGACAAGGACAGCCTGAGTGAGTGTGCCAACTAAGTTGTCAGACCCCTCAGTACCCAAGGTTAACCCAACTAATGCCTTGGGAGTGACACTACCACTACTGACTGTACTAGGGGGTGCAGTTGCTTTAGGAGCTGTAGTGGTAGGAGTTTGTCCTCCTCCTCTTTTGGTGCACTCACTAAACCAGTGAGATTTACTTTTGCAGTACTGGCACCACCTTTTTGACTGGCCTTCTTGAGTCTTCTTCTTCTGGGAAGCCTGACCCCCACCCTCTTTGGTTTGTTGGGGACCTGGTGAAGACTTCTGGTCATTTTGCTCATTCTTAACATTACCCTTCTGGTCTGCTTTCTTCTGACCACCCTGGTTCTGGTTCTGGTTCTGCTTGATCCTTGTCCTGACCCATTTGTCTGCCTTCTTTCCCAATTCTTGGGGAGAGGTCAGATCTGAATCAACAAGGTGCTGGTGCAGCAACTGGTTCTGACAATTGTTCAAAATTTGTTCTCTCATCATTAGATTATACAATCCTGTGTAATCTGTAACCTTGCTACCCAGCAACCAGCCCTCCAAAGCCTTAGTGGCACAATCCACAAAATCAGACCAGTCCTGAGACTGAGTTTTCTGGGTGTCTCTGAACAGCAACCTGTACTGCTCAGTGGTTAAACCAAACCCATCAACCAGTGTATTCTTCAGGACCTGGTAATTGTTAGCATCCTCCACTCTTGTAGTGAGGAGCTTATCTCTACCTTTACCATCAAAGGAGAGCCACAGTATAGCTGCCCACTGACTCTGGGGAATGTTCTGCACAGTGCAGGCCCTCTCCAGAGCAGCCATCCATTTCTGGATATCATCCCCTTGCTTAAAGGGGGGCACTATTTTAGTCAGGTGTTTAGTATCTAAACCCTTCTCTCTATCTCTTGGGAGATTGCTGCCACCAGTGGGAGCTAGCCCACTCATCTGCTGCTCTCTTGCCAGGGCAAGCTTCTCTTTGGCCAGGGCAATTTCTTCCCTTTCAATCCTCAGTTCAGCTTGTCTCATCCTAGCTTCATGCTCCTTTCTCTGAGGGGAAGTAAATCTCCTCTGTGGAGGATTCCTTCTCCCCTGAGAAGAGGCATTAGAGTGCAGAGATCTATTGGAGTCCCTAGAAAGAGATCTATCTCTCCTAACTCCAAGGTTAGGCCCACTTCGGGTTAGTACTGGGGGGCCCCCAGATCCTAGCCCAAGTAAGTCTAAGTTGGTCTTGGTTAGCCTTCTGACTACCTCAAGATTCTTGTCTGCCTCATCCCCAGAGAGTACCTCCTGATCCTCCTCCTCAACTGCTGAATCAGTGTTGGGGAGGTCTGGATCCCCAGAGGTTCCCTCTAAGGCTGGCATGCTCCCATGTAACTGAGAGAGCTTTCTGGCATCATATGTCTCTAAGAGACCTATCAGAAAGGGAAGAGTGGGGTTAGACCCCTGCTTCAGTTTCCTGGAGACACAGATTTGTCTCATCTCCTGAAAATTGAGAGCTGCATCTCTCGAAGTGACCTGTGGAGGGTCAACACTGACCAGGGGAGTCTCAGTAGAGTCCCCCTGAGTCGACATGCTTTTCTAGTGAGGTGTAAGTGGTGCACTTACCTACACTATATGTTTGCCTACTGATCCCTTGCTAGAGTTGTAGTTTAGGGTGTGCTAGGCCCTAGGAGCTACAACAGCTGGTTCAGTAGAACTCAGAGTATTCTAAGCTAAGTTATATGTACCTTTAGTACTTATGTGATCTTTCACAAGATATTCTTAGGGCATGTGTGGTAAAACAACAGCAAGCTCAAATCCCAACCGCTGCTCACCAATGTGAGAAGTTGGCCTGATGTGCAGTGCTCACTATTCTAGTGATCACTATATATCAGTCCAAACAACCCTTATTGATGATTGGTTGTAAGTCAACCTTATAGACCAGCTATCCTAGTAGCATGGATACGAGCAGTCTAAGGCTAAGACTCTAGAGGGCGTGTTAAGCCAGCTGTTTTACCATCACAGTACCCCTTGAACACCCAGTGAAAGGACACCACACAAGTGTTATGAAAATAAACAAGGTATTTATTAGAATCACAACAACCCTGTACTCTTTATGAGGACAGGGTGCTAAGCACACAACAAAACTCTTACGAAAATACTTTTAAGTTAGCACGTTACACAAATGCCCGAGGGGCACGAAAAACCATATACGCTAAAAGTGGAATGCGAATTACTAGCAGGTAAGTAACAGTTCTAATAGGCTTTGGAATCGCTAGGACTGGACTAGGGAATCGTTAGATTACTACTAGGAGGCCCAGGGGACTCGGGTGCAGAGTGTGCACTCTCACGCGGGATGCGGGACAAAGTCTATGGAAGCTAGAATTCACAAAGTTAGTGTTCACGGGCGAACCCGACCTGGTGGGAAGAAAACGACAGTGGATCCGGACCCTAGGATAGTGAGGCTATGCTGGGACACCGAAGTGCCGAAGTTACCTAGCCCAGGGGCTGCAGCTGCATAGGTCTGAAAAGACGTCGGGGATCTCGTTGCCGGACCAGGAGCCTGGAAGGAAGAAGTTGCTGGCAGGCGACCAGTGAAGGAAAGTTCGATGGATCCAAGCCTGGATCAAGGAAGAAGAAAACCTGAAAGCAGAGGGGACCAAGTTCTTGAATCACTAGCCAGTGATTAAGTGGGCACCAGGATGGCACCGGGCGAAGTCACCGCAGTCAGGTGAGTGGGCGCTGCTGGGCTCTGCAGTCTCTCGGACCAGGCGGCGTTGTCGGCGACCAGGATGGAGGTGCGAGCTGTCCCACGAAGGATGAAGTCGTTGGCGTCGAAGTTACCCAGGATTGGGCAACAAGCCTTGGCTAATTCAAGCCCACGCGGTGGACTCAAAATGGCGTCTTGAGTGGACCAGGAGGGTCCGGGGTGCTCCTCTTCTGGAAGGGAGCAAGGGCCAGTCTGGAGCAACCAGACCAGCAGCAGAAATGTCGTCGGGCGTCGTCAGGAAGGCCACAAGCCAACGGGCTAGTAGCCAAACAACGCGGTGAGCAGCGGAAAGCAGAAGGGCCCCACGCAGATCGTGGAGATGCTGGGGGGCTGCACTTCGGAGCTGGAGCTGCTCAGAGTCGGGGCTTCTCGGACCCCAAAGCACTCACCAGTGGAATACTCGGCGGGCTTGCTGGAAAGAAGTCGTGCAGTCTTGCAGATGGCCGGTCCCTTGAGGTCTCGTCGCACCCACGGTTCTCAGCTGGGCTGTAGAGGTGGGTAGAGGTCAGAGGTGCCAGGGAAGCCGGTTCTCGTCGAGCTGGGCAGTCGGATTCCGGAGGAAGGACTTACAGCAGACCGCAGTGTTCTTAGATGGTGCCCGCGGATGCAGGGTGACTACTCCTTAGTCACAAGGGAGAAATCTTAGGAAGAAGTCTTGAGTTCCTTTCGCAGAAAGTAGTTTCAGGATTCAAAGATGATCTGATTTGGAAGGGGGCCAGTCTCTACCTTTATCCTGTAAAAAGGGGCTGGCACGCGACTAAGTCCTGCCCTATGGGTGGGACTAGGAGGGGGGTGGTTACACCCACTTCCTTGGCGGGCTTTTCCCCAGCACAGGGTCTGGAATGACCCTGGAACTGGTTCAAGCCGGCCTATGCATAGTGAGCACCGGGGTGCTACTTGCAGTCACCTTCCTCTAAAGCCCTGCCTACCTACAATACACAAAACCCTGTCTGGGACGGTGCTGGCACCGCCCCTGGCAGGAAACCCTTTGTCCTTATCTCCTGCTCTGGGAGGACTCCCAGCAGCAGGAGGGCAGACTTGTGTCTTGGTGGCAGCATCCATTTTGTGGATGCTAAGGCTCTGTCTGACGTTTAACCGGGTTATAGGTTACAGGCATGTCGTGTCCCTCTAGAAGGGTGGAATGCTAACCCCGTCGCCAGAATTGGCGAGGGGTTAGTATTCCAAGTCGTATGACACCTTACTCGACATGTTTTGATAAAGCGATACCAGAGTTGGCACATAACCGCGAGGATTATAATGCACTTAAGAGTATATGGTATGCGATATCATGGAAACGGCTAAGGGATAGATCCCGAAAGCCGCAGACAGGCTCAGCTCATGCCAGAGCACCATCTCACACGATTCCAAGCACTCTGCCTTCAGGATTGTTAAGGCCTGCCATAGGAGTGACTGATAGGAGATCTGTGTGTCCATTTTAGGGTTAGATATAGGTATACTATATCTAAAGCAAAGGGTGAGTACACCACCTTGCCCCAGCTGTCGTGCAGCCAGTTGTGTCAGTTTTAGTTAGTCAATCCAGGGGTGGCATAATACATGCTTCAGCCCCTGGGAGACTTCTGGGTGCACCTCAGCCCTGGGTACAGGGACTTGGAGAGGGCCCAGTGCCAATTCAGTACCTGGGTACAATTTGGATAGAGAGAACAGCTAGGCTGTGGGTCTGATTAGCAGGCCCACAGCCAGGGAAAGTCGTAAACCAGTGCAGCAAAAAGCAAAAAATCTGGGTGATCATAGGATTGCAGACCCTACTCTCCTACAGTTTGCCTGTGTCAGCGTCGATGAAATGCTCCGAATCGTCCTCGGATTCGAGTACCTGACGTGGAAGGGGGCCAGTCGGTGAAGAAATCACCTGTTTCGGTGCCGATTTGGTTGAAAATGCTTTTGGCGCCTCCTTCGGCGGCAAAATAAAGAGAAGTTTCCCAGACGGCTTCTCTGGAGTGTCTTTTCGCGGCTGCGTTGATGGTATCGGAGCCGATGGGGCAAAGGCCTTTTCCCTGATTCTTTTCAGTGATTCGGCTATGGGGGACGGCACACTCACAGTTTGTGTCGGCGCTGACGAGGATGGCCTGATTTTCCCCTCGGATCCGACGTCCTTGTGGGCCTTGTGCGTTTTGGGCGCGGATCCTGTCTTTACCGCCTCCGATTCCGGCGTTCGGGGCACAGACTTCTTTCCGTGTGCCTGCGTAGCCTCCTTGGAGCCGACGGGTTTTGACGGCGTCGTAGCCGCTGTCCCGTGCCGACCATCTTTCTTGGAGTACCCCTCCTCTGGCGTCGGTTTCGATTTCGCAGCATCGGAATCGACGGACTTCTTCGACTTCTGCGGACCGGAGGTCGACGGAGTCGATGGGGTAGCGGGCACCGTTGGTTTCACCGGCACGGCAGCCATCTTAGGGACACTCGAGTCCTTAACTTTCGGTTTCGTTTTCGGGTCGGCCATTTTAGGTGTTGTCGATCCCGATGGTTTCGGTTTCGAAACAGTCTGCCCAGCAAGTAAGTCCGCGGCCGGGCCCGAAGGCGGGGCTGTGGCTTGCGGCAACGGGTCTTGGGTAAGGCCGACAGGCGATCCCGTGTCCCGGTCGGTATCCTCGTAACCTTCGGGGCAGAGCTCGTCCGCTGAGCTATCCGCCGCGGCCCCATAAATCTCATCGTCGTCTCCTACCTCGTCGACGTATTCAAGGCCTTGACCCGCGACTCCGTCGTCGTCTCCCGGATCCGCCTCGACCTCCGTCTCGGGCGGGGAGATTTGGAGATGATGACCCTGGTCCTCTTCGTCTTGGTCGCCGAAGATGTTCTCCGGATCCGGGGCCGCTTGTTTAGCTTCCATGCGCATCGCGCGCCGAAGCTTGAGAGTCTTCTTAGACCGGAACTGTGCACACAACTTGCACTTGCCGTCGTCGTGGTCAGGCGAAAGGCATTTGTTACACACGGGGTGTAGATCGATGTGTGGGTACTTGGACCCACAGAGCGGGCAGTACTTAAACGGGCTCCGCTCCATGTCCGAAAAGGCTTGCAGTCGTGTCGCGATGAGAAGGCCTCAAAGTTCCGAGAGCGAAGAAAACTCCGCTTATTCCGGCTCCAAGAGACGGAAGACTCGAGACCGTGCGCAGACAATACCGACGCAAGAAAATCGAGGCCTTTTGGCCGCTAAAAGTTAGTTTTTCTTGGTTCCGACAGTAAGACGTCGAGACCACATCCGAACCCAATGGCGGAAAAAAACAATCTGGGGATGGAGCCGATGCCCATGCGCACTGTAGTCCAGGGGAGGAGCCACCTATCTCAGGATACTTCGAAGACTCTTCCAGGACAACAATGTGCAATCATCCGAGCCCAACACTAGGCGGCGATCTAATGCTAAGATATGAATTTAGCAGCCCACATGCCTCGAACCTTCTCCTTTTTCCATGTAGAGTAGGCCTCTTCTTTTTGAGAACTTGTGGGGTGGGCCCTGCGCCATCTCCATTATCTGTGAGTACCAGGTCTGCCTGGCCCATTGTGGTGCCACCAGGATGAGCGTCATGTTGCTCGTCATGCATTTGTTGGGAACCCTGGGGATCAGTGGTATCGGGGGGGGGGGGGGGGGGGGGGGGGAAGCATAGGAAAATGTTTTTGACCAGCTTATCCCTAGGGCATTCCCCTGGGATAGTGCCTCTGGTTGTCTGGATGCAAAGTATAGGCATTTTGCATTCTGGCGTGTTGCAAACAGGTCTATTGTCGGAGTGCCCCACCTCCTGAATAGTCTGTTTCTTGAATATTGAGTTCCCACTCGTGGGATGCTGAAGTCTGCCTGCTGAGCCAATCCGCTTCTACATTGTCCTTCCCTGGCAGGTGTATGGGTAGCAGGTCTATTTTGAGTGGTATTGCCCATGTCCAGATTTCCTGTGCCAAACTTGACAGAGGGAATGATTGAGTTCCCCCCCTGTTTGTTGATGTAAAACATCGTTGTGGTGTTGTCTGTTTGTATCAGCACCTTCTGGTTGTACAGGTGCTTCTGAAAGGCCTTGAGGGCAAGCAGCACGGTTTTCAGCTCCTGGTAATTGATGTGTCTGACCGCATCCGCTGGGCTCCACAGACCCCCTCACTCTAAACCTGTTCATGTGTGCGCCCCATCCCTTCTGGGATGCGTCTGTGTTGATGGTCACCGTTGGCGTTAGAGGCTTCCTTATTGTTATCCTCTTTGGTCCACCACTTCATTTCCTCCTGTACCCTGTGTGTTACAACCACTAGATCCTCCCAACGTCCTGTAGCTTGTGACCATTGCTGTTGCAGCCACTCTTGGAGTGGTCTCATCTGTAGGGGTACATTGGGGACCAGGTGTATGCATGACGCCATCATTCCCAAGTTCTTGCCCACTGTCCTCACTGTCAGAGCTCGCCCCTTCTGGTAGTGACGTTTCTCCCTCAGTAGGAGGAGTGTCCTCTTTTCGCTGGGTAAGACCCTGCATTGGAAGGTGTTGATTTGAGCTCCCAGGAAGATCTTCACTTGCTCTGGTTCCATCGAGCATTTTCCCCAGTGTATGGAGAATCCCAGGCTTGTTAGCGTTCTTGTGACCTGCTCTACATGACCCTTACCTGTCCTGTAAGAGCTTGCCTTTATGAGCCAGTCGTCGAGGTAGGGGTACACGTGTATCCCCTTTCTTCGCAGATGTGCGGCCACTGCTGCGAGGCATTTGGTGAATACCCTTGGTGCGGACTTTAGACCGAATGCCAGGGTGTTGAATTGGTAGTGATCCTTGTTTACTGTGAATCTTAGCATGTGCTTGTGCTGCCTGTTCATGGGGATGTGCAGGTACGCATCTTTGAGGTCTACGGTGGACAAGAAGTCCCCGACCTTTATCTGTGGGATGACCTCTTGTAGGGACGTCATCTTGAATTTTTGAGTCTTTACATATTTGTTTAGGAACCGTAGATCCAGGATGGGTCTTAGGCTTTCGTCCACTTTTGGCACCAGGAAGTAGCTTGAGTACACTCCCCTGTTCCGTTCTTTGAATGGGACTGGTTCGATGGCCTCTTTGAGGAGGAGTTCTTGAGCTTCCTCTTGGAGCAATTGCAGCTCTCTTCCTGAATGCTCTTTTCTTTGGCTTTCTGTTTGGTGGTCTCTTTTCCAACTCTATACAGTATCCGAACTGTATGATGTTTAGTATCCACTTGTCTGTGGTTATTTTTCTCCACTCCTGGAGAAAAAATCTCAGCCTGCCTCCTACTGGTGTTACATGTTCTTTTGTGTCTTGTCCGTGTAGCCCTCTTTTTTCTTCCATGCTCTTCCCTCGGAGGGTTCGAGTGGGTGGGCACCTTTTTCCATGGGCAGTCACTTAGAGGGGGTTGTTCACCGCCTCTCCTTCTCTGGCCCCGTCTGTTTCCTCTTGATCGAAAGGACTGGCCCCTGCTCTGATAGTTCCAGTTTTGCTTCTGCTGGCCCTGGTGACCTTGGTTGTCACTCTGTTGACCCTGGTGGAATGCCTGGTGTGATTGTCCTTGCTGGTTTCCACCCCTTCCGTTCGGCCTCCGTGTAGGAGTGCCTCTTCTCATCCCCCTGAATTGCAGGGCCCCCATGGACATTGCCGTCTTGTTGTCTTTCTTCGGTTGGGTGAGTTTCTCATCAACTGGGGCTCCGAACAGTGTTTCTACATTGAAATGTGTGTTCAGGATGTTGTTCTTAACCTCAGTTTTGAAGCCTGAGATCCTGAGCCAGGCTTGCCTTCTCTCTGTGATGCCTATAGCCAACAGTCTGCTGGATGTTTCAGCCCCATCCAAGGCTGTCTTCAGGCACGAGTTAGCAATGCTTTTCCCCTCTTCCACAAGGTGTGATGCCCTCTCACGGTATTGCTCCGGGAGGTGCTTGAGCAATTGGCCGATCTCATCCCAATGCTGGTATTGATGCATGTTCAGGAGGGCGTTGGAGTTAGCCATCCACCAGTGCATTGCGGCGTTCCTCTCAATTTTTCTGCCCGTCAGGTCCATCCTCCTGCTTTCCTTGTCAGGTGGTGGACCAGATGTTGGGACGTTGCCCCATCTTCTGGCCGTTGCAGCGATTATTGAATGTGCTGTGACGGACCCCTTGATGTAAGCAGGGTCCTGGGAGGAGAATTTATATTTCTTCTCAGTCCTCAGCGTGACTGATCTGCATGTAGCCGGGTCTTTGAACGCTTCCTTCCCCTGGTCTGTGATACTTTTTAGCATGGGCAAGAACTGGCTTCTTGTCTGCGTGGGGAGCAATGTTTCCAGCAGGAAGTCTGCTTTAGGCTTCTCTTCCAGCTTATCCCCATAAGCTGCTGCTGCCTTCCTGACGACCTCATTGTATGCCCCAATGTCATCCGGCGGCGAAGGCCTCGAGGGGTATGTCTCCACAGCCTCCTCCGGGTTTTCGGCCTTGATGTCCTGCCAATCCTGGTCTTGGGCCATCGAGGATCCTGAGCCGTAGCTTGACTGTTGCTCCTCATATTCCCCCTCTGTGTAATAGAGGTCCTCTTCCTCTTCGTGTTCCGAGGGCTCTGGAGTTTTCGGCGGCTCTTAGACGTCTAACTCCTCGTGCTCCTGCACCTCAGCGACGGCTGTCGCTGGCTTTGAGGGGATCCTGTAACTTCATCTTTTCATCGAAGTCTCTCTTCCTCTGAAGGATGTTCTCCATCTCGGCCTCGAGCCTTCTTTTCTTCCTCTCCAACTGTGCGGCCTGCTCGTCGTCGAGCGTTTCGGCTGCTCTCTTTGACGGCGTCATCGACGTCGAAGCTTTTTTCGGCTCTTTTTCCTTCGAAGTCGAAGACCCTTTGTCGGGGGCTTGCTTCGACGACCTAGGCTTTTCGCCGGTCTTCGGTGCCCGGGAGTCCTTCTCGAAGGATCCGCTGCGCTCTTTTTCGGAGGATGCAGCTTCGGTCGTCGAAGTTTTCGGCGCCGGTGCTCCCTTTGAGGCTCTGGACTCTGACATTCGAGAGTCTGCCTCTGGCTTTCGAGGCCCTGTCGAGGTTTTCAGGGTCGTAGACTCTCCTACCTTGTCAGACGTTTTCTTATCGGTCTCTGCGACCGTGAAGTCATCTGGACCCTCGGCGATGTTGTCCTAGTCGTCGGAGAGGCCCAGTTCGTAAAGCGTCGGGGCCTGGCCTTTGCCCTGCATCGTATACTGAGCTATCCTCTGCTTCTCTCGAACCCGGAGGGTCTTCGGCTTGAAGACGGAGTAGGCGTGCAGTCTTTGCTCCCGTAGTCGATTGGCAGGCAGAGGTTGCAGACCGGGTGCTGGTCCTTCTGCGCGAACTTGTGGTGGCAGTTTGTGCAGAATTTAAACGGTGTCTTGCACATCCCTGCGCTCAGGGGGCCCCCTGTGTGCGCATTCTTCAAAGGACGTCGAAGATCGAGGTTCTTCCCTTTCTTCGTAGTCTCCTCTATGTTGGTCTTCTCCCAATCTTCTCAGGCCTTTTCTGTCGAAGAGTTGCTGTATTTTCTCCTTTACTCCTCCAAAACTTCTGGAGCTTCACGCGACGATCCAGACCCAACAGCGGAAAAGAGAATCTGAAGATGGTGCCCAAGGGTGGGAGCTTCCGCCGGAAGCATGCAGACGTCACCGAAGGTACACCAAATGGTGGGACGTCGACGCCCACCTGGGCTACGAAAAAAAAAAAGAGAAAAGACTAAGATTCCGGACCCAACCACCAGATAGCGGAATATGCACAGCATAGTGAATCCAGAATGATTCACGCTGCAAAACCAGGCCGATATTCTGGCGCATATTCCATGCGCGTAAGAATGCGCTGATAAAACAGCGCTATCTGCCGCTGTGCTTATTGCTTGGTTAGCAACCAGAGATCCCTCTGTGACTATCTCTGCGAAATCCTTCTGGTCTTACTTTTGAAAGCTTGGCTTGGAAACGCTCCAAAGAGTCCCAGAGAGCCCTGTCATACCTGCCAAGCAACGCTGCTGCGCTGGAGACTTTAAGAGAAGCAGCAGCAGATGTGCAGACCTTGCGACACCACGAGTCCTGGGACCTGCTGTCCTTGTCGGGTGGAACAGAAGAAGTGGCCAAAACAGCATGTGTCTTTTTCGCTGCTGCCACAATGACAGTCGTACAAAAGGGGGTGGTGATGGACGGAGCATCTGAATCAATCAAACACTCACACCCAGTCAAAAGATCTGGGTTTGATCCATCACCGTTCTTTAGCCCACTCTGCCACCCCAGTTCAGACATGGCTATATGCAAATGGGCTTGCTTGAATCCAGTGGCAAAGTGAGCAAGGGACTCACGTCTGAGCATACCGTGCCACAATGACAGAGTCTGCAAGAGGGTCTGTCTTGAAGATTGGATCTGAGCTGGCCGGCTTGTATTTTTTCCAGAGACGAGCCGGAACCGCCTTAATGGTCGCTGGAGTTAAAAACATGTCCATGACTGGGTCAAGGATCCCAGGAACCAGTGGCAGTAGAAGTCGAGATGCTGTCTTCTTATGGTGAGTTTCGAAAATCACTTGTCGTGACTTGCGGGACAGACATCTCAATATTAAGCTTTTAGGCACCTCTTTGCAGAACCTCATGGTAGGTGGCAATATAGTCTATGAGAGACCCTGGTAGTCGGGCTGTCCGATAGTGTGGGAGAGGAATCTCTCATGGAGTATCGGGTGGAGGAAGACTAGGACGTAGATGGTGTTCTCCTACGCCGTCGTGTTCAGAAATCCTCCCTTCTCTCGATCGCCCAGTGCAGTCCTCGCGTCTCGGAGAGCGAGACCTGTAGCGCCTTGTCTCTGGAGACCTCTCCTGTCTGTGTCTAGGAGGGCTCGCTCTATCTGCTTCGTCCACTAGTCTCTGCAAAGGAGACCTATGTACAGAGCTGGCATATTCCTGCATCCGCCTTGCTGCTCCAGAGTCCTTCCAGTGACTTGCAGGTAGGTACCGTCCTTGGGGACAACTGAGTCGCAGCAGGGGTCCCCTTTGATCCTGAAGGAGACTTGCAGACGCAGGTAGCAGGTTCCGGAGTGGGCAACTTTGTATATACCCTCCTGGAAGAGTGAGGAGACTAATGTCGTGACGCCGTCTATCACCAGGACCACCGAGTCCCCAGATCTCACCGAGGCCTGTCTCGACGTCGAATGCATTCTGGACGCCGATCTCCTCTCGACGTCGAACGCATACTCTACGTCGATCGGTGCTGATGAGGCAGGTGATTGCTGTCCCGACGTCGAATGGCGATGAGAAGCAGACGACGGAGGATGTCTCTCACTCGACGCCGAAGGTCTTCGAGACAACAGAGACTTCATCCTAGACGCCGATCGGCGCCCAGTTGACGGGGGTGTCCTCGTTAGACGTCGATCGCTGGTGGGATTGCGACGACAGAAGATAATCTGCCCTCGACGTCAAATGCCTTGCCGACGGATGGCCTTGGTACCTCGCCGCCGATCGTCGTCGAGATGATGGCGAAGAGTCACTGCTCCTCGACGCCGATCGTCGCTGGGTTCACGACGGCAGAGGGTCTCT